>NC_059117.1:4115014-5315014 GCF_020740685.1 Jaculus jaculus
TTTTACTTTATTTTTATTTATTTGAGAGAGAAAGAAAGAGGCAGAGAGAGAGAATGGGCATGCCAGGGCTTCTAGCCACTGCAAAAGAATTCCAGACACATGTATCCCCTTGTGCATCTGGCTTACGTGGGTCCTGGAGAATCCAACTGAGGTCCACTGGCTTTGCAGGCATCTCTCCAGCCCCCCGCCTTTTTTCATGAGAGAAAGTGAGAATGAGCAAGAGAGAGAGAATTGGCACGCTGGTGCCGCCAGCCACTGCAGTTGAACTCCAGACTCATATGTTACCCTGTGTGAGTGTGCCACCTCTCACATCTTTGTGCATCTGGCTTAGGTGGGATCTGGAGAGTTGAACATAGTTCCTTAGGCTTTGCCGGCTAGTGCCTTAACAGCTAAGCCATCTCTCCAGCCCCATGACATTTTCCTTTATCTATTAGTCACGAATGTAAGTTTTATAGTTGCTCATTAAGTCATCCATCCATTTGAAAGCTCAGTAGTTCATATAGCCAACATTTGTGCACAGACAGTATACCCAGGAATAGGCAGGAGAGGGTGGTAAGAGATGGCTGAAACAAAAGAGGGCATTTTTTCCCTTCTGAAAAAAAAAAATACATGATTATATTAGAATGCATGATATACATTGTAATTACAAAAGAGGGGTGAGTGTGTGTGTGTGTGTGTGTGTGTGTGTGTGTGTGTATGTGTGTGTATGGGTCTGTATGTTGAGTACTATTTTAGATGCATAATGTACTATTTTCCAGTTTTCCAAAGTCTTTCAAAATTAACCTTTAATAAAAAAGAAAATGTTATGGTTATATTTTCAAGATATAAGATAATTTTTAAAAAATTTAATTTGTAGGATTTTGCTCTAGCTTAGGCTAACCTGGAATTCACTATGTTGTCTCAGGCTTGCTTCAAACTCACAGTGATCCTCCTACCTCTGCCTCCTGAGTGCTAGGATTAAAGACATGTGCCACCATGCCCAGCGCCTAAGGATTTCTTTTTCCCTGACTGCTGAACTCATTATTATCTGTAATAGCCCATAACATCATAGATTCCTGAGACACCCTGAAGACACCTGCATTAGAACCTGAGGCACTGATTCTGAGTGAGTGCAGGGTACCACACCTTCTCAGGTGGTTCGGAGAAGTTGTCATCGTGTGGATTCTACCCTCAGCCCATAGAAACACAGCATTAAAAAGTGAGGCTTTTGAGCTGGGAGAAGTGGTGCACGCCTTTAATCCCAGCACCGGGGAGGCAGAGGTAGGAGGATTGCCATGAGTTCAAGGCCACCATGAGATGACAGAGTTAATTCCAGGTCAGCCTGGACCAGAGTGAGACCCTACCTCAAAAAACCAAAAAAAAAAAAAAAAAAAGTGGGGCTTTTAAGAGGAATAATTACCCCATTACAGCTATTATCAAGATTTGTTATAGGAATGAAATTGACCCCTCTTGTCTCTGTTCTGAGGTCACCTGCTCTTCCAACATGATCTGTGGACCAGAAATACCATTACCATATGCTAGCGCAATACTTTTTGACCCCAAAACCATTTGAAATAAATTCTACTATTGATGAATTTCCTAGTTTATTATATTCTGTTATAGCAGCAGAAAATGTCCTGAGATATGAACATAGCCCTTGTGAAATCCTGACATAATTCACTTATAATGTTTTAAATCTTCATTTTATAATTTATGTTAAAAAATGTATCAAGCTTGAATACCTGAACAGTTGAATACCAATTCTAACTTCATCACCATATTAATTTGCACACTGAAGTTCTCATTGATTGTGTCTTCTGCTACCAGCATGTTTGAGGTTGAAGCCTGGATCCCAGTAGCCATAAGAATCCAGGCACAGCCACCCATCTTCATGAGACCACCTGAAAAGATAAGCAATACTAGATAGCAGAGGAAGAAAGGAGTCCTTGTGGTCATATTTGGGAAGAGGTACAAAGTGGCCCCATGTGTCCATCTTCAAGGTCCTGACATGAAGTTGAGGTTTAAGCAAGAGGTGTACCAAGCTAAGATGCTGGTCAAGATTTTTCCTCTTCCATCATCCACTCACGTTATCTCTGCTTCAGGTTCTCCTATGTGAAACCTTTTGCTAAAGACAGGTTGCTGTGATTCTTTTCCCAGAATGAGATTCCTGCTCTTTGGGGATCATGGTTTCAATAGTCTAGTCAACAAAGGAGGTGCAAAGGTCTCTTTAGACTCGTAGTCTTGCCTTCATTTAGCCACATGCTCACCATTTCAAGCACAAGTGAGTGACACTCCAGTTTGTAACTAAGGACATTGTAAGTTCCAGGTGAACATGTGGTTATGTCTGTCATCTGCTTTAAAATTTCCTATCAACTTTGAAACTGATTATCTTTACCGAAAGCCAGGCAAGTATCAAAATCCCTATAATGGCACCCTTCTCTTCCATCCATCCTTATTTCCAGAATCCTAATTTTCCTAAAACAAAGTAATATTCTTCTCATAGGAGTACCATTCTCTATCTCTTTTCTAATCACATTTGTTTGTGATATTCTCCAATATTATGCCAATCTTCTTTCAATCTCATAAGTCTCAGTACCTCATCCATAGATGAGGAGATCAATGAATTCAGATGAAAACCCACAAGATAGGCTTGAAAACTCACAACCTAAAACACCAGCCTTGTTTCTGTCACATTCCCCCTCATTAATACACTGGACTGGTCTTCCCCACGCTTTCCCTCTCATGTCTACACTGGACTGGTCTTCCCCACACTTTCCCTCTAAAGTCTACACTGGACTGGTCTTCCCCACGCTTTCCCTCTCGTGTCTACATTGGACTGGTCTTGTCCACACTTCCCCTCTCGTGTCTACACTAGACTGGTCTTCCCCACGCTTTCCCTCTCGTGTCTACACTGGATTGGTCTTCTCCACACTTTCCCTCTCGTGTCTACACTGGACTGGTCTTCTCCACACTTTCCCTCTCATGTCTACACTGGACTGGTCTTTCCCACACTTCCCCTCTCGTGTCTACACTGGTCTGATCACCTCCACACTTTCCCTCTCGTGTCTACACTGGACTGATCTTCCCCACACTTTCCCTCTCGTGTCTACACTGGACTGGTCTTCCCCACACTTTCCCTCTCATGTCTACACTGGACTGATCATCTCCACACTTCCCCTCTCGTGTCTACACTGGACTGGTCTTCTCCACACTTTCCCTCTCGTGTCTACACTGGACTGGTCTTCTCCACACTTTCCCTCTCGTGTCTACACTGGACTGATCATCTCCACACTTCCCCTCTCGTGTCTACACTGGACTGGTCTTCCCCACACTTTCCCTCTCGTGTCTACACTGGACTGGTCTTCCCCACGCTTTCCCTCTCGTTTCTACACTGGACTAGCCTTCCCCACACTTTCCCTCTCGGGCCTACACTGGACTGGTCTTCCCCACACTTTCCCTCTTGGGCCTACACCTTACTTGTCTTCTCCAGCCCTATATACTTTGCTTGTGCTGTGTCAGAACACATACTTTACCCTTCATTTGTACTAGTCAAAGCTCTGCCACCATTTGCATCCCTTTCAGAGGACTCATTAGTGAGGTTTTCAGTAATTGTTTAACGTTGTCTTCACATCCTCTGTGAAGCCCTGCCCACTATCTGGAGAACCTTATGTGCGTCAGTGTAAATTAGCCTCATGATCCTCAACAACACAGTAAGTGTGTTTACTAACTGGATTTCCTTGAACAATATGTAAAGTAAAATTTCTTTCTAGTACATCACAGAATTTCTGAATAAGGTTTTTGCCAAACATAGTGTGTGTAATACACATCTCACATTAAAAAAACCAACATATTATAAGGTTTATCCTTTAAAATATATCCACTGGGGGCTAGGAGATGAATTAGTAGTTAAGCCACTTTCCTGCTAAGCATACCATTCTGGGTGTGACTCCTCAGTACCCACATAAAGCCAGATACACAAACTAATGCATATGTCTGTTGTTCATTTGCAGTGGCTAGAGGCCTTGGCATGCCCATTTTCTTTCTCTCTCTTTCCATCTGTCTCTTTATGCTTGCAAATAAATAAAAATATAAATTTAAAATATATCCATTGCCCTTTTAATAAAACCTGAAATATCTGTTGCCTCTAAATTTAGCACCAACATTCTGTGGTGATCTGCATGGTTCTCCCTAAGGCCAATCTTGGACCACAGATGGAAGAGCTACTTCCTAATGAGAAATCCTGATGTCAACATCTGGAGAGCAGACAGCCCTGCAGGACCCACCCTGGCACAAACAGAGATCTCCAAGGATCCAGACACCCACTTGTATATAAACTGCCTATTTAACATCTTTTGTTATTTAAGGATATTCCAAACCCATGCCCTGCAAATAAATGTGTGATGTTTTTCCCATTCCTGTCCCATCTCAGCAACAGGCAGTACTATTCTCAAGCTGCTGAGTCATCCCTGATTTCTCTGTTCATACATGTAGGACACACGTGCCTCTCATTCATATAAAACATGGCTGGTATCAGAGCTCTTGGTAGCCTGCCCTTGTTCATATTTACCTTCTCTTACCGTAGTTTCCTGCCAAGAACTCGCTGCCATCTTTTGCAGAATATAACTAAATTATTGTGCTACCTAGTCCTAATTTCTCTTCCTTTCTGCTCATAATAGAAGTTGTTCTTTGCTTCTTTCATTATACATCTTAATGGAGTGCCAATATCTATGAAGACCACCTAGCATAATGTCACCCTTTAATAAATATGGCTTAATAAATGGAATAGTAATATAGTAATATCACTATAATATAATATTAATATAATAACAGAATTAATATTCCATTTATTTTCTGATGTGTTTCCTAGTGCATCCCAGAATGATGTTGAACTTTGTGTATGGATTTTATACACAAGTGAGTAAATAAAGAAAAAGCAAGTTTTGCTTTCATTTAATTATTCATCCATTAATTTTCATACAGTCTTCCTTTTACTTATATGTGATAGCTTTGTTATCCATGATTTTGAGTTAAGACTCTGTGGCTTTTCTCTGAATTGGTTTTCCATTTGTCCACCCTCAAGCATGTCTAACCTTCTCTTTATCACCCATATCTTTGGCTGGTTCAATGCTTGATCTAGGTGTCATTTTCAGAACCAGATATCCTCTTTTATATTTCATCACCAAGATATCCTCTCAAAAGGTAGTAAAGTCGGTATTGGAAAATACAACCATTTATATTATTATATTCAGAAAGCCTCTGGTGTTCTCTTGGCAATTACTTTCTCCAATTAAGAGAACTATTGATACTCAGTAAAATATAACTGTATATTTCCTAAAATTTCAAGTACATAGGTCTTCCCTATCTTTTAAATTTAAGTTTAAATGTTCTATGTTTGGTTACTAAAATACTTAACAGTGCCTAACCTCAGCTGCACTTTTTTTTCTTTTACTGTGCCAGAAACCAGAGAGAAATTTATAGAATGACCAGCAACTGAGAAAAAGGCATCCATTAGAAGAGCCACCAAGTCAGCAGATGGCTACTGAACATGGCAGTAAAGTGCTGTGACCATCAGGCTCAGTAAGATACTTTGGTATATTTTTTAAAACTCCAAAGCTAAAGCCATCTGAGGTCATTTTTCTATCTACTAGAGTTAAGAGGAAAAAAACTAAGTGCACTTAACCCAGTCATACCAATGTTAAGTTTTTTTCTCTTTTTCCCCCAAATCATTATAGCAGGTTTTGCAGGTCATAACCATATCATTTGGGAGTAATATTACACTCAACTCTATTATTTCAGTATTTATAATTTTGTTTGTGTCGTTAAATCAAAATTAAATGGATGTATACCTTCTTCCAAACTGTGATGGTAGGATTCTAAATACTTTATTCCTATTTTTATATGAGATATGAGTTTCACATTTGCACCCTTTATCATAAGGTAAATGTGTTCTTACATCTCTATTTCATAGGTTCAAAAAAGTTAAATTTAACTATATCTATTTTCAAAAACAATATGATTGAATGAAAGTTACTAATATTATACTCTCCCATTTTATTGTATAAATCCCACTTGACTTTGGAGGGTTTTAGTCTTCAAGCAAATTCTACTTTTGGATTTAATCATAAACTTAATATATGTACTCATAAGTGAAATTATAGTCTGTTATTTTTCTTGTTTGGTATATATAATTAACTTTTTAAATAATTGCATCATATCCTTGCAGAGCAAGTTTTGTACTCATACTCAGTTAATCAATACTTATAAATCTATTCTTTAAATATTTCTTGACCTTGATTCTGTAAAACATGGGAAAATAGTCCCATTAAACTACATTTCCAGTCCCCACTATCATGTAACCATATCCAGCTCCTCTGAACATCCCAAAGTTATGAAGATTAGAGGGCACATAGACACTCATCCAGCCCCTGCATGCTTTGAACACCAATAAAGGCTCTTGTGATGTTCAAAGGAAGTGTGGACCACTGCACTCACTTATCTTCCACTACTGTGACCACTAGCACTGTCCCCTACATGCAACCCAGGATCTTGAAATTAGAGGAAACTCAGAGGCCACACTCACCCCTTGTAACTGATCTTAGATAACCTCAACTATACCACCCACATGTCAACACTGAGTGTCTTCACACTTAAAAGCATGTACCCAAACCAAGGCAAAAAAAAGGCTGAGGGAATACCAAGTATGGGTCTAAATACACAGCCAATCCAAGCATGCCAGAAAGAAATAATGCCACATACTCAAATCCCTAAGGCAAACACAGCAACATGAAAAGCAAATGCAACATGTCATCTGCAGAAATTACCAATGCCATAGTAATGGCCCCCAAGGAGAGCAATTTATGTGAAATTCCAAGCAAAGAATTCAGAACAATAGTTATCAATCTGTTCAGAGAAGACAAAGAGGACATGAAAAGACTCCTAAATGAATTTGAAGGGTACATGCATTATCTCCTGGAAAAATTCAAAGAGAACATGATTACATTCCTGAATCAATTTCCAAAGAAACATAAGCAACTGAATTAAATCAGGAAGACAAACTGGGATATGAAAACAGAACTCAACGAATAAATAGAAATATTTAAGAAAATTCAGACTGAAAAGATGCTGGAAATTAATACAACAAATCAAATAAAAAGATCAGTGGAGGGGCTGGAGAGATGGCTTAATGGTTAAGCACTTGCCTGTGAATCCTAAGGACCCCAGTTCAAGGCTTGATTCTCCAAGACCCACAGTAGTCAGATGCACAAGGGGGCGCACGTGTCTGGAGTTCATTTGCAGTGGCTAGAGGCTCTGGCACACCAATTCTCTCTCTCTCTCTCTCTCTCTCTGCCTTTCTCTTGTCTGTCACTCTCAAGTAAATAAAGAAAAAATGAACAAAAATTTTAAGTAAAATAAAAAGCTCACTGGAAATCTTCACCAATAGAATGGATTGTGTGAGGCACAGAATACCAGAGATCAGTCAGCTATACTCATTGATAAGTTCAAAAAAATGTATGAAAGGAATATATAACATTTTGGGGACATCATTAAAAAGACAAAATCTAAAAATTATGGGTTTAGAAGGAAAACCATGCCAAAATCATTAAAAAGGTATTTTTTAATAAAATTATAGAAGACAATTTCTCAAATGTAGAGACGGTGCTACCCATCCAGGTATAAGTGGCATGTAATTGAAATAATCAGAAAGGAAACCACCCACATCATATTATAAGCAAAACACTAGACATAGAAAACCAGGAAAGTGCATTGAGAGTAACTAAGTCACATTTGAAGCAGACCCATCATAATAACAGCTGATTTTTCAACAGAAGCTAAAAGCCAGGCTGACTTGGCATGATGTATTTCAAGTTTTGAAAGACTACAACTGCCACACCAGACTACTATACACAGAAAAATATCTGCCATAATATAAGTAAAAAGAAAAACTGTCCATGATAAAACAAAAGTCTGAAGGAACATATGACCAGTGACTACTACGCCAGGTTTACAGAGGGTACTGGGAAGAGTACTTGAGAATTAAGAAAAGGATAAACATACCAACAAGCTAGAAGGGAAAGTAGCCATTATTATCAAAATGAGGTCTAAAGATACACCAACACTACACAGTAAAAATACATAACAAAAGTCAATACACACCTTTCCATAATAGCCCTGAATATCAAGGAACCCAATTCCCCAGTCACAGAAACAAACTAGCAAATTGTATTAAAAAACAGGATTCCTAGGCTGGAGAGGTGGCTTAGCCGTTAAGCACTTGCCAGTGGAGCCTCAAGACCCTAGTTTGAGGCTCGATTCCCCAGGACCCATGTTAGCCAGATGCATGTGTCTGGAGTTAGTTTGCAGTAGCTGGAAGCCCTGGCACCCTCATTCTCTCTCTCTCTCTCTCTCTCTCTCTCTCTCTCTCTCTCTCTCCGCCTTTCTGTCTGTGTCTGTTACTCTCAAATAAATAAGTAAAAACTGAGCAACAACAAAGCAAAAAAAAAAAAAAAAAAAAACAGGATTCCTAATTTTGCTGTCAACAATCCCACCTCATTATCAACGACAAATAGATAGATACTACCTTAGGGTAAGCAAATGTATTCTAAGCAAATCAAACCATGAAACAAGTAGGCTTTGCCATTGTAATATATGACATAGTTGACTACACACTAAAATATATCAGAAAAGATAAAATGGTCACTTCATACTGATGAAGGGAACATTCCATCAAAAGGATATTATAGTTCTAAATATATATACCCAGAACACAGGTGCATCCAGTTGTATAAAACAAACACTAATAAAGTCACTGATTAACCTCCACACTGTGTTTTTGATTTACCTTAATACCCCACACTTACCAATAGACAGATATCTAGATAAGAAAAAGAGACACAGAGAGATACTGAGAGAGAAAGAGACAGAGAGAGACAGAGAGAGAGAGAGAGGGAAAGATTGGAGTGAAAAGGCTTCATAGATCAAATGGACCTAACAAACATAAATATCCCAACTAAATACTACAGAATACACAGTCTTTTTAGCTGCCCATGGAAATTTCTCTATAATGCATCACATAATAAGGTACAAAGTATTAACAAATATAAGTAAAATTTAAATGTCTTCTGGTGATCTTACCACAGTGGAATAAATCTGGAAATCATCAGCAAGAGAAAATACAAAAACTCACAGAGACTAAACAACACACTACTGGGGCTGGAGAGATGGCGTAGCGGTTAAGCGCTTGCCTGTGAAGCCTAAGGACCCTGGTTCGAGGCTCAATTCCCCATGACCCAAGTAAGCCAGAAGCACAAGGGAGAGCAAGCATCTGGAGTTCGTTTGCAGTGGCTGGGGGCCCTGGTGCGCCCATTCTCTCTCTCCCTCTCTCTCTCTCTCTCTCTCTCTCTCTCTCTCTCTCTCTCTCTCTGTCTTCCACTTTCAAATAAATAAAAATATTTTTAATGCACTATTAAATTATGAGAGTGTTATTGAAGAAATCAAGAAGGAAATTTTTAAAAAAGTCCCAGAATTGAATGAATCTAGTAAATCTAAGCAAATAATTTAGAGACCTATAATAAGTAACAAGACTAAAGCAGGAATAATAAAAATAAAAATCTCACTACGAAAACCCAGATCCAGATGGATTCACTACATAATTACATCAAACCTGTAATGAAAACTAAAACCAATGCTTTACAAATTATTCTGAAAATAGAAATGGAAAGAATGCTTCCAAACTACATTTTTGTTTTTTTTTTTTTTACAAAGCCAGCATTATTCTGATAGCAAAATCTGATAGAGAAACAATGAAAATAAACTAAAATTTATGATTCCTGATGAAAGTAAACATAAAAATTCTCAATAAAATATTTGTAAACATAATTCAAGAATACATCAAAAAGTTCATTCACCATGAATAAGTTGACTTCATTACAGAGATGCATGATCGTCTCAATAGATGCAGAAATGTTCTTTGACAAAATTCGGAATCTTTTCATCATAAAAACCCTAAAGATAGTTATTAGTGAAGACATGTAATTTAAGAAAGGAAGACTATACATGACAACCCCATAGCCACCATCACAATAAATGGAGAAAAGGAGAAGCTTGCTAGTACCAGAAGGAGCAGGAGAGGACGCCCATTCCCCTCCTGTGTACTACAGCACTTGAAGTCATCTCGAAAGTGCAAAACAGGAAGCAGTCAAAATATACTTATTTGCAGGTAACATGACTAAATACAAAATTCTAGACTTCATCTAAAAACAAACAAACTTACAGCTGATAAACAAAACTTTTGGCAAAGTGACAGTATACAAAATTAATATACAATAAAACATTAGCCTTCCTATATACCAAAAACAAATGCACTGACAAAGGAATCAGAGAAAGAATCCATTCGCAATTGCCTCAAAGACAAAACAAAATAATCACAATAAAAACACTTCGGAAGAAATCTAACTAAGGCAGTGAAAGTCTTTAACATTGAAGACTTCAAAGCACTAGTGAAAGAAATTGAGAAAATTACTAAAAGATGGAAGGACCTTCCATGCTCATGGAAGGAAAGAATTAATATGAAAATGACATTCTACTAAAAACAATCTATTCATTGAATGTAATCTCAATCAAAATTTTAACACCATTCTTCACAGAGATAGAAAATTCTTTTTTCTAAAATTCATATACAAACACAAAATTCCCTGGATAGAAAAAAATAATCCTTAGCAAAATGAATACTGCCAAGGTATCAACATATCTGATTTAAAGTTATACTACAGAGCCATCGCAGTTAAAAAAAAAAAAACAAAAAAAAAACAGCATGATGATACTGGCACAAAAAAGTCTTGTAGATATGGTATAAGTACATATAACTACAGCTGCCTGATTTTTGACAAAGATGCAAAAAGTACCTATTGGAGAAGATAGCGGTGCTGGGAGAATTAATTAACCATATTGAGAAGAATGAAGTTAGCTGTCTACACTGCACAGAAATCAGCTCCAATCAAGGGGCTCAATAAAAAGACATGGAACTACTAGTGGGTAAAGTAGGACTACACTTTAAGATGTAGACATCGTAAAGGAATTCCTGAATAGAAGTACAGTTCTCAGGAAGCCAGGCCAGCAGCTGACAAATAAGGCTTCGTGAAATTTAAAGCCTTCTGTTCAGCAAAGGACACTACTAGTTGAGTGAAGAGGCAGCCTGTTGTATGGGTGAAAATCCTTGCCAGCTACACACCAGATAAAAGATTAATACTTCAAATATACAAAGAACTCCAGAAACAGGCATTGTGCAAACAAGCAAGCCAATCAAAACTGGGCTATGGAACTGAGCAATGAATGTTCAGAGTAAGAAATATATATTTTAAAATGTGTACAACATCTTTAAGCCATTGGGGTATTAACGTTTTAAATTACTTTGAGTTTCTGTCTCATCAGAAAATAAATGACATCAAATGACTTTGAGTAAGTAGGAAAAGGGGAGCCCTTATTCCTTGTTGGTGGGAGTGTAAACTGGTGCAGCCACTATGGAAATCAGTGTGGAGGTTTCTCCAAAAGCTGGAAATAGAACTACCATATGACCCAGTTATACAACTCCTGGGCATATATCCAAAGGAGTCTATGTCCTACTACAGAGATACTTGCACCCCATGTTCATTGCTCTCTGCTCACAATAGTCAGAAAATGGAATTAGCCAGATGTCCATCCATGGATGAATGGGTGATTCAAATAAGGTACACATACACAATGGAATTTTATTCAGTTATAAGGAAAAATGAAGCTTACATTTATAAGAAAATGGATATAACTGGAAAATGTTATACTGTGTGATGTGAATCAGGTTCACAAAGTCAAAGGGTACATATTCTCTCACAGGTGGATCCTAGCCTTGAGATTTTAGACTCAGAGTGTATGTAGAGACCAGGAGGCTAGACAAAGAGCACAGACAAGGCTGGAGGCGTGTGTAGGTGGAGTGGGGTGGAATACATGTCACGTGAAAGTTGAGGTCAGGAATGGTGGGAGGAGGAAGGAGGTTAAACAGGAATGGTGATGACAGGATAATAGACTGCAGTGGCTGAGAGCAATGACCAAAACTGAGAATTAATAAAAGAAAAAGTCATAGAGAATCTTACTACTTTGATTAAAATATAACTAAAACAAAAAGACCTTGAACAAAGCTCTCCTACATGGACGATAATGCTGCTCCCAGAACGCCAGAAGCAATGGATAAATTACAACTCCAGGGCCAGAACCTCCTCCAAACAATACGGTCTATTGCCATCACTCTTACTTGCCCACCAAAACTAAGTGATATGCCCCTATTGCTGAAAATGCCACTTACTAGAACAGAGCTGGGAGCGTTCTCCTTGTCAATGAGCCTTCCTGGCACTGCCAGAAGGCAGTGTGCAGGCTGCACTCCTCCTCACGTCTTAGCTGTAGAGCTGTGTGCATGCCACTCAGTGCAGAAGTGGTACTTCAGGCTGGGGCCGTGGCTGCACACCTCCTCACGTCTTAGCTGTAGAGCTGTGTGCATGCCACTCAGTGCAGAAGTGGTACTTCAGGCTGGGGCCATGGCTGCACTCCTCCTCACGTCTTAGCTGTAGAGCTGTGTGCATGCCACTCAGTGCAGAAGTGGTACTTCAGGCTGGGGCCGTGGCTGCACACCTCCTCACGTCTTAGCTGTAGAGCTGTGTGCATGCCACTCAGTGCAGAAGTGGTACTTCAGGCTGGGGCCATGGCTTAGCGGTTAAGGAGCTTGCCTGCAAAGCCAAAGGGCGCAGGTTCAACTCCCTATTACCCACATAAAGCCAGATGCACAAGGTAGCACATGTACCTGGAGTTCATTTGCAATGGCTGAAGGCCCCGGCACACCCATTCTCTCTTTATCTGCTTCTGTCTCACATGAATAAAAAATTAAAAAAAAAAACAACTGACATGCCAGTTATGAAAGTAATCAAGCCTTTGGGGTATAGATTGGGAACTTTGAGATATGAACATTCAGTCCTTCTGTTGTGTCATTGCCCTATTATACTCTTTTGTTCCTTCTTACCTGTTCTCCATTCCCTGGGAAGCTTCCTCTTTCAAAGTAGCCTTTCTTGTTTGTTTTTAGTATAATTCCTACTTTTGATTAATGATTATTGCTTATCTCACTTTCGGTTAGAGATCCTACAGATGGATGTGAATATCAGGAAGACCCAAGAATCACTAAAATTACAAGAAGAAAATGACCAGTGCTTAGCACTGGACAAGTCATTTCTCACAGCACACCAACCAGGGCTTAGAGAAATTACAGAGGAAGAATCAGAATGAGTATGATTGCTGTTTTTGTGTGTGTGTTTTCTGTTTGTTTGTTTTTCAAGGTAGGGTTTCACTCTAGCCCAGGTTGGCCTGGAATTCACTACAGAGTCTCAGATCTCAGGGTGGTCTCAAACACACAGCAATCCTCCTACCTCTATGTCCTGAGTGCAGGCATTAAAGACGTGAGCCACCACCCCTGGCTATGATTACTGTTTTTTTTAATGTTAATGTTTTCATTATTTATTTATTTATTTATTTATTTATTTATTTATTTATTTATGTATTTGAGAGAGGGAAAGAGGTATACACAGAGAGAGAGAGAAAGAGAGAGAGAGAGAGAGCACAAATGGGCAGGCCAGGACTTCCAGCAACTGCAAATAAACTCCAGATGCATGAGCCACCTGGCATATGTGGGTCCTGGGGAGTCAAACTGAGGTCCTTTGGCTTTGCAGGCAAGTGCCTTAACCACTAAGCCATCTCTATAATTGCTGTTCTAACAGCTAACCAGAGAGCCTTCTGTATTGATGCTGGCAAACACTGAAGAGACTCAAAACTCATCAAAGCAGAAGCTAAGAGGCTGCTGGGAACTCAGTACTAAAAGACTTCGATCACACCTTCCAAGGTTCAGGGCAGAAAAGCTGTAAAAGCCACAAGGTACATTGGCAACCTTGGGGACACTATCCTTCTGACATGAACCAACTGATGCACTCATGGCCTCTCAGAGGTTTCTGACCCCTCAAAGACCAGCCCGTCTCTGAGCCCATCAACATTTTTCCATGAAGGACCAATCCCTTTTGATTGGCACTGGAGGCCTGTTCCACAGCAAGAAATGCAAGTCTAGTGCTGGAAAACTGGTCAAAAGCGTGTGCAAGGGAGGTCATAGGCTGCAGGAACAACCTATTGCTGGTGTTTCACTAGATGGAAAACCCACCTTCTGAATCATTGTCTGCAATGTCCATTGATCAGTACTGCTCCCAGTGAGGATCAGAGAAGTCGCCTTGTTGTGATGGGCATCGGTTAATGCAGAGGTGCATATAGGGCAAAATTCTGAGAATAAGGGGGTATTGTTTGCTCATCTCTAAACAGGACTTCTATATCAACCCTCCAACACTCAAAAAAAAAAAAAAAATCACAAAACAAGGGACAGAAAAAAACCTAAGAGCAAGATGATAAGTAAGAACACTGACCACTCTCCTGAACATGGTGCACACACTACACTTGTGAACTCTCAGCCACTCTGGTTTCCTGCACAAGCCTGAGCCCATTGGCATTCCATCCCGGAAACCAGAGGGTCTGTGAGATCCATTCCTCGAAAAAGAGCCGAGCTGCGGAACGGAAAGTCATGTTGTTTGGTGGTGTAAACTCTGGTAAGATGTTTATACAACCCTACCCATGCTCATGCTAATCAAACACAGACACACACACACACACACGCACACACAACATGGAAGCAGAAAGGGTACTGGGTGGTAAGATGAAGGGGTTTAGCAAGATTATGAAGGGGATTAAGGGAGGTAAGTAGGGAGTAAATATGATCAAAATGCATTATATACATCTATGGAATTGTCAAAAAGAAAACATTTTTTTTCCAAAATCGAGTATTGTTTAGTTGCATAAGGAAAGATTACTTAAGAGTATTTAAGTTCTAATTTTATTATTGTTCCCTTAGGCTTCTACTTATTCCTGCATAACATTTGATGATATATTTTGTCATTTTCCAGCCTCATTATTTATCAGTGAATTATATTATAACAAAGGCTACATCTTTAAGATTATTTTACTAACTTTTGAAAAGATATTTTGTAATTTTATTTCCTGAAAAATAATTTTAAGTTATTGGACTAAGGACGCTCTTCACAAGCAGTACGTATGATTATTCTCTTTGCACTGTCACTCTATCAATCATGAACATAGGGCAGGTGCTTAGGATGTGGTTAGGAAATGGATTATTGAATTGGTTATTAATATGAGAAGTTTTGAATGACATTAAGTATCAATGTTTATTGTTGATGAGAAAATGAGGTCATAAATTATATATGCTTATGACTTCACTGTTTCAAATTTATTCATGGAATAAAACAAAATCATGTTAATAGCATTGCTTTCCATGTAAAATTAACTTTACAAAGTACTATATTTTTTTTGAAGTTCTTATCACTTGCTCTCAATCCCCGTACTTTTAAATTTAAAATGCTTTCTTAGCTGGGTATTGTGGCAATCACCTTTAATCCCAACACTCAGGAGAGAGAGGTAGGAGGATCGCTGTGAGTTTGAGGCCGCCCTGAGAATACACAGTGAACTCCAGGTCAGCCTGGGCCAGAACAAGACCCTACCTCAAAAAAAAAAAATAAATAAATAAATAAAAAAGCTTTCTTAACTCTTGCATGGAAGAACTTATTTTGCACTTGGAAACACTGATATTAAGTCATACCTCCTGCTCCCTCCAAACAAGTAAGGTGATGCCCTCTGCTCAACTTCATGAGACCCAGGGGTTCCGAGCTGCCTCACGCACTGGGCACTCTCCCACTGACGTCTCACAGTCATAGGTCGGTCACAGGTCCCTTCCTACAATCCCTGTAGTTGGTCAAATTGACGTCAACCTCCAAGGCCTTTGCATGTGCGCTATGCCCACAGTGTCCTGTTATCTCCCCACCTCGGCTGACATTGGCTCAATGCAAGTCTTCTCTTTCTCTGTGCCCCAGATGTCTTGCTTGGAAAAAGAGGCCTTTGACCTCTACGGTTCTTCAGGATGTTGTACTTCCCATGCCATCATTCATCCTGGCCCTCAAATTGCCCATGAAAGCAGACTGCTATTTTTTTTTTTTTTAATATCAATGCTCAGACACACTTTGCTAGCTAGTCTCCTTTCTGGGATAAAACCAAGAAATATCCAACTATGATGCTATATACCTATTTTCCTGGCACTCAAGAGGCTAAGGTGGGAAGGTTGTGAGTTCAAGATCAGCCAGGGCTGCAATGAAACCTAGTCTCAAAGACAGGTAAGAATTAAAAATATTAAAAAGTAAAGCTAAGAAATGATTGGTGGTTTCTTTTTCTGAGTCTGGGAGCTGACACTACCCATTCCTATTCACACCTCATGCCCAAGACCAGTCTCTCAACATCTTTCTCCAAGACCGTGTGACCTCTGCTCCTTTCCATGAGAAAGTTATCCTAATGCTTCAAGTTTGATTCTTGTTGGCTTCATAAAGTAATGCTAGATATGGTGATATTTCACATTAACAAAAGGGAACATAATAATTCTAAACATCACACCTATGAAAAACATCAAATGAATGATTTAGCAATGCAGGATTGGGGTGGGGAGAAT
The DNA here is from genome assembly GCF_020740685.1 of Jaculus jaculus. NCBI lineage: Eukaryota > Metazoa > Chordata > Mammalia > Rodentia > Dipodidae > Jaculus > Jaculus jaculus. Next base: position 4,131,609 of record NC_059117.1, read on the forward strand.
TTTATATTGGATGGGAGAATGGAATTTACACATCTTACAATTGATTCCTCAAACTTGGTTTCCCCCACAATAGACTATAGTTCAAAGGAGATCAGCTGAGATGACCTAGGAAGATAGTGATCAATCATGACCCTTAGGGAAGCAGCACCTGGAGGGATTCTGTAGGAGAATGATTTGCACCACTGACCATCGGGAGGAAAGGAAGGGTAGAGCAGTGGGATGGTGAAGAGAAAGCTTTGCAAAGTGATACCCATGCTGAGAAGTGCAGGTAATAACCAAGCTGCTTTTAAAGGTGTTCTTTATTAACTACTTTATTTAAAATATTACATATGGGTCATATTCCCACTGGGTTATACTCTTTAATATTTATTTTTCTTTTACATGTTTATTTGAAAAGGGAGAGCAAGAGAGAATGGGAATGCCAGAGCCTCCAGCCACTGCAAACAAACTCCAGATGCATGTGCCATCTTGTGCATCTGGCTTGCATGTGTCCTGGAGAATCAAACCTGGGTCCTCTGGCTTTGCAGGCAAGTGCCTTAGTGCTTAGCTGCATCTCTCTAGGTTATACTCCTGTGTTTCCTCTCCCCCATGATCATGGGCTTATCGCCATTTACTGTGGGGTTATGGATGTACCAGTCTCTGTGGGAGAACAGTGACTCAGGATATTCCTTCCCACACTGTGGCTAGTACATTCTTTTTATTCCCTGTCCTTCAGTGCTTCCTGAGCCATGTAGGGCATGTTACAAGTCACCATTATTGCTGAGCTCTCTGCACCCTCTGATTTTCTGCTTTGATCAGTTTTGAGTCTCCTCAGCATCTGCTACCATTCCTTGGAGGAGGTTCTCAGGCTGGCCGTGAGAGCTGTGCTCATATTTCATATGCCAAATTCTCTGCAATGTCTCCTGGACTCTGTGAGATGTGATGTAGATGACTTATCTTGTGGTAGGCAGTTGACTTTCTTTATTGATGGGTCATTGTTTCCAAAGTATTTACTGCCATCTGTAAAAAGTAGATTCTCTTGCCAAGAGCAAAGTGAATCAAAGAGATACACATGGACATATAGAAGATTTTTATTAGGATATTTATTTGCTTATTTACAAGGAGAGAGAGAATGGATGCAACAGGACTTCTAGCCACTGCAAATACTCCAGATATATGCACCACTTTGTGCATCTGGCTTCATGTAGGTACTGAGGAATTGAACCTGGGTCCTTAGGGTCTAGAGGCAAGCATCTTAACTGCTTGACATCTAGAAGGTTTTTTGGTGGGCAAATCCTCTCCTTTTAGCCAAAGAAAGTGGGAGTATGATAAAAGCAAATAAACTACTTAGCACAAGATAAGTCGTTTTTGTCACATCTGCTGAGGCCCAGGAAACATTACAGAGCATTTGGCAGACTGGAATTTCCCCTGGGGTCTATGACTTTCCAATCCATAGGACTTCGATTCAGTTCTCAGTTTGAGGTATGAATTCCCTCCCACTGAGTGGGCCTCATATCCAATCAGAAAGTAGTTGGCTACCTCTATAGCCCATGTGCCACTTTGTACCAGTGTGTACATCTTGCCTGGGTGGATGATTCTGTAGCTCCTTGAGGCTACAGAGCATCAAAGCCCTCAGGCTTTTCAGTGGAGCAGGTAGAAGTTGAAAGACCCCAACCAGGTAAGATTTCCAGTGCTGACTTCATAAGTCCTTACAGGAAATAGAAGTGTTTAGTTACCTACCCTGGACATAGGCAAGAATACATGGACGGCAGGTGCTACCAGAATGTGTGATGTGACTTAGGACCTGAAAAGGTTTTCAGATCTTCTGGCTGAGGTTATCTGAGAGCTCTACCCAGCCAGTTTCAATTAACAATAGATCAATGTCAGTATCAATGCCTGTATACACAGTTACATATGTAAATGCACACAGACATACAGACAGACAGACAGACAGACACACACACACACACACACACACACACATATATTTTTGCAGGGCAATGGTGGTATAATAATAAGAGCCAGTTTAGTTGGGTTTACAGTTCAACAATGCAACTTCCTGTTGCATTTACTTTGAGCAAATTATTCAACCTTTCTCTTCCCCCATTTCTTCATTTAGAGGATGGGGAAACTCCTTAGAGCTGTTGTGAATGATTAATGTGTGGCATATAAATCACACTAGATTTCAGCAGTTCTGTTTCTTATTGACTCCTGTCTTATGTTCACCTATCATATTGGGCCAGCTAATCTCTGCACTTTACATATTTTGGGGCATCTCTCAGCCTCTCTTTCCCCTGGTTGCCAATAGTTAACCATCTTGACAGATGAAATTCCTATGAAGTTAATCATCACCATCTCTGCCAGGCAGAGCCCTGGCACCAGACCACCTCACAGCACAGCTATTTAGCCCATAGATTGCACACTTTGTGCTCAATTAATTCCATTAATAGTGACTACTAAAAGTTATAAATCATGCAATACTAGGTCAGATGTTACCATCCACGGACTTCAAAACTTCTGCAATGAACCTGCATGGGGTGTGCTTGTAATAAAGGAAAGGCTATTTTTAAAATTACTGTGGTTAGACCATGACCCTTCCTATTATGAAAGCTCCTGGGCCCAGGAGCCACATAGATCATGGCCTCTGTTCCTACACAAGTCCAATGTCCTTGTGGAGAAGGGAGCACATATTGATTGGGGACAGCTGCCTGTGCACTCACCTGCTGGTGGCTGGGCTGGAGCCAAGAATGTATTTTCTCCCCGGTGACTGTCGGTGGCTTTCACTCACAACTCCATGCTCACCCCCAACACCTGACATTAAAATCCTTTCTGCTTTTTTCCCCATGCAGAATGGCAATTAGTTTTTCAAAGACAAGAGCCATATTGGATTCAGAGCTGTGTCCTAGGACACATAAGAGGACCTGCCATGAGGGAGCCACACCACACCTGCCTGTTCCGCTGGTAAGTGGACACATGCAAAGGTTCAGGCATGCGTGGCTCAAGGTGGGTTTTCTGAAACCTTCAGGTTACTCATCCATTCATTTTTGGTCCCTGAAAGTTTTACTTTGAATTCATCTCTGGATGTACAAAAAGGTCTTGGATTTCTACATACATTTTATTGTCTATATGCCTGGAAATCTCATTCAAAGGGGAGGATCAAAACCCAACTAACTTCCCTCCCTACTCAACTGCTCCAAGTACACAAATTGATAGCAGATTTTGCAAAGCTGAGACCTTGAAGTAAATACAGCAAAGTAAGTCTGTTTACACTTCATAATTAAAACAGAGAGAGATAGAAAAAAAAAAAGAGGACCGGTCATGGAAGCTTTTAGAGAAAAAAGCTGGATGAGGCGGGGTGGGCAGTGGAAGAAACACGGACATGGATTTGCATCTTGGGGAAAGCCCACGGTCCACTCAGAAGCAGGCATTACACTGGCACAGAAATTTCATTGGCAAAAGCCACATTTTAGCTTTGCCACTTAATGAGTAATGGCAGAATTTCCCTACTAAGTTAGAGGAATTGGCACTTTCTCTCATAACTCCTTGTCCACTGAAACCACCATGCTAAGAAGAGCAAGAGACTATTACCAAAAATAGCAAAGGGAGTACCATTCCTCTTATCAAGCTTTGACACAAATATTTACACTGAATTTTATATTTTTTACTTCCATTATTCTGAAAAAGATTTTATAGTTTTTCTGACATATGCCAAAGCAGGTTTTTACATTTTGCAAGTATGCAAATAGCAAAGGGAATGAGAAATTCATGCAGATACTTTCCCAGATTTTCAAATGTAGAACATCGTGTAATGCTGGTTCCAGAAGTTATAATTGCACTTGAAAGTCCTGCCCTGGTGTGGCATTTGGGGACTTTAGGGACTCTGCACACTAATTCATGTCTGACTTTTACAGCTTTGTAATCAGCCCTATTCATAAGAACTGGTTTATAGAAAACACATTTCTTCTCTGGAAGGAGAAGCAGTGATTAATGATGACTTCAAGAGAGCCTTCTGGGCACTGCAGAAGCCCAGAAAATAGATGGCACTCTGGCCATACCCTGGAATTTCTGCCACAGTCCTCAATTCCCCTTCTTGCTTCCTAAGGGCTCTCCTGCTGACCATGTGAACAAGACAATGTCTCCTTTGGGGCGATACCTGCTGTCCCTGTCCCTCTCCTCTTCTGTTCTGGAATCTCTTAGTAATCTATCCCAAGTGGCAAACTCTCTGGAATGCCTCCTTTCGGTGTCTGACAAAACGTGTAAGCCTGTATCATTCCTTTCTTCTTAGGAATAAAGGAACACTCTTTATAGAACTGGAAACATTTCCTTTCAAACAAAGGCAATGAAGTACTCCCAAGGGCTGGACCAGAAAGATTCATTCCTCAGCCTCGTGAGACCAAATGGTGAAAGACATGAGTGTCTTTCCTTCAAAGAGTTCCAAATCCCGCTCTGCAAGGACACTCCCTCCAGAATGTCTGCGCACAGTGCAGACAGTAGCCCCGCTCCTGTGTCATTCTGGTTAATGCAAGACATCTGGTCACCCCGTGTGGGAGCCGTCTTCTGTGTGCCCTCCAGTGTAAGCAGGAGGGCATGTCCTGTGCTGTGCGTGGGAGAGCTGGCTGCCATGGAAATAAAGCCAATTAGAAAAGACAATAGTGGCAAAGCTGGCTCACGGGTTGGCCTGGCTTTAGAAAGTCTTTGCAGGCAACCAAATTGCCTTCAGACTATGTGAACTCATTTCAAGACAGGCAAGTACTCAACCTAAACTTTTAGATGCTTCATTCTTATCTTTATTGTTATTATCATTATTTTTAATTTAGCAGTTCTAGACAACCTGCTAGCTGATCTTTAATGAACAAAAGCAATATTTTGGGGGAGGCCATCTTTCCCTCAAAGCCTGGGGCAAACATTAAGCTCCAACCATCACCAGAGGGTTTGTTCCGATGGCATTGTGAGAAGCCTTCAAGCCACGCCTGGGCTGATAGTTTTCAAAGATTGCTAACCTAGTTGACAGAAAAGTTGAATTTCCCTTCTTGTCCACATGTACAAGATCTGCAGCATTAATTAAGCTACTCAGCTTCACTTCAAGGCCTTCGAACAAGTACAGGGATGAAGCTAGTTCAGATGAGAATACTAACACCTGCTTTACCCTTATCTTACCCTGTTTGAGAAAGTCAGCTAAAATTTCCGCGTGCTTTGAGCATCAGTCCACTGCAATATATGAAAGAAATCTCATTATTCATAATTTAAATTAGAAAATCTTCTTAAGTTTTTGTACAAATACATATTATAAAAAAAAGTTCTAGGTTTTTGTAGATGTGAATACTTTTATTTCCTCTAAGTTTCCCAAAGTCTGGCAAGGGGATGGGTTTCCTTTCTCTCTGCCCACGAAATCTTTTATACTCTCCTCGCCCCTCCCCATCCAAAAGAAAAGAATAGTTTCCTGACCAGAGCTCTAAACTCATTTGGATAATTACTTTCAAATTTTTCAAACCACTCAAGACAGAGGATCCCTGTCATGTAGGTTTGAGACAAGCAATCACATTCATCTCTGCTTTGCAAGCACTGCCGAAAGGCTTCACAATGCACACAGACTAACATGTCTCCCAGAGCACGCTCTTTACCTCTCAATTGCAACCCTTTGCTCTATGGTAACTTAAAGCAGTTCCCAAAGTTAAAACAAAGGCTTATATGACAGTAGTTGTTTTTCTTTTTTTCTCGAGAATATGATCTAAGGGAGAAGGGATGAAGAACAGAGTGTGAGGGAAAGGGGATAGAGCCAGCTCAGAGATGCAGGATCAAATTGGCCACCTCTGGGAGCTGTGCTCATGGGAGCTTCTCCAAAGTCTCAGGAACGTGTGTCCAGAGGACAAGGTCAGAATGTGGAACTGTCATTGCTGACCTTTGCAGTGTTGCTTAGGTCTGATTACAGAATGAGATTATATGGTATATCTCACCAGCAAGTGGGCAACACTCTGGGGTGAAGCAGACAGACTTGGCTGGGTAAAGTGCAGTCCCATCAAATGTACCAGCCCAAAGCTGGCCCCTGGGGCTGGGTCAGAGACCCAGAGCCGAGAACATTTCAGATGAGAAGATCCAGGCATCCCTGGCACAGGTGAAAATCCAACTGCCCTACACATCACTGGGTTTGGTTGAAAATGAGTCTTTGTCAGTTTCTGATTCATGTGACCCTTAATCTTCTCCATTAACCAAGCAGCTCTATGCTTAACACATGCTCTTCCTTTTATAACATGGGACATGGAAAAGTGGGTATTTGTCTAGCCTTAGTAAGTGGAGTACTTCAATGCAATTTTTACATGTCAGAACTTTAAAGAACTTTCGCAGGAAATAAGTATATTTGACCCAAGTATTTCTCTGAGAAAGCCTAGCTACGTGGGATCCTGTGGTGAAGGTGAAATCGGCCATCTTTGCATAGTTTTCTCTAGTTCAGATGGGAAGCATGTCCACTTTGGGGAATTGGGATGTAGGTAAATGGATGACGAAAAGAATTTTCTTGAGAAAGTTCCTAGGTAGAGAATCAGATGTGCAGAACTTAAAGCAGTGGGCTAAGAACCACTTAAGAACCCATTGAAGTGCACATTCTTGCTCCTGCCAAAGACCTGTTGTTTAGAAAGTACGAGTAGTGATGTGCCCCGTCGTGACAAGTCCCGGGAATCCTGATATCTCCTTATGTGTGAAAACCATAGTGCGGGTGGAGACCTTCCAGAGCACTGGGAAAAGTAGAAGTAGGTATCAACATATTGTGTACCGTTGAAGCATTTTCGGGGTCATTACTATTTGAGTTCAAGCCCCGTGACCCTGTCCATTTATTTCCTTCTTAACATCAAACTGGGTTCCTCATAAACCTTTCATGCAAAAGAGACAAATAATAGACCAACAATGGCAACACATTAATAAGAGGAATGTCTAAGTGTATCTAATCTAAGAGTGAGTAAAGAAGGGAGTCACTTCTGTTTTAAGCTGTAAAAAAATCGAATCAAAGGAATATATATTTTTTTAGGTAAGGTCTCACTCTAGCCGAGGCTGACCTGGAATTCACTATGTAGTCTTAGGCTGGCCTGGAACTCACTGCGGTCCTCCTACCTCTGCCTCCCAAGTGCTGGAATTAAAGGTGTGTGCCACCACGCCCAGCTTCAAAGGAATATTTTAAGGGTAGAAAAGCACTTCCAACAGATGAGACTGGCCACTCATTGTCTTGGGAGAAATTTGATCCATCTTAATCAAGAAATTCTAAAAACAAGAATTCTGGCCTGACGGCTACCAAGCAGCAGAGCACAGCACTGTTTGGAAAGGAGGGGAGGGACAGAGCGTGACTTTACTATGGAGAGAAACTTGAGTTTGTTTTTGTTCTTAACTTTTTAATTTTATTTGTTTATTTGAGTAAGAGAAAGGGAAAGAGATAGATAGAGAAAGAGAGAGAGGGTGGGGAAATGGATGCTCCAGGGCCTCTAGCCACTGAAAATGAACCCTATACACATGTGCCACCGTATTCATCTGGTTTATATGGGTCCTGAGGAGTTGTACCTGGGTCCTTGGGCTTCACAGGCAAGCACCTTGCCCACTAGGCCATCTGTCCAGCCTGAAAAACTTGAGTTTTATCCTGAGAGCCAGAAGGCATCATCAACCCACTTTGATCTGTCTATGAGAGCCCCATTCTCACCCAGCATACGCATGTGAGCCTGTCTAAGAGCTGTCTTGCTTTCTTCTCCAAAACCATTGCTTCAGTTGTCAACCAAGTGCTGATGACCCCAAATCCATAGCTCTGAGCCTGCTTCTCTCCCAGATTCCTGGAGTAGTCTCTTTATGAATCCAGAAGACATTGCAGACCTAACTTGATGAGAGCGGAGCACTGGACGGATGTTCTCCATTTCAGCTTCGCATTACACTTTCGCTCACCACTGCCAGTAGCAATACGCTCTACCTAGTTTCTGAAGCAACATTCAGCATGTCCAGATTTTTTGTATTTCATCTCTACAAGAATGGTCTGACAAGTCTGAAGATTTTGTTGGCACAACATCCAATGCATATGTCGATACTCCTCAGTTCATTTTCTCTATTTCCTTCTTAAGGGCAAAATGGCTTAAAATGGCTTTCTGGGAGCTAAAAGCTCATATATTCAATTATCTCAGCTTCTCTGAATCTTTCCCATGGAGGCTACGTCCTGAGTTTGGTTTACTTTGACTGAGTTTATGTTCAACCATGAAGCAAAGACCATGACCAGTAGGATAAACACTCGTTTTGTTCGACTAGGAGTGGAAATAGTTCCATTCACACCACACACTGGTTATGGGTGGAAGAGGCTGTGTAGCGAGCAGTGGAAGTGGTTGTGGGAACAGTCTCCCAAGGAAACTCAAGATGTCAGCACTAGAGGGGTAATGCGTACTTGGATACTAGCCAAGCGGATAAACAGTTCCACGGGAGTGTCACCCTGGGAAACCACTACATGATAAAAACAGTGGAGGGGTTCTTTTTGAAATGTACTTGAATATCACTATGTCTATAAGTATTGACATTTTCCTTCCAAAGGTTTAAATTAAAATCAAAATCGTTCAAATGCCTAGGGCACTCATTCAGCAACATTAAAGCCAGGGTTGTGACGCTGGGCGAGATACTGCAATGCTGTTTCCTTCTAGTGCAGTCCTGGTCTCCAGCAGTTAAGTACCTTAGTACCGGCTAAGTTCATACACTGCAGTGAGCATTTATTTTGTACTCAACATGTGACCACATGCATACACACACACACACACACACACACACACACACACACACATTGGTACACAACATTTTTAAGTTAACTGCCTCTAGCAACTGTAAGAGGGATTTCCATGGCATACAGGCAAAGTCAAAGACTTGAAAGTATAATCCATACAAAAATTGACATAAGCAGAATAAAAACAATTAAATTAATTTTTAAATATTTAATTTATTTATTTGTGTGTGTGTGTGAGAGAGAGAGGGCACACCAGGGCCTCCAGCCACTGCAAACAAACTCCAGACATGTGTGCCTCCTTGTGCATGTGCATCTGGCTAATGTGGGTGCTGGGGAATCGAACCTGGGTGCTTTGACTTTGCAAATAGCTTAACTGCTAAGCCATCCCTCCAGCCCAATTAAATCATTTTTTTTTCAAAACCTCTTGACTTGTGAAAGCTCTTGAGACACATTGTTATTCTTCTGGCCTTGAACAAGAATGCAGTCGGCTGCATGCACTGTCCTCTCTGACCAACACAGGTGTGAGGCCTCACCTACCTTCCAAGCTGAAGAGAACACCATAGCTCCTCTCTTTAAGCAGGCTTATAAAGGGGTAGAGGGGTGAGAGAATGAAAAAAATCTCAGAGTTCTTTTCCAAAAGACTTCATCTTTCCTACACAACCCTGACTTTATTCCCAGATCTAGATCTTGGTTGGTTTGGGGCTGCAGGCATAGTTCAGTGGCAAAGAGCTCATGAAGTTTGTAAGGCCTTCGGTTTGATCCCCAGGAATGCAGACATGCATGCACACGTACAGATACTTTTTAAGTTTGAGATCTTTTCTTTTTTTCAATTTTTGAAAATGCCAGCAAGGTTATGGTGGCGCAGACCTTTAATCCCATCAAGAGGGAGAGGTAAGAGGATTGCCCTGAGTTTGAGGCCACCCTGAGACTACATAGTGAATTCCAGGTCAGCATGGGCTAAAACAAAACCCTACCTAGGAAAACCAAAAAAAAAAAAAAAAAAAAAAAAAATCATATTTGTGTATAATGTATTTTGATCTCACTTCCCCCAATTACCATCTTTTATCCCCCACCAACTGTAACTCTTCTTTCCAAATGACCCTCTTCCTGCTCTCATGTCTTTTTGTGTAACACGCTGAATTAAATTAGACTTCCTTGCATGAGCCTTGGTGGGAGGTTATTTACTGGCCTATGGGAAATTTAGCAGTGACTACGCCACTGAAAATCAAGATTCCATCCCTGTGGTGGTTTGATTCAGGTGTCCCCCATAAACTTAGGTGTTCTGAATGCTAGGTTCCCAGCTGATGGATATTTGGGAATTAATGCCTCCTGGAGGGAGTGTATTGTTGGGGGTGGGCTTATGGGTATTAAAGCCAGTTTCCCCTTGCCAGTGTTTGGCACACCCTCCTGTTGCCATAGTCCACCTTATGTTGGCCAGGGGGTGATGTCCACCCTCTGCTCATGCCATCATTTTCCCCTGCCATCGTGGAGCTTCCCCTCAAGCCTATAAGCCAAAATAAATCTCTTTTTCCCAGAAGCTGCTCTTGTTGGGTGATTTCTACCAGCAATGCGAACCGGACTGCAACAATCCCCCACCAGGCAACTATGAACTGCTAATACCTCCCCTGGAGGGAGTAGGGCCTTCGGAGACCCTCGTTGTATAATGCAATGTTGTTAGGCCTAGTCTTATGCAGGAAACCACAGATGTTGAATTTATGAGTTTATCTAGGAAACAACATTCTACAGCATACCACTCCACACTGGCTCACGTGTTATGACCACACCTTCATCCCCGAGGTTACGTGGACCTTTGGTGGGTAGCTTAGTTGTCCCACTCAGAGCTTAGAACTCAGTAGTCACTCATGCTCGCCAATTTTGCCAGCTACGCATCTTTGCATTAACCTCTTCCCATTACAGAAAGAACATCACAGATCCATGTTTGCATCTTGAGATGTCATCTTCTCCTTACTGGTTGGTGTGGATATCTAGTGCCTCTGCCGCTTTAGTATGTTAGATGCAACTTGAAGACAGATATATCTTTTCTGTATTGTGATAGCTCAGATGGGTGTGGGGGAGGAATCTTATCTTAAGAAATATCTACTGTTGTACACACACACACAAGCACACACACACACTCAAAAGAGTGGACCATACACACACAAGCACACGTGCATACTCAAAAGAGGGGACACTGTGTTTTCAACCTGAAATACTGTTATAGGGAACTGAAGGGTTCCAGCTATAGACTGAGGAGCAAGTTAAGAGAGATAATTGGTATTGGCTTCCATTCCAATGTTTATCTGCTGAAATTTGTAGAAACTATAACTGTTTCCTTTGTTGAAATAATGGAAAATGGTCATAATTTATGCAGAAAAAGCTAAGTCATCACAACAAAAGGGCACCTAAATGACTAAAAGCATAAAATAACCCAAAAGCAAACAAATTGATAGCTCCCAACCACAAGGGACTTAACACTAAAGCCCTTTGACAGTTTTATTGGATTTTCCTACACAGATCACAACAGTTACGCTTGCAATTAGCGTCTGAAATTAACTTAGAGTGCTCTACACTTAGAAGCAGGCTTAGTAAGCAAGTATCATGTTTTCCTTCTTGCTATCCTGACTCTCTTTGCCATTGCCCTTGTTTGGATTACTCTTTTCTTTATTTTTTTATTTTTTTCTTTTTCGACATTTCAGACACACGGCCTTATCATATCTTGAGGTCTCAGGATTAAGACGCAGTGGGAGATTCTGCTGACCTTGGTGCAATAACGTGACCCGGATACAAGGACATTGCTGGGGACGCAAGAGAATTCCGCAGACAAATGCTCAAGCCCCTCTTTGGCTTTGTTTTGGTGCTTTTCCAAGGTGAGATGCCCAGACTCTTCTTTCACAAAGTGTGAGGAAAGTGGACTTGACCTTAGCAGGTTATCTTGCGTGTTAGACTGTCTGCCAGCATTAGAGACCCCACCAGAGTCTGGGCACAGCAAGAGCACATGGCAAAGGCTGCCTGACAGGGGAGCTCAGGTGTTGGCCCAATAGCTCTTGTCCTTCAGCAAGTTTGGGCTGAGTGTCAGGGTTAGCACCTACTGACCATGGACACCTGACTTTCTTTTCTTTTCCTATTTTTCTTTCTAGGTTTTTTTTTAAATCTATTTTATTTATTTATTTATTTTTGAGGCCGGGTCTGACTCTATCCTAGACTGACCTGGAACTCACTATATAGCCCCAAGCTGGCTGGCTTTGAGCTCATGGTGATTCTCCTGCCTCACCCTCCTGAGTGCTGACGAGCTGCTGTGTTGTGGAAGATGTAACGGGGTTTAGACAATCAGCACGAACGGTCTGTGGGATGAAATTGCCACATTTGTCTTGTGCAAGAGGACTGGGTGCTTGGGAGGGTTACCAGTGCTTCAGCTAGAAAGGTTCAAGTCACCAAATGCCTTGGTCCTTTGAAATCCCACTGTAAGTTACCGGTAATTTCACATACAAGTAAGGACTTGCAAAAGGGCATGGAAAGATTCAGTGTGTTACTTACAGAAGGAGCTTGACAGATGTTTGTGTTCAAGACTTGAAGAAAAGAAATAGGAGTCATTTTCGTTTTCATTTAGAAGCCGCTGCAACTGCAGAACTGCAACAATTAGCTGCCTTCCATTTACCACTACATTGCCTAAGCTTCCCGTCTTCTGCGCTGGGTACTGGGGGGCGGGGGGGGGGGCACTACCATTTGCTGGAGCAGAGCAGCCCTGAGTACTGCTCGGCTACTGTGCAGAAGGGACGAAGTCTAAAAGCTCCTTAGAATAACGCTTCAGGGGTTTCGCTGCTGCTTGATCTGTTCCTTTTTAGCCTGTCCTAGAAACAGCCAGGCACTGCCACATATTTAAGGTGGGGGTGGGGTGGGGGATAACATCTACATTCCTCGTGTATCTCAGAAATCTAAATTAAAACATTGAGGAAGCAGTTACTAGCTTGTTCTGACAAAGATAACAAGGCTGTGAGGATTGGATTTAGAAATGAGCATGGCAGAGCTCTCTCAGTTGTATCCAATCTGGAATGTCACACCCAGACGTACAAGGAGTTGGGATGAACTTAAATAGCCAGATCCCATAAAAGAAAGAAAAAAAAAAGAAGAAGAAAAGAAAAGAAACATTGCACATTACTATGGATTGACGGGCTTGGTACCATAGACTGCTGTACCATTTTGTTTCAATTAGGGAACACAAATAAATCACAATAAAAAAAAAATAGTCCAATAGGTTTGGAATCACTCTGTAGCCACACTGTTTCAATCGCCCACGGAGACGCATCCTACGGTAATGACTAACAGAGAAAGGGACCGTGGGCCTCTTTCCTGGCGTTCTGAAAACCGCTTGGAGTCCCGTGCTCTCTGGTCTCACCCAGCAACTAGAAGGGCAGGGGAAGGGACAGAGGATTCCAGGGGCTCAGACACCCTGGCCAAGGCTGTGAACCCTTCCATCTGAAGACAAGTGTGTCAAGTCCTTGAGGCGGGAGTCCAGCCCTTATCTGACCATGACAAGAGGCTGCCACCCCCGACCCGCCTGGGACACGTTAGGTTCCGCAGCGCACAGGCCATGAGTGGCGACGTTCTTCGATTTTAGGCAAAACAGTCAGGGTCTCTCCTGGAAGCCTTCCAACGTTAGGCTGAGCTGATCTGACATTTCCTGAAATTTTCATTACATCAATATCATACTTGTTATAACAAAGCCTGGAACACTCGTCTGTTTCTATGGAATTTATTTGCACTGTTCATCCTGCCTTCATAAAGCCGGCTGTGTGGAGCTGGTGGGTCTTTTTCCAGGAAGCAGCTCCCTGATAACCCAGGAGCCTGGAGGTCTGCAGGGCATCGCTCAGGTTTGCCTGAACAAAGAACTGAGTGTTGAGACTTCAAATAAAATTAGGCTTCGCCCTACTGTAATTGAGCTTGGGTGAATTATTCATTTTCCCCCTTTGCCCTTCTAGAACTGAGTTTGGTGCACTGCCTACATTTTTCCCTCTTTGTTTTCCTGTTTTTTATTTATTTATTTTTATTTTTTACAAGGTGTTTTACTTCTGTTTTCTTCCTTCTATTGAGTGTGTAGACATTTTCCATGGGATTCTCCTTTTCTCTTTTCTTTCGACCTTCCCAAGCTTCTCATGCTGAGGATTAAAAAAAAAAAAGCCACAGATTTGTTTTACTACTGTGAGCATAAAATCCAGCAAGTCTGCATTTTGAACACAGCAGCAGAGATTAAGGCATTGGCAGCCTTGAAACAGCTCTTTCCCAATTCCCTTTCCCATGAGGGTGTCCGCAAAAAGTTGCTGTTAGTCCAGGGTCAGGGTGGTGAAATGTATTTGTTGAGTCTCTTTGGTGCCAAAGCTTTTGCCAGCAATTGGATCTACCTGATAGTTGTACTATCTCAGAAATATCCCTTCAGTAGAGCAAGGAACATCCCTGTGAATTATCAAACATAGCTTTGATTATGAAATTATAGTTAGTAAGCACTTTATACCCCACCCACTCTTGCTCCAGAAGTTGACATGCAATAATGAACAGTTTATCAGTGTTTACAAAGTAGGAATTTTTACTTTAGTGATATTGCCTCATTGGACATAAATTTCAAATACCATTAGGGTTTTAAATATTCCCATCTTCTTTTAGCTCTTTCTCAGACTTATCAGGTATCCCTTTAAGACTGAGGAAGAAAAGAGCTAATTAGTGGGACATAGGAAGGTCTAGAAGTGGAGAAGGATATTTTTAAAGTTCTAAAAATGGGTCATCTAGAATAATATACTACTTTAAACCCTGAATAAGCAGAACCATCTAAAGAAATTAAGTGAGCAAAATGAAAATGTTAGGATGATAATGATAATTTACTTAAGAAATATTTGTTGTAATACTAAAGAAATATAAAATTATATTTTGTTACCCTTCCATTTCATACATTCAAACTTCAAAGGTTCCTGTACACATTTCAAATAGGCCAGGATAAAAATCAGTGTCTGTTTAGATTGGTACACTCATAATCCTTCCCAGTCTCACTCAGATTTTATGCCAACACTTTGCTAGGTTAATTTAGCCTACTGCAGATGTGCGGTGACAAGTATGGGAGGCAAGTTGAAAAGCTAGCAAGGATACTTCCAAACAAGAATGAAAGAGCCCTAAAATATCCACAAGTAGGGTCATAGTGAGAGTGAGGAAGTGGAGGGATGGAGGTAGGAGTAAGGGCTGCACTAGACAGAGGAAGACAGAAACACTGGATCTTACAATGTGTCTACTTTTACTCGTACACCTAGGGACTTGGAAGTCAAATATAAAATATTTCAAGAATCCAGTCGTCAGTGGAAATGGCACCCCTCTGCAGTTTTTTCCTTTTGGCTAAAACAAAAGAGTAGTTGATAATTCACAGAGGTTTCTGGGGGCTGGAGCAGGGAAATTTGGGTCTTGACAATGATATCCACTCATCAATGTGATGGTTAAGCCAATAAATTTCAAAACTCAGCATTCAACTCACCTTTGTGAAACCAGAGTAGTGCCAGAGTACCTACTGTCTTGGCCTCTCAGATAATTTCCCGCCTACCCTACAGGAGGTGGGGGAAAGATCAAAAGAGTTGCCAAGGATATAATAAAGAGAAATAGGCATGAAAATGGAAAAGCAATGCAGATCACATAGGAAGTGTGCATTCTGCTACCAGGTAGTTCTGAAGAGAGGAATAATAATAATAACAGTGTCTATGGAGCACATTAACTAGTCAGGGGGGTTAAGAATTTCTCTGGGGTACTAGCTCAATAACGAAGAGGCTTAGCGACCACGTGCTATGTTTCTGACACAGGGACTGGGTTAGGTGGGCACAAGTTTACATGATCCCGTGATTAATGCTGAAGGGAAGAAGAATTTCGCTTAGTGAAAAGCAAAGTTTTTCTGGGTGGTTTCAGGTGACCTCATGTCATTCCATCACAGCTGTGTCAATTGGAATTGTCACTGTTGTTGTGGAAATGACACTTGGAACTGTAAAATATTTTATTAATTAATTTACTCATTCATAGAACAGTTAGTTATCAAACATTTATGATTCTACATAGCCATATAGAATAAAAAGTCATGAAGTTAACATATTATTCTCTAGGGGCTTGTTTTCTAATAAGTCAAGGGAAAAACTGATCAAATATTCATACCGATAACTGTTCAGTTGAATACAGAAATGATTCTCTGAGGGCAAAGTAACATTACTGGAAGAGCAGGCAACAGGTAGATTTCATGCCCCATATGGGATTGAGTGAGGGTTAACTGAGGGGTGATGTGGGGAGATGTCTGGGCAGGCAAGATCTTGAAGGAGAACCAGAAACAAGAAAAGAATCTGAAAGTGTGTGTGTGTGAGAGAGATGTGCATGCACATGTGAACACACACATGTGTATTGACCTGATCATATGTGGTGGGTCCAATACAAAGAAAGTGTCAGGCAGAAGGAATAGCAGGGACAAAAGCTCATGGCTCCATTGAAGCCAAAAGGCCTGAAAAATGCAGCAGAGAGCAGCATGTGATACTGTGACTTTGTTCTATATTCCACGATCCACCTCTGATTTAAGAGCTGGGACTTTCACATCTATTTCTGAATATGGGTTTATAAACCTGCTCCCCATCTGCAAAGCCCTGGACTTCTCTGATGATGCTTTTGAGTGAAGCATCACAGATCCCCCTCTCATCCTCGGCCACTGTCCCCAAGTGCACAGTCATCAAACACATGGCTGAGAAGTGAGAAGTCAAACTTGAGCATTCACTGCATATGTGAAATTGAGTAGGTCCTTGTACCTTTGTTAAAGCACGAGTGACTGCCTGTAAATGTTTTTTTGTTTTTTTTTTTTTGTTTTTTTTTTTGTCTTGGATAAAGATGATGGTGGGAACCCTGGGCTCAGCACAGCACAGGGTGAGGGTCACACGGGAGGGAACCCCAGGCTCAGCACAGCACAGGGCAGCACAGAAGGAGGCGCTCATGAGATTTTACCCTGATGAGTGTGGGTGTGGCAACCAGCATGTCTTTTCATCGTCAGTATTCATATGCGTGCACAAGGTATTTTGATAATAATTCTCCCCTATTACTTTGTTTTTGTCCTGCCCTTGCGCACCTAGCTTTCATTAAAACTTCTTCCATCTAAGAGTCCTATTTTTCTATCCTGGTGTAATGGCTTGTTGCTCTTCCTGTCCTCCATGATGACACGTTGATGGGCCCAATGCTGGCAGGTTGGGTGAGGTTACCGCAGCTGCTGCACAGTAGAGTGCAATGCCACCTTGTGTCACGAGAGGGTGTTCCAAAGCACCCCCATCCTAAGGGAGAGTGGTAGCAAAGAGAGGTTATAAAAATAGGAGTCAGTGGAAAGAAACATGTGTCATGTACTCAGAAGGGAGCAGGGTATTGGAGGGGGAGAGGAACTGAAGGGTGAGGAAAAGGAGGGATCAACCAAAGCAAACTGCATTTGAAAAGACAACAGTGAATGATACCTATATCTCTGTATGCTAACTAAAAATAAAATAAAATGCAATGAAAACAGAAGGACTAATAAGAAAGAATAAGGGGTTTGGTAGGAGGAGATTAAGGTAGGAAGACAAAAGAAAGTAATGAGATAGAATTATGATCCAAATTTATTATGTACATGTTGGAAAATATCAGTATGTATATACATATGCATGTGTTTTATATATATATATATATGTTGTTTTAAGATGGTTCAATGGTTGAAGTGCTTGTTTTTAAAGCCTGTTGTCCCAGGTTCAATTCCTCAGTACCCCCACAGAGCCAGATGCACAAAGTGTGCATATGTCTGTAGTTTGCTTATGGTCACAAGAGGTCCTAGCATGCCTATACTCTTTTCTCTCTCTCTTTCTTAAATGAATAAATAAATAAAATTAAATGAAGCCATATGTTGTTGCAGAAAAAATTTCAATGCCTGGGGTGGAATGGAATACCTCCCAGTGATATTTGGTCAGGCAGTCCCTCAAGTACACCCCTTCCCCACACACCAAACAATACAGGCTAGAGTTAATGCTTTTGGTTGCCCACCAGAATTAGTCGCTAAGATACTATTGCAGAAGTCACACTTCACATGATGACCACACAATGTTCAGTTGCAGGACACTGAGGGATCGACCTAAAACTGAGCATGAATCTTCTCCGTGATCACTAGCTGTCAGTGTGCTAGAATGTATAATGCAGGCTTCTGGGGAAAAGAGCCATCAACACCTTCCCCTGGAGTAGACACTCTGAGTTACATCACTGTCCAGACAGATGTGCGCTCTAGTGCAACAGTGCTCTGTTAATACATTTCAGGCCCACTCGTGCCAAGCACTGAAAACCTGGTCAAAAGCCTATAGCTTTTGTAAGCCAAGTCAGCCTGGACTTACTATCCTCCTTTCTCAGCCTTTTGTGCTGGGTGTATGGGTATAGGATAACTCATTCAGGTATCAAACAGGTTAGATTCAATTGTCAAGATGATTAAGTAATATGCCTTATAAAATCTAGCTAGTCTAGCCAAATTTGCGAGTTCTAGGATCACAAAGAAACACTCAAAAAAAAAAATGTAGTGGAGGACAAATGAAGACGATACCCAACGCTAACCTTTGGAGTCTCCTTGCATATACAGGCACAAGCACTTATGAGCACACTTATATACCCATGCAACACACACACACACACACACACACACACACACGCATGCAAAACAAATGAAAAATAACCAACAATGTTGAAAGAAGTTCATAAAACAGTATTTGTACTGTAGGAGGCATCTGGTCCTGAAAACAGGGATAAATAAAGTCCAAGAAATGGGAGTCAGGCTTTGAATTTGGAGCCCTTCAAGAGGTCCGCCTAACCAAGAGCCCTCCAGCACTTAGGAGACAGGAGCTCATCACACCAGCGTTCTTACTCATCAGCATCCTTCCCGCAATTCTCAGTCTTTGGGGATTTTCCTTCTGTAATATTATGTCTAATCCTTTTGTACAGTACAGATATAAAAAGAGTCAGTAAATTTACTTTGGGAATACAATTCCGCATGCTTTAGAATTGATTTTTCTATCTTCTCACCCATTTTCATAGCTATTTCTCTGCTAACTTGGTAGTGAGCAGGCCTTTCTGAGCTAGGCGGCACCAGCAGTAATGACATGACATTTCTTGCCACTGAGTGTCACCCCTTCCACAAATGGCATGACTGATCTCAATGTTTTCCTTTTATAAGCAAAGAAACAATTTTGAAGAGGGATTGGATGTGGTCTCTCACTGCACTTGAAAAGGGCAGAGCCTATGTCTGATCCCAGTGGATCCATGTCCCCTGACCACTACTTCTCTCCTTCACCCTATCATTATGTGGTTAGCCATGTCCCAGAGGATGACTGGATAGTTTCTAGTCTTCTGGTGTCACCAACAATGTGGCAGCAAAGAATGTTGTCATACCCAGTGCAAGCACGCAAGGACACACCAGTCAGACACATGCTCAGAAGCAGGACTGTCACTCATGGGCTTGTCATTTGTGAATGATTGACAAATTTCCTTCAGTAGTGACTACTCCATTTTGTGATTCCACTTGCAATGTGTGCCTTTTGTTCCTGTTGATAATCTAAATGGACATGGAGAAAATGTTGTGGACAACTAACAAAAATGAAAATATTGTCAGAGTTTCAAGTCCCAAGTACATCATGTAAAGAAAATTAAGCATGATCACAGCAGACATTAGGATAAAACTCACTAAGGCATGACTTGCGGTGTCTGGGACTAGGAGGATCAAACATGACTCATCAATACGGAAGAATACTCTACAAGGAAGGAACGAGAGAGCTTTTTGTACCAGTAATACTGGATAAGCCTATACTGTTCCAAAGTAAGATGACATAACGGGAACATCCACACAGCACAACACTATTAACAGACTACTTAAAACCCTACAAAATGCAGTAATTTATGTGTTTATTACAAAATCAGAAAGACTGACATGTATGCATGTAACTATTAGGAAGACAGAAAAGCCATGTCTATAGTGCTCGGCTGTGCTTCCCGCCCCATGGGTTAGGAAAGGCTGTGATGGTGCAGTTCATAGCAAGCACAAGATACAGCTGACAGTATGTTTATGTTGTTAGGAGCAACTGAGACACCATGCCATTGTCAATTCTGGGTGTGGTAATATATGCATTTTGTGATTTTTGTCCTATTTTCATATGTTAGATTCTAAAAATAATTATTAAAAAGAGATATGAATGAGACCCTGCTTTCCAGTTGAACTAACTATTGCTTGCTATAATACAGCTTATTCAAAGCCTCCCTCCCTTTCCCCATTCCTCCCTCCATTACTTTCTTCAGTTCTGTGATCCTTCCTCCCTATGGTTAGTAATGAGCATGTAAGTATCTCAAAAGCACACATTAAGCTGCCCTGCATAGAGCAGGCCAGAATCCAAATACTCAGATATTTTTTGTTATTTTTTAACTTCCCATTACTGACCACATTTTAGAGTGAAATATTTGTGACAGAGGAGCTTTACAAAGCCAATGAAAGTGACCAGACTTTAGTCTGCTAGATGATTGCCAGCTTTTTAGACAAGAATCAGAGAGACACATGCCTTGGGATATAAAAACAAAACAAAACAAAACAAAAAAACTTGATCTCTTCTTTACCTCATTAGTTCCTCTTGAAGAAAGGGAAGACCCAAGACTTCTTTTGCAATGAAAATGATCAGTAAATGGCATGATGTACCTTAAGGACCTGCTCCTTAGGATGGCAGTACTGGGAGATGGAACATCTCAGTGAAGGTCCTTTGGTCACTGGGGAAATGTTGTTGAAGGGATTGTGGGACCCCACCCCTCTCCTCACTTTCTCTCTTGCTTTCCTGGCCATGAGGTAAGTGGGTTTGCTTCTAAGTTATGATGTACTATTGTTCCACTTGCCCAAAGACATGGGGCTAAGTGATCCTGAACTATAAAACTGAAAAACGAAGTCAGCTCTTACTCCCAAGTTGATTAACCTGAGCGATCTTGGTAGAGCAGTGGAAAGCTGACGTCTGAGCACTGAGCATCAGCTCTAAGTTCTGCACCAGGTAAGGTGGGGGTCACCCCTCACCCAAAGCAGTGCAACACCCCCTGCTCTCCTCCTTGCTGAGCATGTTGGGTAACAGGAAGCACAAATTTATTTGGTCTCTCTCCTGGACAGCACCCCTCTTCTGTCCCTCAAGAATTTGCAACCTAGGGAAGAGGGAATGACTTTTTCATTTGCTTTTGCTTTTCCTATTTCTAATCCCAAAGATCCAGACACATGCAGAGTTGTGTCCCCTGAAAAGCCACAGAGAAAACAAGTAAGCCTGAATCAGAGCCTGTGTGTCCATAGCCCTTCTCACCGCTGCCTCCGGGCCACCGGACCATCTCCCGGGCTTCAAGAAGGCATGGCTGTACCCATGCCTGGCCCCTGCCCCTGGCCAGGGAGTAACCAGCTGCAGCTGCTGAGGCCCTTGGGACAGGGCAGGGCTGCAGACACTCAGACCTTCCAGCTGCACGCATCATAAGAGAGTCCCCACCCGGCAAGGACACCAGACCCAGCAAGAAGCAGCTGCTATGGTGAGTGGTTTCTTTAGAGGCGAAGTGCCATGACCTGGATGCCAGAGCACAGTGGGAAGAGAAGCAAGTGCTTCAGAAACCATGAAGGACACAGTGAGGATTCTCCATGGGAACTTAGCTGTGTGTCCTGCCGGGCCCACTCCGAAGAGCCTTGTCTGTCATAGCAAGCTGCCCACAGGCACTGCAGGGAAGTGAGAAGCAAGTGAGACTTGGGAGAGCAGCAGTGTCTACTGCTCCTACTCATCTGTCTTCCTAAGTGCATTCTTGCTCCTCTGTGGACCCTCATTCAGGACAGGGTCAGGCCCTGAGCCTAGAGGGTGACTCACAGAATGCATACGGGAAACCAGAACTGGGTTGAGCAAACATCAAGTGAGTGCATTCATTCTCTGCAGTTACTATGTGGGTGGAGAAGAAAAGATCAAGGTCACCTGGAAGACCCATGGGCCATGACTTGAAAAAAATTAAACTTATATACCTTTATAGTCAATGGAAATTGGGTCTTCATAGGTACAAAAGAATTGTGGTATTAAAAGAGGAAGATGAAGAAAGAGACAAACACGTAAGGTCTGTTCCTCTGAACTGAAACATTCTCCATTGTTAACCTCTGGTATATTCTATACTTAGTTGCTGAGGACTCCCTATCTGTGTAGCTATAAATTAGCTAATAAAGGTTTAAATAAAATGACTTCTATGGGTCTGTTTCCTTATCTGTAAAATGGACTCCACCTTCTGGTTCCTTCAAATTGCCAAATGTTTGTTGCTGAGAAGTGCAGGCTCTCCAGCTTTGGTCCTCTGCCCTGAAGAGCCATCTTACTGTGACTTTTGTAATGGTTCTACAATTTTTGGAAAGCTACTTGGTGACCATTTGGATGTGCATCATCAGATTCACCAGGTTTTTAGGTTTCATTTGAAGACTGTAGAGATAGAGGCTAACATGAATCCGCTGGAAGAGTATGGGAGAGAGCTGAGGCTCATGAAGAGATGTATAAGGACAGGAGGTTTGGGAGACTTTAAAATGATCCCACATGTCTTAAATTCTGCAAAAACTTAAAGAATGATGGAATTGGAAACATCACTGGAGAAGAGTCAAAGTCAAAGGATAAGTCAGTTTCTGGTTTACAGAAGTACAGACGGGAACCCAGGTCAACATGGAGCTTGGATACTATGTCATGGATATTGGGAGTTGAACTCTTCCCCACGTGACATGTGTCAGGATGACAGTGTTTTACATGGCCATAGGTACGCTGATGCTTTCTCCCAGCTCCAGTGTGCTATGGGAAACTGGAGTGGGCACTTGCATTCAAGGAGCCAGTTATAGAACACGACTCTGGTATGCACTGGTTCAGCCAGTTGGGTTGACCACAAGCTATTACTGGCTTACCTCAACAGTAGCATTCTACTATCAAAGAAACTAGAAAGAGAAAAAAAATAAGAGGAAGGTACAGAAGCAAAGGCAAAGGAGGAGGAAGAAGTGAAGGAAGAAGGAAAGGAGGGGGAGGAAGTGAAGAAGAGGATGAGGAGGAGGAGAAATGAGCACTGGATCAGGGGCTCAGTACACATATGTGTCTAGAGAGAGGTAGCGTATGTTGCACCACTGTGAAACTTAGGGACACCTCTTCACTTCTCTTCATTCTCCATGTTCTGAGGTAACAGCTTGACTTTCTCCATAATTCCCATGAAGTAGAATGTTATACAAAGGCCTTGGGCAGTGGCTTGAGTACAGCAAATGCTCTTTGTGTGTAAAATATTGACATGTATAGTTAGTTCTAATGTTATAGAAGGAGGAATGACATTCTTCCAAGCCTAGGTACATGTTCATCCACACACTTTGGACTCTAGCTCTTCACCTTAGGTTAAAAAAAAAAATGGTAGACATAGTTTAACTTTGCTTTCTAAGCATATGAGATAAGCAAGTGATCTCTTAGGAATCTACAGGGAGCCACTTGTTATTTCAAGGAATTTTCCCACATCTTTTCCCCAGTTCAAAATTTATTGTCACAGATTTATTGTTTTACAAATCACTCTAAGGATTTGTCCACTTTTCTCCAGCAGTTACCAAACCAAAATCACAAGATGGGCATAAATGCCCAAAGGCCAACCTGTTAATTACATGGAGATAATTTTCAACAAAATGAGAGATGCTTGCGATATGTTTACTCCATAGAAACCCATTACATGTCACGTTCTAATAATCTGTCAGCATACTGATTTACAGTGTGAGCATCCTAATGAGGGTGTACATACTCAACATGTGCAAGGCCAGTGCATCTCTAGTGGGCACAATACTCTTCATTGTAACATTTTATCTCTAGTGGTCACAATACTCTTCATTGTAACCTTTTATTTCTAGTGGACACAATACTCTTCATTGTAACCTTTTATCTCTACTGGTCACAGCACTCTGCATTGTAACCTTTTATCTCTAGTGTTCACAGTACTCTGTATCACAACATTTTTATCTCTAGTGGTCACAGCACTCTGCATCTTAACCTGTTATCTCTAGTGGTCAAAATACTCCCTATTGTAACCATTTATCTTGAGTGATCACAGCACTCAGCATCATAACCTTTAATCTCTAGTGGTCACAGCACTTTGCTTTGTAATCTTTTATCTCTAAGGTCACAGTTTCTGCATTGTATCCTGTTATCTCTAGTGGTCACAGTACTCTACATCTTATACTTTTATCACTAGTGGTCACAGCACTCTGCATTGTAACCTTTTATGTCTAGTGGACACAGCCCTCTGAATAGTAACCTTTTATCTCTAGTGGTCACAGCACTCTGCTTTGAAAACTTTTATCTCTAGTGATCACAGAACTCTGTATCATAACCTTTTATCTTTAGTGGTCACAGCACTCTGTATCATAACCTTTTATCACTAATGGTCATAGAATTCTGTATTGCAAACTTATCTCTAGTGGTCACAACACTCTGCATAGTAACCTTTTATCTCTAGTGGACACAGCCCTCAGAAAAGTAACCTTTGATCTCTAGTGGTCACAACACACGGCATCATTACATTTTATCTCTACTGGTCACAGCACTCTGTATCATAACCTTTTATCTCTAGTGATCACAGCACTCTACTTCGAAAACTTTTATCTCTAGTAATCATAGAACTCTGTACCATAACCATTTATCTGTAGTGGTCATAGCATTCTGTATCATAAACTTTTATCTCTAATGGTCACAGAACTCTGCATTGCAAACTTTTATCTCTAGTGGTCACAGAACTCCTCATTGTAACCTTTTATCTCTAGAGGTCACAGTACTCTGCATCACAATTTTTTATCTCTAGTGGTCACAGCCCTCTGCATCTTAACCATTTATCTCTAGTGGTCACAGCCCTCTGCATCTTAACCATTTATCTCTAGTGGTCACAGCCCTCTGCATCATAACCTTTTAACTCTAGTGGTCACAGGACTCTGCTTCGTAACCTTTTATCTCTAGTGGTCACAGCACTCTCCTTCATAACATTTTTTCTTCTCCAGTGGTCACAGCACTCTTCATTATAACCTATTATCTCTATTGGTCACAGTATTTTGCAGTGTAACATTTTATCTGTAGGGGTCAAAGCACTCTGTTTCGTAACCTTTGATCTCCAGTGGTCATAGCACTTTGCAGTGTAACATTTTATCTCTAGTGGTCACAGCGCTCTGCTTTATAACCTTTTATCTCCAATGGTCACAGCACTCTGCATCATAACATATTATCTGTAGTGGTCACAGCACTCTGCATTGTAACCTTTTATTTCCAGTGGTCACAGTACTGTCCATCATAAACTTTTATCACTAGTGGTCACAATACTCTTCATTGTAACTTTTATCTCTAGTGATCACATCACACTGCATCATAATCTTTTTATCTCTAGTGGTCAGAGCACTCTGCATCATAACCTTTTATCTCTACTGGTCACAGCACTCTGCATTGTAACCTTTTATCACTAGTGGTCACAATACTCTTCATTGTAACCTTTTATCTCTATTGTTCACAGTACTCTTCATTGTAACCTTTTATCTCTAGTGGTCACAGCACTCTGCTTTGAAAACTTTTATCTCTAGTGATCACAGAACTCTGTATCATAACCTTTTATCTGTAGTGGTCACAGCACTCTGCATTGTAACCTTTTATCTCTAGGGGTCACAGCACTCTGTATCATAACACTTTATCTCTAGTAGTCATGGTACTCTGTATCATACCCTTTATCTCTAGTGGTCTGGGCACTCTGCATTGTAAACTTTTATCTCCAGGGGTCACAGCACTCTTATTTGTAACCTTTTATCTCTGGTGGTCACAGCACTCTGCATTGTAACATGTTATCGCTGGTGGTCACAGC
The DNA here is from genome assembly GCF_020740685.1 of Jaculus jaculus. NCBI lineage: Eukaryota > Metazoa > Chordata > Mammalia > Rodentia > Dipodidae > Jaculus > Jaculus jaculus. Next base: position 4,157,233 of record NC_059117.1, read on the forward strand.
ACTCTGCATTGTAACATTTCATCTCTAGTGGTCACAGCACTCTATATCATAACCTTTTATGTCTAGTGGTCTCAGCACTCTGTATCATAACATTTTTATCTCTAGTGGTCACAGCACTCTGCATCTTAACCTTTTATCTTTAGTGGTCAAAATACTCCTCATTGTAACCTTTTATCTCTAGCAATAACAGCACACTGCCTCATAAACGTTTATCTCTAGTGGACACAGCACTCTGTATCACAAATTTTTATCTCTAGTGGTCACAGCCCTCTGCATCACAAATTTTTATCTCTAGTGGTCACAGCCCTCTGCATCCTAACATTTTATATCTAGTGGTCACAATCACTTCATTGTAACCATTTATCTCTAGTGATCACAGCACTAAGCATCATAACCTTTTACCTCTAGTTGTCACAGCATCTGCATTGTAACCTTTTACCTCTAGTGGTCACATCACTCTGTATTGTAAAATTTTATCTCTAGTTGTCACAGCAGGCTGCATCTTAACCTTTTATGCCTAGGAGTAACAGCACTCTGCTTTGTAACCTGTTATCTCTAGTGATCACAAAACTCTGCATCATAACCATTTATCTGTAGGGGTCTCAGTACTCTGCCTTGTCACCTTGTATCTCTAGTGGTCACAGCAACACTCTGCATCATAACCTTTTATCTCTAGTGGTCAAAGCACTCTGCATTGTCACCTTTTATCTCTAATGGTCACAGCACTCTGCATCATAACATTTTATCTCCAGTGGTGACAGTACTCTGTATCATCACCTTTCTCTCTACTGGTCATAGCAATCTGCACCATAACCTTTTGTCTCGAGTGGTCACAGCACTCTTTTTTGTAACCTTTAATCTCCAGTGGTGACAGTACTCTATATCATAACTTTTATCTCTACTGGTCACAGCACTCTGTATGGTAAACTTTTATCTCTAGTGGGCACAGTGCTCTGCATTGTAACTTTTTATCTCTAGTGGTCACCGCATTCTGCATTGTACCCTTTTAACTCCTTGGTTATCAGCACTCTGCAGGGTATCCTTTTATCTGTACTGGTCACAGTACTCTGCATCATAACCTTCTATCTGTAGTGGTCACTGCACTCTGTATCATAACCTTTCATCTCTAGTGGTCATAGCACACTGCATTGTAACATTTTATCTCTAGTGGTCACCACACTCTGCATTGTAACCTTTTATTTTCGTGGTCACAGTTCTCTGCATTGTCACATTTTATCTGTAGTGGTCACAGAACTCTGCATCGTAACCTTTTATATCTAGTGGTCACAGTATTCTGCATAGTAACCTTTTGTCTGTAGTGGTCAGGGCACTCTCTATTGTAATCTTTTATCTCTAGTGGTCACAGTATTCTGCATTATAACGTTTTATGTCTAGTGGTCACCACACTGCATCGTAACCTTTCTTCTCTAGTGGTCACAGCACTCTGCATCGTAACCTTTCTTCTCTAGTGGTCACAGCACTCTGCATCGTAACCTTTCTTCTCTAGTGGTCACAGCAGTGTTGCTCATGATCTTTTATCTCTAGTGGTCACAGCACTCTGTATCATAACCTTTTATCTCTAGTGGTTCAGCACTGTGCATTGTAACCTTTTATCTTAGTTGTCACAGCACTCTGCATCATAACATTTTATGTCTTGTGGTTACAGTACTCTTCATTGTAACCTTTTATCTCTAGTTGTCTCTGAACTCTGCATTATAACATTTTATCTCTAGTGGTCACAGCACTCTTCATCGTACCCTTTTATCTCTAGTGGTCACAGCACTCTGCATCATAACCTTTTATCTCGAATGGTCATTGTACTGTGCATTGTAACATCATAACCCTTCATCTTCAGTGGTCATAGTACTCTGCATTATAAAATTGCAATCCTCCATTCCAAAGTACTCTGCAGTGTAACACAATTTCCCTTCATTTCCAGTGGTCATAGTATTCTGCATTATAACATCATAACATTTATTATCAGTGGTCATAGTATTATTCTGTGTTGTAACATCGTAATCCTTCATTTCCAGTGGTCACAGTACTCTGCCTTCTAGCATCATAACTCTTCATTTCCAGGTGTCATACTTCTCTCTGTTGTCACATCATAACTTTCTATCTCCAGTGGTCACAGGACTCTGTGTCTGCCCCTTAATGAATGGCAATGATTCTAGGGTCCTGAATCCTTTCAGCTCTTTGATGACCCTTCACTTCTGCACTCCTTCCCCTCACCTAGGGTCTTTTGTGACTCATTTTTATCTTTTATTATCAGTTTATTTTTCTCACCAACTCCCCATGAACTTGTTTCATTTTTTTGTGGTTTTATTGAGGTACAACTGTTCAAATAAAAATTGAATTATTTATGGTATACAATTTTGCATTTTGATATCCATACACTTTCTCATGTCATCTTGCATAATTAGTTACCTTGTTGCTGAGCATGTGTGTGAGAATACTTAAACGATATTGCTAAGTCCAAATATAAGGCACACAGTATGCCACTGATGCATACAGTCATATTGCTCTGCATCATACTGCTCCATCACTGACTTGCCTGAAAACAGTTTGGCCAGCATCTCCCATTTGTCACCTTCATTCTCCATTCCTTTAATTACCTTTATGCTATCTCCATGACTTTGACCTTTTGAGATTCTACGTAAATGTGAATCTGGTCCTGTTAATGTCATTAGTCATATAAATAGTGAATAAGTATGAGGGAACATCTTTCTCTGACAAAGGATCTCTTATCTATTCTGTTTGTTGCTATTTTGGCAGCCTAACTCTCACTTGTTCTAAGTTATTTTAGGTCTACAGACATCTTGGAGGGTTGACAATAAAAATAAACCTACCTGAGTCTTCATGATATATTTTTTTCTCCTTTTTTCTCTTCCTGTATCTGCTTGACAGTCTCTTTACTAAGACTTGTTCTCTGCAGGGCATCTTTGGGATCTATACCTAAATCTCTTAAACCCCTTTTCACCCACACAGCAGCAAGACCTAAGACCAAGCAAGGAGAAAAGCAAGACCCTTTCAACTGACAGTGGCTATGTGGTTTTGTTTGGATGAATGTGTTAATTCAGGACTAGACCCGCTTGGACCTTATGCAATCCAGCCTTTCATTTTATCATGTTAATAAATGAGTTAATCATGCCAGAGTGGATGTGTCAACAAGATATGTGTACATGCCAGTAGGCACTCGGCTGATCCCAGAGAGAATGAGGCCATGGCTTCGCAGGGCTTGCAAAGTCATCACAAAGAGAATTCACAATTGCATTTCCAGTGCAATTGCTCATGGTTAAAAGCAAAACAATACAATTGAGGCTTTGTTTATTTAAAGCAGGAAATTTAGTCCTGGGAACTTCTGCCCTCCTAATAATTCCCAGCAATGTGGACAGTTGCGTGGTGGCTGCACTTTTAAGAGAAAGATCGAGACCCCAACTAGGGGCCTAGAACCTTCTTCTCCCAGTGCCAGTGACTGGTGATGATTTCCAGGTACTATCCCAAGGAGAGGAGCTGTGGGAGCTTGGGGAGGCCGTGGCAGTCTTCCGCCCCATTGTCAGCTGGGTGCATGTGAAGTTAACCACCATTCACTCCTTCAGGTAACCTAGGAAAACACTTCCATATCAATCAGAGAATACTCTCCTACTAGAGAAAAGGGTCTTCTGGAGCCCCCTTCCCAGATTCAGATCTGCACACGCATTGGCTTGGGGCTGGGATGCTAAAATCCACTGTAGTCATGGTGTCTATCCATACATTCATGTCCTCAACACCATCCTCTGCACTGATGGGCGACACAGACAGGAAGCCTGAGCTACAGCCTGCAGGAAGGATAGTGGTAACTCTGCAGAGATGCCTTCAAGTCAGATTTGCGGCTGCCTGTTCTTATTCTTGTCTGACACCCTCAATAACTTTCTGTCCCTTTCGTGCCTTTGGCAGGAGAGACCTGATTTCTATTTTCTAGAAACCTGTTTGGGCTACCGAACATAGTGTATGTCCGATCTTTCTCCTGTAATTTGCAGAGAGAATCACTGCTAAATTCTCTGCTTCCAAATCCCATTGCCTCTCTTTTATCCATTTTCCATTTTTCCTTTCCATTAAAAACTACACATACTTCTCCAAGTAACTTCAACCAATGTTCAGTAGTCCCTGAGGCACAAAAGTGCTTCTGTCCCCCTATTGCCAGAGAACCAATCACCCTAAGGCTTCCTCTTCTTCATGTGTGGTTTGTGGCTCCCTACCAGGAGGCCAGAAGAATTTCAAGATGAAGCGTGTAGAAATTACATGCAAAAGAAGTTTGGGTAAGCCAAATATATTTCTTCCTTGTGTGTCATTCTTCAATGGCCATCCACTTTTCTTTAAATTGAGAACTTTATCATATGATCATATTACCTAGTGGTCCTATCTCCATCAACTTATACTGTCATGCCCCTTCTCCCTCTTCCCTGTTCCACTGAGGACGGGGCCATCATGGCAGAAAGCAGCAAGGACCATGCTGGGATGCATGGCTGGAACAAACCCAATAAGCTTCCAGTACATCTTGCTTTACTGGGGAGGAGGGATCAGGAGCTTCCAGGATCATAATTTAAACCTGATCTCAGGTGACTTTCAACTTTTCACCCAGCGGAGCCCTTGCTCACACCCGGCAGTCTTCTCACGCTCAGAGGTGTGTCCTGTGCATGTGTGGCATCCCCATTGTCAGGCGAGGCATGTGCTCATTTACCCACTGATAAGGCAGGTCAGAGAGCTCACAGACACCTGGTGAGGCTAGAGCTCAAGCAGTGCCCTTTGAGTATTATGTTCATGAGGACTTTTAGAGAGAGCCCAGATTACAATATGACTCTCAAGAACTATAGAGAAAACTTCTACCCCCGGGGGAAAAGGCTGCAGTGAGCTATGGCAGCTCACCATAGGCCTGGGCTGTGTGGAAAACAGCCACTCCACTCAGTATTGGGGTGTGTGGTATTTGCCTCTAGGCTTACAGCTTTTCTACTTCCTCACAGTGCGAAGATCCATGCTGGGAAGCAAAAAATTTAAAGGGCCATGAATTTGTGGCCAGGGAGTTTGACAAAAGTGGCAGGAAACTTTTGAGGCTGTGGCTCTCCTGTTTTAAAAAGTAGTAAGTTGTCCAGCTATGCTACTCCTGGCAGGGCATTAAAAAAAAAATAAACCCACACCTGCTCACTACTAACCACACCTAGGTCACCTGATGTTTTAATTGCTGCAAATAAAATACATTCTCCTTAACGAAAGATAGTCTCTTACCTTTCATATATTCTGTTTACCAGAAAGATCTTTTTAAAATATGCAATTGACAGCCTTTTTTTCTGATTTATTTGTTTATACCCTTAGCTCATGTTTTTCTGGTCCTTTCCATCTCTTCCTGATTATTCTATGGGAATTAATTTGCAGTGGCCAGAGGAACTGTCATGTCCAATATCTCCCTCTCTCTTCCGGACATGGTGGTTCACTACTTTAATCTCAGCACTTGGAAGACAAAGGTAAGAGGATTGTTGTGAGTCTGATGCCAGCCTGAGAATTCCAGGACAGCCTGGGGTAGAGAAACCTCCCTCAAGAAACAACAAAGCAATAATGGACTGATGTGTTTGGTAGAGGAAGTTTCAAGACAGAAACATATGTAGTGTGTGGTTTGGTTTTTCTTTGCTGCCTGTGTTCAGAACAATGATGAAAAGGATTAAAATACATAGCAGAATATTATGAAAAATACAAAGTTTGGCACTTTGAAATGTGAACAAATTTCAGGTCTCAGGCCCAGAGACCACACTGCATCTATTGCATTAAGGAGATTATGGTCATGGGGGGGATAGCAGATGCTCTGTACCAGAACAGGGGAGAAGGTACCCCAAGGGCAAGATTCAACCCATTTAAGGCCCAAGCAAATGAGAATGATAACCTTTTGAAATGAAAGGCCCTAAAAACGAATACTGACGGAGTTCTCTACTCCTCAAGGAGAGGCATAATCTTCACTTGTCTGCCCTCCCCTCCCCATAATAGAAGAATGGCATCATCATTCAGATTGTACTGATTTGGGAAGCATGAGAAGTACAGGACATGGAAAGTCATGCACCACAGCACCCGAGAGCCCGGAGGCTGACTAATGTGCTGCAGTTTTGCAGTCTCTGCAGGGAGGCTCCCTGAGAGCATCGTGAGAAACTGTAAGACCTGTAAGTTGCAGGGGAGACCCTGAGATTCTGGAAATGGCAGGACCATGGGATATCTTTCTGGAAAATTTATGGGCTTGGAATAGATACTACCCAGCAGAGGGAATGCAAGCAGAATGGCAGGAAGACAGAACTGCCCCCTCCTTTCAAATGCCGCCTGATTTCATCACAAGACCCCAGTGTCAGGTATGGAGCTTCAGACATTGGTATTTGCTGGTATGTGGCCATCACTGGCCTACTCTTTCCTTGCTGTCCCTTTCATTCCTGTTGCAGTGGGAATGTTTACTCTGTGACTTTACATGTTAGAGTGTGTTTACCTTACATTTTGATTTTATAGAGCTCACATTTAAGAGGGTCCCTGGAGTCTCAGATGAAACTTTGGACTTTTCAACAGTGTTGGGACTGGGAAAAAAATCTATAGGAATTTTTAAAGTTAGACTAAGTGTGTTTTATATCAGGAGATGGCTAAGAGTTTATGGAAGCCAGGATTTGGAATGTGATTGATAGGTTGGATATAAAATGCCCCCCATAGGCTCTTGTGTTTGGTAGTGAACCCCCAGTTGGTGGCACCATCTGGCATGTCTGTAGAGACTTTAGGAGGCAGAACCTTGCTGGAGGAGGTAGTCACTGGGGACAGGCACTGAAGTAGTGCAGCCGGCCCTGTTTGCTGCTTTGTAGTATTTTCTCCTTCCTCCCTGGTGATGTGATGACATAATGCCAGCTGTCTCCTAATAATGCCACACTGTCCTCACTATGACGGGCACTTCCTCTTGAAACGTCATGCCAAAATCAGCCCTTTCCTTCCGTGGGCAGCTTCTGCTCAGGGATTTTTTTTTTCCCCAACAAGAAAGTAACTGACACAGGGGCCTCTCCCTAGAGGGGTTCCAACAAACGGAATGCTCCCACTCTTTAGGACTCGGCGTCTCCACCTCTGAGGAGGTCTGGCAGAACCAGCGGTCGGGAAGAGCCGACGGTGTGCAAGGTGGCTCTGGGGGCTGCACATTCCTTTGCCCAGCTCAGTCACCTTGTCATCGCCACATCTACTCTAGCTCACACCTAGGAGAGAGAGACCCACCCCATGCAAACTTCTTCCAAAGTCTGTGCTATCTGGAGGGAAAGAAAGTTTCTCCTAAAACCCCAAATGTGGCAGGATTGGTACATGCTAGGTTCATTTCTTTTCATCATTCTGGCAAAGGCAGTTTCAGGGTGCTGGGCCAACAGCACCCTGATGGTTATATGAAACCTAGCACATGTACACCAGCTGCTGAGGTAAAGCCTGTGTCACCTTTCACACTGCACGAGGCCCTGGATGGCTTGTTCGTGGTATTCAGCACTGCAACAATCGCAAGATGCCCACCACTGTTTGCCATGGGGTGTTGTCTTCATGCAGAGACTTCTACTCATTTCAAGAATAGAGGGTCCGAAGGATGATCTCAGAGCATGTTTTTGTCACATGGGGCCAAGTGATAGTCTTTGAATGAAAAACTATTTCCTTAATTTTGCTCGAACATTTCATAACTCATACTTTCTTTTTTCAAGGCCCTCTTTAGGCAGACAAAATGCAGTAGCAATAATCTGTAGACAAAAGAAGTAAGACAATTAGCATTTCATGGATTGTAATTCTGTTTCTGACACTGGGATGAGCATATCACAAAGGCTCTGTCCTCTAATGAAACCTCACCTCCTTACCACAAGATGAGGCAAAGGAGGCTGAGGTTTGCTGCTTTCTTACTGTTCGGTATGGAGTCTCACTTGTTCTGGATGATGGCCCAGCCCCACTGCAAATCATTGAGGCTCCTCAGGGCCCAAGTCCAAACCCTCTCCAGACCTCGTTGGTTCTGAGGAGCAGAGCAGCTGCAGAGGGATGGGGCAATCTTGTTGCCAGCTGGCACTTCTTGGACTCTTTCTTGATATCTCCACAGACAAAAGTCACCCTCTGTGCCTCACTGTGCACTGCATGTCACACTCGAGAAAATGAAAGAGTGCCCCAGGGATTGTCTTGAGGAGTTAGACGTAAAAGGAAAGCCAGAGTTACCAAAGGAGGGAAAATGAATGGGATAACTCAATGAAAGGAAAAGGTCCAGGTTGGAGCCCTTGATTCTAGAGCCTAAAGACCATGAAGCAACAATCTGAATCTGGAGTCTACATCTGGAAGGTGTGATTAGAGGACACTCTATTCCCCCTGTAAGCTTTCCCTTCCTCTTTAAAAAGCAAAGATGGGATGAACTCCTTCAAAGCATGTCCTGACTGGTAAGTTTACTCGGAGTATTGCTTTTTGTCTGTTCTTCCTGGAAGTAAAATATCTCACTCAGATGATGTCCCTCACACCTTTCCCCTGTCATGGTCATTTGAAAGCTGATGATAAAGGTACTTTGTGAGTAAAATGATCATATAATGTATTGTGCAAACCAAATTTTTTTTTTGACATTAAAATCCTGAATTAGGGCTGGAGAGATGGCTTAGTGCTTAAGGCATTTGCCGGCAAAGACAAAGGACCCAGGACCAGCTGCCCAGAAAACCCACATAAGCCAGATGCATAAAGTGGCACATGTTTGTTTGCAGTGGCTGGAGGCCCTGACACTCCCATTCTGTGTGTGTACATGTGTGTGTGTGTGTGTCTCTCTCTCTCTCTCTCTCTCTCTCTCTCTCTCTCTCTCTCTGTCTGTCTCTAATAATAAATGATAATAAAATCATGAATCACACACATGAATAGGTATGTTCCCAGGAGAACAGGTTACCCTATTGCAATAGCAGTTAGAAAAACTTCTAGTCCAGGAAAAGGAGAGGTTCTTGCCTTCAAAGATGTTTTGAACTTCAACCACATTTTGGATGGGAAATGAAGTCAGTAAACGAATTAAAAAACAAAACAAGCCTGGCCTCCTTAGAGTGGCTGAGAAAGAAAACTGGACTGTTTGTGTCTAGTGCTGGAACCAAGAAGAAAAGACAACTCTGAAGGCTCCAGATCTTGAAAGGACACTACAAAGCTCAAGTTTGCCTCTCTGGGTTTTGGAGCTTCTTACAATAATAATACATTTTCTTACAGTCCCAACAGCTGGTTATATTTTATATCCTTGATGACTCATCTTAAAGGGGGAGAAGGAAAATATTAGAAAAACAAGAGTATCAACCCAGGATGGCAAGTTCCTGGAGCCCTCCTCAATTCAGCAATAGTTGGTAAAATTTTGACCTAGAAGTTCTTCACGCAGAAGAGGAAGAGAAGGGTAGAACTGACCGAGGGCATTTCTCTTGGTACTATGATGCAACAAACCTACAAACCATGGTGGCTTCCCACATGCACTATTGGAGAACTGTTGGATACTGTTTGCTCTGTAAAGGATGCAGACCAGAGCCCTCTGCCAAGGGAGAAGTCAGGTAGGCTGTCCCCACTGGGGACCTGCAGAGGGACTTCACAGCAAAGTGGCTTTCAAAAGGCCAGTGGTATAGGACTTACTCTATATACAAACATTCTTCAAGAAAAATGGAAATACCAAGAAAGAATGTAATTTTAAAAAGCATGAAGTGCACTGTATATATGCATATATAGATGGATGAAGCCATGGGTTCAACCCTTAACCCGCAAAAGCAAATAAGTAAAATACCAAAACATAAATTTCAAGCAATTACAGCTAGTTGAAAAAGTTAACATGAAGTACAGTCTAAATAATTAAAAATAACAAAGTAAAGCACAAACATTTTTGCTTTGTTTTTGGAGATTTTATCTTTTTTAAAAAAATTAAATTTTTGACACTTTCATACATGTATAAATGTATTTTGATCTTCTCTTCCCACACACTATCCTCTCTTATACTTCTCCCCCTCCCACTAAAACACTTCTTCCATTTAATCTTCCCTACTCACTTTTCATGTCTTGGTTTTGTTGTTGTTGTTTATGGTTGTTTTAACTTAAATTAAGATTGGGTGCCTGAGCATGGGTAGGAGGTTATTTACTGGAATATGGGCAAGCTGCTAGTGTCTACACCACTTAAGAAAGTGACTCAACCTCTTCAGGAGACTATTAGTTGCCATTAACTATTCTGAGAGCTGTGGGGTCTTACCAACCCTTCTCCCATAGGACATGAAATAATGAGTCTGTCAGAACTATAGCTACAGTGAGTTCATGAGGGAAACAGCCACGACCAGAAACAGCATTGCACAGCTCTCCACCTCATCTCCCTGCTCTTTTGTGCTTTCCAACCCCTCTTCCTGGGGATCCCTGAGCCATGGAGGGGTGGTATAGATGTCCTAATAACAGCTGAGCTCACCAGAGTCACTTATATTTTAGAAATTTTTCCAGCTATGTATCTCTGCAATTACCTCTTTCCACTTCAGACAGAAACTTAGGTGATGGAGGGTGATAGAAACATTAATTTGTGTGGGTGGGGGGAGGAGAAGTAAATATTTAGAAAGCTTCTGACATCCATTTAGTATAAATGATTTGAAGTCCATTTATATATCAAAATAGCAGGTCATGTCAAAGGGCCTATGATCACAATTATAGGCTTTTGGAGAGTTTTACGGTATTATATATGAATTCCCTCCTATGAATCATGTCACAACTATGGTCATCAAGTGGTGGGTTATACCCATAACAGTCATGCCACCATTGCACAACTGGGCACATTGTGCTTGGCAGGTCAGTTGTGGAGTACCTAGGATCCATAAATGGGTAGGACTGTTGTCTTTTCTCCTCCATACGCTTGATTAGCAACTTCTCGCAACAGAAAAAGCTAGCAAGCAAGGAAGAAACTCCGGTTCATTTTCAGCTTGACTTCTCTGTTTCCTGAAACCCAAGCATGTGCTGCCTTCAGCAGCAGGACGTGCCATTTATCTTCGATGGACAAGTAAAAGCAGTGGCAGCAGTCTATATTGTTCTGTGGATTTCTGTAACCACTTCTACTAACAATATATTAGGAGGTATCTCAATCTTGGCACTTGGATTTTCTATTAATAACCAATGTGTTCTGGGTAGAGGACCTTTGTTCAAACATCATTTTTAATGTACATTTTAGAGCTGGAGAGATGGCTTAGTGGTAATGGCACCTACCTCCAAAGCCAAAGGACACAGGTTTGATTCCCAGGACCCACGTAAGCCAGATGCACAAAGTAGCACATGCATCTGGAGTTGGTTTGCAGTGACTAGAGGCTGTAGCACCCCCATTCTCTCTCACACTCTGCTTCTTTCTCTCTCTAAAACAAACAAACAAACAAATATTTATAAAAGTTAAGATGTACATTTTAAGTTGCCTTGGCATAAACCCTGAAGGCTCTCCTTGATGACAGAGACACTTGCTCAGCTCTGTTTGTTGCCACTCTATTCACAAGAGATAGGGAATGGCACCAGCCTAGATGCCCATCAACTGATGAATAGATAAGGAAGAGGACCTGTATATACACTAAAAACTCTATTGTGTATTCAGATATGAAGAAAACTGAAATAATAAAATTTATAGGAAAATGTACGCAATTTGAAAAGGCCACAGTAAGTGCAGCAACCCAGCCTCAGAAACACAAATGTGTTCTCTCTCACACGTGGATTGTAGCTTTAAACTGCTATATTTGTATATTTGTGGGTACAAATCTAAGTGGGTATCTGTAGAAGTCAAAAGCTAAACGGGGCCATGGGGAAGCACATTTCTGGAGGAAGAACACGTGTGGCATGAAGTAGAGGGTAATGGCGGGAGCGAAAAGGTTAGCCAGGGACGGGGGCGGAAGGGTGCGGAGAGCAGGGGGGTGAGCGGCTGGATCCAAGGATGGGAAGAGTAAGCCAGGTAGCAACTTACCAGTAGACTCATTATGCTTTTGGAATGCACTATTTAAAAGGGTATACATGAATACACACATATGTAATATGTGTTTATATATGATTATGGGTGTATGTCTGTGGAGCTAAGACATTTTTCTCATAAACTGCATATGTTCTTGATGACAGCATGCTTATTAATCTATGTTTATGTCATAGTATACCATGGATAGCCTATACATCCAGTGCCATTGTTTGAATTACTCCCTAGTTATTTTTACTAGACCTCAACTTTGGAATTTGCATTTTTATCAACCATGGTAATTACCTGAAAAGAAACTTAGTCATGAGATTGCATTAGTACTTTCAAAATAAATATTTTATAATTATAAAGCTGGATTTCTTTTTGTACTCATTTTTCTTGGTACATTCATTGCATACACATGGGTCTCCTATGTTCCTGTCTAGTTATTTTTATTCACTATTTAGTTTTTTAATGTTTTCTTTTCAATATTTTATTTTATTTGTCAGAGAGATAGAAAGAGGCAGATATATATATAGAGAGAGAATGGGTTGCCAGGGCCTCCAGCCACTGCAAACAAACTCCAAAGACATGGCCACCTTGTACATAGGGCTTACATGGATCCTGGGGAATTGAACCTGGTTCCTTTGGCTTTGCAGGCAAGGTTTTAAACACTAAGCCATCTCTCCAACCCGACATGTTTACTTTTAAAACTACCCTTGTTTCCCCACCATGCCAAGAAGTATGATAGGAACCTTACCCTGCCTCTAATCTTCTAAGAACACTGAAATCTAATTTGTAGTTGAGGACTCCAAATTTGGAGATGGATTTTTTTTTCTCCATATTCAACTAAGCTGGTAACGTTTCCTTCTCCAAATTTCTTATTTTTAAATTTTTTGTTTATTTTTATTTATTTATTAATTGAATTTATTTTTATTTAATTTATTTTTATTTATTTATTTGAGAGTGACAGGCGGAGAGAGAGAGAGAGAGAGAGAGAAGATAGGTGCATCAGGGCCTCCAGGCAGTACAAATAAACTCCTGATGCATGTGCCACCTTGTGCATCTGGCTTACATGGGTACTGGGAAATCAAGCCTCAAACTAAAGTCCTTAGGCTTCATAGGCAAGCGCTTAACTGCTAAGTCATCTCTGTAGACCTTCCTTCTCCAAATTTCTGATTTATCTAGTCTCCGAATTCTTTTAGTTTGGATAATTCAGTTACTCCTTCCCATTTTCTTGGCTTACTGCTAGCAGAACCTTCCTGCCCCATGTCAGGGCCTTCTAACTTGGTGGGCCTCTTGCTTTCTCCTCCTTGAAACTTCCCTCCTTTGAGGCAAAGGAACATTCTTGGGGCAGAATTGTAGCAATCCCTAACTTCCTTAGGATCTTGCAGCCACCGTCACTCAGAGTACAGCACCCTGCAGTAGGCAGGCGGTGTTTCTCCTCAGCTCTAGCCTGTGATCAGAGCTGCGGCCAGCGGGGTCCTTTCTCTTTCCTCATACTCCATGCAAGTTGGCCCTTTGGGTCTCCTCACCCATCTCCCCCCCATCCCTGCCTGCAAGCTTTCCCAAGACTCAGCACCAGTCCCCTCCCTCCTGAGGCTTCTCAGCTGGTGAGGAGAAAGGATTGGCAAAAGGTAAAATGTAGGGGTCTTCAAAAATTACACCCCCCTGCCTTATCAGGACAAAGCTGACCCAGAATATATGCACCATAACAATTTCTAGGAAAATATTCAGCTTGTGTGGCCAATTGTCTGTCAAAGTAGATGGCAGCACTAAAGCAGCAGTGGTGGAAGCCGGCTTCTGACGTGGGTACCCACAGTTTTCACCTCCTGCGTGGCCCCTGCTACGGGCCCCTACCCTACGGCGACAGGAAGGCGGGAAGGACAACGCGGGAGGAGCAGTGTGGGGCCTTCTGCCCCGCCATTTCTCCGCATCTGGACGAAGCCTGCTGTCCTGTCTTGACCCAGCACAGCTGCGGTGAGCTCGGGAGGTCACGTGGCGAGGAGCTGCACCACCTGCCCAGAGCCTGTGCGTAGGCCACGTGGCAGGTGGCTGCAGACCCGAGTGACACCCTCAGTGCCCTGTGTGAAAGGCTGACTCCAGCTCTGGGTCAAGCTAAGCTGCCCCTCGGCTCTCCATTCTCAGCCGCTTGGTGAGTAACGAGTACTGCCTGCTGCTCCTAGTCACTGTGCCTCAGTGCCATTAGTAAGGCAGCTTGACTGTGAGCACTGCCCAGATGCACACAAGAAGACCTCCGCTTACTTCCCACCACGGCGCCTGTGTCAGGGAAGGGCCTGGTCTCTGGAACACTTTGAGATGTGTCAACTTCAATGTACGATACCTGCTACTTTCTGCTTGCACCATTTTATTTTACTCGAATAGTAGCCATATAGATATCATTTCAGGAGGGAGAGGGCCAAAACAAGAAAGCCCATTTTATAAATGCAACTACAAGGGGCCAAATGAAAATGTTGGCATATTCCAGCTGCCTGGACTCTAGTTTCAGAATTTATTTATCATGTCACCAGACAGGAGTATGTCGACCACTTTACTTTGTAAACTAGGGATAAGCAGTGAGGGCTGACAATTTTTCTATTATTTCACGGCTTAGGAGTCTGTGTCATTTAATTCATAGAGGCCATGCCCCTTCCCAGAAGTACTGTTCTAGAGCCAGTGGGTTCACCTACTCTCTTGCCTGTGTAGTAATACTATGCTGATGTGAGCACTGGAAAATCCAATGCATATAAAAACTTCACCACCACTTGGGACGTGATACCACTCTTACCCATCTTTTCCCCTGTAATTCATTCCTACATCTGATAGCTCCAGGTTCTTAGGGATATCCTACAACTGAGTGACGTCCTACGGTACTCTTGGATTGATCCAAACAGGTAGGGTAATTTAACTCTAAGTAGAGATGAGGCTCCCTCTTCCCCACGCTCACTTTCTACATCACAAGTTCATTCCTATGTCTTTGGGAGTGTCTCTGAGACTCTGCTAGTTGAGAATATTTTCTACAAATACATGTCTTTTCCACCACCACAGTCCACAACAGTTCCCCTAGAGGGAGTATGGTCTGTGTTAGGTCCCAAGGAAGGAAACTTGAGACGTGAGAATTGATTTTATGAAAAGTAAAATTAGAAAGCAGGAGATAAGCTCATCTATACACAACAGAGAAACAGCAAATAGTGATGTTTCATACAAATAGGGCTGGGCTTTTATTACATTGCTCAAGATATGCTGACATCAGTTGATAACCAACCAAGCAAAAATGTTTCAACATAACTTCAGAAACTTTTTCAATATTTTTACCCCAGCATTTGTTTTGCTGATTTTATTCTTTCTGATTTATTGCAATGTTATGGTGAGAAGTTCTAGATTTGACATACTGAAAACTAGATGTGCATTCTAAATGCTCACAGTATGTCGCTTGTTAGAGATGAAGTCACTAAATACCTTCTGCTGCAGTTGGGCTTCTTTCTGGGCTGGCAGGAAGGAGGGGGAAGAGGATCGGTGACTGGATCAACATGAAGACGAGCTGCAGCAGCCAAAATGATGCAGTGCGTCCCAGAAGTGCCCAAGTTCAGATCTTTCTTCAGGACAGAAAAGTTCTATCTGTTGTTTCTAGTCTGTCTCATATTATGGTCCTGTGGAATTTTCCATGGGATGCCCTGTGAGTAGTTTGTTTTTCCTTGACTTTTACTCTATTCCTCAGTATTCTGCTTTTCAACCTGGCCGTAAACCCCATTGCTTGGACTTTCTGACTCCATGAAATCTTCAAGCAGATTCCATGTTCACCTTTGAAGCTGCAAGGCTCCCAGAACAACTGATGGTAAAAGCAAGCTGCTTCCTTTCCAAGACATGCTTCTCTCTATGTTAAGGAAAGTGACTGGCTTCTCTCCTTTTCCATTTTCCCTCCTCAGCCTATGTGAGGTACTGAGAAGTGAGAGGTCATTTGAGGGTCTCTGTCTGGTTGCATTTCTCGTGAGTGACAGGAGCTCCGTGAGACATGATCACTTTACAGACCTTAAGGAGCTTTGGTGCTTCATTTTGGAACTTGCTCAGAAATCTCCCTCTAGGATGATGCTTCCACGTGGAGGAAATCGCCTGGAGATCGACTGTTTGCTGTTTCCTAGAACACAGGTAGCAAGATCTTCTCACATTGGGAAATGCAACCAGACAGAGACCCTCAAATGACCTCTCACTTCTCAGTACCTCACACAGGCTGAGGAGGGAAAATGGGCAGCAGCCAACATGGGGCAGAAACACAGGCCAGGCAAAACAGAAGAATGTGCCCATCTGCTGTGTGCCAGGCCCATGTGAGTTCAGTTGGTCTGTCAGCTTTCTTTCAGTTTTCCTATTGAAACAGAGCTGTATATAAGACGGGCCACTTACATCTGAACTCTTTCTCAGTCTGTCTCCATCCACCAATCTCTTTCTGCCTCATGTCTCTCTTAGAACATGTGTTGTGTAGAAATTTCCCCCAATGTGAAGCATTTCATCACTCAGGGAGATGGCTTAGAAAGTTCCAAGCACCCATCCCTTTGCACATACTGTGGTACATCCAGAAAATGGACTACTACTTGCTGCTCAAAGGAATTAACTATCTGACTAGAGGGGGAAAATCAAGGAATAACATTAAAATCCTATGACGTAGGAGCTATACTGCATTATTCCAACTATATGGCATTCATGGAAAGACAAAACTATAAAGATGGTATAAATATAAATGGTTGCTAGGGCTTAGGGAAAGCAGGAATTAATATGCTCAAGAGGGCTGAAGAGATGGCTTAGCAGTTAAGCGCTTGCCTGTGAAGCCTAAAGACCCCAATTCGAGGCTTGATTCCCCAGGACCCATGTAAGCCAGATGCACAAGGGGGCGCAAGCATCTGGAGTTCATTTGCAGTGGCTGGAGGCCCTGGCGCGCCCATTCTCTCTCTAGCTATCTGCCTCTTTCTCTCTCTGTCTGGTGCTCTCAAATAAATAAATAAAACCAAACAAAAAATGTGCCTTAGAACGCAGAGAGGATGCTTTAAGACGCTGAGGCTCTTCTGTGAGACATGCCATGATGTGAGTCCTCACACGTTTGTCTAAGCCCACGTAATGTGTAATAGCAAGAGTGAGCCCCACTGTCAGCCACGGGCTCTGGGTGGCAATGAAGAGCGACGGGGCGATCATTTTGCTTTACCAGACTGCCCCTGTGAAGGACGCGGGTTAGAGAGACGGCGCACGCCGAGGCTGCGCTGTGTCAGAGGGCATATAGTCCATCTCGGCACAGTCCACTCACTTTGGCTACGAACCTAAAATTGTTCTAGAAACACAAGCTTACTAAAGATGACAAAAGGCCGAACTAGAAGTATATAGCTTAGTGGTAGAAAGCTTGTCCTACAAGTGAGGTTCTATGTTCAGTTTCTAGAATTGCAAAAATAATAAAATTAAATAAAAATAAAAATAAAAAAATATAACTTACATTTTTTTTCATTTACTCAGTTACTTTTGAATGTTGACCAAAGAAAGTAACACAAATCACAAATTCTAATTATTTCAGCTTGATCAATTTCTTAGATTTTCTTAATTTCTTTGGTTTAACTGGACACTTGGAATATCTCACTCAGTTCTCAAAAATCCTTTCCATTAACCTTGTATAAGGGAGTATTTGTTTGTTTGTTTGTTTGTTTCATCCAGAGATAGACTAAGCTTGGTAATGAGGTCTCCTTAGGACCTGCATGCTCTGCCCATGTTAGCCGTTTGGCCGCCATGGCAAAAGCAGTTGTCTTGTGTATTTAGCAGATGTACCAGCCTTCTACATTCAGGGAATCCACAGACTCCTCATATGCTAAAGGGAAACATCTTGCTAGATGATTATTAAATGATCACCTAAGCACTATTAGACTAAATGTTTCAGGAATTTAGAGACTCAATGAATTCTCTCTAAATATTTAGTAAAAGTGAAATTTAAAATCTAGAGGCAGGACTAAAGAGATGGCTCAGTAAATAAAATGCTTGCTTGCCATGCAAGCATGAGGACCTGAACCCAATACCCAGAACCTATGTAAGGTGCTGGATGTGGTAGTAAGGGCCTGCAGCCCTCGCACTGGGCAGGTGGAGACAGGAAGATCCCCAGGACTCACGGCAGCCAGGCAAACCTAACTGATGACCTTCAGGCCATCCTGAAATGATCTAATGAAAGGTGAATAGTGTCTGAATAAATGACACCCAAGGGTGTCCTCTGGCCTCTACATATGCACTCGAACCCCCACCCCCACATACATATGAACATGCATATGCACATGCACAAACTAATAAATAAAATCAAATCCAGGGACAAAAAACAGCTTTGCAGTAAAAGCCCCAGCTACTCTCTCTTTTTTTTTTTTTGGTATTGGAAGATAACTAATTAGTATAAAATTAGCAGCTTATTACAACACACCTTTCTTATCTTAGAGGTTCCATGAGTTAGGAATTTGGGTGCAGTTTAGCTAGATAGGCGTGGCAAAGTTCCAAACAAGGGTTCCCTTTGGCTTTGTTCTCATTCAAATGCTCATCCGTAGGGTTACTCCTCTGAGCTCGTTTTGTTGAGCAGAGTTCATTTCCTTGCAGCTGAAAAACTGTAGGCCTTCCCTCCACCCCCTGTGTCCACGCAGGGCTCACTTGAGAAGAGGAAGCTTACCTGTACTTTCTGGCCTTGTGGATTTTCTTGGCATGGAATCATGATGCCAGCAAGAGTGTTCAAAGGGTGCTGGCTTACATGAGGGCGAGAGAAACAGCATGGTGGGAGGAGCATCATCTTCATTCTCTGAGTCAAAGGCAAGTCACGTGTCCCAGCACACCACATAGGAGGAAGATCTAGGAGCCTGTCCAGGTACCTTGTGAGTTTCAACAGTCACTACATAGATCCATTTGCTAAATCCCCAATACATTAACACATATTTAATTAATTTAAAGTGCATCCTTACTATATAATTTACCAAAGCAAATGAAAGCAATTATTTTTAAAAGTTGCACATAGACAAGCACAGTGGTCCCTGACTGAATCCCCAGCACTCAGGATGCTAAAGCAGGAAGATCGTGAGTTCAAGGCTGGGCTGGGCTAAATCACAATCCTCTTTGCAATAAAAAAGCTAAGCCTTAAAAAGGCATCAAAAATGATATATATAATGAAATATTTGTACAATTTTGGGTTGGAGAAACCACTAAAAACTAACAGAAAAAACTAGGATACATAATGAAAAGATTGATGGAAAGATTTAAATAAAAATTTAATTGTTTCTAAATATAACTTTGTAAACCTATGTGACCAAGTATTACTATTCAAAAATATAAAAGAAATTCACAAATTAATGAGCAATAAACATGACAAAAGATAACACTGGTCATGTTCAAACAAGTCATAAAAGGAAGAAATGCAAGTGCCAAATGAGCAAGATTCACATTAAAATTCATGAGTGTCAAGGAGGGGCTAATTAAATGAAGCGATGTGCCTTTCTGTGCCATGACATACAAAGATTGTAAAGACAAGTGACACTTCTTTTTAACTAGGAGTTGTAAAGGGAGTCACTCACTATTACTTCTCTCAAAGGAAAGGTCACTGGTCCTGCTTTTCTTGAGCTAATGCTATAGTTACAATTGGATTTTGTGACAAGCCAGCTCACAGGGGAATACTTTACTTATCAATGAACATCATGCAAATATTTTAGAAACTCCACTCTTAGGAATTCAAGGCAAAAGTAACAACTAGTCATAAAATATGTTCATATCAGTCTGGTTTTATATTGCCAGATATTGGAATCCACCTAATAAATGGCTGCTTAAATCAATTTGATCTGTGAAATATTATGCTGTAATCAGGATGTAGCAACAATATGATGATTTCTCAACATGTCTGTGGTGCATTACCTGAAACTACAAGACCACAGAATAGTCTGAGCCTCTCTCTCTGTTCGTGTTTGACACTTCTGGAAACCCCGTAGCTATCACCGCTCCTACAGCACTCGCGTCCTTCTTTTGGAATGATGCAGTATTTGTGGATAACGGACACATTCTTCTGTAAATTGCAATCACAGCTAGATCACCTGTACATACTAAGATGCAAGTGCTTTGTATATAAATTGTCATACTGTATGGTTTAGGGAACATTTCCAAGGACAAAGTTGTACATGTTTCATAGAAATATAGCATACTTCTGAGTGTTTTCCATCTTCAGCTGGTTGGATCTGTGGAGGCAGAACCTAGGGACACAATGGAATTTATAATATTTACATCTGATCTATAAATAAGGATATTATTAATGTTAAAAGTTATTATTTATTGATGGTATGTTTACTGATTAGTTTTTATTTTGCTTTCTCCATATTTCCTTGAATATGTATTCTGTCTAATGAAATGATGCATTTAAAATCCACCATGGATATGATAATATAAATGATTGTGTTTCTATTTTCCAAATAGATTTATAAATCAGTGTCACTTTGCTTACTCCTAGACTTACCAAGTTGATAAACTTTCTAAATAATTTGGTCTAAAATATAATTATTTATTGCATGCATTAAAAGCAGATTAATTATAAAAGCTACCTAAATTAAAATTAGACTTCACATTTATGTGTTTAACAGATCTAATGTATTTGGGGATTGTGTCACCAGTGATGAGATTCAAATGTAAGCTTCCTACATTGCCAATTTGCTAATTAACCAATTTGAAGTTTTAAAACCCACTATCTACAGTAAATAGGAGTATGATTAGAGATGCTTATTAATGTATGACATCTTGAAAGTAACTGCTCTATCACACTGTGGATCCTTTCTGGAAATACAGTGGTGGACTTCTGGAGTGAATATTGAATGTTCTCCGTTCTTTCAGTCTTTGGTGTTCTGCCGAGACCCAATTTTGGTTGCCCTGGAAGACAATAACAAAGCAGCACCACGTGAGAACATTTTGAACTTGTTCCTTTGGCCTTTGGGAAGATTTCTGTGCTGTGGGCATCATTTATAGGGTTTTCTTTTGTAATTCTTGGTCTAGTTAACTTTCAAACCACAAGGAAGGAGGAATTTTTAGTAATAATGCAATATAAATGGCATTACTTATGTTTTCTATTTCAATACGGTAGGAACAAGGCGTGGGTCAGGCCAGCCCCGTCCTTGGATCCCTCAAATATCTTGAACTGCTGCTCAAATGTGTTGGGTTTGGCACAACCTGTGAGACCCTGGGCCAGACGTTGCTTCCTCTTTGATTTTTAAGCCCCTGTGTATTTCAAGAGAAACTTAATCCATATGTTTCTGATTCATTTACACTTAACTCATCAAAATGTTGTCTTGAAGGAGCTATTTGATATCCAACAAATCTTTGGAGCTCTTTTCTAGAGGACTTTGAAAATCTTTATTTTGATCCCCATAGGAAAAAAAAAATAAAGTTATTTTCTTAGCATGTGTACATGCACAAGTGTGTGCTTTAATAAACAGATTCAGGCACTCCAAGGCATGAGTTCAATATAAAACTAACAAATAAGATGTCAGCCCAGATTGTTAACTTGGTCTAATGTCCTAGGTACTAATTAGAGCCTCTTGGGGGAGGGGAACAGAGGATTCTCACTCTGATCTAAACTAGTCCCAAGCCTATGAAACTGTTCACCATCTGTTTGCAATAGAAAACTTAGATGCCACCGACAGTCACTGCCCTGAGTCTTTGGTTCCAGCACACATTGAACTGCTTGGGATTATTTTGTTGTTACCCTGCTTCATGTTGTAACCTCTGATACCTTGGGTTCAAATTTTATACCCTAATCTTAGAAAATAATGGAGAAAGGTAACTGCCGGGATCTGATAGTTATCTCACCAATATCCTGGATTAAGAATGCTTGACTAGCTTAATTTATACCCTCCAAATCGACCAGATTGTTGGTTTTAAATTCTCTTTCACTAAACAATCTCACTGTTCATGGAATTGGTTCATTTTTTTTTCCTTCCTCCAAAAATATCCAGTATGGCAAGTTGAGAGGGTATTTTCTGCCATTCAAATCAGTGAGAGGGAAGCTGATGTCAGGAAGGAAAATGTGCGTATGTTACTATCTCCTAAGCGACGAGCACTTTATAGGTTTATTCATTCAATCTTCCGTAAGATCTTATTAAGGACCCATTACACCTGAATCTCAGTGAGGCAGGAGAGGATAGACAGAGAGAAGACAGACAGAAGGAGAGCCCTCCATGTGCTGTGGTATGGTGAGGGCCTGGGAGCATGGAGCTGCTGATGAGATAAGGGAGAAGATAAGGACCGCTTACCACTGTGGACCAGGAGCAGCCATGTTCTGAAGGCATCTCCACAGTGGATCCTTAAAGAACTCCCTTCCCCTCATTTTAAATATGAGAAAGCTGGGGGTGGAGAGATGGGTTAGTGGATCAAGCAATTGCCCCCACGCAAGCCCGAGCACCTGAGTTTAGAAGCCTAGTGCCCACTGTAAAGTCAGGTGCTGTACTACTAGCTACTGTGGTCCCACTATGCTTCCGGAGCAGCAGGAAGCAGGCTCTGGAGAATTTCTTAGAAGATAATGGCCACTAGCCTGGCAACCAGTGCAGTGAACAGTGAGAGGCACCATCCCAAACCAGGCAGAAGGCAAGCATCGAGTCCCCAAAATATCCTCCGGCCTTCACACCCATGCTGTTTGTCACAAGCGCGCGCGCGCGCGCACACACACACACACACACACACACACACACACACACACACACACAATGATGAAGTTGACAGAGCTGCTCTTCTGGGAAAGGCCATGGGTAAAAAGTGTGTTCCAGGTCTTAAGGCCAGTGGGTGACACAGCCAATGTTGCTGTCTTGCATTTTGTACTGTAATCACCATCAAACCTATGATGGGCCTGTTACGGATGTGAAGTGAGGAAAGGCACCTTCCTTTTGCTCTTCTGTTTGCCAATTCACAAAGTAAAAGATGAGCTGCTGCAAATATTTTCACTAGCCCATTTGCCCAAGACCTTAAGATGAACTCAAATGACTCTTTCAATTTCCATCTTTTCTATAATGACCAGTCTTCTATCTGGTCCCCTGTAATTAATTCTATTGGGAGCTGTCTTTGGTCAGTCAGTTCATTTCATTTTGAATTCTTATTACCTGAACATAGCACATTTCAGAGTTCCTTGCAAAATGCACAGGGGTAAGCCTTGAGAACGAATGATTGTTATTAAATAGCACAGCAGAATCCTGCCTTCTCAGTGCTGAGTGTGCAAGAGGAAGCCTGCTGGAGGAAGATGGTGAGCCTAGGTACCTGAGCAAGAGCGATGACAAGCTCTGGGGACCAGCCAGACATTTCATCCCACCCAGTCTTGAGCACGCTAGAGTGCCTTGACATATTCCTGGCATGGCTCAGGGAGCCCCCACCCACCCCCAACCTTGACATGCTTATGTGCAAATAGATGCGAGTTTGCCCAAGTACAATAATTACAGAGAGTTCTGCGCAATGAGGAAAATTGCCTGTAAATATCTGACAGCTGATTCAGGCTCCATTTGAAGTGCTATGAAAATCAGCATGTCCCATGGACTTACCCTTGCGCCAGATCCCCCAGGACTATGCCATAATCAGAAGCAAAACATTTTTGGA
This sequence comes from Jaculus jaculus, assembly GCF_020740685.1. Taxonomy (NCBI): domain Eukaryota; kingdom Metazoa; phylum Chordata; class Mammalia; order Rodentia; family Dipodidae; genus Jaculus; species Jaculus jaculus. Next base: position 4,180,778 of record NC_059117.1, read on the forward strand.
AGCTTTGTTAACCGCTTCAGGGCCCAGGGATGAATGAAAGAATGAGTTGGACCCAAAGCTTTGAGTGGCTGTCTCCATAGCACCCAGATAAGACAGACTGTGATAATTCTCCCCCCTCCTTTTTTTCTGCACCATAGAGTCAGTTTTTATTTTTTTAAAAAAAAAAAGGAAGAATTCTCAGGAAGACATATCTTACTTTTGGAATGAGTTAAGTGCAGCCAGTTCCAGCCCTCCACACTCACGGCCCAGGCCCTCTGACTCAGGTCAAGGTGTAACAAAGGATCTGCTGTAAAGAGCCATCGCCATCGCTAGCAATGATTGCTCTCCATGTCTTCACTTCCTTGCCTCACTCAGGTCTCAGGCATGAAGGCCGTTGCACAGAAGTTTCAGAGGGCTAAAGCAAATCACACCTGCTCACTCTCCATCGTCCCTTCTCATCATCATATACCCTCTCTTTTTCATCTTGTCTTTATGAAAAATCCTCACTTTGTTGTAAAAGCACTGTAGTCCGTCTCAATGTCTGCCCTCCATTCCTTCCCTCCTTTCACTGAAAACGAACAGCCGTCCTGCTTCTACCCTCCTCTTCAGTTGCCTTTGCTTCTGCCACACGCCATGTTTCTTGAAACACTCAGGCTTCCTCCTCCTCCACCCCGTCAAGCCAGCAATTCTGGTCACTGCTGACTCCCCTCCATCTGGAAACCAAGGAAATGCTTCATTTCTAGCCTAAATATCCATCTCTGGGACATTATCACCTTTACAACTCTTTTTTGGAAAGGCCTGGCACTCAGTGACTTCGGGCACATTTACTGCCAACGTTTTCAGCTCCTGTTCTGACCACCCTTTTCTGTTCCCTTACATAGATCTGAAACCCCTCTGAGACACCTCTCCAGGCAAAAAACTTCCTACCATTAACAGAAGGAATGGAGAAAGAATGAGACAAGGAGAAACAGAGACCTGAGCAGAGTCAGACAAAGTGGATTTTGAGAGAGGAACTGTCGTATTTGTCTTTCTGTGCTCATTGGGATTCCCATTACATCACGTGCATGTGCCTCTAGATAGTACTTTCTTTTATTTATTTTCTTATCAAAAAATTAGTATTACATGATATTGGTCAATGATATGTTATATCAGTACATTCATACAGTGAGTATACTGTCTGGATGCAAACCGAGATTCAGATGTCTCATAAGTTCATGTAATAACATGACTCGGATGGTTTGACTGTTCATCAATGAGCCAAATATCAAGGTCTTTTCCATGAAGTGTGTTGTATTCACTATTACTCGTCAGCACAGTAGGATCTTGAATCACCTTGGAGATAAGCCTCTGGACATATCTGTAAGATGGACTTTAGACTGGAGTCACTGAGGTGAGAAGAGTCACTCTGATTGTGGGCGGCACGTCATGGGCCGAGGTCTCTGACTAATGCCAGCCCTCCTGACTGGAGCTGCCTCACGCTCCTGCAGCCATAACTCCACCAGGAATAATTCTCCTCTTGAACTGTGAGCCAAAAGGAACCCTTCCTTTTTTTGTTCATGTATTTACCATAACAAAATGTAGTAACGAATATAGTTCTAAGTATTTTTTCATAATGCTGTTTAAAGTACCTCTTTAAGGTACTAAGAATAACTATGAAAAGCACTGCATTAAAATATGTACTACATTACCCAAACACAAATATTCTCTTTAGTGAAAATCCATGCTTTAATCAATTTTTAAGCATATCTTCTTAAAAGTCCAGAGGTAGACTTATAGGAGAATAGTCTTCTCATTCTAAATAAACATCCTTTTCTTTTGCATGGTTTCATATCAAAGTTTCATTTTTTTCCTTATATTTTCCATTCTTGCTTCTTTTAAGAGCATCTCTCTCATTTATTCATAAAGCACTCATTTTTTCCCCAAATATATACTGAGTGCTGTCTCTCTGGCAAGATGCCTCTAACGCATCCTGGGAAAAGCAAGCTTAACCTCTGTTCTGACTGCAGTCCTTGTCCTATGAGTTACTGAGGAAAGATAAACTATTCAGAGGTGGTAACCCAAACGTTTGGTCTGAACCACCCATTTGTGCTCACAAGAGCTTTGGTTTGAGTCCCCATGGGCAGCTCCTGTCGGGAATGCTTGGTCCCCAGCTTGCAACACGATGTTGGGAGGTGGTGGAACCTTCAGGTAATAGGGCCTGGCTGGTACAAGTATGCCGCTAGGTGCAAGCATTTGAACATTACAGTGGCTTCTTGTTCCAATGCAGATCATCTGCCTCCTGACCTGGCATCAAGGTGAGGTGCCCCACTGCAGGCTCACATGGTCTCAGAACCACCACATTATTTCTCCTCCATGATGCAGTGAAATCCTTTTGAAAACATGATCCAAAAGAAACTTTTCTTCCACTAAATCGCTTCTGTCAGTATTTTGTCTCAACAAGAAAAGTAATTAACATATTAAGCAATATCTTAGGTATTATCTAGACTGTTTTGGGCACACCTGTTTTTCTCTACCTGATTATATACATCTTCAAGAGAGAATGACTCTTGGATTCCCTGTGGCTGTGCATAAACACATTGATAAGCTTTGGAGATAAGTGTGGCATTTCTGTTGTGTCTGGAAAGCAGATAGATTTCAATACAAATGAATACAAAAGACACTGTGTTCAGAAAGTAAGGTAAAAATCCCAAAATGCACATTTCCAATCATGTTTGAGGACTGTGGAAAATTCTCATTGCAAATCTGTTTCATTGCCCCCCACCCAATATCCCAAGAGTCTTCAGTGCTTAGCCACCTCACACTATGTAGACCAAGATGAGAACATCCTGGTTAGTGGAACCCAGGCAGAAGCAATGGAAAGTTCTCTCAGTCCTTCTCCCAGGACATTCAATCCTGGCACCCCTCACCTCTCACCAGTCAGGTACCCAGGATCCAAGGGAAGGTCTGGGAAATTCCACATCATGGGCTCATGAAACGTGAACTCCTTGAGGACTTACGTGGGAGACCACTCTTTGGACACAATTAGGCTGTGATGTGAGCAAAGGCTAAAATTTGTACTGGATTAGTTATTGAGCTCTGATGTTACTGATTCATTATTGTATAATTAATAAGCATCTCTATGAGGGACTATTTGTGCCATGCTCTGGGATGGAAGTGTTAGATGCAAAGAGAAACGTCTCACTTAAATAATAGTTTTAATGTGATTCTCAACTGGGATGATAGCATCACTTTAACATGGATGTTAAAGACAGCTATAAACATGTGAAGGATAGAGATGTGATACCTACAATGATGACCTGTGACTAGCTGACTAGTCACCACTCCTTAAATTCCCTTGGAGAAAACAAGTGTGAGTCATGAACTATCAGAGGTTCCACACTACAGATCAGAAAGATTTAGGGTCTATTTTATGAAAGCACTCATTCTTTTATGAGGGCTTCCATCTCTGCATACAATCACCTTCTCAAATCCCCACCTTCCAATTCTGTCACATTAGGTTTTAGGTTTGAACACGTAAATCACAAAGATGGCACAACCATTCAGTCTATAGCAATCTCCTGGTCAGTGTGTCCCATGAGCCCATTGACACTATGCATAGAAGTACTGAGGTCAGTGCTAGAAGGATAGGACCTGGGTCAACTTGTAGTCAGCACCACCTGGAATCACCAGGTGTAGCCTCAGGGTTAGCAGCAAAGGCCACACAACAGTTCATGCCAGAGTTTAAGCGGTGGTCATCCTCGTCACGAAAATTCACTAAATTGCTACACGACTCCCAGGTCAGATTCCCACTCCTTGATTATTTTCAGAAAGCAGTATAACATTGCATCTTTATAAATGAATTTCACTAAAAGCCATGACATTTCAGGACTGACTGGAGTTTGAGTTGAGGTTGGTGGTGCAAAATCTCAACAAGAGCACTCTGACTAACTAGGTGCTGTTTCTGGCGGTTGCATTTCCAGGATGAGTGTGAAGGATTGATGGTTCTGATCTCCCCCCATCATCCACTATTACGTATCCTCATTCTTGGTATGTATTCTTCATCTGCATGCTCTGACCCTGTTTATATGGAATCATTGCTTGATGCCATTCAGGTACAAAAAAGGAAAGAGAACAAAGAATGAATGGGTAAACTTTTTCAAGAAAACAGTAACTTTCCTACACCCCTAGAAGATTTTGTCATATGCTATATTCACCAAATGTGTATTACATGTGACCTTTAGCCACAGTGGATTCTGGGAACTTGTGTTTTATCTGGGCATATTGCCTATACAAATAGAGTTTCTGTTATTATAAAACAACTGTATTTACTGAGTAGGTGACTAAGAGAGTCTATGAGAGCCATCATTTATTCATACAGAATGACCCTTGTCTTCAAGGGATATATGCCTCCTAGAGGAATACGCCAAGTATTAATCACACTCTGAAACTAGTGTCCCAGAGGAATGACACAGCCCTGCTAGTGTGTCTGATAAAGCAACCTCATCAAGAGTGCAAAATGAAGGAATGCTTCCATGGGAAAATAACCGAGTTGGAATCCAAAGGTTCCATAAAGTTTAATGATATGACATTTATATCATCTAGATAGATGGTAGATAGATGATAGATAGATAGATAGATAGATAGATAGATAGATAGATAGATAGATGGACAACAGATAGAGAAGAAGAAACTTCCAGTAAAAGGGAAGTGATGTACAAACATTCTTATATCAAAGAGAAAGGATGAAAACTTTAAGAAACTGGAACACATACATATGAATGGCCATAGATCAGAAGACATGGAAGGAGGAACTCCATTGTGCCCTGAAGCAGGAAGGGGGGCTTATCTCATTTGTGCTGGAAATGATCATTCTGCTAGCAGGTGAAGGCTTAGTGGGATAGGCTGATATGAAGATTTTCATAGACTGAATGTCTGAACAAACATATGTTCAAACCTAAAACCCAATGTTACAGCATTTGCAGGTGGGGCTTTGATAAGATGACTGCATCAAAAGAGTGAAATCATCATAATGAAATAAGTACTTTCATAAAACAAGCTCCAAATAGTCACCCTTACTTTTTCTACTATGTAAGAGTCATAGTAGAAAGAGCAAGGGAGGGCTGGAGAGATAGCCTACTGGTTAAAGCACCTCCCTGCAAAGCCTAGGAACTCAGGTTTGAATCCCCAGTCCCCATGTAAGCCAGATGCACAAGGTAGCATATGCATCTAGAGTTCATTTACAGTGGCTAGAGGCCCTGGTGCCCATTCTTTCTCTATTGGCCTCCCTCTCTCTCTCTCTCTGTCTCTCTCTCTGTCTCTCTCTCTCTCTCTCTCTCTCTTTCTCTCTCCCTGTCTTTCTCAAATTAATACATAAAACACATTTTTAAAAGACAGAAAGAACAAGGGAGCCTACATAGAAGGGTTCAAGAAGTCAGCCTTTATCAACCAGTGAATCTCAGCTTGCAGAACTGGGAGAAATGCATTGATTTATAAGTCACTCAGTCTATGGCATTTGTTACTGATGAACTAGAGAGATTCACTGATAATGATACTAAGAACCCAGGTGAACAGAAATAATGATAAGAGTTCAGGTGAATGGGATGCAGGCAATTAGTTTTCTGGCTTACCAAAAAGTTGATGGAGAACCAGAAATGCTGGAGACACGTGCTTGCAATCTGAGCCCTCAGGAGGTTGAGGTGGAAGAATTGAGAGTTTGAGGCCAGCCTAAGTTACATGAAAAGAACTCTCTCTCTCTCTTTTTCTCTCTCTTCCTCTACTCTTCCCTCCCTGCTCCCTTTCTTTCTTCCTGCTTTATTTAAATGTTTTATCATTTATTTATTTGACAGAGAGAAAGAGGTAGATAGAGAGAGAGAGGGAGAGAGAGAAAGAATGGGCATACCAGGACCTTTAGCTACTCCAGATGCGTGTGCCACTGTACATCCGGCTTACATAGTACTAGGGAAAAGACCCTGGGTCCTTAAGCTTAGCAGACAACTACCTTAACTGCTAAGCTATCTTGCTATCCCTTTAAAAAAATATTTTATGTATTTATCTATTTAGCGTTATTTGAGAGAGAGAGAGGGAGAGAGAGAAGGTAGAAGACAGAGTGCTTCTTGCTTCTTTCTTTCCTTGCTTCCTTCCTCCATATATATCCCAAAATAAAGAAAGTAGGCAGAGCTTTATGAGATATCAGTAAGCAAAAAGAATGGAACACTCTGATAAATTAGAAAAGAAACTTCAAAATAAATCAATATAGTATAATATACTAAGCTATGGAACAAGAATGAAATTTATTTTTAGAATAAATGAAACATGGCATCAGAAAATAAAGAGCTTTTACAACTTAAAAATATGACCAAAGTTGGGCTGGAATGATGGCTTAGTGGTTAAGTGCTTGCCTGTAAAGCCTAAGGACCCTGGTTTGAGGCTCAATTCCCCAGGATCCATGTAAGCTAGATGCACAAGGAGGTGCATGCATCTGGAGTTTGTTTGCAGTGGCTGGGGGCCCTGGTGTGCCCATTCTCTCTTTCTATCTCCCTCCCTTTCTCTCTCTCTCTCTCTCTCTCTCTCTCTCTCTCTCTCTCTCTCTCTGTGTGTGTGTGTGTGTGTGTGTGTGTGTGTGTGTGTGTCACTCTCAAATAAATAAATAAAAGTAAACAAAACATTAAAAATATGGCCAGAGACATTGAACAGTATGGAAAATAACAGAAAATATCCTTGAGAAATCAGAATAAAAATAGAGACTTTGACTACACCACTAGAATAAATGGATTTCCAAACATAAATAATACAGAAAAGAAAGAGAGAAGAAAATTGTCAAGAAAATATAAGAAAAAAATACTAGAAATCCAGCATGCCTTTCTGAATGGAATTTCAAAGGAGAAAGTGTGGCTGGGAAGAGGGAATTAACATGGGATTTTTTTTTTTATAATCATGGAAAATGCTAATAAATTTTTTTTTTAATTTTTTTGTTCATTTTTTATTTATTTATTTGAGAGCGACAGACACAGAGAGAAGGACAGATAGAGGGAGAGAGAGAGAATGGGCGCGCCAGGGCCTCCAGCCTCTGCAAACGAACTCCAGACACGTGCGCCCCCTTGTGCATCTGGCTAACGTGGGACCTGGGGAACCGAGCCTTGAACCGGGGTCCTTAGGCTTCACAGGCAAGCGCTCAACCGCTAGGCCACCTCCCCAGCCCTAATAAAATTTTTAAAAAAAGAATATGAAGGCAGTTAGTAAAATGAAGAAAAACAGGACCACGCCAAGACCAAGGGCATCTGAAGAGAGCATGGACTTAGACACTCTCAGCACTTCTAGGGTCGAGAAGAAGGAGAATGGGGAAATAAAGACCAAGGGCATCTGAAGAGAGCATGGACTTAGACACTCTCAGCACTTCTAGGGTCAAGAAGAAGGAGAATGGGGAAATAAAGACCAAGGGCATCTGAAGAGAGCATGGACTTAGACACTCTCAGCATTTCTAGGGTCGAGAAGAAGGAGAATGGGGAAATAAAGACCAAGGGCATCTGAAGAGAGCATGGACTTAGACACTCTCAGCACTTCTAGGGTCGAGAAGAAGGAGAATGGGGAAATAAAGACCAAGGGCATCTGAAGAGAGCATGGACTTAGACACTCTCAGCACTTCTAGGGTCGAGAAGAAGGAGAATGGGGAAATAAAGACCAAGGGCATCTGAAGAGAGCATGGACTTAGACACTCTCAGCACTTCTAGGGTCGAGAAGAAGGAGAATGGGGAAATAAAGAAAAGAAATGATGGATCGTGCAAAAGAAACAGAAAACACAATGAAGCCAGACTTGCCAGCGTCTCAGAAGAGCTAGTTGGCACTGAATCCTTGACTGAAGGAGTGGGTCATATTTTGCAAGGTCACTTCACATTTTAAATTGAAGATAAGGGCTATTTCAACAAGACAATTTTAAAAAGAGAATCTTAAAAGGCCATATTGGGATTTTCATTGATTTATAATGAAATTTACTGGAATTAGGGAAATGGATTGTACGAGAGATGCCCTTACTAAAGAGCTCTATCATACTGGTTTGGTGTGGGTGTCATTATTAGAAAGAGCCTTGGAGTAAGTCGGAGCATATAGACAACATATAGGCCCTGCTCACCAAGGGTCAATCAATTCTGACCATGTTCAATATAAAACAAATAATTCTGATGAAAGTGCACTTGGGTGCATGGGAAGTGTGGAGGTTATTGGTAGTAGATTTCTCTCTCTCTTTCACCCTCTTCCTCTCTGTATGTTGCTCTCAAATAAATAAATAAAAGTAAAACAAAAAAAATTTAAAAAAAGAAACATGCCTGGGGATTTCTGAGATCAATACTAAGTATAGAGGAAGACAGAAATATCTCTAAGGATTTAAGACAGGCAGGTATCCTATGTTGACTACAAAGAGCACTTCCTTACTCTCAGTAAATTCCTAGCAGACACATTGGCTATTAGCTGAATGTCTCAGAGACTGACAGCTTCTGTTTACTCCACGTCGTTTGGTTCCCAGTCAAACAAGGGGACAATATTTATTGCAGTGACTAATGAATTAGCAAGCAGAGTTAACCCAGTTTTAAGGCAACAGAAAAGATTACTGGTACACATATTTAAACAGGAATTTTATTTTTCAAAGATCACTTTTATTTAATTTAGAATGCATTCCTCTTTGCTCTCTCTGCATCCACATTAAAGTCAGTTTCTTCAGCCATTACAAATCTATTAACTGTCAAGAAGAAGGAGCAGGTCTGGGAGGAAACTCAGCTTTTGAAATGTACATTGAAGGAGTGCAAACTCATGTCCATCCTTAGACCAAACTCATGTTCTCAGAATTCAGTTCAAGTTTTATCTGCCGATTCAGTTTCTACAACAAATTGTGCCAAACATCTGAGTTGAAACATTCTAGATTTTAGACTCTTTGGACCCCCAAAGAAATTGTGACTAAAACAAAGACAGTCATATGTGTGGAGGGATGTGGTGGAAAGAACTGCTAAACAAGGAAGGAAAATGCTCAGATCTGTGCAAGGTCTTCCATACAGATGAGGAGGAGATACCCAGGGATGGCCGCAGAAGACAAGTGGAAAGTGAGCAGAAATATTGTACAGCGTGGCTAGTGTGTGAGGCAGGAGCGCCAGCTATAGCTGATGTTAATTATTTCTAAGTATGTCTCAGTTGGGAACCTTATATTGGAATGGGAATACAGACGCTACAAGTCTGTGAGGTGACATACATTAGGGCAAGTCTAGCATCATGGGAAGATGCTGTGAAATGCCTGTCTGATTACTAACTTGGGGTCTATTGCATTGAATTCAAGATGGGTGGCCACAATAAAATGAAAATAAAGACCTATCAGGACTCAAAAAAGAAGGGGAGAACTTGGCAATCCTGAAACCCACATTGTCATTCTAGCGCCCTGGTGGAAGTTGCCCCTCTGGAAGCATGGGTGTAGAGACAAGATGGTTCCCCTCCAGCCAAGTTGATCACAACTCCTCTCGGCCAGGGGCAAGGCCAGAGCTGCAGACCTGACTCTTCTCCAAGCCTCTGAACTTCTGTGCTCTTTGCCTTATTTCTTGCCAATGGAGAAGTGAGTGAAGATGTATTAAGGATGACTGTCTTGCAGTAGAAAAGTGAGTCTGAAAAGAGGAATTCAGCATTCTCAGCCAAGCCTAGAAGGTCATTAATTCATACCATAAAGTGGACAGCCAGAAAGCTCAAGAGGTGGCCCTGCTCTGCCCAGAAGTTTCCTGTAACATAAACAATAACCTCAGTTGTTGCTGGGGACTGGCCATTTTTTAAGAAGCTGTCCAAGTTTTAATATGGAAACAAGTAATGATGTCAATGTCTTCATGGGGGTCTAAACCTCTTTGGTAACCTTATTTCCATCCATTATTTGGATCTACGTTTCATATATATATATATATATATATATATATATATATATATATGCAATAGCTGAATTCCGAAGAAGCACCATAACAGAGTTCAAAGCTGTTTACACATTAATTAACAGAAAATGGATCAACTATTTGGGTTGGGAATGGAGTGGGGGTGTGTCTCAAACGTCTACTATGCTGTGAGGGCCCACACTCGAGACTTTTCAAAAATAATCCTTACTTTGTGTCTCATGGCCTCACAAAGGTTCTCCAGAACTGCCAATATACTCATAAAGCTTAAAGACCCATAAACGTGTGGTTTATGTCCCAGGGCTTCGAGCCATGTACTCACTGTCACTAACAATGGGAACCTGTGTTACCACAGTCTCATGTTGTGGCCAGTGCTCATATGTCATTAAAAAGAAAATGGGAAAATATTCCCTGACATTTAAACAGAAAGTTATGCACACAAACAAAAAAATGATGGTAATAATGGAAATATTCTTTAAAGTGGTTGTGTCCTAGAAACTAATAGCCACTTTAAGTGCTACCAAGAAGGACAACTTCATGCAATTAATTTTAATTATATCCAGAGCGCCCGTGACTGATTGCTCCTTCTTTGACTATCATTCTTCAGTGTGACGTTTTTGCTGTTGATGGCACCTACATGCAGCTGGTTGAGCAGAGAATATGACAGACAGGCGAGCCAATGCACACCTGATACTTTGTAGATGGCTAGTCAGACCAGAGGGCCACAGGCATCTCAGTTTACTTACTGACCCAGGACTCCATCCAACTGGAGCCCCTTTGACTCTGAAATATACTCCAACGTAAACAGTAAAAGAAAAGAAAAATTGTTCACCCGCATTGGTGACTTCTTCATTTGGTGTTGTCTCAGATATGAATTCATGAATGCTCTAAAGAAAAGTGAAGTTGGGGGTCCTCTGCATGTCAGACAGTTTTATGATGCATCACTACTGGAGATCTTGGGTATGAAGTCTGAGTTTCAGAGATTTGCTTTTTTTTTTTTTTTTTAAGGCAATTTAAGGGCCTTGGAATATGTACATTTAACATAATTGTTAAAGAAAACAAAACACAGGAAATATGAGAAAATATAACGAAGCCAAGATCATCCGGAATCTCACCAACCATTACAATGTAGTGGCTAACCACTCATATGTTGCTACAAAGATTTCACATATAAGTAGCTTGGCATACACTATGTTATACCAGCGAAGCGATTTTACTATCATTGACAATGTCCCTGGTGGGTTTCCTCACTTCTTTGTGCTCACTCTGAGTGCATTCAGCTTCCCTCATCCGATACATGCTCCTCGCATTCTTTCTCTTAATGCAATCCTGTACACAAGTTTAAATATCGCTTGGCTATGGATAAACTGTTGTTTGTTGTGGGAGTTACATGCACATCCTCTGTAGACTCAGGAATTTTATTAAAGCTTGTAACTTGGACCCCCAGCTGCATGGCTGAAGGAGATGTCAAGGGGTGAATCCTGGGGTCCAAACCTTAGCTGTCCTTGGGGCAGATCTAAATTCCAGTCCAAAGGTTTGCAGAGAATTTCGAGTTCTGGGGTTCCTGCTTGATGCTGTTTTTGTGTTTGCTGTCTCTGGTATTTGCTTGCTGGTGTATTTTCTCCCTCTTTCTCTCCTCTCTCTCTCTCTCTCTCTCTCTCTCTCTCTCTCTCTCTCTCTCCTTGGACTTATGAATGGGAGCCAGCTTTTTTTTGTACCATGTGATAGAACTACCTCTAGATCTATAAACTGAAAAAAAAAAAAAATCCCATTCCTCCTATAAACTGTGTCTGGTTTGGATGTTAATCCTGGCAATGTAGAACTGTCTGATGCATTTGTCTTTAATTTTTTTAATGATTTTTTTTTAGATTCTTTTGTTTTTTTCAAGGTAGAATTTCACTGTAGCTCAGGCTTACTTGGAATTCACTCTGTAGTCTCAGGGTGGCGTTGAATTCACGGTGATCCTCCTCCCTCTGCCTCCCTAGTGCTGGGATTAAAGGCGTGCGCCACCACACCCAGCTTGTCTTTATTTTTAAAATGAGAATCTATTCTGCATGCATTCAAACATCTTTTCTTCTGTAATAAATGGGAAGCTGCCTGTGATTGATAATACTGTCAAGTTCACAGAATCTAGAACCACTGCAGAGGCAAATCTTTGGGCATGTCCACAAGGAAATTTCGAGATTGGATGAAGTGAAGTGAGAAGATCCCCTCTGACCGTGGGCAGCACCTTTCTATGGACAGGGCCCGGGCTGGATGAGGAGAGAGCAGCCTGAGCAGCAGCACTCAGGCCTGGGCTCCCGGGCTGACGCGCAGCGTGACCAGCTGCCTCAGATTCCTGCCACCTGACCTTCCTCAGCCCGCACTGTAACCCCAAGCCATGGCCCAAAGTAAGCCCACCCTCCTTTACGCTGTTTTTGTCACAGCAATGGGAAGAATAACTAATATACTTGCCAAGTTAACTGGCGTTAATTTCATTCATTCTGCTTCATGTCCTTAAAATGTCCTGTGATGTGAATGCATCTTTGCATTGTTTATTATTGTTTTTTATTTTATTTATTTTTTATTAACAACTTCTGTGATTATAAAAAATACCCCTTCGTAATACCCTTCTTCCCCCACTTTCCCCTTTGAAACTCCATTTGTTTACTATTCTTGTTTATTGAGCACTCCCTCTACAGAGCATAGTGCTACAAATAATATTTTTGTGCTAAGTTTTTCAATATAAATTTTAATCTCTATGGAATATATTCCCAAGGCTGAGTTTACTGGTCAAAGAATTTGTGCTTTGAATCTGAGCAAATATTTCTTGATCGCTGTCCTGTCCATGTCCCCGCCAATCAGCTCCAATTCCTCATCATGTCTGACAATTGGTGTGTTCCAGGTTTTAAGACTTCCATTTCCACTTTCTGATCCTCAATAAACTTGTTTATTAGCCTTTGAATCCACTGTTTGTAGAGAACTTACCCATAGATTTTGTCCACTTTTCTTTATCTATTTTAGGACTAAATCCTTTATCTGACATTTGTGCATGTTGAAAATATATTTCTTTATAAATTATATTTAATTAATTAAATATCTTATTTTAATTTTTATGGCTTCCTTAACACCATTTAAATATTTATTTAAGGGCTGGAGAGATGGCTTAGTGGTTAAGCGCTTGTCTGTGAAGCCTAAGTATCCCAGTTCAAGGCTTGGTTCCCCAGAATCCACGTTAGCCAGATGCACAAGGGGGCACATGTATCTGGAGTTCATTGGCAGTGGCTGGAGGCCCTGGCACTTCCATTCTCTCTCTCTGTCTGCCTTTTTCTCTCTCTGTCTGTCGCTCTCAAATAAATAAATAAAAACGAACAAAAAAATTAAATATTTATTTAATTAAATGCCAACAATGCTGGCATTTCCTCTTGCGGACCCATGGTTGGCTGTTTTAACCACCTTCAACTGTGAGTTGTGTCACTAAGAGGGTAAACCAGCACACCAGAGAGGATGCCCAACGTGTGCTTTTGTCAATGAAGACCTGGGATATTACCAAGAGCTCTCTCATTTCTAAAAGGCTTTGAAATTATGTCTTTCATATTTTTTGCAGTAATATCTATGTATCTTACTTTAAGGTAGGTTAAAATAAAAGGACAAATCTTCTGTAGATAGGAAAAACATCTCTGTAAAAATTTAATACAATTTCAACAAGTGTAATTATGTCTCATATTACCAGAATTATGAAGATATTGTTCTCAAGAGAAAAAGCAGTCACAACAGTCCCTTGAATTAGCCCTACACCATTAGAGACACTCGTGAGCAGCAACTTCTTTGTTCCAGCAACTTCTCTGTGCTGTGGGTCTGGGTTTTTTTTTTTTTTTTTTTTTTTTTTTTTTTTTTTTTTTTCCTCATCATGTAAAATGTCCAGAATAAAAGGTGTTTACCACAAAAAGAGAGCCCAATGTGAAGAGGAGGCTGCAAATGGAATCCGAGCTCTTCAAGAAGCCTGGGAGGTAAACCTTGCCAGATTTTCATCTCTGGTGAAAAACATCCAGAGCTTAATTGATCCCTGCAGAATCTCTTAAGCTGATGGAAGGGATGTGTCTTGGAGAAGTTTGCCTGTAGAAGTTTGGCATGTGCCCCTGCCCACGCGCACACACACAGCATTGCTGGAGATCTTACAGCCAGACTCCACAACTTGCCAACTTACAAAACCAAGTGTGAGTCATCAGTTTTCCAGACCCCTGTCCTTCAGGATCATTAAGACACCAGTTGGCAACCTCCTTAATTATCTCTCTAAACCCATCCCTAAAGTGATCTGTTTACTTTAGCAAGTGCAACGAAATCGAAAAACAAGACCTGTCTGCTAAAGTTATTGAGAAGTTTGACTTGGGAAGCTGACTTTTCTTGAAAGAGAAAGGGAGAAAGAAAACAAAGTTGGCTATGGTGACTAACATAGTAGAAAGAAATTCCAGCCACTACACATGTCTACTTCTAATTAATGTATTCTGCCTAATGTTGTCTTGCGTATTTATACTTATGTTTCACACAAATGAACAGTGAATATGCAGAAGCTTGAGTGACAGCCCCAGGTGCTCCATTGTCAAAACTTGCTAACCACAGAGATTCACCCCAAACCTGGAAGAGTCCTAATTCCTCCCTTTCCTCTCATGAACAGGCAGATTGGTGACCCCTGCAGCCTCAGGGCACCTCGCCTCACTGGGCTGTCAGCCTACTTCAGCACTCCCCTCCCATGGTCAGACTACCCCTTCCATCCTATAGCACTCTTTCCAAGGACCACACACCATTTCCAGCATCCATTCAGCAGCTCATGGACACTCTGCCTTGTAACCGTCACAAATCACAAGCCTATTTTTACTCCTCTTTAATTCTTTCCGTGAGGAACAATGATTCCCCTCAATCAACATCTTCCCCTAAATGTATGACCTGGCCTTCACATCTTCTCCATCACCACACCCATGAGTTGTGTCAGTGTATTTCATGATTCTCTCTTCTACGGACCTTCCTCATCAGCTGATGAATAAACATGAGCAGTATGCAAATATTAGTTGTAAGCAAAGTTCACTTCCATGGTGGTCTGCAAGCACAGTTTCTCCTTTCCTTGGAAGAACAGATTTCTCTTCTTGCTCCTCTTTATTCCTCTAGGTAGAACCCTTCACATTTACATCACCCCAAATGACCAGAGCTATTCACATTTAGCAAAGCACTTAGGCACACCTGAAGGGAATCTTCCTCAGTGCTTGACTCTCTATCGCACTGACCCTTTGATCCCTTCATTCATAAGATGGTTTTTAATTTTGTGACCAAAACATCTTTCGCCTTCCTTAAGTTTGCTCCTCTGAGGTCTCTTTCCTTAGATGGTCCTAAAGCAGAGCACAACATACATTGTGTCTTGGGTCTTGAATCTTTATAGGGTCTTCTTGGGACTTAATTCAATATGCAAGATTCGAACTGCTGTATATGTATGCTTGCTTTCCAAATATATGATGACTGAGATGCAGAATACTTAAAAATTTCTTATCTGTGAGGAAATGTGAAGAGGTCCATCCTCTCCCCAACCCCCATCAAATGTATCTCTCTCTAATTCTCATGAGTGAGGTTGGCATTGTCAATCAAGGTAAGCCTGGGGACAACCTACATGATAATTCCGTTCCCAGCATCACTTCATTCAGTTCAGCTCTGCTGCTGCTGCCTCTGCTAAGATGAAGTAACTGTTGCAAACAAAAACTGCTGGGATGAACCTCGGTTTGCGGAAGCAAGGGGTTCCCTAGACAGGTTCCTACTGCAGGGATGAACCTCTGAACCAGACACAGTCTGAAGGAGGAAGGGGTTCCCTAGACAGGTTCCCACTGCTAGGATGAACCTCCAAACCAGACACAGTCTGAAGGAGGAAGGGGTTCCCTAGACAGGTTCCCACTGCTGGGATGAACCTGTGAACCAGACGCAGTTTGACGGCAGAAGGGTTTATTTCAAGCTTACAGAACCCGGTGGGGTTCCATTGTCAGCAGAAGGAGCTGCTTCCATACATGCAGACACAGAGAGAGAGAGAGAGAGAGAGAGAGAGAGCACCACCACCAGCCAGGAGACACCAAAAAACCAACAAACAATCAAAGAAACAAAAACCAACCAAGCAAGCAGTGACGCCGCCAGAGCTCCCCCCTCTGCACTGCTGTGGGTGGAAGTCAGATCTCCCCCAGGGACAAGTCCCCACGGCAGCTCAGCCTGCCAGGGTCTGAAGCTGTAAACACCATTTTCATAAAACACCCAAGTCTGTGGGAGCAAACATTCAAACCACCACGCATGGTATCTCTGAATATTGTGGCTTTGGATGTAATATTCTATGGTCTAGAATATCCTGTAAATTTTTAGTAGAGACTGAATAAATGCACATATATTTGTGTAAATCTGTATTTATTTCTGCAAATTAGTTTTTTTCTGAAGGCTTTGTTGTTACACCTTAATAGGCAGAAATGAATCTTTTGAACCTCTAGATTCTCTAAACTGACTATAGGGACTCCCAGCTGTGAAAGGGGCTAGCGGAATGACCCGAGGGCTGTGGAGGTGGCTTAGCAGGTAAGGTGCTTGCCTGCAAAAGCTAAGGGCCTGGGATCGATTCCCGAGTACCCGTGTAAAGCCGGATGCACAAAGTAGCACATGTGTCTGGAGTTCATTTGGAGTACCTGAAGGCCCTGGCATGCACTTTCTCTCTCTCTCTTTCTCTCTCTCAAATTAATGTATAAATAATTAAAAAGAATGTACAGAGCGGAATAATCCGAGACGGTAGTGGTAGTAAAGATCCTGAAGCAAACTCAGGCCCTGTTGCTAACAGTTCTTCTCATTCTTTCGCCCCCCAGCTTGGCTTCTGTCTTCTGTGGTCCCAGGTTCTCTACCTCTGCACTTATTCCCAGAGTGGTCCAGATCCAGTATTCACAAAAACCATTAAGGGGTACAGTAGTTTTATAAATATATTTAGCTGTCTCATCTTTTCCAAACGAGGTGCAGAGCGTTTTCATGAAGCAGTGCCCTTCAAAGGCTGACTGTGCTCGTGTCCGTGACATCGCTGTCCCCAGCGGACGGCCCCGCCCTTCCATGCTGTGCCACGGCGGAACTGGAGGCCCGCTCAGCCACGCTCTCTGCCCAGCTTCTTCTCCATCCGCTCACAATGCAAAAGGAAAGCAAAGAAAAAGAAGTTCCTATCAATAAGACGCATGGCTTGTCGTGATCTGGTGCCCTCCACGGAGACAGGGCTAAGGAATACGCTGACATCGACTCCGGAAGCTGATATTCGGCTCTCCAAGCTGAGCCTGAGCCGAGGGGTTCCTGCAGCATGAGTGGACGGCATCACGCATGACATACTGCCCACATCCACACCAGAAGGACACAGCCTCCAGCCCCAGAGAAAGGGTAAACTTAGGGTTGGGGGACGGCTAGGTGGGTAAGAGTGCTTAAGGAGTAAGCAGGAGGGTCCAGTTGGATTTCTTAGCACCGATGTGAGGAATGGGTGAGGTCATGCACGCCCTTAACCCGACACCGTGGGGAGCAGAGATCCAGGGGTCACTGGCGCCCACAGGCCAGGGCGTCTGGCTGAAAAAGCAGCTCCGAGTTCAGTGGCTCTGTTCCAAGAAGACATGCAGTTCGGTGAGGAAGGAGGGCACCTTCTTTCTCCTCTGCACGCGTACACACAGGCATGCCCATCAGCTCGCACATATGTGCATGTGTCACACACATGCACTGTATGTGCACACCACACACACACACCCCCCAAAAAGGTAAATCCCCTATAAGAAAACATTGACTCCCTCTATAACCTGCATGGACTTATAAATAACATCTGAGCTATGAAATGTGGTGTATTTTTGATGTTCAGCTCACTGCGTGTACTACAGAATGCAACACTATAGCTTTCTTGAAAATTTCTTTTTAAAATGTAGTAATTCAGTAGAAAAGAAGTTGGAGGCTGCTAAAGTCCTTTGGTGAAACTGCATTATCTATAGAGAAAGCTAAACCCTTGTCATCTACTTCTCTTTTCCAGATAGCACACTCTTTCTTCATATCTCAGGGACTTCTGCACAAACCTTTGGGGCCTGCCGTGTCCCTCCAGCTCTTATTCATCCTGCAAAAACAATGTGACAGTCCTTTATTTTAAAACAGGGATGACTGTGGTGACTATGTCTTTCTTCCTTTTGCACATCACTAGGTTCCAGTCACATTACATCAATGACCATACTGTATAGTAATACTTGACTTCCGTGAAATCATCCTGCCTGGCTGGGCCGCATGCTCATTAAGTCCAGGAATGTGTCTCTTTACCTCCAGTAAATATTTATTGAAAGAATGAGCAAACAAGTGAATAAACAGATGGCCCTCGAGGGCAGAGGGATGTATTCCTCCTTTCTCACACACGCTCTGCGTGCACGCGTCAGGGCGCTGCTGTCCCGCAGTGGGTCTGCGCTGTAAGGAGCTTACAGTTGGACCTGTCCTGAGAAAATCTGGAATGTCAGGACAAGGTGGGCCTCACGTATTATATTTTCTGTGTGTGCATAGAACTGTGCAACTTGCACCAACACCAATGACCAAAGGCAGTCGAACTGACTGACATCAGGCGAGAGAGGCTGCCCAGACCCTAAGCTCACACATTCAGCTATGCTTCTCCTGTTGGAAAGAGTGGCATCCTGTGGCCTCTAAATGAAGAGTGAGAACACATCCTACCTCTATTAAAAATTATTTATTTGAATGGAGAGGGAGAGAGAGAAAGAGAAAAGGAGAGGGAGAGAAAGAGAAAATGAAAAAGAGAGAGAGGGAGAGAATGGTCATGCCAGGGCCTCCAGCCTCTGCAAACAAACTCCACATGCATGTGCCATCTTTTCATCTGGCTTTATGCGGGTACAGTACAGAGAAATCGAACCTGGGCAGTTAGGTTTTGTGGACAAGCGTCTGAACCACTGAGCCATGTCTCCAGGTCTACCTCTACTCTTTTAAGAAGACAACAACTCAGGTTAAAGGAGAAAGCGATTCTGGGCAATTTAAGGAAAAGTTTTAGTGAAAGGATATTGTATCTATTGAAGTAACCATAAAAAGGCAGAGGGATAGGTTTAAATGAGACAGTTGGATGCCATGGCCAGAGCTGGCCAGGACAAAGGCCAGGCTGGGTCCTCGGCCCCTGCTTGCCTTGGCCACGGGGAGATCTAGACTCAGTGAGGACCACCCACAGGCCTGACGGCTAACCCAGAAACCCTGTGAATTTGAGTTTGCTGAGAACACCCGACGGTGCGTGGTCCTGGGCTTTGAGCACTGCAGAAGGCCCATCCACCCGCGGGGGAAGGAGAGAGGTGCCAACTTTGTAGCTTCTATCGCAGGATTTCTAATTACGACGGAGCCAAGATGATGGGAAGCATCTAGTACACCCCAAGCCTGGCTTCACATGTGAACGACCCAGTGGCAGGACCAGAACAAGCTCCTGTTTGCAGTTCAAAATGTCCCCTCACATCATACAAAAAAGAAAATCGCACCATTGGGCTGGAGGGATTGCTTAGTGGTTAAGGCGTTGGCCTGTAAAGCCAAAGGACCCAGTTTCGGTCCCCCAGGACCCATGTTAGCCAGATGCACAAGGGGGCGCACGTGTCTGGAGTTCATCTGCAGTGGCTGCAGGGTCTGGTGTGCCCATTATCTGTTTCCCTCTTTCTCTCTGTCAAATAAATAAACAAAAATAAAAATAAATAAATAAAATAAATTTAAAAAATAAAAACAAAGAAAATCACACTACTTAAGAAATCTTTTGTGCATGCATTTCTAAGAGAGCGTACTGATAGGCTGGACTTACGCTTGCTTATGGAAACCTCATAATACATTATGGAAATAACTGAGTATGCAAATAGGAAATAGTTGTGCATGGCCGTTGAGCCTTTTTAGCTACAATCAGTGAGTCTTCTTCCCAGACTGAGCTCATCTGGTTATATCTCTGGCAGCAGAAAATGAAGCTACACTGCTACAGTTGTCCTCTGCTCCGTGGCTCTTATTTTAAAAACTGCATGACTGCCCATAACTATACTTGGAGTGTGGCTCCTGGCCACCTCTACTCACCTGAACTTTTTCACAGTGTTAAGTTTTTCTCTAATATTTTTATTTATTTATTTGTGAGAGAGAAAGAAGCAGAGAGAGAGAGAGAATGGGCACACTAGGGGGCTCTAGCCACTACCAAGAAAGAACTTCTGACGCATGCACCACCTTGTGCATCTGTTTGTGGCTACTGTGGGATAAAACCCGGAATGCTCAGAAAAATGTTTGTGAGTGCATATGATTGTGTGTGCTGTCGGCACACAAAGAAAGGGTTTCACACAGATAAAATGACTTCAGCTGAAAAGGAAAAATTCTCTTCTCTGTCTGTATTGCCAAAAATAAAATGAAATAAAATAATGACAATCTGAAATACCTTGAACCATTCCACAAACTATTAGTCCACAGCTCCAGTGATTTATTGTGTCTTTTAATTTGTCATTCCTTAAACTCATGACACACTCTTCATTTTCTTCACTGATGTTCAACTCTGTTAACAGAAGCTCTGGTCATCAATCTGAACAGCTTCAAGCTCAACTTCCTGTACCCAGTGCTGCCCCTGGGATGACATTCGACTTCTTTGTTGTCTTCCCCAAACACTATTCCTTCCTTTCTCCTTTCTCCTCCTCCTCATGATCTGTGCTTCTTTCCTTGGCATGGAAGTACCTCCTTTGGTGCACACCTCACATCATTTCCCAGGTCAACTCTCTGTGACTACTGGTTGCAGAACCACCTCTGGGCACTCTGAAGTGTGCCCTTGCCCCAAAGCCCTGCACTTGCTGTTCATTGAGCCCTGATTTGTGAAGCTGCGAGGCATTGACAACTTACAGTATACAGTTTAACGCGCAGATAAAACATGGCCCTGCTGGCCTCGTTACCCCGAGTTCCCCTGAGTGCGTATGGGGACTATGTTTTCCATTTGGAAATCCCTTTACACGCCCAATTTAGTATTGACAGAAAATTGATTGCGAATAATCAATAAATATTGAGTGATTGATATGTTGGTTTGTTAACTTTCAATCCTATCCATAGTCCCTTCCCCGCACCAACAGGGAATCTCAGCTCTAGTTCAGGTTACCATATTAATTCACCCATTCAGTGAGCATATTGTGATTGTCTATAAGTTATTTATATATTCTTTATATTTATATTTTAGCTTGTAAAATGGCCCTTTTCAGATCAGAAAAAGAAACAGTCCTCTTGGCCTGGCAACCTTGAGCGCTGGGTCCCACATCTCAAGCAGTGCTATCTCCTGCCTCTCTAATAACTCCACTAACTTGGCCATTATCCAAAATACCTTTACTTTTTCCTGATAGACACTTAGTCATGCCACAGAATGTTTAAAGCACCCGGATGCCTCAAACACTCCCGAAATCTGCTCGGGACTGTTTCTCAGAGGTTGCACCTTGTACTGCTCTGGCTTTTCCCTGGAGCAGACCTGTCAGAACATGTTGACATGACGCAGCCAGCCCAATTTCAGACCACTTGTGTCACATGCACACTTGATGTGGTCCTTTTCTGCTTGAAGCCATCTCCTTCTAAGAAAATGCTCATCTCTTCTCAAGTGCTGTTCTGTGTATGACCTAGAAAATGAGATGGTTTTTCTTATTTCAGTGTGACTCTGTGGGCCTCTGACTATAGCTTGCATTCCCTCCTCCCACCCCCAAGTGAGCATGCAGGGAAATGAATAATCTAGGGCACTTTTTCTGTCAAGTTGAAGTTCCATGTTTCCTGTCATAGAATTACATCACATGAGATAAAACTATGTAGAAAATCCAAGTCATACTTAATGTTTTTGTTCCTGTAGCTATTTCAATAAAATGTCAAACGTTGGATCCATGTTTATACTTTTATTTTCTCTTATGTCTGTTACAGAGGGATTTGATAGCTTTGTTTATTCTCCTGTGAAATAGATGAAAACTGATGAGATGAACAGTTTGTAAAAGGTAAAATACAAATGGCCCAGAAGTATAAAAGAAGCTCAAAATCCTTACAGTGAAGAACATGCACATTCAACCATCAAGACTCCACCTTATCCCAGTCAGGAGTGCTTCACTAAGAAAACAAATAACAACAAATGCTGGTGACGATGAAGGGATAAGACACCCTGGTCACTGCTACTGGGAATAGACTGAACCAATCATTGTGGAAATCAATATGGTGCACCCATGAAAAACTAAGAGAGGAACTGGAGAGATGGATTAGTGGTTAGGGCATTTGCCTGGGAAGTCTATGGACCAAGGTTTAATTCCCCAGTACCCATATAAGCCAGATGCCCAAGATGACACATGTGTCTGGAGTTTGTTTGCAGTGGCTGGAGGCCCTGGTGGGCCCATTCTCTCTATATATCTGCCTCTTTTTTTTTTTTTCTCTCTCTCTCTCTCTCTCAAATAAATAGACTATTTTAAATAAAAAAAAAACTAAAAATTGAACTATGCTATTATTTAGCCATATCATATCTAGGTATATATAACTGAAGAAGAAATAATTATACATCAGAAATATGTGTATATTAATATTTATTATAGCACTATTCACAAATAGCTGAGTTATGGAATCAGTATAGGTGTCTATTAACCAATAGATGGGCAAATAAAATGAGATATTAGCACATAATGTAGTATTATCCAGCAATAAAGAAAAATAAACTGTGTCATTTGTAGTCGAAAGTGGGTCCATCAAGAGAAATCATATTAAATGAAATAAGTCAACTCAGAAAAGGCAATTGCTCTCCTGTTGTGCACGTTCAATGATGAGTACAGCTGAGTCAGCGTGCTAATGGATTATGTGGGGAAGGGGTTGTCACTGGGCCATGTGTCTGAGAATCACCAGTGAAGGAGGCCACGGAGCTCTGAGCCACAGCTGCATGTGAACCACTGTCCTTTGCTCTCACCCACCGTGCCGCCCCACACCGCATGCGGACAGCGCAGAGTGTGTGTGCTTCGGATAAGCACTCACAAAACAGAGGTTTCCTACGGGGTTGTCGTAATTGTTTTTCATATGTGAAAAGGTTCGCACAGCACCCAGAATTTTGCCCTGCAAGCTGGCCAATGTCCAAGGTGTATGTGCACACCACAGGTGTTGGGCATGAAGACAGACTCTTCTGAAATAAACCAGGGAGGGAGGCTGGCCTGTCACAATTATAAGAGTGACCATGAAGTACATTAGACATTCCATCACACATTTAGGTCTTATACAAGAAGAAACTTAGCCATGTTCTAAAATGTATCCAACAGGAAGTATACGGTTCATCAAAATAATCATGGCTGACACTCTATATTTCAGTGGAATCCACTAATATTTTGCCATTCTCATCTCTAGTTAGACTTATCTTGTTTTTATATTTCCTTGACTAATTTATGTAAATGGTTACAAGTTTGTTTAGGGTTATCATTCTCACCCTACACTGAGCTTGTCGCTACATACCAAGTTTAAGGTGAGACACTGCAGTGTTGTACTATGGTGAGGGTGAGAGTGCAGAGCAGGGAGGAGCGACTGCAGAGGCTGATGGACCCAGCGGAGAGGAGGGGCTGTAGAGCATGGTGGACACAGCAGAGAGGAGAGACTGCAGGCTGTGATGGAAAGAACAACGAAAAGAGCCTACAGAGGGTGACTGACAGAGCAGAGAGGAGTGACTTCAGGCAGTGATGGACACAGCAGAGAGGAGAGACTGCAGGCTGTGATGGACAGAGCAGAGAGAGTGCAGTGTGTGATTGACAGAGCAGAGAAGAGAGAGGAGAGTGTGATGGACAGAGCAGAGAGGAGAGAGGTCAGAGTGTGATGGACAGAGGAGAGAGTCCACAGTGTGATTGACTGAGCAGGTAGGAGAGAGTTCAGAGGGAGATGGAAAGAGTAGCGAGGAGAGAGAGTAGAGTGTGATGGACATAGCAGAGAGGAGAGAGCGCAGAATGTGAGGGAGAAAGCAGAGAGGAGAGAGAGCAGAATGTGAGGGACAGAGCAGAGAAGAGAGAGAGCAGAGCGTGATGGAAACAAAGGAAGGAGAGAGCACAGTGTGATGGGCAGAAGAGAGAGGAGAGAGAGCAGAGTGTGTAGGTAGAGTAGCGAGGAGAGGAAGCAGAGTGTAATAGACAGAGCAGAGAGGAGAGAGAAGGAATGTGATGGACAGAGCAGAGGAGAAGTTTAGAGAGTGAGGGACAGACCAGAGAGGAGAGAGAGCAGAGTGTGATAGAAGGAGATGGGAGGAGAGAGAGCAGAGTGTGCTGGACAGAGCAGAGAGAAGAGAGAAAGAGTGCGATGGACAGAGCACAGAGGAGAGAGAGCAGAGTGTGATGGGCAGAGATGAGAAGAGAGAGAGCTGATTGTCATGGACTGAGCCGAGAGGAGAGAGAGCAGACTGTGACGAATGGAGCACAGAGGAGAGAGAGCAGAGTGCGATGGACAGCACAGAGTTGGAGTGCAGAGTGTGAGGGACAGAGTATAGAGGACGCAGAGCAGACTGAGATGGACGGAGCAGAGAGGAGAGACAGCAGCGTGTGAGGGACAGAGGAGATAGGAGAGAGACCACAGTATGATGGACTGAGCAGAGTGGAGAGAGAGCACACTTTCATGGGCAGAGCAGAGACGAGAGAGAGCAGAGTGCCGTGTACAGAGTAGAGAGGAGAGAGAGCAGACTATCATGGACAGAGAAAAGATGAGAGAGAGCAGAGTGTGCTGGACAGAGCAGAGGAGAGAGAGCAGAGTGTCATGTACAGAGTAGAGAGAGAGAGAGAGATCAGAGTGTAGTGGACAGAACATAGAGGAGAGGGAGCAGAGTGTGCTGGACAGAGCAGAGGAGAGAGAGCAGAGTGTCATGTACAGAGTAGAGAGAGAGAGATCAGAATGTAGTGGACAGAACATAGAGGAGAGGGAGCAGAGTGTGATGCACAGAGTAGAGAGGAAAGAGAGAAGAGTGTGTAAGTAGAGTAGAGGAGAGAAAGCAGAGTGTGAGGGACAGAGAAGAGAGGAGAGCGAAAGTGGGTGGTGAACATAGCAGAGGCGAAAGTGGAGAATGTGATGGACAGAGCAGAGAGGAGAGAGAGCAGAGTTTCACAGACAGAGCAGAGAGGAGAGAGAGCAGAGTTTCACAGACAGAGCAGAGAGGAGAGAGGTCAGAGTGTGATGGGCAGAGCAGAGAGGTAGATAGCCGAGTGTGATGGAAAGAGTAGAGATTACAGAGAGCTGAGTGTCGTGGACAGAGCATAGAGTAGAGAGCGCATAGAGTGATGGACTGAGCAGAGAGGAGAGAGAGCAGATTGTACTGGAGAGAGCAGAGAGGAGAGTGTGCTGAGTGTGATGGACAGCGCAGAGAGGAGATCGCAGAGTGTGATGGACAGCACAGAGAGGAGAGAGACCAGAGTGAGTTGGACAGAGTAGAAAGGAGAGACTGCAAACTGTGATGTACAGATCAGAGAGGAGAGAGATCATAGTGTGATGGACAGAGCAGAGAGGAGAGAGAGCAGTGTGTGATGGACTTTTGCTCAACAGCAGGATGGAGCAATCATACTTGCTCCGGAATCATGCACTCAGTTTTTGTACCTTGCACTGAGACCTGTAGTACCTTTCCTATCCTGAGTTTTTCCTTTTTTTAAATTTAGATTGAGTTATATTTAATAAATTTAGACTCTCAATTGCCTATATATTCTGGCTACAGTGCACATCTCATAACCTATATTTGAATAAAGCTACCAATTTTGACATTAAAATATAGGACATTTTCTTCATTGATTGATATTCTTTTTGTTGTTGCTATTGTTGTTTTTGAAACTCACTGTAGCTCAGGCTGACCTTGTAGTCACTATATAGTCTCAGGATGGTCTTGAACTCTTGGAGATCCTCCTACCTCTAACTCATGTGTGCTGGGATCAAAGGCATGTGCCACCACATCCATCCCATTAATATTCTAATGGCCAGGCTAATGAATTTTCATTTCTTTCAATAGTCCTTCTCTTTCCATGCACCAATACTAGAGGTTTGGAGAGATGTCTCCTGAATGAGATACTTATTTTCTCATTTAGCAATTCATGATAATACATTATTTTGTTCCTGTTCCTTTCAGCAGTCAAATTTTCATCAGAGTAGCTAACACCAGGAGAAGGTTAGCAAGTGGAAAGGGAAAAGAGAGGGAGAAATGTAAAATTTGTCACTTATAGCCTCATACCACAGCCAGATTTACTTCTGGACTTCTGAGGAGAGATGATACACGTAGTGGCTGATGAAGCCTATCAGTCATCAAGCATTTTTTTTTTTTTTTTGCCTGAAGTTCAATGTCTCTAACTAATACATCTGAATTTTGATCTTCTCTCTGATATATGACAATCCTATGACCCCAAATGACTTTTGCAGGAGATTTGATTTCTTAATGGAGATAATAGCAGAAAATCTGAGCAATTGCTATGCAATTGCCAGCAATGAAAATTTGCAACAATGACAGTACATTCCTCAATTTCTTGGCTCAGATGAGGGCATCCAGCCTTGGCAGAGTCATGATGGTAGAAGTCTGTCTGAAGCATTCCACATGACATGAAGTTTGAGGGTCTCAGTGTTCAGATGTTGAATCCCTCTCACTTTATTCAGTGTGGTGAATGAAATGTTGGTGATTCCTGAACTCCTATGGTCTTTCTGAGATGTGGGCATATCTTGGCACATTTCAATGTAACTCTTTTAATGTCCCCTATCCAATGTCCTCCTTCACTATTTGTTTTGTGTTACCTTATTTATTTATATCCACAGCCTAATTATTTTTAAAGATGTAAGCCCCTTGATTTTTTTTCCGTAAGTGATGGGAGTTGACCACAATCTGGTACTTTCAAAACTTGGTGTTTTTCTACTTTCCCACCTTACTCTCAAAATATATATCTGGTGGGCCACATATTATAACTTATTGTCCATTCTGTCATAAAAAACCAAGTTCCTGGGAAATCATCATTAATTCCTCTGTTGTACTCATCTCTGCAATAACCTGGTGACCAACACTACCAAGTTTGCTTTCTAATATCCTGGGACCACTGCACCTCTCTACAGCTATTTCCTCAATTCAGATGTGTCGGTATAAAACCTCTCACAAGAGCCCACTGCCAGCCCAGAGATTCCTCACCGCAGATCAAGACCTGCAAGGCCATGAGGGATCAGCCCAAGCTCCCCAGCTCCTCCGTGCTACCCGGACCATCCACTCTAAGTCCTTAGCCAAACCCAGAGAGCCACTCGTACCTCAGCCCTCCTGTGCATCCAACCTGCCCTCCCATCGCATCGGACATGCATGATGCTCAGCTTCCCTTGTCATCTCTCTTGCAGGCTATCTGCTCTCTTTGAAGCTCTCTTCCTGTCTTGTCCATGCATATGAAGCTCTCTATTTACCCATAAGCAACCTTACTTACGCTTCCCAGGTAAGCCTGTCCCACGCTCACTGCATTCATACCAGGCCTGAAATTTCTCTGCTGGGAAAAGAGCTCTGTGATGACCAAGATTATGTCAGAATTTTGTACCTGATGACACCGTTCAATTGTGTAACTTAGAACACATCCTTCTTGTGTCTTCTTTCATAAAACTTAGCACTTTCGTACATCTTATGTAAGCTTACTATGCACTATGTTTGGTGATCACCTGCGCATTCACCATGAACTAAATGCCTTACATGCATCATCTCATTAAAACCTTGCCACAGCCTTATGAGTCAGATCACCATCTATAGTCATAAAACATTTGAGGGTTTACGGAGCACAGCAATTCTCCAGGCCATAGCTGCTGAGGCTGAGGTCCAACTATAGTCCCAACAGTCTCAGAAAGCACATTGCTCCACCTCCATCCATCAATCACAGCCATGTGACTGTTTCTCTTGCCATTACATACTTTTTCAGGATCATGTGATTTCAACCTCAGAATCTACTGAGCTGTGAGCATAAAAGACAGCAGCATAAAAAGTTCTATTAAAGGTGTGTGTCACTGGTTCTAGAGAGATGGCTACACAGTTAAGGCACTTTCCTACAAAGTCTGATCATCCAGGTTCAATTTCCTAGCATCCATGGAAAGCCAGTGAACAAAGGGGCGCATGTGCCTAGAGCTGGAAGCCTGGCGTTCCCTGCCTCTCTCTTTCTCTCGCTCTGCAAATAAATGTATGTGTGTTACATACAATTTGCAGTTACTCATTTTGGAATAAAGTAAAAATGGTGTTTGATCCTAAAAAGATGGCTCAGCAGTTAAGGTGCTTGCCTGAAAAGTCTAACAACCTGGGGTGGGATTCCCCAGTGCCCACAGAAAGTCAGATGCACAGGCAGGTGCATGCATCTGCAGTTCATTTGCAGTGGAGTCCCTGCCATGCCCATTCTCCCTGTCTATCTCTACTCTATCTCTCTCTGCTTGCAATAAATAAATAATATTTATTTAAATTATGCATGAAGGCAGTTTCCTGGTTGTTCTGGAAAGATCAAAGTTATGAAGTGCTCATAATTACAGGCCTGACATCTTGCTGAAAATATGTCACCTTTCTATGACAACTCCTTGTTCTCTTCAGAAGCACTGTAAGAAAAACTCAAAGAAAAGATGCTTCTTTTGCTCCCCTTTTGCTAACTTCACCAATAACAGTAAAGGACTCAGCACCACCATCACACACCCGCAGTTGACAGTCACCTGGGACTAAAGAGACACGATGCAGACAAGAAGGAACTCAGAGGACCAGACTCCACACTGTGCATACTGGAAGAATAGAACCCATCTGCTAGAATTTCCTTTTAATATCTCTTCAACCCTTTAACAACTTGCATTCTGCCTTGGCTTTTCAATCACTGCTATGCATCCCAAGTAACAGTCTCCTTTTACCTCACAATTAAAAATCACATAAGCATTGTAGAGTTGAATAGAAAACAAGATACATTCATTATCTGTAATACTTATATTATCCTGTTATATTTCTTATGAACAAATCAAGAGGCTTCTATTCATCTTTACCAACATCTCTCGAAACTTCCCTTTCTAGTCAGTATTCTCTGTGCCAGTTCAAGGACAGAACATTATTCCTTTAACCATTGTCTTTATATTGGACTTTGAAGTTACATTGACTTTTTAATTACAAATAATTTTTCAAGGACTACATTTGCATATAATTTTTTTCTTATTTCTTATTGCTATTGTGTTATTTCTTAGGAGATATTTCCAGAATGGAAGTTACTATGTCTAAAGTTAGTATTTGCAGCCCTGTTACATACTGCCAAAATGTTTGCCTCACCACATTCTAAATTCCCACCAACCCATTATGAGAATCGCCATTGCGAACGCCTCCTGCTAACACCGGGCAGTATCCTTCTGGGAAGTCTACATTAGGTTGCAAAGGTGGCTCAGTGGTAGAGCACTTGCCTAGCCAGTGCCATGGATGAATGACTGGGTCTGTCAATCAACCAATGAATAAAGTTGTAGAAATTATATGGAGAAATCTCATAGTCTTATTTTCCTTTTGCTGTAATGGGCTTTCAGCCAGCACCTAGTTGGAAGTCTCTGTCCTTTTGTTTAGGATGTTCTCCATCTATGTTACTAATTTTAACAGAATATGCATGAGTATCTTAGTAATTAAAGAAACCATAATGCACTTGCTTGCATTCACGGGTATTTTATGCAAAAAAAATTGACTTCAAGAAATTAAAAATAGTGATCATCTACCTTTTGTTAGAGTCTAAAGCATATAAATTTCTTGCGTTTGAAAAACTGGTGTTTGGATTTTCAAGGCAATTGAGTAATAGCTTAAGCTGATATATTTCAGTGAATGGCTTTGAAAGTTTCTAAATTATTAATCACTTAAATTCACTTTTTCCTATTGATGTACTTTGAATTGACTCATGTGTAAAAGCTTCATAACTAACGTACACCAGAGTCACACTGCTCTTGTTCAGGAGCAGAAACAAGGCCCAGGGCTACGGAGGACCAGCCCTCAGTCAGCAGGGCCTATGGGCTTTGGAGGACCAGCTGTCAGCCAATGGACAAGGTCACAGCCTCTTGCTATTAAGCTCCTGGGAGCATATGCACACTTTCAACTAGACTTGAACAGCTCCTCCCTGAAAATTAAACCTACACATGACCCTTGTAATCCTGAACACCATGAGCCACAAGAATGACAGCTCACATGGCCATTTTCCTGCCTACATCTGTGCTTTTGGGCCACATGATACCCTCTCTCACAGCTACCACTTTAAATAAAACCAACGTGTTTTTATGAGGTGTTTTGGAAAGATCTCACCTTTCTCTGCCCTCGCATTTCTGTTTAGTTATTGTCAAATTACATAAGAAATCTGGAGAGATGGCTCAGCTGTTAAGGTGCTTGCCTGCAAGGCCTAATGAACTAGGTTCAATTTTCCAGTACCCATGTAGGCCAGATGCCCAAAGCAGCACATGCATCTGGAGTTCGTGTGCAGTGGCTACAGACTAGGGTATACTCATTCATTCTCTCTCTCTCCCTCTCCCTCTTTTTTCTCTCTCTCTCTCCCTGTCTCCATATATACATATGCAAGTAAATCCATAAAATATTTTTACTTATCTATCAATGAGTGAGCCACCTTATTTTATAGTTTAACTATGGCATCTTTTGACAGTGGAACAATTTGTGAAGATTATTCCTTTTCCTATCTTAAACATTGTAAAGCAGTAATGTAAGCAAATTTTCCTTATATACAAAATAACAACATCAAAAGAACAAAGGATAGTATGGGAGACTAGGAACACGCATTCAGAACAACTCATATACAGGCAACATGACAGAAATATTATTCTTGTTCTAGCAGACAATTTACACCATACTTACCTTTTGGAAGTGGCAGAGGGCTAATATTTTTATATTTGTTTTTAACTACTTTTTGCATTTCTAACTTTGGGTTTCTGACACTCCATCTTTTAACCCCCTCCCTGCAGGCTTGAGGATCTGGTGAATTTCTCTTTGCATGTCACACTGATCACCTAGCTTAGTATGTCGAAAAGTTCCACACTAAAATTTTGTTATAACATTCAGAAAAGAAAACAATAGGTTTTAACATGGTGTCTCCTTGTTCTGGCTTACCAATATACCTCTGCAATATGTAGAAGCAAGCTTCAGGGAAGGAAGATTTGAACTCAAGCCCAAAATGTTTTCAGTCTAGTTATGGGTTCACAAGAAGGATGTTCATCTCTCTGAATTTTGTTTTCCTGATCAAAATAAGAAGTTGATTTAATTTGATGAACAAAATGCAAATATATGGCACTGGAATTAGGTCTTGGGTCATAATTAGCATTACATGACCACTGGTTCTGATGTAGCTAACTTAATTTTATCCAGAGGCTTTGTGATATATGTCTGGATAACTAGTAAGAAATGGAGGATCTAGGAAAATACCTTAGTCATTAAAGTACTTTCTGGGAAGAGAACCTGAGTTCTACTCCATCCCCAGACTCACATAAAATGCTAGACGGATGCCTATAATGTTAGCACTGAGGAAGCGGTCACAAAAGGATAGCTGACATCTAGAATAATCAATGAGCTCTTGGCTGATGAGAAACCCTGTTTCCAAAAGAGATAAACAGCACTGCTGAGGATGAGCACGCACGTACACACAAACACACTTGTGCCCACACACATGTGAACACACAGTACACTATGTATACACGCATGCATGCAAAATAAGAGTAAAAGAAAGAGGAAGAGAAGAAATCAGTAAAGCTCAGATGGTAGCGCTTCCAGACACTGTGGATGTACTGAGGCACTGAAGTCCAAGGGTATGCTCTGTCGAGGAGAAAGAACCACTCTTTGAGAGTTTGGGCAGCATCATCCTGTGCAGAGTAGTAAATTCAGCTCCCGTAAGTCTTGAGTTATTCTAGTCCCAGTGTAAAGTATGGAGTATCTCCTAGTTCTTTTGGTCATAGAGGCCCCTGAAAAGTCCCACACCAAACAATTCAGGCTATCGCCAAGGCTCTTGGCTTCCCACCAGAACTAGATGGTGAGACCCTGTTGCTGAAGACACCACATGCTTTGGTTACAGAACACTGAGAAATCAATCTGGAACTGAGCTGGAAACTTCTGCTTTGATGGCTAGCTGTCACAGTCCTGCAATGTGCTATGCAGGCTGCTGGGGGAGAAAAGTCATCAATACTCTAGACCCTATGAGCTTCACAACTGGCTAACTAAGCAAGAAGTGCCAACTAGTATAATAGTGACATCAGCGTTCTGGGGTAAACCAAATGCTCTCTGATGGGACTTGAGCCTATTTTATGGGAGGGAAATTATGCTTTATAGTGAAAACCTAGTCAAAAGCCTATGGCTGTGAAGTTCCTAGGCCACAGGGGGAAGCTACTACTGTTGTTTGGCTGTGTTGATATGTGATGCCCATCAAACTGTGTCTCAGGTGACAGAGGTCTTAGGTTAACTGTAGACTAAGCCATGCTTCCTCTAATATGGTGCAGTGTGACTCAGCTGAAGAGTCTGTGTCAGCTGGGAATTGTGTTCAGTCTCTTTTCTATCACAGAAAGCTTTCAGGTACCATAGGCCCATGACAGAGCCAAAGTGGACATATCTGTCTTCACAGTATGGTCATTGGGAACTGACATGGCTTGGTGACTTGAACACCTGTACCTTGAAGGAAATCTCCACAGCTGCAAACATCCACAGCTTGTTTGAGATGCTCCACCCAAAGGAACAGTAGGATTCCCTGATCCCCAGAGCCCAGCAACCCACAGCCTCCAGGATCACAAGAACCTCAGGGCTTCAAAGTGGCAGCTTCCTGTTAATGGTCTCCCTGCCTGCTTCGTCTCATGAGGCGCTTGTTATT
Organism: Jaculus jaculus; assembly: GCF_020740685.1. Taxonomy (NCBI): domain Eukaryota; kingdom Metazoa; phylum Chordata; class Mammalia; order Rodentia; family Dipodidae; genus Jaculus; species Jaculus jaculus. The sequence continues at coordinate 4,213,464 of NC_059117.1, forward strand.
CCAGGTTCTACTGGCTACATTATGGAGCTAAACTCATTTTGTCTGTGGAATCTTTTATGGGATAAGAACAGAATGTGAACGAAAATGAACAGTGACAACTTCTTCCCTATGAAATTGTTGCTTCATATATCATGTTGACCATAAGACCTTGGACTAACAGGTAAAGGAAATCTCTTCTGCACAAGCAATTGGCTCAGCTCCACCCTGTTACCCTTGACAGTGCTTCTGCGGGCCCGTCTGTGGTGCGCCGTTGTGAAGCATTTCCCTTCTGGGGTCAGAGAGCACAAGGGGCAAGGAGGCAACCTTTGGGGACCGGTATCCCTCCTCTTTGTGTTCTCAGGCATGAACCCCATTTTCAAACAAAAACAGAGAGTGAAGCTCTTGTCCTACTCTGCACTCTTTCTGGAAAAGTGAGTGACCTACAGAAAAAAATAAAAGGCTGAACAAAGCAGTAGAAAAGAAATCAAGTACTGATGGGAAATGGAACTCTCATTTATGAGGGGAGAATTGACCAAGACACGGGCAATTAGTAAGCTGCGATCAGTAAAAATGTTTTTAAAAGTTCCAGCAAAAGTATATGTGAAAGGAAGGAACTTAACACTCCTCAGCTAAACATGCCCACGCGAACTGTAATTTGGCAATAAACAGCGCCACACAACATACTATTATACTCAGGTTATAAGACAGTCGCCACAGAAAGTAGCACAAATTACCGTGATTTCTAGTCTACCAGGCCCTCAGCTGGGTAAGTTATGAGGAAAGCCTAACACACAACACGGCTAAGCAAGCACTAAAAAAGCTGATTGAACTTTACTCAGGCCTCCTAGCTTTGCAATAATTCTTTCCTTGAGGAGAAAATGAATGGGTATGTTCTGCTTCTTTTGCCTGGAGCTGGAAAAGAGGACAGTATTTGGGGATTGTACCAACCCTTAGGGCCCTGGTCCCTTAGGCATCTGCCTTCTGCCGTCAGTCCCAAACCACAAGCTTTTAATTTTCCCTGAAGATTAAACCAATATTTACCAGTAAGCCTGCATTTATCCTAAAAATGCTTTACTGGAAACTATTGGTTTCAAGTAAATGTTAGATCTTGTTTAAGAGCAGTTGCCCCTCCTTAGTGAGCCAGGCAAAGAAGAAGGTCGGGGCATCGCTGATAGGAGAACATAGAGGAAAATGCCCTACCACATCTATGACATAGCCAACCTTGGTACTAATCTGTTGTCCCCCAGGATTTCTGATTAGTGGTCCATGTAGGAATTCATAAATGTTACTGCCTGTGGGGTTGTCTGTCAGTAAAGTTATATGCAAAGATGCCATGAGTTCAATTAACAGTAAAAGGAAATCTAGTCGGACATAGACAGAGTAATAAGTATGAGAGTTAATAGAAAGCATTTGCAGAATCACAAAGCATATTGTATCCAAACGGACTTACTATAAAGTCTGCTTGTCCTTGTCCAGCTTCTCACTGGGGTAGACTAATAGTCTTTAATCTACTTAAGGCCAATGTACTATAACCTCCAGTAACAGGAATAGTGTGGATTCTTGCAAATTTCTAGTGGGGATTTATCTTATACTTTACTTTAAATTTCACTAATCTACACAGGATCTTCCACCAACAGAATGCAAGTGAACACCTTAACAACCATCATCTGGATCTAAGGAAAAGGCCACATGTCATGGACCTTCCACATGAATTTCTCTAAGAATTTCCAAAGCAACACTTTAAGGTCATTTTTCAGGGTCTCCTAGCATTTGTCTCAGGGGATAAGGCAACTTGGAAAATACCACAGGAGCAGTTTACATGTGGCCTTCCCAAATTATTCCTTGGCCTGAGAAAGACAAGCTCTGGCCTCTTTCAGCTGCCACAGTCTGTGGTTGGGGACGCAACCCCAGTGCAATGCGTTTCCACTAAGGTAGCTGCAATGCTTCGCCACAGAATAAGAAAACTGGGAGAAGAGGCCCCGATGACTGTGAAGACTCCCTTCACTGTCTGCGTCCTCGGACAGACACAGCCTCTCCTGCCACTGCAACTTGGGCCAGAAAACACCCACTTCAGTGCCCACTGGGACAGTCCTGTCCTGCGCCATACTCACACCAGACGGTCCAATGGACCCGATTCCAAGTGTTCATTTTTTATAGCCTGTTCCACTAGCTATGGATGTCAGAAACATTGGCTTTGATTTCAGGGAACAATTCGTGAGAATCAATTGTCTGCAATAAAACCTCTAACGAGTTCTCAAAATTTAAACAGCAACAACAACAACAGCATCAAAACCCTCCAAGAAAACCACAGGAAAAACAGAGACAAGTAAGGCATGACTCTGTGCAGGCAGGAGCTGAAATTCCAAAGGCTGTGCCACGTTAACAAACCATGAATCCGAGCGGTGTCCGGGAGAGGCAGTTTAGCATGCTAGGAGACGAGCTTCCGAATCTCAGAACGGGGGTCAGAAGCAAAGCTCAGAGACACTTGTCGTTGGAACTGTTGCTCGGACAGGGTGAGAATAAGTAGGAACCTTCCGAGGTGACAGGGACGCCACAACAGGACCAAAAGTATGAAAAGTATGAAATAAGAGGGCTGCACCAAGGGTTGCATTATTGAACTATTTCCATATTGACGGTACTCCTCCCCCAGCTCAGACCCTTTCCAGGGACTCCCCTGTCCCCACCCCATCTCCCTGTGACACCACGAGAGTGCTCATTATGGAAAGGTTTTCCAGAGTCCAGCTCTCCTCTATGTCTGTATCTCTCTTCCGGGGTTGCTGTTACAAGGGCCATTAGAGCTGGTTTAGCACCAGCCTGGCCCCAAGCCTTGGACAAGGTTACTGGTTGTCTGGAGACTGTCCAGGGTGTTTGAACTTCAGGTGAAAGGAAAAGGCCATTTCTGCTACCATCCTTCTTTCTGGAAGGTGCCAGTCTCACAGTGGCCGCCTCGCCAGCTCATCTCGGATTCCCTTCACCTGAACTGCCTCTGCTTTTGCTTCTGAAGTCCTGCGATAGCAAAATGTCACAGATTTGCTAGCTTAAAACAACACAAACACGTTTTCTTCCAGTGACGGAGGCCTGAACTGTGAAATCTAGCTGCCCGCAGGGCTTTAATCTCTCCACATACTCCGGGGATGCACTGTCCCTTGCATCTTCCTGTTTTTGGAATCATAGGCGCCTAAGTCTATCCTACGTTTCAATCTGCACAATCACGGCTGTCTCTGTCTGTGTCTCACCTCCCTCTGCTATGCTCTTATAAGGACATCTGTCACTGGATGTGTGGCCACTCTAATTCTAGGATGGCCCCATCTCGTGACGTTTAACATAATTAAAGATTCTTGCTTCCGCCCTGGTCACACTCGCGGTCTGAGAGTGAGGACAGTGATGGCTTTCAGCAGCAACCACTCACCTCACGGCACTTTTTTGAAAGAAATAATTACGGTTATGAAAGTGTTGGTAGGGGCGGGACATGAAGCGTGAAGCACGGCTGCAGGACAGAGTGCAGGTTGTGGGGTGACGGGGGGATTAGAGACCTCCAGGATGGTGGGACAGAAGAGCAACGTTAGGTCAACAACACAGTTTCACATTGGAAGCGAAAAGATTAGACTTGAGGTTTCAGAGTGTCATTCCAGAAGCCGTTTGGGGAGAGCTGCTTGGCAAGAAGCAAACACAATTTCGGGGATCCAGTGTGGATACTGCAGTATTCAGAGAGGAAGGTTATAGGAGCTGCTGTTACAGTGGTATCTAAGGAGATGGGGTACAGGGGCTGCCTTGGTGGGCAAACAAGAAATGGGATGAACCAGATTTAATAGTGTTTGAATGTAGAGGTCAAAGGAAAGCAGCATCAAGAATACAACCAAGTTTCCAACTTGAACAACTAGGAACAAAATACAGCTCTTTACTGGGTAGGGAATGCTAGATAGTCCCTGTTTATTTGTTTAGAAAACCAAATAAGAGGCCGGAGAGATTGCTTACTCATTAAGGCTATTGCCTGAGAAGCCTGAAGACACAGATTCAATTCCCCAGTACCCACATAAGCCAGATGCACAAGGTGGCGCGTACATCTGGAGCTTGTTTAGTGGCTGGAGGTCCTGGCATGTGCTCTCTCTCTCTCTCCCTCTTTCTCTCTTAAATTAATTAATTAATTAAATAATTTATAAAAGAAAAAAGAAAATCACGTAAGAGATGATCTCCCATTCTTATTTCACAGTGAGGGAACAGAGGTGTTCAGAGACTAGATGATTTGAGCACGCTCAACAGAAATTTCCTGACCCACGGTGCACCACTCCTTGCTATGCAGATGGAAATGCCACCCCTCCCTCTTCTCTACAGTGAATCTCCTATTTTGGATTTGTGTGTTTTGTTTCTAAGGAACATTGGGGAATTTTCTGAGTACATGCAGAAATATTTATTCTGTATGCAAGATACCATCCATGTTCTATGTTCAGGAGTCTTGCCCATCCCCTCAAATTCCAACTTCCCTTTATTTGTTATCCATGTGTAGAAAAAGTAGATGCAGGAGCTGTGTGTTATTATAAGTTCCAGTTAGTTTTCATGCATGTGCCTGTCAAGTGTTTTCCCATGTCACATGCTTTTCTCATGTCTGGTGACCACCTACTTCATGTCCTCCCGCTGCTTCAGAGACGGCTGTGATCATCTGTTTATGAAATCTCCCTGGACACTTTATTGATTCTACTGCCCCATTTTCATGTACAAAGGGCAAATTAACACTTACTCACAAAAGGAAAACAACAGACTATTCTTTATCCTCAAACAATGTGGGTCTGACTCATTAAGTCTTGTGTCTAGGTTGTCTCTTATTCAATGACAGCAATTCCGTCCATTTCTCATTGTTCCATTTCTAATATTTCCAGCCACTATTTAACCCTGAAAAGTCGCTCTGTTCTCTCAGGTCTGCAGGCTGCCTAGCACTTCACAGGAGGTCAGGGCAGCGCGGGCGCTCACACTTCCCAGGTGAGTCAGCGGCGCTGCGTTTACAAACGCTGCAGCACCAGACAAGAACATTGCCAGGGCGCTTCGGAGACCAACTCGGGACGTGCATTACTTGATCTTTGGAAAGAAATTTGATGATCTAGCTCATGCTTGTCGCCCTGCTCTAAACCTGTCTCTCCAGTGGCATGATGCTTGAGAGGAAGAGGATCTACGGAGACCCTCGGAGGAAGTAACTCTTAGCAAGACGTGGAGGCTTGTAATTTTGTACATTCCTAAGGCCACTGCTCCAGAAAAACATACATCATCTATTTATATTCATATCCGAATGGCATGCATAATATTGGTCATAGAGGTTCTTTTTTTTTTTTCTTTTTTTGGTTTTCATTATATAAGGCCTAACAGAGTAAAATGACTTCGGACAGTTTCAACCAAATTGTTTGGATTGTCAGATCATTACCAGAAACACAGGAAGATTTGAAAATTACATAGGACCCTACAGCACTGGGAAGCAAGAGCTCTGTCTGCAATGGCCCTGGACAGTCAGGGAGCGTCACTAATACATAAACCAGACCTCTGGCTGCGGCAGGCCCGCGGTTCCAGTCAGCCCAGAGCTGCGAGGTGAAGCGTCATTGCTCAACTCTCATATTTTGAAATACATCCACTTAAGCGAACATCATTTCCTCCTAAACAAAATAAAACAAACGTCTTCAGAAGAGAATGAAGCAGAATCTTCTGTTCTGATTTTTAAAGAAAACACGTTCTGCTAATCCCTGCATACGTCCAGCAAAGGAACAGCACGATCTGTGAGACATGACCCCGTGCTCTCAAAGATGGCTCAGTGGAGAGTCTCTGACCAGTAGCGGTCCAGTTCTGCTGTCAGCTTGATGGGCATAGGGATCAAGTAAGCCAGGCCTCTAAGGCAGGTCTGTGAGGGCATTTCCAGGAAGAATGAACTGAAGGAGGAAGTCCTTCCTGCATGCAGTGTGGGTGGTCCTTCGGTGGTGGGCAGTTTTTAAAGAAGTGCAGAGAGAACACAGGGCCTTTTGAATGGCTTGCCTGTGTTACTCCCTGGAGTGAGAATTCACCCTATTGCTACCATCCTCTGTGGGCACTGGAACTAGCTTCATCAGCCTTGCAATGGGTACTGGAGACCAGTGGCTCTCCAGGAGTCCTAAAGACCTTCAGTGCTATACGGGGGCTGCTGAGACATCCCGTGGACAGAGCAGCTCCATGCCCTCAGCCCCAGCGACCTCCGTGTCGAGCTACCCAGTCCATGTCCTAGTAAAGCCCTTTATAATACGTATTCGTTCAGTGGTTCTGTTTCTCTAAGAAGCCCTAGCTGATACATTGCCTAACACCAATCGTATCTGCATTCTCACAACATACCTGATTTTACAAACAGGAGTTAGAAGGTTCTATGTGTTCTTCAGATATACTAACTTAAAAGGCCATGCTGACCCAGCGACAGCCTCAGCGACGGAGTCCTCACTTTGATTCTGTGAATTGCCAAAATATTCAGTCAGATTTCCTTATGGACCTTTATTTGGACTCATTCCTGTTCTATTATATAACTTGTGGAGATCCAAAAAAGACAGTAGCTTTCTCATGGGAGTATCTGGAAAGTCTTTCTGGAGAAAGAAGTACTTGGAGTAGGCTTTAAAGGGTAGGATTCGCTAGTGCCGGTGTTGCTTATGAAGGAGAAATGGGAAATGGGAAAATAAAATGAGCGCCCGTGCAGCTGCACAGGGACCTGGCGTCTCCCCACGGTTAGGTGTGGGAGCGGGAGTGTTATCACACCAAGGTGGGCGAGCTGTGGCCCAGGCTCTGGAAGGAGCCCTGAAGCCATGTGTTGTGAAGGAGTTTGTGAGCAGAGCCGAGCAGAGGCCAGTGGCTAGAAGGGTCAAGTAAGAAAGACTCAAGGTCAGAACTAGGTTTATGTGCAGACACCCAAGTGTGGGAAGAGACCACTATCTCTCGACAATGTATGAGAACAAAAGAAAGGGAGCCAATGCCTTTGGCATTTGTGACTTTAGAAGTGGCACGGGCAATGCTGCTTTCGAAGAAGGGCCAAGATCTTCAGCCTCTACAATGCACTGGGCCTTATTCCTCCTAAAAGAAAATGAAGATTTGCAGAGGCTGCTTGCACCTTGCAGCGAGACTCATTGACTGACATCTGGATTTTAAAGTGCTGGTGATCTGCTCAGGCAGGAATGGTTAAGAGGCACTTGGGGACACAGGAAGCAGAGCTGAGTAGAGACCAAGAATGAACACATGCACAGTGGAGAAAGGCTCGCATGGAGTGTGGCTCAGGCCACGAGTTTGGAGAGTTTGGAAGAAGACCATGGAAAGACTGTTGGAATACTTCTGTGAATGTTAAGGCTAAGAAAGGAAAGCAGAGAGGAAAAGAGAAAAAAATGACAGGAAGCAGGTCGAGCCATGACAGAGCTGGAAGGAAGCGCACATCCTGAGCAGGATAAAATGGCAGCAGCATGGCAGAGGAGATGGCTTAGCGGTGAAGGTGCTTGCCTGAAAAGCCAAGGAGCCCAGCTTCAGTTCCCCAACACCCCCGTGAAGCCAGATGTGCCAGGCGTCGCTTGTGTCTGGAGTTCCTCTGCAGTAGCTAGAGGCCCTAATGTGTCATTCTAGCTCTCTCTCTCTTTTTGCCTCTTTCCTTCACTCTCTCTCTCTCTCTCTTAGATAAATAAATAAGCCAATTTTTAAAAAGAAAAAAACAAACAAAAATTTTAGTAACAAGCTGGGCGTGGTGGCTCACACCTTTAATCCCAGCCCTCAGGAGTCAGAGGTAGGAGGATCGCCGTGAGTTCGAGGCCACCCTGAGACTGCATAGTGAATTCCAAGTCAGCCTGGACCAGAGTGAGACCCCACCTCAAAAAACCAAAACAGGGCTGGAGAGATGGCTTAGCGGTTAAGCGCTTGCCTGTGAAGCCTAAGGACCCCGGTTCGAGGCTCGGTTCCCCAGGTCCCACGTTAGCCAGATGCACAAGGGGGCGCACGCGTCTGGAGTTCGGTTGCAGTGGCTGGAAGCCCTGGCACGCCCATTCTCTCTCTTTCCCTCTGCCTGTCTTTCTCTCTCTGTCTGTCGCTCTCAAATAAATAAATAAAAATATTTAAAAAAAAAAACCCAAAAATTGTAGCAACAGAGCAAGGCTATTCCCATTCCCAAGCCAGACCAGCTCTCAGCAGAGCAGGACAACAAACCCCTACAAGTTTTTCTAAGTACCCTCTTCATCTGCAAACCACACCAACTCCCATTCCTTGACGAATTTCCTAAAACGGTTTTCATCTTGTCATTTCCTGGCTGAGAAGTGTATAGTAGCTTCTTTTGCTTATGGAAATTCAAATGCCGAACCTGGTATTCTGCCTCGATTATTCGGGCTCCATTAATTAACACCATCTTCTCTGCTTGGCCTTTTCTCCTTTGTTCATTTCCACGGTTCACGCCAGGCTGGGACTCTTTCTGTCACAACACAAGTCACACATGCTTTGACTACCATGCATCTGTATTTTTTTTCCAGTTTCTCTGATTTCAATTCTATTTCCTTTCTCCCTGCCAAAACAGACACGGTGTCAGCATGGCAATTGAAATAAAGCCTCTCTCCTCCCATCTCTTCTATGAAAGCCTGGGAACTATTCTAGTTTTAATGTCGATTCTTATGCTATTATTTTTGTCTGTGCTTCTGTGTGTGGCATGCATGTTCATGTGTATGGCTGCACATGTGTGCAAGAGCATGTGGAAGCCCCAGGTTGACTTCACGTGTCTTCCCCAGTCACCATGTCCACCTTATTTAGTGAAGCATCTCCTCTCCCTGGAACACAGAGCTCACTAGCATGGCTCCTTTAGCTGGCTGCCTTGCCACCCTGCCCCATATACATGCTCTCTCGGCCCCCACTCCTCAAGCTCTGAGATGACAAGCAGACCACCCTGCTCCCAGATGTTCACATGGGGGAAGGGCATCTGATATGTAGTCATCAAACTTCCATGGCTATCATTGCACACATGGAGCCATCTCTCCATCCATTATATCATTAGCATTTTTGATACACACACACATATGTTTATGCACATATATTATTGGCAACTTCTATACTTATAGCAACAAACCATGGTGTTTTCCCTCCTCCCCCTCACTTTCCCCTTTATAACTCTGCTCTCCATCATATCCCCTCCCTCTCTCCATTAGTCTCTCTTTTAATTTGATGTCATCATCTTTTTCTCCTATTATGACGGTCTTGTGTAGGTATTGCTAGGCACTGTGAGGTCTTGGATATTGAGGCCAATTTCTGTCTGGACCATTGTATGTAAGGAGTCCTACCCTTCCGTTGGCTCTTACCTTCTTTTTGCCACCTCTTCTGTAATGGACCCTGAGCCTTGGAGGGTGTGACAGAGATGTTTCAGTGCTGGACACTCCTCTGTCCCTTCTTCTCAGCACTATGATGCCTTTTGGATGATCTCAGTGGTCATCACCCTCTGAAAAGAGAAGCTTCCCTAACCAGAAGTGAGAGTAGCATTTATATATGAATATGAACATTAAGTGTAGTGCTTTCAGGGAAATTTGGTGAGAGTAATATATACATTTATCCAGACAAGAGCAGGTTTTATACCCCTAAGGTTCATGACCTCATGTTATTATTTTTAATTACATTAGACATTTCAAAGTTACAAGACTGTTAAGGGAAACAGGCAAGTGGGTTGTTTTGTTTTGTTTTGTTTTGTTTTTGTCTGTATCCCAATGCTGATCAGCAGACATAGATCTCACAGTAGGAACTTACATGTAAAGTATTTTTTGACTTTTTGGTGCCTCACATGAAGATGTGATTTGATGTGCTTGTAAATCACTCCCTGGAGTGTGAGGTACCTTTGCTTCTCGAGCCCATCCCTACATCTATCACGTTCCTCATTCAGGTCCTGAAGGCCTTTGTGATACATTGTTCAATGTGGTGCCATAATCTAGCACCACAAGCAAAGTTTTCCACTTGTGCAGATTGCAATATTGGACAGTGTTGCATTTCCATGTTCAAAAGTTCCCCAAGGAATGCAAAGCCTTCGTCAGAAATTGTCTGGCTCCTCAAAGAGAATTAGCCACAACACATAAAATAGGCCTCAGTAAGGGTTGGGCAAAGAGGGACAGCAGCGAAGAAATGGCAGAAGCCAACTAAACAGGGTCACGGGGCCGCGCTCCACGCTCCTTGGACGCTCTGGCTGCAGGGGAACGTCACCGATCCTCACAGCTCCAGTGTTCATTTTTGTCTTCCGTTCTTTATCACCACCGCATGCTTAGCGAACAGATTTCCTGCTTTCATTCACAAGAGAGTCTCCCACTTGTGCATGGTCACCATCAAGAAAATAATTAGGCTGACCTTGGAGAACTCAGGGCTAGTAGAAAACCAGACAGAAGCACAGCCTCTTGGACAGTCTTGGGTAGGGCCCTACGTGGTTCAAAGTGGCTCAGGAATAGTAGTTAAACCACTGTGTGGGACATTTACAAAAGGCACATTTCCCTTATAGTGAATTAAATGTGATTATATTCAGAAATTAACTAACTAGTACCTTTATACAAATAGTCCTTTGTTCGGATGAGTTTCGGGTATGTCAGTATCAAGGAGAGGGCAAGATGGAGATTTATTCTTTTGCCTGCAGCACATGCGCATGTGTGTGTGTGTTTGCTTATGTGCACATGTGCATGTGGTGTGTGCACATGTGTATGAACATGAACATGCTTACACATGCATGCAGAGGCCAGCGGAGGATGGTGTGGGTGCTCCTCTGTTGCTCTTCTGCCTTATTTCCCTGTAATAATTCACTGAACTGGGTGCCCATACCAACTTTCAATTTGATTTCTGAACCCCAGGGCCCTGCAGCCTCCCTGTCTCTGCCCTCTTCAGTGTTTACAGGTGTGGTTATTACGTGGGTGCTGGTAACTGAACCCAGGTCCCCATGCTTGCACAGTAAGCACCCTGAGCCGCGGATCCCTCTCCCCTTACCTGGAGATTTAATCACTGTAGCATTTTCTGAGTGGCTTCATCCTCCCCTGAAATTCTTTCTTCTATAATATTCTAAATTGAGGTAACAGAAAAGATATAAAGTTGCAAAGAGTATTGTCGTATTTGGAGGGGGCAGTGGTTAAAACAACCCTTACTTAAGACCAGTGAACAAGACAGGGAGACAAGGATAGAAGACTCTCATTTGCAGGTGGTTTTGCAGTCAGTTCAACAGGCGCCAAAGAGCCTGAAGTAACGGTGAAGGAATCGCAGAGGTCTTGTGACACCAGTCAGTCCAGTCTTGAGAAAATCCAAATATAAGAAAAGCACAACTCAAAGAGAACTGTGGTCAGCTCTTGGGGAGGTGCTAGGATCATCAGTGATTCCCAAGGCTCACCTTTATCAGACAGCTCCTACTTGCATTCAAACAAGAGGCAGGTTAGAGGTATGAACAGAAACAGTGGTTGCTGAAGGAGACACATGGAAATTTATTCCCACGACGTTGGTCTGAGTTTGAGTGTGAACTCAAATAGCTTCTCAGGTGAGTGTTTCTCAGAGCTGTGACTTCCATACAACAGGAGCAGTATCGGCATCACCTGGGTACTTATTAGAAATGCAAATTATTGGGCTCCATCCCAGAACTACAGAGTGTGGCCAGTGGAAGATGTTAACGAGCTCCCATTCATTCTGGTGCATAAACAACTATGGACTTCCGACATCCACAACTTACCGCTCCTCCCTTTGACTTTCCCCCTCACTGTCTTCCCTTCAACCTTTACTCATCACCTCCCCACAACAAGTACGTCATCCCAATGACTGGTGCTTGTGCAGCTTAGGTGGAAGCAGGAAAGAGTGCTTAGAGTTTATCACAGGATCAATGACAACCAAAGGGAAAGTGGTGGCAATGTACTCGTTTAAATTGTCCAGAGAGTTTCAGTGGTGAGGACATGCTCACACAACAATGTGGTGTCCCGTGAAAAGCAGTGGCTCTGGGGCCAGAAATCCTGGGCTTATGTAAGTGTGAGATTGCTCTGCTGTCTGCGATTTCTTTTTTCATGTGAGTAAGAATGAGGGGAGAGAGAGAATAAGCATGGCGCGGCCTCCAGCCGCTGTAACCAAAAGCCAAACGCATGTGCCATCTTGTGCACATGTGCGACCTTGCAGGCTGGTGTCACCTTGTGATTCTGGCTTTTGTGGGATCTGCAGAGTCACACATGGGTCCTTAGGGTTCACAGGCAACTGCCTGAACCACCGCGACATCTCTGCAGTCCTGCTGTCCGCTGTTTATGTGGCGCTCAGCAAAGCATTTTCCCTTTCTGCATCTATTTCTTCACCGGTGGATTTAGGAGAAAAATGCCTCTCCCGACAAGGCTGTCATAGGACTTCATGTTGGAGTGTAGGAGAAGTCTTCAGAACGGTGCTATTCTGACTCTGCACGTGTTCTCACAGACCCTGTCATTTGAAAGTGAGCAAAACTTCTGTATGTCCCTGACTTTGCTCACTCACAGCTTAGAAATTGAAGGCTGAGAGATTTAGCTGGTTACAGGAACAGAAAATAAACAGCATATTACTAAAACCAGTCATCCTTCGTGGAAATGAAAGCCAAACATGTCTGGGGTGCCTGGGTTAATCCCAACAGTCCAGGGCAGAACAAAGGACAATGGAAATTACCTGGCATCCTGTTTGGGTAGGGGATGCACGGGACTAGGTAACCTGTGGTTTGAATGTGAAATCCCCCCCATAGCCTCATGTGTCTGTGATTAAGCCCTGTTCTCAGTTCCTAGATGGTGGTGCCTTTGGTAAGTGCAGTCTTGAAGAAGGAGGTATGCCACTGGAGGTGGATCAAAAGGTTCATTATTCCAGCCTACTGGGTATTCAGAGCTCTCTCATTCTTCTTGTTACCGCCCAGTGGATGCGGCAAGGTGTGATAGCCAGTCCCTGCTCTTCCATGCATTCCCAGCCACAGAGAAACGTCTCCCTCAGACAGTAAGAACTCTTGCTGCTTCTGGTGGGTGTTTTGTCTCAGCCAATGCGAAGGTAACTGCTACAGTGACCCTTGTCTGTGTGGCACCATGAAGTCTAGTGAAGGCCATGGCTGCTTTCTTGGCTTGTGGACTGGAAGTCCAGCTGGGGAGGGCAGAAGGAGGGCAGAGAGAGGCTGACATTGAAATGCAGAGGGCAGCTGTGCTCTAGGCAGGCCTTGGAAGGAGCCTGGGCTCTTTGTCTGAACAACACAGCTTCCAGAGCTGTAACCTGAGTGCTGCACTAGCCACACCCGGACCACAGTCAGAGCACAGGCCCGGCCTGGGTCAGCTTTCTGTGTCTCTTCCTCAGGCCCAATCAGATGAGACTTGGGCTTTCAGGGATAATACTCTGAAAACCACCCAAGATGGCTGGACATTCTCATTCTTCTGCCAAATCCAACTTCATATTGTCAATGAAGCGCTCTTCCTAGGCCCCTCTACCCTCCACTATGACAGGTTTCTGTCTACTTGGCCTATTAGCCCTGTTTACGTAGTCTACCTGGGTATTCTCGGTTGTAGGACACCTTCCCATTCTCAATAAACTTGCCAGAGTACACTGTCGTCTCTATGACAATGTGTACTGTATTTTGTTTTGTCCTTTCATGGACTTCATATCACTTTGAAAGACATCCTAATGATAGCAGAGCAAGTTGTTGTGAAAGGGTTAGGACATGAATTTTAGTTTTAAAAAATATTTTATTTGTGTATTTGAAAGAGAGAGAGAGAAAGAAAGAAGCAGCAAGAGAGAGAGAGAGAGAGAGAGAGAGAGAGAGAGAGAGAGAGAATGGGTGTGTCATGGTCTCTACCCACTGCAAACGAATTCTAGATGCATAGGCCACGATTTGCATCCAGCTTTATGTGGGTACTGAGGAATTGAACCTGGGCCCTTTGGCTTTACGGCACATGAAATAAATACTGAGACATCTCTCCAGCCCAAATTTTAGCTTTAATCGAATATTTGATGTAAGCCTTCTATACCCTACAGCTGGCCAATGTTTTACTATTTCATTCAATATTCTCTGTGCTGGATTCTATACCTACTGCTAGCCAATGTTTTACTACTATTTATTTTATCCAATATTCCCTATCCTGGATTTTCTTATGGACATCTTTAGCTAAGGCATTTAACTAGTAGAAAGCTAGCTCCTCTGTCTCCAAAGGCATAGCAATCACACATTTCTATAGCCTGTCTTAACTCACTCATTGTTGTTATGGTTCCAGAAGAGATATTATGCCTAGAAAAATAAATTATTTAAAAACCATTCTAACAATGAGTGAATATATCATCAAAACCACCCCTAAATTCATCATGATATTGCAAGTCCAAGCCATTCACTTGAACTTTATAAGCCAAACTAGTTAATTTTCATTTCAGACATGTATTTATTGATGTATAGTAGATATGTTATATCATTACATTTATAAAAAATTAGTATCATAAGAACTGTGGAACAAAGTAGATATATCTAGGAAAGCATCAGTTTGGTACTGCAGTTGTTTCCAAAGATATAAATATTTTCAACATATGTGTCTACCCCATCCACATTATTCTCACACAGTGGACACTATTTCACTGAGTCCCACATCATGCTTCGTTGCTAGGCAACAGATACAGCATGGCTTTTGCTGCCTTTTTTTCCTGGCCTACCTGACCACCACCTCTTTGTATGAAAATCATGGCTCTCATACTTCCTGTTCCATGCCCACCCTTTAGTCTGCAGTCCTGGGGAATAACCTCACCAGACCCTTACACTTCCTGTTCTATAGTGTATAATGCTCACCATGGCTTTCCTCTCTTCAGGCTTTCTAAGCACACTCAGAGAAACCCAAGCTTGTAAAACGCTACGAGTCTCTTCTTTCAGCTAATGTTTGCTTCTCCAGCCTCAGCTTTGCCACTTGTTGCCAATCCCTTCCCCACTAGTTTGCAGCAATACCAAATGTCTTCTCTTCCAAATACGCTTGTCTGTTCTCTTGGTCAACCTGTCTTGATGATGAGGACATTCTCCAATGGATTTTCCTCTTCAGCTGTGGCCAACATTCTGAGATGATCTACCACTGTTGTACTTGATATCACTTAGTTACCCCTGTGTCTAGCAGAACCATAGACTCCAAAGCTGAGACCATATTTCTCTTACTATTATACTTCTGTGCAAGATTCTATGTGATTACATCTTACATCTTCATGATCACTTTAGAACTTTTTCCAAACAAAGTAGTTAGGCATGTATTATTTCAGTGATGTCATTATTTATTACTTTTCAGACCAGATTAATAGAAGGAAGAAACAGAAAGGAGGGATAGAAAGAGGTTGATTGTCTCCAACTGGCATCTCTCTCATTTTAACACGGTTTGAATAGCTGGTATTGATTACTTTAGACTCAGATGCTTCTCAGAAGTATAATAAAATATTAGATTGTAGCCCATTGCATGAGACAACTTTTAGACCAAACTAAAAATATGTTGGAGGTAGCTTTAGAACAAATTTAACAAGCACAAATATTTCCATCCATTCTTCTCCCAGGCCTCTTCAATATTAGGTGTTACTTAATCATAGTGCATATATTCGATGTAATTTTGAAATGAAAGATAGGAAAACAATTGACTTTTGTTTGTTTCCTTTACAATTTGCCACTTTCTAAATGATCAGAACTTGGAAGCTAATAGTGGTATAGTACCATTACCTAACTAAAGACCCATTCATACAGCTCTTAATTTTTTCCTTTTAATTCTTATTGATCCAGAGTTCTGCAACTTATCAAAATACATGTGGGTCAGCAAAACAGATTTAGATAGAAATTTATATCCTTAAATATATACATCAGGGAAAATTAAGTTAAAATTAATAATCTAAACTTCCACCTTAGGAACCTAAAATAAAAAATCAAAAAATAGTTCCAAAACATGCATAAGAAAAGAAATATTAAAAACAAGAACAGAAATCAATGTAATTGAAAGTAAGAAATTGGAAGAAAATTAATGTAACCAAAAGTGATCTTTTTATGAGACTAATAAAAGTATTGATCCTGTAGCCAGGCTTAGTAAGAAAGTGAACAGAGAGAAAAGATACAATTTTTGTATGTATATGTGGTGTGCATGCATGTGTATACATTGTACTTGTGTGTGTGTGTGTGTGTGTGTGTATTTGTGTTTGTGTTCATGCACGTTTGCATTTGTATATTCAGGTGCATGTGGACAAATTTTTATGTCTACGTGCATGCATGTATGTATGTGTGTTCATGCATGTGTGTGAGGGTTTTGTGTGTTTATGTGCATAAATTCATGTAGATGTGAGTGAGGGTAGAGGCTAACTTCAGCAGTTTTCCTCAAATAGTCTTCACCTTATTCTTTGAGAAAGTGTCTCCCAATGAACTAAGAGCTCACTGACTAGGCTAGAATAGAAGGCCAATGAGCATGAAGGATTCAGTGTCCCCATCTCCCCGACACTGGGACCATAGACATGCGCAGCTAGGATCACTTGACATTCTCCTGTGTGCCGAGGATCCGCACTCAGGCCCCTCACTGAGCAATCTCCCCAGACATGGCACACATTATTAATATCAGTCACAAGAGAAAGGACAATGCCATAGACCCCAAGGACATTAAAAATAATGTGGACATATTAGAATCACTCTATTCTACACATTTGATAACTTGAATGAAGTAGACAAATTCTTTGCAAGACTAATATTCCAAGACTCTCATAACAACCAATAATCTGTGCAGATCTGGATGATTTTTAAAAGAAGTTGAATGACTATTAACTTTCTAAACTATTGAAGGATGGAATTATATGACTTACAATCAGAAAAAAAGAATTATAATTAATACTTTCCAATTCACTCTAGGAGATCAACTTTATCTTAGTATGAAACCAGACACATTACAGGAGAAGAAAACTATGATCCACTATCAAGTAAATACAGATGCAAGCCTCCTTCAACAACATATTAGAAGATCAGTCCAAGAATGCACAAATGAATTGGTTACGTTATCATGTGGCATTTACTTCCACCTTGAAACTCTTGTTGTACATTAAAAATTAACATAAGCTGCTATGTGAAACGTTTTCCCCAAGGAGATGTGAACACACGTCTTCACACCAGATAGGGCGCAGATGATAGACAAAGGCTATTGAGGTAAAGCGGTGAGTTGTGGGGGTTACTTACCCGTCGGGGTAAGGGCTTGCTTACAGAGCATGGGTGGCTCAGAGGCCACTGCATCAATGAAGAAGCGCCTGGCACAGGTGACGCCTCCTGCCAGCTGCGTCTCCAAGCGCGCAGCTGCACTTGCAGAGCTAACTTCTGGGCGAGTCTCCACCAGGCTGTTGTTGTTGATGTATAACTGGGGTGGGGGTGTCTTGTGATCTTCTAGGCTTCAAGAGCTTCCTCAGATTTGATATGTCCTCAGCCTCAGCTCAGCCTCGTTTATTCCCCAAGCCTTAATTAGCTTGAGTTTTCCGGGTCTTAATGAGTTCCCCTCCACAATGAATTGCTTCAATTCAAAGGAAAATTGCGATACAACCAACCCATCATACTAATAGACTGAAAAAAATCATAATGGCTATACCAAATGATGTAGAAACAGCATGATAAAACCATAATTTGATAAATTCATGAGTTAGCAAAATATGAAAAGGATAATACTTCCCAACCTGATAAGGGACACTTGCAAAATCTTACACCTAACATGACTTTAATGGCAACACAAAATGAAACAAACCATAAAATGATATGCTTTCTGACTAAGATCAGAAGCAAGAAAATTATATCCACTCTTTTCAGTCCTGTCATGAATTATAGTAAAAGTCTTAGCTAATACAATGAGACCAGAAATGGAAATAAAGGGTATACAGAGTAGAGAGGAAGAAATAAACTTCTTTTGCAGATGACATAACAATCTAAGTTAGAAAGAAAGAAATAAGTAGTAAAAAGGAAAAATAAAACAGAATAATACCAATAAGAAAAAAAGCTTCTCTAGAAACTAAGAAGTACTTATAACTAGGTACTAAGATAGGAGGCTGGAGAGGTTGCTCAGTGGTTATAGACACTTGCTAGCAAAGCTTCTGACCTGGACTCAGTTCTTCGGTACCCACATAAAGGCAAAGGCACAGAGTGGAGTTTGTTTGCAGTGACAAGAGCCCCTGGTGTGCCCATATTCCTTCATTCTTTCATTCATTCATTTATTAATTCATCCACTATCTCTGCTGGCAAATAAATGCATAACTCTTTAAATAAAAATAAAAATCCCATTGTTTTCTATATACCAACAACAAGCAATTGGTATTTGAAACCAAAATGCAATGTCATTTATATCAGAGCACTTGCTTAAGAAATATTTAGCCATAGCTCTTACATAATATATCTACAGAGTCTATATGAGAAAACTACAAAACACTTAAGAAAGAAGTGAAACAAGGTAGACTGATATTCTGTGTTCAAGGACAAGAAGATTCAGTCACCCCATGATGAAATTTTTTCCACACTTGATGACTCGGTTCCATGTAATCTGAACCAAAGTCTTCACAGGTCACGTGAGTGTCGACAAACGGCCTGAAGCTTAAGCAAGTACTTGAATCTGGGAATGAATAGCACAACCTTCAATGAAAATTAACACCACCCAACTGTGAGACTTATTTCAAGACAGTGTAAATTTATAGTAATCAAGAAGTGTGGGGCTGGAGAGATGGCTTAGCAGTCAAGCGCTTGCCTGTGAAGCCTAAGGACCCTGGTTCGAGGCTCGATTCTCCAGGACCCACGTTAGCCAGATGCACAAGGGGGCGCACGCGTCTGGAGTTCGTTTGCAGTGGCTGGAGGCCCTGGCGCACCCATTCTCCCTCTCTCTGCCTCTCTCTTTCTCTGTCTGTCACTCTCAAATAAATAAATAAAAATTAAAAATTGGGGCTGGAGAGATGGCTTAGCAGTTAAGCGCTTGCCTGTGAAGCCTGAGGACCCCGGTTTGAGGCTCGGTTCTCCAGGTCCCACGTTAGCCAGATGCACAAGGGGGCGCACGCGTCTGGAGTTCGTTTGCAGAGGCTGGAAGCCCTGGCGCGCCCATTCTCTCTCTCTCCCTCTATCTGTCTTTCTCTCTGTGTCTGTCGCTCTCAAATAAATAAATTAATTAATTAAAAAAATAAAAAAAATAAAAATTTAAAAAAAAAGAAGTGTGTTACTAGTGGAAGCACAAATGAAAAGATCAATGAAAGAAAATTAAAAGAACCAGAAACAGATTCCCACTAACACTGGCACTCACTGTTAACACAGGTGAGCAGGCAATTCAAAGGAAAAGGATAGTATTTCCAGCAAATGAGGCTGGGAAAATGGAAATTTACCTGTTAAATTTTTTTTTAAAAATTAATCTAGAGACATACCTTCTAAATGTTAGAAAACTTAACTCAAAATAAGCCTAAATGTAAGATGAAAACTATATACTTTCTAGAAAACAACACAGGGGAAAATTAAGGGTCCTTGGGTGCAATTGTGAATTTTTTTTTAATTTTAATAGTAAAGGAAGTTTTTCTATGTTTTGTTATTTTTTAACTTTTATATTGACAGCAAACAGTTGTGAATTTTATGGATGTCACCACAGGCAGCTGATGAGAAGAAAAAGTAAAGAAGTTGCACTTCACTGAGATTCAAAACTGCAATGAGATGGCTAAGAATGGGCGGCAGAGCGAGGAGTGCTTGGGGTAACACGCCGTACTTTTTGAATAGCTCTTCTTTGGACTTAAAGTTAGTGTGAAGCAAAGTCTGGGTTTTTTTTTGTTTGTTTTTTAATCTAAAACAAGCACAATTCTCAAGACAGACATCTTAGGAAGTCTCCTAATAATTACTGAGATAGAAATATGCCTTGTTAGCTAAGCTATTATTTCCTTGCAGAATATCAGCTGAAGATAGAAGGAGCTAGAAAAAGATGTCTAAATTCTATGGAAATTTTAACAGTTGAAACGAGGCAGTTTGAGCTTGAAGGAAATGGGAAAACCAGGCCTAAGCGGGGAATGAAAAGTGGCATTGTTCACGTGCTTGAGATAGAAGGTCCAGAAAGCCTGGGAGGTTCCTTGAGGCCTTGTCTGACAGTCTCTGTCCTTATCACCTCTGCTAACGTAGGTTTTGTTTTAGTTATTTTCCAGCAGTGTCCAACTAAGTACATAATTACATTCAGAGCTAAAGTGTGTCTCTCCTGCCATCACTAATAATGACCTGACCATCTGACCAGCTCTGTATTCTGAAGCAAATTATGTTAAATGCTTTAGAGACTTTTTCCACCAAAATTTTTCCACATTAGTTAAAAAAAGTACAGCTGCCATGAGATGTAGAACAAGTGTATGTAAGATTAAAAAATAAACAATATGCAGTTTACATATTATTAAAGTTAAATAAAGCAAGGGCTTTGGGGCCGGACTTAGTTCTAACCCTAGTGCCCCTGGTCACCCTCGGTTACGGTTTCGTTATTACGTCTTGGGTTTTACTCATTGTGTCTCCTTCCCACCCATTCTTTACGTTCCCTACCCTGAGCTGCAGGAAGTGCTCCATGGCTCCCTTGCTTTGCTCTGTAGCCTTCCAAATGGGTTGATATGTAGGGTCACAGAGTGACACTACGTTCAGAAGAGAATGGGCAAGGAAATTTCTTCCCCCTTCTTCCCTGCCTGTCCCAAGGTTCTGGCTATGTCCGAGTTCTCACACTCATTCAGCTCTCACAGAGCCATCTCTGATGGTCCCTGCAGGCTTAGAAAGACAATTCTGAGGTACTTTCATGTCCTGCAAACCTTTTCCTGTTCCTACTTAATTTTGGGGTGAGAAGATGGATTTTGAGGAGTTCAGTAACCTTCCCAAGAGCACACAGCCAGTAGGAGCCTATATTCAATCTATTTCTGCTAGGTACCAGGGCCTTTGCGTAAAGTATCTTATACATTCCCTCTCAATTCTTATGGAATGTTAGCCTATAAGAATAATCTAAAAGTCTTTGAGATTATTCACTTTCCAATTTTACTATTGTTTTATGACTATAAGCAAAAGTGAGAAAATAAAAATCATAATAATGTATAGTCACTATCACAGTAGATATTTCATTTCCCTCATCATAGAATTTTACGACCTCTAATATTTTACTTTATTTTATTAGGGTCCAGTGGATAGACTGACATGGAATGCCATAACTCCATCATATATGTGAGGAAATTTTCTGAAAGGATGGTGACCAACATCAGGAGGGCTGGGTGGCCACCTCAGGTAAGGGCTGCTTGGTGAGCAAGTGTGATGGAATAGTCTGCTCTACTTCCATGGGCCAGCCAATACATCAGGTAGGCTTTAAAAAAATGACTAAAACTTTGTGTGAGTCTCATGGCAAAATGTGATCATGTTAGCTTCAGGGAAAGCTTTTAATCACTGAAAGGTTGAATTTGATTGAAAGATATTGCTTTTGCTCTCTAACTTCCCTGGCACATGAAAGGAAGGGTCTTGCCAAGAAGAAGGAATTAATATTCTAGTCATACCTGATTCTCCTGAATATTTCTTTGTTTGCTTTTTCCTCATGTGATTCTCCTCTGAAACATGGGCATGAAGGTTCTAGGTTCTTCTCCACATTGAGGAAGAATGTCCCTCCTGAGCCAAGTTACTCTTACCATTTCAGACTACTGGATCTGCATGTTCACAGATTTTGGTTTAGGGAATCTGACACTTGATATCATACCTAAATAGCTGGGGACTGGCAAAATCAAACAACAAATACATTTTCTTTGATTTTTTGATACGCTGGTAGTTTGATAGAAATAAGCTAATTATAATCTATGTGGTTTTGAGTAATTCATCCAAAACCTACTCTTTCAAGACAGAATTTGGCTCCAAGTAGCTTCTTTGGCCTTTTGGTCTATTAAACATTTTAAACTAAACTTTTTTCATTACTATTATTATTACTTTGGTTTCTGGGGCCAAAAAGTTGGCCAAAGCTAAAAGGCTAAATGTAACTTTAACTTCAAAGAATTGGAAATGTACTTCAGACCCAGGCATTTAGAAACATTTTCTCTCTTGTCTGAATTGTCATGCCCTTCCTGGTTTATGTTAGAATGTTAGATCTTGGGGGGGGGTGGGGGCTAAGGAGTCTTTAATCAGCCCTTGTGGTGGATTGATGGTGAGGCCACAACTCCTCCGCTGAATTGCAATTTATTTCTGAGCCCACAGCTGAGCCCAAGAGCATGGTAAAGAGGTCCTGAATTGGGACAATTGCTTCTCTCCCTGACATTGATGATAGAAAGTTTTCCTTCCTTTGCATCCCACATGTCAATTAGCAGGGGTTGATTTTCAATTAAAAATCTGAGTCATTATTTTCTTCAAAGAAGTGATGGGGAAGAATCCCACCACCATCATGCAGGGACCTGCTTTGTGGCCTTGTCACCAGCTGCCCTCCCCGCACTGGAAGTGTAGGCCCCTCAAGCTTAGGTGCTTGTTTCCACTCCCTTAGTCTGTACGCTTTAAAATTTTAGTCCACAGGTTGGAGGGATGGCTTAGTGGTTAAAGCATTTGACTGTGAAGCTAAAGGATCCTGGTTCAATTCCCCAGGACCCACATAAACCCAAGGTGGTGCATGCATCCAGAGCTCATTTGCATTAGCTGGAGGCCCTGGCATGCTAGCTCGCTCTCTCTTTCCCTCCCTCTTTCTCTCTCTCAAATGAGTAAACAAATTAATTAAATCTAAACAATCTTAGATCAAATTGTCCTTCTGGCCCAAGCAGATTTGGAACTTTCTTCCAAAATGTACTCAGCACATTCCTATTAATAATACTGATATTTTCTAATCGTTTGGCCTCTCCCTCCTATAAAAGTTTGAGGCATGGATTTGCTTGTCCCTGTTACTTTCCAGTGAATTTTCAATGTTTGGTATAAACATAAGAGTGATATTTTAAATAAGAATGATACCTAAAAATAAAATGATGATTTACTTTCTACATATGTACTTATCTTATTTACTGTCCTCAGGTGTGATTAGCAATTTTTTTTAACAACTATCTTTTAATTTTTGTTTTTTCTCAATTTTTATTAACATTTTCCATGATTATACAAAGTATCCCATGGCAACTATCTTTTTAAACTGTACCAAGACACTACTCACCTAGCACCTCCTCTGGGCCTCTTAGGGGGTGATAAGAAGTGGCCCCACCAGCCCTTGCTTTGAAGGCTACATCTCCCGCCTGCAGCTCTAGTCTGGAAGCTCCTGGAAGCTTCGCAGGTAATTGTGGCTGAGGAAGTAGGTCTCTTGCAGGGTCCTCAGGGCTACAGCTTCCCCTTCTTCCTTCCAGTTGTAGGCACCCTGGTCCTGGCTGCCCTGGGGTGAACAGACTTTTTGTCACTTGTTTTCTTACATGATCATCCTTATCTCTGTCTCAAAGAGATGGGAACAAAGGACCCTGGACTGGAATATCTGAAACCATGAGTTAAGATAAACCCTTCCTCTTTAAACTACTTCTCAGAGGGATTTGGTCACAATGCTGACATACTAATGCCATCCAATGCCATGCCTTATTGACACCATGCTTCTGAAATAGGGGCAAATTTAATTATGAGGACTATAGCATCATCCTTAGGAACCAGGGAAACTAAGAATTCCTAAGATAAAAATAAGATTGCTCTAACTTTATTTCTTGCATTCTATAAAAATTGGATCATAACTTCTATTATTCTTGATATAACATTAGCACCATCTAGATTTGCTTGGCTCCCACTCAGCACTGGTGTTTTCATGCAAGAAGGAACACTTGCCATCTAAGACAACGTAGAAAGATTCTCCTTAGCTGATCATCAGCTCTACAAAGTCTGCTGGTGGCTTTACACTTTGCTAGTTTAGTAATGCCTCTTTGTTTCCTAAAAATACAAGTTATCTTTTCCTAGTGGTGTTCTGAGATATTTGGAAGAGGAAAACAAAGAACAATTTCTATAAAAGCAAACACTAACCTCCCAAATGTTGCTTGGCCTTATCTCAGTCAACTTGCAAAGCCAGTGGCTCACAAAACAGAGCTGCAGAAGGATGCCTGATTCTCAGTCATCAGGCATGGTTACTGAATAGAATGTTTCCTCTTCTCTGAGAACTGTAGCCACACCCTCAAACTTAGCCTAATGACTTTTAAATTATCACTGCATTCCAAAGGAAGGCACTAGATTTGATAGTCTCCACAGGGCTATGCTAAGTGGTATCTAAGTCACCCTAAATTACCTCAGTTAGTCTATAAAGAAAGCAGAGTGATTTCAGTAGAGAGGAAAATCAGTCATTTCTTTGAAGCAAATCCAGAAGAAGGCATAGTGCTGTGACATGCTCTGTGTACGCTACCTCCCCATCCTATAGTGCCAGCAGGGGGCTGCTGGTGGTACAGGCTTACACACTGAGGAGGGAAGCAGGGCACTTACATCTCCTGCCAGCTGGACGTGCAAAAAGCACAGATGCCACCTGTCCCCCATTAGAGTGCAGAAAGAAATAGCTGGTGCCCCAGGGTCAAAGTTGGTATTTCAGGTATAGACTGGATTCTCCCTCTCCCGCACAGGTGAGATGCTTCAGAGTCAGAGGAAGGCTAGCAATTCACTGGAGCAGCAGATTATCTGGGCTTGCCTACCCTTCTAGGTGTGGTGAGGTGAGGATGGCTGAAATATCCTTGTATAGAGTAGATCATTCTCATGATATCTTCTACATATTCAAGAGAGAACACTGTTAGAACAATAGGAAGAAAGAAAACAGTGCTGCCTGGAGGAGGCAAAACCTCAGGAGCCATTGACAGCTGGGCATGGATGGGGCAGGGGTAAGGACATCTCACAGGACCCTACCACCAACATCCTGTGACAGATGATGTCTCCAGGTTAAAGGCCAAGGGAACTTTCCATCTAGCACCAAGCATACTGAGTTCTTCCCCTCCTTGGTTGCATCAACCTATTGTCCTCTGCCTCAGAAAGGCCAGAACGAGGTGATGGGAAATGAATGAAAAAAGACATATCATGTCCCCTCCAGTTACTGCTGGAGAGGCTTACTCTGAGCTAGGTTTATGGAGAGAGGTGATGTTTTAAATTCACATCTAAGATGAATATGTGAAAATTAGCTTGAAGTATATCTTATAAAACTGAAAAGTGGAACATCTTTCCACGGTGACAAATTAATATGAAATGGGCATTGACAGAAATTTAAAATGATATGGAATGAGTATTGACAGAGATTTGAATTGATATAGAATGGGCATTGACTAAAATTTATAGGTAGTGGTAGGAGAAGCAAATTTTACAACAATGTGTCATCCCTTTTTATAAACAGTGATGTGTCATTTAAGGCATTTCTGTTTTTGTTGTTGTTTTCTTTTTATTTATTTATTTGAGAGTGACAGACAGAGAAAGAGAGAGAGAGAGAGAGAGAATGGGTGCGCCAGGGCTTCCAGCCACTGCAAACGAACTCCAGACGCGTGCGCCCCCTTGTGCATCTGGCTAACGTGGGTTCTGGGGAATCGAGCCTCGAAATGGGGTCCTTAGCTTCACAGGTAAGTGCATAACAGCTAAGCCATCTCTCCAGCCCATTTAAGCCATTGCTATGGCTTACAGCCAGACTTTCAGCTGGATCATGGGTCATTCCTCAGATAGAAGAACAATAAGACAAACAGGTTTCATGTCCAGAGTGCTGAACACAACCTCTAAATAAACCACGTGGCATGGCAAATATGGGGATGACCTGCACCTGTCCCGTCAGCGCTTCTCTGCCCATCAGTGGCTATCCATCTCCATGTCCACAGCTACTGACTTTTCTCCAGAACCTCCTTTACATTGATATCATTAAAAATTTCCATGACCACAGTTAAATTTAAATGATTCACTTTTAAAATGCAGAAAATTTTTTGCTTAGTCTTGTTTTCATATATACAGATTTCTTAGTTTTTTTTAAGATTATTTAACGTTGTGAACATACAAAGAAA
The DNA here is from genome assembly GCF_020740685.1 of Jaculus jaculus. NCBI lineage: Eukaryota > Metazoa > Chordata > Mammalia > Rodentia > Dipodidae > Jaculus > Jaculus jaculus. The sequence continues at coordinate 4,239,348 of NC_059117.1, forward strand.
CAATGACATGTAGTGATTCCAAAATTATGTGGCCCTAAAGGCCAGGTGTGGTGGCACACATCTTTAATCCCAGCACTCAGGAGGCAGAGGTCGGAGGATCTTTGTGTTTGAGACCACCCTGAAGTTACATAGTGAATTCTAGGTCAGTCTAGGCAAGAGAGAGACCCTACCTCTAAAAACAAAACAAAACAAAAATTTATGTGGCATTAAAACTCTTTATCCAGGGATCCAAAGTGATTTGGATCCCATGGAAAATATTTTGTGATAATATACTCTAGGTAACGTCTTGGTCCGTTCTAACCTGGGTCATCAAATATCTTGGACTGAGTAACATAAACATAGGAATGCATTTCTCAGTGATAAAGGGTGGTGATCCATGGTTGTGGTGGTTTGATTCAGGTGTCCCCCATAAACTTAGGTGTTCTGAATGCTAGGTTCCCAGCTGATGGAGATTTGGGAATTAATGCCTTCTGGAGGGAGTGTATTGTTGGGGGCCGGCTTATGGGTATTAAAGCCAGTTTCCCCTTGCCAGTGTTTGGCACATCCTCCTGTTGCTGTGTTCCACCTTATGTTGGCCAGGGTGTGATGTCCACCCTCTGCTCATGCCATCGTTTTCCCCTGCCATCATGGAGCTTCCCCTCGAGCCTGTAAGCCAAAATAAATCTCTTTTTCCCAGAAACTGCTCTTGGTTGGGTGATTTCTACCAGCAATGCGAACCGGACTGCAACAGTAGAGTGGTACCGAGGAGTGGGATTGCTGCTAGATACCTGACTGTGGCTTTGGCCTTTTGGAGCTGGTTTTCAAGAGGAATGTTGAAACCTTGGCCTAAGAGATGCCTTTCAGTGCTGTAAGTATAGCTTGATGGACTATTCTGGTCTGAGCTGCAAGACCTGAATGCAGTAAGAACTATGGACTGTGAGGTTTGGCTTATGAGGGTGAGAAAAAGCTTTGCCTGGACTGGGCTAGCAGTTTGTGTGAGAAGCTTGCTCTTGTGCCGATGTCCTGAGAAGTTGTGCAGGGTTGCTTTGCGTAGAAATGAACTGGTGTATGCAGAGGGATATGGCACAGAAAGAAAAATCTTTGGGTGAATTGTTCCCCATTCAGCTGCAACTGAGAGATTCCAACCTTTGAGACTGGGATAGCTGATCTGCACTGGGGTAACAGAAAAAATGTCGACTCTTTTGAAGGGGCCTGAGTGCTCAAGCAGTGTCCTGTTCTTCAAAGTCTGCTTTATTCCCCACTGGATTAACAAATTGGCACCCTACCTGGTATCGTGGAGTTTAAGAAATGCTGGAAAGAGGGTCATTGAGTTTGCAACACAGTCTTGTGTTTTGGAAATGGCCATGGGCAGTGTGAAGCGGGTTTGCTGGTTGCCTGCATAGAGACCCCATGGGGCCAGGAGGATGAACCGTGGCTTGCAGTGGAGACCCAGTGGAGATGCCGGGACCATGAGATGGCTGCCGAGGGGCTGCCGGCCCCGATGAAGTTTTCCAGGACTGTGAGTAGCCTAGCTGGAGGGGCAGAATTGGAATGCCAGAGATTGTTGCTGGTTAGAATTATTGGACTTGAAGATTTGTCACTGGCTAGAGTTGCTGGACTTGAAGCTACAGAGTTTGATGTTTGCCATGATTGTTTTAAATCTTGTGTTGGTTGAATGTTTCTTTGTTATGCCCAATGCCATCTTTTGCAGTGTGAATATTTATTCTGTGCCATTATGGGTTTTTTGAGGTTATTTTTTGCTATTATGGTTCAGTTAAAAGATCTTGGACATCATTGGAATTGATAAAACTATGGGACTTTTAAAGTTAGATGAACACATTGTATTTTACATCATGTATGGATATCAGTTTATGGGGGCCAGGGGCGGAATGTGGTGGTTTGATTCAGGTGTCCCCCATAAACAGGTGTTCTGAATGCTAGGTTCCCAGCTGATGGAGATTTGGGAATTAATGCCTTCTGGAGGGAGTGTATTGTTGGGGGCCGGCTTATGGGTATTAAGGCCAGTTTCCCCTTGCCAGTGTTTGGCACACCCTCCTGTTGCTGTGTTCCACCTTATGTTGGCCAGGGGGTGATGTCCACCCTCTGCTCATGCCATCATTTTCCCCTGCCATCGTGGAGCTTCCCCTTGAGCCTGTAAGCCAAAATAAATCTCTTTTTCCCAGAAACTGCTCTTGGTTTGGTGATTTCTACCAGCAATGTGAACCGGGCTGTAACAATGTTCAAGGTGAGAAACATGCCAAGTGAGGGTCTACTTCCTGACAAACAGTGTCTCCTAGGTATCTTCCCTACATATTGAAATGCGAGGCAGAAATCTAAGGACACTTCAAACATATATATATATGTGTGTGTGTGTGTGTGTGTGTGTGTGTGTGTGTGTGTGTGTATATATATATATATATATATATATATATGATTATAAATATAATTATATATAAAAATATAAATATAATTTTATATATATATAATTTTATTTATTTATTGGAGAGAGAGATAGAGAGAGGCAGATATTTAGAGGTGCATGAGTGATGAGTATGACTGGGCCTCAAGCCACTACAGATGAACTCCAGCTGCATGTGCCACCTTATGCATCTGGCTCATGTGGGCACTGGAGAATTGAACCTGGGTCCTTAGGCTTTGCAGGCAAGTACCTTAAATACTAAACCATCTCTCCAGCCCCTAAGGACACTTATAAAGGCATTATCTTCAATTGTGGCCTAATCACTCCCCCCCAAAGGCCCACCTTCTACTTCCTTATTACTAGGCCTCAACATACGAATGTGGGTGAGGGGCACAGACATTCAAATCACAGCCAGAAGCAGGGTCAGGGAGAAGAGTTCCCACACGAAGTCCACTGAGAGCTCTCTCCTCACTAGCTGAAACTAGATGTTTGATTTAGTAATGTTGCATTAAATTTAAAGTGGAATATGTTTTGCAATATTATGTGAGGTATCCAAAGCAAGAAAATCACAGAACAAAGACTAGAACACTATCCTTTAGCCCATCGCCCCTTATCTAGAACACCATCCATGTGACCCTTTTCTCCTTCATCTTGCTATGACTAACTCTTTTAAAAAACTGCAGACATACAATCTTGGCCTTTTGTTCTGCACTTTGAATTAAAGTATAATAGAAAGGCGAGTATGCATGTACTGTGGTGCCAGGCCTAAAGCCAAGGCCTAAAATACTCTCCTCTGATCTGACCATGAGCTACCATGTGGTCTATGCATGGCATTGAAACAAGGTCCTATGGACACTGTTCTTCATCAGGGGAACTAGGCACAGTTGCTCTCTGCTCTGAGTGTTGTTTCTATTCTCTGCTAGTCTATACAAGTGGTCCTAGCAGTCATATTCTCCCAAGAGAGTGCCCTGCTGCTCCTACCAAGCCGGCCTCCTCTGACCACAGTAGTTCACCATGGTAGCAAGGGCAATTTCTGCGCAGTCACATTGCTGGCAGGGTCCTTCTCCTCTGGCTCAGTTTCAACGACCAGGGTATTGCTCTCTTATCTACCTAGTGCTCACTGATGTGAGTTTGCCTATCTTCACGACTCTAGGGTCGAAATGCTTGACATCATTTATGGGAGGAATAACAAATAAACAAAGCTAGATTTCACAATATGTAGCCAAAATTTGAAATTTTGAATAGGAAACCAATTCAGTTCCATGTAGACTCTTTCCTTTTTTGGAGGGGGGGGGTGCAATCATACTTTGGACTGCCATAGATGCTTTTAATCTTTGTTTCTTTGTAATTAACACATAAAAAATTAGAGTAAGATAGTTGGTGACTCAATACATGTTTGAAAGGTGTAATATGTGGGGGTCAAAGTACAATAAGTGTCATTTCGATGTCTTTATCGTTTATTTGAGTTTCGAGCCTTTGAACCCTTTATGCAGCGATTGTTGCGAGCTAGTCTCTGCACTGTGTTACAGAACGTGGCGCTGGCTCCTCTGATGGGAGTGTCCTTAGTACTCTTTGTCCCACCTCCACTGTGTTACAGAACGTGGCGCTGGCTCCCCTGATGGGATCCTTAGTACTCTTTGTCCCATCTCCACTGTGTTACAGAACGTGGAGCTGGCTCCCCTGATGGGATCCTTAGTACTCTTTGTCCCACCTCCACTGTGTTACAGAACGTGGAGCTGGCTCCCCTGATGGGATCCTTAGTACTCTTTGTCCCACCTCCACTGTGTTACAGAACGTGGAGCTGGCTCCCCTGATGGGATCCTTAGTACTCTTTGTCCCACCTCCACTGTGTTACAGAACGTGGAGCTGGCTCCCCTGATGGGATCCTTAGTACTCTTTGTCCCACCTCCACTGTGTTACAGAACGTGGAGCTGGCTCCCCTGATGGGATCCTTAGTACTCTTTGTCCCACCTCCACTGTGTTACAGAACGTGGAGCTGGCTCCCCTGATGGGATCCTTAGTACTCTTTGTCCCGTCTCCACTGTGTTACAGAACGTGGAGCTGGCTCCCCTGATGGGATCCTTAGTACTCTTTGTCCCGTCTCCACTGTGTTACAGAACGTGGAGCTGGCTCCCCTGATGGGATCCTTAGTACTCTTTGTCCCGTCTCCACTGTGTTACAGAACGTGGAGCTGGCTCCCCTGATGGGATCCTTAGTACTCTTTGTCCCACCTCTACTGTGTTACAGAACGTGGAGCTGGCTCCCCTGATGGGATCCTTAGTACTCTTTGTCCCACCTCCACTGTGTTACAGAACGTGGAGCTGGCTCCCCTGATGGGATCCTTAGTACTCTTTGTCCCACCTCCACTGTGTTACAGAACGTGCAGCTGGCTCCCCTGATGGGATCCTTAGTACTCTTTGTCCCACCTCTACTGTGTTACAGAACGTGGAGCTGGCTCCCCTGATGGGATCCTTAGTACTCTTTGTCCCACCTCCACTGTGTTACAGAACGTGGAGCTGGCTCCCCTGATGGGATCCTTAGTACTCTTTGTCCCACCTCCACTGTGTTACAGAACGTGGAGCTGGCTCCCCTGATATTGTCCCACCTCCACTGTGTTACAGAACATGCAGCTGGCTCCCCTGATGGGATCCTTAGTACTCTTTGTCCCACCTCCACTGTGTTACAGAACATGCAGCTGGCTCCTCTGATGGGATCCTTAGTACTCTTTGTCCCGTCTCCACTGTGTTACAGAACGTGGAGCTGGCTCCCCTGATGGGATCCTTAGTACTCTTTGTCCTATCTCTCTGTACCTGCTCTCTTCTTTCCCCTCCTAGTTGTAACACACTGTCCTCTCCTTGCATAGCTACTTCTTCATGTTCACATATGAGTGAGGGTATGTGTCTGGCTCATTTTGTTTAAAGCTAAAGCGCAAAGACCTCCTATGTTCATAGATTGGAAGAAACAGTGTTATCAGAAATTTACTAGAACTAAGCCAGGTGTGGTGCCCATATCTTTAATCCCAGCATTTGGGAGGCAGAGGTAGGAGTATTGCCATAAGTTCAAAGCTACCACGAGACTACGTAGTGAATACCAGGTCATCCTGAGGTAGAGCGAGACCCTACCTTGAAAAAAAAAAAAAAAATTACTACTTGCAGCAATTTACTAATTCATTGCAAACCCTATAAAAATTGTCACTCTTCTCAGATATACAACAATCTTGAAGTTCATAAGAAACTATAGACTCCAAAGAACAAAAAAATTCTTGAGCAAATAGTACAAATTTGAGCTATTACAATACCTGGTTTCATTATATACTACAAAGCTACCTTAATCAAAATAGCATGTTGTGGGACTCAAAAAATTAATGAATGCAATATTGCATAAAGTAGAAACCCAGAAATAAATTCATCATCATAAAGCTAACTTACTTTTTTACAAAGTAGTTAAAAGAATGCGTTATATTAATATTAGACTTTTTAAAAATGATACTAGAAATCAAGATCTCCATATCAAGATAATTTTAAAAAATTTAAACTTACTTTGAGAATTTAAAATAAATCCATGTCTGGCCATCTCCATAGACTGGCCTCAGTTCTATAATTTGCAGAATGCTTGTCCTAATCAGAGGTATGTTACTAAGTTAAGTGATTGAAAAATAATTTTTTTTTATAATCAGACTGAATGATTCTAAAATCTCATCTCTAATTTAGTAGGTGAATGGATTTTGAAAAGTTATTTCAACTTGCTGTTCAATTTTTACCAACTGTGAAATTTAAAAAAAGATACTATAACTTTTCATGATCTGAACATGTGTCTGTCAAAGACCCACATGTTGCAATGTGATCTCCAGTGTGAAATTTGGTTGTGAGGGCATTAGGAAGTGATTCGGTCATGGGTGGAGTCCTTAGGAATGACGTTCCAGTGTTTACAAAAAGAGACATGGCAACGTTTGTTTTCTCCCTCTGTCCCCTCACTTTTCTGTGTCCCTTTATCGTGTGAAGATGGGACGGACAACTGATCGTCCGTACGTTGGCAAGGGGCTCTTAGCAAACACCAAATCTGGCGGTGTCTTGTCATGGACTTCCTAGACTTCAGTGCTGTTTAAGCCACTCACCCTATGGTGGCTTTCTTCCCACAGCCCAGACAAGGACCACTCCTGTCGCAGCTATTATAAAGAATCCATGCTACCAGTCACAGCAATAACCAAATGACTTAGCATGTGGTATAAGCTCAATCTATGTTAGCTTGCTGCTGGTTGCATTTTTTTTTTAATTAAACAGTAAGCTAGAAAAAAGATATAAAGGGAATAGAAAAGAAAGGAGGCGGTATTTACAGGATGGTATTGTATATATTTAAGTAGGAAAACATATTAATGGGGGTGAAAAGGTCCAAGTGAGGTCAGGGGAAGAGATTGAGTAAGGAAAGGTGGAGGGAGGGCTAATCAAAATCTAAGAGGATATAAATAAATCATATGGAAACCTACATTTTTGGACAATTGAACACTTAGGAGCCATAGATTGTTAGTAGAAAATTTTCAGTGCCAGGAATAGGACACCTTCCAGTGAGTTATTGGCCAGTGGGGGGGGGGGGGTCATTACTGAGGCCCTTTGTTTCCCACCAGGAATAGATGGTATGACCCTATTGCTGATTCCCCATACTTGGGCTACAAGGTCATTGAGAAACCCTGCTGGAGCTGAGCTGAAAACCTCCTTCATGTAGACCAGCTTACAGAAAGCTGGGAAAAGCAATGCTGCACGCAATTAAATGGGAGAGAGAGAAATCAGCAGTGGAGATATCCAAGAGTGGACACTGCAAGCATTATATTTGGCCAACCCGGCTAAATGAGCCAATGGGTGCAACAGTGGCATGTCTGTTATGGGGGAAACAAACTGGCCTCTAATTGGACTGGAGGCCTGCTCCATGGGAGGGAATACATCCCTGATACTGAAAACCTACAACAGGGGTAATCATGAGTCCTAGCAGTGTAACGTCTGCTGCTGTCTGGCTCAAAGTATACACTATGCTCACCAAACTGCCCAGTAAGTAATTCTCTTAATGTTCATACCCATATATTAATGCTACTCTCATTTTTGGTTAGAGAATCTTCTCTTTTCAGATGGCAGTGACTTTGGGATGACTCAGGAGGCAGCATGGTGCTGAGTAGTGACAGGAGTGCTCAGCACAGAAATATCTCCATCACTCCTTCCAAGGCTCAGGGTCCATTGTGGAAGAGGTGGAGGAAAGAATATAAGAGCCAAAGGAAGGGTAGGATTCCTTACAACGTGCTCCTCCAGACACAAAATGGCCTGGATATCCATGACCTCACAGAGCCTGACCAGTTGCTATACTTGTGAATGTTAACTGCTTTCTAGACAAAGATAGGGCTGTTTCTTATAGAGCCTTCTCCTAGCTAAACTTCCCGTGACACACAAAGATCAAGACAACGAATGCAGACGTACTTCTAGATGATTGCCACGCTAATAAAATGGCAGTCAGGAGTTTTACAATTTCTTCCATTGTATTATTATATTGGCTTTTCAGTATTTGTTGTTTATTTCAAATTATAGAATTCCTAAATGAAAATTAGTTTTCAAGTGAAACTATATTCAAGGAAATGAATCAAATGGTATTGTATAATTTTTCTTAGTATTTCTTCAATGACTTTAATATAGATAAAAATCCATACATGTTCTTTTATACTATTACTAAGCATCAATATCTCAACAATAAAGTTTGTCATATATTAATATGATTTGGAATCCCAACAGAGCTCCAAATTGGTATATTAAATATATTTTATTGATTGACTTTAAGTTAGTTATTGGACATTATTATTGGACATTATGAATTTAATATCATAGCACAAGGCTTTCAACTGAAGGCTAGGATAATGATATGTTTGGCTCAGAATTCAGGGCATTGACTTGGAGTCTTAGAGGAAGGAACTGATTATCTTTCAGAAGACAACACACAAACTTGGCCATGGCTATTTTGAAAAATAGTAGCACCTGCTTTTTCACAATGGGTTTGCCATCAGAACGCAGGTGTCGTGAAAACCACCAATAAACCAAAGCCAAAATGGGAAAGGAAAAGACTCATATCAACATCGTTGTCATAGGACACGTAGATTCGGGCAAGTCCACCACTACTGGCCATATGATCTACAAATGTGGTGGGATCGACAAAAGAACCATTGAGAAATTTGAGAAGGAGGCTTCCGACATGGGCAAGGGCTCCTTCAAATATGCCTGGGTCTTGGACAAACTGAAAGCCGAGCATGAGCATGGTATCACTATTGACATCTCCCTGTGGAAATTTGAGACCAGCAAATACTATGTGACTATAATTGATGCTCCAGGACACAGAGACTTTATCAAGAACGTGATTACAGGCACTTCTCAGGCTGACTGTGCTGTCCTGATTGTTGCTGCTGGTGTTGGTGAATTTGAAGCTGGTATATCCAAGAATGGGCAGACCCGAGAGCATGCTCTCCTGGCTTACACACTGGGTGTGAAACAACTAATTGTTGGGGTCAACAAAATGGATTCCACCGAGCCACCCTACAGCCAGAAGAGATACGAGGAAATTGTTAAAGAAGTCAGTACCTACATTAAGAAAATTGGCTACAACTCCGACACAGTAGCATTTGTGCCAATTTCTGGTTGGAATGGTGACAACATGTTGGAGCCAAGTGCATATGCCATGGTTCAAGGGATGGAAAGTCACCTGCAAGGATGGCAGTGCCAGTGGAACCACACTGCTGGCAGCTCTGGATTGCATCCTACCACCCACTCGTCCAACTGACAAGCCTCTGCCTACCCCTTCAGGATGTCTATAAAATTGGAGGTATTGGAACTGTTCCTGTGGGTCGAGTGGAGACTGGTGCTCTCAAACCTGGCATGGTGGTTACCTTTGCTCCAGTCCATGTCACAACTGAAGTCAAATCAGTTGAAATGCACCATGAGGCCCTGAGTGAAGCTCTCTCTGGGTACAACGTAGGCTTCAATGTGAAGAATGTGTCTGTCAAAGATGTTCGCCGTGGTAATGTTGCTGGTGACAGCAAAAACGATCCACCAATGGAGGCAGCAGGCGTTACTGCTCAGGTGATTATCCTGAGCCACCCAGGCCAAGTCAGTGCTGGTTGTGGCCCTGGGCTGGATTGTCACACAGCTCACACAGCTTGCAAGTTTGCTGAGCTGAAAGGAAAGATTGATCGTCATTCTGGTAAGAAGCTGGAAGCTGGACCCGTGTTCCTAAAGTCTGATGATGATGCCATTGTTGACATGGTTCCAGGCAAGCCCATGTGTGTGGAGAGCTTCTCTGACTACCCTCCTCTGGGTCGTTTTGCTGTTCGTGATATGAGGCAGACAGTTGCTGTGGGTGTCATCAAAGCTGTGGACAAGAAGGCTGCTGGAGCTGGCAAGGTCACCAAGTCTGCCCAGAAAGCTCAGAAGGCTAAATGAATATTACCCCTAACACCTGCCACCCCAGTCTTAATCAGTGGTCGAAGAACGGTCTCAGAACCGTTTGTCTCAATTGGCCATTTAAGTTTGCTAGTAAAAGTCTGGTTAATGATAACACTGCATAGTAAAACCTTCAGAAGGAAAGGAAAATGTTTGTGGACCTTTTTGTGTGTATGTGGCAGTTTTAAGTTATTAGTTTTTAAAATCAGTAATTTTTAATGGAAACAACTTGGCCAAAAACCTGTCACAAAATTCTGAGACCCATTAAAACAAAGTTTAATGGAAAAAAAAAATAGTAGTGCCTATCACACAATGTACTAAGAGATCAGCCATTGGATCATTTCCTTCCCTCATTAAACATCTATCAAACACCTACTGAGTGCATGGATAGACAGTATGATTATTATAATTAGCTTCATTGTCAAAACAAATATCCTCATTGCTTTGAGTTTGCCATCATTTATTTGCTGAGGAATGGGATGACTATTCCTGTATGGAAGGGTGAACTTAGAGCCAGCCTTGTAACTGAGTGCAAGAGAAAGTCTTTAGTCAAAGAACCAAAGAAAAGCGATGCATTCTATGCAGAGAAATCTACATATATAATGGCCTGAAATATGAGAGCCTAGCTGTTCAGAGTGTTCGAGAACAAAGCACTTCTGGGGTGTGGAAGAGGAAAGCGGAGCCCTGGGAAAGAGCTGTTTGGATAGACTGCTGGTAATTTGCATCAGATTTCCCACCTAAGAGTTTTGTTCAGTATAATGACAAGATTAGACTTGCAGTTTGTGGAAATACAATATTCACAGGAATTAAAATCCAGATTAACCTAGCGAGAAGAGATAGGATGTAAAGGATGATGCTGCACTATCACAGACAAAGACAGAAAATATTGCTAATATAAGGCCCTGGCAGTGGGGTGGACAGGAGAGAGTGCCTGTGATAGGTTCTAGAGTTAGACCTGTCAGACTCAAGGAAGTGTTGTGTAAAGAGGCTCCTGGAAGGGTTGTGAGTTGGGCAGCTGTGAAGAAAAAGAAAATCCTTCAGGATCTACAGATCTAAGGGGAGCACAAGAAGGCAGAAGGAACAGCTTTATTGGGCACATTAACTTTGAGGTGACAAACACCCTCATCCAGGGGATATGCAATGAATGGGACCCAAGCATATCAGAAATGTTGCAGAGAAAGCATTAGGGGCAGATGCTCTGGAGTGCTGTTTTGATGTTTCCAAAGACCCCATGTTGGCACCTAAATGCAAAGGTGACTGTGGTAGGAGGTGGAACATTTGGAAGGTGAATAGGGTTAGTGTCCTTCTTTAAGGCATCTCTTTTATAAGGGCATGCTTCTTTTGCCTGGAATTTGTGCTCTTACAAGAAACTCCAGAGAACTCACTCACTCTTGCTTATAAACCAGAAAGTAGGACCCCAGCAGACACCAAATATATCAGTGCCCTTATTTTTTACTTCCTAGATTCAAGAATGCTGGGAAATAAATTTAGGTGATTTGTCATCTACCTATAATGCAATGTTTTGTTATAGCCACTAAAATGACTAAAACATACTAGTAAAAGCTGATAATATTAATGAGGTCACCTACAAAAATATATGTGATGCTTGGAGAAAGTAGGTTCAAGAATGTAATTCTCAATCATTCTGAATTATAGTCCATGTGGCTTACAATTATTGATTACATTTTGAAATATATGAAAATTCAATGACCTAAACCATTGTTAAGGTACCACTGATATGTGGTACTAATTCATTACATTGAAATTACTGAAGTTTGTTCATAATCTGATTGCCATCTTTTTATAAATCATATTTATTTTCTTTCAAATTATCAAATTATTAATTGTCCCAACTATAGAAATCCAGATAAATGGATACATATAAAGATATGTAGATACAGATATGGTTATAAGTAGAGAATTAACTATAGTTAACACATAGTATACTTATAGTAAATATGCAATACATGTAGTTATAGATATACTTCAATACTTGCCTTTAGCAGGAGTTGTTATTTATAACTCTTTAGTTTCTATTTTTAATCTTTGAGTTCTGATTTTAATCCTAAGAAAATCAACTCTGCACCATCACATAGCTTCTAGTTCAAATTCGCCTCAGTATTTCTAGCTCTGTTTATTAACTGAAAGTGACTCATGTTCTTGCCCAGATCATTTAATTGCAAGCGTGTGTAGGCACTGTAGTAATGTCATGCTGACATGATACGCCAAAAATGACCTGTAACACAATTCCCATCTGAGAGCGGGAGTGGAGGGCTTCCCAGGCTCCCTCCCCAGAGACACAAAATTAGCACTAACTCAGGTCTCCGTCAGCCACCCAGAGCTTCCCATTCGCCACGCTATTTGGGACAGTGTCTGTACTATGAGCCGAGACTGAAAATGGACCAGATTTTATTTACTCCTCTTCTCTTTTTTTATCTCTACAAAATAGTATGAGTTCAGGCAATTACAACCCCAAACACACAGCCCAGGCATCTGTATATATGAGCCATCACATGAAGCCCTACACATTTACACAATGTATTTGGATAACACGCACACATAATAAACCTTTCTATAGATCCTTTTTCATTCTATATTTCCACTTCTAAGTGAAATGGAAACCAACGCTAGAGATTACTAGAATGTTTCAGCCAGATGACATTATTGTTATATGTACTATACCATAATTCATACATTAATATGTAAAAATGACATTTTTTAATAAAATGTGTCACTTTAATTTAGAGCTGAAGGGGAAGACATAGGAAAATATTTTCCAATTCATTAGGCCACAGGCCCAAAGAAATAAATCCTTCTGATGAATTCTGTCATCACATTGTAATTCCACCACTTCAATATTCTGAAATTAACCAGACTCATGCCACCCTCTGCTTCAGTATTTCAGCCTAAAATGCTTCCAGAAAGTTCTCCAATCATTGGCTGTGAAATTACATTGGGTACTAATGGGAGGCACTAGGCAGTGGGGGGAAAGAGAGATTTTTTCAGTATAAAACTGATCTCAGATAAGCAGTGAGCTCGTGCAGGAGGAAAATGATTTGTTTCCTTTCCCTGTTTGACACAGAGACGCACCCAAGGCAATGTTACCAGCAGGATAGTTCCCAGGCCAAGCAGAAAGCCCTGCCACAGCCCAGGGCCTGCCATGGGCACCTCAGGCCTCTCTGGGGGACTCCTCTCCCTCCTGGAGCCATCTGGAAGAGGCTGATCTGGTCTCTAGAGTCAAAAAGAAAAGGAACTAGTAGGTTGGATGTCATCGCTATGTACATGATTCCTCCACACATCCCGAGGTAGCCTTGCCCTCAGCTCACAAAAACGCCTTCAGTCCCAGACTCCAGAAAGTTTTCTAGGCATGCAGTCTTGTTTCCTATCTTCAAAGCACAGAATCTGCCCCTTCAAACCCAGGCGCCTACCCCCTGTGACATGCCCTAGGACCCTCACTAGTGACCACTCGGTGTCCTTCAAGCGTGGAGCTTAGTGAGAAATGTAACGCATTTCTTATTTTGCTTTGCTTTGCTTTATTTCTTTTCTTTTCTTTCCAGGCAGAGTCTCACTCTAGCCTAGGCTGATCTGAAACTCTGTAACCCAGGCTGGCCACTAAGCTGTCCTGTAAACAAGCGAACGTTCCCATCCTCAAAGGTTTCATGATGAGATCACGTAAGAAAACCTGTGTTACAGCCCTTATAAATATGTCTTTCCAGTAGAAACAGAATATCTGCTAATGCATCAACATGTGCCATTAAATTCCAAAGCCTCATTTATTTGATCACAGAGATCTTTTATTTATAGCTAACTGGGACTGTCGGTTTGGACAATACTTCATATTTATTCATATTTATGACATCTTCCAGTCCTATATATTCCCAACTCTTACTTGTGCTGATATATCCACTACTCAAAATTCCAACTCATCTTAGAGGCTAGGATGTTATGTAACAATATGCATCTATGAGACTTAATTTGTGATGAGCATAAATTTGGAATTTTGATTGTCATAATATTAATGAAAGTTGCCCTTTATGGTTTTGACATTTCAGTAAAATTTAAAAAAAAAAAAAACAGAAATAGGATGACATTGGGGCCACCTTGACACATATGCTAGTTCCTGTGCTGAGTACTCTTGTGTATGGTCACATTCAGATCTTAAAACAACCAAGCGGAAGCCACCAAAACCCTCACTTCTTTCGAAGAAGGAAGGGAAGTGCAGATGAGTGCTTTGTTGAAAGCCATAGATATGTGTGGTGTGTATCAGCGCTGTCCATAACAGGCTGCCTCCAAGCCCAGGAAGAGTTACCTTGGAAGGCTTACCAGAAAATTCTACACTGTTCCTCCAGTCAACTATAGCGGTCCCTTCTATTTGGGGAGGGATACATCCTAAGACCCCAAAGGAATAATTGAAGCTGTACTAGAACTGAGCCCTAATAGCCTGTGTTTATCATCATATGAACTTATGGTAATGCATATGTATAAATTAGGAATAGTTAGATGATACTAATATCAATAACTACACACAAAACAATTACAGTATTTTAATGCAAGTTATTAAAAATATGACTTTTTATATCTACAAGTTTCCATTGATACTTTCAGACTCTGGTTGATCTCAGGTAGCAGAAGCTCTGGAAAAAGACTGAAGACAGGAAGGAAGTGCTACAAATGACCCTTCTCTCAGGACATCACAGTTGTCTTTTAGAAAGGTCCCTTACTACATTTGTCTTGCTGGTATTCATTTATTGGGTATACAGAGTAAAAATTCCCATGGTTTTTTTTTTCTAACTCCTGACATACACATTTCCATGTTTATTCCATGTGCGTCTCTCAGAGGTGACACTACTCTGGACTTGCAGTGTTTCCTTTTACTGCTTTTGACCTAAGGGAGTAGTGGGAAGGTTGTGTAGATAGTCCTGGCCACAGCAGAGAAAGGTGAAGTGCGGAACTTTAGCTAAATTGTATTCTTGGTTTTTTTTAAAATGACGGGTGGAAAAGAGTATGTAAATTAATAGCAGGGTCAGGAGAGTGTATGGAGTTCAGGAAGAATAAAAAGGGAAATAGCCTCCTAATATATCTCAAAATGTGTGAGAGGAAAACGCACTACAGTACATCTTTAGAAAAAGACAATGCTAAACATTCGATTATTACATTTGTGTACATAATTGATAGATGTGTGCAGAGCTGTCAGTTTCACATAGTCACAAGTGCAATGAAACACTCCCAGTGAAGAGCACCACTTAAACATAAAAGCAGGGGAGATGGCTTAGCAGTCAAGATGCCTGCTTGCAAAGCCTAAGGACCCATGTTCAACTCTCCAGGTCCCACGGAGGCCAGACTTACAAGGTGATGCAAGCACACAAGGTCACACGTGCGCACAAGGTGGCACACACATCTGGAGTTCAATTGCACTGGCTAGAGGCCCTGACAAGCCAATTTTCTCTCTCTCTTCCTCTCGCTCTTTCATAAAATAAACTTTTTTTTTAAAAAGCAGGGGAGATGTTTCAGTGGCTGAAGAACTTACCACCAGCATAAGGACTGGAGTTGGGATCCCTAGAGCCCAGTAAAGTTGGATAGTGTAGGAGGCACCTGTGATTACAGCATGCCTCTGCAGGGGGGAAGGGCCACAGGCATGAGAGTCACCTGGACGCTGGTGATTGTGGTGTGGTGAGTAGCGCCCCAAATGAAGGGGAAGATGAGGAACAACAGCCAAGGTTGTCTTCGGACCTCTATACATGGGTGAGTGCCCATATGGATGCACAAGCATTCTCTCTCTCCTCTCTCTCGCACACGCACACACATACCCGCACATGCACAGCACACACATGCACACACACCAGCATGAAGCGTGCTAAAGCTTGTCCACCTCAGAGCTTCAGTCCTGCCCGTGCTTCGTCCCTGGCCCCTTCTATGCTTTACTTATGCTACACGTACTTGTTAAGGCTCTGTCCAGCCCAGCCATATTCCTGCTTGTGAATGAGACATGTGAAAATGAGTAAAATACAGAGAGCAACTCATATAGCATGCAGTATGTACCAGTTAGGGAACAATAAGAAATTAGGAACACTGCAGGTTAGTGAAGAAATAACTCGGGGTTTGGATGTGGGTTGTGGAAGAAAATAAGGAGCCTTGAAGAGCTCCCCCAACCCCCTTCTGTGTTTTTTCAAGGTAGGGTCTCACGCTAGCTCAGGCTGACCTGGAATTCACTACGGAGTCTCAGGGTGGCCTCAAACTCACAGCAATCCTCCTATCTCTCCCTCTTAAGGGCTGGGATTAAAGATGTGTACCACCACGCCCAGCTAAGCCTTGAGTTTTTGAACACTTCTATAATCTTATGCACACATAAATTGAATAAAGGTTCATCTTGCAATGGCAGGATTGTAACTGACTACAATGGAACTTGCATAGGTTTCAGACACACATAAAAGGGATACAAATTGGAAAGTAAGAGATCAAGTTATCATTATTTGCAGATGACATGATTCTATACATAAAGGACCCTAAAGATCTTGCGAGGGTCCACTTTCAAAGATGAAAGAAATAGTAGAGAAAAGGAATAAATATAAAACACACTCTATTAATTTAAAAAATCTATCAAACAAATAGCCAAGAAAAATAAATTGGATTTATAGGACAACTTACTGAAAAGACCAATTGAGGACTCCATTAAAGATAGTCTAAGACTGTTGATGACTTCTCTCCCCCAAAAGGCTATAGGCTGCATAACTTGTTCCAGCATCCTAACACCCATTTTCCCTGTCTCTTCTATCTATCTATCTCTCTCTCTCTCCTTGCACATAAATAAGTAATATATATTTTTAATTCAGAGGAAATACAACAGAGGCTAATGGGAAAGAAGAAGGAATTCAGAAGAAGTGGGACTTGGGAGGGAGACATAGGAGTGATGGAAGGTATTTATGATTATGGTATATTGTCTATACTTATGGAAGTTTTCAATAAAAAAAAGTTAAAAAAAATAGGGGCTGGAGAGATGGCTTAGCGGTTAGGTGCTTGCCTGTAAAGCCTAAGGACCCCAGTTCGAAGCTCGATTCCCCAGGACCCATGTTAGCCAGATGCACAAGGGGGCGCATACATCTGGAGTTCATTTGCAGTGGCTGGGGGCCCTGGTGTGCCCATTCTCTCTCTCCCTCTCTCTCTCCTTCTCTTTCTGTCTGTCTGTCCCTCTCAAATAAATAAATAAATAAAATAAAAACATTTTTTATAAAAGTTTAAAAATAGTCTAAACATTGGGCCTGATGAAGAGGAATTACTGTCTGTCAATGACCATAACAGAAATTTGGGAGAGAGCTACTAGACAGAGTGTGATGCTGAGTTCTGCTAAGGCACGTTAGAGTAAGACTTGCAGGGCACGGAAGTGAGTGAGCTGCCAAGCTGCTCCGGGCAGGTGCAGAGTCCAAGCGAGGAGATGGGAGGAAAGTCCGCAATGTCTTAACGCCAGACGTGTTACACACACGGACAGGCAGGGCTGGGCTACAAGAATGATGAGGCAAATAGCAAGTGTCCTTCCTGACTGAATCTGAAAAATCATGCTCGTAAATCCAAGCTCCTCAAAATCTCCTTGTGCCTTTCTCTTTGACTTTTCTATGTATTTGTTGTATGTTTCTGCTCTTCGGCTTTCTAATCACTTTCCTCCTTCTCATTACATTCCTGGCCAGTCCCTGACTTGAGCAAGTGGCGTGACATGCACAGAGTTCCACCAGTACCTCTGTAACTCTAGGAACTGGAGCCCAGAGATGACAAGAGTGGCATAAGGCTAATGTTCTGGGTAACTTTCGCTGCTACAATGAAAACAGCAGACTCAAGTTACTTCTGAAGAAAGATTTGTTTGGCTCATGTTTCCGTAGGCTAAAGCCTACATGCTTTTGGGTGACAGTCCCCTTGAATATATCTCTTGGCATCAACAGTGTGGAGAGCAGTGGTGGAGTTGAAAGTAGAAGCAAGCCAGCTGCATCTCCAGCCAGGTTCAAAGAGGGTGGGATGATCCATGTCTGCTATTTTTATAACAGCCCTTGATGGAGAACTCAGAGATCAACTTCATACCTTCATGTTTTGAGTACTCACCTTCATCTTGCTTCTACCCCATTCCAAAAGCGCTACCATGATGGCCAAGCCTCCAGTCACAATTGACCCTTGGGGAATATTCAAACCACACCAGGGGAGTCATAGTATTCACAAGTATTCTCCATGCTCTCATTACTTCTCAACCACTGTGATAGTTTACTTAGACTACATGACCAGTGTGGTGGGTAGACTATGAGCAGAAAGAAGTATTTCAGGTCAAGGGAGAGCTTGTCTCTTCTGTACATCTGTGTTGCTCTCGTGACAAGCTTTAAGGTCATGTGTTCTAAACAGTGTCAACCCAGGATGGATGCAAGCCTGCATGACCCACAGTGTACTTTGCATAAGTAAGAAATAAACTTTGGGCGAGCTAAGTCCTGAAATTTAGGGAGCAATCTGTTGTGACCACTGGTACTACTGACAACAAGTCACAGAGAAACATGGATGAACCTGGTGCTTCAAAATGGATGAGCCATTTTCAAGGGAGAAGGTCAAGAAAAATCAAAGTGCAGAACAGACCCTGCTGTAAGGCAGGACAACCTATACGGCCCATATGCCAACTGCACTTCTTTAAAACTCTGATCCTGTTTATCCTTCCATCTCCAGGTCATGAAGCTTTGAAACAACTAGGAAGGATAATTAAGCTCTGTTGGCTACTGGTTTCATCATGTAGGGAAGCTGTGTAAGGTGTGAAGACCAGCCCTCCTCATGCAGTTATCCAGGAGGAATCTATCAGGTATGAAATATTATAGGTTCTACTGTGATTAAATACTGCACAAGCAACATACAGTAACACTGAAGAGAACTTACCAATGAACATTATTTGGAGGTTCTCATGTTGAGCTAAAATATATGCATACCCTATAATTTGATAATTGTGATTTTCAAGTATCTTATGGAAACTGATTACTTCCCAGATAAAATTCAGTGACAAAGTTGTGTGGTGGTCTTCTTTTATTTTAAACACAGCTTACTCTTTAGTGGGAAGTTATTGATGTAGAATTTTCTGTGTGTGTGTGCTCTCCATAGAAACGGTTCTCTTTTAAGGAGAG
The DNA here is from genome assembly GCF_020740685.1 of Jaculus jaculus. Taxonomy (NCBI): domain Eukaryota; kingdom Metazoa; phylum Chordata; class Mammalia; order Rodentia; family Dipodidae; genus Jaculus; species Jaculus jaculus. Next base: position 4,258,343 of record NC_059117.1, read on the forward strand.
TAAATATTGAGAAGACAGGACTTTGGAAGGTTAGAAACCAGAGAGCTGTCGGTATGGAGTTAATCATATTTTCCTTCCCAAACCCAATATACAGCTGAGGTTGCAGAAGTGATGTCCAATGTGATTAGGGTTTACTGAGCACAAGGCATAAGATATTTACAAAGCTTTGGCATGAAATCTACTCTATGCTAACACTACACTTTTTCCCACACAAATCTGGGGCAAAGGGCATCTGCTCCCTCTTGTTTGTAGATGAAATGGACTCATCATTAATCTGTGGAATTCCTACTCTGTTACAAGCCAAAGTATGAAACCACAGTACACAAAAAGTCCAGTTCTTCTCATATTTGAGATCATCCCTGACATCATGTCTGTGTAATCATACTGTGCTGTGGTTGAGTTATTTTCTTCTTTTTTTTTCAATTTTCAGTTCATGTTATAAAATCACCCACAAAGTTTTGATAATTGAGAATAAAGCTAAAAGTGAGGCATCAAAGATACAGTGAATACAGTATCAAGCGTCAAATTTGCAAGAAATTTGGTAATGGTAAGTTTAGCAAGATATAATAATTGGATCAGGTGGGGGTGGAGAGCAGGCCAGCAGAAGATCAGTGGTCTTCCAGGAGTGAACAAACATTCTGAAACACAAATTATACCATAAAGTTAAATGTATTCTTGTTAAAAATAATGTTGAGTTATCAGAGTGGGAAAGGGTTCAACACAAAGTGACAGTAGTTTTCATCCTTAATTTAGTTAAAAAAAAATAAAACAAGGTTCAAGTGTCTTTAGGATAAGACACAGGAGAAACAAATGGAGTTTATTTAGATCTCTGAGATTCAGTATGTGCAAAGCAAAAAACTTAGGAGTACCTTTGCTCCTTACCCCTAAAACACTTCCTAAAGAAGTGATAAGGTTGTTCTTCTTTTGTTGATGATGGGACACATTTGGAAACAAACCTCCTGCTTTAAATAGAGATGATTGGATGTGAACCAGACCTACCAGCTGCCAAAGCAAGCTACCTACTCTCTTACCATCTTTCATCACCTTCCTCCCCCGGCAATGGAAATTCTGAGCAACTTTGCAATTCATTCATTTATTCTCATATTCTCTCTCTCCTCTCCTCTCCTTTCTTCTCTTCTTCCACTTTCTCTCTCTTTGTTTTCAATTCTCTCCTTTTCTGAAATTCTTAGGGACTCAGAATCCAGACAAAGGAAAATCTTTTAGCTGATTGTTTTCTATAGAGCTGTGTGCCTTAAAAATTTGCAATGGAATTATATGTTTATGTGCTTTCCTATGCATTTGAGATATCCTCCATTACCAGAAACTCTAAGCAGTAAGTGGGACTCAGCCATGACTCCTGTTTCCTCTCCTTCAATCCTTCCAGAAACTTATACCTTGAATTAGACCTTTGTCTATTGTAATAGAAAACTACTTGAGGTTAGATTCTTAATAAAGAAAAACTGTACTGTTTCCCTGTTTTAGAGACTGAAAGTCTAAGACAATGAGGCTTTATCTGTTTGGACTCTGGTAAGGCTCCCTTGACTACATCGTCATATGGCATCGTGGCATATGTGAGGAGAGACTAATGGTGATTCAGGGAATAAAAGGGAAGCTTTGCTCTGTGTATAACAACTCATTGCTTCTGGAACTTACCAGGGTCATATGGAACTGTATTAACCCTTTCTGAGAATGTCACCCCCAATGATGCAACCAGCTATTAAACATCCTACACCTTTAACATAGTCACATTGAAAACCAAGCTGCGAGCTCGTTATTCCTGAGAGAACAAACCACCTTCAACCGTCAGCATAGCTCACCTGCTCGCACAAGCTGGACATAATTGGAAAGTTTTCCACATTATCACTTACTCTTACCTGCACTGAGCATTGTCCCCTTGCCTGAGTTGTCCTACCATCCATATTTTGGCTGTCAATCTGGACCCTAGATATTGACAATGGCTAGGATTATTTATATATCTAAAAATGAACCCATAAACCCTCACCAGAAGCCATCTCTGGGGGAATCAATAATTCTCCTAAGCTCACTGAAGGCCTCAGCAACAGGTTCCTACTTAAGCTTTCCTCCCTCCCCTGAGCTCACCTCTATGACTTGGCAATTTGTACCATCCAGGAGCAAGTCTGACAGTTTATGTTGGTGTGTGATGATCAAGTTTTGTTGATTAGGAATCTGCAGTCATGCCTCTTGGGTGGGTCTCTGAGGGTGTTGCCAGGAAGGATGAGCTGAGAGAAGTCCTTTCTCCAGAGTGGACAGTCCTTCTGTTGGTGGGCCATATAGGAGATTCTGACAGAACACAGCTCCCCCACCCCCCTTTTTTTTGGTAGGGTCTCACTCTAGCCCAGGCTGACCTGGAATTCACTAAGGAGTCTCAGGGTGGCCTCAAACTCAGGGCAATCCTCCTACCTCTGCCTCCCAAGGGCTGGGATTAAAGGCGTGTGCCACCACGCTGGGCCCGTTTTTGCCTGGCTGCCTGTGCTACCCACTGGTGAGTGCCTTTCACCTGGCTGCCACCACTGTTCACTCAATGTCCGTCTACCATGCTTGGCTTTCCTCCACCGGCATTGGAATCAAGTTCCATCAACCTTCCAACTTGGACCGAAGACCAGCTGCTCTCCCTGCGTGCCCCATGCCTTCAGCGCTGGGCTATAATTGATGAGACATCCAGCCACGTGGGCTAAGCAGCTACCAGGCTCCTCAGTGCTTAACCCTATAGACAGCTGTTGTTGGATTGACATAAGCTAATCCAATAAATCGCCTTTATAACACCAACTAATTCTATGTGTCCTGATCCTCTAGAAAACCTTTCCCCAAGCAGTGTGTTTCCAATGATCAAAAGTGAACAAGAGAATGAGTTGAACCCTGGGGTAAGTTGGCATTTCCTCCTTTTAGGCCACTGGAAGATATATGGAACTAGAATCATTTTCATTCTGTTAACCAAGTATAATATTCTGTAGATTAGCTCACCAACAACTCCTCTTTTGTGTCTCCTCCTAAAAAGCAGGGTAATCTATTTGCCTAATCCAATTTGGATAGTTTTTTTTTTTTTTTTAATGCACTTTGATCAACAGACATTGCGTCAACTTCAGGACTGCTGCATTCTACTTTCTTAGAGACTGAGACACAGTGAAAGAAGCAAAATCCAGAGAAAAAGAGAGTGATCTAGTCCACTGTCACCCCAGATGAAGTGGCAGATATGTGAATGAAGCTCTCTAACCCTTCTAATCCCCTCAGTTCAGGGACCACCAGGTGACCCCACCAGATGGAGCAGAAATGGCCACGCAGCTCTTCACCTCATGAGGCATCAGTGGTCAGTGAGTGTTGATGCACTTTGTATACAAAATCCTAGAATGAGACAAGTGTGTGCCCCATGTCCTACACCCTGCTAGCTTCCCGTGTATATGGATTTCAGTAAATAATTCCCATGATTGATGGCAGGAGTTCAGAAGTAAGTGCTGCTAAGGATGGTCTCCTGAATCCTTTAGATCTCTTTGGATTTCCCTACCGTTAGCCTTGGACCAGTTTGGTGCAATGGCCACGATAGACTGTGAAGGGTTAGGGCCAGCCCTATGCTTTTTTTAGGGGTGCAGGGGGTCAAGTTATTTCTGGGAATAAAAAGAAATTATTTTTAATCCAGCTACCGGAGGACGGGTGCTTTCTCAAGAGAGGACTTAGGGGTGCAGTCACCTCCACACATGTTATCTAATAACCTAAATCTGTCTTCTGTCTCATGTGACATTCTATGCAAGCCACATAGTTTCCACCAGCAGCTGTTGGCCTTCAAATATTTATATACATTCTACAATATCCTGGGTTGGATGTGGGTTGGATGGTGACCTTAGTTGCTGTTGAACATTTCTTATTCTAAGAACCGGGAAGTAAGCTATAGATTTTCAGCAAAAGTAAAAGTATTTCCCTGATGAGTTATTATAAAATGAAGTTTTATATAAGATAATCACATCTATTTTCAGAAAAAAGTAACAAGTCATGTTTTATAGTCTCCATCCTTTGTGGAGGTCTTCATCAAAGGATATATTGGCTCTGTCTTGAACCAGCAAAAGCCCTGGCATGGGAACAGCAAGGTCTTTGGCTGGCTCTTTCGGGTCACCATGAAGCTTTTGGATAAACTGCTTAGTCACTATTTTGTATGTGAGGGTTTGATGGCCCAGATATTATTTGAGTCCCTACAGGTATACAGCTGTTAAGTATTCCTGGGCTCCTCTGGCTCCTGGAAACAAAGTGAAAAGGAAGCTGTTTGCAGCTGCAGTCGACGGAGAGGCCATCTGCTTGGCTCCCCGGAAACTCTTAGCCAAGGACTTTATTTCTTGCTGCCTCGCAGCAAAGCCGGCAGTTTCCTATCGGGAACTGGCTTGAAGGTCACCTCTTGCAGTCTCCAGAAGACATTTCCAGAAAGAAGCACATGGCAGCCCTGGCCCTTTGTAATCTGTCTCAGCTACTGTTCTGAAATTCCTCCAAGTAAAGAGAGAACTCAGACTTTCTCCCAGTGGGATGCTCTTGGACACTGGCATTGCAGCCACTCATCCAAACATGAAACTCTCTCTCTCTCTCTCTCTCTCTCTCTCTCTCTCTCTCTCTCTCTCTCTCTCTGGAAGTCTGGTTCTTCTCTGAGCAATACTTCCTTCTCTAACCCTCAAACATGATAGTCCCATAGGCTTCAATCTTCCCTTCTCTGCATTTCTTTTTTTAAGTGTGTTTGTCCATTCCAGAATTCTACACTCGCTCCATCTATACCCCCAAGGAAACACACTCCTATCACCCTTCCAAAAAGATGTCTCCTGCTAGACTCAATTCCTTTTCCAAACCTGTATTTTCAAAGCAAATTAATCATATTTCTATTTGGATGATGGTTGGTTCTGAACATCTTTACTTGCTGACCTGAGAATTTTAGCTTTGGCCACAGACAGTCTATAAGCGACTGACTTGCATCCTTTCCAGTATTACAACCACAGGGAAAGAATGCCATGAGCCACACCTTGGACACTGGTCAGTCTCCAGCCTCTTCTCCTTGCCTCTATTATTTTGACTTTGGAAAGTACCCTAGATATTTCTCCTGGGGTAACTTCTCTAATACAATTCTTCCCACTTTATCTTCCTGCTCAAAACCTCCAGCTGTGGCTAATGTTCAGTGTGAATGCCATCATACTCACATGCGCGACTTTCACAACAAATCCATCCCACCCTCTCGGCCTGATATCCATTCTGTGTCTACAAGTTATATAGGTCTGTAGACATGAAGGCTATAGTTTGGATATGAAGCGCCCCTCAAAGACCTAATGCAAGAGGCTCACTCAGCAGCTTGGTGCAATGGGTCAGTATTGGACACTTTAAAATGTCAGACCTAGTGGAAACTCTGAGCTACTGGACACATGTCCTTGAAGAGAATAACAGGACTCTCCGTGGCTTGTTCTTCCTCTCATTTGTTTCCCAGCCATGAAGTGAGTATATTTCTGTGTAATATGCCCACCCATGACGTGCGGCCACGCTGCAGGCCTGACAATAATGGGACCAATGTACCATGGAAAGCTCTGAAACTGTAGGACAAATAAAGCTTTTCTACAGTGTCTTTTTCTTTTTTTTTGGCTTGGCTGCCTGAGTATGTGTTATAGTAACAGCGAGATTCGACACTGCACACCATATTGAACAATTCGCAAGGCTAACCACAGTTTGAATGCGGCTTCACAGTGCTGTGCAACACAAATGGCCTGGTCACTGCATGTCACATGTGATTCCGCTTCAAGTCCTGTTAATCTTTGTGGCCTTTGTCCATTCTGTGACTACCCACCCTGTTGTATTTTACCCAACTTTGTGTTTCCTTTACTTCTCAAGCTCCAGCTCAGTATCCTGTCTGCTAGGAAGACTTTTTTCACCTGTCACATTCTTAATTCATGATTCATGAGGCAAAAAATTTACATAAATGTAATAATAATTGTACAATTATATAAATATAAAAAGAATTATATAAGTCATTGTAGCATTTTTCCTCCACTAGACCCTTTCATCAATTTGGTCATTGTTGTTTCATTTAGCTCTTGGATTTGAATAAAACTTCCTAGATAGTGGGAACTCCCTCTAAATTTATGAGTAGCTAAAACGTTCTGTGACTTTTTTTGGAGGAGTTTGATTGTTTTGTTGTGTTTCAATATTGTCTGAGCAAAATGATTCAAAGTAAGTGAGTATACAGATGTATTCTCCATAAGCATACTAAAGCAGTTGCCTTCTTGTTTATAGAGGAATAAAGCCAACGAAAACCACCTAACCTGCCAAAGCTCATGGGAGAAAAAGCCTTATATAAGCTTATAGATGCAAGGAAAGGTTTTTCATGGTGGGAATGCATGACAGAGCAGTCAGCTGGCTCACATCGTCCAATATGAGTGGGGAAGACACACTTGGAGTGAGTTTTCCCTGAATACACTAGAAAATCTCAAGCTCCACCCACAACAGCTCACCTCCTCCAACAAGGCCCCACCACAAAGGGCCCCACAATTTTATCAAGTTGGCACCAGATGAGGACCAAATATCTAAAAACACATGAGGGACATTTTACATTCAAATCGTCACATTCCACCCTGGTTCCCATAGATTCATGGTCATGTCATCTTAAAATTTATTCTGTACAACTTAAAAAAGTTCCATAATCTTCACCAGTCCCACCATTGTTCAAAAATCTAAAATCTAAGACTCAAAGCAGTCTTTTAACTGTGGGCTCTGTAAATCCAAACACAAGTTATATGTTTTCGATGCATAATGGCACAGAATAAATATTCCCATTGCAAGAAGAAGGCATAGCAAGGAAAGACCAGACCAACATAAAATAGAAAATCAGAATAGTAAGCCTCAAATCAGGCAGTGCCATGTCCAGCTCCTGGGCCTTTTGATACAATCCTCTGGGCTCCAGAGGCTTCACAAATTCCTCCCCTCAAGCTGTGATGGCTGCTTCACAATCAGAATCCACAAGCCAGTGCCCACTTCTTTCTTTGGCAGCCATCTGATAGTCATAGCATCTCCAAAATCCCAGAGTCTCTACTGCAAACATACATTCGTTTTCACGTCGCCATACCCCAGCCTCACGGGCCTCCCTGCAATGACCTTAGCTCTATTTTGCACACTTTCCAGACTCAGCAGCTCCCAGAACTGTGGTCACACTTCTTGAGCCCTCTTTTTTGCACATGTCATACTTCTACAACCAGTAACATGTGGGTGCCAAATTTGTAAACACAGGTGGGGCTAAACCTTGAGGAGCAGGAAGCTCCTTAAAAATTATTCCTTCTGGTCCCTACTTCCAAAAGTATCACCATTCCTCCTACTGTACTGAAGCAGAGCAGCTGCTCCATGCTCAATAGTGGTAACCTTCTCAACCACTGTAGCTGAACGAACCAGCAGTAGTCTATTTGCCTGGAATCCTATCCTTCTCACATTTTTTCCTCTGTCAAGATCTATTTTTCCCATCCTTCCTCTCTGTGTTTTATTCTGCCAACATACTTATCTATATACTATTCAATTCAACTTTGCTCAAGTTCTCAGGACACAGCAGAATACAGCCACCTCCTTGTAAATTATAGTAGCATAACTATGTGTAAGGTTTTTGGTTTTGGTTTTTTTTAGGCAAGCCCAATAAACTAGCTTTTATTATGCAAGAGAGTGGGAGCAAGAGAGAGAGAGAGAGAATTTGCATGCCAGGACCTCAGTCCGTGTAATTGAACTCCAGATGCATACACCAATTTGTGTGCATGGGCAACTTTATGCATTTGTGTCACCTTGTACATCTGGCTTACACAGGATCTGAAGAGCTAAGTGTGTCCTTAGGCTTTGCAGGCAAATGCCTTAACCACTAAGCCATCTCTCCAGCCCTACTATTCTTTATAAGACAAAAACTGATCATGTGGTCATGTCACCCTTTCTTGTATCCATCAGTACATCACCAGGGCTTACGGAATGCAATGTATCTGAATACAAATGGCTTTTCTAGCTCCACCTCCATACCACCAACCCTGAGGTTAGATGCACAGCTGGACAGTCTGATTACTCTCTCTTTTTCTGCTTTTATGCATGGGATACTTTTCCTGCAATACATAGAAAATATCATTTAAATGTTCTGACTTTGCTCTGAATTGTTATTTTAATATAAATGTTAAATTTAGATACTTACAGAAAAAAATACAGAGAGGTAAACATGTCCATTTTTATAGTCTTTCTTATCTCTAGAAAGCAGGCCTGGAGCTTGCTTTCCTTCTTTCCTCCTTAAATTAAGAATGTAACCACAACTGGCTGTCCTTCCATTGTAAGTTTACTGTAATCCCTCAAAAAGCTAGTGGTGAATGATGTTGCCTTTTTGAAGACAGGTTCCAGATCCCTAATGAGACTATTAGGGGGAAATTTAGAGATACTTAACAGCCGATGGATTTCCTACAAACATTGGAGTTTTTCCCCAGTGCGTGAGCACACTAGCCAGGTTTCTGTGCCAGGACTTACCCCTTGGGATCCAGTTTATACGTAAAGGAAGATGAGGTCTTTGCTGCTGACAACCTAAGCCACTAGGAGCTAAGATGATATAAAAACAGAATAAAGGACGTTCCCTTGGGAAGCCCTGCAATGCTGGCCATAGAGGAAGCGATTTGTGGAAGAGCAGTGTAGCCTAATGGAAGCAGCCAGGGTGGAAGATGGACAAATCGAAAGTCAAGTCTACTAAGAATTCGTGTGAGTTCCTGGGGTCACTGAGCTCTCAACTGTGGATTCCTCATCTATATCATTTCTAGGAATACAGAGTGATTAAAACTACATGACAGATGAATTTTTTTAGATATTACTTGGCTGTTGTTTTGTTTCTGTGCATTTCCTTCAAGACACACATATATACCCCACACACAAAATCTTTGAACTGCCTTCAGTCAAGGACTTTTCACTTCATGAAACTCTTTGCCTTAGTAGAAACAGGTCTTGTCTTTTTTCACTGTCAAGTTCTTAAAGGAGATGGCAGTATAGTAGAGGATAGAGAAAGGCACACTGATGCCAGAGAAAACGGGAGTTGGCAGGTAAAAGAGGAAGCTTTGAGCTTCGTTTATGGCCTCATCAGGTACCTAAAGGAGGGCTGTGAAAAGACAGCCCAGTCCACAGACACCCTGTACATTCCCATGATCCAGGTAGATTGCTAAAAGCTCAGATCCACACAAATGAAAGGCATAGGGCACACCCAGGGCTGCCTGACAGCTGCAGACCGGGGTGTCTTTGCCAAGGGTAACTGAGGTAATGACTGACAATGAATTTCCCTGACCAATGAGGGAGAACGAAGCCTGCAAATCTAACTGCAATCTTTTCATCCAGAAATATGACATCTCTGACCTGCCAAGTTTTGGATTATAAAGGTTGTGCGCTACGAGTATATTTTGGACTGACAGCTTATGTCTTCCACAACTTTAAGCGTTGACGTTGCCTCACCCCTCAGTTGTGGTATTAGGAACAGGAAGTAATTAGTTTTATTAATTAAATCATGAGAAGGAGCCTCCACAGTGGAATCAGTGTTGGCACAAGAGGAAGGCATACCAGAACTTCCTCTTGGCCATGTAAGGGTAGATGAAAGAACACAGCTGCCTTCTGGCCAGGAACCAAGACCCAAGTCTTCCAACACCTTGACCTCAGACTTCTTAATCGCCAGCTCTGTGAGACATAAGTGTCTGTCGGCCAGGCCTCCAGTCTCCAACTTTTGTGGTAGTGGTCTGAGCTGACGCAAGCATGGCATGAGTCCCCAGGACTCGCCAAGTCTTCAAAGAGTGCCAGGCTGCTTCTTCCTCACAGCTCCATACTCCTGCCAGAGGAAGATGAAGCCCGGCGGTTGCGGGGGCCTCACTCTGCTTCTACTTGAACTCTAACCTGCTCTTTGTGAACTCACTTTTGTTTTATTAAAGTATTTTTAAAACACTGCTCAATGCTTTACTTTTTAACATTGTTTAATTTATTAGATATGTTAAAATAAATAAAGTCAGGCAATCTTTACAAATGTGATTCTTTGCTTAGGTTGTTCTTTTGCATTGATATCAGATAAAATGCCTGGTGTTTCTTTCCCTCCCAAAGAAAGGCTGTACTCTATGGGTTTGATTGATTAACAGTTCTGTGAAGGGGTGAAACCAGCAATGCCTGGAATGAGGTTTCACCCCCAGTGAGGACAGTTCATGTTGAAGTACAGGAGACTATTATTGTTGGCTGAAAAAAAAGGGCTTCAGAACACTCTTTACGTTAAGCTATGTACAGGGGAAGCTTGGCCCGACCTTTTCAATAATGACCATGCACTCTTGCGGATGAGTCACTTATGGCTTTGCCTCAGCTCCTACCCCTACCCACCCAGACTCATGTACTCCTTAAATTCCCACACGAACTGGCTAAATCATGACTTTGAGTAGCACCCAGTATCATCAATCCCATATAGCCAAATGGAATAGTTAAAGTGAAGGCTTCCCTGAAGGCAGTATTATACACTTACATATTACCCTTACTCATTATTTTAAGGACAAGACCAAATATTTAAAGATTTGCCATTCAAATAGCATTTATGTGAGTAAGGACAAGGAATCAGATTCACCATGAGGAAGACCACCCACCATTAGAGAATTTTTGTTTCTACCTTTGAGGTTCTTTCAAGGCTACTAAGCCATTTATTTATCTTGTTTGTATCTTAGAAAAATGGCACTCACTTGCAAATTGTAGCTGAACATCTTTCCATTGGAGATGATTGCCAATCCTGAAACAATAGTGAGCTCCAAGATGTTTAGAATAGTTAAAATATTTTTACTTCAAAGGACACAAATAGCAGCCCAGATGCAGGAAACAGAACTGTTCAATAATTTTGTATGTAAGCAATGTTAGGAAGATGAGTTAATGACATAAGCCCCTCTTCATCTATAGAATACTGTGAAATCATTTCTGACAGTAGTTCTCAACTTTAAAAATCTATTGATAATTTCAACTTCACAAGATGTTAATTTAAATCATGTTGACCTGTGCCTTGAGTTATCCCATTATTTTGCCTTCCTTCGGTCGAAGTTTGGTAGGGCTTACTGTAGCTATACAACTGCATTTTTCTATTCTGTTATAAATACAAAGAAAGATTATCATTCTAAAGCCACATTTTATAAGGGAGATGTCATAAAATACCTTTGTAAAAAATAATTTATATCCTAATGATCTTTGATCATTTTGAACTTATCTCTTTTAAAATCAAAGTTTAAAACCGGTGATTCATTAACGTTTATTCTACTAGATATGTAGTGTGGTGTGTTTTAGATTAGATTCTCTTGCACTTATTAAAGGGTATTCAGCACTAGTATGCCCAGTACTATGTCACTGGGCTTGGCCTATAGCCAGGCCTCAGTTCCACTATCTGTAGTGTAAGAAGTTTGCACTAGCTCAGTGAACCTCAGGAAAGAAGTTTCCAGGCACACAGAGGGGCTATGAATGGATAGACGTTCAAGTGCTATCCCAAGATTCTAACATTTCATCCTTCACCTCAACCACACTTAACCCAGGCTAAGAATAATTGGAAGAGGGCAAAAGGAGCTTCTTGCAATCTGCTATTGTGTGCTATGCAAAACATATTCTGTTGGAGGAAAATAAGACGTAAGGAAATAGAAAAAAATCACATTTTCATAAATTGAAGGAGTTCACATTGCTAAAATAATTCTCCTTGAAATCATCTATACAATCCCCACCAGAGTCCCAAACACGTAGATATTCACAAGCTTCTAGTAAAAGCATGTTACCTTACTCACTCATGGCACACAACAACTACAAAAATAGATCAAAGACCAAAGTGTTAGAGCTGAAATTCTGGAACTACTAGGACAAAGGTAAATGGGACATTACATTTAGTGAAAGCACAGCACAGGAGTTATGTGCAGCCAGGGTAAAATAGACGTATTAGACAAGAGACTCTCTCTGCAGAGACAAAGGGTAAGTCAGACTGGAAGTCGTTCTGACAAGGCCGCACAGCAGACCCAGAGCAAATCACACGGAAGTTTGAGACTTTAGCTTCGTGAGCCCCGTACCATGGGAACTCTCAGCCCTGGCATGGAGCCTACGATGAGCACACTGAAGAATTTGGTGTCCACATATGCATCCAACCGGCATGAAGAACTTTTGACCTTCAAAAAGCTGAAAGTCTGGTGAGAGATCTCCCACAATGTTGGTGAATTAGGAAATAGGGTGAATAAAACTCTTCCTTAGGAAACTTTAAGGAGGTAGAGAATAACTGAGAAAATATACCATTGATTTAAATATGGATAAGGCCCCCTAGCATTTTAAGACATCCATCATAAAAAATGTTTCATTTAATTAGAGAATGCATCTAGATGAACACACACAAAGAGCATCTGCTGGTAGGAGGGAAAGTTTCAAGATTTAAACATGCCTGGTTTGTTCAACCCTGAAAGAGAAACATTGGAAAAGAAAGATGAAGTTGACCGATGAATCTGGATTATAGTATCTGCATATGTTCATATGCATCTACTATGATGGAAATGTACATTAGATTTAACTCTCGCAGCGTATAAGACACAAACAATTTTCATCTGTGAAAATGAAAGCTGAGATGTTCACCACTTCATAACAGGGATATGTTCCGAGAAGTTAATCACTTGGTATTTTAATCATCATTCAAACATCAGGGAGGAGGCTGGAGAGGTAGCTTAGTGGTTAAGGCATTAGGCGGCACATGTGTTTGGAGTTCCCTGCAGCAGCTGGAGGCCCTGGTGCACCCATGTTCTCCCTCTCCTCTCTCTCTCTTCCTCCATCTCTCTCTTTCTCTGGCTCTCACACACTCTCTCTCAAATAAATAAATAAAATATAAAAAATCAAGGATAAACTTAGGTGATATAAGGTATATGGTATATCTATAGTAATAGCTTACATTCACATATGCTATATGTCAAAGGCATAAATATTACATACACGTGTAAGCTATAACTATTGCTAGTATGGTCATGTAGGACAAAACATGAAATTAACACAAGAGAAAATGATGCAACAAGACATATGGTCAGGGAGGGAGAAATGGCTCAGCAGTGAAGGTGCTTGCCTGCAAAGCCCAATGACTCAGGCTCAATTCCTCATTACCCACGTGAAGCCAGATGCACAAAGTAGCACATGCATCTAGAGTTCATTGGAAGAAGCTAGAGTCCCAGGAAAAACCATTCTCTCTGTCTCTCTTCTTGCAAATAAATAAAAATAAATATTTTTAAAAGGAGATGTGATCAACAGAAAGTGTGTGGGTTGCTAATCGGGTGCCATGGTCCTCTGTCTCAGGGTAGACACTGTTTTAGGCAGAAAGAGCAAACTCTAACGTAATGCTAAGGAACAGTTAGTGAATACATGAACCAGTAACAAATTTTAGTTACCATTGCCAGTTAGAGTATCCCATATGCTTTGTGTCATTGGCAGCAGAGTGCAGGTCTTATACAGGTATCACTACAAAATCCGCTTCTCCTTAATAGTTTCCTGTCTGATCAATGGTGCGCTGTGTCTGTGGGTGGGTGTTTGTCTTCCTCCCATCTCTAAGCTACTGTGAATAGTGTTTCCATAAACATAGCTTTACAGATATCTCCTTGGGATTGCTGTATTACACGCTTACCTCTACTTTATGTTTTAGGAACTTTCACATAGTTTAATATACACGACAAAGGCTAAGGGTTCCAATTTCATCACATTATTGCCAACATTTTTTTTCTGTTTTTGGATATCGTTTTTGATTCTAGTGACTATGAAGATGTCCTTAATTTTCTGTTTTATTCTTTTCTTATTTTGTATTTTCACACTGATTGGTGTATTCCCCTTTCTTCTTATTTTACCCTTCTCTTGATTGGAACTTACATGCAACTTATATTGCTCTTTTGCAGGTCATTTTAGCCAAACAACTGTGCATATTACCTTATTTTCGTATGAAATTTATCACTATATTTACTTTCATCATTGTATTAGTTCATGTCACTGTGACCAAAATCCCTGATAGACGTGAAGAAGAAGGCTTTCATTTTGAGTCAGGGTTTCTGAAACATCAGTCCAGTGTGGCGGTCATGATGGTGAGTCTCTATTTATTAGACCTGTAATGAAAGGAAGACAGATTTCTAGACATATACCTGAGGGCATTTCCAAAGAGGCTTCATTCACTGAGGGAGGAAGTCCCACCCTGAATATGGGTGCCAATCCAGCACCACCCCATGGGCTGGAGCTCCCCTCATACTACTGAAAGCTCTGCAACAAGCCTTAGCCCAGTGTCTATAGACACTGTTTTCCCCTCCAGCTTTTTTGATTTCCTAGTCTTCATAGATATTGTAATTCTACTTTCTATCTAATAGATATGAGGTATTATTAGAATTTTCAAGATAAACTTGAGTGTGTGTGTTTGGGACAATCACAGCTCAATTATTTTACCTTATTGTAGAAATCTATCTATCTTTTATGCTGTGCCTGGAGCTTAGTTTACTGTCCCTGACTTGTATTCACCCATCACACCTGTAGGGGCTTCTGGTTGCCTAACCTTGGCAGAGATCACCACTGCCAATGCCATCCATCTTGAGATGACCTTTATTTCCACATTATAATTGCTATCCTTTGAGATACTCTTGTGATTATTTTTAATCACTTCAATAATGTTCTCGAATTCTTTTTAGCATTTAATGCAGTGTATAAGGTATGCTGCACCATGCGGTATATTTCTGAACATCTGGTCTGCCATATTGCTCTACGTGACGTTCTACTCATGCTGTTCCTCAGTCACATTGAAAACTCATTCCACACTTTGCTATTTCCAGGTATTAATTCTATAAATTCTTCTTGGTTTAATAGCCATTGTTATTTAACAGTTAAGACTTTGGTCATTTAAGTCATATACTCTGAATTCAAGCACAAATCTCCAAGTACAGACATTACATGATTTACCTAGCTTTCAATACCTTTATGTATTCCAGTATAAAATGCAGGTATCAATATATCACTTTTTAATGGAGTTAGGTAATATTAGTTGAGAAATACTGATAACAAATTCTAGCCATGATATAAGGAATCTGGAGCCAATATAATAGGGAATAAAACATTATTTATTATTACTATTAATTATTGAATTCCTTTCCTGTATTTAAGGATCAAAGATTTTTCTATATACTTCAAAAATCCACATGGATTTCTTTGCTCAGTATTTATTGCTTTACCCTATATTCCCATTGCTCATCTATTACTTATATATCTCTTAAAGAATATCTATCTAGCTCTCCCTGCCTTAGAGTTACATGAGTATTTACTAGGGTCAAATCTTACAGCCCCTGAGCTTCCATAGAATAAATACTTGGTCATAACAGCCCTAAAATCTTCATGGAAGACACTCAGGGGTGTCTGCTGTTGATCACCAAGTTGATTCATACTTTTTACTTTCTACATACCAAAGGATTTCTCAGTGAAATGGGTCATATATGTTTATTTAGAATAAAGAAAGAAAAAAAAAGGTAATGTGTTTTTTTTGAAAAGTTATGTTTCATAAATATGTGTGTATGTGTGTATGTGTGTCTGTGTGTGTGTAGCCAAGTGAGCCTTAAGTCTAACCATGCTTGAGGCTCTCATAAAGTGTATCATAGTTTCCATTTTTCTTGATATGCATATCCATAAGTTAACTTTTACAAAATGTGCTAAAGTACACATTTTCTGATATTACACCAAAATTGAAAACAGATACACAAATGGCTTCATTACAAGAAGTTTGAGGTAAGCATATTCTGTCTTATGGGAAAGGAAGGTAAATTGCAAGGATAAAAATAGTTAAGGGAGAGCTGGAGAGATGGCTTAGCTCTCAAGACACTTGCCTGTGAAACTTAAGGACTCACATTAGACTCTCCGTATCCCACATCAGCCAGGTGCACAAAGTGCAAGTTTGCACATGCCCAGTAGGCGGCACAAGCATCTGGAGTTTGAATGCAGTAGCTGAGGCCCGGATGCACCGATTCTCTCTTTGCATCTGTCTGTCTGTCTATCTCTCACTCTCTCTAAAATAAAAAAGTAGTTAAGAGAGAGTGGGGTGATTAATGTAAGGGATCAAATAAAGTCATCAATGCATTAGTCCAGGTTATTCTGAGAAATGGACTTAGGAGATATCAATGTAGATGTGAGCGTAAGTATGCAGAGAAACTTGTTTAGAGAGAGTGATTAGGAACTGGCTCATGTGGTAGTGGGGACAGACAAGTGAAAGCCTGTGTGGTAGCATAGTGACATGGGCTCCAAGGACAGGTTGGTGCTGCGGGCTCAATCCCCAAGGGTTCTGTCTTCCTAGGCAGAGCTCCTACCTTCAACTGATAAGACATGGGCCATTCACATTAGAAAAATAATGTGTTATACTCAAAGTCTGTTGAGTTGATATTAGTTTTATCTAATATATAACATCACCCCATATCTAGACAAGCATTTGACTGAAAACTGGGTTATATAATACAGTCAATAGATACACTAAATTAATTATCAAATGGTAAAGAGAGAATTATTCATTCACAAATTCCATCTCAAGTTATACTAAATGTGCCTCTTCTTTCAGCTGGTTGTGATCTTTCTTAGACTTCATCTTTTCTAAATTCAGTTCTATTGGCTGTATTTCTAAAGTTCTCTCAGATACCTTCAGATAGTACAGCTTAACCTGTTGCAAATGACCTTGATTCAAAACAACTCAAAGATCCTTTTTCTCCTGTCTTTGACCTCTTCCATTGCTTTTTTCTCTTTTCTTTTGATGGTGAAAAAAAAAAAGATGGTTTTACATGTCATCTTGCAATGTAAGTGACTTTTAGCAATTTAAGTAAAGAGGTATAGAATAAAACAGGTAAAATAGAATGAGAAAGATGAAAGTGATAACTCAGAGAAGACATAAGAGGATTTTTGACAGGAAAAAGAGAATTTGTATGTCTAAGAACATCAACCAAGTCTTTCCTAGGTGCACTAGCTTAGAAAAGCTTTGAAGAACCAGGAGCCTCCATGAGCAGCATCGGGGGAAGCTGCTGCTCTGGTCTCTACCACCATTGGGAGTAGGAGCAGTGTTTGATTTTTGATTTTTGAAATGAGAACTTGAGATTTCTGAGGGAATTATTTACTCTTCAATACAAACTGAGTGTTGACCATTTAGTTAGCTTCTTTTCATTTGGACTTTATGACTAGGACTTTAGTCAACTGTTTGAGAACCTGGCTTTATTTGAGTGCATCCTCATGTGTATGAGTTGTGTGGTGTGTATGGGGGGATGTATGCATGTTTGTGTGGTACATGCACATGTGTGTAGCACATATAGTGTGGTGGTGTGGCACATGAACATGTGTGTGTGTGTGTGATGTGTGTGTCTGCATGCATGGTATATGCACATGTGTGTACTATGTGTAGTGATGTGTGTGTGTGGTATTGTACATTTAGAGAAATGTGGTGTATGCAAGTGTGAGTATGTTTGTCAGGTGTCCTCCTCTGTCACCTTCCATCTATTTCCTTGAGAGTCTCTCTTTGAATATGGACCTGAGGTTCTTATGAGCCCCAGCATTCTTGGGTCTCTGCTCCACAAAACTAGGGCTGATGGCATGTATGACCACGCCAAGGTTATTACGTGGTTGCTAGAGAAATGAACTCATGTGCTCTCAGGCCCTGCCAAGCCCGCATGCTTGTGCGCACGCATGTCACTGCTGAGCCATCTGGCTGATGTCTCCATTGTTACAGTATCATAGCCTTAGAAGCCACAACAAGAAAGTAAATTTCCCTAAGTTCCCTAAACTGTAACTTTTTTTTTCACCAAGAATCTTTTCACACTATTATATGGTTTGTTATCATCAGAATATAGGCATTCTGCCTAACAACTTAATATTACACCTTTATTAATCAAAATAAATCCAGTATAGTCATGGTTTTTCAGCATAGACTCAGTCATATCAGGAACTATACTCTGAGCTAATTTTTCTTTCTAGCATTCTCTGCTGCTTTATGTGTGTGAGAGAGTCTCCACCGGCAGGGTGGTGAGGCTGAGATTTTCACCATGACTTCTCCTGCATGTGGTTTCCGAGTCAGTCTTGCTGGGCCTGTGCTGACTGGTGCGGGTTGTACTCAGTAGGCCAAGTACAGTGAAACTGGGAGAAGAGCTCAGGAATCTTCCAACCGCATGATGAGGCTTGTTCTTCTCCCTATATTTAATTTGGAATTCTCTTTACACCGGCTCTGTTTTGTTACTACACAGTGTAACGTATAGGTACTAGTTTCTTTCCCATCACAGATCCACATCTAGTTATTGCCATACATGAACTAGCCAGCACACAAGGGCAGAGAACTTTTTTTTGATAAATTTAGCACTCCCATTATTTCATTATCATATCCGTCTAACTTCTTCAGTTTATTAAAACTCAACAGTCATTTTATCACATTCCACTTTTCTGTTTCACTTCCAACTGCATTTGGGCAGTTGGGTTTTTGGACCAAAGTGTAGGATCTTATGTTAATCCTCGTTAGCTTCTATCTTTCAGAGACTCGTCCCATTGCTGCAGACTGACAAGATTTTTTTTGTTTCAATTCTGGTTCTGACATACAATGTGTTCATTCTCTTGCCAGGCTTCATGCCATCTACATATTTGATAAGCATGCCTTCTGTGGCTTCATACAATTCAATCTATAGGATTATACAGTCATAATTACATCTTTTGAGAACTTTCCAACCTTCTAAAGTTATATTTCCTTTCAAAACTTCATGTTATGGAGTAATGCAAACTTTTCACTAAATTTTTAGAAGTTTTACTTTCTAAACTTCAGAGTATATACTTCTTTTATTTGAATAACACAGTCTCCCACAAGCATTTCATGCTTTTAAATGTCACTTATTTCATTAATTTCTAACAGTCTTTCATAAGCATTGCCTATGCATAGACTTGTTTTGTAATAACAATTTGTTTTAAATTATATTCATTACTAATTAAGCTATAAGAAGTCACCATAAACTCAGTGATTAAAATAAGTATAAATTACTGTCTTCCATTATTGAATATAAAAAGTAAAAACACATCTTATAGATTCAAGTCCAACTGCATTACTTTAAGAGTGCAGGAGTGAACCTATGGCCATACCTTTTCTAGCTTCTAAAGCCACTTGCGTTTCTGGGCGTGTGGGGGTAGCACTGTGGAACCTTGAAATTGCTTACTCTAACTCTGAACTCCTCTCCTACCTACTGCTACTCTGAGAAGCCTGTGAAATTGTAGTGGACTGAGCTCTATTACCCAAGGAAAACCATATGCCGATCAACTATTTAAATTAATCTTGACCATGTAACGTAATAACACTAATATCTTTGGAGAATTTCATTGTGGATCATTATTCTTTCCCCAGTAGAAATGTAAGCAAGCATTTAGTGATACTTTGATTTGCATAATGCAGATTGTTAATGATGTACACATATTAAAATCACAAGTAATACTATTATTGTGTTTTGGAGGTCCTTTTAATTTTTATTTAAGGGGGATTATTTTGTATTTTTGATTGAGATATTTTCTACTGTAGTCCAGGCTGGTCTTGAACTTCTGATCCTATCATCTCAAATTCTTTGAGTGCTATGATTAGACTTTCCTCACTTGTATAAATAGTATAGTTTTAGAATAATAGTCTTCTTTTTGTCTTAATTTAGGCACCTAACTATGAGTTTCTACATTTATGAGAAATATGCATTTTCTTGAGACACTTACCTCAGAGAAATACTCATGTGCTAGACCTTGCTAGGCCTGTCACACTTTGCTAATTCTTAACTAGTTGTTACAGTTTGTATCTGACCAGAACTAAACTGTCTTTAAAACTTCATATCCATGAAAGCAAAATAGAAAACATTTGACCCCAAAATAAGCTATTGGAAGCTTGTAAAGATGGTGAGTTAATTACAAAAGAGAGAGAGAAAGAGAGAGAGAATAGAATTCCATGATCTTGGTTACCACTGAAGTGAAATTTCAAGTGTAGATTTGTCAGACTCACCAGAAACACTACATTATGAAGTAAAATTGCAGTCATCACCAAATAGAAGGCAGGAAATATTTATAAAGTCCTCCATTAATCTTGCACAGCAGAATTCAGTAGGATAAGTGGTGATGGATAATGCTACATCCAGAAGCCATAAGTTTGTACAGAAAAATTCCAGTACCCATGTTGAGACAATTGGTCACAGAGGCCCCAGAATCCCAATTCCCTGAAAATATATAGGCTATTGCCAAAGCTCTTGATTCCCCATCAGAACTAGATGTTAAGACTGTATTACTGAATATACCACATGCTTCCACTGGGGTATGATAAGAAATAAGCTATATCTGAGCTGGAAGTGTCCACCTTGATAACTAGCTGTCATAGTGTTGAAAAGTACTATGCAGCCTATTGGAATAGGAAAGTCATAAAGATTCATAACAATTATATGCAAGCTACACAACTAGTCAGTCAAGACGTGCCCACTAGTACAATAGTGACATATCTGTTTTGGGAGTAACCAAATGCTCTTTGATTGGATTTGAATTGGGAAGAAATTCATACCTGATACTTAAAACCTCACCAAAAGCTTATGGCTGAAAAGACCATAAGCCCTAACAGTAGAGGAGGCCACCACTCTTGCTTGAATAAATAGATATTGGCCTCTAAATATTTATGTTCATGCCCACATGTTCATGCAGCTTTCACTTCCATTAACAGGATTTTGGTTTGTTTGTTTGCTTTTTTTGTTTTTCAAGGCAGGGTCTCTCTGTTGCCCAGGATGACTTGGAATTCACTATGCAGTCTCAGGATGGCCTCAAACTCACAGTAATCCTCCTACCTCTGCCTCCCAAGTGTTGGTATTAAAGGCATGTGCCACCTCTGTTTTCAAATTATGGTGGCCACTGGACAGATTCAAAGCTCATCAAAGTGCTGAGAAGTGACAGTTCAGCACTAAGTGAAACATCTCTCTCACACTCTCCAAGACTCAGGAACCACTGTAGAAGAGGCAGCAAGAGGAATGTAAGAGCCAAAGGATGGACAGCACACTGGAGCACCGTCTTCTGGGTACAGAGTAGCAGTTGCTTTGATGAACTCATGGTGGTTGTTCGCACCTGCACAAGACCTGCAGGAGACTGAACTCACCAGCACGTCATAATGGGGAAGGGCAGAAAGAAGCTTCAAAACGAAAGTGATTCGTGGAGAGAAGAGGGGTGTTGGGGAGACAGAGACCAAAGAGGACAATGGGTGGGAATTTTGATCAGGTACATTATGTAAATGTTTGGAAGTTGTCAATAATTTGTTACATCAACAGAGAAAATGAATATTGGCCTTAAAGAACATAGAACTGCAATTTATCCAATACAGAAATGTATTTGAAAGTCTTGAGGAACCAACATGAAGTATTCAATAGAAGTGAAGTGCCTGTGGACTAAATGATAGTTAAATTTCTTGATTGAAAAAGAACCTCAAAGCTGTTTGTAATAACATGGTCTCAGTTGAGGTGTATTTATTTTAGCTTTCTCTACTAGACTTCTAGGGCATATATAATCTGCCTCCTTTAGTCCACAATGATGAAGCTGAAAAATGACAAAGCTTTGGCCCTACCTCTAACTGACTCACTCTATAGTGTTGGAAGACATATGTGACTCTCAGCTTCAGTTTATTCATCTGTAAAATGTATCTGGATTGCGGAGGCTGTAAGCGATATCAGTGTTGTCTGGGGTGTTATGTAAAGGAGCCTCCCTGGCACTGGTAGGGTGGTGTGGAACAGGAATGGAATCAATGGGGCTTCTTTTTTAAAAACATTATTTTATTTATTTATTTGAGTGAGAGAGAGGCAAAGAGGGAGAGAGAGAGAATGGGCATGCCAGGGCCTTTAGCCACTGCAAATGAACTCCAGACACAGGCGCTACTTTGTGTATCTGGCTTCTGTGGGTCCTGGTGAATTGAACCTGGGTCCTTAGGCTTCACAGACAAGTGCCTTAATAGCTAAGCCATCTCTCCAGCCCTCAGTGGGGATTCTTGAAATGAATTTAGTGGTATAAGCAGCGGAGGTCTGATTTTTCATACCATTAATTATTAGTGCTCAGAAAAACTATCTAAATATCATTTTGGATTTTACCAAGTTGTCAATTAAAAGAGCCAAATTAAAGCAAGCACAGTGCCCCACACTGTAACGTCAGCACTCAGAAGATGAGGAAGAAGGATCATGAGTTTTAATCCAGCTTATATAAATAAGGACAGCCTAATTGAGAAAAGAAACAAAGGCCAATATAAAAACTTGGCATTCTAATTCCCGTATTAACTAGCTTTCTTTAAAATAGATGCCTGTACTCTGAAAGTGGTAGCAGATGAGCAAAACTAAATCCACGCTACATAAACTATATAACTAATGTTGAATAATTAAGAATTAACTGGAAACAAACATTCCAGCACTAGCTCTTGAAAATACAGGATGACCCTCGAGAACCTTGTGGCATTAGAGGGCGAGGAAGGGCTAAGAGCTATGAAAGCATGTCCAACAGGCCGAGGATCAACCTACAAGACCTTCTAGCCAGCAAAGCTTCAACAGTTTAAGTAACAATAGATGTCTAGTGCAATCTGTAAGTCAATAGCCATAAATCAGTACTGCCATAAAGGAATTGTTGAATTTGTACATGAGTAACAAGGTAAGACATCCTCTTTGAAAAAATCCAGTCAGGAAGTGCAGGGGAGATGAGGGAATTTTTATTTCCACCACCCCAGAGAAAGAATGCTGCTCTCAAGATGGGCAGATGGCCGAGGAAAACTGGTGAGCATGAGGAGAACTGCTGGCTTCATAATGTCAGCACCTCACTTCCCAAATGTTTACTAATCACAAGGGGTGGAGCAACATCCATGTTAGAGAAAAAACTAGCAGACTGTATCTTTACTAAGCAATCATTTTAGATTAGTGCATTGTCACCAACATCATAATACAGTAAAATATTATGCTACATTCTCTGTTTCTCTAAGACGTTCAGCACATTTAAATAAAAGTCTTAGTAATATTGTTTTAAGACTTGACTTAAGATTACAATAGCAAAATTAGAATAAAGAATCCCCCATTAAAACACATCTTCACAGAGAAGGATGAGCTGGGTCTGATCCTGGTCCTTAGAGGACTCCTGTGTCCTTGGTCAGAGAAGCAAGGGTACAAAAAAAAAGGAAAAAAAAGAAAGCTACTGAAACATTTGAGCAAGAGAAGAAGGTTTTCTCAACAGGGATAATATCAGGAGGTATTAACGTGCCACCAGAACATTGAGGGGTCCAAGCAGGGAAACAGGCAATGGAATATGGGATGCCAATGGGAGGGAAAAATCAGAAGCAATGGCCATTTCCTCTGTTGAGAAACTGAATTTCTGAAGGCCATCCAGAAACCAACTCACATGGTCACCAGGCCTCTCCTAGGCACTAGACCATTTTCTTCTCAGATCAGATCCAAATGACAGTAATGACACGTAGCTCACAGAAGACGAGATCGGAGAAGCAACCCTGAAGCTGGTGAAAACCACTGTGATAGTAGACCTTGATTTGGCCTCAGCTCCCACTTACTAGCTCTGGTCTTTGTTGGTCCACACTCATCTGTCCGTCAGTCCTTCTTTATGTCAGTCCATTTCTTCTTATACTTTGAGAATTTATTGAACAATTTTTTTTTAAACTAGAAGGTGCACTATGGGCAATGATACCTCTGGTTTCATTTAGCTAACCTTAAATCAAATTGACTTGAACATGGGCATTTATAATATTTCATGATAAAAATTCCAGAGTGAGGGGTAGGTTTCTGAGTGAAACGAACCAAGATCTGGTTTATTTTTCTGATTTTTTTTTTTTCTTGTACCTGTTGGGCCATCAACTTTTATTTCATTACTGATTTCTTTAAAAGCTGCTGGTAACAATGGAAGCAGTAAGATCCTTGTTCAGAAGGGGCAGGAGAGGCACTAGATGGGATTCCTCTGCCAGAAACGCAGGCATGCTTTCTCCTTACAGCTCAGTCTCCCAGCCAGCTCTGTTCTACATTTCTCCACGCCAGCGAGTGCAGGGGAATGGCACGTCCATGTTGGGATGGGACTCATTAGGTTCAGGGAGAGTACAAAAGTCCAGAATGTAGTGTATACCAGGATAGAAAAAGGCATGCAAAGAACAGGGCATGAACACAAAACCAGTGACATTTGTGATCACGGTTAATCCTCAAGCAGAATGATATCTCAGGGAACAAAATGGAAAGCTGAGATTTTATTATTAGAAAGCAAAGAAAGGATGCTAACACATCAACTTCCTTCTGATCCACTGTTAATCATATTGCACAAAGTTAGGAAGTTGGGTGAATCCATTCACACCAACATCCCAGAGTGGACACCCTGTCATCAAATGTCGTTTCTGTTCAAGCCAAAGCAGCCCCTGGAGCCAGTTGTGTAACGCGAAGGCGTTTAGCTAGGTTGTCACCTATTCCTGCCATTCCTGTTCAAAGAGCTCTCGGTTTGTTTCTATAAATGTTCATATGAAACAATCGTGTTTTCCTTTGTTCTCCATGAGTGTGAGTCTGTGTGGTACAAAGGGGAAAAAGAGAATGATAAAGGCTTAAGGAAGTCAGAAACAGTGAATAGGGAGGGAGGCAAGGCAAGAAAGGTGGGAAAGAGAAGAGGAAAGACAAGAAGGAGGGAGGACAGCAGTAGAAGACTGTGTCCTCTGTGGCTGTATGGCTGCAAAATCAGTCAAGAGGCGGCTCACCAGAGCTCGGCACCACGCAAGTGCCCAGAGCACCATTTGAGACAAATGAGAACTTAGGAATTTAAGATGCTGATTTGAAATTAAAAGGTAGCTATCTTGTTTAGGTTAACCTAAGAAGTCCTCTGCTGTTTTCATGACCTTAAACACAGAGCCCAGGGACTCTTTCAGGTGTCTACCTGGTGTGGTTTCCATTGTCTCAGAAATGCCCACATGGAAGCAAACTACTTAGGCCATCTCAGAGGCTTCACCAACACAGGGAATGGCAAGAAACAAGAGCTCATTAGAGTGCTTAACGTAGTGAAGTGCTGTGTGTCAGATCTTCTCTATACTGAAATAGTTTAATGTCTTCTAAAAACTAATTTCAAGTGGTTGAAATACATAATGGTATTCAAGGAGGTGCTAACTTTTTCAGAGCTCGAAGATTTTCAGACATACAACTTCTGTTTGTTTGTTGGAGTAGAGGTCCAAGTGCTTTGAAAGGAACTTCTCTGTGTTAACATCATGCTGAAGAGAATTCCTATAACCTTATCACGTAACCTTCCTGACCCTAAATGTCTTTGCCCATAACAGCAATACAATAGAAAGTGTGGTCATCTTGCCTGCCCTTGGGGACTTAACAATTTCTTCTTTAATGTCCAACTGCACTTCCCTTCACTAAAATTCTAACTCTGTAAATCATTGTAAGATAATCTTTACTATTTTTTCTTTAGTTTGTTTTCATATTTTTTCCTATGGTCCTTGAGAACTCACCTTACCCTCCATGCCGTCCTTGGTAACTCCTAGTTGGCTACTCCGGAGTATCCTGTTATTTTCGTTGTTTTTTTTTTTTAATTTTTTCTATGTCAACAATATCCTACCTTACAAAGTCGGCTATATCTCCATTGATTTCAAGAGAATGTGAAGGAAGATATGAAAACAGACATTTGTAAAGGGAAAACACCAACAACAAATACACAAAACCGTGTGCACGGCTCACTTCTCATTGTGTAATAGAAACCCGCCAGGAGGCTGTCTCAGTGTTAGTTTTTTAAGCCTAAAAATCAGGCATACTGTCAGGCACACAGTATATTTCCAGGAACTATTTTGAATTAATAAGTAATTTAATTAAGAAAAATAAAGTATAATAGTATAGTACTAAAGGACTAAAATGGAGGCATTTTCCCAAAATCCTTTATAGTTGTCTACAATTCTGGAATCTTCACCCTGGTTTTAGGGATTTAATTGTACAAGTGTGGAACTTAAAAACTGACAAATTGCAACTTGTGTGTCTTTTGTATCTACTACATTCTTCATGATATCGTTTGTCTTTGGATTGGAACTGTTTTCATTTGTGCATTATGGGCCCTAAACTTGAGCATATATATTGCATGTCATACATTAAATGAACATGTGCCTAGCTCATGAAACTACAGATAAATTTAGTTCTTAAATTGAAGAAAACATCATAGGCCAACCTAATAATAAAAACTTTATATTTCTAAATCATGTGAATTTTTCCAATGAGAATGAATTTCTAGGGAAACAGAAGTGATTTAACACTGTAATTCAGTCATTAGCCAAAGAATACTGGAATATTCTTATATATTAATACATATTTAAATTACCAGACTCTCTGATGGTCGATTCTCTCCTGCCTCTGTGACTAGGGACATTTCACTGAAGGTCACATTTCTCAGTCAACAGAATCAAGATGCTGTCCATGCTACAGCTATCTTAAAGCAGGTTTTTAATTTCCACTTCTGTGTTTTGTAATAGACAAGGAAGGGAATTTCTCAGAAAATCAAGAAATCACTATTGTTCAGTGGCATGTTTGTGTGTTTGTTTGTTTTTAATAGCATAACTACATAGTAGTTGGTGACTGTTTATTTACTTCTTCCGGCCCCCAGTAACAGGGACTGAGAGAGAGAGGCCAAGAGCAGCCTTGGCTGAAGCATCAGAGCAAATAAACTTGTCAGTTTATCAAGCCTTGGGGACCAAGCAAAAGGCTGCCCCAGGGGATGGTTTTGTAATTTTAGAACTGGTTGTTTTGATGGCACATCTTTAAAAGATAAAATGACGAATTAATATGTCCTCAGGGAATCACTTGGCTAAGGATTAAGAATGAACCAACCAATTATCTGAAAAGTGAAAGTCTGAGTGAATTACCAAATCACTTTTGTGCCCACAGAACTCATTTTCCTATTCCTTTCCTCTCCCTGCGTCTCATCACGCCCACACCACATAGGGCCGTAAGTGACCGGCAGTCACGGCGCACACTGCAGGTTCCTTCCACAAACTTTATCCTTCCCCGTGCTCCAGCTCTTCAGCACGTCTCTACCCGGCTTCTACAAACACCCAACCATCATCAGTGGCCCCCAAACTCCACACTTGCTTTTAACCAGGAACCATACAAGAGTATTTTGACAATGAAGCAGCTGCCAGGCGCTATTAGAATTTCCAGAACACTGGAAAAAAAATGCATCTTCTCTCCAGATTGTGGGTCCAGCTTACAGAAGCTTTTCTTCGTGTAAACGGTACCGTGTGCTCACTCAAGTTCTCAAACATCTGGTGGCGCCTGCAGCTTTGCAGTGTAAGTGTCCCTTTATTCATCACCAAAATAAAATTGCAATGCTGTAAATGGAAGGCATAGTTCTTCTTTATGTCCGCACTTAAAAGGATGTATGACAGGAAGTGACTTTATCTCCATAGGTATAGGTTTCACTGTGGACTAAGCACCTGATGTGCAGTATACATATGAATTGAAACTGTCTGTGACAAAAAAAAAATGCACTTTCTAAAGAAAAAATAGCTTAAATGAGACTCTGGGATGAGGAATTAAGAACTTAAGGCCTTGAAACAATGGGTAGAACTTCTTTCAGCTGCTTCCTACAGTGTCATTTCCTTTGTGGAAAATGGTAATTTCCAAACACAACAGAAACTTCTTAACCCAAGAAACTCACAGAATATTTGCTCAAATATTGTCTTTTATTGACTTGTGCTATTATCCACCACCCATGGATTTGGGAGAGCCAAACACGCTATTTAAATATAGTACATGTTATTAAGGAATTCATTTCAACTTAAAGTCTTTCAGTTCATCTCTGTCCTCATACTTCAAACTCCCACACATATTTTCAGAAAGGGAAGTCCCTTTATAAGCCTCAAAAGAAGTTTACATGCAAATATAACAAAAATTACATTAACATGTATAGTATTTTTAGTATTCTGAATACTTCAAAGAAAAAAAAGTGTGCCTTAAAAAAAAAAAAGTGTGCCTTTTCTTCTTCCATGGAGCCTATGACAGTCCCTTCTACATCTTAAGTATATTTAAAATCATGCAATATATAATTAATGGACAAGTTACTAGTACATTAACTACTTTTCTGAAATCTATTCTGAAAAGGAAGAATTAAAAGAAAGATCTGAACATTTATCCTGACATTCTGCATTTTTAGATGAAATACTAGTTCAACCCCCTTGACATAGATAATTCCAGCTAAAAGATAGGTCCTAAATAGTACTTAAAATTATTGATAAGTAAAGAAACAATGTTTTCCTGTAATCTTCTATGATTCATGTAGGTAGCTACTAAAACTACAAGTGAAATTTGTTTGGCGGTAGATTATTCACAGGTATCTAAAAATCATTGCAAAGAGATCTTACTAAGAAGAAACTAGACATTGAGATTGATAGAAGCCATCATTCGAGCCAGTTGGTCAAACTGAGCTGCTCTGGAAAATTCAGGAATCATACAGATCTTGCCACTGTGTAATTAATAGTATATATTTCTACCTTAAACATTCTTTTTTGAGTATTTTATTTGAGTCTTATCAACCTTTACTATATACCTGATGTCTACATCATTGAAAATCTATCAAAGCAATCCTAGAATGTGAAATAGTTTGAAGAACTTATCAAGATTTGAAAAGATTAAAGAAAAAAAAATTTCCAAATGCAATATTATAAACTTAACTGAATGTTGGTGCTCTTAAAGCACTTAGGATATAGCTAAGGAAAGCTTAAAGTGGACTTAGTATTTGATATTTAAAATTATTTGATCACAATTGTCAGCATGACATTGACACTATAGTTATATGGGAGAATATCCATAATTTTAGAAATGTCAAAATATTCAGAAGTGAAATTGTCTGTAAGCAATCTTCAAATGGTTCAGTATTAACAATAAATTTGACAACTTAAGCTAAATAATTCAATGTGGGTGACTAATGTGTTCATTATGGGAGAGCTATCCAGAGCTAACCTCTACATCTCAGATATCAGCACCAAAAATTTCCCTTTACTCTCCAATTGTGACAACCATAAATATCACAACACATGACTAAGAATCCCCAGAGTGTGAAATTATCCCATCTGAGGACTTCTACCTTAAATAAGGAAAAACTGTTTAGCAAAATAATTTAAGCTTGACAAGTGTTAGCAATTGGTAGATCTGTGACCTTGGACACATGCATGATCACTAAACTGTCTTGTTTCTAATGGAGGACAAATGGGTAATCAACATACTCTTCTATACATATACCATGTTTTCTAATAAGCACATCAGGAGAAGGTGATATTTTACCTTCACCTGCAGAGAATCTAGTTAGCTCCTAAAGGGGTTAAGCCATTTTATTTTGCAAAGTTTCCTAAGACAGTTCTTCTAGACAGCCAGGATGAAGACCTCTGGATTGAAATAACTGTCAATACCATCAGAGTTTCAATGGCACTTTAGAAAAAAAATAAGAACATGAAACACAGTGTGATCTAATTCATGTCTTATGCATGTTAAACAAAGGAAATGCCTTTTACTAGCTTGTATACAGAGAAGAACATGGGATTAAGCTGCTGGTGGTGTGATTTTGCAGCGTTCCTACACTTAGCCTTGGGCATCACTTAGAGCCTCTAGAAATAAAACTTTCAGACCCCACCCAATCAGGATCAGAACTGAGCAAAATTCAGGTTTGAAAACTGCTGGAGATGCTGAGCTAATTGTTTATTTAAGTAGCCACTTCCCCTTATCTCTTCCTCTGTCCTCTCTTCTCATTGTCTCTTCTCTCCTCAATTCTACTTCCTTATTTCTTCCCTCCTTCCTCTAGCATGGTTGCCCTTTATTTAGTTAATTTAGTGACCAACCAAAGATACCCTAAATCACTTTAATTCTCAAAATGTCAGATGTTCCCATAAACTATATCTACTTAAAAAATCAGTGAACTATGAATTTTTCAAAACTGAACATACTAAATGGGTGATTTTCTAAGGGGACTTGTGCACTGCAAAAGGCATAAGAAGATGATTTATCCACACCACTCTGCATTCTTCCAGTGCTTAGGGTCTCTGTGCTGGGAAATGCTTCTCTGGGGGTCACTCTCTCTGCCCTAGTTTTCAAGGTAGACACAAAGGTCAGGAAGATGCCTTATCTCCATTCTTTATCAACCAAAAATGAAATAAAGTAAAATAATAAAATGAAGCATTAAAATGTACTTTCTATTCCTGCATCTCTTGCTCTGTTAAATGTTTCAAGAGATGAAATATTCATCGCATCCCTTTGACTACTTAGAGCACAACAGGCTCCTCGTTAGGAAATATTTTTGGTAACTCTAACAAATTTTTTCCGTGTACAATTCCATCTAATTATCCTGTACTACAACCATTTAGAGTACCCAAGCCAGCCCTTCTCCCTTTCTGTGCTACACCCTCCAAATATAGCTCTTGTATCAAAGTCAGCTCACACATCCTCTCTTAGTCATAGCCCAGGTGCCTAGGATGAGCAAAATGTAACTGTCAAAATGAATCAACAATGGAAATACCGAGTAGGTGAATACTCTTCTTGACTTTTTCCTCCTACATTTTGTCTGAAACTTGATGGGGGGGGGGCAGGGAATTCTATATAACTCCCCAAGTACAAACGAATTTACCTTTTGCATTGCCCTACTGTGACTCAACCTCTAATCTGCTCTCCTTTTCAGGGATTTAAAGAACTTCTGTATCAAAGCAGCGTTGGGTGAGTCACAATCTTGCTCTCTGCCTTCTGACTTTCCCAGGAACACCATCAATAGTAGCACATTGCCCTGCTCTTGCTGAATAAAGACAACCCTGGCCATGTTCTTATACATGGATGCTTATAGTGAAGAACTTACATGGCTTGTCAAGTTCATTCTGTCACACACACACACACACACACACACACACACACACACACACACGTACCAGTTTTGTTTATTTCCATAAAAGTATGCACCACAAGGTCGAATGGGTTAATGTTCTTTTAGAATCAAAAGGGATGTAAATGACGCAAAGAAAACAGAAGTAAACATTTAAATCCTCTGGTTGGAAAAGGCTGTGGAGTTAATTAAAAAAAGAGGAAGCCACCACTGGTTTGCACGAGAATTTGTGGGATGGCTGCCCATTGTTAAATTAGCATCATCCATTCATTGCTGAATTTGATTTCACCGCACTCCTTGCTTTCCTTCTGCAGTGGGACTGAGGCCAGTTTTGAGATTTACGGTCTTCCCCATCTGCTCTTGCCAACACACGGATCTTAGGAAGGTGTCCGTGGTGTTTAAGATGTTTTCAATAAGGGAAACCTGTTGGTGGAATAAGTGAACTTTCTCTCCCCCCCCCCTTTAACTTTCACTTGGCTATGAACTTGGCTTCTTTGTTCTTTCATGACTAATATTACCATCTGTGACATTACACATCAACATAGCAATGTAGCTAACATATGAAGCACAGGAAAGCTCAGACCATTCGAGTTCATCCAAGTGCTTGTTGTTTAAGGTTCCAGTACTGCTTTGTAGCCACCTGAAGTATTTCCTGAGTTCCTGACGACCTAATAGAATCTAAGTAATCCAAGCACTTTTTTCTCATTAAGAATGAGAATCTCAAAATCTTTGACATGGCAATCACTTGGCATCTTGCCTCACTAGCAATGGCTTTTCCAGCATTATATTCAAAGGGAAGAAGGGCCCTCTGGAGTTTGTCCCACTCCCATGAGAAGCAGCAGCTACTGATGGAATCATCTTGATTTCCTTATACAAATGAATGTAAAATTCTGCTTACTATCATAATCACATGCCAGAGCCTTGGACAGCCTTCTGTCCCGACAATGGGGCTATTTAGTGTGGATCTCAACACCGGGACAGGAGATCATAGGGAGAAATGCAGCACCTGGGGAAGAAAGACATGGAGCAGTAAAGATACAGTCTGAACAACTATTGCAATTGGTTTCTTTCAAGTATACCGGACGGGCCTGGGAGCTGAGGCCTTTAATCTAAGTTTCTGAGCCCACTGAAGCAGGGGATTGTAAGTTCCAGATCGCCTATGCTATAGAGTAAGTAAGGCCAGCATGGAGAACTTCGTGAAAGCTTTTCCAAAAAGAAGAAAGAAAGAAAGAGAAAGCAGGAAGCAGGAAGGGAGGGAGTAGGAAGAGAAGGAGGAAGGAAAAAAGAGAAGAAAAGAAACAACTACATGATCAAAATTTGTAACCTAACTTGTGTTTAGTTATATCCTTACCTTTCAAAATAATAGCATTATTTCATACTTGACTTAAACCTAATGAAGGCATGAATAAGTTCTTTTTACACCAGTTGCAGAAGTCTAGAAAGTGCCCTGAGATCTGCTGGGGTTTGCTAACTCAGCAGAGCTCCCAGGTGGTGTGACATAAGTGCTTCCCACTGACCAGGATCAAGCATGGGTACCACAGGGCTTCGGGATCCTTATGTGTATGCGTTTCCAGAGTCGCTTTGGTTTGGTTTAGGTTTATACGTTTAGGTGTAAATAAGACCATGATGGAAAATGGTTGTCATTTTGGGACATCCTCCAGCAGAGAATCACTGCTGGCGTTTATTTAAAAAACAGGTGTATTACACACTGTTTTAGTCAGTTCAGGTTGCTATAACAACATACAATAGACTGGGTTTCTTAAACTCAGAAATTGGGAACAGGACATTGTGATATCCAAGATTAAGGTGCTGGCCAATTCGGTTTCCGGGTAGGGGCTCACCCCTGGCTTTCAGATGGAGGGCCACATCTGCGACCCCACATGGTGTGGAAGAGATCCTTCCTCTGGTCTCCTATTCCTGGAACAGAAGTAACCTCATCACGAGAGCTCTACCTAAACCTGAAAGGAATGACTTCTCAAAGGTCTTATATTAAAAAAAAAAAAAAAAAAAAAAAAGCTGCTATGGAAATTGGGACAACAATTTTTAGAGTTTTGAAGATACAAACATTTAAGTTGCATCACATACCTTCAAGAAGGCACAGTCCTGATAATACCACTGACAAAAATTGTTAGAATAATAATATCCCTAAGCCGAATTTGTCACCAAAACTTAAGATAGTGACAAACATGGGAAATGCCTCACTAGAGTTGGCGATCATTTTCTATGATTGTGCTAAATACTGTTACTGTTTTGTTTCTGTTTTACTGTTACTTTTATTGAACATTTTTATTTATTTATTTACAAACAGGGAAAGAGAGAAAGAAGAGACAGACAGTGGCATGCCAGGGTCTCCAGCCATTGCCAACAAATTCCATATGTGTGTACCACTTTCTGAATCTGGCTTTAAGTGGGGACTGGGAAATGAAACCCTGGTCTTTGGTTTTGCAGCCAAGCACCTAAACTACTGAGCCATCTCTCCAACCTTTACTGTTAGTTTTAATTTCATCTAGGAAGTGGTGCATTAACCACTGTTCAGGTTAACGTGTTTTATCTGAATAAAAGACATGACAGTGTCTCATCTCGCCAGGATAATCCTTTTGATCTGTGGATTGGGCTCATTGCTGAGTCATGAAATCAATCGAACCTTGAAGGTATTATAGTGAAGTAGGGCAGAGTAGGAAAGACACGTATGTATTGCCCATGATAAAGAAATTCATAGTCATACAGTGTTGTTCTAGCTTTGCACATAGATATTTTATGCACATGCTATGATAGGCTACAATGTGTTTCTTACACTGAATCACGATTAGAAGTTCAAGAGCCACTGCTTTCAAACCTAACTCAGTTTTCTCCACTTACTACAGGAAATGTATGTGGGAACAAACTCTATAGGAAAGAGGTACAACCGAAATTGCATGACATGCTGGAAGGGCACACAGGTGCCATCCAGCCATCGTCCTACCTTTGGCCCAAACCAGTGCCAAGCCCAAGGGAAGATAAGAGCGTACAGAGAATAAGACGTTGGGATCACCTTTTCTTTTAATAGTTAAGCTGATCTTTGATGTCTGCTCCATGCTTGGTGAAGTGCCTAGAGCCAGAGTCACGTGGGCTTCACACAGTAACTCTGCCCACCCTCCGCTGCTGGAGACTCTGGTCCAGAGCCGTGTGGGCTTCACACACCAGCTCTGCTGCCGCATTTGCTCTTTGAATGCTTATTAGGAGCCTTGCTGCTCTAACCTGGCTTTAGGCTGTGGCTGGCTTCCCCAGTCCTTTGTACACTGGAGATGAGTTTTCTAAAAGACAACCCTGCTCCTTGTATTTCTGTCCCAAAGTCTTTTCATTTCCCATTCAAAGAGATAAAATGACTTGCCAGGTCACAGAGCAAGCTGAGGCAAAGTGAGGTCTCAGTGGCTGCTCCTGGCTTTTTTTTTTTTAGCCTTTAAAAAGTTTTCAGGCAAGTATATGTTGTACATTCAACATATTTCCCCTTATGCTGCTGCCCTCCCTTTTTGTTCACACCTCACACCTCTCATTCTTCCCCTTTGTGCACTATGATGTACTGCTTCTCTCATTTTATGTGCATATGCTTACATAATTTTATGTAACTATATAAAACTTGGAACCACAAATAAGAAAGAGCATATGATATCTGTCTTTCTGAGACTGGCTTAATTCACTTAATACGATTATGATAGGAATATAAACCAGTCCAGCCTCTACAAAGTTCAGTATGGACTTTTTCAGAAGAACTAAAACCTGATCTATCATATGACCCAGCTAGCCAGCTGTACAATACCCCTGGCCACTCATACCCTACCTCCACAGAGCAGGAAATATAAACTAGTCCAGCCTCAAATGACCCAGCTAGCCAGCTCTCCTACTCCTGGTATCTACCTAGAGGACTCCAAGTCAATACACTGCGTAGACACTTGCACGTGCTTGGTGATTACAGCACTCTGCACAGAAGCTAGGTTAGGGAACTGGCCTATGTGTCCACAGGCAGAGGAAAGGATCAAGAAAACCTGATGTACACACACAGTGGAATTGTTTCACCCATAAAGAGTGAAGTCTTGTGTCTTCCCTCAGCCTGCCTGCCCCTCACAAATGCCAGTCCTCATCCATCCCATTCCAAGCTAAGGCATTTCCCTTCCCATCATAGGAAGGGATCTCCCCTTTAAGAAAGCTGGCAGGGATCTAGGAGAAAGCAACCTTCCACCCCCTGATCTGAAGGCCTCTGGCTTGGAAAGGAACACAGCGCCTGCCTCATCACCAGGGAGGGGCTTGTGCTGCTTGAGCCTGGGGTAGCAGTGGCTTTACCAAACCTCATTTGGGTTTAGTTGCCATGGCTGATGTCACTGATGTGCCAGTAGCTACTAAGTCCTCACAGAGGAGCAGACAAGAAATGAAAATGAGGATGCTTGACAGGTAGCACCTGCAAAAGTTTTCTACAACTGCCCCACAGCTGATTTTTTAAATTTCTTCTGTTTATTCATTTATTTATTTATTTGAGAGCAACAGACAGAGAGAGAAAGAGGCAGACAGAGCAAGAGAGAGAAGGGGTACATCAGGGACTCCAGCCACTGCAAACAAACTCCAGACTCATGCGCCCCCTTGTGCATCTGGCTAACGTGGGTCCTGGGGAATCGAGCCTCAAACCGGGGTCCTTAGGCTTCATAGGCAAGCGCTTAACACTAAGCCATCTCTCCAGCCCCACCATGGCTGATTTTTTAAAGTGTTATTTATTATTTATTTATAAGCGGAGAGAGAATGGCCTCTGCAAATAAATTCTTTGTACATCTGGCTTTGTCTGGATACTGGGGAATTGAACCTCTGTGGTGAGGCTTTGCAAGCAACTCAGTAGCTGTGCCATCCTTCAAGGCCCATCCGTGGCTTATGCTAAGCAATAAACTGCTGAGAGTGACTCCAAAAATTTGTGCATGCTAAGTAGGCACTCCACCCACTGAGCTATATATGCCCAGCCCTAAACTTATATAATTTAATTTTGAATGATAGCTTTGTTGAGTAACTGGCTTAAAGTTGAATGAGTCAGACATGGCTCACCATTCAGTAATCATGACATTTAATGTTATAGTCTCCCCACTGAAATAGAAGTCTCTTTAAAGATTGTTGTTTATCACACTGGTCCTTTTTCATTTATCTTTTAACATAAAGGTTGTACATGGGAAGAAGTTAATATCCCCCATGAAGGGAAAAAAACTGACTTTCTCTAGCTAAAATCTCTCTCAGTTCTGTTCTTTCCTACCTCTAACCATTAAGAAGACCTAAACAAAACAAATAAAAATAGAAATATGCTTTAGTTTAGTTTAAGAGATCTTATGATAATCATTTTGTTAATGCTAGCACAATAGTATTAGAAAAACTAAGAAATTTTGCAAATAGTTACAATCAAGTTAATTTAAATATTAATATTAATGATTATCATTTCATATTTAATATTAACGAGTAGATCCATTCTTTCATTTGGATTATTTTACCTTAAATCTTTTAGATCCTTTTCTAATGTGGAATGTAATTTAAAGGCACTTTACAATGATATTTTTCAGCTGTTGTCATGATGATGGGGGACTAATGGAAAGTTCTTGTTGTACTCTGAGTTTGAGGTACTGGATTAATGAATGAACATTTGTTCATCCTCCCCCAGAAAACCATATGTCAGAATGCGATAAGCTGAACAGCCCTTGCAGGTTAAATCACACATGAAACATTATGGTCTTTCCCGCAGCCGGTAAGTGTTGCCGCACGCTGCTGGCCCTGGCCCCTCAGGCTGTCCCTGCACACAGCCGCATTGGCTCCCAGTGGCACATTACCCAGGCACCGCTTGCCTAGCACTCAGTGAAGAAGTGATCACGAAGAATGAAGAGAACTGAAACACTCATTTCACATGCTATCACCAGCCCAGCAGCCTTGTGGACTTCTGCTAATGATAACTGTACTCAAATTTGGAATAAATTCCTCAAGGACAGAGTGCCCACATCAGTTTAACATACCATGCTTCTATCCTTAGTGGAAAGGGGGACATGACATGGCCTGAGGAAGAGTTGGTCCTTCTGGCTAATTCTCCAAAATATTTTGTCTATTCCTATGATTTGAATGCTTGCTCCGTAGAAGGCAATACTATTTGTGAGGCTCTGTCAGCTTTGAGAAATGGGGCCTAGGGCTGGAGAGATGGCTTAGCGGTTAAGCGCTCGCCTGTGAAGCCTAAGGACCCCGGTTCGAGGCTCCGTTCCCCAGGTCCCACGTTAGCCAGATGCACAAGGGGGCGCACGCGTCTGGAGTTCATTTGCAGAGGCTGGAAGCCCTGGCACGCCCATTCTCTCTCTCTCTCTCCCTCTATCTAGCTTTCTCTCTGTCTCTGTCGCTCTCAAATAAATAAATAAAATATTTTAAAAAAAAAAGAGAAATGGGGCCTAGCTCAAGGAGGTGTGTCATGAGGAGTGGTTCCATGGGGATACATTATCCTTATCTGCTTCCTGTCTTGAGTTCCGTTTCGTGGTCTGCCATAATACAAATAATAGCCTCTGTCACCCACACCCACCTGGGTGATCATAACGGCTCCACTAGGCCTTCCTGGCCATGACAGACTGAGCCATCACAAACTGAGTGCCAAAAGAAAAGCCGTCTTTCAAGGCTGGGGAGACGGCCCAGCAGTAAAGCGCTGCTGCACAGGCATGGGACACGAGTTTGGGTCCCTACGACTCACATAGAAGCCTGGCACGGCAGCACGCACTCGTAATCCCAGCCCTGGGAGCTGGAAACACAGGGATCCCTGGGGCTTGCTGGCCAGATAGTCAAACTGAGCTAGTGAGCTACAGAATCACAGAGCCTGTGTCAGTAGGTAGCATTTGAGGACGACACTCAACACTGAACTTGGGTCCCTATGTGCACAGATATGCACATACACACACACACACACACACACCCTTTCTAGGTCAGGTATTTTGGACACAGTAATGCAAATCTTCTAAGATGGGCATCTCAGCCTCAACGCCATTGACCTTTGGGAACACATACTTCTTTGTTGGGCCAGCTTGCATGTAACATGTCCTGCTGCGTTCCGGTCTCTACCCACCGGGCACCAGTGACGCCACCACCCTTCCCCTGTTACAACAAGCGTGGCACCAACTCTATCTGCTTCCACCACAATGGAAAGCCACTGGTAGTGGGGCCACCAAAGCCTAAAAGTTCTGCCCCATCCATTCCCCAAGTCAAAGCACACAGACCAACCTTGCCATCAAATAAGGGATATTTAAAGTCCAATGTCGAAATAAATGAAAATTGCAAATTCATAGTTTCTTGTGGATGGGTGAGTGCATGCGTTTAGGGCTGTGTATAAGCCTGTGGAAGGCCAGAGGTTGACATCAGCCGTCTTCCTCCACCACTCTCTTCTTGGTTTTACGGAAGCAGGTCTCATACTTGACCTCAGGAGTAGATTCAGCTACTCTTGTTCGTCACTTTGTCTCCAGGGAGGCCCGTTCTCGGTCAGTGTGCTGGGCTGGTGCTGGGCGGCCATGCACACTCAGCGTTTGTGGAAGGCCTAGGCTCCAAGTGCTAGGCCTCACGCTCGCAGGACAAGCACTTTGCCAACTAAGCTGTCTTCTCTTCCTGCAAATTCGTATGCCTAATACTTTTATTATCTTCACAATTTTTTTAAGTTGAACCATATAAAATCGCTAGCATACAACAGTGTGACATGGCTCAAACATAACTTATGAGCAAACAGTCCGAGTCAAATGTTCACCGTGCCCTTTTCACAAGCTAGTCTGAGCACTGAAAATTGTGGGGGTTCATAATATGAGATGTACACACAAAGTGGAGGCCTCAGAAGATTTTGAGTAACTAAAATGCAGCAACCGCTAAAATCTAACTATGTAGCAAGCATGAGTTGGGA
This sequence comes from Jaculus jaculus, assembly GCF_020740685.1. NCBI lineage: Eukaryota > Metazoa > Chordata > Mammalia > Rodentia > Dipodidae > Jaculus > Jaculus jaculus. The sequence goes on from NC_059117.1 coordinate 4,297,149, forward strand.
AAGGTGAAGATACTACTTTTGGGAAGTTGGGCCTCATGAAGGTAGCAGGTATGTTGACAAGACACAAAATGGGAACTCCGTGGCCACTTCCCAAGCATGTGCTCGGAGTGTGATGGCAGAGCCACAGAGAAGGCTCCTTTGGCTGACTGGCTCTCTCTGGACTCTGCTCTGAACCTTGGGAAGCTGTCATGAGGTTATCTCTGAAAGGTGGGCATGCCCTTGGATTGGCTTTCTGCCTAAAAATGACCACCCTGCGTTTGTGCTTTGGTGATAGCCTTTGGCAGGGAGGTGGAACTTGGAACCCTTCCCCCAGGGAAAGACCCAGCACTTATCAGATGGCTGTGTGCTATCTAGAGTATCTAGATTCAAAGGCCAGAGGGGAACAGACCTGAGCCCAGACATGTTCATCATAAACAGAAAGACCTACATTGGAAACAGTAGCCATCTTTCCAGAAAGTGTCATGTTCACCAATTTGTATAAAGTCTCAGGGATGTCTCTTCCCCACCCAATGTCTCCAAAAAAACTGAAATAAACACAGACCCAGAAAAACAAGGCCACTCACAGACACACACGCCAAGATGAACGGTACATCCACCAGGGCACCAAGCACACAAAATAAAAATTTACTGAAATTAATCCATGAGCAGAATAAAGGCACAACACATAAACTACGGTTTTATAGCCGAAGATTTTGTTGGCCACAAACTCAAGTGATTCTTTTCTTGGTTTTGCACTCAAGAACACTGGAACCCCACATACACAAACTGACCGCTAGATCAACAGGGTTAAATACACAGACTGGACCTGCCTTCTCACCCAGCTTCTCTTCGTATCTTCATTTCGTGTCTTAGCAGAGGGTGAGCTAGCATGATTCTGAGCACGTTTTGGTACATAATAGTGTGATCAGAGCGGAAACGTCCCAGGCTGAAAGTATCACCTTAGACCCCTGCTGATTTCTCTTGAAAGGTCATGAGCCTGAGGTGCCCTTCGATGTTCATGACGGTGATGTCAAGAGAAGGGGCTGAGTAGAGGTGGCCCAATGATAGGAGGTTCTGAGAGAGACAAGACTATAAGGAGCTGAAGACCACCTGTTAAACCTACAGGATCCGCAAGCCTCTCTCCCTCCAAGGCCAATGTTGCGTGGCCCGGCTGACCTCAGCATTCTCAGGGCTCAAGAGCCGCCTGTACGGGCTGAGCTGTAACACTTCCCTGACAGGAAGGGTGACGGGAGGGGCCTGCGCCCCACACCGGGAAGAGGTGACCCCATTCCGAGTGCTGCACCCCAGTGATGCCATGACAACAACAGTCTCATGAGGATTGCTTTTTCAGGGATGTTTATAAAATTACTCTAAAGTTACTCTAAAATTCATCTGGAAATTTTACAGGTGAGGACTACTAAAATAACTTTAAAAAACAAATGCTATGGTAGTCCCTGATGTAAAAGTTGTCACAAATAGTATAAGGATATAATTAAAGCTCTGCTTAATGGGACAGAAACTGAAAAATTATTTGTAAAAGAATCACTACCCCTAAACAGGCTGTATCAATACAAAAACATATTCATAACACATGCGTGCACATATTGTAAAGAGCTCTTTTAGACAATTTTCCACAATCTAACACTTTCCATTCCCTTTCGAAAAGCAACAAAATTTACCCATGCCCAGAGCCCAGAATGCTCAAGAAGCAAAACGAGTGTGTGTGTGTGTGTGTGTGTGTGTGTGTGTCCGCGCACACGCACGTCTCGTCACTGGCTGTGCTCATCTTCTTTTGCTAATAACACAACATCGCAGACTGGGTAACTTGTAAAGAGTTTAATTTTGGCTCACAGATCTGGACCAAAGCTGAGGGACAGCACCTGGTTGTAGGTTATTTTTTTGTTTTGTTTTGTTTTTGTTTTCGTTTTGCTGGCAGAGTAACGAGGTGGTGCAGAACATCGCATGTGCAGAGATACTAACAAACTGGTTTCCGTAGCAGATCCTTTTGTTTTTGTTTTCTGTTCTTTTTTTTTTTTTTTTGGTTTTTACATCTAAATTTCATTTTGTTTTAATTTCATAAGGTGCATATTGAATGTTGAGTACATGCCTCTCATCTCACCCACTGTCCATGTTCTCATCTTTGCCCCTCCCCCTAGTCTCCTGTATTTCCTTACAATTTCACTTCTACTTCTACTCAACACCCATGTGCAGTTATTTTAGGAATGACAAGTACAGACCACAAGGCATTCGTCTTTCTGAGACTGCTTTAATATGCTTAATATGATTATCTCAAGTTATATTCATCTTTCTACAAAAAATAACTTCTTTCTTCTTTATGATTGAAAAATATTCCCTGTGTCTATATACCGCATTTTCTTTAATCTGTTCCTCTGTGCTTGGACATCTTGGTTGGTTCCACAACCTAATTATTGTGAGTAGTGAGTGAGCAGACCCACCTTAACATTACCCACTCAAACACTGATGCATTCATCAGTCACATGACTGGGTTAGTCCATTCATGAGTACAGACCTTATGTTTCCCAAGACAATGATGTTTCTCTTTGTACAGCTAAATTTTATATGAAAATGATTTCATTTCATCATTATGTCAAACATAGGTGGTAAAGGCAAGTAGTTGATGCTGACAAACCAGCTGGCCGCTGTAAGGGCTCTCAGCATGGTCTCACTCACAGGAGGCCAGCAGAAGTGGTTTGAGAGATACAGGGAAGGATTCATTTCTGCATGTTTTATAATCACTAAACAATTAAACTGTAGTGGAAATCCATTATCTTATTTGTTAAAAAGTCAAATATTTCAACTGATTGCATCCTGTCAGTGTTTACTACAGTGAAATTTTCCTGACATGCTTCTGGTTTGGAATTATAGGGTATATTAAGCTGCCAGTGCCACAGGATAAATAGGTTCATGGGCCGAGTGGTCTGACCCTGTTAATAAATCTGCTCAAAAGGGTGGTAGGTCACACCCCTTCCTTTGGGGTTTATAATGTGCTGTTAATGCGGTAAGGTAGCTGTTAGCAGAAATATGAATAAGCCATAAAACGTGATTTATACCTTATCAGCAAGCAGCTAATAGCCATGGGTTGGATGGGGAAAACGAGAGTGACATCAGTAGGGGCAGAGGGAACACAGCGCACTCCTGCCACACAGGGACTGTGGAGTGCTGACGCTGACCACCAGCTTTCATTCACAGAGGAAGTAATTGGTGAGGATACTTGCGGCCAATCAGACTTTCTCAAAAGAACGCTGGCTTCAGGAAAAGTATGAGGAGGATGTTTGCAAATTCCTCACTAGCCTAGGCTGACCTGGGATGTCTCCTACCTCTGTCTCCCGTGTTCTGGGATTACAGGCATGTGCCCTTTTTTTCATAACCAGCAGAGTACGAGGCCCGCCTGCTGGCAGACAAGAACTGCAGGTGGGTTCCTTCCACCGTGCCTCTCGTCCTGCTGCCTCTTGAAGCCTCTCTCGGGACTTAAATTTCTTTATGCCAAGTATGTTCAAGGGCTTGGAGAAATGGCTCACTGGCTAAGGTGCTTGAATGCATAGCCTAACAACCCAGGTTTGGTTCCCCAGTACCCACATACAGCCAGATATACAAGGTGGTGCATACTTATCCCTCTGTGGAGGCTGCAATTGCATGCCCATTCATTTTCTGCCCCCTCCTTGAAAATAAATAAATGAAAATATTTTGAAAAAAAGAAAAAATGTTAACTGTTATTCTTAAGGACAGAAATCTGTTAGCAGAGTCATTGCTCTGAGCCCTACTGTTCACTGACTGGAAAAGCAAAGTAGCTACCTGTACTGTCTTCCTTTACCAAAACTTCATGCACCCGTGAATTCCAGGCTTCACTCGGTATGTAAGTGCCCTGCTAACCCCGAGGACGTGCACATCACACATTCTTTTTGCTGTTTTGTGATCTATCTTCAATAAGCAATCTCTTTCTTTGATCCTCCTTCATGTCACCACCCTGTGAGGAGATAGGATATCATGCAGAAGACACTGCCTTGGGAAATAGATTAGATAGATAGAACCATAGGCTTCTTCATGAATGTGGATTACTAGGTGGCTAGCTGAGGCAGCTAGTTTCTGTCACGGAACACAATTCTTCTTTTTTAATTTGAAAAAACAGCTAGGATAAGCAGTGGTTATTCAGTTTTGGATATATAGACCATGTGTTCTCAATGAGCCAGTTATGTAAGCATTTTGGGATATTGAAGCCCCCCCCTACAATAAGATATAGAGCTTCCCAAGACTTAAAGGCTTTGGTGTAGATATGGTGGTGATAGCAACAACTAAGATTCTGTTTTACTCAGTGAAAGGATCCACAGAAGTCACAACTATCTAAAAATCCATTGAAATATAGTTACATCAAGGGATTTTAATTTAAAAGAAATAAAATGCTGTGGATATAATTTCACAGACAACATTAGCTGTAGATTTTCCAACTAACTTTTTAAAATACATTTTACTTATTATTTACTTATTTATTTATTTGAGATGCAGAGAAAGAAAGAGGTAGAGAGAGACTGGGCATGCCAGGGCCTCTAGCTGCTACAAACACACTCCAGATGCATGTGCCACCTTGTTCATCCACTTTATGTGGGTCCTGGGGAATAGTATCAGGGTCCTTTGGCTTTGTAGGCAAGCACCTTAACCAGCCCTACAACTAACTTATTTATTTATTTATTTATTTATTTATTTATTTATTTATTTATTTATGAGAGAGAGAGAGAGAGAGAAAGAGAGGGAAAGAATGGGCGTGCCAGGGCCACGAGCCACTACAAACGAAGTCCAGATGCATGTGCTCCCTTGTGCATCTGGCTAACATGGGTCCTGGGGAATCGAGCCTCAAACCTGGGTCCTTAGGCTTCACAGGCAGGTGCCTAACCACTAAGTCATCTCTCCAGCCCTCCAACTAACTTTTAAGGAACTGCCATTTATGCATTTTAAGCACAGTACCAAAGAAACATATACATAGAAATAGTCATTTGAGTGCTGGACTAATGGCTTAGCAGTTAAGGCAGTTATCTGCAAAGCCAAAGGATCTCGGATCAATTCCTCAGGACCCATGTGATCACGTTGCCTTAATAGGGTGAACAGCATATCAGATTAAGGTGAAGGCAAGTTATAAAGTCAGGAACTTAGCAGGGAAGCAACCCAGCAACGAACTCTAAAAAGCTTTTTGCAAGTTCCATAAGAAACATCCCCACAGTTCATTCCCATATCTCATTCTTACAGTCCATTATTATATCAGTTCTTAGGTTTATTATATATTTTTTATGTCTTATTATTTTAGTCACTAAATAACTTCAGGATACATTGCAAGGATGGGATTGAGAGCATCCATGGTGGTCTTATTCCCTACCTAAAACAACATGTACACAATGTATATTTATTAAAATTGATGTTTATTATGAATTTATAAATGAATAGACTAAATAATAATTAGAAAAATATACTAGTTATTTCTTAAGAACTTTATCATAAATAAACAACATTTTTATATGTATTAACACAATGTGACTTGTACCTACTGATCCATTTTTTTTACTGGGAAGTAAATTAAATTGACAAATTTTATGACATTAAAATTTATTTAAATATAAATGGTCAGTAAACTCCTAAAGAGATGTTAAATACCTTTCACCATTGGAGAAATGCAAATTAAAACAACTTTGAGATTCCTTCTCACTCCTGTCAGAATGACAATCATGAAAAAATTCATATGACAACAAATGCTGACAGGAGTTTGGGGAAAGGAAAAAAAAGAGAACGGAGGGCAGAAAGAGAAGGAGAGGAAGAGGGAGAAAAAGAAAAATATAGGGAATAGAAGGGTCTTGGGACAGGAGAAAAGGAGGTGGTGGAATATTACACAAAACAATGAAAACATGAATGGGTACCATAGAAAACTTCCTCCAGGATAGCATCTTACAGGACATAATCATCAATAAGAGTTGGGAAGTTTAGACAGAAGTGTCCCCATAAAAGGGGGAGGAAATTTAACCCTAAAACCATGGACTTTAGCAGGTAAATCCCAGGGCCAGAATTGGCTTATTCTTCACAGTGAACTGTTGGTCAGGGATACAGACCCATGGGGTTCCCCCTCAAAAAATCATGAAGGCCATTGCCAAAGCATCTCTTTAACTACCAGAACTGAAAGGTAAGACCTTATTGCTAAAGTTGCAACAGCATGTGCTCACAGGACATTGAGAGACCACACTGGAACTGAGAAGAAAACACTTCCCTCCAGGATAGCTCTTATAGTACTGAAAAGTTCTACAGGAGCTGCTGGGAGATAATAATTACCAACAACATGAATAAGCAGGAGATCCTGCAAACTAAGAAAAGAATCATACCAGTAAAAAGTACACACCTGTGCAATAGTGGCACATAACCTATGCAAGTAACCAACCCTTCTCAGATTGAACATGAGACACATTTGGTGGGTGAGAACTCACAGCTGGTACTGGAAACCAAGTCAGAATCCCATGGATAGGAAACAGATAGATTCCAGAGAGAACCTCCACTGATCCTGGGCTAAGAAGAATGGGTATACACATCAATAAATCTCTCACATAAATATGCTTATTCTCCTTCATCCAAGCTACTCTCACTTAGGTTCAGAGAATCTGTTTTATCTTACGGATGGCAGAGAATACTGGCAAGATCCAAGATTCATTCCTAATACAAGAAAAGATAGCTGACTGCCTACCATGAGATGGGTCACCTCCACCACATTATCAGGGTCCCATAATCCATTGCAGAAGTGGCAACATGAGTTCTGTTGTCACTGCTAACCTGAAAACCAGGTAGTTCCAAGAAGATAGTGACAGACACTGTGGCCACTCCAATCTCATCAAAACAGAGATCCAGAGGGTACCAAGAATTAGACACTGAATCAAACTTCTGACATGCCAACAATGCTCAAGGAACAGTGTGGAAGAAAGGGTATAAAGATTGTAAGAGCCAGAGGGTCAGTAGAAGTAACCTGAGATATGGGCCTACCCCTTCTCCTATAGAGACTGACTGAGGTCTTCAGGAGCCCACAGTGAAAATACCAATATGCACACTGAGGAGGGCCCTCAGTGGATTGGGGGTCGGGAAGAGGAAATATATGAGTATGCCCTTATAAAAATAATAAAATCTACTTAAAACATTATAAAAAATAAAACATTTTAGTTAATACTTAGTTAACATTTTAACTAATAAACTTTTGTTTAAAAGTTCACAGAAACATTATATAGAAAGTCCTATATACTTCCTATCCCCACACTCATATACAGTGGCCCCAAAACTTTAAGGACACAATGATTTCATTTCTTGCAGTTGGTGAACCCACATAGATACACATAGATATCATCTTTGTACTCCAGAGTGTTTATGGTCTTTACTCGTGGACATGTGTGTTATATACATGTGAACAAATGTATAATGGCATACCCATCATTAATCTTAAAGTTATACTTAAAATCTCAAGTAGAATACTTATAAAATTACAACCAATACCCATCCTTTTCCCATTTTTCTGACACCCTATCCTGAGGAACTTCTCATTAAATTTTTCCCTGTTATTGTGTACTCTGAAGTGGAAGTCAGCTGGACCACATGCCCCAGAGTCAGAACTGCTGTTTTGTACCCTCCCAGGTGGAATTCCTATTAACTTCCTCCCTTTAGGTGCTTATTCCACTTCTGACCCTATTTACTCCTTTCATATTTGTCCCTTGATGAGTCATCTTCAGAGTTGTTTTTGGTACAGGAGCCAGCATCTCAATTATTCTGTTATTGTCAACCAAAGCAGAACTTTAAGCCCATTTTCTTTTCTTTTCTCTTCTCTTCTTTTCCAAGACCCATGCTCAAGGACATGAATAAAGCAAGGACACAGGACACTAGAACAACCAGAATTCCAGAAGCTACCTTGAGGTAAAATACAAGTAAGCAACCAGCCCTCCTAGGGAATTCAAGGGCACATATTTCTTCTCTGACACAGATATAATAAAATTCCTTTGCTGAAAATTTCAAAAAGAACTTGTTATAAACTACAGATAAATGTGGCTTACGTTATAATATATAATTTATGATATCAATTTTTGTGCAAATTTTTACTGTATAAAATTTTGAAGCATAAGGAAAAGTACTTTACCTCTTTCTCTTTGTACAAAGAAAACTATCATAAGGAAAAAATGAAAATCCCAGGACAGTTCAAAGGGAAATTAACTTCAACCTCAAGTGCAGAGCATGACCCATTGAGATCTTGGTAAGGACAGGATTCATCTCCATAGAATGTCCTATTCCACTCCAGTGATTGAGAAGGTCATTCAAGATTTGTGTCCTCCTTCAGTTAGAGACTTTTAAAGAATTTTAAATAATGCCAAAATTGAGTTACTATCTTGCTCCTGAGCTCTTAATGACATCTTCTTCCTCTCTGTACCCATCACACTATGTTTCAGAGACATTCTTCTCCAGGAAGATTTAACTTTTTTGTCTATTCTACTTTCTGGCATTAGGGCTGGCTGTTTGATGAACAAATATACATTTTTTAAAAACTATATATTGGATTAAGGACCCTTTTTCTCTTATTTTATTTCTCTGTTGATTATTTTCATATATGTAAATAGTGTATTTTGATCTCAACCCGTTTGCCTTTTACTGTTCCCCTCACCTATCTGTCTTCCACTGGATCGCTTTTCTCTCTACCTAATCCCTCTTCTACTATAATGTGTTTTTTTCCTCCTCCATCATCCATGACAGAACATTGATGGGCCCAATGTTATACAGATAACAACAGACATTGTGAGCTCATGAAGCTATGGCCACGTCGTGTCCAACCACTTTCCCTGTGCTCCCGCTCATGCGTTCTTTCTGCTCCCCTTCTGTACTGTTCCCTGGGCCTTGGAGGGTATGGTCTTATTGCCCATCAAGGGCTTAATTGACAATTAATCTCAGTACTTCACCAAGTTTTGAGTTTTCCATTAGTCACCACCAACTGCAACAAGATGCTTCTCTGACCAAAAGTAAGAGCAGACTTAATTTACAGTCAGAGACATAAATATTTAGTGGTGTCTAAGTGGGGAAAACACATTTAGCCAAACAACAGCAGTAGCTTCCCCTCTACGTCCTATGACCTTCCCACCCAGTAGCTGTTGACTAGGTTTTCAGTATCAGGCATGAACTTCCCCCATAGAGTAGGCCTCAAATCCAATCGGAGAGCACATAGTAGTCACGCCACTATCACATCAGTTGGCACGTTTTGCCTGGCTGGTTGTCATTCGCAGGGTTCATTTCTGGGTAGCCCTGCATAGCACTTTCTAGCACTAAGACATCCAGCCAGCAATGAAGAGGTTTCTAACTCAGTATCAGCTTGATTCCTCAGTGTCTTGGAACTGAAGCATGTGGCATCATCAGCACGATGGCTTATCCCCTAGTCTGGGTGGGCAATTAGAGACTTTCACTCATAACCTTCTAAACTTTGGTTGAATATTTAATTAAATTAACAAAGCAACTACTATAGCTTACTGGTCACAATTTATATGGCAGGTAATGAAACATCCTTGCCTGCATTATCTTTTAGAAGAGTCATTGAATAACCTAAGGCTGTTGCATACCTCAACATTGCCTATAAAGTACTGGACATTATACATACATGTATGCACTTTAAATTCTCATGATCCCTACTTAGCCTGCACTGGCTATAAGATGAGAAGAAAATGATAGGAGCATATAAGGAAGAGTGCCTACAGATTGATTATTTTACATATCTGGAGAGTAAAATAGCATGGAATAAAGTGACTTGGCTAATGAAAAGTTTGATGAGCCTTACTGTCACATTTCCATAGGAAAATTAATTTCCAGGAATCCCAAAGTAGCGAAAACCAACCCTGACTCCGAGTTCATAAGGCTTCACCTATGGGCTTGTTTGCAATCAATCTTCCATTGAGACTCACTGCTTTTTCTTTATCAATAAAACAGTGCCATTGAGATATGTTACCTCTTCCAACCAATTCATGCATTCAATGTGTGCAATTTAATGACTTTTTACATTTGCAGAGTTGTGCAGAGTGATGAAAACTGCCAATTCCTGAGCATTTTTATCACTCCAAAAGAAGCTAACCATTATTAGTCAGTATTCACTTCCTCCCAAACTTGCTACCTCATGCCATGGTAACAACTAATGTTCTTTCTGTCTTCGTAAGTTTACATTGCTGGAACAAAACACCTGAGCAAAAATGGCTGATAAGAGAGAAATATTTATTATTTTAGTTTACAGTCTTGAGAGGACGCTTCAACATGACAGGGAAGCATGGCACCATAGACATGGGACATCCTTTCTCACCACAGCAGATGACAAGTGGCAAGAGTGACCTGAATGGTAATGACAAGCTGAGATAACAAACCTCAAGGTCCACCTTAGAGACGCACCTCCTCCTACGAGATTCCACCTCTCATGACCCACCTTAGAGACACACCTCCTCCTGCAAGGTTCTACCTCTCAAGATCCACCTCAGTGACCCACCTACTCCTGCAAGGTTCTACCTCCCAAACTGCTGCCCAGTGGGAAACAAGCATTCAGAATACATGAAGCTATGGGGACATCTGAGCCAAACTACCACATGCCTATTCTATATACAAATTTAAAAGAAATATAACATGTGTGACATTTTGTGTCTGGCTTTTCTCAGAGTTTTCAACTTATGTCCATGTCACAGCACATGGTCAAAGGTTCATTTCTTTTCCTTGCCAAATAAGTCTATTACATTGGAAATACTTTTAATCTACTGTTATCTCCACTTTTGGAAATTTTGAATAACACTTCATGAGCATTTGGATACATAGCTTATGCAAATGTATGTTCACATTACTCTTAGGTTCTAACCTAAAGAGTGAAAATTCTGGGTCACATGGCAACTCTATAAACTTTTAACCCCACTGTTTGATTTGACTACTTGTTCACCCTTGAAAAGACACTCAGAGGAATATCTCTTCTACCTTTCTACTTTAGTGACCCTGATATGCATTCTAATAGTATAAAATATTTCATAACAACATTAAATTTGTGATCCATTAATTATTTGAATGTAGAGTCCTTAAAAACAACACCTGCTTTGTTTTCTTTGGCTACCCAGCCTTTAGCTACATACTTGACACCTAGTAGACATTCAATTAACACTTACTTAATAAATGAATGTATGAACAAAAGACTACAAAGATTAAATGAGAACCACTATTTTATCTATGCCTAAGGAATCAAGATTTTTAAATATTAGTCATACATCTGCAGCTATTTTTTAGCCTGAAATTTGCTAGAAATGACATTTTCTAATTTTTGATAATTATTCAGAAATCATACGATATATTGCTGAAAAAATCATAATCGAAGAATGTGCCTTACAAAAGATGAAAGGAGCCTGGAGAGATGGCTTAGTGCCTAAGTGCTTGCCTGTGAAGACTAAGTACCCCAGTTAGAGGTTCAAATCCCCAGTACCCACATAAGCCAGATGCACAAGGTGGTATATGTGCTTGGAGTTTGTTTGTAGTGGCTGGAGGCCCTGGTGCACCCATTCACTCTCTCTCTCCCTGCCTCTTCCTGTCTGTTACTTAAAAAAGAAAATAAAAGATGAAAGGCTAAGTCCCAGCTCACATCTTCAGCCTCCGGCACTGACCCCACCATAACCTATGTAACACTATTCACTTACATATTGCACTTCAACATGATGAATACTCATCAAATATCATTTGATCTGATGGGCTGGAGAGATGGCTTGGTGGTTAAACACACACCTGTGGAGCCTAAGGACCCTGGTTTGAGGCTCAAGTTCCCAGGACTCATGCAAGCCAGATGCACAAGGTGGTGCATTCATTTGGAGTTTGTTTCCAGTAGCTGGAGGCCTTGGGGTACCCATTCTCTCTCTCTCTCTCTTTCTCTCTCTCTCTCTCCCTTTTTCTCTCTCTCTGTCTGTTGCTCTCAAATAAATAAATAAAAATAAACAAAAATTAAAAAAATATTATTTGATCTGATTATAATTTAACCATGGTAGTATGTCTCTTTAAAATAAATGGGCTTCAGTATAGCTTGTATAGTCTAAACAATATTCCTGGAGTGAAATTAACTAACAGTATACAGTCATCATGATCTGAAAACCCATTTCTAGGACTTGATTTTGGGTGATCAACCAAGAAGACATTATCAGTGTGTGTGTATGCATGAAAGTTAAGCAGTTTTAATTGTTTAACTTACATTATATTTTACTAAGAAAATAGCAGCTTTAGCATTCATGTATTAATATGGCTTGAGAAAAAGATTGCTTACATTAACATGCACTTGAGCAACTACATGGCCATACATATAATGCTGGCTTTTTGAAGTATTTCTCCATCCTGACTGTATCAGCATGATTTTGAAAACGTCTAGAGAGGCATCTTTGGCTACATAGAAAATTCATCTGATTTACTGATTCAGTGATTCTGTTGTTCGATTTCCTTGAAAAAAAGTTTTATTTCTGAATTACTGGAATGTCAATGTCAAGTGATATTGTTAAAAATGAAATAAGAAATTTGTCTATTTTGATGATTTTTTTCAAGTCTATTTATCTTCAAGTGCAAAATCTGAATGCTTTTTTTCAGTCTTCAGCTGACACTTTGTGCCCAAAGATAACTGTGAGATGAACTAGGAATCAAGGACCTAATTTTGATTCCAGCTTAGTTCACCACCTTAATTCTACTTTCTAGCAAGATGAGAGGTGTTAGTATATGATTAATATCTTTATGGTGGAAATCATGATGACTGCAGACTCTCTGCCTTTTGTCTCATAGAATATTTGTAGGAAATACAGAATATTTATCATCAGATTTTTTAAAATTATTTATTTATTTGAGAGAAACAGACAGAGATAAAGAGGCAGATATAGAGAAAGAAAGAATAGGCATGCTAGGGCCTCCAGCCACTGCTAATGAACTCCAGACATGTGCGCCCCCTTGTGCATCTGGCTAACATTGGTCCTGGGGAATGGAGCCTTGAACTGGGGTCCTTAGGCTTCACAGGCAAGCGTCTAACCACTAAGCCATTTCTCCAGCCCTTGATCATCAAATTTTTAATCTTGAAAGTGGCTTGAACTGGGACAATGTGCTTTGATGTTATTTAAACCAATAGGAAAAAATAGGAATACTTGTAGTTAGGACAAGTCTGAGCTCTCAGATCTACTTGGAATGCATGGAAGCAAAGTGAATACCTAGAAACAGAAGTGATGGGAGAAGGAGCCATCCTCTTTGACAATAGCAAATGCCCTTTGGGAATTCACTGATTTGTGATTGGGTTGCCATTAGACTGGACCTTTTGCTCCTAATCTATCAGAACAGTGCAGCCAACAAATTTGTCTGTGAGGGGGAAGCAGAGGAAATGTGTTGGGTCATTTGAAACAATATCCCTTGCAGCTGACCCATGAGAGGTGCTGATGGCTTCCAGATGGAATCTTGTCCAGTTCTCATTGGCCAGATGTTTGGGCCTTCCAGCAGGATTGTTTTGTATGTAGAGTAGGGAGCCATGGAAATAGCATCAGGATTGACCAAAGGCTTACCCCTAAAATGAGGAAATTCCAGTCAGAGGTGTGGCCTATAGCTTGAAGCTTATTCAATGCACTGACTCCCTCCAAACTCCAGTTCTCTTACTACAGAGCTTTGTGCCTTCAAGCAAATTATGGAAACTCTCTGGCAATGAGTTACCTTGTCTTTAAGATGGGCACATAAGAGCCTCACAGCATTATTGTGAGAAATACAAGAGGTGAGTCATGTAACATCTGATGCAATAACCCTTAAAAAGTTGTTCCCATCAACAGTTACTTGCACCATAACCACTTTTGTACAAACGTCCATAAAGCACATGTTGCATGCCTTGAACTGAGTTGGTTGCTACAAGAAGTAAAATGGGTGGAACATAGCTCTGGTTTTCAATAAGTTTAATTATGAAGGACATGTGAATAGCAATAACTTGCATAAAGTAGATGATTTCTGGTGGGCGCATGCACATTATACAGAAAGGGGGAGGACAGGGCCAGTAGCGTGTATGCTGCTCACAATGCCACATTGTGGCATCAGGCTTAAGAATGGCATTTCAGGGAGTGGTGGCACACACCATTAATCCTAGCACTCAAGAGGCAGAGGTAGGAATATCATTGTGAGTTCAAGGCCATCCAGAGACAACATAGTGAATTCCAGGTCAGCCTGGGCTACAGCAAGACCCTACCTCAAAAAACCAAAGAACAAACAAAAGCAGAAAGAATGGTACTTCAATATATTTCAGATCGTCCTGTGAAGTAACCACGGTTCCTTCCAACTCGAAGGTGAGAAAACCAGAGCAAAGTAAGTTTTCCAGGTTCACATAGACAGATTATGGCAAAGTCAGATTGGAATTACCTTGTCCTTTTCTCAACCAGCCTGCTTCCCAGGTTCAAAGACATTTGCAAGAAGTAGTGTCTCCTTCAATCTCTATTGCTTTAACAGAATATGACAGACTGGGTAGTTTCTGGCAGAGATTTATTTACTTTGCAGTCCTGCAGGGTGCGAAGTTCAAGATCACAGGACTGCATCCTTCAAGGCTTCCCTGAAGCATCTCGATGAGTCAGTCGGGGGAGGGGAATCACATGGTGAGAAACAAGCAGGTCCTGTTTCCTCTTAGAAAGGCATTAGTTCCAGCATGGAGGGCCCCCCCCTCATGACCTGTTCTAACTCCACTGACCTCTCAAACACTCCACCTGAAAACATCATTATCATATGAATTAGGGGAATAACTTTCCAATCCATGATGTGAACACGGGACACATTCAAATCAAAGTAATAGTGCTTTCCATCTATCATAGTGTTGTCTTAATCTGAGCCATGACACAGGCACTCAAATTCCACTCTGTGGCAGAATGGAAAAATAGGGTAGATTCCATGAGAATCAGGCAGTTTGAAGATCTCTGCTTCCTCCAGCTGTCCGGAAGCAAAGAAATGTGGTCCAGTGCGAGGATTTGTTTCATAAATGTTGCAATCCCAGAGGTTGTAAGCATCTGCTTTGAGGCATGGATATCTTAATAACAGGTAGATGTGCACGAAGAGAGAAGAAATGCTCTCTTTGAGGTGTGAACTCTAGGCTGCTTTGGGGAGTTCATGTCTTAGTCAAGAGAAACAAAAATCATTCAGGCTACTAGCGAAGTGTCACAGAAAAAACAAAATAGGACACAATTTAAGCACATAGAAATGCCTGCTTCTTGGAGTTCACATCTTAGCCAAGAGAGGCAGGAATCATTCAGGATGGTGGTGAAATGTCACAGAAAAAAAAAAGAAAGAAATAGAGCAGAAGTTAAGTACATAAGACATGAAGGGAATTAGTATTCCAATTTTAAGAGGGATCATTGATGAAGACCTTCATAAAGGAGCTTTTAGGCTGAAATGCAAAGGCTTTAAGAGAAAGAAAATGTATGTGCGAAAAGGCAACTCCAGTCCAAAGAAGCCATGGCGAGCAGGATAAGCACACACTAGTATGAGGCCTCTGAGGCTAGGAAGGGAGTCGCCCGCATGTGGAAGAGTGAGTGAAGGGGAGAGGCTGGGACTGCAGACTCGGGAACAGAGTGAAAGGAGAAGTTATTGGATGAGCATATGGGTGACCCGATCAGACTCAAGTATTGAGAGATGTCACTGCAGCCTCTGTGGTGAGAAACACGTAAGGAAAACTGGAAACCATGAGAACCAGCACCTCAGGGCTGCCACTTGCATGGCTGGATGGACTTCAGTCAGTGTTTGCCTTCGTATATGATGACCAGGACATGTGCACATAGATGCATGTGCACGTAACTTAAACTACCGTACATATGTAACACTACTTGTGCTGTATAGGACTATCCTGATACTTCGTATTTGAGCATAGATTATTGATTTTATGATTCTATTAATTTTAACCACTAGTATTTAAAACAATAAAAAAACAAGAATATTTGGACAAAATGTTTCCTGATCTCAATATCAGGCTCAGAGTAATTCCCCTGGGTAAAGCTGAGACCCTTTAATTTTGATGTAACTAAATGATGTTCAGGTTGCATGCAATATTTTGAAGTAGAGGCAGATTGTGGCAATATTCGCCTTATGTATTTTATGGCTGCTGGGCCACGGGATTTGGATTAAGTTATCCAATGAGACAACAGGAAGTATAAGCACCCAGTGAACCTCATGTGTGGAAAGACTGCTAAAGTTGAGTTAGAGAATTAAACTGTAGCTTCCTCGGGTAGATATGTACTTGGACCAAAGCAACTTTACTGATGTGAGGTTTTTCTTTCTCTTTGTCTTTCATCTTCACAGAAAGAAAACTTTCAGCTGTGTGAGTCATTTTTGCTGGTCTTAGAGGATGCCTCTTGAACTCGTCACAGTGCCCAGCCCCGTGCTGGAGGCTCGCGAGCTGGGAGAGGGGTCCTGCTAACACCGCTGAGCCTGTAAGCAGTGCCTCTCCTGCACTCTGGGAGCACGTTATTTATGTGAGCTTCACTGGCCCCTCTCAGGCTCTCAGCCACCCTTTGAACCTTTGCCCATGTATACTCTCAATGTTCGCTTATCTGCTGCAATATTTGGATGCAGAGTTGATAGCAAGGACTCAAGCAGGAGGTGTCAAAACACGACAAGAAGGCTTTTTCTTGCTTGACTTCTGGCAGGGATCAGAGTGAAAGTGATGGAAGTCTTGGGAAAAAGCCCAATCCTGTCAGTTTTTCCAGCCAACTTGGCGGGCTCCACAGGTTTAGAGAGTTCCGATGAGCCGTGGATCTATAAACCTCGGAGTACTTGTAGAGGAGTGAATCTCAGTCTGAGATTTTCTGAAGTTCAACACATCTCACTGCTCTGGGACCAAACTTCCAGGCACAAACAAATGATCCTCCCCAAAATAACCAAAGGGGGCTTTGCATTCTAATATCTGTGCCAAACATATAGTAGACCCACATAAAATAGAAGCAAAGCTCATGGGGTCCATGTGGCACCTCACCTGAGCTGATGGGGTCCATGAGGCATCTCACCTGAGATGATGGAGTCATGTGACACCTCACCTGAGATGATGGAGTCCATGTGGCACCTGAGCTGATGGGGTCCATGGGGCACCTTACCTAAGCTGATGCAGTCCACGTGGCACCTCACCTGAGCTAATGGACTCCATGTGGCACCTCACCTGAGCTGATGGAGTCCATGTGGCACCTCACCTGAGCTGATGGGGTCCATGTGGCACCTCACCTGAGCTGATGGACTCCATGTGGCACCTCACCTGAGCTGATGGAGTCCATGTGGCACCTCACCTGAGCTGATGGACTCCATGTGGCACCTCACCTGAGCTGATGGGGTCCATGTGGCACCTCACCTGAGCTGATGGACTCCATGTGGCACCTCACCTGAGCTGATGGGGTCCATGTGGCACCTCACCTGAGCTGATGGACTCCATGTGGCACCTCACCTGGGCTGATGGGGTCCATGTGGCACCTCACCTGAGCCGATGGACTCCATGTGGCACCTCACCTGAGCTGATGGACTCCATGTGGTACCTCACCTGAGCTGATGGAGTCCATGTGGTACCCCACCTGAGCCGATGGACTCCATGTGGCACCTCACCTGAGCCGATGGACTCCATGTGGCACCTCACCTGAGCTGATGGACTCCATGTGGCACCTCACCTGAGCTGATGGACTCCATGTGGCACCTCACCTGAGCCGATGGACTCCATGTGGCACCTCACCTGAGCCGATGGACTCCATGTGGCACCTCACCTGAGCCGATGGACTCCATGTGGCACCTCACCTGAGCTGATGGAGTCCATGTGGTACCCCACCTGAGCTGATGGACTCCATGTGGCACCTCACCTGAGCTAATGTGGTATCTGTTCTGCTTTGCAATCACATGCTCATCTTTTGTTTTGCCTGGTTTTATTTTAGTTATTTATTTATTTGAGAGAATGAGGCATAGAGAGAGAAAGAGAACGAGAGAAAGAATGGGCACACCATGGCCTCTAGCCAGGGCAGAAAAACTCCAAATACATATCCCACCATGTGCATCTGGCTTATATGAGTACTGGTTAATTGAACCTGGCCCTTAGGCTGCTTAGGCAAACACCTTAGCTGCTAACCCATCTTTCCAGTCCCTGTTCTGTTTTCCTGACTTCTCTGTGCAGTTATACAAATTAAGAGGATGGAATCGTGTGACTGAAACAATTTCTACTTTCTTCCTGGAAGATTTAGGCTGACTTAATCTCTGAAAAAGGCAAGATTCTTTGTTGAATTTTGTTTATAAGTGAAGTATATACAAAGGTATGTTTGTAAAATAGCACACACATTTTTAAGCTCCTTAGGGGTTAAAGAGTCATGATCCTTTCCTTTCTCTCTTTTTATTAATATTTGTATTCCAATGTAGCCCGTGTATAGCCTCATGGCAAAATAAAGGAAAAGGAAGACGTTCTAGAAAACCACGCACTCTGGCTGCACAATGCCGAGAACAGAAGGAGAGCCTAGGAAAGAATCTGAAGATTTCACTGTATTCTCCCTTTCATGTGGTACACTTCTCAGATATTTCTTTCAGGGCTGTGTAGCACTTTATACAAAAATCCACATAGATCTAAATTATCTGCAATACACACACTTCCTTGAGAACATTCTTATTGAAACCACATTTCCAACCTTAAAGTTTCTAGCATTACTATGCCTGTGATGCTGGCTCAAGACCAGGGATACGTCTCACATATTACTGCCACATTTCCTGAGTGAAGTCAGGGTTCTTGTAGCTGAATTTTCTTTGAACTGTAGATACATTCAAGAAAGAACAGGTCTTACAATGAGGGAAGAACAACCCAAAAATTCTTTCATTCTGGAGAACATGCTCTCATGAAATATATTTGCATGCCCAATACTACCATAGAGTCTTTTGTACTTGTACGTATTCTAGCTTTGTTGACCTGGTAGTTAACACTCATCCCATACTACATCCTAAATGTAATAAATAGGTAAGTAGGTCACCAAAAGTGTCCTCTAATGGATAACAACACAAAGCATGTGTTGGAAAGAAGAAAGGTTGACAATTTATCATATTTCTTCATTTCCTATATCCAGCATCTGTCACCCAGTGTCTAAAGTTGAACTTCCCATTTCAAAAAGCCATGACATGAACATTTTACTGGAATACCAAGAAGGAATTTCATATGCATCTAGAAGAATTCAAACCAAAAAGAAATACACTCTAAGGCTATATTTCTGCAAAGCTAGATTTTAATCATTGTATCATTGACTTAACAAAACATGGGCTCTATTGTACTGTCATATATACTATTTGTGTTTATTTTCTTCTGTTTCCATTTTGTGGGTCTCTCGATGTGTTTATGGATTTTGGTACTTTTGGGACTTTATCAGTAGTAGTTAACACAATCTGATTTAAATGTGAAATGTAGTTCACCATACGGAACAGAATTGTGAAAGCAGTTTCTCACAATTAAGTTCTGTAACTTTAAGAGACTTGGGCATGTTCCTCAGGTGTAATCATTAGAAGTTACCTAAGCACTTTGCTGTAAACCTCTAGGGTTCCTAGAGTCACTTTCAGAATAACTTGTGGGCTTTCCTATTAAGGCTACTGAATGAACAGTAGAAAGAAATTAATCCCATACTCTTAGAAAATTGTATATAAAAACCCATGCTTAACCTCATAATGATAAACTCAGAACCATCACTGGGGAAACATAAAAAACACCCCACCCACAATTTAGAGAAGGTAAATTTCATTTCCACTGGCCTTTGCTTGAAATGAACTTAATAATTGCAAAGTCATCTGCATATCTGCCATCTATATATCATCTACCAGCCTGGATGAGGTAACACAGTTTATTTACCATAGAAAAGCCTGTCAAGCACAGTGGAAATAAACCTCAATGGTGTCATTTCTGAAACTGGGACAGCAGTTGGGCCTAGGTGCTAGCAGCTGGCTCATCTGTCCATGGGAAAGGTCAGCCATGTCCGCTGTCTGGAAAAAGTCTGCGGCTTCTGCCGCACTCTTAGGCCCATGCCATGGAGTCACAGCCAGCTCCCTGGAGCACATGGAGCACTTGGTGAACAGCCCCACTCTGCTTTCAGGAGGGTATTGACCACACACCTAAGGAGTTCCAGAATTTTCACTGGATCTGTCTGAATATTTTTCTCCCAGACTTAAATATGAATAAACAAGACAAGACAGTATCCAGCTGGCCAGAAGTGTGAGTTCAGCCCCCAGCAACGGGGCACATATTCTCTTCTTGCAGAGAGTACAATTGCTAAAGAAAGCCAGAGGGGTACCTGCACGTTTCTCCCCAAGCAGCTGGCTTTGAAGTGGAAGTTCCAGGGGTGCGCACTCAACAGCTTACCAAACTTGGGCAATTGAGGGTTTCTAGATTATTCAGAATCATCAAGGTAGTTTCAATTCTATGGATCTGTCTGTACATGAGAAAAACAGAGCAACCAGGAAGAACAGGATGATGGGATTCTCTGCAAGCAGCAAGGTGTGTTTCTGTGATCTGCAGACTCCTATAAAAACAAGGGGCAACATCATTGCAGTGCAGATCTCAGTAGCTGCCAGAAACTGGGGGTGACTCAGCTCCCCTGACAAGGGCACTACGAGCTCAAGTACACGGCAGAGTCAACCACCAGAGCAGCCCGGGCTGCCCGTGCTTCACAGAGGAGCTTTCTATGGAAACAAAGGAGACAAAACTTCGCTTCTATGACATAATACCTTCAATGGATTTTCTGTTATTGGAAACAGTGACAGAGCAAAAGAGGCAGCTGGAGGGACCCCAGGGCATGGTTAGCCCTAGAGGGACTGCTTGCACTCGTCGGGAGTCAGATTTTTCAACGACTCCTCACCTCATTTCATCCTGTGACAATTCTGATTTTGGAAAGAGGAAGTCTTAGTAGTTAAGTAACAACCAATAGCTTTTCTGCATCCAATTTAATATCAACCTTTTGGGTAAGCCAAAAAAGGCATAGGGGAAAGGACAGACAGTGGAGAGAGGACAAAAGAGAAATGATAATTGGTTATGACTATGTGTAATCAAAGAACATTCTTTTGCTGTGAAATTTTCTTCCCCAAATAAGTGTTCTCTCCTTCGTGATGGCATGGAGGACAAACTTGTAGACAGTGTGCACGCTGTCCATTCACCCCATTCAGTGCTAGCATTCACTTAGCTGATGTGGTGGCCACTGAAGGGACCTTCATTGCTCCTCCAGAAAGTGCACACAGCTCCTTAGAGAGAAGGCCCAGGAGGCCAAGGCAGATTTGGAACCATAGGCAAGCACATGGATGCAATAGGTTTGAGTTTTGCTAACACGGCAAAGACAACTTCATGTACACACATTAGAAACTCTTCCCAGGCAAAGCAAAGTGCAATGGTTGGAGAGCAAAAGCAAGGATGATGTGATCATGACTGCGGGGCCAGCTACCCGATGATGTGGATGTGTACACAAGAATATGGGAAAGTCTTTCTCCCAAGGGTGAAGCTGAGCTAACCTTCAAATTGGATGGATTGTGATTATACAATTTGGGGAGAATGACACACCAAACTCTTAAAACAAAACTGTCAAAAATCAGAGATAAGAAAAGAAAAAGAAAAAGGACATGAAAGGGGAACACAGGGAAAAATAGGATGTGAGATCACTTCCTGGGTCTAAGGCAGCACAGCATGTCCCCAGAGCTTCATGGTAGATGAATGATCTCTTAAACCCAAACAGTGTGTCATGGAGTGTGAAATTATGCCTCCTTAGATGCCCCATGGGAGGTGGGGCTGAGGTAAGGAAGAGTAAAACCAGTTCCAAGGTCCAGACTCAACTGCTTCTCCAAGAACAATTTCCATTGCACATGTCAACGGTTCCCATTGAATTATTTGGTCTTTGAAACATCCCTCAGTTTGAAAACAACCTTCTAAATTAGCGCCCTCTCTACAGGATAACACAGCTCCCCAGATGCTGTCTGTGACGAGGCCTCATGATGGAGCCTCCTTGGTACTCCTTCACGCCAAGTGAAAAATAATGAGAAGGCTTAATTCTTCAGTCACTCTGTCCTTCTCAGCACCCATAATACCTACTTACAAAGGTAGATTCACCTTTCAATTTCTTTTGATCAATCAATTTCTTTGATTGTCTTAAAGAAGCATAAACTATCAGTAGAAATTGTTTTATCTCCACCAGCTTTGCAGAGAAAAATTGCAAGGATCAGTGAATCCGGAGGCCCAGAACCTTAACTTTGTCTTGGTCATTAGCTAGGTTTCTGGAGAGAAAGTCTATGCACCCTTTTCATATGTTTTATTTGCCTCTAGGAATTTGGCCATTTTTTTCTTTTTACTAGGCTCTAGATTTTATACCTCCTGCAGAAATTTCACCCAGCACCAAGAGGGCAGCCAATTGTCATTTCAATTCTAAATTCAAGGAAACTTGCAGGTCTCTTTCTTTAATATTTTCATGGCAAATTTCAGACACTACCACAGGGATTCAATTAATAAGCATAATGTAAACAACCAATCCCCATTTTAACTCAGACCAAAACCTGGAAACCTTGTAATATGCGTCAGTAATAATACTGGCAAGAATTATATCATATGGTTGGAGATAGGAGACCTTTAAGTCTCCTTGTTTCTTGAAGTATATAACTTACTAGGATCTTGCAAAACATTTCTAACATACCATGTTTAAGTCTAATTGAGATGCACCTGTGTATTCTGACACTCCCCATTTGTAATAGGTTCATAACTTGGTTTTATACCATAATTACAGTATTATACTTCTAAATCAAAACCATTCATCAATTTTCATGTCCTCATACAGAATGTTGACATTTACTAAAATTGCTTAGAAGCCCCTAGATTTTTGCTAATCTTATTAGTAAATTCTTCCTGGTATCATACCTATCTTATTATAGAAATAACATGTGTTTCAAATTTCAGTCACTCACAAGCTATTTCTTGCAGAAGGAGTGCATTGCACATGTCTACATGATGAGAGCATATCAGAACACAGGTACACACATCAACATGTTCTGACTCAGTGTTCTATTAGGATCATAACCCATGTGGCCAATGAAAGTTAGAGATGAGCACTGGAGAACTGACTTTACTAACTTGCATGATTAATGTTCGTTAAAAAACAGGTCATATTGCTGTATTTATCTGTAGCATTTCAATTTCATGTAACAGAGTCATTCACTGTTCTTGAGTTCACTGTGTGGCTTTCTGTCTCTTGAAAGTCTGTGACTTCTCTGCTTGATATGGTTAGCATTGTGCATGCATGCAGACTTTGTGTAAAGTACTGGAGACATCCTACTACAAAACACTATCTTCAGTAAATGCATTATTCATTTGGACAACCTATGATATAATGTGGAACCTTCAAGTATGTTCTACTGTGAAGAATTAGGCAATACCAAAAAAACAAAAAAAAAGACTATGTAAGTCTAATCAAGGCATGGTATGGCTCTGGAGCACATAGCTCATGGTAACAGAGCATATATGTCTGGTTTACAGTTTCAGAATGAAAAGAAATACCTATGCTGGGACAGGGCCATTTGAATACAGATGCCTAATAAACACCAGATCCATAGGATCCTTGCTCACCCTGAACCCAGAGAAGTATGATTCTTCCTGAAGACTTTTGGTTGCCATGGCCACAATAGAAACAAAGGCCACCAACTACAGATCGTTCCTCACAGAAATCACATACTCTGAGTTGAACCATAACCTCGCATACCCGTGTCCTAATTCTAGAAAGCTGTCAATATGGCACTGTCTAGAAAAAGAATCGTACCAATCTAATTAAAGGCTTTTCAGGTGAGTTTATCCTGGTTTGTCAGGTGGTCATTGTCTAATAACAAGGTTTTAGCAATATTGCAGGAAAAAAGAGAAGACACGGACAACAGAAGAGAAGAGTACATGAGACAAAGATCGAAACGATATACCACAAACCAGAGATGCCCCAGAGCCACCACCACACGATGAGTCCTCAGAAGAACATTTCAGGAGATTCCTACAAGAGTGGCTGAAAGCACTGCCTAGACCTGAAACTGAGCAAAGCTCCAGATACAAGGTTGACTAAGCAGCAGGTCTCCAAAAGTCTGCAAAATGTCCGTGGTCCCCCATGAACCTCAGAATGGGCTTCCTAAGCTGGACCCACAGTTCACTGTAGCTCAATCCATGTGCTCCTGCTCGCAGACAACACTCCGGGCTACCTGCCTGCACAGTCACCACACGTGGAAAGCCATCATGTGTAGGATTGCTTGCATTGTCTCCACCCTTTGAAAGACGGCTGTTTGCATTGCATTGCATTGTGGTTTGGTTATGCACCCATTTGGCCTCATTAGCTGTGGCATAGGTCAAGTGTCTTCCCGACAGCATTGGTCCAGGAGAGCTCATGCCTGAGGTAAAGGAGGAGTAGCTTCCATTCCAACTGCCTATGGAAAATCCAGACACAAGCCAGGACTACCCTCTCCAAGCATGAGCTGTGGTCCCATCCTGTGGTCATTTTCACCACAAGAGACATCTTTCCTTGAATAGACACTCAAGTCTTCTCAAGAGAAGGCTCTGGAAAATCACCTCTTGCCATCTAAGGTGTGGAATCTCTCAAGATGCTGTTACGGTGGTTTTTATTCTTACACTTTGAAAACTGGCCATTGACTCAGTTTCCCAGGGTGACAATGGAGAAGGTGGACACTAAATTCCGACCTTTAAGAGGCTTTACCAGGATTTTGAGGCTAACTGAAAAAACCACTCAGAGAGCACCTTTTGACCTGGCCAGTTATTCATGGAGGCAGGGAGGAGTGCTGAAAGGCAGAAGGAGGAGTCCGTCCTTGCTCCCATACTTCTGCCATCTAGAATTGGCTACATACCTCTGCTAGGGAGTTTCTCCTGAACTCAACCTCCTTGTCCTCTCTTGCCGTTTAGTCTCCCTTGAGCAAAATGGGAAGGGGGTGAAGAAACAAAGCTTCCAAAAGTCACAAAGCTGCCTACAGTGAGTCTTGCTCTATGGAACTCCCTTGACCTTCCTTTCCAGGAGATCAGGCCAGAACCACTAAAATTCTCTATGAATGAACCTTTTGTCTCCCCCACGATCCCTCCTCACCCCCAATGTACTCCTAGCATCATCTTTCCCTGTGTGACGAGGCTAGCAATTTGCAACCATGCTTGGACCTTTTTTTCTCCACCCCAAGAGGTATATTTCCCACTCAATAGTTACAGGGACTTTCTTGTTTTTGTTTTTACTGTTCAAGTCCAAATCCTTCCCACTCTTTCCAGTATGAGCCTTGGTCCCCGTAGCCAGGCCCAGTCTTTCCGAGCTCTATACACATCCTCCTCTGGTTGGCAGTTGTCTTTGAAAGCCAAATGGGGGGGATCCTGAGCAACCCTTGTCTTTACTCTCCCCACATTTGCTGCAGGCTGAGCAGCACCCTCAACAGGAACACAACCACGTAGCCCTGGCCAGTGCTCTTTTCTGAGCAAGCCTGTTCTCTGCCTCACCTCTAGAGTGGCATTATATACACCAGCTCAAGACATGGCTAAGAGGTATGCAGGGGGCAGTCATGAATCCCTGCCCTTCCTTTTTCCTGGCCCTAGAACTGCCTGGAAAATACCAAGGTCTCTCCAAGCCAGTTCTCCCAGAGTATCTTCCCTCTTCCTCCCCCAATCTCATTTGGTCATGACACTTGAACCCCCTTGCTGTTTTTGAGACAAATTGTACCTGTGGTATTCACACTAGTAGTGCTCTCTCTCTCTCTCTTTCTGTTTGTGGGGAAGGGAAGGAGGCATGCGCACTGGAGATCAAACCAGGTAGTCACACATACTAGGCACATAGTCTCCTGAGCTATACTCCCAATTCAAAATCTTATTTATTATTTATTTTATAAATTAATGAGCAAGTAAAAGGCAAAAACTGGTTCACTGACATTTGTATTCTTTGTGTGTGTGTGTGTTTCTTCCAGGTAGGGTCTCTCAAATTCACTATGTATTCTCAGGGTGGCTTTGAACTCATGACAATCCTACTACCTCTGCCTCCTGAGTGCTGGGATTAAAGGCATTCACCATGACACCTGGCTTGCCATTTATATTCTTTACTTGCCAAAATGCATTGGCATTTGCCATGTATGGAGATTGCTGCAACTTAAATTCTATCTCTACAGAGTTATAAAATTCCATCGTCCATGTAAAACAATCCAAACTGAATACTTAGAGGCTCACACAATGCTGTGAGGATGGGGGAGATGAACCATTCCACTGCAAGGGCATCATTAAACTCTGTGGTTCTTTTTCAAACCTTAGAGGCAAGAACTACATATTCATAGCTTTTCTCAATATAGTAACCAGTGTAGGAGAACCCTCCTTTACTGGAATATATGTTTCCTAAAGGCAAACAATAGCACCTTCCTTCCCTGCTTGTAGCCTGACTCTAGAGCAGTGGAAAGCACATAGTAATTATTGAGTACACTTTGTTCAACGGGTAACTTTATGATCTCACTAGCTCATGAAATAAGTCAATAAGCATATGAAAATATAAATCTACATGGAGAAAAATAACAGTTATCACATAAGTGTAATAATATTTTTAAGATGCAATATACTCATGTGTTCTTTTAAATCCCTAGAGTTAAGTGCAACTTTTCACCATTTCAAACAAAAAAGTGCTGATATTTCTTCTCCACATAGCTACAAAAACCTTGGTACTTCTGAACACCTTGCATGCATAGTTAAGGACAAGGGATTTTTTTCATATAGAAAATGATGTATTTTTCATTATCTGTTGGATTAACTCCCACCAAAGAGTGGCAAGGAACCAGCTTAGCTGCTGACACATTTAATTTCTTATCAGAAGAGATCTTCAAGGGCAGAAGAGATAACTTAGTGGCTAAGGCACTTGCCTGAGAAGCCAAAAGATCTTGGTTTGATTCCCCAGGACCCACATAAGCCAGATGCACAAGGTGGGGCATGTGTCTGGAGTTCATTTACAGTAGCTGGAGGCCCTGATGCACCCATTCTCTCTAGCTCCCTCTTTTTCTCTCTGTCTGTTGTTCTCAAATAAATAAATAAAAA
The DNA here is from genome assembly GCF_020740685.1 of Jaculus jaculus. NCBI lineage: Eukaryota > Metazoa > Chordata > Mammalia > Rodentia > Dipodidae > Jaculus > Jaculus jaculus. The sequence goes on from NC_059117.1 coordinate 4,324,216, forward strand.
TAAATAAACAAAAACAAATAGCTCTTCAATTCAACTGCTTGGATGGATCCCAAGGCAGACTTTCGGGTTCTTTTGCTGTAGTTGGGTTGTGCCTAGGGTGGATTTGCTATCTTTACAAAGCTCGTAGGAAAATACTTTCTAATATAAAGCAACACACACCGGAATCCTCTGTACACTAACTCACCCACACTCTAGCAGCATTCTTCTAAGAAGCGGGCACAGCAAATGCTCCACCTTGCTAAGTTATATAAATCACATTTATTGAAGATTTGATTATCTAAATATTTATTTAAAAAATCCTAGGTTATAAAAAAGAAGACAAAATTTTCTAAACTTGTATGCAAAGAAGAATTCAAGACAACATATAGGAGGAAAAGGACACGGGAAGAAATGCTCAGTGGGGTTTTCATTGTGCTTCTAGTAGTGGCTGGGATTCAGAAGCACTGGAATTTCCACAATATCCCTGGTAAGTAGTTGCCACCTTCCTCCTCGATCTCAATATCATCTTTATCCATAAGGAAATCGTGGCTCATGAAACTAAATAACCTGTGTTCAGTAGGAAGTGGGCAGGAGTCAAAACCAAGTGTCTCAGCCCAGGTCTTTCCGCCGCTCTGCAGGTCCGCCACAGATCGGTTTGCATTAGCTTCAGTGCATGCACCTGTAAGCTGGTGGCGAGGCTCAGGGTTCCAAGTAGAGACTTCCAGAAGAGATTTTACTCACATTCATAGTTTAAATGTGCACTTTTAAGATCTCACAGACAGAGGTGGTAGGTGTTAAGTGAACAACAGATCAGGACTGTGAGGGGTGTGGTGGGTGCCGACATCCAAGATTTCTTGCCTAGGCATTTCTGAACTTCTATTGTTCAAGCCCTAAGGGCTTTGCTGGTAGAATTTGTGATTCTATTAGATCTACCCACTACATACAAAGAAGGTCCATTATTCTAAATAAAACAGCAACATGGATGGGAATACTTTTATGTACATTGCTTTTCTTTTTTAACTTAGTGAAAGAGAAATATTAGTATTTCTTTTATCTGGTCTCACTGAGCAATTTAGGGATACAGCAAGTCAGAAGCTAAGAAACTGTTCTCAACGTCGTGCTAAAACACACGGTGACACCACTTCCGGCAGTCCCAGCCCCTCGAAGTCATGATCAAAGCCTCGTGTGGTGGAGTCCCTGGCTGTGGTCACAGCTCCTCACGAGGCGCAGGCAGACGCGTCTTGAGGGGAGAAGATCAAGGCCGGCCTGGCTCGCATACCAAGACCCCATTTCAAAACACTGCCGGATTCAAAACTTCATTAATTGGTATACGGGTGAGGTGGTTAAGATGTGGGCCACATGAACACTTGGCGTTTGAGACTTGTCCTCCACTCCCTTCAATGAGACACTCATTGTTAGCCAGACTCCCAGACCGAAAGCTGGGCTGTTCCCACCTGAAGACGCAACACCCACAAGTGTCTGTAGAGCATCCTCAGGGGATCCCTAGAAAACACTGAGAACCCAATATCATTCTCATCTTAAAGGCAACAGAACTGAACCCATAAATTCCAAATAACTGGTTCAAGTTCGTTAGAGTTAGGACTCAACATTATACCAATTAACTCTAGTACGCTTGTTTGCCCATAGGACAGTGTGACTCTAGAGACCGTGGTAGTCTGTTACAACACATTTAAATAACAGGCTTGGAGCACGCCCTATACTGGGAGACGACTACTCCTTGGACCCCTCACAAAGCCCATGGAAAAGTTGGCCCTTTCCTTGGGAAAGCATGGCAGGCTCCAGTTACCTAGCTGATATTAGCTTGGTCCACTAGCTACCTCTTCTCACTCTCTCCAAGAAAAGAAAATGGCACATTTAGTATACAATCAGGAAGATGTTCAGAAAAGTTGGAACTTGAATAAGTCCTGAACTTTACCTAAACCCTTCTAAGTTCAGAGCAGATGTAAATGTACCGGAAGACCTACATACGAAGAAGATCTGGGAATTTTTAGCCTAGACATGAAAGGAGGTTTGAAACTGGCTTTGATAGAATGAAAATGCTTTCTCTGAATCAAGTATCCTCTCCTCATTTTAACAATAGCATCACATGACCTGACAAGGTAAAGACATCTCTACTCCCATGAAACACGATGACCATAAGATAAAAGGGACTACGAATTCAGAGAAAGAAAAAAATCATTTCATAAGAAACATAGAAGAAACGAAAGGAAACGAAGGCAAAGCAGTTGTGGCCACTTTCAACTTTGATTTTACCTGTACTTCCTGTGTGCCCAAATCCACATTTTAAAATACATCTGAACATTTATTCAAGGCTACTTTTAGGCCTTCTACCTCCTATTATTTGTTCTGCCTGTCTTTATGGTGATTTAAGCTTCATATTTCATTGTGTGGAAGGCGTATGTGGCAGTCTAATGGTCTAAATACCTCAGTCTCATTTTATAAATATTTATTGCCAACTGGTGTGTTCCTGTCTTTGAAGTCATGTGCATGAATCACTGTAAGCCTGTATGTATTCCCTGCCCTTGCCTGTGGAGAACAACCTACCCAGTGTTCTTGTCTGTATCAAGAAAGCCTTGACACTAAGTGATTTTCTTTTTTATTCTACATTTCACATTACTCCTCTGTCACACCCATGCAGCAAAGGCCAAAAGTAATGAAGCGAATAGTGTGATCTGTGATGATCTGGCTTGAAAACAGCAGTACAGGTAGACATGGACATCACTGGAAGCCAGCGGCAGTAAGTTTCACTTAGACCTGGAGTCTTGTAACACAGTATAAAAAATTGTCCAGACTCCATGTGAAAATCTATCTAATGCCAGGAACCAGAAAGACCCCAGACTAAATGAAAGATGAATCACCAGATGATGGGGAGACAAAGAGGTTGGAGTCATGTGTCAACAACTTTAAAGCTACTATGACAAAATTCCATAGCCACTCATAGTAAAAATAAAATCAGAAAATAAGCGGAGTGGAAAGAAATTTCTTTAGCTTGATAGAGAATCTTTAAAACCTATACCTAACATTACATTTAATGGTAAAAAGTTCAGTGAAATAAGAATGTCCACCCTTACCCATGGCTAATTCAGGTAGTGAAGCAAAACAAGGAAACAAAGGAAATAATACAACTGTCTCTATTTATAAGTAATAAAATCCCCTAAAATCCTATCAAAATATTTCCAGAAAAACAAGTGTTACCAGCAAGGTTACACTGTGTAATAAAAGCATAAAAAAAAAAACTCAATTGTAAACCGAGCATGGTGGTACATGTCTTTAATCCCAGCACTCAGGAGGCAGAGGTAGGAGGATCGCTGTGAGTTCTGAGACTGCAGAGTGAACTCCAGGTCAGCCTGAGCTAGAGTGAGACCCTACCTTGAAAAAAAAAATCAATTGTATTTTTCTATGTAGCAGTTATTACGTGAATATTGAAATTAAAGTTGCAATATCATTTGCAGTCTTTCAAAAAATAAAATTTAAATATGACTTTTTAAAAACCTTCATGGAGCTTACATGCAGAGACCCACTGTTTATGAATAAAGTCAACAGCGAAGATGCTGTTTGCCTACAAATTGAGATAAGTGTATAATGCCATTCTTATCAAAATCCAAATAAGATATTTAATAGATATCAAGAAGATTGCTCAAAAATTCAAGTGAAAAATAAAGGAACAAGAATAACTAAGGAAGCAAGGGAGCGGGCTGGAGAGATGGCTTAGCGGTTAACCGCTTGCCTGTGAAGCCTAAGGACCCCGGTTCGAGGCTCGGTTCCCCAGGTCCCATGTTAGCCAGATGCACAAGGGGGCGCACGTGTCTGGAGTTCGTTTGCAGAGGCTGGAGGCCCTGGCGCGCCCATTCTCTCTCTCTCCCTCTATCTGTCTTTCTCTCTGTGTCTGTCGCTCTCAAATAAATAAATAAATAATTTTTTTTAAAAAAAAAAGAAAGAAAGCAAGGGATCAATCCTGCAATTTAAAGATTTACAAGGTAGGCAGAGTTGTGTGATAAGATAATAAAGAGAAAACACCAACCACTAAAATGTAACAGAGAAGCCAGAAACATGCGCAGAAAAAGATATGCCCAGCTGACTTTTGGCCTGTGTGTGTGTGAGAGAGAGAGGAGTGGGGAGGGTGGAGGAGAGAAAGAGGGAGAGGGGGGTGTTATCTGTGCATCTAGTATGTGCACGCGTGTGCAGGTCCCTGTGCCTGGGAGGCAGGGGAGACCCTCAGCTCTCCTCTGTCTCTTGTTGGCTTCATTCTCTTGAGACCAAGTCTCTCACTGAATCCTGAACTGCCTTGTTTTCAGACTGGTGGACCAACCAGTCCTAATAATCCTCCATATCAGCCCCTCACAAGACTAGGGTAACAAGCCCAAGCAGCCAGGCTCAGCCTTGTATGTGGGTGTTGAGGATTGGACTTGGACATTCTCAGGGCCTCATAAAAATGTTATTACCCAGAGAGCCATTTCTCTAGTTCCACAACTAATTTGTGACAGGTAAAATAAAAAAAAAAAAAAAAAAGCAATGTGGATGAAGGAGAAACAGCTTATCAACAACGCTGAAGCATTTCCAGGGCCACATAGAGCCCAGCATCTCACTTTACACCAAAGGGGTTTAAATGTGTAATGACAACACATAAAAGATTAGAACAAGGGCTGGAGAGATTTCTCAGTGGTTAAGGTACTTGCCAAAAAACCTAAGGGCCCCAGTTAGATTGCCCAGTACCCACGAAGAGCCAATTGCACAAACCAGAGAATGCATCTGGAGTCTGTTTGATTGGCTGGCAGCTCTGGTACACCCATTCTCTCTGTCTCTCTTCTGTCTCTCTCTATTTGCAAATAAATAAATATTTTTTAATTAGAACAAAAAAGCTTATAAGAAAATCTAGCATCTATGACTTTTGGAAAGGATTCTTGGAGTTGGAGCTCAAACTTAGAACGGAAACATGATTCATGAAAAGAAAATAATTACAGTTTGATTGGCATCGTGTATCAAAATAAAAATCTATTCTTCTATGAAAGACCGAGTTAAGGGAAGGCCATGAAAACACGACCTGAGGAATGCAAGCTGGTATCGCAAACCAGGGATGTAAAAACGATCCTGGAACTAAAGAGTAAAAGGCTGACGCTAAAGCTGGAGCGGGGTGAGCTCGTTTGTTGCACGACCGTCTTGGATCATGTGAACAAAGATCTCTTCACCCCAGATAGGGCACCAAAAGTAGACCCCAGAAGTGCCTGCTCCCGTGCCTACGTTGATGGACTGAAGTCTGCTGGGAGTATTATCAGGACCGTGCGTGACTGTGTTACCCCAAAGCCCCTCCCAAAATAAGCGAGGTCAGGAGAGCTGCATCCCTCGGCCACACGTGCAGCTCTTGGCAGCCCGGCTTGCTACTTCAATGGTCTTACTGGAGGGGCCTCAGGACTCTTGGAACTTCCTAAGCTTCCTAAACCCGGTGGATTTCATGAGCTTCCTGAGTGTGAAGAGTTTCCCTCCTCCCTCCAGGAGGGAATATTTCAATGTGGAAGATAAAGTTACACAGCACATTTCATGGAAAAAGCTCTGCATGGCAATAGATACATGGAAAGCTGTACACAACATCATTACCCATCAGGGGATGCAAAGTAAAACTTCTGGGAGACCTAATGGTTACAATAACCCTGACAGCCAGCCGTGGTGGCACACGCCTTTAATCCCAACACTTGGGAGGCAGAGGTAGTGAGTTAGAGGCCATCCTGAGAATACACGGTGAATTCCAGGTCAGTGTGCACTAGAGTGAGACCCTGCCTCGAAAAACAAAATCAAAAACAACAACAAAAACCCTTACAGTACCAACACCACCAAGCTTGCAGAGAACGTAGGTCATCCCATATCACTAGTAAATGCATATTGCTAAATAGTTTAGCAGTTTCTTATAAAACTAAGTGTGCAGCTGTCATAGGACCCAAAAGTAGCAAATCTTGGCCCTTTATTCAAAAGAAATGAAGGCTTGCCTTCATACAAAAGCTGGTATTCAGAGGAGCCCAAAACAAGAAGCAACTTGGGTGTCTCTTGATGGGTGAATGATGAGATAAACTATGGGGTATTCATAGAGTAGAGAGAAATAAAGACCTGTCCCCATGTATGAGCACCAGGGCAGTGTCTACAGAGCCATACTGAGTGGTACAAGCCACTCTACAGATACCTAGATTCTATGAGATTCCATGCATGCAATACTATTTACATGCAGAACTGTGTGAACGGAGAATAAAGTAGAAGTTAAGGCAGATTCTGTATGGAAGGGAAGATAATATCACCAGACATGGGCAGTAAAAGGGCTCCTTGTGCTATCAGGATTCTGTCTGGATGACCTCCAGTATCTCTATTTTGACTGAGAGGTAGCACCATAATTTTCCAAGGTTACTCCTACTGGGAGGCTTTAGGCAGTGAGGATAGGAGATTTCAATATTGTTTCTTATAACAGCATTAAGTCTCAACACATATGTTGCATTTAAAACTATAAATTTTAAAAGCTCAGTATAGGTGAAGAAAAACTCACATAGTACCTGGATATACCCAATAGCTTACAAGTCTCTGGATTAAAAAAGAAAGTAAACATAGGCAAAAGCTTGATACACTGATGTTCCAGGGCTACTGCAGAAAGAGAACTTTTAAAGATAGCCAAGCAAGTGTTTCTCACTGATGTGTAGGAAACAGCCAACCAACAACGAGAGCAGGACCTGTCGAAAGTGGGATTTAAGCTAATTCCAGAAGAGTAACATGGGTAATAGTTTTCATTCAGCAATAACTAACAAACATTCACTGCATGGTCAATGAAAACAGGGTTCTTGCTGATGTAACTGGGCTGAGTTTCTGTTCATTTAGAATAAAATCAACTTAGTTATGACCAGAGAAAACTACATGTATTGAGATCTAAGTGGGAATGTGATGGATTGGGCTCTATGCTTCCTCTATGATGAAATACTGCTTCATAGCTCAAAAGCAATAAGCTTGTAGTTTATGGATTGACCTCTAAAACTTTCATCCAAAAAAAAAAAAAAACGTGACTATCAATTGAGGTGCCTCAGCTATTAGTTAACAGTGAGTGACAGGAAAACCAAACCACATCAGTTAGCGTTTCCTCCCCTACCCTCATTTCATCACTTTTCTTCCTCTTCTTCAGCATTTTCTGTATAGCCTCTTACTGTGAAGAATACTGCCTGCCTTGCCAGACTGGTTTCATGTGTACCTCCAATGAAAATGTGCTGCTCTAGCTTCCCAAGAAAGCGTCTGATTTTGCATCACTTTTAACAACATTCCTTACCCCAGCTTGCCTTGCTGGGAACTTAAGCATCTTAGACATTGTGTTCAGATCTGCAAGGAGTCCTTTGTTTTTACTTTTCCTAGTAGTGGATACCAAACATTCTCTCTGCATTGTGACTTAGAACGGCTAAGCCATGCCAGTATCTGACTTCCTCCAGCCACCCGCCCACCCCAGCCTCTTATTTTCTACTCAGAACACTTCTAGAACCTCATTTTGCCCCTTGCCTTTACTTCGAATCCATATCTACAATATTTATTTCTTCTCCATTTCTCTCCCTTTCCCTTAAGCATGCCATTCTATGCAATTCAATAAGAGGCTCCTTTCTTGAATAGGTCACTGGAGAATGAGGACATGGGTTCCTGTACTCCACATAAATGTATGATAAAATAAACACATTTTACCCAAATTTCCCATGGCCATTTGATGACACCATGTGGACAGACAGCTGTGTTCAAGAATTCTAGCTCTGTCCCTTACATGCCCAATGATGAGGCCATTGTGGTAACTACATCTGCAGCATTCATATATTACAGGGATCATCACAGCCGTGCCTGAGGAACTGCTTTGTATCTTGAACTTGATATATTTGATATTTGAATTTCACAATAATTTGTTATGAAGATATTATTGCCTAAAATTTATAAAACAAGAGTCAAAGAATTTGAAAGGAATCTTTCGTTCCTTACATGTGACCTTCTGCAGCCTTCTTATGACATGGTAACTGACTTTCTCTAGAATGAATGAGAAGAGACAGAGAGGGAGGTACAAAAAGTCTGAGACCAGAGCTAACTGATCCTTAAGAATCTAAACTCAGAAATGACTTTCCATCACATCTTCAATATTCTGTGGGTCACACAGAACAAGACACAACATGTGATGTGAGAAAGCATCACACAAGGGAGTGGATACCAGGAAGCAGGATTTGGCAAAGAATTATCAGTCTGGTTGTCAAACCAACAAAATCAAGATAGGTAGATGTTCTTGTTTGATACTTTTATACTTAGTAGACTAAAATTGCCATGGAAAGATCGGAAATGATAAGCACATGGTGAGAACAGTCCCCTCTATCTAGTACCACCCTCCACTGTAACAGTCTTAATTTCCAAAGACAAATACCTTTAAGGCTTTCACTGTTTGGAGCAATTATTCTACTGTGCTTAGCAATATACACTTATGTGTTTTTGATGTGAGTCTGAAGTCTAAATGGTTTAGACATTGGATTTCATCTGCTGTATGAACTCGTTTCTGGGAAGAAGCCAGAGTGCTCTCTCCCCCGGGCAGGGAACTCTCACAAACTAGGGCCTATTTCTCCCTAAGTTTACACTGAGAGACCTCCCAACAGAGCATGTTTGAAGAGTTACTGACAATCCGGTGGAGGGCCTAAAGCAGGAACACCAAAACGTCTCATCCCAGCATGCCAACAACCTCCACCCTTGTTGGCTGGGTGGAGCTTCCTGCCTCTTGGTCTTCTTCCCTCTGTATACTCTATCTCCCTCTGAGGCCACGAAATGCCATGCATCCTTGTTTACAGGCACACAGCTCTCCTGGGATCTCAAGTAAGGGTTTTACAACACTTCCCAGACCTTCTCTTTCTGTGAGCACATGCCAATAGGCCAAATCTTGAAGGTCACGTGTGGTTGCAGCTGCTCTGATAAAGATGGCAATAGTTGTTTTTTATAGAAAATCATGTCACATAACAATGTCTTAGCATATATCCCAACAACACTTCCTCATTATACACACCCACCCACTCAACACCACCACTTTCTTTCTCTCTCTCCCTCTCTCTCTCTCTCTTTCTCTCCCTCTCTTTTTCTCTCTCACAAACTTCTGCTAGTTCATCTCTCCAATAGGCAATCAAAGGCCCCTTGCCTGATATGAAGTTACCTGGTACATGCAGGATTTGGCTAAATAGGACAATTACACAAAATGGCATATGCTCATAACATTTGGTTTTAACATAAAATGTGTCCTTGTACATTTGTTCACCAAACTTTTGACAGAGGGCTCAGGTCTTTTCTTTAAAAACACATATCTGAATATAGGCTGGCTACATACGTAGCTTGCAGGGTCCACTGCTGGTTAGATCCATGGATGACTTTCCTCCCTCCCAGCAGGCTGGTAGCAATTTCTAGTACTACAATAATTAGTCAACAAGGTGGCAGTTTCTAGCTCAGCTCCAGTTTGATTTCTCAGTGTCCTGCAGCCCAAGAATATGGTATCTTCAGCAAGGGAGTATTATTATTGAGTCCTGGTGAGCAACCAAGAGCCTTGCCAATAGCCTGTATTGTTGGTGGGGGGGAGGCATCAGAAGCCTCCTTGACCAACAACTCACTAGGAGGTATCCTACCCCAGGCAATGAAATTTTGTGTAACACTCTATGGGGTTTTGGGTGCAGTGTTATCCACGCACTACAAAATACCTCTGCTCAAACTCTTCTCTTTAATATATATATATATGTCTTTTCAGCTACTGAAGAAATAAGTTTCCATATGACTTATTCACACCACCCTTAATTTTTATTATTCTTCCACCCACACCCTTCTCTCCTCGATGTCCCTTTGCTGACTCTTAGAACAGTCTATGCCAGTCTTTTGCCCTGCTACTTACATATCTACTACTTCCTCCTCCTAAGAACTCCCTTTCTAACTTCCTGGATTTTAGTACTGACTTTTACTAAAATTCACATAGCATATCCAAAAATTTGAAGCTAGGCTCTGCACGTGAATGAGAGCATGGAACTTTTGACTTTCTGAGTCTGGTTCATATCACTTAGTATATTCTTTTCCAAATCCATCTATTTTCCTGCAAATTTCTATTTCAGTGGCTGAGGCCCTGGTGTACCAATTATATCCACCTATCTCTCTGTCTCTCTAAAATAAAAGTTAAAAAAAGGTTCATAACTATGTTCCCCTTTCAGCTGAATGAAATGATACTCATGTTCACCATGTTTTCATTATCTATTCATCAGTTGAAGGGCATCTAGGCCAGTTACATTCCCTAGCTATTGGAAATAAAGCAGCAGTAAACATGGAGGAGCAAGCGTATCTGTAGTAATATATAGAAGCCTTAGAGAGATGTTCAGAAATAGCACGGCTGAGTCATATGGAAGAACTTCTTTTAGCTATCTCAGAAACCTCCATTGTGATTTCCACAATGTCGGTACCAGTCTACATTCCTACCCACAATGGAGAAGGATTCCTCTTTCCTGACATCCTTACCAGCATTTATTGCCATTGTTTTCTTGATGATAGACATTCTGACAGGAGTGATAAGGAATCTCAAAGTAGTTTTAATTTTCATTTCCAGGATGGTTAAGGATATTGAACATTTTAAAAGAGCATTTATTGTCTATTCGTATTTCTTCTTTTCAGAATTCTCTATTCAATTCGATAGCCCATTTCTTGACTGGGTTGTTTGATTTCTCAATATTAAGTTTTTGAATACTTTGTAGATCCTAGATATTAATCCTCTGTCAGATGTATACCTGACAAAGACTTTCTCCCATTCTGAGACTGTCTCTTTACTTGACTAATAGTGTCCTTTGCTCTATGAAAGCTTCTTTAATTTCATGAGATCACATTGATTGATGCATGGTCTTCCTTGAGTGACTGGAGTTCTGTTCAAAAAGTTCTTGCCTACCTATGATTATACGTGGAAAGGTCTCCCCTACTCTTTCTTTGAGCAGCATCAAAGTTTCAGGTCTGGTGTTCAGGTCTTTCATCCATTTGGGATATAGTGTTGTTCATGGAGAGATAAGAATCTACCATCATTCTTCTACACATACTTATCATTTTCCCAGCACCGCTTATTAAAGAGACTGTCTTGTTTCCAGTAAATTTTTTTTTTGGCATTTTTGTAAAGAAGATGGCTATAGCTGCCTGGGTTTACACTTGGATGCACTGTTCTGTTAAACTGATCTGCATATCTGTTTTGGGGCCAGTACCATGCTGTTTTTCTTACTGTGGCTCTATAACATATGTTCATATCAAGTGTGGTGACACTGCCAGCCTTACTTTATTGCATGTGATAGCTTTGGCTATTTGAGGGGTTTGTTCCTTGAAATTCCTAATGAATTTCAGGATTGTGTTTTACTGTTTTAGTATTTGCATTATCATTTGATTATAGAATTTTTTCTTCTTTATTTCTTCTATAATTCATGCATCATTCAATCATGCATTAATTTCCATAAGTTTTTGTATGTTTTATAGTCATTCTTGCTGTGGATTTATGCTTTTATCCCATTGTGGTCAGATACCATACAATAAATTTTTTCAATTTTACTCTACTTTTAAGATTTCCTTTGTGTTCTAAAATATGATGTATTTTAGAGAAAGTTCCACGTGCTGCTGAAAAGAATGCATATTCTTCAGCATTTGGATTGATTGTTCTATAGATGTTTATTAGGTCCATTTGTTCTATGATGTCATTTAATTTAAATGTTTCTCAGTTGTTTTTTTTTTTTGGTGGAATGACCTGTTTATGGTGAGGGGGTGCAGTGAAGTCACCCACCACTATTGTTCTTGGGTTAGCCTATGACTTTATATCTAATACTGTTTGTTTAATAAAATTTTGTGCACACATGCTCGGTGCACATATGCTGAGTATTATAATGTCCTCTTGATGGATTGCTCCTTAATCAATGTAAAGTGACCTTTTTTTTTGACTAATGTTTTTAAATATATCCTGCCACATACAAGATCACCAGTACCTGCTTGTTGTCCAGGCCCATTTGCCTGAAATACCATTTTCCATCCTTTTCCTTTCTTTTTGTTTTTTGAGGTAGGGTCTCACTCTAGCCCAGACTGCCCTGGAATTCACTATGTAGTCTCAGGATGGCCTCAAACTCACGTCCATCCTCCTACCTCTGCCTCCCCAGTGTGTTGTAAAGGTGTGTACCACCATGCAGGCTTTTCCATTCTCCACCTGAAAACCCTAAGGCAGTGTCTGGGCAGGTGAGTTTCTTGGAGAAAACACACAGAAGGATCCTGCCTTTTTAACCATTCTTCATGTCTTTGAATTTGGGTTGGGATATTAAGACCACTGGTATTTAAAGTTGTTGAAAGGTGTGTATTAATTCCTGTCTTTCTTGATTTTGTAGCATTTGCAGCTTTCCCATTCCTCCCTTGCATCAAGTATGACTGAGATATGATTTGTCACTTCCAAAGCCCCTGTGGATGTGGTTCTCCTTCTCTTCAGTGTGAAGGATCCCTTTAAGTAATTCCTGTAGAGCTGGCTTAGTGCTCATGTATCTCTTTAGCCTGTTTTCATCATGGTAAGTCTTTTGTCCAAGGCCTTAAATGTTTTCTTCTTCAATCATGACAGAGAGTTTTGCTGGATTTAGCAGTATAGGTTTCCAGTTACTGTCCTTAAAAATTTATAATACTTTGTTATTTTGGGTTTGGATTTGCAAGTATCTCTAAGGTGGTATAATGAGTCCTTAGGATATATGCCTAGGCGTGGTATAGCTGGATCATATGGTAAATCTGTTTTTAGTTATATCAGGAACCTCCACACTGACTTCCACTATGGCTGTATCAGATTACATTCCCACCAACAGTGTAGAAGTGTTCTTTTCCTGTATCCTTGCCAGAATTTATTGTCATTTGTTTTCTTGATAATAGCCGTTCTTAAAGGAGTGAGATGGAATCTCAAAGTAGTTTTAATTTGCATTTCCATGATAGCTAAGGATGTAGAACATTTTTTAGATGTTTATAGGCCATCTGTATTTCTTCTTTTGAGAACTCTCTATTTAGTTCCATCTGCAGTATTTCTGATGGTTATACCTTTATAGATGACTAGGTGCTTATCTCTTACTATAGTCAATATTTTTTCTTTGATCTATGCATTTAGAACTTTAACTAGAATATGATCTTGTCTGTGTGGTGTTCTAAATGTCTCATATTATATATTATATATTATATACTATATATTATATACTATATATTATATACTATATATTATATACTATATATTATATAGTATATTAGCAACTATTTCTCTAACTTGGGGAAATTCTCTCCTATGATTTTGTTGAAAATGCTTACTGTATTACTATATTTTTAAGAACAAAATTCTTCTATGTCTAAAATTCTTAGTTTAATCTCTTCAAAATATCTTGAACTTTTGTATTTCCTATTCATAACTTATTATTTTTTCTCCTTTGTGGAATGTTATAAATCTTCCACTTTCTCCTTACACTTAAATAGTCTGTCTCTCCTTGATCTAGTCTATTGACCAGAGTTTCTACAGTTTTTTATTTGACTAACTGTGCTTTTCATTTCATTATTTCAGACTGATTTTTCTTCATTATTACTATACCCTTACCCATATCTTGTATTGATCTCCTTATTTTGTCAACTTCCCAAATTTCCCTTCAAGAGTATGATCTCTTCAAACATACTTACAATCATTATTTTGAATTCTACCTGGCATTTCATCTAATTCAGTCTCACTGGAAGTCATTACTATTGGATTTATCATTTTGGAGGCATTATGTTACCTTATTTTTAATGTTTTCTTTACTTAATAGAGACAGAGAAAGGAAGAGAAAGAGAGAGAAAAAGAGAAAGAATGGGCATGCCAGCGCTTCTGGCCACAGAAGCATGTGCCACATTGTGCATCTGGCTTATCTGAAACGTGAAGAATCAAACCTGCATCCTTAGGCTTCACAAGCAAGTACCTTAACCAGCAAGCCATTTCTTTAGCCATGTTTGTCTTCCTTGTATTACTCTGTTGGGTTTTTAACATCTTGGGTTATTTCATTTCTTATATCTTCTTTTTATCACCTATTTTCTTGGAAATATAGGTTAGTATTCATTTCTCCAAAGTAGGACTCCATGTGCAAGTGTGGCCTCCCTATCACTCCCACAGTGGTAGTAGGAGTGACCCCAGCCTGATAACAAATCAAAGCTCTGAAGCAGACTGATCAGAGAGTGACAAAGAGATACAGCTGCTATCATGATTACCTTGTGCCTGAAACTTGATCTTCAATCACATAAGGAGAAAATGTCTTTATTTATCCCTGATCATACTTCCACTTCATGTAATCAAATACACACTACTTATATGTGAGGTTTTGATTTGCTTTGTTTTGTATTTTAGTATTCATAAGACTTTGTCCATCATGGACAAAATGCATTTGCTACACAAGTTTCTTTAATTTCTATCGTGTTCTTATTTATGTGTTAATTTTATTTATAAATGACCTTTATAGAATTTGTTACTCCAGTGAGGACCATAAGTGGATTGGTATAGCCGAATTATTAAAGAAAGCTGTTTTGGTAAAAATATAATTTCTATGCTTGATGACAGATGAAGCAAATAACGACCCCATCTCCTAAGGAGTAGAGCCACTGTCAGAAGTTCGTTTTGCAATGTGTAGATCCCATATAAGAAGGAAGAAGGGGGCTGGAGGGATGGCTGAGCATTTGCCTGCGAAGCCAAAAGGACCCAGGTTCTATTCCCCAGGACCCATGTAAACCAGATGCATAAGGTGGTTCATGCATCTGGAGTTCATCTGCAGTGGCTACAGGCCCTGGCACACCCATTCTCTCTCTGTCTCCCTCTTTCTCTCTTTCAAATAAATAAATAAAATAATTTTTAAAAAGAAGAAAGAAGGTACTCCTATAATCCAAGGAGGGTAGAAACATAAAAATAAAATATTACTTGCAGGAAGTAATGGTGAACTCACAATGTTAAGACACTGAACTCTGCTATGTACTTTTCCACTTGAAAATTTCCAATAGTTCTGCCAGGTAGATCCTATTTTTACTTCAAATTTGGGGAAATGGCTATTGAATTTAATTTATTTGGCTTATGCCTCAGAGTTGTTCAACAACCAATCCAAATTTATATTTTCTAACCTGAAATTTGTTTCCTTCACCATGAGATTATTCATTTTATTTTACTTCCAATTTGTTGGCTAAGACAAAAAGGCAAACTCGAGAGCCAGATATTTCAGGGTATTCGGATGAATATAAACATCTTTAATACTTTGCCCTTACTGATAACTACCTGAGCTCCTCTTGTTCCATGGGCAAGTTCCACCTCACAGGGTCACAGCAACCCTTCTGCCTTTGCAAATAAATTTTCTGCTGTTTTTCTCTAGAAAGTGATAGGTCTGAAACACAGGCATCTTCAATGTTTTTGCATGAAACGATAGGGTAAGTGTGAAGCATGGCAATCCAAGGGCACTGGGAGATTTTTCTCCTGTGGAAAGGTGGTATTCATGATAAAGAACGTGCTATCAGAAATTCAGCTTCAGCAAGATTGCACTGCATGGTCACGCTACCTCTATTAACTAAACTCGGGTAGATCTGCTTTTTACTATAAATTCACTGCTTAGTGGCAAGTCTACAACATTGTAATGTTGGATAAAAACAGATTAGAAATAAGTGAATGGCCTTAAATTCAGAAAGCAATTCAACATGTCCATATCCTACCAGCAACAAAGATACATAGCACAATAGATGTCATTTGTTCGACCCTATATGAGAATAAATCTAGAACCAAAATACATTACTCAACAAATATCTTGTATGCTTATAAATGCAGAACTCTGGAATAAGAGACACTAGGGCTGGAGAGATGGCTTAGCGGTTAAGCACTTGCCTGTGAAGCCTAAGGACCCCCGTTCAAGGCTCGGTTCCCCAGGTCCCACGTTAGCCAGATGCACAAGGGGGCGCACGCGTCTGGAGTTCGTTTGCAGAGGCTGGAAGCCCTGGTGCGCCCATTCTCTCTCTCTCTCTCTCCCTCTATCTGTCTTTCTTTCTGTGTCTGTCGCTCTCAAATAAATAAATAAATAAAATTAAAAAAAAAAAAAGAGACAGGAGAATCAAGCATGAATTTAGGCAAATCCGGCCTACATATCAAAACTTTGTCTCCAAAAACAATAAATTAAAATAAAAACCAATCAAAGTTTCCAGGGCTCTGTGAGAGATAGGCATGAGTGCACATGTTTCATAGTACTTACTCCAAAGCTGAATGCTGCAGGTCTTCCGTGACCAAGGAAGTTGCATGCATGTAAAGTTAACATCTCTCTTCTCAAGAGAGAAGTTTGATGACTAGAATTACTTCACATTTAAATTTATAAATAAAAACTAGAGGTGGTGGTATACAAAAAAGCTTTATGTAGATGAAAGTCAGAAAACACGCCCGCTTTGAATGAGGGCTTCGTAATGTGGGGGTGAATGTATCCACGCCTGCACTCACTGTGTTGTTTGCACACACTTCCCCTACTTTTATGTCTCAAATATTCTCCAAGGACTCATGTTTAAAAGGCTTGGCCTCCAGGTTGACCTTTCTAGAGGTTCTATAGCATAGAACTATTGGGGCATGACCCCAAGTTATTTGTCGGTCCCTGGCCGCTGCTTAATTTATGATGAGATGAGCCATTTGGATACATCCTGTATTCTAATCATGGTGTGCTACCTATCAGCCCCAAACAACGGGACCCACTGAGCAGGAACTAAAGCCATCAAAACTGTGAGAAGAACCTTTTTCTTTCTAAATTAATTTTCTTGGGTATCCCATGGGAACAAACGAAATATAACTGTGTTGGTTAGTCTTGGGTTACTATGGCTAAATAACCAAGGTAATCAACTTCCAAAGAAGAAAAACTTATCTGATCGACTGTCAAATGAACTCATTGCTCTCGGGCCTGTGGGAAGTTATCATATTCTTGTGAGAGTATATGGAGTCACCTGTAGGGAGTTATCATATTGTGGTGGGAGCACACTGTCACCATTGTGAAGTTACCAAATTCTGATGACAGTACGTGGAGTCATCTGTGAGAATTTAACATATTGTGGTGAGAGTATGTGGAGTCATCAGTGGGAAGTTATCATATGCTAGTGGGAGAACATGGAGTAACCTGTGGGAAGTTGTTATATTCTGGTGAGAGTACACGGAGTCACCTGTGGAAAGTTATCATATTCTGGTGGGAGAACATGGAGTCACCTGTGGGGCGTTTTCATATCCTGGTGGGAGCACGTGTAGTCACCTGTGGGAAGGCAGCATATTGTGGTGTGTGCACACAGAGTTAAGTGTTCACCTCATGGACTGGGAAGCAAAAGAGAGAGAGTTCCTTTCGGTGTCATGCCTCAGAGCCCTAACTTTGTTCCAGGGCTTCAACTTTTAAGGTTTCACTATCTCCCAAGCCTTTAACACATGGGCCTCTGAGGAAGTTATACAAACCACAGCACCGATGGGCACAGGACTTCTGAACCTGGAATAGACAATCTAAGCATAGAAAATACCTTTGGCTAATGTGTGCTCCGATACTATCTCCTTGCTTCCAGAAGAATTCAGGATCACTAATATAGAGGGGAAGTTTTTAGTTTTTTTCTAGGATTTCTTTCTCCAAATTCTTATTAAAAAAAAAAAAAAAAACAGAACAGGACAAAACAACACCCTCTGCTCCACTGTGCCTTTCCTTTATATTGACTCATTGAAGCCTCCTCCCCAGAAATTTCAGCATGGATATATTATTTATTTATTTGCAGGTCATATTGATAACATATTGTCTCAAGATATCTGGCAAGTAAAGAATGCAAACCTATATATTTAATAAGATTCACAGAATGTGCACACTTACCTTAGAAATTTCTGATTTCTGATTTTCTGCAAGAAGATCTGTGTGAAACTTTCCTTGCTTAAATTGTTTAACCTTAATAACTTTCTCTAGAGGTTTTTTGATAAAAACATAATACTCAGTGCTGGCAGTAGGGTAAATGGCCTACAGGGAAGGGATGGAGGAGAGGAAGAGAGTGGGAGGGGGGGCTAATCAAAATGTAATACTTATGAATAAGCCACATGGAAACCTGTTTCTTCACTAGCTAATGATAAGCATGTTAAAAAAAAAAAGAGAGAGAGAGAGAGAGAGAGAGTTTGGGGCAGAAGTATCTTTTGGAGGTGGATGTTTTGCCCAGAAGCCATAGGTTGTTATGAGAAAAATTTCAGTTCCAAGGTGCAATACTTTCCAGTGAGTTGTTGGTCTGGTATGATGCCCTGATGCCCCCAAACAAATTACAGGCTATTGCCAAGTCTACAGGTTCCCCACCAAAACTAGAAGGTAAGACCCTAGTGCGGAAGATACCCCATGCTTGGGATACAGGTCACTGAGAAATCAATCTGGGGCTGGGTTTGAAGTCTCCTCCCTGCTAACGAGCTGTTCGCATGCTGCAAAGACCTATGCAACCTGTTGGGGGAGAAGTCATCAACAGTGTTAACCAGAAGTGGACCCTACAAGCTTTACAGGTGGCTACCCAGAGAAAATGTGCCATCTGGTGTAAAGGTGGCAAATATGTCATGGGGAAACCAACTGCTCACTGATTGAATGTGAGGTCCACCTAGTCAAAAGCCTATGGATAGGGAGATCATAAGCTCTAGGGGGGAGTTATTACTGTTGTCTGCCTAAATATATATATGTTATTCCTACCAAACTGTCTGCTGGATACTTATGTTTATGCTCATATATTAATGCTACCCTCACTTTTGGTTAGAAAAAGTTATCTTTTCAGATGTCAGTGACTTGTACTCACCAAAGTGCTGAGAAATGACAGTGGAGTGTTCAACACTAAGGCATCTCTTATCACACCCTCCAAGGCTCAGAGACCATTGCAAAGAGGTGGCATAAATAATGTAAGGGCCAAATGAAGGTGAGGAGTGCTTATAATACTGTCTTTCAGACAACAGGTGGCCTTCATAGTCATGACCTAATTGTGGCTAAAGTTGCCGATACAAGACCTGAATAGTGGGAGAGGAAAAATGATGACATCAAAATAGAAAAGAGACTAGTTAGAGAAAAACACGGGATCCAGTGAAGGAGGATTTGGGATGGGGAGGATGGAGGGTGGTGGGAAGGGATTATAATAATAGAACATTTATGGAAGCTGTTAATAAAACAAAGTTTTTTTTAAAAAGAGCACTCACTAAGAGTATGAAGAATGATAGCAAATATAGGCAGAATGAAAGCCAGTCTTTAAATAGACAGTCAAAGCATAAAAGAGGAGTAATATAATATGTGCAGGGAAGGACAAATCCATAAATATGTACAGAAAATATCTGGGATGAAGGGGGTAAAGAATGAATATAAACATTTATTTGCCCAATGTTAAGAAAAGCGAGACGCACTTCATGTCTCCAAACCCCATCTCGTTGCGTCATTCTCCCTTGTCAAGCACCATGAGCCACTCTGCAATTCCTCAGTGAACTTGGTTGAATAGTTTTTATATTTTTTTTTCTACAACAGTTACTTAAACTAAATATTTTATGTGGCACATCAAAAACAAAATAGCAATCAATCCAATAAACAAATGCATCCTTGTGCTCGGAGTAGAGAATAGGCAGAGTGCTGGCCTAGTAGGCAGGACACCCTGGGTCATCCCCCGTGCCACACAGAAGCCAGCCTGTCTACATGGGATTACGTCTCAGTAGAAAAAGAATTTAGGAGCATGTCCATCACATAAGGGCTATACAGGACTTTGTTTCAGAAATGTGTGGGACACCCATACCCATGTGAATAGTTTTGCTCAGCTACCCTAATTTCAGAAGAAAAAACAAAACAAAAACAACAACAACAACAAAAAAAGTTTCTACATTTGGCTTTTGTTGTTTCCAATCCCTCTTTCCAGTAAGCTCTAGGTATTACTCACCGGCCTCACTCCTCACAGTGATCGTAAACATCTCCATTAACAACCCAAATATATTTGTCCTACCAGTGACTTCATGGGCTCTTAGATCAGCTGTTATCTGGTGAAGACTGCTTTAACATCGCTATTTTGAATATAGCATTAGCTCGTTTGCAGTGGTAAGTCAATGGCCTTTACATAAGAGTGGCTGCCAGAGGTAAGCTGTTGCAGTCACCTGCAATTGCCCCCAGTTGTTGACTGGGTCATGTTCAAAGCTTTGTCTCATTTGATGGAAAATTGGTTTTATCTTTAGGAAAATGTCCTAGTTAATGGCAACATACTATAGCAGGTCTTTAAGGGATAAGTAAATTCAGCATGGAACATAGACGTCTGTGGTCAAGATCAATGGAAGGGCTTGCTGGCAGTCTTCAGGGCTTGGGAGCACAGTGGACACTTTGAAGCATCTTGTTTTGTTGTCTCCTGCCCTAGGCCTGCCTGTTTCTGTCACAGATTAACAAAGACTGTCCTTTCTTCCCCCTTCCTTCTTTTCATTTTATTTTCTCTCTTTCACAATGGAAGAGTTCCGCCTTAATGACTGTCTGTCCCCTTTGAGTACCAAGCTTCGCACAGAACTGTGGCCTCGGCACTCCTCTGTGTGAAGACAACTTCACTAATGAAAGGCGGGTTGATGGGGATTTTTGTTGTCACATGATGGTATTCATGTGAGGACATTGTGTCTCCCACCTCACAGTGAAGCTGGCCAACATGGCTTTTCTGCTCTTTTCTGACAGAAATTCAACAATGATCAACACTTCCTCTCACTTCTTTCTGAGGAGAATTAAAAAAAAAAAAAAAAACAACAACAGGATTCCTTATCATTTTTATACAATCAGTTGACTTAGTATTTCCCACATCACCTCTAGAGATTAGCTGGCATGATTTGTACAACAAAGGTATTTTCCCGGCATCTAATGGATGAGCTTGGACTCGTGATAGAACTCCTAGGAACACAGCACAGGTCCTTCTTGACACTGACCACTGTCAAGTGGGGCGATTGCTCTGTGGCGCTTGCCCTGTGGGTAAACAAGTCCCCTTTCTGTTCTTACTGTAGGCGCTAATGGCATGACAATTAAAGGATGACTGAGAGGACCTAGAGGAGAATTCATAGTGAACCCTGCCTCTTTATGAAATAAAAAGAAGGCTCAAAATTGGATTAATGCAGAAAAACCAGAACTCTTTTAAATGGGCAAAAAGGAATTATGCGATGAAAGAGAATTTATTACACTGTTCTACTCCATTCTGACAGTGCCTCCCTCATGCAATTGTCCACTGAGAAAGAAGGAACCCTGTGTGTGACATAGAATTTGGGTGTGATATAATTCATTGTCTCCCTGCAAAAGATGTACATGAGTATGTGCTTATTACCAGTATTTTTCTTTTATTCCAGTTCTTTGTACAGTAACATCTATATAAATTTCATAATGATATTACTAATTTATATGTCAGCTGGGTTTCTATTTCATTGCTAGTATGTATTACTTGTTAAGCTGACAGGAAATGAAGGCTCAAACATGCATACTTGCCCATATATCACTGGACCCCTAGAGAACTTCAGAAAAAAAATTTCCCTTTGGCAGATTTTTTTTTAAGCTAACAAGTATGCAGCAAAAGAGTAACAATTCTTATTTTCAAATTTTAAGAATTTGGAACTTTTTGACTGAAATGAAAAAAAGGTTTGGGGTTAATATACATGAATATATGCTTTTTCTTAGAGATAAGTACAAGTAGACTATCTAATGACAAACTCTATGTGTTAAGTAGTTTTGTCTTCACTACTACCCTCTTCTTCCTGAGTATAGGAGAAATTAACACAAAAAATGGAGTAAGCAGAATTTTAAGAAGTCAAAATGAAAGTTACCTTTAGGCTTGAATGTAGATCTGGACTGAGATCCTGGTTCCTATCAATGTTACTTAACTGTGCCTGAGCTTCTTCTGCTAAGCTGGGAGAACACCACTATGCACAGTGCTCAAAACAATGATGTGAAAACAGCAAATGAGGAATGCCTAGGGACATTCCTGCTAATATGGGCATTCGTGCCAGTTATTTCCCTACGTACATCTGCTACACAAAAAGTGCACAAGAAAAAGTTGAGTTATTAATTAATGCTTGAGTTTATATTTGATCCCAAATTTGTTCTGATAAATACTAGAATTATATGTTTTTATATAAGTATAGTTACCTAGGTCAGATTGATCTACGTATTCTCCATTTTCCATATAAATAAGACAGGAGGAAGAAAAACAAGGAAAAAGCAGGGAGGGAAAATGGGGGTATGGGCATCTTTTTATTTCCTATCAGTGTTTGCCACTACAATTGTAGAAAAGAGAAATAACAAATGGTGCTGGCCCAAGAATCTGTAGCCTATTACAAGCTTCTAATGTTAACATCGATTCTCTTTCTACCTGAGCTCTCTCAATCCATATGTATTCCATCCCGTATTTAGTCCCATCATAGTAGGAAGATAATCATTACCCAGCAGAGGTGTGGCAATATATGTGAAAGATGATTTTGAAAAACCAATGAGTAAGACAAAAAAATCAAAATAAAAAAAGACATCCAAACAGGTCTTTTTATTTAACATAAGGCCAGAGAAGCTATCAGGCGTTGCTGAACACTGCCCACTAACTGTACAAAATATTGACTGCATGCCTCGCAAACAGCAAAATATCCGCTGGAACGCCACAGAAATAAATAACGTCTGCTATAAACACATGAAAACATATCAAACTGTTATCTCTTTAAACATACTGTAAATAAAACATTACCAGTAATTCTACACAATAAATATTAAGAAACCATTGACATAGTTGAAATGCACTCATATAAATTAACAACTTTAATTACATTAGCCAAACAGACATTGGTTAAAGAATTGCATCTAGTATGCAAAAAACACAAAATAAAAATGAAAACGAACAAACAAACAACATCAACCACAGAACATAAAAGGTTTTACAACAAAACAGGCTTCAGATTTTCTTGGCTTTCGTAATTATATTCTTCTTTTAAAGAAAAATATCAACTCATTGTCAATGCACTGTTCTTCAAAGCATTTAAATAGAGGGTGAAAACCATCAAAATTAATACAGAAGAAATGATTCACTTTATGAATAAAAATAAATAATAATATAACTGAGACATGTGGCTTGCTTCTGCTCTTAACAATATGAACAGCCTGTAAGCATTCTTTTTCTCTAACCTATCCAATAGCTTCTCAGAGATAAAGGTTTTCATTTAAACACACACATTGTCTGTCCCCAAACCTGCTACCCACATCTACCAGCTTCACTTATTATGTAGGTTTTCAGGGTGACTAATTTTTCTCTATATTGAAAAGGAAAGTTGCTGAAAGGCTCACAGCAAGTCATATTTGCAAGTGAATATGATAATTTGAGTGTATGTTTAATACAGTGGAGGCATATTTTTTTTTATCTACTTCTTGAAGTTCAATCTCATAAGAGGGAAACAAATTCACTTGCTTTACCTTTAAAAAATAATGCAAGGATCCTCCTTGACAGCGGAGTGTGGAATCAATCTTAAATGAACATGGAATTGTCACATTTTCTAGAACAAGACAATTCCAGCCCAAAGTGCTGGAATTTGTCTTACTTTTTTGGGGAAAAAAAGTCATTTCAGTCTTCAAACTATTATTTTTTAAAAAATACTGGGACAAGTGTTCTTCAGAGCTTCTAAAATTAGTGCGGGCAGGTGTTTGAGAGCCTGACATTCAGTCTTAGGAAAAATAGAGAGATCCCCCAGCACTCAGGAGGCAGAGGTAGGAGGATCGCCATGAGTTCGAGGCCACCCTGAGACTACATAGTGAATTCCAGGTCAGCCAGGGCTAGTGTGAGACCCTACCTTGAAGAAAAAAAGAAAATAGCGAAATCAGACAGAGCTATCCTAATATTAGGGACAACATGCTATGAGGAAACCAAGATGATAGAATTCAAAAGCTTTTGATTTGGCCTTCAAGTGGCTATGGCAAATAAGAGTTCACACAACCTGGCATCTTCTGAGATTGCTCAAGATGGTAAAATAGCATCTTCCAATATTAATAAAGATGTTGGTGACTTACAATTCTATTTGCAAGGCCATATAACTTTTATGAGACAAGATTATGTTTGTGAATAGATTATATAGAAATCACCTAATATCCAATTCAAACACTGTCCTGTGGGTTTCATTTCACTCTAATTCTAATTACTGTGGTCTCTAATGAAATTCCATCATATCTTAAATCAATGTATCTGGAATTAGATGAGCTTAAAAATATGCCAGATTCATTTGAGGTGGATGGGAACCCAACTCAGCTGTTTCGCTGGGCCCTTGTTCTTCAGAGTGTTGAGCAGCTCTGCTACTGCACAGCGAGCTGGGGCGCACAGCCTCGCAGTGCCGCTGCGGGTCCCAGAGTCAGTTCCGTCTCCAGATAAGAAGCACTTTATAGGGCCACACAGATTTTCATGAAAGTTAGCAAGGTTGAAGCTGGCCTTCTATTCCTCTCCCTAAATTTCTTCACCATAAACTTCTTCCCCATGTACGAGAAGGCTATCGCAGGACCTTAGAATCTATTTCTCACACACTGCAGAAGAGCAGGAGGGCTCCCAGAACGCAGCATGCTTGCCCAATACTGAGACTAAAAGTGTTTGCATACAGACAACCTAATGTTACAGTATACTGACCCAGCATAACTTTAAAAAGAATTAAACTCCCCTTCACAATATTTAGACTGCAGCTTATACTTCCTATTCCTGTGATTAATCTATGGATTCACATGCTGCTAAATACTTCAACATTTTACAACATATTGAGGAATATAGTTTTTATCAATTAGAGTTGTTTTTTTTAATTTTTGAAAAGTCTTTCAAACTTCAAGCCAGTAAAAATAAGGCTCTGTGTTTTAAAGACATAAATGAGTAATTTAGTAGCTGTTTTAGACAAGCAAAATACTGGAATAAATTAGTAACTTGGCTTTATGCATATGCTTTGATATTTATAAGATTTTTTTACTTTTTGCATACAAACTTACACATCAGGAATTTGAGCTGACAAATAAAACACTAGAGATTTGTACAACTGTCCTCATCTTTGCTCTTTCTTCTTTCTTGTCTTCTTTAACTCGCACTGCCTTTTATCATTTAACTAGTAACAACTTTAGCCAAGATAGTGCAATGTCTCTCCCAGTTAGTCATCACCCACTAAAAAACTCTTATTCTTTTCTTTTGGCCAAAAGATTTTTTTTTCCAAAAAAGTTTCTGATTTAAGATTGATTCCAATAGATAATATGTATGTTGAAAAAAATCAGCCCACAGTTTTGATTAACACCCTGTCTTCCCCCCGCAGGGGATAACTTATAGGGACTGAGGGTAGGAAAGAGGAGGAAATTTGATCCTTGTACATTTAAAGAGGGCATTGCTGAATATTCACAGGAATTTTCAGTTTTGTTCCCATCCGATGTTTTTGAAGTGTCCCCACCTAATACAGAGTAGAAACAAACAAACAAACAAAAAAAAAAAAAAACCTATTGCCTATCCTTCTTTAAAATACTGTGTTTTGCACACAAACATTCATTGCTTTAAGAACATTAAAAAATGGCAGCCTGAAGTGCTTACAATGTGTATGAACATGGTACGATACATGTACATATACACACAGGTATGCAATGCACAAGCGATGTATACGTACACATACAAGCATGTAGTCTCATGGATTTGAATTCAATATCCAACAGTGTACAACTACTGTACAGCCAGTATGAAATGTCCTGTTGATTGGATGTAAAGAGAGTCAAAACACTAACTTTTCAGGTCTTTTAGCCCTGAACATACTGCATTCTACTCAACCTTGAATCTCAACCCCTGACTCATTGATTGTGAATGATATCAACCACAAACAGACTGTTTAAAGGCTCACACAAATGTCTTTGGTGTATGTGTCTATTTTTAAGGTACAAAATAATAATAATAATTATAATTATAATAATAAAAATAGCTATTTTGTGTGCTGTAGCAGTTCTTCTATAGCTCACATTAAGTGCAGCTCTTAAACCCCACCCCCACCCCACCCAAAGAAAATACTTGTTAAATAAGGATTAGACAGGTCAAACACCATTGTAGTGCAAATAGTAAACGATAAAAAAAACGACATTTACAAAATATAGAAATGTTTGGATCCAACAGATGGACAAACATGTTCCTTTCAAGTATCTCTCCTTGAAGAAAATAAAAAGTGATCAGATTACTTCCAATACAAAAAGTCTCTTTTTGCTCTCAGTAAACAGTTCCAGACCTGTCAGGTTGCATAGTTCTAAGATCATAAGCACCGTAACGAAATATAACTTGGGATACTTTTTTCCTTGATCTTTCATCTTCCCATTCTTGTTCTCAATTTTTTTTATGTTGGTTTTGTTTTGTCTTGTTGCAAAAGTGGTACGGAAAAAGAAAGTGTGACCACCTGCATGGTAAAGTTCTTTCACCGGTACATATATGCATATGGTATGTGGAAATGCCTCTGTGTATGTGTGTGTGTGTGTGTGTGTGTGTGTGTGTGTGTGTGTGTGTATGTGTGTGTGTGTGTGTGTTTGTGTGTGTGTGTCTGCTGATATACACAGAGATAGTGTCACACAGACATACTTATGACCTGGGTAGTTGGGTGGGACTGGCCCTTTTAAACTCATGGCTTTCTAGACATTTTTTTGGGTTGTGCTAGGCCACATTCCTGTGGACTAGACAAGTAGACTTTGAGGCTCGCAAGGGAACCAGAAGGTGGGGGGGGCAGAGAGGACTATACCCCGATTGGACAACTGACGTGATCAGTTTGGTTTTGGAAGAAATGAAGGGTACATCATTCTCTCTTCCCCTCCCAATCCCTGTCTCCTTCTCCGTTCCGTCTCAGAGCCCTGGCTAAGGAGTTGTGCCATTTATTCCTCCATCTGCTTCATCAGGCTTTCTTTCAGTTAAGTTTTAGTTTTTGTATTTTTCTTTAATTTCTATTTTTTTTCTTGTTGTTTAGCTCAGAAACCTTAACAATGTCTTCATTTTGCCACCATATCCTCTGGACAACTCTAGATCCTTCTCCCCAGGGCAGGGCAGCTCTAGGAGCAGCCGCACTCCTCCACAATCATGTTCTGAATGTCCTTTTTGATGATGTTCTGGCCGTCGTCGTAGTACAGCATAGACATGGGTCTCAGCTTAGTGGGCACACAGCACGATTTGAGGTTGGCGAAGGGGCTGTGGCCCCGCATGCGGTAGTGGTTGATGACGGTTGAGTGAAAGGAGAGTGAGGACCCCGAGGTGCCTGCTATATGGCTTGGGCACTCACCCTCACAGTAGTTGGCATGATAGCCAGAGGGAGCGATGATCCAGTCGTTCCAGCCGATGTCCTTGAAGCTAACAAAGAACTGCTTCTTACAGCAGATGTTCACCTTGCCGTCACACTCCAGGCCCCGCCGCCGCCGTCGGTGAGGATGGTCTTCAGACTGCCGGGCCTGCAGCATGAGGAAAGGTCTGTGCGATTGCTCCTTCTCCTCTTCCATCCCCCGGTCACCTCCGTCCTTCTTCTTCCCGTCCCCCTCCTCCTCTTTCTTCTTCTTTTTGCCCAGGAGCACCAGGTTGGCGCCGCTCTCCTGGCACTGTTCACAGGCAATCCGCACATCCAGGGAGCTCTTGCCCTGGTCCAGCAAGCGCTGGATACTGCTAGAGACAGGAAAGATGTGCCAGGTGCTCTTCCGAGCATCCACCACCTTCTCTGACAGCAGCAGGTCACTCCGCTCCCCCTGTAAGCCCACTTCCGCCTCATCCCCCATGTCCACGCTGCCCCGAGGACGCTTCTGCTGCTGGAAGAGACGGATGGTGACTTTGGTCCTCGTCCTGTTGGCCTTGGGGACTTTCAGAAAGAGCCAGACTTCTGCCCGCTCCACCACCGATAAGTCGCTGCCTTCCTTGGAAATCTCGAAGTGCAGTGTCTTCCTGGCTGTGCCTGAAGATGAAACACAGCACAGAAGAAAACAAGGACACTTGTTAGTTTCACAGTTTACATCTACTTTCCCATTTCAAGCTAGTAAGAATCCGTTGTCATTAACCGCCCCCAGCAGTGGTCAGAGGGCTGCAGCCCATGTGTAGAATACTGCTTTCATATGCCCACCATGTTGAGAATGCTTGGAACTTTAAAAAAATGATTGATAAAAAATAATACTGTTTTGGATGTTTTTTTTCAAGGTAAGGTCTTGTTCTAGCCCAGGCTGACCTGGAATTCACTATGTAGTCTCAGGGTGGCCTCAAACATAATCCTATCTACCATTGCCTCCTGAGTGCTGGTATTAAAGGCATATGCCACCATACCCAGCTAAAACATAAAATTTATTGACATGTGAATCTTATCTGAAATGTAAACTATATTGCCCATAAAGTCAGTTCTGTTAGAACAAATGCTTATTTCTTTACATGTTGCCAATGGCTATGTTTGCACTATATTTCAAAATTGAGTTAGCAACTAGAGGGACACTAGAGCACAAAGCCTAAAACATTTCTTCTCTGGCTTTTGACAGAAACAGGTTTACAGGTCTTTGCTCTCAGATGAAGATGCCTGGGGGGTTGCATCCATGGTTCATGTCCATTGGATCTGCAAAAGGATGACGTCTCACCTACAGTCTCATGGGTCTGGCAGGATCAGTGAAATCACATCACTGAAAATCTGTGAGCTCCAGCTAGCTACAGAAATATTCTCACACAAGAGTCCTAACAGCCTGTGCCCCATCCTCTATGTGGTCGGGGTGGACTGCAATCTCTGAGCTAGCCTCCCGTTCCCTGTCCCCACTTAGCCTCACTCTTCTCACTGAGTCCCCAGCCTGTGGCAGGATGTGCACTCCATGGCCTCTGAAACATTGAGTTGGGTATCTCTCTAGTCATTTTTTTTTCCATTAAGTGGTTAAAGGAAACTTTTCCAAAGGTGAATCTGATCCTGCCTGCCTCCTTTGTCATGGCCCTTCACTCTTAGCATCCAACAGAAACTGCCCAGGACTTTGGGTTGGGATCCACAGGGCCTCCTTCAACCCCAGCTCTCATGGGATCCTGTTCTCTGCGGCCCAGCTACACAGTGTTTCTTGAGGGCTTGAGAACCCCAGGTGCTCTCCTGCCTGGAACAATGACATTGCCTGCTCTTGATACCTGGAAAGTTCTTGTCCAGTTCCCATCGGGCTATGTTTAGTGGCTGGACAAGATGATGCCTCTGTGTTCATATTGACCCTACTTCTTCTAAAAAGCTTCCCTCCCATTTTCTCTGCCGCTACCCGGATGCCAGTCAAACTGCAGATGCCTGAGGTCTAAGGTCTGAGCAGTCTCATTCATTGCCATAGTAAGGTATTTGGCAGACAGTAGGCAAATGCCTGATTATTTCTTAGCAAAACGGGGCATATTCAGAGAGAAATGCCTGCCTCTGCATCCCTTATTTTGCCTCAGTCCCTTTAGGATGCACCAAATAAACTCCAAAAACACATTTGAATTTCCACACAAGAATTTAAACACAAGAGAAGTTGCCAAGGCAGTTGGACTTAGTAAGTACTCGGTTCTTCCTAACTATGAATGTCAGGTCATCTATTCACTTACTTTTTCATAGGCACTTTCAGGTTTATTATGCCATACTACTCACGATCAAAAGGAGGTGTCCTTTGATTAAGCAAATATTTCCCCTTGCATCCACATTTACCACTTGGGGGTACATAGAAGCAGACCCTCTTTCATCTGACCATAAGCCCATGGCAGCTGTCTACTGCCTATGGGTCCCATGCACAAATCTGGAAACCTTCTTCAAGAAGTTTGTGTTGGAAATGGCCACTCCGCAGGAGGCTCTCCCCACCTGGATTCTATAGCTCACGGAAATCCAGCTGTACTTATCACTGGAGGTCCCAGGATATTTGCAAGACTAGACATTTTAGACATGGTTTCAAGTTGTCTGCAGCACAGGGCCGGCTTTTCAGTGTACGGTGTCTTGTGGATTCTGGTGTTCATTTAACACACTCTGCAAGCCATAAATATGATAGGGGTCAATTTATGAAGGCCAAGGCCAAGGAGGCCTTCCTGTGGACTCTAAGGGCTCCATGGCATTTTTCCAGAAATTTGCCACTTTTGATAATTGCTCACACCTCACATCTCTGCCCATAATTCAAATAAATAATGAAGAGGAGTTTATGGTCAGCAAGAAAGCCAGAGCAAGGAGCCATTGCAGAAGAAAGCTATCTTACTTTTGGGAAGCATGAAGAGAATTTTTTTAGTGATTCCTTTGTCACCCTTTGCTAAGATTTGGTGGGTTGTTTTGTTTTTGTCCTTGTTAGTTTTTAAAAAGTGAACGATTCTAAGAAGGAAAGGCCAAGACGGCAAGTGACCGCAGGTGGAGAGGTGGTGGGATCCAGCGGGAACCACTGCAGCTCCTGAGAGGGGCATCAGACTGCGCGGGCTCCCTCACTCTGTGGGCACCCCTGCCTGCACTAGGAGAAGGTTAACAGACTAGCTGCTTTGCCCCTTCTGCCTCTAGGCAGGGCCACTTCTGAAATTCCAAGCTGCAGAGGGTGTCCAACCAGAGTGATGGTAGCTGCTAATTTAGAGAAGCCAGGAGGTATCCGGTGTGTTTTGCTTCTCTGGGAGACATCTCCTGATTAGCCCCTTCCTGGGAAGATGGCTCTTTGAGTACAGCACCACTTTGCCCTTCTCCGTACCCAGCAGGGGCATGACCAGCACCATGGCTGGTGGCAGGGCTACATGCATGCACTGGACTTGGCTTAAACAGTCCAGAGCCGACCACAGATGCTGGGGCCAGGGCACAAGGGAGGGTTAACCGATTAGCAAGTACACTGGAGCAAGTGACAGCCACATGCAAATTGCTTTCTGTGGGGCCAGCGAGGCTGAGCTGAGGCCACATTGCTTCTACCATACAATCTGCAGGACGCCCCTCATTTCATGGGAACAGGTTTCTAATGCATGAGGTAGCCCCGCCCCTTCTTCACAGGCAGCTGTACTTGGAAGCAAATGATTTCGTGTTCCTGAGAGAGGATTGTACAAAGAGAGTGCTCATTAGAGGGGCTCAGTCTGTCAGATGCTGTTATATTAGGATCAGCGAGTCATCATAAAATGACTTTCAAGCTGGTCTTGACTGATAATTAACTGCACTCCGTTGCCTGTGTCTTGTGGGGAGGCCCCAGCACTGGTTTGTGCCGCAGTTTAATTATCAGAATCGAGAGACCTTGTTCCCTGTATTTGTACCATTGCCTGCGCGCTTCATCTCTCCCCCGAATTTCTGACATTTGGATTTTCCCCCTATTAACTGACATGCCTGTCCCCTCCTTCTCCTGGTGTCCATTTCTGGAACTGCTATTTGTATATTGCATGGTATTTTATCAGGGGAGAAAAAATAAAACTGAGATCCAATTTCATGAAAATGCTGTTTTCATAATGCTCAGGAGGACAGGGGGAAGAGAGACTGTCCAGTCTTCCCAAGGTCTACCTCACGTGCAGGTACATTTTACAAGTTCTATTGCATTCTGACTTACTGAGCAGCGCGTTTTCTTTTCTTGTCCATTAGCTTTCATTGCAGAAGGGGGTGGGGAGGAGGAGATGGCTGAAAGCTTACAGGGAATGACCATGAACCAGAGTTGTCGGCTTCAGAAATAGATGGCAGCCTTCAAATTACATAAGGGCAAAACATAATAATAGCTAGTGAATTTGTTACCTTCCATTTCTCTCTGTTTAGCTTAAGAGAAATTGCTATAAGGCAGTGATGCTTCTAACTGCCCTTAAACTGAAAATCTTTACGCATAATGACTTGAAAAATGGAAGATGGTTGCCTAAGACTGAAGTGTTTAGGATCAATTTCTCATCAGTTTCAAGTCTGACTTAAATATTTGGTGCTGTAAAATCTTGAAATGGAAGCCTTCATGTAATGCTATATGAGTAAGTATGACATTAGTTGTACAGGTGTGTACAGAGTTCCTACCCTAGTCGTAGGTAAGCAGATACAGCCGGTGCTTGCTAACCTTTCATTACGAGACCCTGATAATACTCTTTTCATCCTCTGGGCTATTTTTTCCCCATGAAGCCTGTGAGCAAGGCTTGTGTCACAGCCTGCTCTGCCTGAGTAACTCACTAAGAAAGTCCCACGCAGCCCCATGTGGGTGATCATATCTCACCACTTAAACCCCGATGAGCTTTATGGACATATACCAAAGGGAGAGGAAAATGGTGCAGAAAAATTGAAAGGGATGAATTTTGTACTTTACAGGCAATAGCTCTGAAATATCAGGAGAGCTGGACAGAGGAAAGGCTATGTAAGCTGGAAGGAAAGGTCTATAAAGCCATTCTCTTTCGCAGTCAGAATTTTCCAATAGCTCAGTCACGAAGGTGTGCCAAGGGTTAAGCCTCCAGGCTCCTCACTGCTCACTCCCCTTACATTAGGACGCAAACACTAGGCAGCCCAAAGCCCAGCATCTCAGAATAGCGTGTGATCGTTGCCAGTTAGATAAGCAGCATGCACATACAATGTTGTGGTTCAGTTGAGCTTTCTTCACCAGAGAATAAATACCTAGAATATGTTGTCTTTTCACATATAGGTAATACTTCTGTCTGCTCCTGTGGAATGCCTTGCTGTTTATAGGGCTCATGTAAACTCACAATGTGGGAGTGTGGGAGGCGAAGCTCCTACACAGATCACGTGCGTCATTTTAGTGTTCCACTCTTCATCAAGTCTCGGTGCCCAGACATGGGGTGACCAAGGGTAGGGTACCATGCGGATTCGCCTTTCCAGCATGTGTGTTCTCTGAGCGCTAACTGACTGCGGATTGCTTCCAGAGGCTTCTGCAGCGAGCAGTAAGTGAGATCGTCAAGGTTATTCCTTCTCTGACCTACAGTAGGGAATCTTGCCTGTGGCAGGACTGGTCTGTTGGAATATATTTTCCTGTGTAACATTTTAGCCTTAATATCTCTCCTTAGAATCCATAATTGAATTGTTGTAACTATCCACCCGTGAGCAGTTCACCATCCTTTTACCTCATGCAAGAGAAGGCTAAATACTTGGGCAGAAAAGGGTCTTACTTCCTAAAATAAGTTCAGGGAAAAAAAAAATTCTCAGAGTTCAACCCACAGTATTTCACACACTTCATCCAGAGCTCCTGAGAACTTTTACACTTTTAATTTTGGACCAAGGAACCAGTGAAGTATGCACAATTCTGAACCACAGCGACGAGCCCATGCTCGAGGGTTTTTGTGGCAGCAGGGCCGAGACAAAGATGTCTTTCCATGACCGTGCAGGAGGAGGCGGCACTCTCCTGACGTCTCCCCAGCCCCTGCGCACACCTGCTTCGCAGGCGGAAAAGCGGAGCTTCTCTCCACCCCGTCAGCTGGGAGACCAATGCATCCTCGCCAGCTGAACTCCACGTTCCTTGCAGGCGTTAAATAAATAGCCCTCCCCCCCCTTGTTTTTTGGGGTTTTTTGTTGTTGTTGTTGTTCCTCCCTGTTTGAAGTCACTAGTCATTTGTCCCTGGTGAAAAGCGTTGATGGGGACACGAACCAGGGAACAAGGAGAGATGGAAGATGCTTTTGTAAAGCCCAGACCACCGTGTTTGGGAGAGACAGGCGCGCACCTCGGTGCCGCTGACGATTCGCGGCCACAGCTCCCCGTGCTCCTCTCTGCGTGCTTTTGGGGTGTCCTAGGAGCCACCCGCAGAGCTGTGGAATGTGCACAAGGACCCTAGCGCGCCGTGTCCTGGCCTGCTTGCTTGATGGACCACAGGTAGCTGCGGTCTCCCGTGAGATCCCATGAAATGTCAACGCCTCCTGCGCGGGGGGCGGGAGGACGCCGGAAGGTAACCGCCGAGGCCGGGCTCGGCGGGCGGCAGGCTGGGATGCCAGGTCTGCGCAACTGCCGAGGCCAGCGTCGCCCGGAGCCCAGGGAAGGGCTGGGGGTGCGCCCTCTTGTGGCCAGCCTGTCCCCGTTATTCGGAGCAGCAGTGCAGCTGTAACCCTGAAGTTTCAGAGGTTCCAAGAAGACCGGGCCGGGGTGGCGGGTGCGGTGGGGGTGACTGCACCGCCACTCGGCTTCCTTGCAGCGCGGGGAAGCCGCGCTCCCCGCTCGCCGTCGGGGACTCCTGCATGGACAGCGTGGCCTCGCTTGCCCGTACCTCCTCGGCTAGAGAGGGGCAGCATGTGTTTTTCGGACTCTCACCGCTCTTCCTACTGAGAAGGACTGCCCACTTGCAGCTTTGCCATGAGAATCAATGTCTGGGCTGGGTAGCATGTGAGGCCCAGTGGTAGACCGGGCAGCTGCTCTCACCATGGCAAGCAAGATACAGCGAGATGGAGCAGCCACGCAGGACTCTGCTCTTAGTGTCACTGTCATGCTTAAGTCATGGTTGGTTGGTTTCACTCATCCATACTGCCTTTCCCTTAAAGAAAGGACTCGTGATAAACGCTGAGGGCTCGGGGCTGGCCATGCAAAAGGGCACACTAGCTTGTAGAAGCAATCGTCATGACAACCATAAAAGTTGTTTTTATTTTTTGTCAGACGTCTCAGAGACAGTAAGAATGATTCTCTGCTCTTAGCCAATAGTAATCTGCATCAGCCTCACAGAACTGAGACACTTCCTCCTCTCACACCATGGGACAGGTTTGGTTAAAAGAGTTCAAGGAACATTCGCTCTGACACTGTTGGATTTATCCAGGAAAGAAGAGACCAAGGTTAACCATGCGTCCCAAACCAGGAATCCTGAGGCTGAAAGGCACATCTGTGGCATGCTCATGACTGTAAACTATGCCGTGCCAATGATTATGTAGCAAAGAAAAACTCATGCCCTTTTCTGTTCTCCAAAATCCTTGATTTTCTACATAGTTGGAATGTTACAAAAGTTGAACTATTCCAAAAGCAACAAGACATATCTTTGCTGTTCATTTTCATGTATTTGCTATAGCTATTCAGATGATAAATGTTTCCTGAACTGGCAAAACACTTTCATGGTTCCAGACTTGGGGAGTAAATTGTTCATACAACAATCATTAACTCTGTAAAATCATATTAAGTCAACTTGAAGTTGATGTGTGCAACTTCTCACATGAGAAAAAATGGTCAATTGTAGCAAACACCACCTACAAATCTGAGATATATTAACTCAACCGGAAGGAGTTTCCTGTTACATACTGAG
Organism: Jaculus jaculus; assembly: GCF_020740685.1. Lineage (NCBI taxonomy): Eukaryota > Metazoa > Chordata > Mammalia > Rodentia > Dipodidae > Jaculus > Jaculus jaculus. The sequence goes on from NC_059117.1 coordinate 4,359,373, forward strand.
CTTGATCAATGTGCAAGTTCATTGGATTGCCTTTGAAAATGCCACCGAGTTCAAAATCTCCCATACCGAATGCCAAGCAGAGAAGTCAAAAGTTCTGAGAGCTGAGGTAACACTGGCACGGAGATTTAGGCCATACGTAAGAAAGAACGGAAAGGGCCCAACTCTTTCACCACATCACCAAAACTGCCAAGAGACCCACTTTCTACACAGTCGGAAGGAAGAGCGCAGTGCAGCACCCACCAAGAAGCCTAACACGGTGCAAGACAGCAGGATGGGACCTTGGTCACGTGACACAGCCAAAGCCAACTACCCAGAAACTGTAGCTTCATCAGCAGTAGTGGATGGAGTCTACAACACGCACAGATCACCTTGGGTCCAAACACACACTCACGCACACACACTCCGCAGCCAGGGTTATGCTTTCTCCCCACCTCCCCACTATGAGAAGCTGAAGAGCTCTGCTGGTACCTTGTGCCCTCCAACCTGACTCTTCCCCCTCAGCCTGGAACAGATAAAGGCCCGGTGGTCATGCTTTATCCAGGAAGCACTGCTAGGAAGGAAGGTAGGCCCTTCCCAAAAGGGTCAGCTACCAGTCCAGGAGGCCTGTTAGACCTACAGCTTCTCCCTTGGAGAACCAAGCCCGGGAGCTATTTGACCTATAGCCCAACATTAGCCACTTCTTTCATGGCTTTCTTGATAACAGACATCTGAGGCAACAGGTTTGTAAGGTTGGAAATCCTGAGCACCGCCTTGTTTATTCTGCTCAAGCAAAATGCGGGGAGTCCTGGCACATTCCACCACAGCCATAGATTCAACCAAAGACAGCTTTCAAATGGATTTGGCGGGGAATCTCATTCCTTAGCCTGGCATTACTATGAAAGTAAATGGGTATTAACACAGCCATGTGCCCAGCCTGCATGGGCTCGGAGACACAGAAAGGTCTGTGTCCCCTAACTCCATAAACAGCTGGCCCTTGGCTCTGACAGGCGTTTCCTACTCAGCAGCAGGTTAGTGGGGTCCTGAGCCAAGGATGAGAATCTACCCACTAAGGCTCGTCCTCTGGCCGGGGAGTTAGTTGGGCATAGTATCTGAGGGCACACTGAGGGTTGTACTCCTTGGCAGAGTTCTAAGTAACTCTACAAAGGACAAAACTGGGTTGGTGGGGGTGGCTGGGCGAGGGTTCTTTTTGCCTGTTGGTTTGTTTATTTGTTTGCTTTTTAGAGAAAGCAAAAGTGTCAGTGTTTCAAAAAGTTACTGCTTGCCATGGTTAAGTGCCCCTCGAGGTAGCTCTTGGCTGCCTGGGATGGGATGTGCAGTGTATAGAGAAAGTTTCTGAAGGTAAAAACGACTGTCACTAAAAGGAAGGCTCTCAGTGTTTCTAGCCCTAGATGGGACTGTTAAAGGGGAAGATTCATTTTAAGACTGACTTTCCTTGCGCCTTGGCAGTGAATTCCTGGCAACCTCACTCCCGCCCCGCAGTAAAACTTGCCACTGGGTGTGGGGGGGGGGGTAGAGCTGCCTCTGTTCCCTAAGCACCCCCAAAATGCCCGGGCTTCATTTGCCTGCTGCGATCTGGTTCCCCGGTAGGGCAGCGAAGATTGGCCCAGAGCTGCTTCCTGGGTGACCCGCTGAGTTCTGCAAGTGGAAGCTGGCGACCGGCGGCGGGTCGTGGGTGGGTCTGTGGGTGCCGCGCAGGGATCCCCCGAAGAGGAGTGCGGTCCCTCTCCTCTGCCCCCTCCCTCCCTCCCCGCCACCGCCCCCGGGCCCCGAACGGCCCCCGCCGGCAGCCCCCGGCGGCGGGGAGGAACTCCGGCGAGGACTCGGCGCCTCCCCTCCCCCACCGCGGCACCGACCTGCCTCGGCGAAGGTGATGATCTCCGAGGTCTGCTCCAAGAGCTCATTCATCTCCGCCCTCCGGCCGATGTCGTCCTCGATCTCCACGAACCCGTTCTCGCCCACTTTGCCCACATGAAGCTTTCTGATGGCGTTCAGGAGCGCCGCCCTGGGCACCGGCTGGGTGACATCGGGTCTCTTCTTCAGATGCAGCATGTTCAAAATGTGCCTCTTCACGGCCTCCACCATCTCGGGCTGCGAGTGGGGTCCATCCCTGGGGAGGGTGGCCAGCGCACAGGACGGACAGTCGGGGGCTGCGCCGCGCCCCTCGGATCCGGGGCTGGGGGAACTCCTCACTATAATCCAGCAACTTGCCAGCAGAAATCCTCTGAGCCAAAGCAAGGGCATCCTGGCTGCAAAGTTGTCGTGGTGGCCTTCTTAAAAGGCCCGCTTCTCCTCCCCCTCGCGCACAGGTCTTTTTTTTTTTTTTTCCTTTCTCCTCTTCAGCAAGTTCTCTGGAACAAGAGCAGAAAGTTTTCTATGAAGTTTTGTTTGCGGGTCCTTCTCTGAATGCACCCTGTGCTGTACGTCTGTGGCTGTCAGGGACGAGAGTTCTGACTGTCTCCGAGTAAAAGAGAAGGAAAAAGGGAGGGAGGGAGGGAGAGAGGGAGGGAGGGAGGGAGGGAGAGACAGGGTGGAGGGGGGAGACAGAGGGAGAGGATGGGAGGGAGAGAGACTGGGAGAGAGGAGAGAGGGGGGAGAAAAAAGAAAGAAAGGGGGAAAGGAAGAAAGAGGGGGAAGGAAGGGAGAGGGAGAGAAAGGGAGGGGAAGAGGGATGGAGGGAAGGGGGAAGAGAGAGAGAGGGACAGGAGAGAGAGAGAGAAAGAGAGAGAGAGAAACACAGACGGATTGGCCCGAAGTGAGTGAGTGAATGGGAGAGGGAGGGAGTTTGTCTGTGAGTAAAGGCTGTGATTAGGGAGGAGGGACAGCCCGTTTTCTGACAGGCTGTCTTGCTCCCTCATGCACACCTCTCTTCAAATCCCACCATTCTCCAGGGTTCTATGGTCTCTTCTACAAGAAATGCTCCTAATTTTGCTCAGTTATAGTTTCAACATGATTTTCTTCTGCATTTTTCTTTTTGTCTTTATCTGGGCAGACTTTCACCTTCTTCCTTCTTTTGAGGGGATGGGGGGCACCAAATAAACCAAATGCACTACTTCAGTTTCCAAACCAACTTGATTGGAAAATCTGTCCCCACCACCTCTCCACTCTACCTAGTACCACCCAGGGGAGCTAAGTGCTTGCCTGGCCCTGAGGTAAGGCTGAAAGAGGTCCTCTGACAGGTCCACAGACCCAGCTAGCCTTGGGGCGAGGAGCTGCTTGGGCCAGCGGGTTGTTCTGCCTGCTGGAACCCAGAACCACTCCTTTCTGCCATTCATTCATATTTAAATGTTCAAGATCCTCAGTGCAGGCAGATTGTCTGATGGGAGCTGGAGCCAACAGAACTTTTGTTCGGGGTCATAGAATCCACCCTGCCTTTGCCAACTGGGCACTGCAAGGTCCCCAGGGCAGGCAGCATTTTACATGCCCCAGTCAGAGGAGGCCTTCTCTTCTTTTTTTCTCTCTCTTTCTGCCCCCTCTGCTATTCACACATATCCACAAATTATAGACCACCACTCCTTGCCCTGGCTCTGCAGATAAAATACAAACTTCACTGGGCTTTTTCTACATCCTTTCATAAAAGAGTGTACTTTTATGACTTGAATAACTGACCCTGTGGGAAAAGAATCTTTAGAATATATTGGCAAAATATTTTTTCCTGTCATTTGACATAGGATAGGTTTTTGTTGTTGTTGTTTTTATGATTTTGCTTGTCGCCTACCCAGTTCTGACCATGACATTCATGGACAGGCTGCCCTAGTACCTCATTTTTCCTCAAAGGAGTGGCAGAGATGAAATCACCATGGATTTAAGTGTTCTCAGAACAAGAAAAAATGTTCATTTTAAAACAATGCCTTTATGGAGCTTTGCAAAAAAAAAGTCCTCACTCTCTCTTTTTTTATTTTTTTTTAAAATCTTCTGTCTTAGTGTTTTTATCTTGCAGGAGTATCTTTAAGGAGTCCATCTGTTAAAACTCTCCTTCCTTCCTTCCTTCTTGGTTTCTTTCCTAGACATAAGCCCTCTCGTTTTCCGTGGATGGTTAACTTATAGCTGACACCCACTGTGTTCACAGCATCCTGGATTGGCAGTGCAGGTTGGATGGAAAGGGTTAATAAGTACCATTACTACAAGCATCAGCTCTGAGCTCAAGGGGAAGAGGGTGACAAAATCGTGACACCAAGTTAACATTACAGTTTGTACAGGTGAAGACGATTTTCTGAACCATTTGCACTGTACTCTTTTCAAAAACAACTGTTGACAAGACTCTCCCTGCTATAAGCCCTTGAACACCTTCGGGATCTCAGCTCCAGCCATACCAAGCACTCTGCTCTTACTGATAAAACTGTTCACAATATCTAAACGTCTCAGTTTTTTAGAGGGAAGGATAATTTAAAAAAATTAAAAAGTGAGGGGAGTAGCGGTATGTTCATTACAGTGCTTTATAAAACACTTTTGTGTTATAATACTTAGCATCCCCCACCTATTTGGAGTCACAGACACAGAAACCAAATCCCTCTCTGGTGCAGGTAAGTTTTACGAGACAGTCTGACATAGACCTAACGCTGTCAGGACTCTGAACAACTCAGGAGGCCTGAGAGTAGCATCTGAGCAAGAGCAAGAGATCAGCATGTGGATTATCCTTGCATGTGCAGAGGTGTGCCTCCCTGAATTTACTGTTTGCAAATGTAACTCTTAAAAATAGCTCTCGCTTTGGCATATGTATTTGTATATATGTGCTGAGTGGGTTGTATAAACACGCAATTTATTTGCATGCTCTAGGACTAATCATTAAAATGGCATTAAACCTGACTGCATAATAGAAAAAGATACAAATCAAAATGCCTGTGGAAGTGCCAATAAGTTTTAAAATTCCTCCTAGCCATACTGCCTTTGAATGTGCAGAGAGCTCATAAGGAAGAATTGAAAAGCATTACCTTGCTGCTCCCTCCTGTTTGCCCAGCCGGCTGCTGTCTGGTGAGGTGAGAGCTGCCTGAGCTCCTCTTCATGGCATTGGCACTGTGAAGTTTTATACTGTACTACTTGGTTGTAGACTCATACATTGGTACCTCTTAAGAGAGGAGGGCTGGGGCTTTGTTTGGGATTGGTTAGAATCAGCATGACATCAGCAGATGACTAGTTTTTCCAGTGTGAGACATTTCATAATTCATTATCTAATGGAAATCCCTCTTGGCTTCTGAGACACTCCTGGGTGATGCTCTGAGCCAGTGCAGCCTCTGGCTGGGACTAGTCTATCCTTTACCAAGTCTATGAGAAGCAAATACACGGCTCTCCCAGAGAGCCAACCCTGCAATTTGCATGGCTTGTGTATTCTCCTTGTTATAGTCAGGTTCAGTTTTATGTTTTTACATAAACTTTCATCTGTTACTTCACAAACTTGCTTCTATTTGCAAAGAATTTTATTTTTCTTTCTTACAAAGAAGGAATTGTACAGTGTTCTGTACAAGAATTCTAATTGCATTATTTTTTAAACAAAATAGGCTATTTCCTTGAGGAAAAAATAAGAAAAATCTGTATACCCATATGATGATGGTCTCCCCTGCCCGAACACACACTATTATTTTACATCTTGAAATTGAATGCCTGCTTCATACATCATTTATCACACGAACTTGGGAAATGGTCCCTCTCTGCAAGTGAACTTCTTAAGTATCCTGCCTAGGTTTGAAGAGTCCCATTCCAACTAACACAAGCAAAATCAACCCCCCCCAAAAAAAATTAAAAATATGAAATTTTATTATTATCAGAACTTCAAGTACTACATTTTCTAACTTGTTATGAATTTAATGCCAGTTTAATGAAAAGAAGTGAATACTCTTTGAAGCAGGGTAAAGTTAGATGTGGGGTTCTGGGGGGGAGGGCATGGTGGCCCGTCTGGGAACATGCACAGCAGGAAGGCGTCCTCAGACAGTGCAGTGAAGAAGGCTGTTTGAAGGAGGGTTGCTGAAGCCCAGGCTGGGTTCTCATGACAAGTTGAATAAAATGTGCAAAATTGGGAACTAATGAAAGCCATATGACCAGATATGTTGTTTTGTATGCAGGATTTAACATGCATAAAATAAACTTTTCACTGTGCCCACAAGCGAAATATAGAGGCTCTGGTCTCCTGATGTATGTGGAAGCAGGTTCCTTTGGGACAGAGGAAGCTTTCTGTGTGAGGGTCTCTCTTGGCTAGATACAAAGTGTGGGAGCTAGCTACCTGCGGGGGAGGAGGGGAGAGGAGCGTTCTAAGAACTGCAGATGGAGATGAAGCAGGGAATCGAGTCCTTCCGTTGTAGAGGAAGAGCAAAGCTGGATGGCAGGCAGAAATAAAATCATGATGAACTCCAAGCCTGACCCTTGCTTGCTCTAGAACTGGAAGAACCTAAGCCTTTTAGTAAGAAAAAAAATAAAATAAAAAATCAGCGTACTTTATTTGTCAGGAACTAGAGGTGTGATGACCCTCAAGGTGGGGGTGGGGGGGAAACGCCTAAATTCACCCACTCCCTGCCTCAAGCATGAACCCCAGTGAAAGTACCAAATGTCTCCTAAAGTAGTGTGGGTGGCACAAAACAAACCCAGATCAGACCCCAGTTCCGCTGCCTTCACGATGTAAACTGAAGCCTCAATGTTCCAATCTGTAAAATGGGAGCCATACTACCAAATTTCAGCATCAACGTTAGTGTTTAGAAAAACATGCTATTTTTGAGCCACTGGTGGTTCTATTTTTTTTAAGTATGTATCATGGGAATGTGCAGTGCCCTGACTCAGGGGGCCCACTCAAGTGCCCACCTGCTCGGCCAAGCTAGCAGATCTGATTGTAGCTGGCTTGCCCGACTTGGGGAGGAACCCCAGTGGAAAAGCAAATCTAGCTGTGGGGGTGGGGGGCAAGGAAGCGGGCACAGGTTAAAATAGTTCCTGTGAAATATTCTGGGCTGGGAATTCACGTTTCCCTGCTGGACTCCAGGGCCCAGCTCCTGACAAGCATCTTCTTGGCCTTCCTAGGTTTGGTTTCTCTTTCACTTCCTGCCCCCTCCCCGGGCTCCCCGCACCCCAGCCGGCCTGCCTGCCTGCCTGCCTGCCTGCGGCGGGCTCCCGGGCCCAGCTACTGTACCTTGAGCAGCACCTGCTGGCAGCTCCCGGGGATCACGCCGGCGCCGCTGCAGCCGCCCGGTCGCCCGCCCGCCCGGGGACGGGGTGCGATGGGGTGGGGGGCGCCCGGACGCCCCGCCGAGCTGCTGAGAGGGCGGGCGGGAGGGCGGCCGCCTCTATTTTTACCCCGAGCACCAGCAAAGGGCAACTTCTTTTAAGAGCAGCTCTTGATCCCCCCCACCACCACCACCACTTTGGCAGCTAAAGAATTCAAGCAGAATTTTAAAAAAAAGAAAAAAATCCCTTTTCAGTGAGTGTGGCTGGGAATCTCTGAACCTAACCTCGGTGCCAAGGGCTGGAGCCACAGGCAGGGTCAAGGCCCCGGGCCCTCGGGGCCGACCGTGGACGGACGGACGGACGGACGGACGGACGGAAGGCTAGGGCGTGCCAAACCGGCCCTGCAGCCCGGCGCGCCGCCCCTCTCCGTGCAGGGTTCGAGCCCCGGCTACCGCGCTGGCCCCGTGGCCCCGCGCCCTGCACCAAGCGGAGGCGGGCTGGCTTCCTGGCTCCTTTACAAAGCTCCCAACTCCACGCGGAGCTCTCGCCTGGCCCTGTGCTCGGTCTGCAGGAGCTCCGCTAGCGAACCCGGGAGCAGCTTGCTGGGAGGAAGGAGCCCAGAGGGAAACCGGTACCTTATTTTACTGTAATTGCAAAACGCACAACGTGCCAGAGATTTATATTTAGAAGTTGTATGTTGCTACTGCTATGTAAATGGAGCAATTAGGGCCTGTCTTGCTGCTGCTAACTCCAAGGCTTGTGCATCGCTGGGGAGCTAGTGTTTTCAGTCACAATTAAGGGAGCTGGTCAAGAAACAAAGTTCCTTTGAGGATAAGAGCTCAACTGTGCAGAGGAAAGGAAGAGACCTGCCTTCCCCGCCCTCGCGAGCACCCGAGGGACCCTCGTCTTCAGGGAACAGCTAGCCCTACACTGTAGAGCTGCTTCCCCCGACAGCAGCTACCCCACAGAAAGCTGGCATAAACCAGAATGCTCACTCTCCTTCTGTCTGTCCTGAGGCTTTCAAATGGGCTATTCGCTGGTCTCTTCCCTCACCACTCTTGAAACAAGGAGCCGGGCCTGGAAATGGCTCTGCTGCTCACAGATCTCTACTATTCAGTGCAAAACCAGAGGCTAGGAGCATGAACGCACCCCAAGCAGGTGACTGGGAGCAAATCACAAGGCTGGGGGTTCAGAGACGCTCGACAGGACTGGTGAGGGCTCAGGGGGTCTTGGGCCTTCCTCGTGAACACTGTTTGCCAACAAGCATGATTTCCCCTCTGAGAAACTGCACACAAAATGTAACGCGGGGGAGAGAAATTCGGAAGAATGGTGGACGGTTCTCAGCAGCAGTTTCCTTCCGGGCTTGGGCAGGGAGGGAACCCTGGCCTCCTTGCAGAGTGCTGCCTCCCTGGAGACCTGTTCAGGGCTCACCGTGTAGGACCCAGAATGGTATCTGCAGCAGAAGACTGCTGGAGTAGGTGACTAAGAGTCCCATCGAATAATTTTAATAACATGTACGATTGTCAGCCTTGTCTCTTTCTTGAACGGCTACACCCTGGGCTCCACTTGAGCCAAACATATACAAGGCTTTGAGACCAAGATGGGCCAGCCCTTCACCAACAGCTGCTGTGGCTGTAAGTTAAATGAATGTGCAGCTCAAAACAGAAGGGGAGAGGGAGGCATTACCATTCCTCCATGATTCACTGCAAACAACGTGGTCAGAAATAATGCAGAACTCCCTGATTCCTAAGCCCCGCGTTCTTGTCAGAACCACCAGGCTCTCCCTCACGGCCTCATGCTGGTAGGAGTGTGAGTGTTCAGAGCCTCGTGAAGGCTGGTGTTGGCCTAGGGGCCTGGGCTCCTGGAGCTAAGAGAACTGGGAAAACTCAATAAGCAAGTCGCCTCATTCTTCACTCCAAAACAGTAGTGATTTTGTTCCCCGGGGGACATTTGACAACCATGGAAGGCATTCTTAGCTGTCACAACCAGGAGGGAGGTGCTCCTGGCATCCAGAAAACAGGCCAGAGATGCTGCTGAACCTCCCACAATGCAGCCGGCAGAGTGACCAGAGAAAATATTTGGCCGAACCATTGTTTACTTTAAAAGTACCGACTTACAGGTATAATTGTAAGGTTTCATCTAATTTCCTTTCTGTCCATGGTTCAAGCTGGTGTGCAAACCCAAGTTAGAATGCTGAAAAGTGATACGAGGCAGAGTGGTCACTACCCCAGTCAGCGGTCAGGCTCCCAAGCCCGCGCGCTAGCTCCTGGCTGGGGCCCTGCACCAGGCCACACATACCCAAGGTACTCGCAAGCGGTGTTGTTGCTCCAACCAAATTCCCAGCGTATCCTCAGCGTACTTTCTACTAGCTAAAAAAGACTTTAACCAAAGGCAGGATCGTGGTGACCGCCAAGAAAGCTCGATGAGCTGGCTCACAGAGAACAGGTTCCTGAAAGCGAGTCAATGCGGAGTTGAGTTCTCCACTTCAGCTATGCAGGGTCTTCTAGGTCCCAGCGAAAGGGAGTTCCCTTCTTCCTAACCAAGAAAAAGAAGACATAGTTGATTTTACTCATGTGACGTCTTACAGACGAGCCCCGTTCTTTTCTAGATTCCAGTGCTGTCCCAAGCAAGCTTTCCTCACGGAAAGTGGTAGGGCTGTTGAAAGAAGGGCGTGGGCCTCCAGCTGCTCCCTCCCCCAGCCCCGCCTGGAGTACTGGGGAAACTACTGTGAGGGAGCCCGTGGCGCAGAGAAGCCTCACCAAGACCATCAATAAACGGTGAAGCTCCCAGACGCCAGCGGCCTAAGTCAGACTGGCTCAGACGTGGAGAACGGCTGCTCAGGAGGCGAGGGCCAGCTTCCCAGCCGCAGGCCGAGCCCCAGTGGCTGGCTCATCTGGAAAGAAAAGGTAGGTCAGAGGTCACGTTGAGACAGACAGAACCATGAGGGGGTTTTCTTAGACATTATGACACCATGTCATCTCCTCCAAGATATGAATCACAGCCACCTCAGGTAAATGGTCATTTTGGAACCAAAGGCCTCAATCAACTCCCCAATGATTCAGAAATGCCTGGATTTTTTCCCAAGAACATTAAATACATGGTTTGAAAAACTCAATCACCACTCACAAACTCTATAAAAAAGCATATATTGAATGAAAAAAAGTGAAATAAGTCTGCCCCTTGAGCAATAGTGATAAACTGTCATACTTCAGTTCTAACACAATCAGGAACATCTGTTGGAGCAAATGATGGTCCCATATCCCCAGAAAATGCTCCCTAAGGTACATCGGGCAGAATATCATAATCCTTTTCCTCACCTGGACACCTCCGGTTACAAGGGCCATGCTGCTTCCCCGAGGACACAGAAGTTTGACATATAGATTCCGCTGGGCTGATAAGAGGTCAGGAACCTTGATCCCAATCCAGTGTCTTTTACACAAAGATGCCCCTGCAACCTTCTCCTAAATTTTAGCTTCTGAGGGCAAAAGCCAATATGAAAGACTGAGGGGCTGTCCTGTGTGTATTTTTTGTAACCAGTGAATCTCTGCCTCCTCCTGTGTGTCCTGATCCAGGGTCCAAAGGTTGTGCCCCTCTGTGGGACAGCACCCAGGCACATCCAAGCCAGCCAGGCCTGAGCACCGGAACTGGCTCACCTCCCTGCCCGCACTCTGGGCCTGCGCTGGCAGCAGCTCCGCTCAGTCATTAAATATTTCCAGGTGCCCCGCTCTAATTTTAGGAAGGTCAAGTTTGCAAAAGTGAAATAGTAAGCAGGACTTCTGTCAGTCTAATCAGTTTGGGAAAGCAAGCTGTTAAGTAAGAGCAGTATTCTTGTAGAGTTTTACTGGAATCACTAAATTCTACAACCAGTCTTAAAATTTCAAAACAACTTTGGCCATAGTCCCTTCTCCCAGGACTTACTGAGCTCATCTTGAAGATGGGCTAGATAGTTTGATCGTTGGAAGAACTGCTCAAATAAGAAGGGGAAATCTTGTCTACCAAAAGCCACTTGTGATCACTTGAACAAAGCAGTGGAATACCAGAAATGACAGTTTGGCCAACTCTGAGGTGATTTAGGCATGGAGTAAGAGAATTAAGATGGTGTTCCCCACAATGAAGAACTCACCAAGAAGTCCCTTAACCAGCAAGGAGCTCTTGTGTCATTAGATGCTGTTAGCCTCGTGTTAGTCACAGGAAAAAAATGCCCACATACACACGCACAACTAAATGTAGTCAGTTTGCTCAGCTGCTGCTGACGTCACTGCTGCCCACTAGGAGTGAGTTACTGTAATAACCCCCTTTTATTAATCACAGGCTGGAGGAAGCACAAAGTGGGTGACATCATTAGGCAAAGGACCGGCTAACTCATGCTTCAATTTACTCAGCTTTATTATAACATTTCTCAAGTGTCATAGGAAAGTGATTATCATTTCACACTTTCCCCTCTGAGAAGTCATCCCTAACCTTCAATTCAGACTCCCAGAGAAGAATTAGCTTTTCGTGTGGAGATGTGATAAAGCCAAGCCTTACTAAGGGACCTCGTTACAGGAAGGACTGTCCTCAGAACAGCTTCCTCCTGAGCTAGAGATGGAGATAGTTTATTGAGCTACAGCATTTCCAAATGACTTGTAGTTTACCTGATAGTGACATCATTTGGAGAAGACAGATCTGGCGACTGAACTGTGATGGATCTTCTTATTCTCCCATGATAGGCTGAGATGGGCCCAGCCCCACATGTCTTCATGGTGACCCAGGCACTGAGGCTTGGCAAATTGGGGTCTGAAATGTGAAAATTCCATTGGGAGACATGAGGAATGATTGTGGATTACACTGTGATACATATAGTTAGACTGCCTGGGTCCAAATGCAGATTCACCATTTCAAAGGTGACGATGCTGGGCAAATGACTGACCCTCATTAGTAGCATAGTTCCCTAGATTACCAAATGTTTCACATCTCTGAAGAATGAACACATAGTGAATGTGGCTCACTGGTACTCATCTTCTTTCCTTTAAAAATAGTTGATAGCTGAACATAACCTTCTTGCTTACTCTATTGAACATTAGTAAGATGTGTAAGCATTCTGTGATCAGCCTTCAGAGTTAATTGGTACAAGTTCATCCCAACTGCACATTCAGTTCGGTCACTAGTATGACAGTTACAGCCATGGTCTATGCCCCCACCTACTCTGGAAATTAAAAAAGGCACAAAATCAAAACCAAAAGAAGGCATTATTCACCTTTAACTTTCTTTCCCCCTGCCTCCACCTCCCAAGTGCTGGGATTACAGGCATACAGCACCACAACCAGCCTATGTTTCTTTCTGACCAGAAAAAAACTGAATATCCATGCATACAGACAAATACATATAGCTATACATATGGACATATCCATCCATACATCTCCATGGAATAGTTACAGTATAATATATATTTATATAATAATGCACTATATTATATACACACACAAATATAGTGAGTGTTTCCATACTGTTCTATTCAATAGGAAAAAATGAAAAACAAATGTATCACTACAGTCTGAGCTAAACTTCATCCTCTTAAAGTAACATCTTGCAACCATTGAAGGGTCACTTCATAAGTACCTTCATTCACCCCCTTATTTGTAGCCCCATCATAAGGGTATTTAGAGGAGTGAAAATAAGGCTTTCTATGGCATCCATGAGAGATGCAATGCTAGAACAAAAAGTACTGTTTAGGTGATAATGAAGAATCAGAGCCTGCATTTGCAGAATGCAGTAATTATGGGGCATATTATTAGTTAGGTCAACATTGGCTCAGTACTGAATTATATAAGTGGAATTCTAGGTGATGGGTATGGCTTCCAGAATGATCTCTGGAGCAGGAAAGAGCAGCCAGGTTTTGTGACATGTAAATAAAATAATGCATAGCAACTTTAGGATCTCTTAAGCATCTTGAGAGCTTCTATAGCCAACAAAGAGTGCCATGCCAGGATGCTTGCCTTCCCCTCCCTGGCCCTGTGAAGTTTAAAGCAAACTGCTGAAGAAAAAAGGGTGGAGGTAGTTGATGACCGAACCAAGTGCCCTAGGTTGTCGCTGTGAACGGGACAGTTTTTGTGAACCTTTGTGTGGCTGCTAAGGGCAGCGCTGTCAATTGGTTCCTGTCTTGCCTCGACCCTGTCCCGATGAAGGGGTACTCCTGAACTCCAGCGCTGCCCACGCTGCCGACGTGGAACCGGGGCAAAGGGTCCACCAAACACCAATCATTAACACAGAGTGTTTGTGAATGCTGTGACTACAGGGAGCTCCCATAGGGACACTTAACACTGCACATACTTCTTGTGACATTTTCTGAGAGACCCAGTAAAAGGAATGAGACCACCAGGAAAAGTAAACCCTACTTATTCGTGGAACATTCCACACTTACTATGGGATTGATCTATTAAGCCAGTGGAAAGAGACATCAGCGCCCTCTTCTGGCACATAAGTATAGAAGGAAATAGGACTAAGAGAGAGCTTTCTCCCTGATCCACCCACTGATTTCCTTGCCATGCCTCATTCCTATCTTTTGGAGTAGGAATGCTTATTCTGTGCTATTATGTATTGGGAGTATTTGACTTGTATTTTTTTTTTTATTTTTGCAGTCAGTGAATACAGTCAAGTTGGTATCATTGTTAGCCTCCTCCCTGTCCTCCCCCCTCCACAGGGACCCACCTTGTTGGGGTATATGGGTTGTGCATTATGGGGTTAGCCTTTAGTTTTGGATAGGAGGAAATGCCTTTGTATGTCATGACCCAACGTGGGCCTCTGACTCTTTCCTCCCCCTCTTCCACAAATTTCCATGGGCCATGTTGTGTTCATATTAGGTCTGCTTATGTGTTGAGTTCTTGGGAGCCTCTGTGTCTCTGGATATCTGGTTTGGTAGGGGTTGATTGTTCTCTGTGTCTATCTCTATCACCATTGTGCTGGCTTCCGGTTCACCAAGAAAACAGCATTCTTGCATGTTTCCTCAAGTACTCTTAGTTTCAGCTGGGGCCCTTTTGAGGTATGATGGGGTGGTACTCTTCTTAGGATCTGCATCTATCTGAAAAAAAGAAGCAGATTCTCCAACGGAGAGTAAACTTAGCACCAAGTAAATGTAATAACCATTTATTTTTAAAGAATTTAGTGGAAAGCTGGCTCCTTGCTGGATATGGTTCTGACATGTTTCCCAGCTCCAGCTATGGGTTCCGTTCCACTGAGCAGAGCAGTTAGCCAAATCGAGAGCAACTGGTTTCCCACCATGGCTATGTACCACTATTGCACTTGTATGAGCATCATGTCAGGTTGTTTGCTGCTGAGTAGGTTAGACCATGTGCTGCTTGGAGAAATATTGGTCATTTTCCCCCAGTTGCTTATGTAGCACCTTCTGGCACTAGACAAGCTGTCTGGGTACTGACTCTCTCCCAGTTTTCTTGTATTTGCATTTTACAGGATCATAGTTAAAGAAACTGTCTTGAGTCTCCAATGAGACTTTGGACTTTTGAACAGTGTTGGCATTGGTAAACACCATGAGGACTTTTAAAGTTGGACTGATTAAATTTTGCATCATGAGATGGTCATGAGTCTATGGAGGCCAGAGGCAGAAGGTGGTTATTTGAATGAAGTGGCTCTGTGTTTTGAGTGGGGAAATTGTGGAACCTTTGGGAGGTTTGTCACCTGGGACCTTGAATTTTATTAGTCAAGTCCCACTGTATGTTTATAGCTTAGTTCACTCAGACTATTTCTTTCCTCCTACTTTGGAGATGTGATCCAAGATTCCTGCTTGGGCCTGTCATACTTTCCCTGCCATGCCGAAACTTTCCCTCAAAGCTGTGAGCTAGTCTAAACCCTTTCCTTGCACAAGCTGCTTCTCATTGGGTATAATACAATGAACATGAAAGATACATTTCGTTTCCATAGGCCTCAAATCAACGTAAGTGAGAAGTGAAAACTTTTGTTAGAACCTTTGTCTTTTCCTCAGGCCAGAGTTTCCTTCTTCTTGACCAAAGGAAAGCTTCTGTATTCCATGGTCCCCAATGGCCTCAGTGGCCAATGCTGCAACTCCGATTGTCAGTGTCACAGGCCCACAAGGACTAAGACCTGGCTGCTTTCTCTGGGCACTGCCCAGCCTCCTGTCAGTCTCTTCTTCTCATGGGTGGCAAGTGCCAGTCTCCCGCTCCTGTACTTCTCTTGCCTTGGTCTTCTCTGAGTGATTATCCTCTCTCTTCCCTATTCCAGATGTACACCGCCTTTTCCCAGTTTAGAAAGAATGTGCCTGGAAGAAGCACCTGAGGCCAGCCTTGACCTTCTACCACTCATATGGTGGGAAGACAGAAGCAAACTGCTGTTAAGAAAAGCTGGAGCCAGACATGATGGTGCACACCTTTAATCCCAGCACTCGGGAGGCAGAGGTAGGTGGGTCACCATGAGTTGGAGGCCACTCTGAGACTATGTAGTGAATTGCAGGTCAACCTTGTCTAGAGTAAGACCTTACCTTGAAATGTAGAGAAACACAGAAAGAGAAAGAGAGTAGAGAGAGAGGGGAAGGAGCTGGAGAACTAGGGAAGATAGCTCCGTGGGGAAAGTACAGGCATAAAGATCTAAGTCCAACCACTAGTGACCATATTAAAGTGCCTGTTCTGTGTGTTATCCCCATCAAAAAAGAGGGTACCAGCACATGATGTATCCATACAAAATATGTTGTTAATAATAATAATAGTAACAATAAAAAGAACATCAAAATACTAGCTATTGGTAAACCTAATCAGATATAAAGAAGACCCATATATAGAAAACTTTGAAATTTGAGCTATTAAGATTCAAATAAATTATTGCATATGAAAATAAATGCCTGGTGTGGTGGCTTGTGCTGGTAACCCTATAACTGAGGAGGCAGAGACAGGAAGATCCCTGGGGCTCGCTAGTCAGCCAATCTAACCTAAGTGGTGAACTCCAGACCAATAAGAGACCATGTCTCACAAAAGGTGGATGGCTTTCCTAAGAATAACACCTGAGATTATTCTACAACCTCCACAGGAATACACATGCATGCACCTGTATTTGCAAGTGTGTGCACACACATGCGTAAATATTCAAAGTACAAATTGTATTCACCATTGCCTAGTCAAAACAAACCCTAATGATATCAATTTACAAACTGTTAGGTGAGATGACAGAATACAAATATTCAATAATTAGCTTATCAGTCATAATGGAAAAACAACAATGTACATTATCTATAAATTACTTTAGAAGGAAGATGCTTCCCTAGTCCCCATGTTATAGAGGGAAGAAAAGACATGTGAACTCACTGAGCCAAGTGCGCACAATGAAACAGTGGCAGAGCCTAAACTACAAGTCTGCCCAGGCCTCAAATCTGTGTACGGGTCCCTGTAATGCACTGGAAGAGCCTTCATTTTTTTCCCCCCAGCATTTGCTGCATGCTGAGCACATTGACAAATAGTCTTTGGCTATCATTTCTTTCACTCATGCAATAGTCACTTAGATAGAAGTCATTATTCCATTTTACATGAGGCAGATAAAGAACTTGAGGTAATTTCTTATTAAGTTTCAGGTATAGTCTGTTTTGTCTCCAGAAAGCCATTTAAACAGTCCTGACAAATTTTTCAAGAGTCTTCTACATAGAAAATCTCCATGAATCTCTTGACTTCGTTGGCGACACACTCTGAAAACCACCCATACCCCACGGCTGTCTTGATACTTTCTGAACCCAACATCTTTGCTCACTCACCTCTCTCAGCTTTTCTGAATTTCTCCATCAAAATTCAGATTACTTTTGAGTGGTTGTCTCAACTCTCTGGTTTAACAGGAAATGGTGGTGATTTCTCAGTCTTCCCCTAGCACCACATATTCTCTCTCGTTTACACCCTTCTAGTGAGAAGCCCTTCAGATGCCCATTAGGCATTGAATTAATCTTTCCCCCTACACCACCTCCTACTGTTTTAATGTCAGCCATAGTTGTTGCCACCCAGCAGTGACTCCTTAACGATTTTCTCTGCTCCACTATGACATATAATCAAGAACCATGCTATGCCCATTTACCTTCTGGTCTAGGTTCTCTGCTCCATGGAAAAGGAGGAAAGACAAACAAACAAAACACTGTGGCTTGGAGTGTTAGTCCGTGTTCTACCCCAACAAAAGCCTCAGCAAATGTTAGCTACCAATTTTAATAATATGTACAAATAACCGCTGCCTAATTAGGCTAATGAGGCCACCCTACCACAGGCCACAAAGGCCAATTTACTAGATATTGGAGCTCTGGGATTTATGCTCCTCATGTTTCTTTTTGCTTGTTTGTTTGTTTTCTGTCTTTGCTTTGTGTTCTTGCGCTTCATCAACTCCATCTTCTGTGTCTTCTACTTTTGCTTGGACTTACATTTCAGTTTGTAAACACATCTGTATCATTTTCTATTCCCTCTCAGTCTTTGAGTTTCATTTGTTCTAAAATATTCCTAAGGATCTTTTTTTCTTAATACTTTCTTTTCTTTATCTTGAGAAACTCCTGTTTCCGAGATCACTAAGCGTTGTCTGTGTGCTCAGTTTCCCAATGCCTGGTGGTGCCACATTGTCTGCTCATATTTGAGATGGTCAGTGCCAATGACAGAAGAACCCAGAGGGGAAGAAATGAGGCTTCTACTTTGTGTCCCCAAATTTATTCTGACTTCACTCCCTGGGCCCTGCGAACTACTTATGCCAACTGCAGGACTCTCTCTTTGACCAATGAAGAGACAGATTCCAAATCTCTCCTCCATCCCAGTCTCTGGTCACCACCAGGAGCGCGTTTCCACAAGATTCCTTCCCCCTGCTGACTTCCTGTTCCTTATGCTTCTTGTGCTCCAAGTTTAATTTGGGTCACTTTGTAAGCACTCATATGATGTAATTTTATGGAAAGATGGTTAAATTAAAAAAATAAGAATATACTGGAGCTTTACACCCTCTTGCCTTCTCAGGGGCAGGACAGCGCTCTCTTCACTTTCTCCTCTTCCCTTCTCATAATCTATAAAGTTTCCCTAAACCTTAAAACAAAAAGACAACTAAGAAGATACACAGGTAAATATATTCCATTTTGAATTCTGTTTTTGGCATTCCTATTTGTCAGTCTAGAGACTATTTGAAAACTCTCTAATGCTCTGACGTTCTGAGTTTATATTCTTTGCAAGGGCTGGCATAGCATGCCATGCAGTTTCATTTAAATAAGAAAGTGAAACAAAAGTGCCCAAGTTAAACAATCAAGATTTTTGCTTTTAGGTTTTAGTCACTCCCCTGTGCTGGACATGTAGTCTAGTAAGGTGTGGTAATCACTATTCACCCAGCTATGTCCTCCCTAAAGGCGGGGGTGGGGGGATCACATAGACATTTCCCCAGTTTCCCTTGTAGCAAACAATGTTCACTGAGCTCTGGCTATTGAAACTTGCCCTTTCCTTAAAAAAAAAAAGAAATGGTACCAGCAATTTCCTTTCCATTTGTCTGGAATATAGATGCAGTGGTTAGTGCTGAAGCAGCCATCCTTTGACACTGAGGTAATGCACCATCATGTTAAGAATGACAGAGCATTCTTTCTCTCTCACCCTCTTTCTCTCTCTATCAAGTAAAGAAACAAAATATAGAGAAAATGGGGTTAGAAAGATGGCTTAGTGCTTAAGGCACTTGCTTGCAAAGCCAAAGGACCCAGGTAAGCCAAATGCACAAGGGGGCACATGTGTCTGGCATTCGTTTGAAGAAACCGTGATGCGCCCATTCTCCCTCTCTCTCTCCCTCTCTCACTCTCTCTCTCTCTCTCTCTCTCTCTCTCTCTCTCTCTCTCTCTCTCTCTCTCTCTTTCTCTCTCTCTCTCTCCTCTCTCTTCCTCCCTGTCAAATAAGTAAATCAATTAAAAAAATACAGAAAAAGAGAATGGCAGAGCAGAAAAATAAAAGGACAGTTCTTGTACTGTGTGGCTCTAAACTTACTATCAGCTGAAAAATGTAAGCTGCTACTTGTTGAATCAGTCAAGTTTTCTATAACTTGAACCAAAAGTTACCTCAATTGAAAAACATATCTAGTGTCAAAGTTCTGATTTTCCACTCTTGGCAAATATAAGAAAATACAGCTTAATTGCTCCATGGTATGGATCAGTTGACATTATTGTTATGGGAACCCAAATTCATAGCTCTTACAGGTTATTTCTTTGGGAAGTTCTATGAATAAGGAGGCAAGCACAAGAAATTTCATTTCAACCCACTTATTAAAATATTTTATTCATTTTCAAGCAGAGAGAGAAAAAGAGTAAGTGAGGGAGAGAGAGAAAGCGAGAGAGAGAGAGAGAATGAGCACACCAAGACCTGTACCTGCAGCAAAGCCCAGATATCTACACCAATCTGTGCATCTGGCTTTGTGTGGGTATTGGGGAATCAAATCTAGGTTATTAAGCTTTGATGGCAAGCACATTAATCACTGAGCAATCTCCCCAGTATTCCCTTATTTTATAAAGATACCACTTATAGGAGCTGACTGAACCCTAGATTACTTTAAAACAAATCTCTTTCAGTCCCAGAGCAACCACTCTATATTCATATGTGTGTGGTTTGAGTATGAAGGCCAATGCCATGTGGCCTGGCAGTGAGTGGAGGTTACACAGTTTTGGGGACTTGGTCCTCTCCTTCCATCTCCTTCAAGGCAGCATTTTTAGCTCAGTCTTTCTATTGCTATTTGTTGCAGTTATTTCTAAGTAATTCTTTCTGTGCCTCCCAACTTACCATAGGCATGCTGACATGGCTTCTGGCTTCTGGGTCTGGGAATAGACTTCAGTTACTCAGAAGTGAGTGGTGAACCCTTTATCCACAGAGACATCCCCCCAAAACACAATCTTAATTTAAATTCAAAAATTAAGAAAAATTACATTTCCAGTTTCATCAATGCCATTCTCAAACACCCAATAACTTGTTGGTGGTAAACAATCTTAAGACTAATGTTATCACCCTGCAAACAATGAAGAGCCTGACTGACCCTCGTGTCTGTCATGGTGAAGCGGCTGACTGACCCACATATCTGCTAGACAATCAACATCCTCTGCATCCTTCCCTTGCTCAAGGAGTGTTTTGCCTTGTTCACACTATCCTGGCTATGTAATTTTTGACCCATGTCCCAACTGATACCTTTTTTTCTCCCCCTCTCATAATTGAGGACAACCTGATGTGCCTCGGATATCTGGGCCTCAGCTCTCTCTGTCTTATGTGAATTTGGTTGCTCTTCCAGTATGACTATCTCCTGGAACTCCAAATAGTACCACTCCTGAGCTGGACTGAGAAGAGGAAGAACCCAGCTACACTGCACAGAGAAGCCTCATTGGCCCTCCATCCTCTCTAGCAGGAGGCTGTCTGACCAACCCTGGGAAAGCAGAAGCTGAAGAAGAGAGGTTTGGAACTACGCAAATTTTCTCCCCATCATAAAGGGAAGGAATGACAGAACATTGGGACAGACATGAACAGTGTCAGCTTGAAATGGAAAGTTGAGGAAACCTATTCAAAGGAGGCTTACAGCTCTTTTCAGAAGTACAGTAACCAAGCATAGGATACAAAAAGCTGAGCACATGAAGTTTACAATTTGATCATGACCTTCTCGCCTTACCTCCCCTTTGCCACTTAGCAACATTGTAGGAGTTATGATGACGCAGCTTGTGACAAAATCTCTAACCTGGATGGCCACTAGCTGATTAGGTAAGCTTAGGAGACCTGCCTGGGAAACTTCAACATGTGGATCCTGTATTAATGTATTCCTAAGTACTTTGGTCAAATAGCAAATTTATTCTAAAGAGGATGGTCTTTGAAGTATGGGGTAAAGAGGGCAGTGTCACCTAATGGAATTCTGCTTGTTAGATAGAAATACTTATCATATTGCATGTGAGGGAGCAAAAGTTTGTGTACATGGTTACATGCAAAGTTCGTTGAGGAAGTGAAAGATGTCACCAATCACTTATTAAACAGCCACTCACCACCATGATTTCTTACTGAACCCTGATTTTGACAATAGCCAACTGGTATTCCAAGATGGGCTTGCATTCTCTGGTGCCTCGGGGGCAAACATCGACAGATCCATGCTAACTACTGATTTTATTTCCTAGAGCAGTGATTCATCCAGGTATGGACATATTACACCATTCTTGCCAGAAAGCTGAAGTCTGGAATTTATAGCAACCTTTTTCACATTCTTAAGAAAATAGCAAGGAGAAAGAGGACCTATTTGATATCTCTGGGTGTTACTACATGAGGATATGACACTGAGAACAGCCATCTTGTAATCATTGTAGGACAGCTGACATCACTGAGCTGCTGCTGGTCCACTGGCTGGATGTGCCTGGGATTTCCCAGTGCCCAGACTTCCAATTTGTAAGATCATACCCCACCCCTCACTTATTCAGCCAGTTCTATCCAGGTCTTTCATGGCTGGCGGCAGCATGCATCCTGACCAATATGGAAACTATCCTGTCCCCAAAGAAAAAGAAGCCATAGATGATTTGGTTGAGGTGGGGAAAGAGTTACGGAAACACAGAGAAAGAGTCGCTTTCCTAAATTATAGAAGTCAGACTTCCTGGCCAGACCATTGAATATTTTCCACTCTGCCATACTGTCTCATAGAGAACTGCCTATTAACTTGAGGCCACTGACATTCACTTAGATTTTGTTCATTTTCTTATGATTATTACTGACATTTAAAATGAAATATTTAGCTTGCCCAACCAGGTAAGGGAAAGCATTTAGCAAGAGAGTCAGAAACTACACTCAAACTTGTAATTCGTCACCTGCGACTATAAACCCTGCCAATGTCAGAGAGCTGAGAGGAAGAATAAAGCATGCGACAGCTGTCGCTGGCCTTTCAGCAATATATGGAAAGGCTAGACATGCTTAGCAATTACTTGGAGCCACAAACATCTATTCTATATTTAACTCATAATAGAGAGTTGCTGAATTTTCATTATTGATGTTGGACATACTGAGGCTCTTGAATTCTATAGACTTTTCCCTAAATGCCAGGGTACTAGGAATGTACTTTTTAAAAGATCCATTTTGCGTACTTGCTCAGACCTCTGCCCCAGTAAGCATGCTGGACCTGAGGGAGTTAGGTGTCTGGGGAGTGACTGGAGAAGTCCAGCCTGAAGCCATGGTAGAGGAGACGCAAAGTTAATCCTGTGCGTGGGAGATTGCCTTCACTCAGGCACCGACAATTCTAAAGCCCAAGGTCTTGTAGGAAAACTCCTTAGAACTTTCTGGGGTGGCCACTGCTGCTGCCCCTTGCTCTTGAGGGTCTCATTCACTGGATGGGTATTTCTGCTAGAGGAAGGCTTTTCTGGTCCTAAACCCAGCTCTACCTTATCCGTGCCTTTTCATATTTGTCTCACTGAAGAGTTGTCCAGTGTCCTGAAAGATGACTAGAAGTTTATTTAAAGTCTTTCTCAAAGAAGTTCAGATGGGAGTGAAAGTGGAATTGCAGGATTAGGTGTCGAAAGCAGGTTTGGCACTTAGAAAGTCCACCTTGTTCCTTAGACAGGAGAATTTCCTCTCTGCCTTCAGCACGTGAAAAGGGGAGAAGGAAGTGAGGAGAGAGCTATCCTCATTGAGCAGTTTACAAGATTTTGTCTAGTTCTGTGAAATGCACATGCATGACTAGTAATTAAGTCTTTTTAGTCTCTTCTCTTTCATTTAAATGTTTGTAATTATATAAAACAATTATTGTGAGAATGATTAGACACATTTATTTGAGCTTTGAGTGCCCTCTACTGGAACAAAAAGAAAAGAAAAGAAAGAGCACAGGTTTCAATGGTTCTGGCCTAGCTACTAAAATGTTCTTCTTGGGAAACTGACAATGGTAAGGGGTCAACGTAGCTCACTGACATTGACCTAGCAGGAATAAATGCACTTTGTAACAATTACTTTAAGATGGACCTGATGATGTATTTTATAGATTTTATATAGATGCTGACACAAGTACCTTCCAGCTGACTGACTGGCTTACTCACCCCAGTGGCTCTGTGCGTCCGTGCTATGAGATCCTGTTGATAGCCATGGCCTGTGCAGCAAGACTAGATCCTGGATCACTTTCCTCTCAAAAATGGGCAATGTAGGCTTTCTTTTGGACACAGTTTTTTATATCTCAGCTTCATAGGCCTCTGACCTCCTTTTATCATTTCCTCCCTCTTTTTGTTTTAACCGCCTCCTCACCTACCTTCCCCACCTGTGACTTCCCACGTCTGCAGATGCTGCTGCACGGAACCCCAGATTATCTCTACCACGTGACCTTCATACATGCTCAGCCCGTGCTTACCATGATCAAGCCCGGACTTCCTCCTGGCTTCTATTTATGCAGGCTTCCACCTCTCCTTATTTCAACTAGCTTCCTAAGTTGTCTTGACTTCGTGGTTAATTAAATCAGCCACACTCTCATCAACACACACATGTCCACCAACCCTTCAATCTTCTCTGTAAGCGTTTCAGGTCATCTATTCTCCTGTCGTCTAACGTTTATTCCAATGGACAACTTGTGAGCTGCCAGGTACTGCTGAGGGAGACAAGCTGTTTTCTTTGCTCACTCACCAGTGATGGAGTTTTAGAACTTGTTTCTGGTGAGACACAGGGATGTTCAGTAATACCCTCTCCTCTCTGCTGTTTCTTTTCCCAATTTCTCTAAAATCTTTGTTTATTTATTTTAGAGGGAAAGAGAGAATGGGGAAAACAGGGCCTCTAGTCACTGCAAACAAACTCCAGATGCATGAGCTACCTTGTGCATCTGGCTTACGTGGGTTCTGGGGAATCGAACTTGGGTCCCCTTAGGCTTCACAGGCAAAAGCCTTAACCACTGAGCGATCACTCCAACCTCTTTGCCTAATTTCTTAAGGATACTGCTTTACTCTCCTCATACTTGAGAACTTTTTTGTTTGTTTGTTTATTTGAGGCAGGTTTTCACAAGAGCCCATGGTGATGTGGAAATCAGTCTACAGTCCAGGCTGGCCTCAAACTCATAAAAATTCTGCTACCTTAGTCTCCTGAGTGCTGGGACTAAGGGTGACAGCCGCCACACTCTCCACCATTCTTAAGAATTGACTTGCTCTTAAAGTTTCTGAAGTAAAAACTGAGGCACTTGAGTCTTTATTTTCCTGATCCTGAACTTGTCATTTTGTCTTTACATCCATCCACTTTTTCCTTGTTCCAGGAGAGGTAGCCTCTTCTCCATTTGTTAGATTTTTGACCCTTCTTAAATTATGCCCCAATAATTTGTTAAAGTTTACTTTTTCTCTCCACAGGGTAATTTTTCTTAGACACAGGCTAGAAACTGGACTCCTTGGTCATACTCCCAACAACTTGGTATGGCTTCATGCTTCTGTCACCAACCAGGAACGGCTGTCACAAAAGCAGAAGCAGCCCTCTTCCCCAGGGTCTACCTTGTTCTGCCTTGCTCAGCCACCTTGTCCCAGTCGTCAGAGTCCAGGGCAGAGGTAGTGCTCATCTATTGCCAAATCACTGGGACGAAGGAATTGCCAAGTATGTTTCCTCCTCACAGGACATGCACACAGCTTCAGCTTGCATCTCAGTGGCTCAAACATCATGGTTTGTCTAAACCTAGATGCAAGAGAAATTGGGACATAAAAGTCTTCATTCTAGTTGACCAGCTAAAAATTGGAGATATAATTATTAGGGAAAAAAAAAAAAGGAGAAAACAGTTATTTGGACATATTACATTCTGTGTAGTAAATATATACAGACATAAAGGTGCAAAGATATAATGAGATTCAGAATTTAAAATGCAACTAACTGTGTTTTTAAAATCATATAACTGTGGGATTTTGTTGTCATATTCTGTGCATATAAATTATTGTTTGAAAATTTTGAAATTTTGAATCCTAATATATGTTATATGTTTTCTAAATGTGTTATGAACACAGAAAAGACACATAGTTTTGAGTAAAAAGTAAATAAATATGTGCTAGTTTATCTATGAATAGCATTGTATTTTTATGTGGACCAAGATTTTAAAATAATATCAGATACACTATTATGACTACAACACTGTTGCATTTTAAACTATTTTTCTATACTTGCCAACAACTTTTATAAAATGAAAATGAAATCTTGTTATTTTCAGTTCACAAAGACTACTAGTATAACATTAACATTTGGATTTACTACTTCGTGATTCACAACGAATGATTATTTAATTCACTGAATTTCTTTGAGTATCTAGTTATATATATTAGGCCAGATATTAATGATTCTATGTTCACCTTTTGAGTCCAAAAATATTAGCCTTAAGAAATATGGCACTTTTTTACTGCATTTTCTCAAATGTTCTATTTCTTAGGTCCTGCTAATTAACCTGAACTAGTAGTTATGATCTATTATGAATTACTTGTGATCAATTTAATAGTATGAACTGTTTTCACTTGTATATTAATATTTACAATTCATATTTACAATTAATATGTAGCACTCTAGGTGATCTATTGGTTTGGGCTCTTATTATAGGTCCTTTTATAGGACTGGAGTTACTGTTCATGTTTAAATTCCTAACTCCATCAGTTGAAGCACAATGTTTTGTTTTATTTTGTTATGTTTTCAAAAACATACATAAGAATTCCAGCCTCATGCATAATTCTATTCAACATTCTTGAAATCTGTCACAAATACGTTGCATGGAAAATATAAAGGAAATAGCCACTATTGAAAACATTATGGAACTTGACAATGTGGTTGGCTCTGATCTAAGTTCCACTGGTGGCTTTTCCTAAACTGCAGGAAAATATCTGTTGAGAAATATTAATTAGAGGTGGTATAAATATGAAAGGTTTCTCTTCTTAATTTCTCCTTGACTTTTGTCTTCAATCAAACTATAGTGAACACTTGCTTTTCTGAAATTATTAGATAAATAGACCATGTGCTGGGAAGATGGCTCAGCAGTTAACAGTGCTTGTTTGTGAAGCGTTCCCGCCCAGGTTTAATCGCCAGCATCCATATAAAACCAAATGCAGAGGGACACATGCATCTGATCCCAACACAATTGTGACAATAGGCAGTAAGGCCAGGCCGGCTTGCCTGAAGTTCCTTTGTGGCCTGGCGGCTCATTGCAGTGGTAGAAGATCCGTTCTCAAAGCCGACGGAGCATATGCACATCCAAGTTGTCCTCTGACCACCACATAAGCGACATGGCACATGTGCCCAGATGCATGCAAACACATATGAATGAATAAATATTTTTTGTATAAAAGGTCCAATCACAAACTTTATTTAAGTACTTTCTCTCTTCTCCCCAGCACAGGTGTTATATATGGTACTGCTAAAGCTCTGAAGTGTGAAGTGGGACTTGGTTATCTCTAAATTGCATTCTTCTGCCTTTGGTACACATAGCATGTTAGGCTGTAAGCCAGCTGTCCTAAAATGGTAGACACTGATTCCAGGCTTAAGGAATGAGAAGACAAATTTATTCTTATAAAGTCAAGAATTTAATGAGACTCTAGGAAATGTTGAAGGACAAAGTGACTTGTGGTTAGTTAAAAAACAAAACAATACAGTCATGAGTCATGATTGAAGAAGTAAAAGGGGCCAGATCACAGAGGGTCCATTAGGAAAGCTGGAATTTTATTGTAACCACAGTGGGAAATCATCTGAAACTTTCAAGTAAAGAAGACACATCTTCTGGTTTATATCTTTAAAGGGTGTCTCTGACCACTGGGTAAAGAATGGTTTGTGAGAGGAAACTGTAGGAGAAGCAAGAGCAGATAGAGGATGGTGGTGGTACTCCTGCAAAGTAGCCTAGACCAGGGTGTTGTCCGGAGTGGTGATGAGAAGGCGCCAGGCTATGCATATGTATTAATTATGCATATATGCCTAGTTATATGTGCTAGTGGATGAGGCATAGTGTGAGAAAAGAAATGACAGTGAAGAGTACCTCTGCTTCCCTGACCTCAGCGACTGAGTCAGTGTTGACCCAAGTGACAGAGATGGCATCTGTTGGAAGAAGATCTAATGGGATAGTCATAGACAATCGCGAGTTTGGTCTTCAATATGTCTGACTAACATGGCTCCTGGCCAATTGCATCCAAAAGGAAATATATAAGAAGGTAATTGATATGTGAGTATGCAGCCCCCGGCCAAGAGATACAAAGAAAAAAAGCCATTAGGGTACATGTGGTTTATAGAGCTCTGGGAATAAAAGCAGCCACCAAGAAAATATAAGTTAAAAGATAAAAAAAAAATAAAAAATAAAAGAAACTAGGCCCAATGGAATACCACTATTTTCAGATTAGACAGGTGAGAAGGAGGAAGCAGAGAAGGCTAACAAGAAACGACTGGGGCAGTAGAAGAAAAAGTGTGATGGCCTTTAAGGCATATTAGAAACACTTGGGAAAGTCTATAATCATTAGGAAGTAAATAAAGAGTTGTATCAAGGGCTGAAGAGATAGCTCAAAGGATAAGGTGATTGCCTGCAAAGCCTAATGACCCAGGTTCGAGTCCCCAGTACCGGCATAAAGCCATATGCACAAAGTGGTTCGGCTTTGGTTTTCTCAATCTCTCTCCTTGCAAATGAAATTTGTAAGACAAAAAGAGTTGTGTCAATCTCTTCAGTGCCTCCTTTGATTCTGAGGCTTCTTCTCGCACTGTAAACTTACTGGGAATACACTTTTTTTGATACAATATCATTTTTTGAAATACATTTTTTCTTTGTACTTCCTGCAGCATTCTGTCTTTTCATTGTGAGATATGCTATTTTCAAGACCTGTGTTCATAGCTTCCCAGTTACCACATAGTTACATCATATGCCTACTTAACTCATGGGATGTGAGTTATGTGCTCTTGGAGGAAAAAGAGAGATTATAGCTGTGTGTATGCATTGTTGTTTGAATGTGGCCCTCCCCCCCCCATAGTCTCATGTATTTTTGATCAAATGTCATGCTTAATCCCAGACGTGGAACCTTTGGGATTGGAGCCTTGATGGAGTTATGTTACTGGGAATGATCCTTGAGATTTTATAATCCAGTCCTTCTTCCCAGTGCTGAGAGTTCACTTGGTCCACTACCTCCTGCTATTTTTTGATGATTTGAGCCAGTTTCTTACTTATGCTTTCCTCACCATGATGAAACTCCCTCTCAAAACTCTAAGATGTAACTCAATTCTTTCTTTCCATAAGCTGCTTCTAGTTGGGTACTGTTCCCCAGCAATGAAAACATAACTACTACAGAAAATTGGTAGCGGGAAAAGTAGGTGCATTGCTTCAATAAGCCTGAGAGTGTGATTGTTTTGGAACTCGGGAACTGATTTGCAGAAGGAACATGGAAGGATCTGGAACTTTAGATGCAGTGGCTGGAAGCCCTGGTGTGCCCGCTCTCCTCTCTCTCTCTCTCTTTCTATCTCTCTCTCTCTCTCTCTCTCTCTCCCCCTCTCTCTCTCTCCCTCTTTCTCTCTCTGTCTGTCGCTCTCAAATAAATACATAAAAATAAACAACAAAAAAAAAGAAGTTAAGGGGCTTTTCTACAAAGCCTAGGGACCCATGTTTGACTCTCCAGGTCCCACGTACACCAAATACGTAAAGTGGCAGTAAAGCGCAAGGTCACACATGCACACAAAGGTGCGTCTGGAGTGCAATCTCAGTGGCTGGAGGCCCTGATGCGCCAATTCTCTCTTTCTCTCTCTCTCTCTCTCTCTCACTCTCTATCTCTCTCTCTCCCTCTGTCTCTCATAAAAATATCCAGTCTGTCTTGTCTGGCCTCAAAAAAAAAAAAATTGGACAGGATGCATTTTGCATCATGAGACGGCCATGAGTCTATGGGGTCCTGTGTTGGAATGTGGTAGTTTGAATGCAAAATGTCCCCCATAGACTCGTGTGTTTGAAATTAAGTTTCAGACTTGGTCCCCAGCAGGTATAGCTTCTGGAAGGTGGAGCCTTGCTGGAGCAGGTTTGTCATGGGGGGTGACCCTTAAGGTTTTTTATAACCCACCCCCTCCCCACCAGAGCTAGCTTGCTAACTCTTAATACATCTTTCCAGCTGATGTGACACCTTGCAGTCTGTTCATGCTATGCTTCCCCCACCATATGAAACTTCCCCTCAAAACTGTTGGCCAAAATAAGTCCTTTCCTTCCATAAATTACCCCAGTAAGCTGTTCACCCTAGGGCAAGGTAACTGATACAATATGAGTCTACCAGCCACTCTCCTTAGTGTATATGCCCAAGAAGAACAAGGGTAAGAGACATGTAGAATTCTCCTGGTTTATGCTTAACAAGGAAATACACTCTGAAACTGTAAGTACATTGGATGATTTTTTTTTTTTACAATAATTTAATCAGATGTTTGCCTAATAGGATGGTCTTGGAATCCTGCCTTCTGTTAGATGTGATTTTACTCCTCCTGAACTAACAATAAATAAATTATCCAGATTCAACATTTTCCACAGGAAGTGTGTGTAGCTTATTCTTATCGCTAGTCTACTTGGGCCCTGGTAGCTCACTCTCACTTTTTTCTTCTCACAGTCCAACCTTCTGAAGGACTAAAATGCAGTGTTTCTCATCCTATATCAAGTTTTCTGGTTATAATGCTGGTTTAATATCCTTTATCTGAAATGGATTGAACCAGAAGTGTTTGAGGTTTGGAAATTATGTTGTTATGGAAGAGGTTTTATATTTAATGAGGCATTTTGGGAATTGGACTCAGTTTGAATAACAAATCATTTATGTCTAATGTGTAACTTATACCCATAACCTAAAGGTAATTTTACACAATATTGTATGTAAAATTTTGTCAGAACACAAAGTTTTATGTGTGGAATTTTCCACTTGTGATATCATGTTAATCTTCTTCCCTCCTCTTCCACTAAATTAAGTTAAGGAGACAGGACCTGGCTCACTGAGCCTAGAGCTAGACTAGCTGGTCAGTGAGCCTTGGGGTTTATCAATCTCTATCTCCTCAGTGGTGGAATTACAAGTGTGCACCAAAATTCCTGAATATATGATTTGAGGTAGGGTTAATTATTTTATTTGATTTTTCAGCATGCTCTGAATGAACTCACAGGGATCTTCCTACCTCTGCCTCCCAACTGCAGGGATTAAAGGCATGTACCACCATACGTGGCCATGTCTGATATTTTTAAGTGGGTGCTGGGAACCTGAACTCAGGTCTTCGTACTTGTGCCTTTTACCCACTGAGCCATCTCCAAGTCAGGGATTATTATTATATCTATTGATATTTTATTAAGTGTTATAATTATTATATATGTGGGTTTTTTTGTTTTGTTTTGTTTTTGTTTTTCCAAGGTAGGGTCTTGCTCCAGCTCAGACTGACCCAGAATTCACTAGGTATTCTCAGGGTGTCCTCAAACTCACAGCAATCCTCCTACCTCTACCTCTCAAGTGCTGGAATTAAAGGCATGTGCCACCATGCCCAGCTACATGAGATATTTTATCAGGAATCACTCCCACAACAAGAATGCTCTACCTACTAAAACACTCATATGTAATAATAATTGTAAACATTAAAAAAATGGGCAACAAATTAGAACATAGAATTTGCAAAAGAAGAAATAAAAATGTTAAATAAATATTTTAAAAGATGAAAAACCAATATCATTTTGAGAGTGGATCCCTTTATTTATATTGTGCTTTCATTTTATGTTTTTTTAATTTTAGAAAACTGGTGCCAAAGATCTGTCATTGTTCCTAACATTAACAACATAGCAGGCTCCCTAATTATATTGAGCAACCCATAGGTAGCCATTTAGACACACAGTGCAGAAAAGCACATGGTGACTTTCCTTTGGGTGTGACAACTCCGTGACAGTTTCATCCTGGGCTTTGTCCTTTTTTACTTCTGTTTTCTTAGCATATGCAGACTAAGGGCCAAATGGCCATCTAGAGGGAAATCAAAGCATGCATTTCTAAATTAATAAAGAAGCATTAGGCTTGAAGTTGCCCTAAATGAAGCCAACGGATGAGTGAGACATTGGGCTATTAGGAGACTGGACAATTGGAGGTAGGGTTCCACATCAGCACCTGAGTGACTGAGGAGAGGGCTGTTTTTGTTTTTGTTTTGTTTTGTTTCTTCAGCAAAGCAAGTTCTACAACCTCCCAAAGGAGCATACAGTAGCAATGGCATACCCTGGGAAAACCATCTATGTTTAAGTGCAGTTACAAGCCTGTTTAGATGAGAAAGGCAAGGAGGGTGCAGGCATTTCTGAAGATTCCGCTCTAAGTTATGGCCTCGGGGGCACTGTGGTGCCGGGTCTTCAAACCCTCTGTGACGGTTGGCAACATAATACAGAGACAGCAGCTCTGCTAAAAGCATCTCCCTCAAGAAGATGTCCAGCCATTCAGTCTCCTGTCCTGCACAGAGCTGAAACTTACTTCCAATCTCCTTTCCATGAGGCACATGCATTAGATCTCTGCATCGGCAAATCCTCCTGAACGGGGAAACGATGTGAGGGGTCAGTGGTCAGTGGTCTGTGCCCCAGGAGAAATGTGGCCTTACTCTGTACCACAGATGGTCATATCTTCATCATAAATTTCAGTGTAAAATTTGGAGACAGCCTATGGAGAAAACCTTATGAACTCAAAGGTGGCATTTAGGGGAAAAGAAAAGAAAAAGAAACAGGGAAGAGATAGAGTTTCTGAGGAGCAGAATGCAGTTAGAAGTCACATTCACTATGCCACTGCTCAGCTGATGTCTTATTAAAAATGTGTGTTTGTGGCCAAGGACGTGGGAGGTGTGCGCTCAGCTGTCAGGCGGAGAAGAGGGCGCGTGCGCGCCGGGAGCCATCCTCGCAGGCCCGCTCCCTCGGGTCCCTGGTCCCGGAGCGCGGAGCATCGTCCTCCCACATGCCAATCAAAATCGCACCACAGACTCCACTGTTCTCACTTCTCCTACACAAGGGCTTGTGGTTGGGCACAAGATAATGAGGACGGGCTCTGTCACCCACAGTGTGGCAAGATAAGATGTAGCGTAGTCAGAAGAAATTATTTTAGGGTCCCCTCCCCCAGAATTTTCACTGGTGACTCAATTCAACCTCTCTATGGCTAAAATGGGTGATACCAGAGATAGGATCCTCAGATGCCCCAAGTGTCCATTCGTCCCTACCTCTGGCTTCATTTATGTAATAAGCACATTATCAAATATCTCCATGTCTCGCTCCCTGAAGGAGCATTGCAAGTGTGCCTCACCTCGCCAAATGGTAATGAACACAGTATTTGAAGTATTCCATGAGGGTAACGAGATGGGCATCAATCTCCAGTCTTCTTATAATTATCCTCTCCCATCAACTGAGATTTATCTAGACATCACTGCAGAAAGACCCTTACAATTTTATTCATTTTTAGTAGTAAACTTACGACCACTAAGTCCTTCCTGGAGTTCACTGTATTAGCATCATTATCTCCTAAGTGACGGTTTCTCAAGATGAGCCCCTAAAGCCAGCCCAGGCCTCAGACAGCT
The DNA here is from genome assembly GCF_020740685.1 of Jaculus jaculus. Taxonomy (NCBI): domain Eukaryota; kingdom Metazoa; phylum Chordata; class Mammalia; order Rodentia; family Dipodidae; genus Jaculus; species Jaculus jaculus. The sequence goes on from NC_059117.1 coordinate 4,391,967, forward strand.
GTCACTGATTCAGTCTACCAGAAGGCAGCCCTTCGTCTCAAAGGCATGAAGTGTGTGTTTCATATGGGAACTGAAAAATGCTTAGTGCCAGTGATGACACAAAGTCCAAGCTGACAAAGAAATGAAACATGCAATAACAGGAGAGAGGAACGTAGAAGGAGAAGGAGAGGAGGTGAAGAAACAAAAACAAGAGGAATTAAAGCAGTTTTATTCTGGACTAGCAGTAAACTCAAAGGTTCTATATAAAACCTCATCCTTCTTCCTCTGTCTTAATTTTATTATTTAGAAAATGGGAATACAGCTTAAGTCAATTCATTTGGTAGAAATATATATGTGCATATGTAAATATAAAATCTTTAAATACTCTATGAATATGATTATTAGTCACTTACCATCTACAAAACTATAATTGCTCATCAGGCACAATCTCTTCTCATCCAAAAGAAATTACTTCATTGTTCCCAGAGTGATGCAACCCACAAATTAAATCTGGCGAAGATTGTATTTTATTTGCTTGTAGCCAATGACAGATGTTCACCGGTTGCAGTAATGTAATATTTTTAAAGATAGTAACTCCTTTGTTACAGTATTTATATATAGCATTACCAAATCTAAAAAAAAATGCTAATAGACTTGCAAAGAATTGTTGCTATAATTTTAAGGCTGGAATGTTAAAGTTCCAGCAAATGTTCCTGAAGCAATGGAAATAACTGGGAAGAATATTGACATGGAGTTTGGCCTTTACTTAATATAAAAGGAATAGGTAAATTAAATATCCATGTAATTATAATCTTAGAGAGTTTTTATACAAATCAAATGGCACGTTGACTAGTGTAAATTGCTTCCTCAAGTGAATATTAACATAAGGTCACAAACTGTTGAGCCCATGCGAGCCGTAATTCAGAGTCTGCCCTTTGAGAAAGGTACTCCAAGCCTGCTTTGTGTTCTGTTCAGCACCTCCACTGGGGCTGCAGGAACATTCTTCTAATAAAATACATCAAGTGAGGTAACGATTTTTAACTCATCTCCAGCCATTTCACATAAAATATTTTATTATTTATTTATTTATTTATTTGACAGAGAAAGAGGAGGAGAGGGATAATGGGTATGCCACAGCCTCCAGCCACTGCAGACGAACTCCAACACATGGTCCCCTTGTGCATCTGGCTAACGTGGGTCGTGGGGAATCAAACATGGGTCCTTTGGCTTTGCAGGCAAGTGCCTTAACTGCTAAGCCATCCATCCAGCCCTGCTTTTTTTTGTTGTTGTTGTTGTTTGTTTGTTTTGTTTTTTAGGCAAGTCCAACAGATTGACCTTTCTTTTATGAGAGAGAGTAAGAGTCAGAGAGAGAGAGGGCCCCCAACCTCTGCACTCGAACTCCAGACAATTGTTCCACCTTGTGTGCATGTGTGGCCTTGTGCAGTTGTCACTTTGTAAGTCTGGCTTACACGGGGTCTGGAGAGTCAAACATAGGTCCTTAGGCTTCACAGCAATCTCCTTAACCAATAAGTCATCTCTCTAACACCAGGTCAGTTATTTTTTTAAATTCCTAGCTGTCATTTCATCCCATGTGGACAACTCACTGTAGACCTCTATCCTTTAAAATATTTGGCAACAGTCACCTGGTGGTAATGCCTTGAAAACTTAATGTATGCATGGGAGACTGTAGCATCAAATATAAAGAATAAGTGTAGCCTCACACTTCGAGGAATTCTTCAGATGCATAGAGCAGGTTAATTTCCTGCCTTGATTCCTAGAATTGAAAGTAAATGAATTTCATTTAATCCCTGAATAGAGTTGCAAGTAAGGAGAAAGGGGGAAGGATGGGACTTTGAAGGAGGAATGACTGTCTGGCAAAAGGATAGCAAACCACCTTCCAGAGAGAGGGTATTATACCACAGGAGATCTTGTAAGCCTGAGGAAATCATCTTTCTTCTAGTAGATGAATTTGGAAGAAGAGCAGATATGCACATGCACCAAGCACTGAAAACGGAAGCATCTCTTCCAAGTGAGGACATTTGGCAGCTTTTCTATTTGCTGCTGCACAAACAGGACAGCACTTTGTGCCCAGGAGGACCAGCCTTGGCTTAAGTTCTCCTGTCACTGACTTGAGGTATATAATTGTTGCTCAGCGAGTGACCTTCCATTTTACCAGACACAATTTGTAACAGGTCAGACCACAGGAAAGGTAGTCCACAACATGGGAGGAAAATAATCACTTCTGAGCAGGAGACAGGGTAAGAAGAGGGCTGGCAGCATGGACAGGGAGGGAGGCTGGGCATGACCTCGCCAGCCTGGGATCCTCTACACAGAGGAGCCCAGCACCCGTGCAGGGAACACCTGCACGCCTGCCCCTCAGGCAGGGACCTATGGAGCAATAATGTCCTAATCTCTCACTGCAGGTATATACAGTGTGGAAATGACCTCCTTATCTCACTACGTCTACATATGGTGTAATGTGGACCTCCCTCCCTCACTGCAGGTATCTACACAGTGAGGATGACCTCCCTCCCTCACTGCAGGTATATATAGAGTGACGATGACCTCCCTCCCTCACTGCAGGTATCTACACAGTGAGGATGACCTCCCTCTCTCACTGCAGGTATCTACACAGTGAGGATAACCTCCCTCTCTCACTGCAGGTATCTACACAGTGAGGATAACCTCCCTCTCTCACTGCAGGTATATACACAGTGAGGATGACCTCCCTCTCTCACTGCAGGTATATACACAGTGATGATGACCTCCCTCTCTCACTGCAGGTATATACACAGTGATGATGACCTCCCTCTCTCACTGCAGGTATATACACAGTGATGATGACCTCCCTCTCTCACTGCAGGTATATACACAGTGATGATGACCTCCCTCTCTCACTGCAGGTATCTCCACAGTGAGGATAACCTCCCTCTCTCACTGCAGGTATATACAGAGTGAGGATGACCTCCCTCTCTCACTGCAGGTATCTACACAGTGAGGATGACCTCCCTCTCTCACTGCAGGTATATACAGAGTGATGATGACCTCCCTCTCTCACTGCAAGTATATACAGAGTGATGATGACCTCCCTCTCTCACTGCAGGTATATACACAGTGAGGATGACCTCCCTCTCTCGCTGCAGGTATGTACAGAGTGACGATGACCTCCCTTTCTCACTGCAAGTATATCCACATTGATGATGACTTCCCTCTCTCACTGCAGGTATATACACAGTGATGATGACCTCCCTCTCTCACTGCAGGTATATACACAGTGAGGATGACCTCCCTCTCTCACTGCAGGTATATACACAGTGAGGATGTCCTCCCTCTCTCACTGCAGGTATATACACAGTGATGATGACCTCCCTCTCTCACTGCAGGTATATACACAGTGATGATGACCTCCCTCTCTCACTGCAGGTATATACAGAGTGATGATGACCTCCCTCTCTCACTGCAGGTATATACACAGTGATGATGACCTCCCTCTCTCACTGCAGGTATGTACAGAGTGACGATGACCTCCCTCTCTCACTGCAGGTATATATGGTGTGATGATTACCTCACTGAAGTGCATGTGCCTACGGTGCCACCCTACCCTAATTCTGCAGCCTTTGCTGTAAATCATATGATGATACCCTCTCCCCTTGTAGCCTCTATCAAGTGGTGGTTTGGGGGATGACCCGTAATCCTTGTGACAGGACGACGGTAACAGGACTACTCAAACATCCGGTGTTTCATTCTCATGGGGTGTAAACCAGGATTCTGCAGACCCAATTTCCCCCCAGATCATCAGCCACTGAGTTAGAGCTCTGTGTCTGCTTTGCATTCAGGATGTATAAAGCAGCTGTGTTTTTCTTGCAAACATTTGGGATCTGATCCTCTTCTCTATTCAAGCCTTCAGGGTTTTCTCATTTCATCTGTTGTAAGCACCCATTATGGTTGTCACAGCTGCTTGAATGAAACACTGGTTCCTGCTTAAGATCTTGGAAGGCTTCAGTCATCCTCCATGCCTCCACCCCACACTCTTCAGCTCTCTTCTCATTATCCCTTTCCCTGCTAGAATGCAGGACCCTGGAGTGTGGAAAGTCAAGCTTTCTATCTCCTTGCAACCTCTTTTTTTGTCTTCATACAACACTTCTCTCCCAATTGCCCACATCAAAAACCTAGGGCCCATATCGCTTTTTCTAAGTATCTCCCTGGTACCCTGTTTTGTTTTGTTTGTTTTGTTTTTCAGATGCTCCTGAAGTAGGTACCTTCCTAATGGATCTCTAGATTTTCCCCAAGTTAAATTCAACCAAGAATTGTTGAGCTGAAAAATAAGAAGGAATTATTGAAAATGTAGGAATAGAGTCAAAGTGATGAAAAATATTAACAGATTTGGATACTCAAGAAGTCTAACAAATACCACAGTAGAATTTAGGAAGCAGAGAATACAGAGAATGGAGGACAGGTAACAGAAAAAAATATGGAATGGTTAATATATCATAAATCAGAATAGAAAAGAAATGGCATTGAATTAAAATTGCATGAAGAGGGTTGCGCGTGGTGGTGCATGACTTTAATCCCAGCCCATGGGAGGCAGAGGTAGGAGGATTGCTGTGAGTTCTAGGCCACCCTGAGACCACATAATGAATTCCAGTTCAGCCTGGGCTAGAGTGAAACCCTACCTCAAAAAGCAATGCATAAAGAACAAAGTAGTAATTATAAAAGTTATAATAAGTCAGTTTCCAATCACTAACAGCATACCAGTATGACTGACTGGCAGTGAGGTTTGCCTTGGCTCAGTTTTGATGTTCAGGTTGTGCTGGACTCACTCCACTGTCCTTTGGCCTGTGTCAAGGTAGCAGCAGCACTTTACCACAGAAGCAGAAGAAAATCACTCACCTTATGGCCAGGGAACCAAGAAGGGTATAGAGTTGCACAATTTCCTTCACAGGCATGTCCCAGGACATAACGACATTCCACTGGACGCGCTTCTCACAAGCTCTGATACCTCACAGTGACACCACTTTAGGAACCAAGCATTTAACACTTAAGCCTTCACAGGACTTTTAAGACATAAAATAGAACACATAGATTCACACTAAACACTTCACAGTAGCAGCAGAGATCAATGGAGGTGGCTGTTCACCTACTAGTTTCAAAAATTAAATTGGTAGCTGGTGTCTTGTCAATGACAGTGAAACATTGTCACTCATATCCTTGAGGGATGCAATGAGAATTGTGTATTATAATCCTTTTCTTTTCCCTTTTTTTTTCCTTCTTTTCTTCCAGTTTTTTTAAAATGAATTATTTTATGTTGTGGGAAAAAGAATGATAGTAGCATAAAAACAAATATAAGAAAACAAATAGGACAGTGAGAAATTTCCAAAGAAGTAATGGATTTTTCCTACATTGGGATATTTATAAATGAAATGTCTTGGTAATAAACAATTTACAGCCACCCGGGTTGACTACACTCAACAATGCAAAGCTTCAGATCTGTGACTTCACTGTACTACAGGGAGTTATTTTATGTTGCTGAACCATTTTCTTATATAGCAACAGAGGGGGGAAAAAAGATAAAAACACCACCACACTGAGTCAATTGCTGAAAGCATTTATACTTTTTAACAGGATTTTCCATCTGCTAGATTTATTGTCACGGTCTCCTTAATGCAGACAAGACACTTGTGACGCTTTAAACATGACAGGACAAATTTTACAGCTACTACAGAACAAAGTAGACAAAACTGTCCTATAGAGGAAGCATACTTGAAGATCCTATGACTAACTCTGCCACTGGAAGCTGGTGAGCACTGAGAGGAAGGAGCATGCAAGGCAGCCCATCGTGTACCACAGATGGGACCTGGTGCCCAGGTTTGGTGAGCCCCAGGCTAGTGTGAGAGATGGGAACATGGAAAAGTTGAGGGAAGAGGTGAGACAGCTCACAGAGAAGCTGAGGGAAAGTTGCCTGAGAGCAGTTAGCACTCCTTCCTCCTCATGACCATCAAGATGAGCTTTGCCTTATGGCCTGAACACTGAGCTTTTCTTGAAGAAAACATGACATCCCTATTATATAAGCATGCATGTTTGTAATGTTCCCTTATAAGTCCTCTGAGGTCACTTGGTCCTTGTGGGTTTCCCATTGCCTCCTTCTAAATGAATGTCTTGTTTTTGACCCAGTGCAGATTTTTGTTAGAAGGGATATTTACCTGTTTCATAGAAAAATGCACATTATACATTATGAAATTAATCAAGCAGTTTGAAGAAGATAAAAAGAAAGGAAACATCGTTGTGTTTAGGAAATGACATACCATCGACTTGTGGGGGGTAGTCATGCTTCTTGGAGCCATTTATATGTAGGGATTTCTCCTCCTGCCTTTCCCACTCATTCATTACATTATGTTTTTACCCAATAACATGCAGGAAAACAAACAAATTCTTTTCTTGATATATCATATGGAAATTATGGGCAAATAGTAGACTTTTATTATTAAAACAGGTTAATGCATACATGGCCTGCAGTGGCATAGATTAAGCATGCTTTTCTTGGACTGGTCACAAAACAAATGTCCCTACAACAAGCAAGTAAAAACAACATTCACTAAAGATACATCCATGTTCTCCTGTAAAGCTTCACCTTCTATTTTAACTCCTCTCCCCAGCTGTAAATCACTGGATTTCCAGTCAGCCCAGTGACCACACTGAAACTGGGATGTGCCCAGCATCTGCTAGCCAGGTTTCAAGTGGGACACTGTGTCTGTTCTTGGAGCATCTTACACCAGCGAGGATCCCTAGTTCACCATGGTAATTTGACCTTGTGGTGGAGAGAAAGGATTCCTGTCCTGCCAAATCCCAAATCTGGATTATTCCTTTTTTCTCATCAAAAGTTATGACTTGTGCACCAAACTCTACACCAATAGTTGGGATCAGCAGCGATGCAGCACAGGACAAAGTGTGGGCTGGGCCATGGCTGTGGTCACTTAGCGCCTGGGCCCGGGGCTGCTCCCCCGGCTCCTCTCAGAGTCACCGTTTAACAGCAGGCATGACAGCCACAGCCACAGTGATACAAGGCTTCTCAGTGAAACAGATATTCTCTTCCAAGCCTTATGTTCCCCCAAGATCCAGAATGCCTCGTATTACATTCCTGGTAACCACACATGGATTAGCATGCCAACCAGGCAGGAAAGTATCATTATGTCTAAGAGGGGCTCTAAGGAGAAGAAAAGGAAATGAAAGATGTGGCCATCTTTCCCAGCCAAAGCTGAAAAAGAACACAAGCAATTCCACTACAATGTTTACTGTACAAAAGAGATGCTTATGATCCAGGTATCTAAAACTACAGCAGGCAAATGGCGATCTCTGACAGGGTGGCAGAGTCAAACACTGCAACCAGCTCTGCATCTCTGCTGGCCTAGCAACCAAAGGACCTGTCTGCTCTTTAGTTGAGAATGTTTTTGAATATTTGGCAGGGCTTGATCCCACAGCTGGGCAGCATGAAACCTCTTCTTCCGGTTCGTGTTCTCAGAGTGTATTGTCAATGAGTGGGAATCCTCACATCTCATCGTGTTCTCTTGACTTTCTTAGTCACGGGAGGTGGGAGATCAAGAAGTTCTTGGCTACTTGTCAGAGACAGGGACTGGAGCTCTTCTTCAGACTTCCTGCTCTGCCAGTCTGGGCTCCTCTAGACCCTGTCAAATACCAAGTTCACATTCCTGCTAGAGCTTTGAGCACACACTCTTGCTGCTGACTGACTTTCCTTCAGTTCCGCTTCGCCAGCACAGGGCTGAGATGCTGCAACTGTGTGGGCTTCCTCAGCTGCCATCATCTTCCCTCAAGTTTCCTTCCCCTATGTGGGGGGATAAAACTGCTCTCTGTGGTCATAAGTTATCAATTATAAATGTTAGCGTCACAAATGAGATGCCTACTGATAAGTTGTTGGTCAGGTAGACTACAGAGTTTCCTAAAACAATGTAGGCCACCGCCAGTTCTCTTGGTGTCCCACCAAAACTAGATAGCAAGCCCTTATTGCTAAAGAAACCACATATTTCATTGCATGGCACAGAAAATGAAGCTATGGCTGGAGAGATGGATTAGTGGTCAAGGGGTTTGCCTGCAAAGCCAAAGGACAAACTTGATTCCCCAGGACCCATGTAAGATGTAAGCCAGATGCACAAGGAGGCGCATGCATATGGAATTTGTTTGCAGTGGTTGGAGGCCCTGGCGCACCCATTCTCTCTCTCTCTCTCTCTCCCCCCCCCTCTCTCTCTCTCTCTCTCTCTCTCTCTCTCCTTCTCTCTCTGTCTCCCTCTTTCTCCCAAATTAATTAATTAATTAATTGTATTTTTAAAAAGAAGCTGGAACTGAGCTGAAAATTTCCTCTTAGCTTTTTTCACTGCAGATGGTGTTACGCAAGCAGCTGTGGGAGAAAAGCTATCAAGAGTCCTAACCAGCTATGTATTCCACAACCAACCTTCCAGGTAAGATATGGCCACTGGGGCAACAGTGCCATGAATTTTATGGGAGTAACCAAGTGTTTTATAAAAGGATTTGAGGCAAACGTTTTAGGAAGTAATCATGCTTGGTGCTGTAAAGTGGGCCAAAAGTCTATGGCTATAGACTAAACCCTAGGGGTAAACCTACTAAAGTAATGAAACCAGACAGACAGCATGGCAAACCATCTTCTAAATACCTGTATTGTTCCAATAGGTCAGCACTGTGTGAAACTTGAGCATAGAACTTTCTGCCTAAGTTGGGCAGTGGTTAGTGAAGAAATGCATAACTGGGAAAATCACAGAGAATAAGTGATATGTGTTCCATTTCCAACATAACATCTAAATCATCCCTTGTAATACCCAGGGAACCTCACAAAAGAGGAGACAGAAGGAATTGAAGGGCAGGAAGATGGGGGAGGGCTACGAAATGCCATCGTCTGGATAAGACGTGACCACTACACTCATGAATCCACAGCAGCTGTGGTTTTCAGCACAAAATTGAGATAATTCATCATCAATAGGGGAAGAGTGTGTGTCAGACTTTAGACCTGCCAGCTAAGGATTGCTGGAAGCGGGGCAGTTCAGGGGCATCAGGGGGGTAGCCACTGGTGAGCTGCCCATTCTACAGTGAATAACCTTCCATCCATAGTCATTCAAGCAACTGTAACTTAACTCAAGGGTTAAAAGGCATGAAACTAAGATAAGTATTCATGGGAAAGAAGGAGTTAATGGGAAGTGAGGGGATAAGAGAAGGTAATTGGGAGGAATAAGATCAAAAGTGTGTGTGTGTGTGTGTGTAAATGTCAAAACAATAAGCAAATTAATATACATATATATATATATATATGTATATATATTTCTTTGCTCTTCTGTAATCAAGTTTGTCATCAAAGAATTCTCAAAAATTTCTTCAAATAAAGGTCTGTGTTAATACTTTAAATTTAACATCCGTGGAATAATGTCCTTCAGTTCATCAGAGTAATGGTATGGAATCTGCTGAAACTGTCTTCTCTGATTTTTCCAGCTAATTCTTTTGGTTGGAAGCTGCAAATGGAGGCATTAATGCCCATGACTCAGACAGGAAACAACTCAGGACCAGATGTCTGATTTCTCATCGTAATACATGTGGTTCATTTGTTCAAGGACATGTAATAAAGTGTTCCAACAAATGACTTGGCAAAACTAATATCATGATTTAATATTCTACCTAGCCCGAAGTCTCCAAGCTTGATATTTTTCTTGTCATCCAGGAAGACACTGGCTGGTCTTGGATCCCAGTGCAGCATGGTATGACCACCATCACCTCTCTGTGGCATTCTTTCAGGATCAGAGTCAGCTGAGTCATCAACACTCAAAGATCGAACTCTTCATCTACTTACTGTCTGTCCTTGTCCCCAGTTGTAATTACACTGGCCAGGTGCCTGCACTGGAATTTTTCATTGCAATGTCCAGGGCTATGCTGGTCTGCTTAATACTTCAATAACAGTGATAGATGATGTCTGCATGTTTCAGTTCTTGACACAAACTCACTTTAGAACAAGCATCTGCTTCTCAGCTGCCTTATGGAGCAACAGACAGGTTCAACGTAAACTCATCTCTCTTCTTTGCTCCTCTAGGTTTTCTAGAAGCAGTGATAGGAGCCTGTGCCCATGCTATGGAATTTCTGAGCCTCCACCTGGGTAGCAAGGCAAGCCATTACCCCAGCCCTGATTTAACCATCCTATTACGTCTTTCTCAAGAAAAATTGAGGGGCTGGAGAAATGGGTCAGTGGTTAAGGCGCTTGCCTGCAAAGCCTAAGGATCTGGGTTCAATTCCCCACACAAAACCAGATGTTCAAGGTGGTTCAAATGTCTGGAGTGCCTTTGCTGTGCCTAGAGGCCCTAGGGCACCCATTCTTCCTCCCCCCCTTAAATAAATAAGATAAAATATTTTTAAAAGAAAGACTGAGGACAAAATAAGATACCAGAAACATGAAGATTTCAAATTCTTCTAATATTGTAAATACTTGTTTCTCTCTCTCTTTCTTTTCAGTTATGGTCAATGTAGCCGTTACCTCCTCACTTCTAGAAAAAAACACCCAACCAGAAGCAGCTTATGCAAGGACAGGGGTTGCTTTATTCAGGTGAAAGTTTCTGGGAAAGCTGCGTCATGGTGGGCTAAGCATGGTAAAAGCAGGGAGCTGGCTCATATAACAAATATACAATCCCGTGAGTTTGACAATGTCTACTGTAATTCATTGGAAGCTGTGATAGAAAGAATGTAAGCCCCTAGGATGGAGAGCAGTGCTTTGAGATTCTGTAACCCATACACAAAGTGGTCATTGCATTCATGACTTCACAGCGGTTGGATGAATGCATTCCTTTTTATATCATGTATGGCAATCAATTTATGAGGGCTAGGGGCAGAATGTGGTGGTTTGATTCAGGTGTCCCCCATAAACTTAGATGTTCTAAATGCTAGGTTCCCAGGTGATAGAGATTTGAGAATTGTTGCCTCTTGGAGGTGGTGGATTGTTAGGGGTGGGCTTATGGGTATTATAGCCAGTGTCCCCTTGCCCGTGTTTTTTACGCTCTCCTGTTGCTACTGTCCACCTTATGTTGGCCAGGAGGTGATGTCCACCCTCTGTTCATGCTATTGTTTTCCCCTGCCATTATGGAGCTTACCCTTTTTTTTTCCCAAAAGCTAGTCTGGTTCTGCCAGCAATGTGAACCTGACTGCCATAGTCCCCAGTGTTTGCAATCCACCATATTAGCCATTTTACCAAAGTAGGCAGGGCCACTGAAAGGTATGCTGTGGCCAATCCCCAGGATTCAGGAAACTGGCTCGCTGTTGCCATCGCAAGACCCTTAATATCCTACTTTCTGTCTGTTCTTTGACCTGAGGCTGAATTCATGTCCCTTCCTTCTGCCTTTGGTTCATTCTGCATAGACTGGCAACTGGACATGCCGCCTCCATGCTGCATGACCCCTACCTGGCAGTTTTACCCTTGAGGATGACTACCATAGGAGACACAGCCAAGGTTTGAGCATGTGTTCGATGGACTGGTTCTTTCATACTGTGGCAGTGTTGAGGGTGGGTTCACTAATGGAAAATCTTCTGTGAAAAGGAAGAAGGAATTTGGGATTCCAAAATTCATCACTATTTAAACAGCAGGATTCTGATGGGTAATCTCAATTGTCAACTTGATTAGATCAGAAAACTAAGACACAGGCCTCTGTGAGGGTGTTCACGGGAAGGATTGGAAAAGGAAGCAAGACCCCACCCGCAGTTGGCAACCCTTCCATCAGCAGCCTATGTATGAAGAAGTCGGTGGGAAAAGTAAGGCTGCTTTGTGCACCAGCCATCCCTCCTTTCAGATGAGAGCCTCTGCCCTGTGGCTGGAGAACCCAGCTTCATCCATCCGCCAACAGCAGCTGAGGACCAACAGCTCTTCAGAAATCGCCTAGGTCTTCTGTGCCATGGGGAGACTGCCGAGGCCTCATCCCCATGGTGTGAGCTACTGAAGGCTTACTGGAAGGTACAGAGAGCCATTGTCAGATGACCTGGCCCATATCATGTAAGAACCTGAGGTGTCTCCTTTGTCGTAACTACTCATTCTCTTGGTTATGTTTCTCCAGAGAATCCCAGTAAGTACACTAACTAATTCAGTTTTTGATACACTATGTGTGCTCAAAACATCATATACGCCTATGTATGAGTTGTGCATTCATGCTCTCGCCCCATTCTCAGGAGGGCCACCATCTGGAATTGCTCACATGGGAACTGAGAAGGCCAAGGCTCTACGGGCCTTTCCAGGCAGGTAGGTCACAAGGAGACATGTGACTGTTTGAGCAGATGATGACCACCCAGTCAGTTATGTCTCTGTGTTACAATAAAGCTAAGAAAACCAACAAGACAGCAATGATGGTAACAACTGCATTTTGCATAACTGCTTTAAGGAGGCCTTAATGCTTTGCAGTATTATTCATCTCTTCCAACATCTATGTGAGGGGCAAGAATAAAGAGTAATATGTTTGTTTATTTTATAGCCTGTGCACAAACATGGGGGATGATGGGCTGCTGACCTGATCAAAAATCCCACATTTTTTTCTCAGAGGTAGAAAAATATCAGACCTATCTGTAAGAGAATCCTTTTAAGGAAAAAAGAAAAAACCTGACACATTTGCTCCAACTCTCTCATGCCTGTGCACATCCCCCTCTAAGTCACTTTGTGAAGCTACTCTGTGCTCCCTCTTTGCGTAGAGTTTAGAGTCAGCTGCTTATAGCAATATAGCTTATGCAGAACACTAACGGACTTGTCCAGGCCTCTGCTGTCCCTCTTTCCTGTCTCCACACCTGGCATTTAGGGTGCCTTGCAACACGTCATGGCCTGTTTCCAGAAAGTTTGAACCCTTTATTTTTATTTAGATTTTTTTCTAAGGCTACTTCTGCTAGCTTCTTAGGGGCTGGAATAGAATCCTGTCCAACTACATTTGGGTCCTCTCTCCCAGTTCAAGACATAGCAAGCCACAGCACTCTCTTTCTCTGTGGTTTTCCTGATCTTAACATTGGCTTTCAATTCTCTCAGCAATAAAGTGAAGAAAACAACTGGATGTGAACCAGCTCCTTACCACTGTTTGAAGTTGGACAAGTCTCTAACTTCTGTGAATGTGCTTCCTCACCGGTAAACTAGGGTGGTGGTCCTCGCCGCCCACAACTCTTTAGAGGACAATATGAGCTGGCTGAATGTACATACAAACACTAGGACGTCCAGCTAGCCACTGGGAGATCATCACACGTTAGATGGGTTTTGTTTATTTGTTTCTTGCTTTTAAGACTTTGATTTCTAAAAGTATTTTTAACTTTATAGCAAATTGAAAGGAAGGGTACAGAGATTTCTCACATGCCCCAGGACTCCACCATACACAAACATCCCTATAAACAACATCTACTCTATTAGTGGGACACGTGTGACAACTGATCTACCCATTCATGGACATTTCTTTACCACCTAGCATCCATTGCTTACATTACAGACTGCTCTCGTTGCTGTATTTTCCATGGCTTTGGGTAAGGGCATGAGATGGGATGCATCCACCTTTAGTGTCATACAGAGAACTTTCCCTGCCCTGGAATAGGTCTGTTTTTGTTTGCTCTAGCTACCCTTTCCATCTCTCCTAAGATGTGAGTCTTACATGCTCGCCATTCTCAGCAGGAGATTCCAGCTATCCCATCCCATCTCTCCTGGCACGTGGGTTGTTCCCTTGCCTGTGCTGTGTGTGCCCCTCAACAATCAGTCACACAGCGACAATCTGAGTTATGAGATGATTATTATTATCACAGTGCTTATGCTCAAGGAAAAACCTTTTTGAGAGGAAGAATACATGACTTATATAACATTAATTATGGCTATATTATTAGAGCTATTGTGTTTTATTGTGACTGGTCTTAATTTTACTGTGCCTATCTTATTAATTAAACCTTATATATGTGTGTACATATGGAAAAAGCAGAGTTCATATGGGGTGAGTTCATCACTAGCCTTGGTTTCAAGCATCAGCTGAAGGTCTTGGAATAGAATACCCAAGAAAACAGGGACTGTTGTTTGTTTAAGTACTCTTCATGTATCCTCAGAGTTTGGTAAGCTTTTTCTTTGTGATGAATAATAGTCCATTGTGAAGATGTGCCACATGTTTATGAAACCAACTCCCAAAGCACATCTTAGTTTCTTCTTGTTTTGACAATTATTGCTATAAGCACTTACGTCCAGATGTTTGCATAGAGATGAGTTTTTGATGCATTTAAGATTAAAGACGGACTGGAGACATGGCTTAGCGGTTAAGTGCTTGCCTGTGAAGCCTAAGGACCCCGGTTCGAGGCTCAGTTCCCCAGGTCCCAGGTTAGCCAGATGCACAAGGGGGCGCACGCGTCTGGAGTTCGTTTGCAGAGGCTGGAAGCCCTGGCGCGCCCATTCTCTCTCTCTCCCTCTATCTGTCTTTCTCTCTGTGTCTGTCGCTCTCAAATAAATAAATAAATAAATAAATAAATAAATAAATAAATAAAAAAGATTAAAGACCATGGTTGCTCAATCATGGTCTGAGTCCGCTTAGCTGTATAAGAAGATACAGAGCTGTCCCCAGCGTCTGCACCACCTGACACCCTTGCAGCGGTGAGCTCCTCACCTCGCCTGCAGTAGTTGGTGGTGTTGGAGCTCTGGAACTTGACGTCTGGATAGCACACGCATTTCACCGATGCTCTCCTTTCCTTTCCCCTGTGACATACGATGGGCACCACCTCTCATACGCTTAGTTGCTAGTCACACATCTTCTTTGATAGGGTATCTGATCAGACACTTGATCGATTTTTATTTGTCTGAATATATATATACACATATATATGTATATATATGTATATGTGTATCTCTATATATATACGTATATATTTTCAGGCAAATAAAAATAATATATATTTGTGTGGTGTGTGTGCATGTGTGCGCACATGGATATGGAAGTGACTGTGCGTGTGTGAGCATGCATGAGCAGGCCACAGCTTGATGTCACATACCTTCTCCGATTGCTCGTCACTTCATTTTCTGAGACAAGGAATCTCCCTTAAATCCCAAGCTATCTGATTCAGCTAGTTGAGACAGCCACCTCGTCCCTTGGGGGCCCCAGTCTCTGCCTCCAGAGCACATGGATTACAGTCAGACCACACCACCCACCTGGCATTTACATACATGCTGAGGATCCAAAATCTGGTGCTAACAAGTGCTTTATGCACAGAGCCATCTCCCCAGGCCATCTTTGGCCAATTTTAAATCAAGATTTTTTTCCCCATACTTATTGAGTCTTAAGAGTTCTTTGAGTATTTTTTTAATTTTGATTTTATTTTTTTTATTTTTTAATTTTTTTCTCAATTTTTATTAACATTTTCTTTCCATGATTATAAAAAATATCCCATGGTAATACCCTCCCTCCCCCCACTTTCCTCTTTGAATTTCCATTTGGGTATTTTTAATAACAATCCTTTATCAGTTATGTCTTTTGCAAGTATTTTTCCTAGCCTTTTATTCTCTTGACAGTATTTTCTATAAAACAGAAAAAATGTAAATTTAATAAGAAGCAGCTTATTATTTTTCACTATTACAACTCATTATTTTTAATATTTTTATTTTAGAGAGAGAATATGGTACATCATGAGAAACAATCTTCATAGGCATGCATCACTTTGTGCATCTGGCTTGACACAGGTACAAAGGAATTGAACCTGGGTTGACAGCAAGAACCTTTAATCACTAAGGTCATCTTACCAGACCTAAATTGTTATTTTTATACCAATATAAAAAAGTACTGAAATTTTCCCAAGTAAAAGAAAAGAAAAAAAAAACACTAAACTGAAAAAATTCCCACATTAAAAGGAGACAGTAAATTCAGGAATTCATTTTTCAGAATGATACCGATAAGTCTTATTTTTATGTATTATCTTGCATTTTTATGATTTCCATTTGTACATCTGTAAAAGCAGTACTCAGCACCTAGCACGGACCTGGCATATGAGAACAGCACCATAGGTAAAGTGGACAAAATTCCTGTGCCCACTGGGTACTCCCCCTCTGGAACAAAGTAATAAAAGTCATTAAACCAGATGGCATGGAGAAATAGTAAATGAGATAAAGGGGAACGTAGAGGGGTTTACATAAGAGAGTGTTTTGCAAGACTTTATCAGCCTCCAAAAATTGGCATACAATTCCCATGACAAAAACTGATGCTAGAAAACTCATCTTTGGCACTCAACATCAACAATGGCTAAGATCACTTACCCCAAATTGAAAACATTAAAATCCCAGCAGATTTTTTTCACTTGTAGCTATCTATGAAGTTTAGATAAAAATATAGGAGAAATTAGTGAGAGCTACAGATCAACATCCAACATGCCAACAAAAGCTTATGATGCTACCTACCGATTTATAAGTCAAGAGGTGGCAAATAGGGAAATGGAAGGATTGGTCAAATGTTCCAGCAGATGCTATAAGCATCAAGCAAGCCTGTAATGCCCACCATCGGCAGCTTTCAGAGCCTAGAGTCGCTTGGGACAACTGAGTCCCCACTGGCAGGAGTTTCTAGTAGCCTGCCTGTAATCTGACTTCTCATAATCTCCGACCTCCTCTGCGATTAGCTATGGACATTTTCCAGTAATGACAAAAATAAAATCAAAGTACAAGAAGAGTTGCTGGGAAAGAGGAGGAAGGGCCTGTTGGGTTCCTACCCAGAAAATATGGCAGCACGGATTTCTGCTCTGGACCCTGGATTTCACTTCTGAAGACCCTTAAACCGCTGGCGGCCTCGCACCTTACGTACCCACCACAGACGCTTCAGCATCACCTGACTAACTTGCCTTGACGCCTGGAACTGAATTCCAAACTAAATATTTTATAAAGTTACAAAATATTCCACTACCTTTTCCTGCTATATAACATTTCAAAATGTCAGCACTTTTGGGGCTAGCTTTTGGCTTAGACATTGTTGTGTTCACACATGCTGAGGGAATGGCTTCTAGTTTAATCATTTCAGTCCTCCTGGAAATACCAAAATTGCTTGGGCCTAAATCAAATTCTAATAATATATTGGACTGGTTTTTGGCATTTTTATGAGAGGTACTCCAAAACTCTATGTAAAATAAGCACTCATGAAACCTCCCATGCCCCAAGGAAGGAAATGGAAGTTTTGGATTCCTATTTCCTTGCTATAAACACACGGGGGCAGATGGCAAATCAGGGCTTCGAGGTTCCAAGATTTGCAGAAGCTGAAGACAGAGAGAAGTGTGGACAGTCTGACAGGGCCTCCCAGGACCTAGCCAATGGGAATAACACCCTTGGTCTAAGAACAATGTTAAACAAGAGTTAGAAATCAAGATCTAGCTATGGACGGTTCATTCAAATTTCATTTTTAATTGGTCATCACACTGTAGAGAATGAGTTGAAGGGGCGACTAAAGGCAGGAAACTTAGTAGAAGGCGGGGTGTGGGAGCCCCATGAGGTGTGATGGGCTGTGATGAAGCAGAAGTTACGAACATGAAAAAGTGAAACCTGGATGATAGACTAGCTTAGTGAGAAAACAAGGATGTCTGGGAAAGAAAGCAATGGCGGAGAACTAGCTGTAAGCACAGCCAAGGGGCACACTGCTGCAGAAGTCCAACGTGGCGAGGAATGATGTCCCGGAAAGGTGTATTCATGTCAAGCAGGTAACTACTTCCTGCATACTCGGTGGGTGGGTCTTCCCACCATGCCCTGTGATTAAATCAATGGAATTTAGTTAGAAGTTGCCTTTCGTGGCGTTCTGGTTAGAAGCCAGGCCCCTGGGAAGCCACAGTAGAAGGATCTTGAATTCGAGATACAATTATACTGCACAGCAAGACCCTATCTCAAGAAATGAAAGACACATCCAGAAGGTTCCAAGCACTGTACAACTAAAGTCTTAATTATGTTCTTTCTTATGCTTTCCTGTCTCAAGAAACGAAAGAAAGATACATCCAGAATGTTCTAAGCACTATACAACTGAAGTCTTAATTATGTTCTTTCTTATGCCTTCCTGTCTCAAGAAATGAAAGACATAACCAGAAGGGTCCAAGCACTGTACAACTGAAGTCTTAACTATGTTCTTCCTATGGTTTTCTTTTTCTTTCTTTCTTTTTCTTCAGTAATGGGTGTTGAGCCTGGGCCTTGTGCATATTAGGCAGCACTGTGTCTTACTCCGTATTCTAAAAGATAACTTCTGCCAAGCAGATCTGAGTCTTGTGTCCACTAAGAGGACACACCAGTCTAAGAAAATATTTGGCCATTCATACCAGAGTCCAGACAGACTCTAGTCTGATCCAAATCCAACTGAACCGCAATGTTTTGCTGTTATTTGTCTTTCTGTTTTTTGTTGTTTATTTTCAATAAAAAGTCTAAACATGAAATACTAGGAGTTTGGCTGAAATAAATAAGTTAACTTCACAGAAAGGAGATATTATATACCATATTACCAAACCAATTAGAAACTTTACAAATACATGTTACTAGTACCGTGCCTGGGTTAGCACAGTATCTCATGATGATCATTGGAAAAATAACTTACCTCACCTCCCACTGATGGTTGTGCTTGTAGCAAAAGCAGTGTAAAAGGGCAGCATCCATATTCATGTTAGCAAATAGACAGACAATGAGAGAAACTTACTTTCACCTTAAATGAAATATTATCAGATTTTGAAGTCCATTAGTGAAGAGAAAATAATTGAGAAGACGCTTACCTCAGCACTGACATATGATGTGTGCAGCTTCTGAGAAGTGCCCAGAGGCAGCCCAGCCTTCACTCTGGCCGGGAGGTTTGCCTAGGGAAGGATGAAGAACTCTACGGTGATTGTAAACACCATACAATGCATAGAGAGAAAGAATGCGCTGGGGTGGGAGGTGAAACAGGACTTTCTGGGGCAGAAAAAGAAGCAGTTCTTGACATTTTACATGGTGGAAACAGTCCGAGGATAGGAGAGAGGGGGCCGTTTCCCAGTCTGTTATCAGTGGGCCTTTTACATTACATATTTCTAAATATTAGCAGAGACACAAAGAGAGGGCAGCAGGCCCCAGCTAAATAACGTGTCCCTCACGTATGTACAGAATTAATTTGCATTGTCAGAACCAGAGGCACATGGAAAGGAAATAAATGGACTGTGGAGACCAGCCATGGGCCTTTCTATGGCTTTAAGAATGAGCAGGGAGGCTGTTAACAAGAGCTTGGATTTTCATTTTCATTTGACCGAAGTATAGAATGAGTAAAATTAACAGAGCAGGCGGTTGTAGACAGGGAGCCATGTGGTGAGAGTGAGAGAAACTTTGCTATGTGACAGGAAAGGGAACTGCCTAGACAATTAATGAATCACCTAAATCTATGTCCGTTTGCGAATTCCTAAATTAAGCCTTCTGCCCGTAGCTTCATAAGCACTACATGTTCAGTTGGAGGAGGATGCTGTCCTGCTCCTCTCACCCTGGTCTACTGAGTGGCTCCTTCTCCGCACGGTGGCAGATTGCGGAGGAAGCGGGCGCTGACGGTGTCAAGTGCCCCATCTGGTGGAGTCATCACAGCACCATGCAGTCCCAGACAGAAACGAGCCCCGGGAAGGCACGGCTGCTGATCTGGGCTTGCCTGCTCTGTGCAGTAGGATCTTGGCTGGGGTCATCGGTGAGAGTCTACCCATTCAGACATTTGCATACGATAACACTTAAAAATAGACTCAACTCATTATTTAGAACTGCAGCCATTTCCCTATTTACTCAAGATTTACATAGACCCATAGAGCTATGTGTAAATTAAATGTAAACTAAGATTCATACAGATAAAGGAATGAGGGAGAAGCTAACGCCTTTTAGAAACACACGATTGCAATAATCCGGGAAATCTTGCTCTTTGAACGTTGTTTTCTTAGTATGTCCTTGATTTTTTCAGTTAAATTAAGAGCTAGGGAAATGATTCAGAGGGTGAAAGTGTTTGCCTTGCAAACAGGAGGGTCTGAGATCAGTCCCCATCACCTACGTTTTTTAAAGTGATTTTAAGTGACCTGAAGCGAAGCAGGGGGACCACGGTGGAGAGAAGCGGGGTGGAGGGCAGGACCTCCCCATCGCCGCCGACGCGCCGGAATCACAGACAAGCTGCGGCCGCACGTTCGGGCCACCAGCGGAGCCGGGCTCCGTGAAGGGCTGGACGGGCTGTCCAGTCAGCTCGGAACCGGAGGTGGACCGGACGCCTCCTTCCCGCTCACTTCCTCCTCTCACGTGGCAAACGTGCATCCCACCGCATGTCCATGTGCACACGCAGCCAGCAGCCAGGTTTGTATTTAGTGTAAATAGCTTCCACCGAGGCCGTTGCTGGTACTCCTGTGCAATATTAAGCAATATTACTTAGCTTTTTTTATTGTAAAAATAAATAACACACTGTCAGTACTGAGAAGGGATTTGGGGGTTTGGGTACCTGGCCTCTGGGAGCCACTGGCCTATAGACTGGAGTCGGGATCCATTTGGTGGTTGGTTTTTAACCCGAACCTAGTGCATTTTTTAAAATAGTTAAAAATACAAGAACACTTGAACACACAGAAGGGAGACTATGCCTAGTGTAGGTTTTGCAGTAATGGCCTAAATGCTAGTCCATCGGATCAGCTGTTCCCATGGGAACAGGAGGGATGGCGGTAACAAACCACCATCCGCTGCATGGTCACAGTAGAGCCCCCGTGACTTGCCTGTCTTTGGGTCACCTGCATTCCACAGCGTTTTGCTTGTACTTGTGCCCACACGGTCACCTAGTGGCGGGCTGGGGGCCACTGCTAGTTGGTTAGTGTGCGCATTCCCAGCTCGCTCTTGGGCCCGCTTGGACGCCCCGATGGGAGGCCTCAGTCTCACCAGCAGGAGCGCGTGCAAACTGGAGGGTCACTTCACTGCAGACCCAAACCCCGGAGCACCCCCATCTCCATGTATGAAATAGCTTCTTCCCTCAGCCTGCAAGGGTCCGATTTGCCATCGAGAAAGACGACCTCTACTTTTTTCTTTTGTATTCTGATAAAACACTGAAGAAGCTGGAGCTGTTAAATTTATCTTGGGGAAACCTCAGAACTGGTGTATTTGGTGTCGTGGAACCTCTTACTGCTTTCAATACACAATTAGTAATCAACTGTTTTGTATACTTGTTTCAGTTTTCATTTCGACAAGCACTGTAATTATAGCTATTACAATAAAGTCTCTTAACTATTAAAATTTTAAAAAAGAGGGATTGGAGGCAAGTTTTTATCTGGCTCTTATCTAGACATTGCTTGTCTTTCATTGCGCCAGGCTGTTGGGCACTGAGTGCCGTGCCAGGAGACCCACCTCTTTCTTCAGAGGCAGTGACTTCGTCTCCTATCTCAAGAAGACTTTTTATCCTCAATGGCTTTGCATGAGCAGCTTTGTTAACCTTTGTCAGTGGTTTGAATAGGAGTTGCCTCCATGGAAACTCATATTGGAACAAATTCCTCATCATGGAATGTTTAGAGGTAGAACCAGGTGGAACCCTGAAGTGATTAGGATTCTGCCTTTAGGGATGAACAAGCCCATTCATGGGATTAGAGGATTCGCGGTTATCTCCCAAGCGTGTGCACGATGACAGCCAGTCTGGGTAGGTCTCGAGAGCGCTGTATCCAGCACGGTGTCATGAGACTCCTCCAAACTCTGCCAGCAAGAGACTCATTACCACATGCAGACTCTTTGGACCACAATAATCGCGTATTCTTTATAATTTTACCCAGTCATTGATGCTTTGTTATTAGTAACAGGAAATTGATCTAGATGCCTCCATTTATCTTTGCCCATCTCAGCTTTAACTCTGCTATGTCAAAGACTCAACCTATGGTTTTAAGGGACTGGAGGCTGTTTTCTCTCTCTAGAGTTCGGGTTCACTTGAGATCGTGAGAAAGTTTATAACATGTGCCTCCAAGAGGTGTAGGAAAAGCTTTGAGTTATAACTGTAGACAGATCATTGACTGATCAGAAACATGCCAGCCAGACTCCTTCGTGTCACAAAGCCACAATTTCCATTTTTGCCCTGCTTCAGCACTTCGTGGTCAGTATTTTACCTTATATCGCACTGACTCCTAGTTCCACCTGAAGACCATGCGAATTACAGGAACACTAATTCTGGCTTGTGCATGTGGCCTCCCCAGGAACATGTCACTTCCATTGTAGGTGACAGATGAGCCTGGTCTCCAGTCTTCTCAGACTGGCATGTGTGGCACAGTCACTTTAGTTAGGAGCTGTCGGTACCTAATTTAAAATCATTCCTGAATGTGATTTATAATTCTGCTATAGAAGCTTCCCCTCTAGCATAAACTTCATCTTTCTAGTTGTTGTTGTTGTTGTTGATTGTTTTGTTTTTTGAGGTAAGATTTCACTCTAGCCTAGACTGACCTGGAATTCACTATGCCATCTCAGGGTGACCTCAAACTCATGGCAATCCTCCTACCTCTGCCTCCCGAGTGCTGGGATTAAAGGTGTGCACCACCACGCCTGGCTGAGTTTCTAGCTTTATGGCAAACACAAAGAAGTGAAGGCTAGGGTGAATCTTGAACACATGCACAGGGCACACTATCCTGTAGATACACACACGCATGCACGCACACTTATCCCTATGCTCATGAAAACAGGAAAATGAGCTGGGAGTGGTGGCACATGCCTTTAATCCCAGCACTTGGGAGGGAGAAGTATGAGGATTGCTGTAAATTCAAGGCCACCCTGAGAATACATAATGAATTCCAGGTCAGCGTAGGCTAGAGTGAGACCCTACCTCAAAAAACAAACAACAGGGCTGGAGAGATGGCTTAGCGGTTAAGCGCTTGCCTGTGAAGCCTAAGGACCCCGGTTCGAGGCTCGGTTCCCCAGGTCCCACGTTAGCCAGATGCACAAGGGGGCGCACGCGTCTGGAGTTCGTTTGCAGAGGCTGGAAGCCCTGGCGCGCCCATTCTCTCTCTCTCCCTCTATCTGTCTTTCTTTCTGTGTCTGTCACTCTCAAATAAATAAATATATAAATAAATTTAAAAAAAAAAACACCACAAAAAAAAAAGCCAGGATTGTGAATGAATTTTTTCTCAGAGGCCTTTGAAACAATTTCAAGTAGGTGGAGTCTGCTAATGCCAACGCTCCAGGAGCAGCCCCTGGGAGGGCCCTTTGATAACTGCACTTGTACTTGGGAGGAGCTTGCCTTTGATCATTCTTATAAAGTGGAAACTACTGCTTTCTTTCATATGTCACCTTGTTGACAGCAATTATGTGGCAACCAGCCAGATATGGTGGCTGTTACCAATAATCTCAGCGCACAGGAGGATCACCAAGAGTTCCAGGCCAGCCTGAGCTACAGTGTGAGACTCTATGTCAAAAAATAAAATTAATGTATGAGTTAGTGTAGCAACTGATATTAATTCCATTAAAGTCTCCCCCTAAAGCCAAGCCCTTAATCCTGCCAAAATGTCTAGCCTCTTGTGTTTAACCTTCTTTCTGCACATTTCCATGTAAATAAGCCCCCTCCAGGGTATGGCAAGGCCCTTCTTGGCCCCATGCCCCTGTGATGGAGAACCAACCCGCTAGCCTGCTGGGATCTATTCGCCCTTACTGTTATATTACTTAAGGAGCTAAAGAGAAATATATTCATTATGTCAACGGGGCTAAGGCCTAGGCTTGCCTGACACAGGACTCTGGCCTCCAGGTTAGTTTCTGAGTTGGTAAGATGTAAACAGAACCTGCTCTCCACCGCAGAAGAGCCAGGGCTGGATTAAAGCCTTCAGCAAGCTGTGAAAGAGAGGCCACTAGCCAAGCTTCCAAAGGAGTTCCAGAAACCTTAAATGGCAAGTGCAGAGGGGAAGGCTATGCCGCAGAACGTAGATCAGCAAAGGCCCTACAGGGAATTTAGCATTCTTGGAGGGTAAAATGCAGAGGCAGCTCACCACTCGCTGTTGTAAGAACATCACTTCCTGTGACTGAGGGAGCTTGTTAAAGTAAATGGTCTCATCAGATCCAGTGCCTGATAAAACACCTCACCTGAAAGGCTGAGAGCCATCTTGCCTTCATTTACTGTCTCTCCTCTTGATCTCAGCTTATTCACTAGTTGATTTCATTCTTTACTTTCTAAGAAAGAATCTCACATATGTAATCATATTTTGTCATTGAGGCTTAATGTGCAAAGGTCTGTGTGGAAGTTTGAATAGATGGCCCGCGGCCACCTGGCTAGGAGGTGTGGTGAAGGGCTTTAAGTTCCAATCTAAAGATATGCAAAGTGCCTGAGTCCCACCGGAACCCCTGCACTGTGCTTTGTGGCTTTGGGCTTGGCTTGTGTTTGCTCAGTCTCCCTGTCTCTCTCTCTCTCTCTCTCTCTCTCTCTCTCTCTCTCTCTCTCGCTCTCGCTCTCGCTCTCTCTCTCGCTCTCTCGCTCTCTCTCTCGCTCTCTCGCTCTCTCTTTCCTTGGGACTGTGAAGGCAGGCCAGCTTCTGCTGCCATTATGGAACTTCCCATGGATCTGTAAGCGTCAATAAATATCCCTTCCTCCATAACTGTGCCTGGTCTGGAAGCTCATCTCAGTGAACCTGAAGCTGTCTGCTACAGTCTGCCATGAAGAAATGGTAGGCTCTGCCCTCCCCCCACCATTTATTTTCTTCTGAGAGGCTCTCAGTCAAAGCCAGCTCTAGATCACCTGTGCTTCCAAGATGGCTTCATCCTGACACTGGGGAAAGCAAGCTGCCTTCTACCTTCTGATCCTCTTCGCCTCTCATGGCTCCACCTGAATGGAGTGAGAAGACACATTACAAAGCTAATAGGGTTCAAGGAATATGAAGTCACCTGAAGACTTTATCAAATACAAGCATTTGATTATAACGTTTCTCAAGATCCTTGGCTGAAGGGGAGAAGAAATTTAAAACAATTAGAGAGCTCTAGTTTTTAGTTTAAAATACATACTTGAGTTTGCATTATTGAGCATTTTTACTCCTGTCAAGAATTCTGGAGGGAACCAGATTAGATAAAAGTCTCATTAAGTTGTGGGCTCTGACTGGACTTCAAACAGTTCACTCAATTAGCACCATCTTGTCCCCCGAGGATGGGGTGAGAGGGAGTCAGGAAGCTTTGTTAGGTAGCTTAGTGTGGGTGGGCCCCAGCAGTAAAAGGCAGAAGTGTCTCTAAGTCCACCCTTGCAATCTCCAAGTTACTAAAGACAAAGGGAGGTTCTGTCCTCTCCTAAAGGAGTTCCCTAGATCTGTTTTTCTGTAACCGACCCAAACCTCTCCATGGGAGGGTGTTCACCTTACCTAGAATTTAAATCTGATCCTGGCATTGTAGTTGATAAAACTCAGTCCAAAATCTTGGCTTTGTGGTTGAGCTCTTCGTGAGCCAGTCCCCTGAGGCCACACCGTCGCGCTCAGCCTCACCTGAGTCGGAGGGTCAAGCCCACCTCAGTCGGATCGTGTTGCGCCTGTTGCCTGTGATCTCTGCTGAACGTCCCGGCTCCAGTGCTGGTAAGCCGTCACGTGGGCCCTCTCCTGGTCTCGTGCGCCACATGGCAGGAGCTTGCTGTGTTTCCTAGCTGTCCCTCCTCTCTGAACCCCTTTTTATATTTCAGCCAATGCTCACTTCCCACATGGGTTCTCAGGCCACGTGGGTGTACCCATTTTCCCTTCCTGGGTTCACACTTTCTACCTTGTATAGTCCGGAATAAAATATAAATTATCCTGCTCGGTTTGGTCTATCCAATTCTCTGGTTAAAAACCGACACAAAGCCAGGCATGGCGGCGCACGCATTAAAGCACTCAGGAGGCAGAGATAGGAAGATCACCGAGAGTTCGAGGCCACCCTAAGACTACATAGCGAATTCCAGGTCACCCTGAGCCACAGTGAGACCCTACCTCGAAAAACAAAAACCAAAAACAGACACGAACTTGGGGTTTGGAGTTCACAAGCTTCCATGAGCTCCCCAACCCCGTCGCAGTGGGAAAGACATCTATGCCTGGCTTACTTACATGACACGTAAGTCACCCTTTGGCATCTCATCGTAGAACGACTTGAATTTGTTTTTCACATTCATGTCTCTTGTTCTTGTAATATAAGTGGAATTACACGGTGCAGAGAAAGTTCAAATTTGGAAATGAATCCATTTTGGTTTGCTGGCTATCACTCTGGAAATGTTCATTATTAAACATAAACAAAGACACCCTCTTCTGGCAGCACAGTGACCATTTGCAATTTTCCTCAGCAAAATCAAAATATAATGGATTAAAAACAGATCTCCCCAAAAGCTATTTACAATCCAAGGGCCCCTTAAACACAACAAATATAGAGTGACTAAGATGTCTGTAAAGTCAAAACTGAATGGAGACCCTCAGTGTGGAGTGTCTTCAATTCATGGTTTCCTTGCAGGAGGTTTTTCACGATGCTTATATGTTTTATTTAGTTGAAAGTTGGTAATGTAATAATGTGAGCAAACATGAAGAAGATGACTCTCAGACCCAGGGTTTGATCCTCATCTCCAGAAAATAAAGAAAAGTGTAAAACAAAACAGAACAAAAAAAATAATAACAACAAAAAAAGAACTGTGACTTGTACACCTCTGAGGTCATTTGTTACATGTTAGTAAAGCTTCATTTTCTTCCTATTTTTACATTCCAGTGGAATCTGATATTTCTGGTATTTTCTTCTTAGCACTGGATGGAAAGTCTTTCATGCCTCTGCATAGCCACAGCCTTTGATCTGCTGGTGAATATAAATGGTCACCATGATGAGACATCCCCTAAGGGCCACTCAAAATCCACAGCGAGAGAAGCCATGCTGGTGAGGGGTTGCCATGATTCCACATTAATGACAAGCCTGTCACAATAGTCAGTTGTCCCCAAAGATACAAAAACAAAGCCGGGGTCCAGATCGGCAGGCACACTTGGAACTGGGCACTGCATGAAAAGCAAGGGCTGGTCACTGGTTGTCAATGTGCCAACTGATGTTCAGACCCCATCAAGTCATCCAGCTCTAACTTCAAACCAATCCATTTGTGCTGTGCATATTCCATGCACCAAGTTACATGGCTCGTTAGCCATAAAACTAGCATTGTCAGAATACCACCCAAAACTTTACTGTTCTTAACATTATGATTGATGAGCTCTGCTTAATGTATCGTAAACATTGTTAGATCATGCTGACCAAGATGAAATACCTAGGCTGGAGTCTCATCTGAGAAACCACTGCTTCCTGAATTAGAGTGAGATTCCTTAAGTCCCCCAGAATGACTGCCTTGGCCTCCTTCTCCCTGAGCGATATCTTTAGATCATAAGCTGTTCAAAGGCAGTCTGAGGCATGAAGCCTTTCGTGTCTCCTGTGAAGTGATCTTCCTGTCTCTGTACTTTATAGCACTTTGTACCCAGTACAACTTTAGTTACCTTCCGGTGAGGTTGTCTCCCTCATTCAAAGGTAAACGCCTTAAAAGTAAAGATCACACTTAATATTCTCCTAAACACAGGGTGCAGTGCCTTGGAAAGCAGGTGCCCAGGGGCTGCTTGGGAAACATATGACATTGACCATCAGGCTCCAGTCTCCAAACGTTCTCCCCTACTGCTTTTTTTATTTTTTATTTTTCAGACTCTTAAATAGCCAAAATTTTGGTTAATATTATAAAAGATCAAATTTCCAAATATATGATAGATGTCCTCAAGACAAATCTATGTAAACATATTA
This sequence comes from Jaculus jaculus, assembly GCF_020740685.1. Classification (NCBI taxonomy): domain Eukaryota; kingdom Metazoa; phylum Chordata; class Mammalia; order Rodentia; family Dipodidae; genus Jaculus; species Jaculus jaculus. The sequence continues at coordinate 4,419,661 of NC_059117.1, forward strand.
GTCATCTGTGTCAATTCAAGTCAGAATTCAAATTCCATTCATGTTTACCAGAAAGAGTTTGATAATTTCAGAAGGAAAGTAATATAAAATATTCTTTTTAAAAGTCACCCAATCGCTTCTCGGCCTTGTGGCTAAGATCAATTGTAAAAGTCACCCGAGAGGCATTTAGTTGAAAGAAGGTGTATCGTTTTGGAGACTACCCTGGGTGGATATAGTTTTGAAAGCATGAAGGGCAGTGGTATAGACAGGAACACCTTTGAGGAGAGGAGGAAGGAAACAAAGTCCTCTACCCAAGGCACAGTGACGAGACGTCTAACTCTGCCGCGGCTGGCTCCACGGGCAGCTTGCCCCTAGACTGCTGTCATTGGCAGGGATGGAGAGAAGTCAGAGAGCCCCTCTCTACCTGCCCGATCACTGCAGCTGAACGTCACGGGGACAGTGAGGACGATAATGACTCCATTGTTACGGTGGCTGCCTGTCCATTCTTCTGCCAATGAAACCAGCAGGCAGAGCTGCGTCCCGGGTGACTTAGAAGAGAAGGCAGTGTGCACAGTCATGAGGGCATGCGTATTGGAAGGCCCTTGGAGTGAGCTTGCTCTGCCCTTCCTCCTAATTGTAATGTGCATTTCAGAAGGAGACCCCCACCCTTGAGGAAGAGGATTTAGGTGGTTTCCCACCTCTCTCTTTTGTGGATTAATAGGTTAATCCACAAAAGGGTACCAGAAGAGGAAGTGTTACTTTATGCACGAAACTTCTCACAGAGGAAGGCTGGGCTATGAGTATTCCTTTCCCAGATATTACTAAAGTATTAATGCTCTATTACATTCCCTTACGTGCTTTTTCCCCTCTTTAAAGTGCACTCTTCTTATTAGTGAAAAAGTGTAGAAATGTATAAGACAGAGTTTTCCTACCTGCCAACCGCAGCTGATAAAAGTTACAGCAACTCTCTGATGAGATCCTTTCACCAAACATCAGCAATAATGTCTTAGACTGCGACCAAGAAATGTAGCTCATGAGCATCAAATCACCAATGAGGGGGGAACCCCTGGCACCTCATCCTTCCTCCAGCTTAAGTTTTCAGCCAGCGTTTCAGGACAGCGAGTGCACCGCGGGAGATATGCAGACATGTCCGCATCTGATTTCTAGTGTCTAAGCTACAGTTTGTGTCTTGAAAAGTGATCGGCCCGGCAGGTTTTGTCATTTTACTTAATGCCTTTTAGTTTGTATTTTGGGTGACTTAGAAAAAAAAAAAAAACAACAACAATGTGCCGGTTGCGGTGGTGCACGCCTGTAATCCCAGCACGGGGGAAGCAGATGTAGGAAGATCACCGAGGCCACCCTGAAACTACATAGTGAATTATAGGTCAGCCTGAGCTAGAGTGAGACCCTGCCTCAAAAAACCAAAAAAGAAAGAAAGAAAAGGAAATGTTTAGTAAATATCTTATGGTGAGATTAGGAGAAAAAAATGGGCAAAGAGTCCATGTGGACAGCTAAATAATGGCAGTAATCAGAAAAGTGCCTTAGCACTGCCTGGGCTATTCTGACTGGAAAATGTCCTGGGCAAGGCTGAGACAAATCCCATTCCCCTCGTGATCCACAGGCCTCGAGTCAGAGATGTAAAGTGAAGACAGGATTACAGCTGAGCTCAGCATAGAACAACTGCTTCCTCTCTTTTATTCTCTGTCTGCCTAAATACCACTGAAGGTTTCTTTACCGTCCTTGTCAGACATAGTATTTTAGTGCATTCAGCATGTTGAACATTATAAACTCAAGAAACCTGGCTTATTTGGATTCTGTTTTATAGCCTGGTGCCATTCCTGAAGGTATAACTTTGAACATACAGGACTTTCATATAAAGGTCTGCCACAATTGTACTTTTATAATATTTCCTTGTATTGTAATTTTAATTATTTATCATTTTATATTACATGTGTGGCTGAGATAGCATTTTAGAGTGTTTCACCCTTGTACAAAGAGAGGTTTCATTTATCTGGGCTGTATAAGTGACTGAATATTAACAAAAAAAATCTCATATATACTGACTGAAAATACAAAGTCCCATCAAAGTGAAACATCCGCTACCCTACTCTGTCCTCAGTTCTCAAGTGGACCTGAGCTTCTACAGCATGTCACTGCTGCTGCTAAAGAAACAAGTGCTTCTCCATGGAAAGTTCTGACATGTGTGGTAGCTCTGTGGAGCAAAGGCCACTGGCCACGGGACGCAGCGCCGTCTTGCTTGTTGGCAGAGACGATTGCCATTAGTAAGAACCCAAACCTAAGCCCTGCTTTACTAGATAACCAGCTGTTGATCCTGGCTCAGCGGCTCACTTGTGCATTCTTCAGTCTTCATGGCTCAAGGAGAGGCAGGAGATGGATAGAAAACAACACCAGTAAAGTGCTCGGAAATTTCCACTCCAAAACAACGTGGTCCAAAGAGGATGACATGGCAGTAGATTCTCCCAAGGATATTAGAATGTTATATGGTGCCAACTGGTCCATAACATATCCCAAGAGAAAATATGTTCTGTCTCACTTTAATGAGAAAAGACATGGAAAATTCTTCACAATCTAAACAAAACGTGAATCTTGTTTGAAAAGGAGATATCCAACGACAAGGCAGGAAGCACCTCGGCAAAGACTATGAACCGATCTGCCCATGCAGTCTTAGCTCTGCCGCCTGCGCCCTCCAGTAGAAAGCTAGTGCAGCTCCTAAGTGAACAGTAATCACAAGACATGAATAGCGCCTCCCTTCAACACAATATTGGGATAGAATACTCATTTCCCTTGCGTTTTAATATTAAGAAGTCAATGAATATTCAGAATCTCTTGAACAGAAAAGCCATTCACCCATGTCCCCGTCAAGGAGCACTCAGCCACCTTCCACAGAAACCACGAATTTTCCAGAGTGAGGTGTTAGTTGTCAGCTCCACCACAGCTTCTGCGCCCACACTGAGCTGTCCTCCACGTAGCTCTCTGAGGTAGTAGATATAACTAAGCTTTTTCACGAAGTCAGTATGTGGTAAATATTGGCATCTTCTCCCCAGCTTGTTTTGGTTTTCTGCACAAGAGTGCTGACTTTGGTGAAAGTCAAGATGCCCCCCTTCTGAGTGGCCCACTGGTCTTCAGAAGCTGGGATGGAGTAAAGACTCCAGTTCCAAATTCACATCCGATTGTGAGTTTTGGAGCTCTCAAGTAAATGACCGGAAAGCTGAGTTTCTTTAATGACCTCCTAAAACTCTTCTACCCATTATGTTACCCCAGCTTGACTTTATCTCCTTCTGTTTAGAGGCCTTGCAGATGTGCCATGGAAGATTAATAAAGTTGACAGGAATCACATCATCTAATTAGACGGAGTTTTTGAAGTCCACACAGAAAACCTTCTTTGATATCTAATATCTGAAGATAAAGTATTACACTTCTTGTTGACATAGCTTTGGATGCATTCACTTGTCATGAAGAGTTGAACTACCTTATCATATTAATGATGCAGAATTCTTTCTACTGTTATCTGATCTTTAAGAATGTTATTCATATATAATTCCTATTCCCAATTTTTCTCTAGTGTGTCGCCAAACCTGTCTCCATATTCCATTTGTTACCTAGACATCCAGCTTTATACTGCCATGACTTCAAAATCATAGTTGATCTCCAAGGCTAACCTGCCCCCTCACCTCCCGTCATGTGTGATTTTTCTGCATGGCTCGGACCCTCTTGTTTCTCTGTTCCACTCTGGCAGTAATACTTGGGAAAGCCTCACACTACAGGGAACCACTGTCTGTGAAAACCAGCCTCAGACTTAAATCCTGACCTCTCTCTCATTCTCTCTCTTTTGCAGTTAGTTTGCCAGATGGTAACATACTTACCTACAATTTTCATGGCCCAACAGAGACAGCACTGTACTTTGGAAAATATTTTACCAAAAGTTCACATATTAAAAAGAGAAGATGTAATCTTAGAGCAGAGGGGATGGGACAGTCCCTGAACTTACTTCAAGGATCCTTACCATCAATCTGAACGCCCTCCCCATCCAGCTTCCAGTTCGTGCCACCATGCCCTGTACTTCCCATAAGGATTGGCTGCCCTGGGGCCCATCTGACCTCAGGCTTGCCTGTGCCCTAGATTGAATTCCCACCTCTGGCCCTATTGCCTGCTCGCTGGGCATCCCTCGTGAGCCCTATGGGCAGTGCCCTCTAAGGGGTTGATGGGCCTCCTGGGATACAGCAAGGGTAAGTTCAGTCCAGGCCTCGGCATGCTCCCAAAATGAGGCTTCCTTTCCATTTCCTCCCTTCAGATATTTTGAGCCTGAACGTCACTCTTTTCTAAGGTGAGTTGACAACTGGACTATTCCTTCCTCCATCACTTCAGAAGAAAAGTAATAGCTAAACCTCAGCACACGTTGGCTGCTCCTGTGAGACCCACCAAGCCAGGGAGAACTGCAGTTCTAACTGACACCTTTCCCAACCCTCAGCTCTCAGGTCTGGAGTTCTGGGGAAAATAGACTCTATGTAGACCTATACACACAAAGCTACAAGAATCAGTGACAGCTTATACAAAAAAAAATTTTTTTTTAAGTGTCCTTAAAACTGGACAGGTCTAGAAATGCGGGAGCATACACTCTCCTCACCAGACAACTATGTTTCCCCGACAGAACCTTGGCTCAGTCTTCCCCTAAAATTTATGTTATCAAGTAGAACACTTAACTTCTCAGGCTAAAACATCTGTGTTCGGGTTAATGCCGACTTAACATTTCCCTCTAGAACAGTGAGTGAATATTTGATTTACATTTTTATAAATAAATGGCAGACTCAAGTGGTTTTCCCAGACCAAAAGCAACAATTTTCCTCTGAGGTAAATTTGTGTTCCTACCCTTAGAGACTGGAAATTGCTTGCAGCCTCAAATGTTTCCCTCTTTTCCCAGCTACTAAAGATCAAGTTTCTAACAATATCTTGGGGCCAGTGCCAGCTAGGGTAACCCATTACATGTCTGTAGAGTTATGAGCACTGTGGCTATTTTGGAGTCTCCACTGACTACAAACATATACATCCATGGTTCCAAACACAGGTCCAAGGAGACAGCATCACTTGGTAAGGCCTTAGATGTGTGAATTTTAGCCACTGAACAAGAAATGTCAAGGGTGGTCTCAGCAGAATTATTTTAACAAGCCCTGCAGAAAAAGCTGACCTATACAGTGGTTCAGTGGGAAGATTCACCCTAAATATGCATAAAATATCTTCCAGGTGCCTTTGGAGTGCCCCATGTTCCCCACATCTCACAAAGTCTGTTACAAAAGATGTGTGATTATCCTTGTTTGTTTCAAAAGACTTTAGAAATGTCAGTAATACATGAGCAAATATTGTGAGAAAGGGGCCATGAGAACTGAGGTGACAAGGAGGAAGGAGTGTGGCTCCCTCTGCCTTGGGAGCAGAGTGACAGAGGACCTATTGTGCTTAAGTTGGCTGCCACCCTCCACCCTCCAAAATGGAATTCTAACAGCCCAATTCCCATAGGTACCTGCTCTGTTATTCCATTGACTTAGATGAGGTAATTACAGGAAGCCCTTAGAAATGTCTAGAAACCCCAAGTCAGAACAGTGAGGCGGGAGGGAAGGAAAGATGCTGGCCCAGCTGGTCTCTTTAAGATGTGTGATCACTGGTCATCCTGGGGGAGTGCAGAAGTCCTAAGCCTGGGCGATCTTCCCTCTTGCTTTATCTGGGAGGTCCGTGTAGCCTTTCTGCAAGATTGACCCTCGTGCAAGTGCTGTCCGTGTATCTCAGGAGTGATGTCCACTGGACAGGGGGTGGGGCCGGTGGTGGGAACACCAACCGTACCAGAGGCGTCATGCGGACTTCATTTATGTATTTGTCCCAGACCTTGGAAATATTAATGATAAGCCTAGAAACTATTTTGAAATTAAATTCAGTTCACTTACTTGAGCAGAGAGCACTTGGTCTGTATCAGGCACCAGGCTGGATCTCTGTCTTTAGATCCTCACCAGGGCAGAGAGATGTGCACCAGTGATATGAATAGGCAATTCTCCCTTCATCCAACTCCAAGAGAGCTGTGGAGAGAGGCCTGTGGAAAAACCACAGCAGAAGAGGGATCTGACCTTGGAAAAGCCAAGGAGCTCTCTGAAAGACATGGCCTTGCAATAGATGTCTATGCCGCTTGCCAATCTAAACTCTCCTTTAGTCTCAGGAGGCACCTTAGAAGTTCCTGCCCTGAGCTGACAGAAAATCATGCACTGTCGAAAGGAGCTTTTTCAAAGCCAGTGCCTTCCTCTGGACCTAGAAATTTATCTCAGACTCAGAGGGGAGTGTGGAAGGGCCAGCCAAGGGTGAAAAATCACTGCTTTTTGCTGCGGCTTTCTGGTAAGAAAATAAAATGATTCTTCCATGCTATATTTAACACAAAACTCATCTCTAGACTGACTATAATGTGCAATAGCCACCTGGTACTCAAAAGAATATGTACGTTTCTCATAAGGCACTTGTGATGGTTCATCTTGGTTGTCACCTGACACAAATTAGAAACACCATGGGGACAAATCTCTGGGCATATCTGTGAAGGATTTTCTAGGTCAGGTTAAGATACAAAGACTCATCCCAAAGGTGAGTTGGGCCATTCCATAGGCTGAGGTCCTGGACTGCATGAAAAGGAGGAAGTTGGTTGAGCAGGGCCGGTCATCACCCTCTGCTTCCTGACTGTGGACGCAACGTGACCAGCTGTCTCTAGCTTCTGCTGCTGTCCCTTCACTGCCATGACAGAACTGTGAGCCACAGCAAACTCTCCCTTCTTGAAGCTGCTTCTTGCCAGATACTTGATCACAGCAATGAGAAAAGTAATTAATAAAACATTATCATCTGAACCTGTTAGAAAACTAAAATCTTCTCAAACCAACTAGCTCAAGGTTAGCAAGGTCCAAACATCAAGTGAACCAGCTCAAGGTCAGCAAACTGAAGTCCTGGCACCAAATGTGACTCATCTGTTTTTGTAAATAAAGTTTTATTGGAACATAAAACAGCTATTCATTTTAAAGTGGAAGAATTTATGATTGCAACATAGACTGCCTGCCTCACAAAGTCTAAAATATTTGTGGAAAAACTAAATAATCTCTCACTTATCCAGTCTGTCAATGAGCAAAAAGAACAAGCTTTTGAATTCTTACTCACCAAACTTGTCTCTTCCCCAAATAGTTGTGCTTATAGTTCTGAGTTGGACAATTTTATAGCATTACCAAAATGAAAGCCAGAAAGGGGGCAGAAGGTAGACTGTATCAGTCAAAATCCTGACAGAAGGCAATGGGGAAATGGCTTAGCTGTTATGGCATTTGCCTGCAAAGCCTTAGGACCCAGGTTCGATTCCCCAGGACCCATGTAAGCCAGATGCACAAGGGGGTACATGTGCCTGTAGTTCGTATGCAGTGACTAAAGGCCCTGGCGCACCCATTCTCCCTTTCTCTCTACCTGTCTCTTTCTCTCTCATACATAAATAAATAAAATATTTTTTTTAAATGCTGAGAGAAAACAGAATTTACTACAGGTGGTTTAAATGAGCAGATTTTAAGGAAAGGTCACTTCCAATAGTAGTAAACTCACAAAACCTAAAGGAATAAACAGAAAATACTTCCAGGTAACATGATGGATAGAAGCCTCGCCAATTAAACCCAGGGAAAGAAAACCATCAACATAATACACAATAAGCTATGTGGCAGCTTGAATGTATGTCCTGATAGACTCAGGTGTTTCATTAAAGCTTGTAACTTGGGTCTCCAGCCACCTGGCTGGAGGAGGTGTCATATGGGGAGGATCCTGGGATCCAGCCCAAGTATGTGCTTGAGGTGGACCTGAATTCCAGCCCAGAGGTACGCAGAGAGGTCTGAGCTCGGCAGGGGAGAGGGGGCTTGTCCCTGCAGCTCTCGACTTTATGGTGATTGCTGGCTGTTGGTGGTTTTTCTCTCTGCTTGGATTTACAAATGGAAGCCAGCTTTTTTGGCCATAGATGGAACTCCTCTAGATCTGTAAACCTGAAATAAATCCTGTTCCTCCCATAAACTGTCTCGTTGGATATTCATCTCAAAAACATGAAGCTGTTTACAAGCTGCTTTTCTTTAAGAGATAAGATCTGTGAATGAACTTATTAAGCCGGACAATATCTCTATGAAGAAGTAGATGGGATTCACTGTGAATTGGCTCTTATGTGCATGTTCAGGTGAACCAAGTGGTACTGGCTGCTGGGAAGTGCTTACACACACACACATACATGCGCACAATCACACACACATGCACATACACACACATGCACACGCACACACACACACACACACAGGCTGGGCTTGCAGGGTCAGCAGCAGAAAGCTACAGACAGTGCAGAGAGCACAGGTCAATGAGCCGATGAGCTGCGTGGGACCCAACGAGCACCACAGCCTCCTCTCCCCTGTGCGCCAGCACCAGGACCACTGGGCTGGATAAGACCTCACGTGCCTGTTCAGCACGTGCCCCAAATCGGGGTACACTGGAAATACAAATGGTACCTTACCTGTCAACGAAGCTTGCTGAATGAGACGGCACAGGGAGGGGAAAAATTCACAACTCATCTCATGAAGGAAGAAATACTGACCAACAAATGATTTTCTTTAATTTCATACATGTTTAGTATATACTGCCTATTTTGATTGTGTGCTATGAATACCTTTCGCCATTTTCAATATTTTTCTATCTTTTAATGTCGTGTGTGTGAGTGGCTGTGTGTGTGTCTGTGGGTGTGTGTCTGTGTCTGTGTGCATGTGTGTGTGTCTGTGTGTGTGTGTCTGTGTCTGTGTGCATGTGTGTGTGTCTGTGTGTGTGTGTCTTTGTCTGTGTGCATGTGTGTGTGTCTGTGTGTGTGTGTGTGTCTGTGTGTGTGCATGTGTGTGTGTCTATGTGTCTGTGTGTGTGTCTGTGTGTCTGTGTGTGTGAGTGATCATAATGGTTTCGCTTTTGCATGTCTCTTACCCAGGGTCTATGACTGTCCTGTGTGCTCCTCCAGCACTCCGCGATTGGCCATCCACTATTCTTTGCACATACAACGCACATATTTTCCACTCATTCTAACCTCTTTTCCTCTTCCTGTCTTCGGTATCCTCCCTTTTTATGCTTCATAAATACAACCTCCAAGGCTTAGCAACCTGTATTCTCTGTAGGCACTAACAATCCCAATGTCCTGCTCCCAGACACTTTTCCCACTTTGATACTGTCAAACTTGACCTAAGTGCTAATGCCTGTCCTCACTCACCCTCCTTAGTTTCTGATTGTCACATAAGTAACTAGAATCCTAGTATAATCTAAACCATAATGATTTGTTTGGCCTTCAACAGTTATTGAAGTCAACATGACTTCAGTTGTTAATTGGCTTTTCTGTAGTTAATATTCTATTCTGAGAGTAATATAGAGGCTGCCTGAGGCATCTTAAGCTCCTGAGGTGAGGATATAACTCTTAAGTACATAAAAAATACAAAGAAAGAGCTCCTCCCAAAATTACTATTCCCAAAGTAAAGATCTTCACTGAAAGAGAAATCTCAGACAGAGAACTCAAAAGAATGATTATCAGCATATTCAAAGAAAAAGATCTACAAGGAACTCCTGTATGAATCCTAAGAGAATATTAAAAATATCTGAATAAAATAATGATGATATGAAAGAGGGATTCAGCAGAGGATTTAAATACTAAAGGAATACCAAACTGAAATAATGAATATAAAACATTCAATAGATCAAATACCAATAAATAAATAAATAAACAAACAAACAAACCTTGGGCTGGAGAGATGACTTAGTGATTAAGTGCTTGCCTTTGAAGCCTAAGGACCCCAGTTCAAGGCTCCATTCCCCAGGAGCCACATTAGCCATATGCACAAGGGGGTGCATGCTTCTGGGGTTCATTTGCAGTGGCTGAAGACCCTGGTGCACCCATTCTCTCTCTCTCCCTCCATCTATCTGCCTTTCTCTGTGTGTCTATTGTTCTCAAACAAATAAATAAAAATTTTAAAAAAATATTTTTTAAAAAAAAACAAAATCTTTGTGGAAAACCTTACAAATAGAATGGATTGCAGACATGATAGATCTCAGAACTGGAAAACCTTACAAATAGACTGGATCATGGACATGACAAATCTCAGAACGCAAATAAAATGGATTGCGGACATGACAGACATCAGAATTTAGAGGCAGGGTAAAGGGACTGGAGCATTACAACAAGAACAAAGGTAATAAGAAGCCAGAAGCAGGACTTTCAAGATGCAGAACTCCTTAAATAGGCCGAATCTACAAGTAAGGGCATAGAAGATGGAGAAGAATGTCAGTCTGAAGACATAGAAAACATTTTCAACAAAATCACAGATTCTCTCCTGACATTACACGGATGCCAGTCCAGATACAGGAGGGGTTTAGAGCACGAAACACAAGACTAGAAAAGAGTGTGCCCTGCCAGTGATGCTGCCTATGCGGGCCTGTGTTGGGAACCATTGTTGCATAGGATTGTAGTTAGCAGAGACTCCAGAGAATCTCTTCTCAGAAGATTGTAATTCGACCTCTAAATATACCGAACAAGAAAGACCTCAAATAACTAACTCAATGTTACATCTTAAGGCCTTAGAAAGAAAACCCAAATCAGTAAGAAACAAGTAAGGTCAGGACAGAAATTAATGAAGTAGAAAAAAATACAATCAATGAAACATTTTATTCTTTTTTAAAATACTTTTTATTTATTTTATGTACGAGAGAAAGAGGTAGAAAGAAAGATAGAGCCTTTAGCCACTGCAAGTGAACTCCATATGCATGCACCACCTTGTGCATCTGGCTTACGGGGGTCCTGGGAATTGAGCCTATGTCCTTAGGCTTTGCAGGCAAGCATCTTAATCACTATGCCATCTCTCCAGCCCCTAAACATTTTTTTTTTAATTTTTCTAGGTATGGTCTTACTTTAGCCCTGGCTGACCTGGAATTCACTATGGAGTCTCAGAGTGGCCTCGAACTCACAGCGATCCTCCTACCTCTGCCTCCCAAGTACTGGGATTAAAGGTGCATGCTACCACGCCAGGCTCTCCAGCCCCCAAACATTTTATTCTTTGTAAGAATAAAAAATGTAAATCCTTAGGCAAACTAATAAAGACAAAGTAAAAATAATCCAAGTTAATAAAATTAGAGATGGAAATAGGGAACAATAAAAATGAAATTCAAAAAATTTCAAGGACATACCTTAAAACATACACTCCATTAATCTGGAAAATCTAAATAAAATGAGTAAATTTGTAGAAATATTCTGTCCACCAAAACTAAACCAACATGTGGTGAATAATTGATCCAGATCTGTAACAAGCAATGAGATTGAGGAAGTGATAATAAAATATCACCCAGTTAAAAAAAATTCAGACTGAGATGAATTCACTTATGCATTTTACTAGACCTTCAAAGAAGAACTACCACCCATACTTCACAAATTATTCTACAAAATAGGAAAGAAGGGCATAATTACAAACCCTTCTAATGAGGCCAAAATTACCCTGAAGCCAAACCCAGATAAAGACAAAACAACAACAAAAAGAAAACTACAGACCAATCTCCCTGATGCACACAGTTGCAAAATTTTCTCACCAAAATACTTACAAATTGAATACAGAAACATATCAATCCCTTACCATGATCAAGTTGGTCTTATTCCAGAGATGTAGGGATGGTTCAATACACACTGATCACATAATGGACTAAAGGATAGAAATCACATGATCATCAAATAGACTCAGGAAAGGCTTTTAATCAAATCCAATTTTCCTTCATGATAAAACTCCTGAAAAACTAGGAATAGAATGAACATATCAAATTATAAAAATGGCTGTATATGATGAGCCTATAACCAGCACTATAATAAATGAGGAAAGCATTTCTAATAATATCAGGAAAAGACAAGGAAGCCATGGTTTCTACTCATTCAATATTGTACTGTAAGTCTTAGATAAAGAAATGAGAAGGAGACACAAATAAGATGGATACAGATAGGAAAGGAATTAACACAAAAAATCAGCATTTTTCCTATATAACAATAATAGACACACAGACAAAGGAAACAGTACCATTTAAATCTACTGCCATGCCCAACAACCCCACCCAGCTGGAAGAAGCCAGATTGTTCTCCTTGATTCACTGATGATGGCAGTTAGGGTTACTTTTTGAGGGAGAAGTTAGGGTAACAGGATCCCAAAAGTAAAAGTCAGGAAAGTCTGTGAGCCTCTCTTGCAGTCTCTACTTCACTAGAGGTGAAAGGAGTTTCAGAGAAGTCTCTTTCTGACTAAAGGAGCTTCCTGGATAGATCTGTTTTTCCTTAAACTCAATCTGAGACCCATTTTAGAAAAAAGTTCCCCTTTCCTAGAATTAAGATTCCTGAGAGGATTAACTTGGTATTGTGTCTGGTTAACTCAACTCCATTCAGAACTTCAGAAGATCCAAATCTGGGTGTCTGGGTAAGTTTTACCTAACCCCTGCCTTCCCATGGGCAGGGCTCTTTGTAAGCTCTCCTCTTTCCTTCTCTTAAGAACTTTAAGTTCTATTTTTAGCATAATAAAATCTGTGTAAATATAAAAAATAATAAAATAAAATCCCCTGTAGTAGACTTAACCAAGTAAACTAAAGATCTCTACGATGAAATCTTTAAAACACTCAAGACACAAATTGATGAAGACACTCGGTGATGGAAAGACAAGTGAAGCTCATGGATTTAAAAAGTCAAGATTATAAAGGATGGCTGCCTTGGGCTGGAGAGATGCCTTAGCAATTAAGGCACATGCCTGCGAAGCCTAAGGACCCAGGTGTGATTCTCCAGGTCCCATGGAAGCCAGATGCACAAGATGGCACATGTGTCTGGACTTAGTTTGCAGTGGCTACATGCCCTGTTGCACACATTCTCCCTATCTCTCTTTTTCCCTCTCTGTCTCTAATAAATAAAAAAATAAGCCTTTAAAAAAAATGGCTACCTTATCAAATGCAATCAACAGCTTTTAATGCAATCCTCAATAATGTTCCAATACCATTCTCTACATAAATAAATAAAAACAATATTTTAATTTGAAAAGCAAAAAACTAAACTCATATAGCCAATGCATTCCTGAGGATGGAAAAAGTTAAGTCTTGGTGGTATTACCATATCTGATGTCAAGGTATATATACTAAGAGCCACAATAATATAAGTACCAGAACAAAAACAGGCATGTGGTTTAATGGAATAGCCCAAAAAGTCCATACAACTATAGCTAACTAATTTTTTTTAAATTGTGTGCATGCCTGTGTGTGTGAATGTGGGCACACCCATGGCATGCATGTGTGTGGAGGGGAGAGGACGACCTCACTATTCACCCTCGCCTTCCACCTTTTGAGTCAGGGTCTCTCTTTTTCACTACTGCATTTGCCAGGCTAGCTGCCCCACAAGCTTTGGAATACCCCAATTTCCAATTCCTTTCTTGCCATAGGCATGCTGGAATTACAGAGGCTGGTGTTATGCATCTGGCTTTACATGCGTTCTGCAGATACAAGCAGGTCATCGGGTTTTCAAAAAAAGCTCTATCCATGAAGCCATCTCCCCAGCTTAAAAACCTGCCTTCAGTTAGCCACCTGATTTTTGACAAAAATTTCAAAAATATATATTGATTTTTTTAAAAAAGGCAGCATCTTCAACAAATAGTGCTGGTGAAGGAGAAGGGGGAATAACACAGCATTTCGCAGGTAGCTGTCCATGGGCAGAAGGCCTAATCAGAACGGAGGAGATGCCTCACAAAATTATAGATTCTGTTCATCAAAAGAAACTGAGTCAAGATGAAACCTACAGAATAGAAGAAAAATCTTTGCCAGCTATACTCAAAAATCTAAACATCAAAAAAGCCAACTATTAGATCAAGAATGAGGTTACGACATATGACAGAAAGCTCTAAAGAAACAAAATAAATATAGCCAATAAATATTTTTTAAAAGTGTTCAATATCCCTCGTCATTAGGTAAATGAAAATTAACACTACCCTGAGGGTCCATCTCACCCCAGAAAAATGAATATTATCAAGAAAATAAATGGCAACAAATGCTGAGGAGAATGTGGGGCAAATGAACCCCCATTTGCTATTAGTGGAAGTGTGACTGGGGCAGCCACTCTGGAAATTAGACAGGAGGTTTCTTGAAAAGCTGAAAATTGAACCACCATAGGGTTCATCTGTATCTCTCCTGTCCCTATGCCCAAAGAACTCTACATCCTACCCAGGGGTACTTGTACGTTCATGCTCCTTACTGCTCACAATAGCTCACAAAATGGGACCAACAACTAATGGATAGATAATGAAGTGGGGTGCATATGCACAGTGAAGTTTTACTCAGCTGGAAAGAAAGATGAAGTTATGGAAATTACAGAAAGATGTATAGAGCAGGACAAGATTATCCCAAGTGAGGTGTGGTGATTTATGTTAATTGCCAATTTGACCACAAAGCTGGCAAAGCTGGAGCCCAGTGACTGACCCCAGCTCATCCAAGATGGCCAAAAGAAATTCTTCAGCAACAGTGGCCCATACTTCTTCCCCAGTCTGACATACCTGCGTATGCTGGCTCCTTTGGGACCAGCCTCTTGAGTCCAAAAATTTAAAACCCAATCAGCTCTCTCCCTTACCCACCTGAGCCTTCGGTGAAGCCCACCCCAATAAGCTGTGAAAAGCCTTTCCATGGGAGCAAGAAGGCCGTGGGCTTGGCTGCTCAGCTCTCCCTGATGTCTGGACTCCAGCCCCTGCTCGGCCAGCCTTCTCCATCTGGGGTGGTCCTTCTCCTGTTGTCGCTCTCTTCAGAGCTACGGGAGCACTGCTAGCTCATCTCTCAGCTTCCCTTCTTTCTAGTGCGGAGGAAGTAGTCTTGCCCACTCATGCTCCCTCCCCTCCTGAGTATGCATGTGTCCCACTTCCAGGTTGTGCATGTGTCCCTTTAAATTTTTATGTGTATATAAACCCATTCCAGCCTGTCCCTCGATAACAACTTTTCCCAAATAAACTTCATAATTTGACCTTTTAGGAATTATTTCCTCAATTCTTTGATAAATTGATAAATACCTAAAGGTTGTAGTTCACAGGCCATGGGAGAAAATTCCTGCCCCCTGAAATCCCATAAAATAATGATGGGTAAGTTTTCCTAGCTTTGGTAAATAATTCCCCACTATGCTCATACATGCAGCCTCGGTTGAACTTAGTAGGTCACACCTTAAAATAAAAAAGACATTAAAGTGAAAGGGGACAAGTTGGGCAGGGAGAAAGGGTTAGTTGGAATTGGATGGAGATAATGGAAGTCAGTATGATCAAAATATATACATGTATGGGTTGGTAAGGTGCCTTAAGTGGTTAAGGTGCTTGTCTGCAAAGCCTAAGGACTCAGGTTCAATTCCCCAGAACGAATGTAAAGCAGATGCACAAGGTGGCACATGCGTCTGGAGTTCATTTGCAGTGGCTGGAGACCCTGGCGCACACATTCTCTTGCTCTCTGTCTCTGCCTCTTTGTCTCTCTCACATAAATTTAAATAATTAAATATTAAATAGGTATACATGTAGAAAGTTGTTAATTTTGTGCTGTCACATGTGTGTGGCGTGGCATATGCACATGTGTGTGCAAATGTGTACACGCACGTGTGGAGGACAGAGGCAGACAATGGCTCTGTGTGGCGCTGGGGATTACTGAATTCAGGCGGTCATGTTTGCTTAGCAAGTGCTCTTACCTGTGGAGCCATTTCCCCAGCCCATTAAAAAAAAAAAAAAAAACCTAAGAAAAAGGATCAAAGAAGACCCTAGGGAACGGGGCCACCCTGGGGCACAAGGACAAGGTGGGCAGACGGATCCTGAGCCCTGGAGGAAGGCTCTTCCACAGCACAAGACGCAGCAGGGCCAACAGAAAGGCAGCCTCTGCGGGAAAGCAGGAAGGGCCGCCACCATGCCTCTGCCCGGCACCCTCCAGAAGCCCTCCTCCAGGCCAGCTGCTCATAACCAGAAGCCAGAGACAAGGGAAGCAGGTCATTCCACCAGCCCAGGCACGGGCCTCTGAGACCACAAGGGCAGAGACAACACGGGCCACGGGGTGGCCGTGGCTCACTCAAAGCCTGAAAGAGTGTGAACAAAACGTTAGTGAGCAGTGAGGAGAATGTTCTGAGCAAGGTGGGACGCAGAGCCTTGGTCTCACGCATGCTGAGCAGGCGCTGCGCCTCTTCCTGATTTGGTAGCAGACTGGCTCAAACAGGAGCATGTGCGGGGAAATGCGTTGCTGCCAGGAAGACTTCGCAGTGCATCGCCACAGCTCTTGTCCACGGCCAGGGAACTCCTTTACTATCCTACCCATGCCAGAGCAACTGGGCAGTCCAAGAAAGGCTGCCTTTCTGACGTGGGAAAGGTAAAGGCCGGCCTAGAGATAATGACAGTTCTCTGTGCACTCTGACAAGCCAAGACTCTTATAATGGATGCATCAATGTATGTATGGATATATGAATGTATGTATGCATGTATATATGAATGTATCAGTGCATGTATGTATGAGTGTATGAATGCATGTATCAGTGTATGCATGTATATGCATATGTATGCATTTACTTCCTCTTTCAGATTCCTTATAGTACTCTGAATTTTCCTTACACTTTCTTGGCACTGATTTGTTTAGGGGATCATAATTCCAGAACTAATAACCAGCCAGAGGATAGATTAGTGATATAAACTTACCATCTGAAGGACGAAATGGATAAGGGTGTGGGTGTTGCGGTACATCAAGCAGAAAATCCAGTAATTAGGGTTTTATAGCAATGCGTGGAGTTTTTGCGATCAAGTGTCTGTCCTCGGTCTGTACCGTAGTCTGCAGGAATTTACCGTGCAGGTCTGCCCGTGACACACGATGCTTCTCTGGCAGGAAGAGCTCACCTGTTCATAGTTTCAACATAGTTCCTTACCCAAGCGCTTCATAAGACCCTGACAAAGGCCACCAGGTAACTTACCAGAAAACAGCCAGGAAGCGGCCAGGTCTAATTTAATTGGGTTTCTCCAGCATCTTTTGAAAGTCACTCATGCCTTGTGGTTTAACATCCTTCTGCACAATTGAGATACAGGGTGGCTGCAACTCAACGCAAGAGGAATTACACAATGTGGGAGCAGAGGCCTTCACAGCTGAAACTAATCTAAAGGCCCTTGAAGAGGTGCTAAGTGTTTTTCATACTTTTCCCTGCGCCTGGGAAGTGTTTGGTCTCATTGATTAATGGATTTTACATAGATGCTGTAAGGCCAACTTGGAGCTCACCTTCATATGAGTTTCCCACTTCATCAAAAGTATTCTATTGCCACTGATCTAATCCTACCTTTCATCCTATCCAGAAATAGCTAGAGATTTTAATATATTTAGATAGAAAATTGCTCAAAACTAATTTATTCATGGCTCCCAGATTCCAAGAAACACTGAATAGAGGTACTCTGAAGACAGACTGATTATGCTATACAGCAGTGACCCTTGCAAGGGCAAAGCCTGTGGTATTCTAAAAAATTCCCACTAAATGTATAATATACTAACTTTTGGGTTGAGTTTCAATAATTGAAATTGGCAAGCTCTTTATTTTTCCTACATATTTCTAATACTTGGCTGAATTGAAAACTTTTTAATCTTGCTTTTGGATAAGAATAAATGCCCTTTCCATCCTAGGATTTTTAGAAACAAAACATCTATTTCATAGAGACACAATGGCAAAGTCTAGACAGGTGCTGGAATCTCCATTCCTCACCCCATCAGAAGCTCATGAGCATTTCATGGGACCTAAGAAACTGAAGTCCTGGCCAGCAGAAGTCAGTCAGGAACTCGGCTGTTTCTAAATCCAAAACTCTCCAGGCTACACCCAGGCATATGTTTAGTTTCCAAGTTGTTTCCCTTACAAAAAAATCTAAAACCTTGACAAACCACAGCATTTTTATGAGTTTCCATAGTGCCTTTTCTATACACACTGCAGTAAATTCCCAAAGAAAATTATTATTTTATTTAATCAGTAGTGACTCATTTAAAATTATAGTTTGTTTTTTTTATTTAAAAAAAAGATCCAGTTTCTTTTCTTCCTTAAGTATTATAGGGTTTATGATAACAGCTTTATTGAAGTATAATTCATATAGCATAAAACTCATACATTTAAGGTGTGCAATTCGCTGGTTTTTGGTATAGTCCCAAGTTATACAACTGTCACCACAGGCTAATTGTGAAATAATTTCACCACCCCTCACGGTAACCCTGTGCCCAGAAGCAGTCTCTCCCCTTCTTCCTCTCCCTTTGCCCTGACTTGACAAAGAGTATTTCCTTATTGATTACATACTTTATCCCCACTACCTCCTCTTGTGACACTCAGACTCTCATAGAAACCCTTCTTTCTAACTTCAACTTTGATGTCTTTGTTTAAAGATCCTATTTCTCTTGCATCACTTTCCAAAATCTAATTTTACCTTAAAAATTCAGGAAGTGACATTGGAAAGTTGCTTTTCAAATCAAGAACGTTGTTTCTAGAAAGACAGAGGATGAGCAAGCAGTGGACGTAATAGTGCCGACGATTATGTGTCATGTGATTTTATAATGAAGCAGTTCCTTGCATTTGCTTGTGTGGGCGGTACAAAATATTTGAACTGGTTTCTTAACCACTTGGAAATTTATTAAATATTAGTAATTGTTATTACAGGTTAAGTTTTAGGATCTATGGTTGATTCTGGCTGATGTCCTTATGGAGACAGCAGAAGGACACATACCAGGCAAGTGTTCTGCTTTGAAACACTACTTGGGCCTGGGGAGTTGGCTCAGCGGGTAACACTGTTTGCTGAGCAACCGTGAAGACCTTAACTCAATCCCCAAGATCCATGTAAAAACCAAGAATGACCAAAATGCTTGTAACTCCAGTATAGAGGAGGCTTCAGAGACAGGACGGACAATCAGGACTCCCTGGTTAGGCAGTCTAATCAAAAGGTGGGAGCCCCAGGTTCAATGAGAGAATGTCTCTGGAAAATAAGATGAAAGAACAACAAAGAAGGCATCCGACATCTTCCTCTGTACACACACACACACACACACAAGTACATCTATACACACATAAACACACACACACACCAATAAAGAAGAAGAAGAATTATTTACCACCCAATTCACCCTGGAACCACTAATCTCTTCAAGAGAGCAATTTGGTCTTGAAAAGAAAACAGGTTTCAAGGCAAGGCCCAAGAAAAGACATGTGAATGGTCCTTGCAAATATAGTTCAATATCAACTGGCCACCAAAATATAAATAAGAAAGAGTAAGTTTATATTAAAAAAGAAGAATGAAATGATTAACTTCTTGGTTTGTAGGCATGCCTCATCTGACTCACCCCAAAGCACTGTGATCAAACAACTGACTTGTGCACAAGGCTAAAGAATGTAGACTGGGAAAGCTTCCTCACTTTCTCCTTCACCTGATAGTGATGCCAGAAAAATAGGTGGAGGGACAGATTACATAATAAGCAATATTTTGTTGATCTATCCACTTGGGCAAATACATTTTCATTGTCATAAGAATTAATGCATAAAAATTTATTCAGCAATTCATAAAACTATTACCATCTGTAGAATTTAAGAAAATATATAAGGAATTGCAAATGTTTTTAAGAGTATATTTTTAAAAAGATAATATTAATTGCCTGGCCATCTTTAATTGCCAGGTCATTAAGAAAGAACTAATGAGCTGGGTGTGGTGGTGCATGCCTTTAATCCAAGCACTTGGGAGGCAGAGGTGGGAGGATCATCGAGAGTCTGAGGCCACCCTGAGACTCCATAGTTAATTTCAGGTCAGCCTGGACCAGAGTGAGACCCTACCTTGAAAAACCATCAAACAAAAAAAGAAAAAGAAAGAAAGTTCTAATGACACAATCTCCTGACACAGTTATTGATTATGAAGAATATTCTGATGTTCAGATGAAGTAAAGGGCTGTGGAGATGCCTTAGATATTAAAGGTGTTTGCTTGCAAAGCCTGTGGGCCCAGGTTCATTTCCCGAATCTATTATGTAAACTAGATGCAAAAAGTAGTCTAAGAATCTGGTGTTGGTTGGCAGCAACAAAAGGTCCTGATACATACATATATATGTACACACATACACACACACACACTCGTGCAAGCAAATTTTTAAAAAGTCAAAAATGCATCATGTCACGTTATTAGTTTTTGTTTAACTCAAGGGGAAATGCTTTCTTTCTGAGAATTGGTATAATCAATGAGATTGGGGCCCATAGCTTCTTTCGCAGCATGTCTATGCAAAATAGCTATGCAGTAAATATTTGTTCCAAACGTGACAGGATAACTAAACTAGTGACTACTAGACTCAAAGTACCCAACATCTTTCTCCATCTCCTCTTGCTTCATAGTAAGTATGGAAAACTTGCTCCAGAGAAATCCTGGTGTACTATTTCCCTTCAGTTCATAGGATACAATCATCCACTGGGGCCTAAAGCAAAGGTTTTAGTTTAAACCACCAGCATTCATGAGTCTACTCCTACTGTGAACTTTGTCTAACGTACCATAAAGCAAACAAAAAAAGGCTAAACTAATTCTCAAACAAGTATATCAAGTACAAGATTAGCACTGTGGTTCATATAGCCAACACTGATATTATCATTATTTTGATAGTGTGTCCTACGATCTATGATCAATAAAGGATTAGAACTTGAAGTAATACTAATAATACTCTGATCCATGGTTGATGCAGCAGAGTTTGAACACAAAGCCACACTGGTACTCTATACTCAATAAAAAAGAATCAGAATAGTGACATCATGCCTGCACGCTGTGACCGCTGATTAGTGAAGCAGGGTTAGAAGATGAAGTCACACTGGCTCTTTATGAGCCATGAAGAAACTTCACAGTGAGAATTCACACGAGTGTTCTACATTCTATGAGCAATGAGGAAGGATTAGAACATGAAGAAACTTCACAGTGAGAATCCACACTAGTGTTCTACATTCTATGAGCAATGAGGAAGGATTAGAACATGAAGAAACTTCACAGTGAGAATCCACACTAGTGTTCTACGTTCTACAAGGAATGAGGAAGGATTAGAACATGGAGAAACTTCACAGTGAGAATTCACACTACTGTTCTACATTCTCTGAGCAATGAGGAAGGATTAGAACACGGAGAAACTTCACAGTGAGAATTCACACTAGTGTTCTACATTCTATGAGCAATGAGGAAGGATTAGAACATGAAGAAACTTCACAGTGAGAATTCACACTAGTGTTCTACGTTCTATGAGCAATGAGGAAGGATTAGACCTTGAAGAAACTTCACAGTGAGAATTCACACTAGTGTTCTACGTTCTACGAGCAATGAGGAAGGATTAGAACATGAAGAAACTTCACAGTGAGAATTCACACTACTGTTCTACATTCTATGAGCAATGAGGAAGGATTAGAACATGGAGAAACTTCACAGTGAGAATTCACACTAGTGTTCTACGTTCTACGAGCAATGAGGAAGGATTAGAACATGGAGAAACTTCACAGTGAGAATTCACACTAGTGTTCTATGTTCTACGAGCAATGAGGAAGGATTAGAACATGAAGAAACTTCACAGTGAGAATTCACACTAGTGCTCTACGTTCTATGAGCAATGAGGAAGGATTAGAACATGGCAAAATATCACAGAGAGAATTCACACTAGCACTCTACATTCTCTGAGCAATGAGGAAGGATTAGAACTTGAAGCCACACTAAGATTCTGTGACACTTTCTTGTCATAACCAGAGAATTTTGATAATGAAGTAATTTCCATGTACTTCAGTGCAATCAATCTTTTTCGCCTGTATTAAGCTGTGCACTAAGGAACACTCTTTGTCTCTTGTCATGCAGCCACCCTGACATTTGATTTAAGCAGTCTGTCTTCATGATTGGTTAAGTGATGAATCACACCTGTAAAACAGATGGCTGATTTTCAGAATGCTGTTTATAAGAACATGTTTTATCCCATCTCTGCTAAGCATTATACTACCCTTGTACAGAATCTAACTATCAGTGAGAGGGCCAACAGACTTTTATATTAGACTTAGAGTTAGTCAGCTTGGTGAATTTGCTTATTTCTAAATAATTCATCTAAAGATACATTTATCTTTTTCTTGTAAACAGCATTACCTATAAATAATGACAGTTTTATACTGCTCCAAACCTAATGTCTTTAATCTTTTCTTGCATCATTTTGTAAGGTAAGATCTGTAATATAAGGTTTTTCTGGAAATCTTGTATATTATCTAGCTTTAAAGAGAATTGCTCTCTTTCAACCATTTAACAGATACTTTGAAACAAAGCTTTGAAAAGATAATTTTTGGGCTTGAGATGGCTTAGCAGTTAAGGCACTTGCCTGCATAAATCTAATGACCAGGGTTCAAGTCCCCAGTACCCAGCATAAAGCTGGATGCAGAAAGTGACCCACAAATCTGGAATTTATTTGCTATGGCAAGAGGCACTGGTGTACTCATTTTCTCTCTCTTTCTTTCCTTGCAGATAAATAAAATTATTTTTAAAAAGATAACTTACAATTTCCAACTTAGACATGTTACTGGAAAAAATAATCAGCATAAATGAAAAACTGAAAAATTTTTCATAAATAATACCTTCTTTTAGATCCATAATATTATTTTGTAACATAAGAAATATGGTAACATTGTTTGAACGTTCACCAGCCTGGTAATGGGATATTTTGCTGTACTGTAAGGCCCGTATATCCCCTGGAAGACATTAAGCGGTTACATTGATTTCATTAAATTATTTAAATCTATCATAATAATCATGAGGCTTTATTCTGAATTCAAGAAGTGTAAGCATCCCATTTACAGAGGGGCTCACCAGTCAGACCCTTGGTGCCGCATCAGTGCTTGGGCTGGCAGCACCAAAATCAGCTTCTTTGTTTATTTGTTTGATTTAGATTAAGAAGGGTCTTAGAAGGTGGATAAAATCTTCACTGCATGAGCCCGAGTCCCTGAGCTCAGTTTCTCAGACCCCATGTAAAAGCCAGAAGCCTCCGGGCATGATGGCACACACCTTTAATACCAGCACTCAAGAGGCAGAGGTAGGAGAATTGTTGAGAGTTCGAGGCCACTCTGAGACTCCATAGTGAATTCCAGGTCACCCTGAGCTAGAAAGAGAGACCTACCTCAGAAAAAAAAAAAAAAAGGCCATGGCAGGCATCTGCTGTCTGAGCACACTGTCAGCATCATGGAGCATGTTCTGGGGGCTCAATGACCAGCCAGCCTGGTAGAAGTAGAGAGTGAACATTTTTTCTCTAGCTCCAGATTTTAGTGGGAATGTTTCAAGTTTTTCTTCATTTAGCATGATGTTACTAAAGTTGTGTTGTAGATAGACTTAATTATATTGAATTATTTCATTTCATCTGTAGTGCCTCCAAAGTTTTTATCAGGAGGAGATACTGGATTTTGTAAAGGTAATGGATTTGGCATCTGTTTAAATGATCATATGATTTATGTCTTTGAAAGCATTGATGTAAAATGTTGAGAGTGACTATTGGGTTCTCAGTGCTAATTGTGGCGTCTCTACCACATCTCTCTAAGGCTCAGGAAACACAGTGGAAGAGGAGGCAGGAATGATAAAGGAGCCTCAAGGTAGGGAGGAGTGCTTTGGGATGCTGTCTTCCTGGACAGGAAGTAACGCTGAGTTCACAAGGTCACAGCAGCTGTGAGTAACTGCACAACTGAGTCCCTCAGCATGTGGACATGTATAAAGGAGGATGAATGAAGACATTAAAGTAGAAAACAGACTAGTTGTAAGAAGAAGGGGCTCAAGAGATGGCTCGGCAGTTGAAAGCATTTGCATGCAGAGCCTGACGGCCCGGGTTCAATTTACCACTATCCACAAACAGCGAGCTGCACTCAGGCCTGTGCCTGGCACTTGGGACTGGGAGAAGAAGTGGTTCAGTGGACAGTGGATGGCAGAGGTGAGAAAGAAGGCAATGGAAGGGATTTTGATCACAGTACACTGTGAACATATCCAAAACGGTCAATTAAAAGATTTTGAAATGAACTGAGATTA
The DNA here is from genome assembly GCF_020740685.1 of Jaculus jaculus. NCBI lineage: Eukaryota > Metazoa > Chordata > Mammalia > Rodentia > Dipodidae > Jaculus > Jaculus jaculus. The sequence goes on from NC_059117.1 coordinate 4,443,763, forward strand.
TTACTGGTCCCTAGGCTCAAAGCCATAAAACTTAAATTTCTAGGCTGGAACCCGAAATCTATTTCTGTGGTTCCTAAGGTTTTGGGGTAATCATGAGTCTGAGAAATACTGAGTTTAATCATTTCTAACTTTAATTAATTACATCTAAATGAAGAAGACTGTTTTAATTGGACTTAATGATATTTTTTAACTTCTAAGTATCTGTGGTTTAAAAATATCACTGTTAGTAAGCACTTCAGGGTACAATGTACACTAGCACGTGGAGAAAGCACACAGTCCCAGGAGAACAGGAATACTTCTGCTCATACGTTGTTAGACATAGTTCCTACCTTCCCAAGAAAACAATCTAGTGTCGTCTAAATCCGCTAAGTATCATTCGCTGGTTTTACTTTAACATCTAAATGTGAACCACTTGACAAAAGTTTAAAATTTTACTTAGACTAGCTTACGTTGCATGACTTTTTTATGCCTCAATTTTCCCCCTCAAATTATGCTTCAGAAGCTCATCCACATTGTTTGTAGACACAGTCCATCCTTTCCAGTAATAGTGTCCTCTCCATAGCCCAGATTTATTTGCCTCTTCTACACTTTTGAGCTTGGGGATAATTTTATTGCTCTTTGTACGTCTTGGCAGCTAGCTGCTGGGAGGGAAGAGGTGGATCATAGGAAGAGAGAAAGCTGTGCCTCTTTAGTGAGGGTTCAGAAAGCAGGCACGCTCAGCTACGGACATGAACAAGCAGCTGCTAGGAATGAGGGTCTTCAGAGAAGCAGCTAGAAACTCACAATGTCTATGAAAGCATGATTTGGATGTCGACCAGGATCTAAAGGAGGTCTAGAAAGGAATAAAGAAAAGTTTCTCTGAGTGAGAACTGAGAAAGGTGGGCAGGCTGATAGCAACTTTCCACCATTCTGTTTTTAATTAAGAGATTGTTCTATGTTTTGAATGTTATAAGAAATATTATGAGTAAAGTTCTTATCATTAATCTCAGTGCACACATTCATAGGTTTCACATATACATATACATTTTCATGTTGCAGCCAGATTCACATTGCTGGCAGAAAACTCCAGACCAAGAGCAGCTTGTGGGGAAAAAAAGCTTATTCTGGCTTACAGAGTTGAGGGGAAGCTCCGTGATGGCAAGGAAAAATGATGGCATGAGCAGAAGGTGGACATTCCACCCTGGCCAACATAAGGTGTACAACAGCAACAGGAGAGTGTGTCAAACACTGGCAAGGGGCAACGGGCTATGACACCCATAAGCCCACAACAATACCCTCCCTCCAGGAGACATTAATTCCCAAATCTCCACCAGCTAGGAACCTAGCATTCAGAACACCTAAGTTTATGGGGGACACCTGAGTCAAACCACCACAACATATATATATACATATATTTCACACACATATATATATCATATATATATATATAATATGCATGTATGTACTCACCCACATGTGACCCTCACGTGGCACAATGCTATGTAAACTAAAACCTGTACCTTTCAGGTTAGTTTGTAACTTGCCAGATAAGTGTGCAGAATGCAAACATGCTTCCCACATACAAGCCTGTCTGCACAATGTTGTGTAGAAACATGCAAGGCCTGCCTGTGTGCATCACGAGCATTGGTCCTAGAAATCCACACCCTCCATTTATTTTCATTTTTTTATTAACAACTTCCATGATTATAAAAAATATCCCATAGTAATACCCTCCCTCCCCCCACTTTCCCCTTTGAAACTCCATTCTCCATCACATCCCCTCCCCTTCTCAATCAGCCTCTCTTTTATTTTGATGTCATGATCTTTTCCTCCTGTTATGATAGTCTTGTGTTGGTAGTGACAGGCACTGTGAGGTCATGGGTATCCAGGCCATTGTGTGTCTGCACACCCTCCCTTTTATCAAACAGTACAAAATAATTTGAAGGGCATGGTATTAACCTGCTTCTCTGTCACTAGTGCACAAAGGTGTCTCTTACTGCACAGTCTTACTGACACTGGGTATTTCCCTTACTAACAGTGAGGTGGGCTTCCTGTCCAACATGTCCATTGGATGTATGCATTTCTCATAGTGAAATGTCAACATAGCTATTTTATGTTTTCTCCTTAGGCGGTTTTCCCTTCCCTTGTTTATTTGTAGAAATATTTTTATATGTTCTGGCATTATCTTTCCTGATGTAATGAAATTTTTTATATGTTCTGGTATGGTCTTTCCTGACATAATAAAATATATTCATATGTCCTGGTATGGTCTTCCCTGATGCAATGAAACTATGTTTGTCTGGTTCATGATGCCTCAGCCTGACTACAGACATCAGAAACAATGGTCCCTTTACCACAGCCCTGTGAGGAGGAGGTTGAGTCTGTGATCATTGAGGTCACAAAGCAAAAGGAAATTTTCATTCTTCTTTTGCAATGGAAATTGCTGAGGCAATGTGGTGAAACCCCAAGGCAATTTCCCATTCAGCCTCTGAGTTGGTGCTAAAGGCTCGCAGTCTTAGATTCTGAGTTTCTGTGAAGACTAGGATTCTGGGCAGCAGTGGATAATGTCCGCCCACACAAGGCCAAGGGCAGGGGGCAAGTTGTCTCTTCCTCCCAGATCACTGGCTAGGCTTCTCTCCCTCCCCACATAATTCCATAGTTCATGTCACACACTGCTGTTAGATTAGCTGGCATGGTACTCTGACCCACCACTAATTACACCTCTAAGAATTTTCTTCACTCCCTTTGGAAAAATTAAAGGCTTACCTAATTTGTGAAAATACTAATTTTCCTCTCCTGTATGGGGTCAGGAAAAAACTCTCATGGATATAAGTTGAAAAAGATCAGGACTAATGAAGGATGTCTGTCATTTAATATTGTGTGTGTGTGTGTGGGTGTGTGTTTGTGTGTGTGTGTGTGTGTATGAATGATGAGTACGTGCTTAACACAACACTTTCTACTAAAATTGGGCTTTGTGTTTTATCTAACATCAGCTGAGATCTTATATGTAAAATCAATCCTTGAAATGTTCATGCCCAAAATGTTTTTAATGAGGAATTGGGATACATCTGCATTTCCCCTCTATTTATGTTCGTCTTATTTTAAGAAGTTAGTTGCATAAATATTTATAGAAAGCTAATGAAAGAGGTTATAAACTAGTTGCACCAGCTGTGGTGGTGCACGCCTTTAATCCAAGTGCTACAGAGGCAGAGGTAGGAGGATCGCTGTGAGTTCAAGGCCAGCCTGAGACTCCATAGTGAATTCCAGGACAGCCTGGGCTAGTATGAGATCCTACCTTGAGTCCCCCAGCCCCTGGCCCCAAATGGTTGCAAGGCTAGGTATGTGGAACTGTTTAACTAACATGCATGGCTCTGGATTAAACGCTTTACATATGCATGCACACACACAAACACATACACACACACACACACACACACACACACACACACACGCACACACTGCAGCAAGCCCCCTTGGGTAGCTCCCTGAAAGAGCTTCCAGACCAATCAGACTTCTCAGTCCACTCTCCCTCCACATCCCCTTCCAGGGGAATTTTGTCATTGACTTCTTTGGAAGCAGGTTTCCAGGAATGATTGGGTCAGATGAAGCAATCAGCTTGCAACTCCATGCCTCATGGGCACAAGAGAAGGGGAGGTGGGGAAAGCTCCCAGCAACTGTTAGCTAGCTGTCTGTGTGGTTACTAGGGCCCATCATCGGGGCAGTTTCAACTGGCTGGTAAGGATGCGAGATGTTTCTCGACTTTCTTACTTGTGCAATGTGATTTCAGAAGGAAATAGGAAAGCCTCCAGGTGTGTTCAGCACAAAAACTGAAGACAATCTGGGTGTCATGACAATGGAAATGGGTGATATGCCTCAGCACAGTAAGGGCTTGCTCCCTATGGCTTGCCTTCAACAGTCAGCAGTGGACAAAGATGGTGGAGTGAGGTCACAGAGCACGATGCAGTAGATAAATTGAGAGGGAGCAAAGCCTAGGGTCATATGGAAAACTGCACTCAGTTACTACTGCCAGTCTAGGAGATGAAGAGTTGTCTGGAGTGGGGCCTGTGGACATTCATCCCCAAACAACATGTGCCAACAGAAGGTTGAGCTGGACAGAAGGGAGAGATCATGAAAATCCTGCTGACTTCTCACTCAAAGAGAAAAGGAAAAAAGGCCATTCTATTCACATAGGAAATTCCTGGGCTGAAGCGACTCCTCTCCATGTTCTCTATGGCTATGTGTGCATTGGAGTGATGAGTAGCATGGACACCTTTGGGCTCTGGGGCCACAGGACAGGGACAAGCATCACAAAACAGTGAGGAAATGAGTCCACATTGGAAAGAGCTTAAATCAAAGACATTCTAGCTCCCTACTTCTTCACAATCACCCTCTATATCCCACCCCTCCCTTCCCTCTCCCACACTCAGCAATTATCCCACCTTAAGGAAAGTCAAACATTGCTTCTTTCTAAATACAGTGCAACAAAGATAAAAGAAAAGGAAAGAGGAAGAATTTTGTAAATTGGGATGTCTGGAGAGCATAACTACTCAGTTTGATGATGGACTAGCAGATTCAATAGAACTTGGCAGCCTGTTAGAAAAGGGGCAACTTAGACCTCATTCCAACCACTGAATGGACATATACAATGTGTAAATATGTATGGGATATAGCGAAAATTTGCAATTCCTGTGTACAATGTGCAGTGATCCACTGAGAGGAACCCCAGCACCATAGTAATCCAGTGAAAGGAATTCCAGCACCACAGTGATCCAGGGAGAGGAACTCCAGCATCGCAGTGATCCACTGAGAGAGCTCCAGCATCACAGTGATCCACTGAGAGGAGCTCCAGAATCGCAGTGATCCACTGAGAGGAGCTCCAGCATCGCAGTGATCCACTGAGAGGAGCTCCAGCATCGCAGTGATCCACTGAAAGGAGCTCCAGCATCACAGTGATCCACTGACAGGAGCTGCAGCATCACAGTGATCCACTGAGAGAGCTCCAGCATCACAGTGATCCACTGAGAGAGCTCCATCATCACAGTGGTCCACTGAGAGAGCTCCAGCATCACAGTGATCCACTGAGAGAGCTCCAGCATCGCAGTGATCCACTGACAGGAGCTCCAGCATCGCAGTGATCCACTGACAGGAGCTGCAGCATCGCAGTGATCCACTGACAGGAGCTGCAGCATCGCAGTGATCTTGTCAGAGGAATTTCATCACCATTGTGATCCAGTAAGAGGAATTCCAGAACCAATGCCTCAAGTGTTCATAGACTCTACGTGTTAGAGGTTTCTGTGCTCTTCCAGTTATTTTGAAAAATGTGATAAATCCTGGTTTAGTCAACCTACTGTGCTATAGAGCAGTAACATTACCCTCCTGTCATTGTACTACCCACCCCTAACCTTGCTCTCCCCTCCCCCTACTTGTATCATCCCCTAGTTTCTATTTCTATGAAATTAACTTTTTTCCATACAGAAATTAGAACATATAATTATTGTTTTTCTGTGACCACCTTATTTCACAAGCATAATGCTATGAGTTACATAAGAGTGACCCACAGGTTCATGCATTTACTCACTTGGTCCCCAGCTGGTCGTGCTGTGCTACGAAAGTGTAGAACCTTGAGGAAACGGGGCTTAGGTGGAGAAAGGGGCTTACTGCCGACGAGATCTGGGGTTTATAAACTGACCCTCCTTCCTGTCCCCTTCTACAGCTGGTCAGCTGAAATGGGAGAAATTAACCTCATGATCTTGACACCATGCCTTCCCAGCCGTAAGAAATTTCCCTCAAAGAAGGAGCCAAAGTAACTCCTTACTACCATAAGTTGCTTCTTGTCATGTACTTGGTCACAGCAACAAGAAATGTTACTAATACACAACATCCTCCAGTTTGTAATTACCTCTCACTAAGACTTTACCACACTGGCTAATAAATCATGCATATTTAGCTCAAATTACTTTTTATTCCCAGGTCTTCATCAAAGAGGTCCTAGTGGCTGGCTAAGTATCTGTATAAAGAAGAGCAAGAAAGAGAGTCTGGTTGGATGGTTCATCTGTTAAGGAATAGCAAGAAACACAAAGAGAAGTTAAAGGCTGGAGGGATGGTTTATCAGTTAAGGCATTTTTCTGCTAAGGCTAAGGACCCAATTTTGATTCCCCAGTACCCACATAAGCCAGATACACAAGGGGCACATGCATCTGGAGTTCGTTTGCAGTAGTGGATGCCCTGGCATGTCCATTCTCTCTCTATCTTCCTCTGTCTCCCAAAATGGGTAGATACATTTAAAAAAAAAGAGAGAGAATTTAAAATTCTTTGTGTTCCTGAATTGATCAGTTTTCTGTTACCATGCTAAAATAACCAAGATAATCAACTTATAAGGAGGAAAGGCTTAGGACTAGGGATGTAACTCAGTGATGGAGTATTTGGCTAAGATCTACATTATCCTTGGTTCTATCTCTACAGGATTAAAGAATAAATAAAACAATGGGCTGGAGGGATGGCTTAGTGGTTAAGGTGTTTGTCTGCAAAGCCAATGGACCCAGGTTCGATTCACCAGGACCCATGTTAACCAAATGCACAAGGAGTCATAAGCATCTGGAGTTTATTTGCAGTGGCTGGAAGCCCTGGCATGCTCATTCTCTCTCTCTGTCTCTCTCCCTCTTTCTCTGTCAAATAAATAAATAAATATTTTTAAAAGCTTCATTTAAAAAAGAATAAATATAACAAGGAGGAAAGGTCTACTTGGATTTATGTGTTCAGAGGTTTTAAGCCTGGAGTCATGTGGCCTCATTGCCTTTGGGTCCTTGCAGCTCTGAACATCACAGTGGGAGCATGTAGCAGAGGTGGGATATTCACCTCATGGTTGCCATGAAGCAATAAAAGAGAAACAGAAAAAGTTCAGTGTCCTAGTATCCACTTTAAGTGCATGTCCTCAATGACATTTTCCCACTAGCAAGACCGTACCTTTAAAGTTTCCCACACTTCCGCAAAATGTCATGCGTAGCAGACTAAACCTCGGACATAAGAGCCTTCAGGGAGTACAGTAAGGTGCAAACTGTAGCGCTATTCAATGGGTGGGTCTCAAACTGCAATGTGTGCTTTACCTGTGAGCTTGTTAAGACCAGAATCTCGACTCCCACCCAAACCTATTGCATCATAATTTACATTTTAGCAAGATCCTTCTCCAGGTGTTATGTGTGCATTAAAGTTTGAGAATCGTTGGTCAAGAAAACAATGAGATGAACTATTATTTCATTTTACTAATTTTGCTACATTGTTTGAGTCTACTCTCTCTCTCTCTCCCACATTGAGTTGAGCAAGATGCAGGACAATTACATGGGTTTGACTTACATCTTCAGATGCCCTAAACCAGTTCTCAGGACCTATGAGAAAAACAGTGGCATGAGCACTGACTAATCAGTCAGGTTGCTGTTGCTCTTCCATTAACCAGGCTCTAAGAGAGAAAAATGAATTTTCTCTGGATTTTTTTTTTTTTTTGCCCTTTAACCAAAATATCACTTTTATAAAGAAACAATTAATTTCTTCAATGTAAATTCTGACTTAGGGAAGTCTAAATATATCTTAAATTATATGAAAGGGAGACCTATAGAAAAATTAAAATTAAAAAGCTTTACTACAGCTGGGCGTGGTGGCACATGCCTTTAATCCCAGCACTTGGGAGGCAGAGGTAGGAGGATCACCGTGAGTTCGAGGCCACCCTGAGACTACATAGTGAATTCCAGGTCAGCCTGGGCTAGAGTGAGACCCTACCTCAAAAAACCAAAAAAAAAAAAAAAAAAAAAAAAAAAAAGCTTTACTACTTTGGTTTTAGAAAATTTTTATTTCCAGGTGTTCACATTCCAGATTATTAATTTTAGGCTCTTATTAACTCACAGTGATCTCATATGTCAACTCTATGTTTATGATGTTCAAACAAATACATTCTTAATTTTTTGATGGAAAAAAAAACTTTAGGACATCAAATATTCACATGCAACAATTCTGCTTTAAGTTGTCTGTAGTTATTGAAAATCCTCTTGGACAGTTCAAATTATACTAATAATTATGCAAAACAAAGCCCACAATTTTTCTCATGTTTTCTTCCAAGGTCAGCCATAGAGATTAGAGTAGAAAAGTTAATTCATATAGATCCATTTAAAACCTAAAGTAGAGAATTTAATCACAATGTATTTGTGCCCGCTGTTAGGAGTCACACATTTTGACACCACTCCTGCTTAATGGGTAGCCCTTGCAATCTATTTAGGCTTCTTCTTCTTTAACAACTCCCATGATTGTAAAAAATATCCCATGGTAATGCCCTCCCTTCCCCCACTTTCCCCTTTGAAACTCCATTCTCCATCATATTCCCTCCTTCTCTCAATCAGTCTCTCTTTTATTTTGATGTCATGATCTTTTCCTCCTGTTATGATGGTCTTGTGTAGGTAGTGTCAGGCACTGTGAGATCATGGTTATCCAGGCCATTTTGTGTCTGGGGAGAGCACATTGTAAGGTGTCCTACCCTTCCTTTGGCTCTTACATTCTTTCTGCCACCTCTTCCACAATGCACCCTGAGCCTTGGAAGGTGTGATACAGCTGAGCACTCTGTCACTTCTTTCCAGCTTCCATGATGCCTTCTGAGTCTTCCCAAGGTCACTGCCATCTGAAAAGAGAAGATTCTCTACCAAAAGTGAAAGTAGCATAAATATAAGGGTATGAACATTAAGGGAAGTGCTTAGTGGGCAGTTTGATAAACATAGTATATATATTTAGCCAGACAGCAGGAAGCGTTACACCCCTAGGGCTCATGACTAGCCCTGTTTTAAGTTTTCAGCATTAGGGATATATTCCCTCCCATGGAGCAGGCCTCCAGTCCAATTAGAGGGCAGTTGGTTTCCACCATGACAGACATGTCACCATTGCATAGGAATGATGTAGAAATATAAAGGAGAAGCAATCCAGCCAATCAGAACATCAGTTGACACAATACAAAGGAATGGCAAGCCTCTCCGATAATGACCCTTAACACAAATGGCCTGACTCAGCAATGAAAAGATGCAGACTATACACATAGGCATAACTCCAGATAGCACAGGAAATAGCCCAAGAATTCATGAATTGGACTAAATGACATTAAAGTGTTTTTGCATAGAAAAAGATACTATCAGCAAAGTGAATGAATGCAAGCTGGGAGAAAGCCTCTCCAGACTTCACACAGGGGACTAATAACTGTAATTCACAAAGAATCACAAAAATTAAACACTAAAAAATTACAACTGACAATAACCAAGCAGGCTAATAAAATGGACAGTTCACAGAAGAAGTAATGCAAATGGTCATTAAACACTTTAAAGGGTGTTCAATATCCATAACCACCAGAAAAAGCAAATTACAACCGCTTTGAGATGCCAGCTTAACCTGGTCACAATGGCTACCATCAAAATCCCTGCAACAAATGCCAGTAAGAGGGTAGAGAAGTAGGAACTCTTACTAGCGCTGGTTATAGTGTGAAGTAACACAGCCATTGTGGAAATCTATCTAAAAGTATCTCAACAAACTAGAAATACAACTTGCACATGCATCAGCCACACCACATCTGAGCATGCACCATAAGGAACCCACACTCTGCCACAGAGATACTTGCACAGCCACACTCATTGCTGCTTCGTTTTCAATAGCTAAGAACTGGATTTGGCTTACATGTCCACTGACAGATGAGCAGGTCATGAAAAGGTGGCCTATATGCACACCATAGTTCTACTCAGCAGTATGGAAGAATGAAAGTTTTAGATTTGCAGGAAATGGATAGACGTGGAAAGAATTCTATTAAGTGACTCAAACTCAGAAAAAAAAAAAAAAAAACACATGTTCTCTCTAGTATGTGGATACTAGCTTATAATATATATAAGTACGTGTGTGTGTGTGTGTGTGTGTGTGTGTGTGTGTGTGTGTGTATTTATATTGGGGCATATGTGGGTGAACCCCATAAAACTATAATGGTAACCACGAGTGAGCATAAAGAAATGGGCTGGAAGAAGGATAAGGGCGGATGAAAGGACATGTGTGGTATGTAAGCAGAAGAAGGAGGGTATTGGGGATGGAATAAGAGACCTGGAGGGCAGAAGGATTGGGGACATGAGAAGTAACTAAAGCAGATTGTATTTTCTTTTTATTTTTTTTTTCCTGTTTTTGTTTTTATATTTTTGTTTTTCAAGGTAAGGTCTCACTCCAGCTCAGGCTGCCTGGAATTCCCTATGTAGTCTCAGGGTGGCCTTAAACTCACAGTGATCCTTCTACCTCTGCCTCTCTAGTGTTGGAATTAAAGGCATGCGCCACCATACCCAGCTCAGATTGTATTTTAAAATGGCAAAAAATATCTTCCAACTAAAAATAAAATATATAAATGTATGGTTATATCATAGTTTAAAAATAGCACATCATTTTAAACGATATGTATTCTGTACATACTGTTAGGTATATTGAATTAATTTATGTTAATACTTATAACTATATTTTTACTATTATGGATACTGAATTAATTTGTTATTCATATTTCAGAACCATATTTTACATGTTATAAGTATCCATAACTGAAACATGGCGATTGAGCCAGAAATGAATGTTTGATTGAATTTTAATTTCTTAAACAATGATCAATATTGTTATTATTATTTGTTTCTTACATCACTATTCCATCTTACACATATCAAAACTCATACATAACAATGAGCTCTGGGTTGCCAAAGAAAATTTGTTTTTGCACTTGTCTTTAAGTCTTTGTACATCAATTCAACAAAGACACCTACAAGTGCTTGATAAATATTTTTGAAGGCCCTAAATCAAACTAAAACAAAGTTTTGCATGAAACTGGCTTACTTCATTTATATAAACATTTGTGGCAGTCTAACATGTAATAAGATAAGGCATATGATATGGTTGATCTCATCTAGACTGCATTTTCTTTGTATGCTTCCTTCTCAATAAATAACAGCTTTTGTGCTGGATTCTCTTAAGAAGTCCTCTTGCTTTCATCCCACACAGGGCACAGGATGTGGCATCTTGATTGGCACCAGAACACCTAAGTTCTGGCATCTGGATTCCCTTTAGCTATCCTCTCCATCTTAGCCCACGTGGCACATAAGAGCCAACATGTTCATTAGGGTCTGATTGAGAATGGGCAGCCACTGGTTTCCCTTTCGGAATTCAAGCCCCTTAATTTTGTGGGTATAAATTACTTGTCCTTGAGGCTAGGACTCCTGCTGAGTTCCAGCATACAAATTCCCTTCAGCAAAAACTATTGGGTGAGAAAGATCAGCAGGAGGAGGGGGAAGAATGGAAGATGATCACAGGGGCAAAGTATAGGCAAAGAACAATGACGTATGTGTACGACACTGTAAATAAATAAATGTCCAGTCATTGCATTCAGAAAGAAAAGATCAGCCCAGAAAACACAAGATGGCATTCTCTGCCCTGCAAGGTGTGGGAAGGTTCGTGATATGAAACGTGCATCGTCACGTGACCATTATCTTTCTACGTGTGACAACAAGCAAGTAGCGGCAACACGGAGTTTCACTTGCGCTTGGGAGCCCCAGATTTTGTGGGACCTTCACTACACACTGCAGATGGAGTGAGTCACCGGTCTAATGATTGAAGTGTCTCTAGTCCCCTTTCCTTCTGATGTCATGTAGATCAAACCTAATTTTCAAATTTTACAGGTAGTCGTTCTGACATGACTAGCCCCTTCCAGAGTCATGTCATCAAAAGTAAGTGTCTAGGTACCACCATGAGTCAGCTCAGAGGAATCATCTCAGGTGAGGTCTCAGAGATCCATAGGCAAAACAAAGGCATTCCTGACAAGGGTGAGAGCCCCCTCACCTTTTCATATGCACTTCAGTTTTTAGCTTTCTGAGATGCCTTCGTAGTGATTTCCACAGTGTCTATATCAATTTCTACCGCCACCAGTAGCAGATAAGGGATTTCCTTTGTCCACCTCCTCTCCGGTATTTGTTGTCGTTTTTGTTCTCCATGTTAGCCATTTTGTGTGAGGTAAGAAGAAATCTCATTTTGCCATGCAGGAAAGTTAAAAGCATGACATCCAGGAAAACAGATGGAACTGGAAGTGGTACATTAAGCAAAGTGCCCCAGACGCAGAAGACAATACCGCACGCTTTCTCTCATACACAGGTCTGATATTTTAATCTTACATACCTGCATATATGTGGGGCGTACAACTCATGAAAATACAAAGGAGACCGGGAGAGTAGAATGAAAGGTCTTAGGAGAGAGATGAGGTGGGGAAGAGACGAGGCAAGTCAGGGAGGAAGAGGAGCCGCGGGATAGGGGACCAAGTATGTATGAAAATGTCATAATGAGACCTGTTATCCTGTATACTTATTTTAAAAACCAAAACTAAATACCCAACCAGAGTATAACACTCAACAAAGCCAACGTCAATTTTTAAAATTTTTTTATCTGCCCTCTCACTCAGTTAAATGTAGAGCTCCTGAACTCTGCTCACTTCAGCGCTTCAAGTGAGTACACCCATGAGTTAAATACGCACTCATCACGCCCCCTTTATGCATTTTGTACATTTGGATTCTTTTCATAAAGTTTCTAACTTAATGAACCTCTCTTGGAAAGCTTCTGACCTGGGTTTCACATCAACCACTGCAGTTTCATTTAAACAAACATGATTTTCTCACGTAAAATGTGAAGTGTTTTTTTTTTTTTTTTTTAAGTCAGCCTGTTCCGTATTAGTCATATTAGTTACTTTACTCATTGTTTTAACCAAGTAAATACCTGACAAGAAGCAGCTTAAGGAAGGAAAGCGTTGGTTTGGGCTTATAGTTCCAGGAGTGCTGTCCACCACAGGAGCTGGACACATTGTGTTCATAGTCAGGAGGCAGAGCAGTAACAGGAAGTGACGCCTACTATAAACATCCAAGGCCCATTTCCTCCAGGAAGGCTCCACTTCCTATTGGCTCCTCAACCTTCCCAAGCAGTGTCCCATTGTTCAAACACATGAGCCTGTCTATGGGAGACATTTTACATTCAAACCACACTAATGAGACACCATTCTGGCCCTATGACTTATTTTCATTATTGTTTTCAAAGCTCAACTCTCCCAAATTTCTGATTACAAGTTGAGAGTGCCAGTTCTTCCATTGGCTGGACTTGTTGTTTCTTCCTACCATGCCAGCATGATGCTTTCCTGTATGGTTTATAAGGTGTTGTTAGGGCTCATCTTTGGTGGGGATAACAGTTCTTGTGAGAATTCCATGTTATTCTGGAAATGTAATATAAAAGGATGTATCCAACTGAGGCTTGGGAATTTTATGTTGTCTTACTAACCTCTCACATGAATTCCAATGGTGAGAATAATAAATTTGGATTTCTAGTCTCAGCATCAATTTCATTTTCATTCTTCAGTAATGACAAACCTGCTGCTTCTCAAGCCTTGCACATAGAAGTTTTTAATTTCTTACAGGCACGTGAGGGCTCAAGTCTTAGGGCTGCTGATGAGCCTAGAGAAGCCACATTGTACATAGAAGTTTTTCATTTCTCACAGACATGTAAGGGCTCAAGTCTCAGGGCTCCTGGTGAGCCTAGAGACACCACATTCCAGCCTCTCACTCTGCAGGCAAGCCTTGTCTTCGTCCTTGAGCAAAACTTTCTACCCTGGACTCCAGGCCTTTCAAGCCACTTCCACACCAGCTTGGACTGCTGTGGGCTAGGTTTGCCCCCTTCCTATTGAAGGAGAAACAAAAAACAGGTAGCTTTCTTATAGGCAGTCAGCCAGAGACAAAGGAGAACATGGATGCCACCTTGCATGGCTTGGTAAGACTAGAACTTGTATCTGGTCCACTCTCAGCCAAGATGGCTGTGAGCAACAGCCCCTCAGCCACAGTGCTTCCTCCTGTTTCCTCAGCCTAGCACACCTCTGGGCTGCCCCTTCCTAAGTCAGCCTTTAGAGTCCACCAACCAATCATCTCTACTTCACACATGGGCATCTGATGACAAGGCTCATCCCAATTGGATGTTTAATTCACAAATGGGCCTGGTACTTGTCTAACCCTCTTGATCCCTTTTTACTCTCCTGGTCCTTGCTTTGGTAAGCTCCGGTGGGGGAAGAATTTTTGTTTGCCTGTGTGCTTTCCTGCCTGGTATATGGATGTTCTGCTACATACGTGATGTTTCTTTAACCTTTCTGCATCCTTCAGTGTCCTATTCCTCAGTCTTTTCTGACCTCCACCCCCACCGTGTAAGTGTGATGGTGAAGGGAAACTTTTAGCTTGGGCTCCCATACTTTGCTTTTGATTTCCATGTCTGTGTGTGTGTGTGTGTGTGTGTCTGTGTATGTCCGTCCATCCATCTGTCCACAGTTTTTCCTGGGAAATTTCTCTTTGAAGGAGATTCTCTCCATTCTCCCCTCTCCCTTTCCAGCCAATGCAAGAACAGAACTCTCTTTGGACTTGAGTTTTTCACCCAGCCTTTCCCCTAGATCCTCATTCTCCCTAAAATATAGCCTCATCAATCATAATTAATCCCTCTTGGAGTACATTTTGTCAATTCTTTACTATTCAAGTATGAATCCACAAGATGGAGTCCACAGGCCTGGCATTTCCTGCATCTTTAGAGAATTTAATCCCTCCTGGACCCAAAATCCTGCATCACTGTTACACAGAAATTTCCCTTTCATTTTTCAATCAGGGCACTTATTGAGGCTTTAGTGTGGAGTATATTCAATAGTATAAATGGTGCCTTTGACATCTTCCAGTTGTAAGAGCCCCAGGACTCTTTCTCTCCTCCCATCTGGCCACTCTCAGACTAGGTCTGAGGTTCTGAGAACACCCCTAGTTATGGTAAAAAAAGGAATAAAGGATGCCTATGGGCTGGGGTGAGAAGTTGCAAATACCACCTCCCCCAGCCCCTCCTCAGCACATTACCCAGGGCCCTTCCCTAGCAGGAACATTTCCCTACTCTTCCCATTTAAAAAAAAAGTCCTTTCTCACTTCCCTGGCTCCTCTTACTCTCACTTCCCTGGCTCCTCTTACTCTTTTGCTGTGTGCACCTCCTTCTCTTTCTCCTTCCCTTTCCTTCTCTATCTCCATCTTTCTGTCTCTTCCACTTTCTCCTCTCTCTCTCCCTCTCACTCTCTCTCTCTCTCTCTCTCTCATTCATTAGACACTTAAGCTCAGGAAAACATTTGCCTCAGTGGACTAGCTTTACCCTCATGTCTAACATATGTTTCTACAACCAGAAATTGAACCCAGGCTGCTGTGGTGACAGAACGGAATTTTAATCACTCCATCACCAGGGAGAAAGAAGAAAGGCGCCAGAGAAGGCCAAAAAGAGGGTTTTATGGGAAGAAGGGGGAAAGCTTTCCTACCAGGGAGGGGTCTTGGGTGATGTTCTGAGGTAGATCTGGAAGGTGGCACTGCTCTTCTTCCCCAGATGCATCCTCCATCACCATAACAGGAAGTGGTACCAGAAGTCCAGATGTTGCCCAGGAAAAAAACCTCTGGGACACTTGAAAGAAAAAAACAAAGACTATGCTTGTTCTAAAGGTGGGACGATTAAGCTTCCAGAGTGACCCATGTTCATTCCTGTCCTTCAGAAAGCTGTACTGGTGGGGGTGGAAAGTGCTCACTTAGAGGAGGCCGGCACACACAGCAGTCAGGTTTGGCTGAGAAAGAGACGAGGGCCTCAGCCCTTGCAGTGGTCAGTGGTTGTTAATAGACTCATAGCTGGGTAAATAAGTGACTGCTGAAGAGGCATGGCTGCCCGCTGCTCAATCAAAAAGGATAATCGACATGTCATCCCTTCCAAGGCTCAGGAAACTTTGAGAAAGAGGTGGTGGGAAGAATGCAAGAGCTAGCAGAGGGTTGGACACGTTGCTCAGTAGTTAAAAGTGTTTGCTTATGAAGACTGTCAGCCTAGGTTTGATTCTCTGGTACTCACTTAAAGCCAGATGCACAAAGTGGTACATGTGCCTGGACTTTGTTTGCATGGCAAGAAGCCCTAGTGTGCCTATTTTCTCTCTCTCCCTCTCTCTGTCTCTCTATCTCTATCCCTCCTTCCCTCCCCCCGTCCTTGTAAATAATGAAAGAAAGATATTTTTTGAAAGATCTGGGGAAAATGGGTGGGGTTTTATATGGCATTTTTCCTCAGGGCATAACATGGTGCCATCTTGGAGTAGAAAATGCTTTGGACCGGTAGCGATGGCAACTTTGTAGCCAGAACAGTAGTGACACCATGCCCTCAGCAATAATGACGGAGCTACGAGCACGCCCTAGTGTATGGGGAGCAGGGGAACACAGGACTGTCCCCTGAGACTCTAGCTATTGCTCTGTCCTGCTGTCTCCCGCAGAGCATGTGATCTTTGGAGATGCAGAGGGCTCTTGGCAATGGAAGGTGAACTTGAAGGGGTACTCCGTGGAGTAGCTTCAATGATGTCACCATCCAGGATGATGGGGGTACCTTACAGTGACGCATCTCCCTGTGAGTCACCAGTGCTCTTGGAGACAACCCCTCATCTGTGCTCGGTGGGTCATGTTCAGTCAGTTACCACCGTCTGTGGCCTCTGAGTAATCTCCGTGAACTCACTGGCTCTCCCCTCTCCATGACTGTAGTCTGTGGTCTGAGCTCTATCTGCGGGGAATAGATGCATATTCATATCTCCCAAGGAAACACAAATTCATAATTCATAAAATTAAAGACTTGAACTTACTTACTGAAGCAGCATTCTTTACTACAGGGAAAACTGACCACTCAAGAGAGTGTTTCCCCAGTTCTGTTTCCCATAAAATTGTTTCTAATGGGACAAATATATCCTTCCCATTAGAAGGTTATAGACCAACAAGAAAAAAATATCAAAGAAACTATACTACAGAAAAAATTTATAAAATTCTGTTAATAAGGGCTACATAGATGGCTTAGTAATTAAAGGCACTTTCTTGCAAAGTCTATCTACCTGGGTTTGATTCCCAGTGTCCACGTAAAGCCAGATGCACAAGGGTAGCATGTATCTGAGGCTTTTTTCTATCTCTTTCCTCCACTATGTGTTTCTCTCTCTCCCCCTTCTTTCTTTCTCAAATAAATAAATAAAACTCAGTAGCAGAGGCCAGAAAGCTAGAAAGAAGATATAAAGGGAATAGAAAGGGAGGGATGGGTGGACTTAATAGGATGGTATGGTATATGTGTAAGTAGAACAGATTAATGGGGGGTGAAAAGACTTAAGTGAGGTCAGGGGAAGAGATTGAGTAAAGGAAAGGTTGAGGGAAAGATAATCGAATTCTAAGAAAATATGAATAAATCATATGAAAACCTACTCTTTTGGACAACTGAACACACAGGAGCCATACATTGTTACTAGAAAATTTTCAATGGCAGGGTTGGGATACCTTCCAGGGAGTTGTTGGCCAGGGAAGTCCCTAATACCCCCAAAACATTACAAGCCATTGCCAAGGCCCTTGGTTTCCCACCAGGAATAGATGGTAAGACCCCAATGCTGAAGACTCCACATACTTGGGCTGCAAGATTATTGAGAAATCCTGCTGGAGCTGAGCTGAAATCCTCCTTTAGGTAGATCAGCTGACAAAAAGCTGAAAAAAATATATACTTCATACAGTTCAAAGGTAGAGAGAGAAATCACCTGTGAAGATACTCATCAGTGGACACTGCAAGCCTTATATTGGCCAGCCAGGCCCAATGAGCCAACAGGTACAGTAGTGACATGTCTGTTTGGGGGGAAATCAACCACCCTCTTACTTGACTGGAGGCCCACTCCATGGGAGGGAATACTCTGATACTGAAAACTTAAAACAGGGGTAGTCATGAGCCCTAGGGGTATAATGTTTGCTCACCAAAGTGTCCAGTATGTTCATACCCATATATTAATGCTACTCTCACCTTCGGTTAGAGAACCTTCTCTTTTCAGATGGCAGTGACTTTGGGATGACTCAGAAGGCACCATGGTGCTGAAAAGAAGTGACAGAGGAGTGCTCAGCACTGAAATATCTCTATCACACCTTCCAATGCTCAGGGTCCACTGTGGAAAAGGTGGCAGAAGGAATGTAAGAGCCAAAGGAAGGGTAGGACTCCTTACAATGTGCTCCTCCAGACACAAAAATAGCCTGGATATCCATAACCTCACAGTGCCTGACACTACCTACTCAAGACCATCATAATAGGAAGAAAAGATCATAACATCAAAATAAAAGAGAGACTGATTGAGTGGAGGAGGGTATATGATGGAGAATGGAGTTTCAAAGGGAAAAGTGGGGGAAGGGAGGGAATTACCATGGGATATTATTAGAATCATGGAAGTTGTCAATAAAAAATAAAAACAAAATAAAATAAAAAGCTTATAGCATACAAAACTATCTGTGGCATACAAAATGAGGCCAATTCTGTTTTGATGTTTAAGCTGGTTTTAATTTTATTTTTGACAATTTAGTATGTATGCAGTGTATTTTAGTCATAGTAGCCTTTCCATTGTCCTCTTTTAACCCCTCCCACTCATTCCTCACAGTAACTTCCTTCTTCCCATTTCTACTACATGTCTTTATGTCACTTGGGGGGTCCCCTAAGTTTAAATTAGCATTGCGGTCACGAGTGTGATTGAAGTAGATCAGTTACTGAGTGAGGACAACTTACCAATGGCTGCACCACTAAGAACATGACTGCCCCTTCTCAAGCAACCACTGGCTGCCAACAGCTATCTGGAGACAATTTGTTTAGAGAGAGAATTTCTAACCAGTAGATGTTTGAAAAATAATCAGTTTAATAAAGTCATGAAGGAAATCAACAACAAAAGTACTGAAAATGATGGTCCAATGAATTTATTTGAAGGATTAAGATTTTTAAAATTCAGGTTTAAGGAGGATAGACACAGACAATGCAGAAATGGTATCTGAGACAGAAAGAGGATCTCACCTATGAAAGTTGATACAAAAGAGTAAATAAGATACAACAACACAGGAATAATTAATATACTATGATCACATGGTGCTTGCTTTAATGATTCATGTATGACTAAATGTTAGGATGCCATATTAATAGCTTCCAGGAGAAAATCATGCAATTATATGTACATTCTTTGAGAAAATCAAAACTCTTTTCTTTGCATCTTTCTTTAAAATGCTCAAGCATAAAGTTGAAAGTATTTTACAATGCCCCTTCTTGTACCCATGAACTGCCACTAAATTTTGCCCTACTGTGTATACTTACCCATCTGTTTTCATTCTTTAATCCATATTAACTCATTTTATTTCCATGAATGTCTTTGTAAAATATTCTTGCTTTTTTGTTGTGCTTGGGCTCAAACCTAGAACCTACCAAATGACACGCCAGCATTAGACCAGTGAGCTACAGCTACAGCTTATTGTATTCATTCTCGACTGAAAAATAAACTACTGGGGCTGGAGGGATGGCTCAGCAGTTAGGTGCTTGCCTGCAAAGCTAAAGAATACCGGCTCAATTCTCCAGGACCCACATAAGCCCGATGCACAAGGAGGCCCATGTATCTGGAGTTTGTTTGCAGTGGCTGGAGGCCCTGGTGTGCCCATTCTCTCTCTCTCTCTTTCCCTGCCTCTTTCTCTCTCCCTCAAATAAATAAATAAATAAAATATATTTTTAAAGAAGCTATTAAGAGGCTAGAGAGATGGCTCAGCAGTTAAGGCAAAGCCTAATGACCTGGGTTTGGGAATTCCTTGTAACCATGTAAAGCCATATGTACAAAGTGGCTCATGTCTCTGGAGTTTGTTTGTAGTGGCAAGAGGTCATGATCCACCCATTCTCTCTCTCCTTTCCTCTCCTCTGTCTCTGCCACCCTCTCTCCCTTGCAAATAAATAAAATTTAATTTTTTTAAATCTATTAAGAAGGGTGGATAGATGGACACTACACCTGTATATATACATATACATACATACATACACATATATATATAATATATATATATATTATATATATATAAAATTTCTCTGCTATTGTTTGCATACAGAATGTTCTCCAAAGGCCCATATTAAGAATTTGCTCATCAGCTTGATACTATTGGAAAGTGGTGAAAACCTTAAGCAATTGGACCTAGGGGTACATTTTAATTCGTAGGGGCCTGACCTTGGAAGAGATTCTTTTTTCTCCACTTTCCAGTCACGGAGTTAACAGCTTTGCAGCACAAGATGCACCTGTCATTATAATGTGTTGCCATGATCCCAAAGCAACAAGACCAGTAAGTCACAGATTGATTATCTAACACTGTGGGACCAAATAAAACTTCACACTCTAAGCTAATGAACGTCACGTATCAGTTTCAGTAACCTAAAGGCCAGCCTTATACTTGGAGGGGAAGTACAAAGAAAATTGCTAGTCCAGAGTCAAGACAAGGATGCAACGGTTACCATCATTACCCTACATTTTTCCACAGTCTCGTCAACAAAACTGATAGTCGAAAAAGAGAGAAAAAAAAAGTGGTGTCTGAAAGGTATAAGAAAGGAGAAAAAATATTTTTATTTGTGCATGATAAACTAATATTGTGAGGTAAATTCAAGAGAATCACCTGGAAAATGATTCTAAACAATAAGAGAATTTGGTAATGAGGTAAAAATTAATATACAATTACCAACTTTTCACATTTAAAACCATCTAGGATCTATTCTAATGTATAAAACAAAATATCTTATTTATGATAGAAATTTTTAATTTAGTCACACACTTCTTTTTCCATTTTCGAGAGAACAAGGGAGAGAGAGGTGGAGAAAGAGGAGAGAGACATAGAGAATTGGTGCACCAGCGCCTTAGCCACTGCAATCAAACTCCAGAAGGTTATGCCACCTAGTGGGCATGTGCAAACTTGCACTTGCTTCACCTTTGTGCGTCTGGCTTACGTGGGATCTGGAAAGGCTTTTCAGGCAAGCACCTTAACTGCGAAGCCATCTCTCCAGCCTGTCATACACCTTTATAGCTTATATTCTTTTTGCACGCATGTGTTGTGTATGTGTGTGTGTGTGTTTATGTGTGTATTATATGTGTATATTATGTGTGTGTGTGTGTGCGTGTGCATGGGTGCACTTGCATGTGTGTGTGCCTGTGTGTATCTGCATGTAGGGTTCTTCTGCTATCACTGTTGAGACAGAGGCTCTCAGGAAACAAAGAGCTCACCACTTAGGCTAGACACACTCTCCAACAAACCCTAGAGATTTTCTTGTCTCCCCTTCTCCCACTATTATTGAATCAGGACCAATCTGATCTTTCACGCTTTTTCATGTTTTATGAAATTGTGAGCCACAAGATTCAGTGCATTAGTACTTGCAATTGTTATGTCTCCTTGAGAAATCGTTTCCTTTATTACTTGTTTATCTTTTTGGTTTTTTGTTTGTTTGTTTGCTTGCTTGCTTTTCAAGGTAGGATTTCATTCTAGTCCAGGAGGCTGACCTGGAATTCACTATGTAATCTCAGGTTGGCCTTGAACTCATGGTGATCCTCCTTCCTCTGCCTCCCAAGTGCTGGGACTAAAGCCGTGCGCCACCACGCCGGCTTCCTTGTTTGTCTTGTTCGTCTCTGAGCACTACTTTTGGTTGAACGTCTGCTTTATACACTATGACACTCGCAGGCCTGGGAGGCGGCTCGCTGGGTAAGAGCGCTCGCTGTGCAGCCATGAGGACCCGAGTCCAGTCCCTGGCACCCATGTAAAAAGGTGGAAATGGGTATGCATATGCCTATAATTCCAGCCCTAATGGGGGCAGATGCAGGAGGATAACTGGGCTTTGCTGGTATAACTGAAAAATGGTGAGCTCCAGGCTCGGTGGGAGACTGTGCCAAGAAAACAAGGTCAAAGACCCATAGAGAGGACACTTAACGTCCTCCTCTGACTTTCTGCACGTGTGCCCATCTGTGCTTACGTTGTCTGCACACATGCATACACCACATGTACATATACACACTAAATACATACATACATACATACATACATACATAAAATAACATAAATTTAAAAAATAGAGGATCACCATGCCAGGTTATTCATGGTTTCCATATGCTTGGAAGGTGAATTCCAGCCATTGACACTCACCTTTTAGATGTCTTTGCCAGGGAGGTGTATCTTTTGGAGACAGTTGGATCTTTTTTTTTTTTTTTTTTTCTTTTTTTAGATAAGGCCTCACTTTAGCCCAGGCCAACCTGGAATTCCCTGTTTCCCTATGTAGTCTCAGACTGGTGTGGAACTCTTGGTGATCCTCCTACCTCTATCTCCCAAATGCTGGGAATAAAGGCCTGTACCACTATACCTGGAAGATCTTGTTTTTAAATCTTGTCAGCTGCATCATTTCACTGGTGAGTTGAGGCCATCTGTATTGTTATTATTGATTAGGGTTTGATATTTCCTATGACTTTTGATGGTGATTGCTGCATATTTGTAGCTCTGTTCTTCTTCCCCCATTAGTATTAGGAGTTTTCTGTGTTGGATAAGATAGGTTCCTTCCTGGCTCTCCTCTCTTCAACTATTTCTCACATTAATGTATTTTTCCTATGTTCTCATGGATGACACTAGGTTGTTCCTTATGCCATGTAGGATTCTTTTAAGAACTTTCTGCAGTGCTGGCTTGGTTGTCATGAATTGCCTTAATTTGTGCTTGTCTTGAAATGTTCTCATTTCCCCATCAATTTGAAGGGATAACTATGTATAGCAGTCTTGCTTGCCAATTTTTTACTTTCAGAGCTTGAAATATTACCTTATACTTTGTTGGCTTTTTTGGCCTGCTTACAAGAGATCTGATGTTATTCTAATGTATTTGCCTTGTTAACAGCATGGCATTTTTCTCTTTCTGATTTTAAAATTGTTTTATTGCTTAAGAGTTTTGATATCTTGACTGTGCTGTGTTGTGGAGAGATCCTCCTCAGATCTAGTGTTCTAAATGCCTCTCGTTTGGAGAATTTTCTGACATAATTATATTGCTCAATTGTCTATGCCTTTAAATCTACTCTAGCTTTTTTTTTATAGTCAAAAGTATTTTCACAAAATTTATTCCTACTGATCATCAGAGTAATCTCACACCATTAATAAGACGAAATTTATCAATCCCATTTTAGACATGAGGAGACAAAGATAAAAACATTTGTGGAAAATGTGAATTATGGCTGGGCATGATGATGCACACCTTTAATTCCAGCACACAAGAGGCAGAGGAGAGTGACTTTTACACAGAGCAGCATAGGAAGAGAAATATGACTAATAAAATGACCCTCGTTAGCTCCTATGTTTCTGTGTGTGAAAAATTAGTAAATTTCTTTTTCATAGTTGAAGCTTTTGATAAACCTATCTTTTTTTGTTTTTTAACAAGTTCTCACTTTGTAAAGTATAAGCTAGCAGCAAGGGAAAAGAGGCAGAGTACCAGGAGTCCTTCAGGGATCCCAGCTCGTGGGATGAGCACATGCGAGGGAATCTTAATCTACAAACACGAGGAATCTTAATCTACAAACACGAGACATCAGGGAGAGGTGAACGAATGAGCAGGAGGAGCAGGCACGGAGGCCCCACCATCACGTGAGGGGCCAGTAAATGATACTCTAGCTTTTCTTTATTCCATGTGATCTTAAGTTTTTAGTCTTCTGGATTATCCCAATAATCTTAGAAGTTTTGACATGTTTGTTAATTATATATATATACATATACATATATATACATATACATATATATACATATACATATATGTATATGTATGTATATGTATATATATGTATATGTGTGTGTGTATATATATGTATATGTGTGTATATATATGTATATGTGTGTATATATATATATATATATATATGTATATGTATATATATGTCTAAATACATTCTTAACTCTGCCTTGCCCCATCGCTGAAATTCATGCATTGTCTCCTGTGTTGAGGATGCTTCCTACCATATTGCTGTTTGCTTAATCGATTCTTTCACATCTAGAATCTGTTTGGTTCTTTTTCAGACTTTCAATTTTCTTGTTGAATTTTTCCTCTGTTTTTAAATTTCTAAGTTACTGACTACTTTCATCCACGTTGTTTAGACTGACTTCCTTATTCTGTTCGTCTGCTCACTTGAGTCCTCTATCTGGTCCTTTGCTCTCCCTTTTCCAAGTACAACTCTGAATCCTTTCTCCTGCATGCCAGTGATCTCGTTGTCTTTAGTTTCCACGTTGAGAAGATTGGACTCATGGGGATGTCTCTGTGCATTGTTCTTTGTGTTTTTGTGTCATGTTTTGAGCATCTGTTGAGAAAGATGTGTCCTTCAGTTTTTTCCTCCTTTATCACTTTTTTTGGTCTGTTTTACTGTGAGTCCTCCTGGTGAGTTGCCTTCACTTGGATTTACATCTCCTATTTTCACTTAGGGGGAGGGTGGCTTCAATGACATGGAATATTTTAACAGCAGTCCTGATGTCAACATACAGTAAAAGACACGGTGTTCTTCACCTGCATTCCTATAAGGGTCAGAGACGGAGGCACTTGGGTATCATTTGAGAAAAATGTAGCTCATAGTGTTTCAGAGGTAAAGATATCAATATTTAAGTGGTAAAATGAGGAAGGAATGGGAGAAGGGAGGAAGAGGAGTCACACAGCAGTGAGGAGGAAAGTATGTGGATAACAGCATAGGAAGCAGTACAGAAATGATGCAGTTATGAAAAACAACGTAGGTGCAAAAAATAAAGATTTTCCAGCAAGACACAAGAGATAACACAGTAACCTAACAATTAATGTACAAAGTTCTAAACAATAATAAAAATTAAAAAAGAGCAATGACCTGAATTAGAGGATATTTTGCTTTCAGTTTTTCATCCTCGTTGGATGACTGGTCTCTCCCTTTCCCTGTCTTTTATGTCAGGTTGTTGTTCTCAGTAATCAAACTGGTTGACTATTTGCCCACCCAAATTGGAAGGACTTCTTTCAGTAAAGTCCACTTTCTGTCAGCATTTCATGATCTGCGGCCCCACTTCCACGTTCCAAGCTTGATTCTGGTGTTTTGGATCTTTCCAGGCTTAGAGGGGCATACAAAGCCTGTCCACCTGCATTGACATTTGTACGCTGTCAGAATACATTTCTAGACTCCCCGTCACACTTCGAGCTATCCTACGCAGCTCACCCAGCAGCGTGGTGACGGAGGTAAGGCTTTCGGCAATGGCCGTCTCCCAGGCTCAGCTTCAGGTCCTCTGCTCACACTTCTGCTTCTCTCCAGCACATACACCGCTCCAGCCTGTACTCCCTGCACACTGTATCCAGTCTCTGGTGGCTTTCCCACACCCGAGCCCTCTCTCCAGCTCTCAGAGTACCTGCTGTTGGCCACAGCTGACACTGGCCAGTTGGAACACCACGTCACGTCATGCTTGGGCACAAGTGTTGGCTTGGCTCCTTCCTTGTTTATTTCAGTTTTCCTTAGATGTTTCTCTCTTAAAAAAAAAATCCTCTATGGGCTGGAGAGATGGCTTAGCAGTTAAGCGCTTGCCTGTGAAGCCTAAGGACCCTGGTTCGAGGCTCAGTTTCCCAGGACCCACGTTAGCCAGATGCACAAGGGGGTGCATGCGTCTGGAGTTCGTTTGCAGTGGCTGGAGGCCCCGGCGTGCCCATTCTCTCTCTCTCTCTCTCTCTCTCTCTCTCTCTCTCTCTCTCTCTCTGTCTCTTTCTCTCTCTCTGTCTGTCACTCTCAAATAAATAAACAACAACAACAACAAAAATCTTCTGTATGTGTGAGAATCAGAGGACAACTTGGCAATTGGTCCTTACCTTCCACTTTGTTTGAGGCAAGGTGTATTTGTTTTCTCTGTGGCATAAGCCAGGTTAGCTGGCCCACAAGTTTTCTGGGTTGCTCCTGTCTCTGCCTCCCATCTCACAATGGGAGTGCAAGGATTACAGATGCTGGTTTTGCCACATTTGGCTTTATGTAGATTCTAGGATCTGAAGTCAGAGCCTCATGATTTAGTAACAAGCACTTTCCCACCACTCTATATGAACAGGACCCTTTGTGCTTTAAAAATATTTTATTTACTTATTACTTGAGAAAGAGAAAGCGGCAGACATATAGAGAGAAGAGGTGAGGCAGGGCCTCTAGCCACTGCAAGCAAACTCCAGATGTATGTGCCACCTTGTGCATCTGGCTTATGTTGGTTCTGGGGAATTGAACCCAGGTCCTCAGGCTTCATGGGCAAGCACCTCAACCGCTAAGTCATCTCTCCAGCCCCCCTGTGTGATTTTATCTGAACATGTGCAGGCACATCATTGAACCTGGCATGTTACCCAGAAGTTTGTTTGTCACAACCTGAATATGTAAAAATTTTGCATCTAGCTTGCAGAGAATTTCTTCTTCTTTGGAAAGAAGTTTCTCTCCTTGTTGCACATGAGAGCGCACACTGAGCAGAGCTGTTTGCCAGGATTCTCACCAGGGTACGCAGGTTCCTCAATGGCAAGTGTACGAGCAGCTCTCTCTTGGAATTTAGGGAACGGGACAGACTTCCTGAATACCGTGTACTGCTATGTGCAAAGGGAAGGAACTCAGGAGTCTGCAGAGAAGTCACTATGCTCAGAGGCACTGCATGTGGGGCCACGTCTCACAGACACATCGACATCTGAGTTTCCTAGGATGGGCAGTTAAGTCTACTCTGGCTTTGGGGTTTTCAGAGTCTAGTGTATACTATAAGTTTATGTAAGTATATTCATGTGTTTGAATATGAAGAAATTTAAATGTTACTATGGAAAAGGAAACAAGAAAATAGATAAGCAGATCATGTTCTCATATAAACAATATTCAATACACAAAAATGGCAGGTTTCTTAATGTAAAAATTTAACTTAATCCCAGTAAATACAACAACAGTTTGGTTTTTGTTTTGTTTTGGTTTTGGTTTTGGTTTTTTGTTTGGTTTGGTTTGGTTTGGTTTGGTTTGGTTTGGTTTGGTTTGGTTTGGTTTTTCGAGGTAGGGTTTCACTCTAGCTCAGGCTGACCTAGAATTCACTAATGAGTCTCAGGATGGCCTCGAACTCACAGCCATCCTCCTACCTCTGCATCCCTAGTGCTGGGATTAAAGGCGGGCATCACCATGCCTGGCTGTGCCACCACTCCTGGCCAGTTTGGTTATTTTTAAGCTGGACTGTTGACAACACATTTTATGGGGAAAGGTTACAGAGCAAGGAGCTTCTGTAATACTGCCATTGTAATTCTGATTAAAATCAGAAGGTGACATTCAATAAATAGAATGGAACAATGGGACAGACACATGGACAGAAGTACAGGAACACAAACCCAATATTCACTTGCAAAAGTATCGATTGTTAACAATAATAAAATATATAGATTGTTGAATGGCTGATTTTAGGATAACAGGCTCCCTGTTTTCAACTAAAAGCAAATTGTCAGCCGTGCTTTACATCTGCGCTGTCATTTGTTAACCCTATTGGATATTATTTCTTGACTCTGTGAGGCTGTTCCAACACACTGTGCCCCGCCCTTGGGCAGGGAAAGCAACCATGCCCTGGGCAGGGTGTGGGCAGAGGTGGGGAGGACCAGGAGGGGAGCGTGCTCCTCGGCACCTGCGCTGGGTGCCCTGGGGCGCGGCGGATTCCAAGTGCATTTTGTGAGCTAGCTCCCTGCGCTGAGCTGGAAAGGGATGAAGTGGGCTCACTGAGCAGCTCCTGCCGGCTGGTGGAGCCCAGCCCGGAGCCGACACCCCCGGTACCAGCTGGAAGGCTCCCCAGGCAGCCCGGGTCTGAGTCTGCAGAGGCTAAGGTGTTGACAGCTCGAGCTGGGAGGGCGGGAGGGGGCTGCTGGATGCAAGGGCAGATGACGCAGAGAGGACCCAGCGCCGGGGGAGCCCAGAGGTGACTGGGGACACGAATCATGGGAGAAGCTTCTCGTGAGAGTTGGGCTGTGGGTGCAGTGGTGGGAGCGTACACACTTGAGCCTAAATAAGAATCTATTCTACATTACCATCCAGTAACCAGACCAGCTTTGGATGGCTAATTGGTGGAATAACTCTCAGCTTGAAGTATGTCAACCCTTTCTGCAGATTAGAGGAAATTTCTTTTAAACATTTTTATTTATTTATGCGAGAGAGGCAGACAGAGAGAGAAAGGGCGTGCCAGGGCCTTAAACTGCGCAAAGGAACTCCAGATGCGTGTGCCACCATGGGCATCTGGCTTTACGTGGGTCCTGGGGAAATTGAACCTTGGTCCTTTGACTTTTGCAGACAAGGGCCTTAACCACTAAACCACCTCTCCAGCCCCGAGATTAGAGGAATTTTAAAAGCAACATTTTCCTGTCTGTTCAGAATGCTGGCCCTGTCATTAAGTTACATAACTCTCCTCCCGCAGCTCTGGCTTGCCTGCCAGCCTCTGCTTGCAGCTGTGCCAGTCTTCCGGAAAGCCTCGCTCTGTTCCTGCACGATCTAGAAGATTCCCAGTCGCTGGGGTCCGGAGGCAGAGACTAGCTGCCGCAGGAAGCAAGCGCATCGCGCCCTTTCTCACGCAGATGGAGGCCGGCTCCCGCGCCCACGCCGCTGCGCCTCCTCTGTTCGCGCTCACCGGCCCCGGCGCGGCCCCGTCCCCAGGACAAGCCGCTCTGTTTTGCAGGGGTGGTTTCCTTCTCGGGGCTGGCACTGCCCACCAAGCAGAGGTAGCTCGCGGCAGGAAGAGGTGTGCCTAGCGCTCACAGCTGCCAGAGGAAGTTTCCTTTTGGAAGCAGCCAGGGAGCTTCGTGCAGGGCCCGCACCCACCCGCACGCCACCTCCAGCAAGGCCCCGCCTCTCGAAGGCTCTCCCAGCTGCGGCTTGAGCTTGAGGCTGAATTGCAAACAGATGAGGACACGGGGTGCCTTTCACATTGGGGCCACTGCCATGTCTTCAGGACCTGCTGGGCTGAGGTCTCGGCCTGCAGCACACTGTTACATTTAAGGCAGCACTGCATTAAGAGTGAATCCATGATCTTTCCCTCCTGTTAGGATGGCCTTGTGCAGGTAGTGTCAGGCACTGTGAGGTCATGGATGTCCAGGCCGTTTTGTGTCTGGGGGGAGCACGTCGTAAGGAGTCCTACCCTTCCTTTGGCTCTTACATTCTTTCCGCCACCTCTTCCGCAATAGACCCTGAGTCTCGGAAGGTGTGTTAGAGATATTTCAGTGCTGAGCACTCCTGTCACTTCTTCCCAGCACCATGATGCCTTCCGAGTCATGACATCAAAATAAAAGAGAGACTGATTGAGAGGGAGAGGGGATATGATGAAGAGTGGAGTTTCAAAGGGGAAGGTGGGGAGGGAGAGAAATACCATGGGATATTGTTTATAATTATGGAAGTTGTTAATAAAAGTATTTTTTTTAAATAGTGAATACAGGGGCCTGGGGATATGGCTTGGTGGTTAAGGCATTTGCCTGTGAAGCCAAAGGACCCATGTAAGCCAGATGCACAAGGGGCACATTCATCTGGAGTTCATTTGCAGTGGCTGGAGGCCCTGTCATGCTCATTATCTCTGTGTCTGTCTCCTCTCTCTCTCTCTCTCTCTTGCTCTCTCTCTCTCTCTCTCTCTCTCCTTACAAATAAATAAAAATAGAATAAAAAGGATAATTGGGAAGACAGACATGGTGGTGCATTCCTTTGAAAAAAATAATAAGAGTGAACATAAATGGTTAATTCCTTCTCCACAGGATTCAGTGGCACTTGACTTGGCCTCTGGGGAAAGAGTTCCTGGTCCCACTCCCCGTTCACACCTGATCCCTCTTTCCCAGACAATCTCCAAAGCTGGAGTGGATGGAGACTGGTGTTGGCCTTGGTTCTAGGCTTTCAGGTCTCATCTGTTTTCATCCACCCCTCCTCCATCCTCCTCCTCCTCTTCCTCCTCCTCCTTCTTTTAATTAGTTATGGTCATATTCAGTATGTAAACAGCCCATGTTGGTACCATCCTCACCCTTATCGCTGCCGCTCCTCCAAAGGAACCCTCCTCTTTGGGAATTCAGGTCATCCCCCTGGGGATTGTGGGTCGTGCCTTGTGGGGGCAGCCATCATTCATGGGGAAGAGGCAATGTCTCCGTGTGTAATGTCCCAATTTGTGGCTCTAACCATCTTTCTACTCCCTCTCCCACGAATTTCCCTGAGCCACGTTGTGTTCGTTTTAGGTCTACTTCAGTGACGAGTCCATCCTTCTCTCTCCTCCCTTACTGCTGTTCTTCCTCCGCCTCAGCACAGCCTCCCACCCTGCACGTCTGCCGCCTCTCCCTCCAGCAGTCCTCACTTCCATTAACCTCGTCTTTTAGCAGGCAGGGCCCCTTGCCCCCAGCCTAACTGCTCTCTTGCATATCTGCCTGATACACAGCATTTGCAGGATAAGGGGAGCTTTGTCAAGGGGAAGGAGTCTAGCAGCAAAGGAAACCTTTTCACCCTCAGAGATAGAGACTGAGTCTATCTGCCCTCCAACTCCTGAAAGCCTGGGATGCTGCCTGGCTCCAGTGAGGAGCTTGAGCAGTACCTACTGGGAGTAATCTGTGTGCACACACCTCTTTCAAGGATGCTGCAAATGAAGAAGTGAGAGGAAAGGCTGTAGATAGGGGAGAACCGTGTGAGTACGGAAGGTTTCCAGTTGCTGACTATCACCACTTCACTCTGGAGTGTTTAACAGATAACATTACTTTTTGTGCTCATGGTTAATAAAATATCATTTGAAAACTTAAATTTCCTTGCAGCTGGTCTCAATTAATGAAATTTATTTTTTAATTCATTTCATTCCTACAACTACTGACCAGTCTCACATCTCAGCACAGCTGAGGAGACATCCTTAATAGGAAAAAGAATTAGGGCAGTAGCTACTCCTCATTCTGTTCTACCTCTGCACCTTCCACCTCTCGGGCATGAGGACAGGACAGAAGCAAGGGACAGGGCCAGCCATGGATATAGTCACGCAAGTCCTCCAGCTCCCATGGATGTGGAACATTGGCATGGAAGTGACTGTTGTTCTCCAGGACAACCTGCAAAGCCAATGTCTCACACTTTCGCTTGACCTTGTGCTTTGTCTCATTTCGCACACACGTTAATGCTGCTGTTACCCAGGCCAGCTCTCTTACCTGACCAAGGTAGTCACCTCCCAGGTGTCAGGACTCCAGGCTGCCCCCTGCTCTGGAGTTCATGGGAGCTCTGTGCACTCAAGGTTTCTGCCCTCTCTCTCCTTCCCACATAACGAATTTATTTGGTAACCCAAAGGTATTCTCCTTACTCTAACTCCATCTTCCACTGGAGTATTCAAAAATCATTGAGCAAGTTGGGCATGGTGGTACATGACTTTAATCCCAGCAGACATAAGAATTGCTGTGAGTTCGAGGCCAGCCTGGGCCAAAGCTAGATTAATCTTTCCACCCCATCTTCTGCAAATTGCCCTGAGCCATGTTGGGTTCTTTTTAGGTCTACTTCAGTGATGAGGTCTGGGAACTTCTCTGTCTCTGGATATCTGGTCTGGCAGGAGTTGAGTGTTCTCTGTGTCTACCTCCTTCACCCTTGTGCTGGCACCAGGTTCACCAAGGAAGCAACACTCTTGCTCATTTCCCTAATTACTTTTGCTTTCAGCTGGGGCCCTGTTGAGGTGCAATGGGCTGATTCTCTCCTCGGAATCTGCATCCATCAGAAAAAATTGAAGCAAATTCTCCAGTGGAGATTGAAGTCAGCACCAGATAAATGGGATAACCATTATTATTTTAGATAGCATTTAATAGGTGTAAGCCCTCTTGTAGCCCATGACTTGTGGGAGCTTGATAATGGAGAGCAGGCTTTTTTTTGGATACAGTTCTGACTTGTTTCCCAGCTCCAGCTATGGGTTCTGTTCCACTGAGCAGATCAGTTAGCCAAATAAAGAGCAGATGGTTACTCACCATGGCTGTGTACCACTATTGCACTGTATGAGCATCACATCAGCTTGTTTGCTGCTGAGTAGCTTAGACCATGAGTTGCTTGGACAGATCTTGGTCGTTTCCCCCAGTCGCCTATGTAGCACCTTCTGGCACTAGATGAGCTGTCTGGGGACTGACTCTCTTTCAGATTCTAGCCAGGTCACTCCATGTTCTGTACCAGTGATATATGGTGTCTTTTGCAGTAGGGTCTTACCACTAACCTTTAGTGGGTCATCAAGTACTCTGACAGAAATCTGTTTTCTTTTGGAAAACCTTGTAGGTCTCTCTGATCAGCAGCTCATTGTGGATGTTACCCACATGTTGGTACTGGGAGTTACAGGTCAGCATCAAGGAAAAGAAGGAATAAAAAGATAGGTAATATAAATGAGATAGAGAGAAGAGAGAGAGAGAGAAACAGGAGAAGATTAAGGTCAGTCTTCATCATACTCTCTCCATGGCCCTGTGTTTCAGGTGTTCCCTCTAAGGACCTGATGAAGGTTCAACCATTAAGTCTGTCTTTCAGCATATCGAATTTTATGGTACCATTGCCATTTGGGTCCAGTTTTGTGTCCCCCATCCCTACCCTTATACTGCCCTCCCACTCTCCCCTCCCTATCGTCTGGTCCTTGAGATGCTTATTATGCATGTCAGCATCTCAGGCTGATTCAGGTTAGGAGCCACAGATGAGCAAGACGATGCGCCGATTGTATTCCTGTGATTGTCACTTTGGGACTTTTCCATCCTTTATTCAATGAATCTCGTCTGTTTTACTTGTGTATCGTCATCTGTGTGCCTAAGTTTTTGTGGTCACAAGACAAAGAACTTGCCACTAGGAAAATGTGCAAGGGCACTCCCCCTTCCCCTGGGTTGCTGGTGACTTGTCTACAGGGAATCCTCATTCTACAGGCTACAGACACTGCCCCCCCCCCACACACACACACACACAAGTGAGTGGAAAACTACTCAGCGCTGCTGTTAGTTTCTGCCTGGGAAAATACTCTTCTTTTTTTCTTACGAACTATTGAACCCAGAATAAGTCTTTCATATGGGCTTCTTGCATGGGAAGTCTAGACTTTTGAGTCTAGTGTGTCACTTAGCATGTAACATCTGGTTGTGAGGCATTTGGTGTGTGGCTCACCACTTCTTGTTCAGTTTTTCTTGTGTGAAGAGAGAGTAACAATGTATTTTGTCATCTGGATTCACATAGTTTTCAGGGAAAGATCATGGAAAGGAGAGAAACGTTAGCACAGAGGATTATTTGCGTTTTCGGGAAATGGTGTGGCGAGGTTTTCTTGGTTTATGGACCTCTAACCACACGTGTAGACTTCATTAGCTACTACTCTGATGGCAGGACCTTAAATTCCAGAACATGGATGAAGAAAAGCTTTCCTTCTCTCTTGCTGACATCCAGCCCCTCCTTCGGCGCTCAGGGGAATCTGTCCATCCACCAGCAGCTCCAGGATCACATGCGGGACTGATGGATGACTCAGTATCTACACACTGTTCTGTGAGGGCAAGGCCAATCACACTTGCACATGGCATGGGAAGGATGGTGTGGCATGGCGAATATAATAAAGAATGTTATCTTTACCTTTAAAAAGAAACTTGAGGGCTGGAGAGATGGCTTAGTGGTTAAGCGCTTGCCTGTGAAGCCTAAGGACCCCGGTTTGAGGCTCGGTTCCCCAGGTCCCACGTTAGCCAGATGCAAAAGGGGGCGCACGCGTCTGGAGTTCGTTTGCAGAGGCTGGAAGCCCTGGCGCGCCCATTCTCTCTCTCTCCCTCTACCTGTCTTTCTCTCTGTGTCTGTCGCTCTCAAATAAATAAAAAAAAATTTAAAAAACTTTAAAAAAAAAAAGAAACTTGAAGAGACACACCCTTGTGAGGTACTAAAGAAAGTAATGATACCCAGATAACATGGGGGAGGTCCAGCTACCCTGAAGCAGTCCTTGGAACGTGCCCACTGCTCTGTTTGAGAACTCAGGCCAGCAGATGGTGCGTAGGAAGCCTGGCTGTGTCCTGGGCAGACACCACGCGTCCGCTCTCTTAGAGGAAGCGTCGCCGAGCCGCGCGGGTGCAGGGCTGACCCGAAGCTCAGGCGGGGAGCAGGAGCAAGAAGCCTTCCCGGAGTCACGGGTGTGGCGTACGCGTCTGAAAGGCCTGGGTCTCCTCAGGTCAACTTAAGAAACTGGCCTTGAAACTCCATTTTACAGATGGAATGATTGAAAATAAGCTAAGCAAGATGTCAAAAGATGCTGTCAGTGGTTGACAAACCCTAGCTTGTGAGAATCTAAGGGATTTTTAGGTTCAGAGTTCGAGACCAATGTCTACTAGCTCTAGGCCTAAAGTTGAGCTCCTGAAACAAGAACCACTCCCTGCAGCACAGTCGGCAAAGACGGCGCCCGGGGAAGCTGAGTGCGCGACCCCCACCACCTGAGCTGAGCTGAGCTGGGGCGACGGAGCTGCAGGCCAGCAGACCAGGCTGACCATCCATTCATTACCTGGACAGGCAATTTATGCATTATTTCTGAAAAGATGTAAGAGAAAGAAAGAGGACTCCAAACGGCAAGGTAAAACTGAGTAAAACAAGTGAAGAAATCAGGCAAAGAGAAGATTAAAAGTAGGAGAGAAAGAGGAGTTGAGAAGTAAAGATTAATGTATAATGTGATTTTCCAGGGCATTGGCTAGGGATCGACAAGACATTTGGCTTTGCAGGCAGACCCGGAATGCAAAAGTCTTAAGAAATCTACAGGGTCCACGGACAAAGAGGACCCTGGGGCTTTACCCCTGTGGTAGAAAAACTGGACAAAGAGCTGTCTGTCCCTCCAAACCAAATGAACCCTGATAACGACCTTGCGAAGTTACAGCAGAGGCCTCTGCTTCTGCCTCTGCTGGGCGCAGCCTTGAGGCCACAGTGGAGCAGAGGAAGTCATCAATTCCACATGCCTTCCAAAGAAAGGATTTTCCAGGTTGCCTAGGCCTGGACGTGGGGCAGGAGCTGCTCCAGGCCAACAGGGAGCCATCGGACCCCTAAGCACTACGGCTGGTGGCCAGGGTCAGACGGTCCTGCACTGTGAGCCCTGGACAGACCCAGCCCTGGCCTCTTCCTTTTGGGGATCCTGAGTGAAACCCCAGCAGATGAGGTCCCACCCCAAAGCTCAAACCCATCAGGGGTCTGACCTGCACCTGCGAAACAGGCGTGCTGGAACCTACAACTTTGCCGCCTGGCTTTAATTTTATCTTGGGAGCTTGGTGAATTGTGCTGAGCATTAGAAGGAAATTAGTCTCTTCTTTCTGCCCCTTCTTAGTTTTTATTCACTTCCTTCCTCCTCCACCCCATCCCTGGTCTTAAAGGGAAAGGGCTCCCTCTGGAAGCCACTGCTCTGAAGCCTCCCTTGCCCCTTCCCAAGGAGCTGTCAGCCTTCCCATCTGCTGCCTGCAAAGGCAGCTCCCCTCTGCCATGGCCAAGGTCACATACCACTGACAGACACGCGAGTGGAGTCCTGCATGAGGCCCGCAGCGTTCACTGGTCAAGAGGGAGCACCGAGAGTCGGAGGGAGCACCGAGAGTCGGAGAGAGCAATGCAGACTTCAGGGCCCAAGGCTCCCTGCTGTGGTGGGCCAGTGGCCAGAAGGGACCCAGGAGAGGGGCGGGATGCTAGAATATTTCATATCATATCCGGAACTTGAGGAATTGTGCTGGGACCCTTCACAGACTTGGTGCTTCAGGGTGTGTGTGTGTGTGTGTGTGTATGTGTGTGTGTGTGTGTGTGTGTCTTCAGCTGAATAAATTTTCAACAAAAGTAAAAGCTGAAGTTTTAGGGCAAGAGTCCACATTTCACAGGTGGAGATTTAGGACTTGGTATTCAGTAACAACTCTTGATTTTTCTCAGGGCAGAGGTCAGATAAGGTGGTCCAGCCCACCTCCCCTGGGTAGCTTTACAGACCAGATGTCACACACAGGACTGGGAGCGTCTTTGGAGAAGACATGAGGAAGAAAGGCAGAGAGGGGAAGAAAGAATGGCCACAGATCTCTCTGCTGTTACCTCATTGAAATGTCAACTTGACAAACCAAATCTTTCCTATCATCATCGCCCAGATTGCTCTCTTTCTTTTCTACGACTCTGGTACGTAAGCCCAAATTCAGTTAGCAGGTCTGGCCGATTCTGTGTGCTGCTGGTGTTGCAGCCTCCCATCTCCTTCCCGTCCTCAAACCCGCAGAGCCCTACATAACAGAGCTGCATCTGGAAGACAGCCCTGGCCTTTCCTCCCGCTCCGGGGCAAAGTCCCCGGCCGCCCCAAGCTGGTGTGGCTGCCCCCTGCTGTCCTGCCTCGCTCTCATCCTGGATCTGCCCACACAGTCCATTCTACCTCAGCAATCTTCTTGCTTGTTTGGCCAATTCAAATGCATCCTTGGGGTCACAGTTTACGCACCTGCTTTCCCTAGGGGCCGTCTGCAATGCCCCGCTGGCCATCGAGCAGATTCCGCAGGTCCTTCGGTGTTGTGCTCTAGCTGCTCTGTCCCTTGCCAACGCCTGGTTACTTGGCAATCTCTCCTGAGACCTGTTATGGCGGGGTGTGCTGTTCTGTGGGGTTTCTGGGACGGATGAAACTGTTACCTTCTAAGTATTTCCTGAATTAGGAAGCGGATTAAATGCTGGCAGTCACGGCGGGAAAAGAGCGAAAGCTCTGGAGTTAGACAAGATCCATCAGAATCCGAGGTGTGCGCGCTCCTGCGAGGAACCGACAGAACGGGAAGTGCAACCCACAGGCGCATCTTTGTGTCCACCTTCCTGTCTCAGTTCATCTGTCCTTATCAGTTATCTACCATCAACTGCCATCTGTCTATCTCAGGCTGAGATTTAGTCCAAGTAAGCGGCTACTGTGTAACTGTGGCACGTCTGGCATCTACAGGGCAGTCCAGAGGCTGCAGATCAGGAAGTGTTGGCGGAGCACAGAAGTCTGAAAGCAGTCTGTCTGCTAATGGAATCCTCTCCTTGTGGGTGACCTCACCCTTCCATTCTCTTCAGGCCTTCAACTGATTGGATGAGACCACCCACATTGTAGAGCCACCATCTGCTTTACTGAATGTTACTGATTCAATGCTAATATAATCGAAAACAACCCAGTAACGTCTGGGCTGCTGTTGCACCCAGTAAAGCCTTGAACACCAAGACAAAGTGTTGGTTAATGACTGTTAACCATATGATATATATGAAAGTGGTGGCAGATTATAACAGCTTGTGGCATTGTTGCCATCTTGGATTGTGCTTAAGAATCCTTCATGATGTTCGCATGATAACATCACCTAATGATACTTTTCTCAGACCATAACCCCTGTTTTAAGAGATGCATGTCTGGGAACTGTGGGTAAGCCAACCTGACTTACAAACTTCTCTGTCACACAAGATTACTAAATAAATGACTTAAGGTTATTTAGCCTCTGTTCTCTTCCCACTAAAGGCAAGGTCTCCTTTCCAGTAGGTGGGTACGATTAAAGCAGACCAGCTGGTGAATAGCTACGATATCACCTGTCTCGTGAAGGAGAGTCACTCCTATTCCAGCCCTACGTATAGGCACGTACCACCTGTGGGCTGTGTGCCACACGTGCCCAGAGTAGCTATGCACGTGGCCCAGTGCATTTGTAAACGCCAACATCATGTCAGAATGCTGAAAGACTGGGCACCCCTGGTACAGGGAGAGTCGGGTTAAAGAAGAGATTTGGAGTGAAGTCTCATTTCGCTCCTCTGCACTCAACTCACTAAGGGGGTACATCGTGAAGGACGAGGCCCTCTTTTCTGTCTCCAGAGGCGGGCTGCGGCCTGGAAAGGGAGTATGTACAGAATGGAATGTGCACTTCCTGAGATCAAAGTGGCGAATGAACTCCTGAGTAGCGCTAAAACCCATGCTGGGATTGGAATTGTATGCTTCTGTAGGTTTCAAGCTATGGAACCATAGAAGCCCAGAAAACCAGATTTATTTCTACACAGGACATTGAGCCCCTCTTTGTCCCCGGATGTTCCTGTCTTTACCATATGTATGCCGCTGGAGGTGCAGTCTTGTTTCCAATCTCCCTGAAATAAAGATAGTTTAGTGTGACAAAACATGCTTTCTTTGATAAATGTAAGACCCATAGACAATTTTCTATTTTAAGGAAATTTAACTCTCTTTTTGGTTAAAAAAAAAAAAAAAAGAAGAAGAAGAAATATTGCCCATCCCGTGTGTGGCCTGAACACAACCCTCAAAAACATCTTAGAGGTTATCCATCAAAAAATGTTTAAAAGGAAATACGTTGTTCCTAATTACCCTTATCTTATTATTATATAATACTTGGTAGATTTATTTTTTAACCTATAATCTTATGCCAAAAGAAGCTGTTTAAGCTTATTCTGTTTGGGGACTGGAAAAGAAATCGAACATGCAGGACTATGTTTACGATTTTAAATTCTACTCCGTTACTTTTCCTTGCAGCTTCATAAAGACGGTTGTGCTGCAGATGGACTTTTGGCCCAGGGTCAGCAGCTCTCCCTGAAGGCTGCTGGGGAAGGCCTCGGAGAGCTCAAGGCCAGCAGGCAGCCATATATTTCTTCCATAATCCTGTATGCGTGGGCGACGCATCAGGCATAGGTATAAATAAAATGTTCTGACTCCACATATGGTATTTCAGGTTTACAAATCCTTCACCAGCTTTTTCCATTCCTATCAGCAGTTTTATTCATTATGGGACATCTAGCAAGTCTCCTTTCGGGATTATTTGAGAAGCAGCAAAGACTTCCTGTGAAAGGAGCATGTAAGATTTGTGCAAAGGTTGAGGGCCTGTGGGAGAGAAACCGAGATAGCCAACTTCACATGTTTGAAGGGGTTTTCCTAACATGGGCTTTCATGTCCTTGGGATATCACCCTGTAGTGCTGTGACTATGGTGATGACAAAGTGCTCTCCTGTTTTCCTGAAGGATCTCAGAGTCACGGCTGATGTGTATCCTATTTCCTGTCTATATTCTGTGTGTGTTTCCACTGCTTTGGGCATCTGACCATGGGAAATCAGGCTCCAAAAGTGGACCTTCAAAATTCAGAGACTAAAGCATGTCGAGCGTGCCCTAGCAAACCCAAATCTTGCTTCCACTTCTACCCTTCCATGGAAGACTGGGTTTGGGAAAGTTGTGAGAAACTTAGTCTTTGAATAAAAAAAAAAAAAAAATACCCAAAAGATAGATGGGTGTTTCCTGGGAGGCCAGGTGACTGCATTCACAAGAAAGCCCCAGACCTACTATATAACTGGAGAAACATTCCTGCACTGAGCTTGGCATAGGAAGCTCAAACATGCGGGCCAGTTTGACCCAGAGATTTGTGGACATGCTGCCATCTGCTCCAGCCAGTTCTATGCCCCCCATAGGGAACTGCGCGTGAATGAAGGCATTAGATAAACCAGGGGGGCAGGTGCTAGGCTGGATGGTGTCTGTCCCTGTCCAGTCACAGAATTATCAAGATTCTACTTGCTAATGACCATTCTGAGATATCCTCTCAACCCCTGGCAACACTATTATAGCGTCTGGTAGACCGGCATCCTCGGCTACAACCAGAGCCGCAGAGGAGCCCACCTTGCCAGTGACCAGCGAGGATGCTTCAGCTGCGGTCCTTCTGGTTGCACAGCCCTCTCTGGGAGTTGGGAGAAGCCTTGCAACAGGTTCCCATGGCTGTGTGCGCTTGTAAAATGTATTCTACGTGAGGTATTTTTAGCTCTCATTGCTTAAGACTGTTTTCTTTTTCAGTTCCCCTCCCTCCATGTCATTATGCTGGAGTGGCCCATGAAGACATGAGCACCTTGAGCTCCAAATAAAGAGAAGCTGAGATGGCAACATGTTTAGGTTGGAGGAATTGGAGGATGGTTTCTGCCTTCCAAGTGCCGACCATCCTTGTATAGGAACGACTGGCTACTAGAAATCTTCCTGTAGCTGATACAGATGCCTGAGTCTCAGGCCCGAGGCAGGAGAAGGCACCAGGGCTCATCATAAAGATGCCATTGATGTCACCGCATCAGGCGGCTGGAGGTGCAGCATCAAGGAGAGGCAAGTGTCAAGTATGCTAAGCAGGAAGCTGACGTATGGGAAATTCTCCCAAGTCAGGTACGTAAAACGCAAGCAGAAGACCTTGTTTTCACTCATCACTAATAACTCGACGGAGCAGAGGTCCTTTCCTGTCAGAAATATAAGTATGCCAGCCCTGATATGAGAATTTTACACAAAAGAGTTATTGTAGTTCCCATACGTATTAGCTACTTTTCTCATTGCTATGACAAAATACCTCACACACGCAACATAGAGAAGGGTGGGTTTAATTTTGATTATAGTGCCAGGATTCTGTCCAGCACTGCGGAGACGATGTGTCAGCCGGAGCCTGAGACAGCTTGTCACACTGATAACATTACATCCAAAGTTATGGAGCAGAGAGAAATGCAGCCAGAGCCCTCGGTCCCTGGAATGGTGGCACACACCTTTAGGGTGAATATTCCCTCCTCAGTTACCCTGATCTAAAAACTTCCTTGCAGGCATGTCCAGAGGTCCATATCCGTGGCAATGCTAAGTCTCACTAAGAAGACAAAATCAACCAGCACACCGTGGTTTAACCAAGGGCATGTTTCTAAAACTTGTGTTGTGTCTAGGTTTAATTTCTTATTCTGTGTGATTGTACATAATTGTATATCTTCACTTTAGAATTGTTACTATTGTTACTTTTTTGCTTATAACAGGACTCCTAACACTATATAAACCTTCAGGCCCCAGAGAAATCCAGATAAGCCACAGACTCATGTTCCAGCTTACTTCCAGTCCGGCTGTCTTCCTAAAGTAGGGTTCCGGTAGATGAGTGTCCACTCATTTGAATCTGTTAATTACTTTCCTCCCTTCCTAGATGGGTGCCATTCCCCTTCCCCTCCCGTGCCTCGTGCCAGGCCCCCAGTGGCAAGCACAGCATCAGCTCCTTTGCATGTGCTCTCCCCAGCCACAGAAATCCAATGCTTTCTTGCTAGTTCAATGCTATTTTTATCCTTCAGAATAAAGCAAGACAGAAAATCGTGCAAGCATCATGAAAACCGTCCAGGGCTAGTGTGACCTGAAGGAGCTCAAGTGACCATTGCTGAAGTAGCACTGGGCGCTTTCAGGGCCCAGAGGACTGCCTCTGCAAGAAGCTGGCCTTATATCCTTGGTGCTTGCCCATTGGTACATAGACACGGAGAGCTGGGAATGAATGCTAGTTGGTAAAGGCGTCTGGCCAGCATCCTCCTCTCTGTCCATTTCAATGTTCTGCATGTGAATGCTATATAGTTTTCCTTTATTTTTTCTTGTCTTCTCCTTTATCCATGCCCCATGACATTCTTTTTCTTCAGTGTGTGGTCTGGATTCTGTCAAAAGCTCAGCATGCTACCCATCCTCCCTGTCTGTCCTGTCACCTGGCTGTGAGAAGGGCAATACCACCTCAAGCTCCTACCCTCAGCTGGGCCACTCACCCCCTCCCAAAGGAATGGTCATAAAAATCCTCAAATGCCATTTTCTCTCTCCCTCTCTCTCCTCTCCTTTCTGTCCTTCTTTCCTGAAGAGCATATTTCTCCATCTCTGACTGTATCTCTGTATGTTTCACTGTCTCTGCCTCTTCCTCAGTGACGCCTGTCTCTTTCATTCTCTCATTCTCTCTCTCTGCCTGCCTCTTCCTCTCCTTTAGTTCTAAGAGTCACATCTCCCAGTTGGGTCCCTGTGTACACCACACTTGTGGCCCCTTTCCCCTCCCCCTCCTGAACTGCCCTTCTCGGAGTGAACCCTAGCGATCAGCATGTGCCAACAGCCTTGGGTCCCCTCTCCCCCCTTTCCTGACCTGCCCTCCATTCTTAAATCACCTGCTCTGAGCTGCCAATAATAAGTAACAAATAATGTCTTATGATCCCAGAACCTCTGTACTCAAACTTCTGACAGATAGGGGAAGTTCCTGTCATCCTTGCCTTCACATGCCTACAATGCCACGCAAGTGTGCCCTGCCCCTTCTTCCAAGGCCAGGGCTGTGGGCCATCTTGGAGAAAACTTCATTCGTCTCCTTCTCCTTCAGTTTCAGAAATGAAGATGGCCTCGTTTTGCTCTTCCAAATATCTTTTCTCTTTCACAATGAGTATGAAATTTCAACATGATATTTTTTTTTTGAGGTAGGGTTTTTCTCTAGCCCAGGCTGACCTGGAGTTCACTATGTAGTCCCAGGGTAGCCTTGAACTTATGGTGATCTTCCTACTTCTGCCTCTAAAGTGCTGGAATTAAAGGAGTGCACCACCAAGCCAGTCCTAATTTTTTCCCCCTGTGGTAAGGTTTTACTGTAGCTTGGACTGATCTGGAACTCTGTAGATCCAGACTGGCTTA
This sequence comes from Jaculus jaculus, assembly GCF_020740685.1. Classification (NCBI taxonomy): domain Eukaryota; kingdom Metazoa; phylum Chordata; class Mammalia; order Rodentia; family Dipodidae; genus Jaculus; species Jaculus jaculus. The sequence continues at coordinate 4,486,007 of NC_059117.1, forward strand.
TAACTCACAGAAATCCTCCTACCTCTGCTTCCCTATTGGCAGGTGCCACCATGCCCAGATTCACCATGAGATTTTATTGGGACCATTCAAACCATGGTGTCATTGTTCTGATGAGAAGGGAGTCAGAGAAGCAAGCCTGCTCCCAGCATCTTCTCACCAGACCCAAAGCTTTACAGGTGATCAGGTTGAAAGGCAACCTCCAATGCCCTGTGCTCAGTTGAGGCTAAGAAGTCCCTAAGCCCCCAGGCTTCCTTCAGCTTCTTGCCAGTGAAGCACACTTTGTGAGACAACAATTTCCGAAAGACAACCTCACTCAGGTGGACCCGATACAAACGGTCAACTCCTGACTCACTTCCACAAAACTGTAGTTGAGCCCCAGCTTTACAAAATTCCAGTCTGTGTTCATCTCATGTAACAAGGGTTAGAAAGGTCAAGAGCGCAGGCTGGAAGTATAAAATAAATGACAGCTCACCACGCCTTCTAGGACATACAGAAAGGAGGCTATTTATTTTATACAAAAATAGTTATAACTCTCATATGTGCTCAAATCTATTTTGCCCTAAAAGATAAGTAGCATTTTTTTTTCTTTCTGGTAGATAATTAATAGTTTCTTATCTGTATTTCCTTTGCCCAAACTAAGCTGCTAGGAAAAGTAGAAGAAATATGTGGGCATTCTCAGTATGTTAATTATAAGGTTATGACATTGTAAAATGTAAACCACATGAAAGGCCCTAAAGATTCTGAACTCTGTGCCAAAAATGAATCACTACAGGACAGTCACTGACTTAGCTGTCATCTCTTTCCATAGAGCATGCACGAACTGTTTCTCTTCTGTTTGTCTGCTCTCATCTGATATCAGTCGGGTATACAAAATGCTGGGTGAAACAACTGGACGCAGCCATGACATGGTTGTCGTGAGGTGAAGGTGTGTACAATACTTTGAAAAATAGTAAGGTGCTTATTGCCATATGGCTCAAGATCTCCTGAGCTTATATGGCTTATCTGGTCGCTATTTTGAACTCTGAGGAACTCTGAGCCAATAAGCATCCAGGAGACAAGAGTAGTTAGTCTGAGTGACGTGACAATGGCCATTGCATGGGGGAAGGAAGGACTGGCAACCAGGAGACAAGGCTGTTCCTGCTCACGCCTGTGGACCCCCAGTCTTGTCCTTGGGGAATCAGAGCCGCCTGTGGCTCTTCTTTGTCTTGCACTGACCCTCTGCTGCCAACACCCCCTTGAACCTGGCAATTTCATCTGTCCAGTGCCCCTCATTGCTTCCAAAGGATTGCCTTGTTGAAAATCTAGAAAAAAGTTTGACGAAAGCATTTTATACTACGTATATGATAATTATTTCTGTACTCTGGGTTCCCTAAGTTCTCTCCTGCCTGCTTTCAAGTACAGAGTTCAACAGACAACGCATTGCCCTCCTGAAGCCCTCTCTCGTTCTTCTACTTAGTGCGTTACGGCGCGCATCTGGACACGGAGCTCCCCCGGTGCAGCATGTCCTCCAAGGAACAAGCTTACTTGCACACTTGTGTGCTTGCTGGCGGTGTTCGTACGCGGGGGAGAAGACGGCTCCTTCCCTCTAGCTGCTTCCACCAGGTCAGCTTCTCTGGTCCTGTACTTACGTCTCTCACGGTGTGCTCTCACACACTTCTCCGTCTGTCCATGGTTATTCCAGAATCTTTCTACCATGGTCCCAGCTTCCACCTACATCGGTAACCCAACACCGGGCTTCCAGAGGGCACCCCACTAGCTGCCATGACTACGCTGCGGTTGTGGTATGCAATTGATGTGATCATTTCAAGTGCTTGGCTTTTTTCAAGCCCCAAATCATGTTTTGCCAATCCCGCCTTTTCCTCAGAATTTCAAATCCCTTGTGTATTTTAAGAGGAAATTTAATCCTTATGTTTCTAGTTCATTTGTAATTATAGTAAGTCTTCAGAACCTTTTGTTGTGAGACGTATTTGATGTTCAAGAAGCCTTATGGGCTTTACCGCAACATTTTTAAGATTCTTCATAGAATCCAGAAGTAGTCTTTGGCTAGTTATAAATTAATTTTAACATGGCACTGTGTTATTTTGGTTCAAGACCTACATGAGTTAAAAGGTGTTTCCCATCTGTATTATGCAGCTGTTCATACACTGCTTGGGCATGGCATGTTTGTAATAAGTGAGATTACTGGCCCCTGAAAGTCAATCACTATATGCAACTGCTTCAGGGAGGGGAGAGGGGAGGTTGCCCGATAATGACGCCTATTTTTTCTTTTGTTTAATTTTAAAGAGACAGAGAGAGAGAAAATTGGCACACCAGGGCTTCAGTCACCGTAATCGAACTCCAGATGCTTGCAGCACCTAGTGGGCATGTGAGACCTTGCACTCGCCTCACCTTTGTGCGGCTGGCTCATGTGAGATCTGGAGAGTCTGAGCTCCTCAGGCAAGCACCAGAACCGCTAAGCCTTCCCTCCACTCCAACTTCTTGAACCATTACGAACAAGAACAATGTAGGTGGCAATGCCCAGTTATTGATAGAATGCTCACACCCCAAAAGACAGAGCTTGCTGGTAGCTGGAGTGTGGTTGAGCAGGTGCTGAGGATGGGAGACACTGTAAGTGGAGATACCATGGGAGATGGTGCTTAGGCAGGTGAAAGGGATGGCTGGAGTTTTCCTTCCGAGAGAGAAGTGAGAATAGATTGAATGGTTCTTGCTAGGCACAGACAACTGTTTGAAGTGTAAGTGGGTGTTTATATTTCTAGTCTCCTTTGCGTACATATAGAAAAGATTTAGCTACAAGAGGAAAAACTGGGATGGCAAATGTCCTTTTGTGCAGTCTCTGGGGAATCAGCCTCTCGTGGAGTTACTGTGGCATGCAGCATGGTATTGTAAGCAACCAACAGTGAGCCTGCAGCCTTTGAAGAACCTGGGCGGAGACGGGGGCTTGACTGCACTTTTACTTCTGATATGCAGCCAGCACACACTGGCATACATACTGGTTGTTCAATATGCATATTCTATGGATGATTATTTTGTAGCTTTCTGGTTTGATTTACAACATGTGGGGTTGATTTTGATTCAAAATATGTGACTTCCACCAGGACAATATTGTATAGGATACATAGAAAATGTCACATCAGGACCAGAAGATAGAGAGAGAGATGAGACAGAGCCTACAAAATGGAACGATTCAGTTTTATCATGGTTAGAAGCACACAGAAACTGGCCACTCACAGATTTATACAAATTCTACAATTTAATATTTGGATCTCTTTCATTCTCTCCAGATAATGAAAGTTGCTTGATGTGGCCAATGTGATCGAGAAGAGATGTGTGGAGAGATGAAGACAATGTGATGGAGATATGTGAGGAGAGCTGAGGACTGTGTGATAGAGATGTGTGGAGAGATGAAGACCATGTGATGGAGAGGAGATGTGAGGAGAGCCGAGGACTGTGTGATAGAGATGTGTGGAGAGATGAAGACCATGTGATGGAGAGGAGATGTGAGGACATTTGGGAATGCTCTCTCAAAAGAAATGGTCATGTTCTTAGCACCCAAATCCCTTTCCTTCCTTAGCACAGTTACTAATCAAATGTACCCTGTGGTGGTTTGTATCAGGTTTCCCCCATAAACTCATGTTCTGAGTGCTTGGTCCCCAGATGGTGGCAATTGGCAAGGTGAAGCCTTACTGAAGGAAGTATGCTGCTGGGAGTGGACTTCGTGGTATTGCGGCCAGCTCCCACTTTCCAGAGACTCACTCTCCTCCTGGTATTTTCCACCTAGTGCGGCAAGAGGGTGATGACCAGCCTGTGCTAAAGCCATGTTTTCCTCTGCCATCATGAAGTTTCTCCTGGATTCTGTAAGCTAAAATATTATTTTTATCTCCTATCATCTGCTTTTGGTTGAGTGTTTTGACCCAGAAATGGGAAGGTAACTACAATATAACACCCAAACTGAAACTCCATCTTTCCACAAAACCTCTCTGTCCTTCTTTCTCGGTGGCCCATTGCCCATTGTTCTGTCAGGATATTTACTGTCAAAAAGTTTAATAGATGGTCCCTCACGAGGACAGTCTCTTCATTATATATGTGTGTCTAGTCTCCCCCCACCCCACTGTGTGGTCATCTGCCTTGGTTTCCTCAATTTTCCAAATATTAATCCTTCATTAACTAACTATACAAAGAAGTCTGTGGCTCTCTGCTGTCTGAACCCCAATGTGAATCTGTGTGGCCACATTGCATAGCTTTAGTATAGTTATTTTTTGTTTTCATTGTGAATAAGAGAATGCTCTACTGAAAAAGGAAGTAAGAAAAATAGAAAGACAAGGAGGGGTATAGCAGAAATATATAATGGAAAAGCATGCTATGTAAAGAGCGGATGGGGATTTAACTGCGCAGGACAGGAGGGACTTCGCAGTAGTGGACGGTGACTGTCAGGGTGCAGTACAGAAAGGAGGGGCGAGAGGGAACGGGATCTGTGGTGCAGAACAGAGAGGACTACACAGGGCTTGTGAGGGTGCGGTACAAACTGAGTAGCCACATGTAGAAAAGTGAGCCCAAACCCACTCACCTCCTGACACACCAAAGTCAGCCTCAAATGGGTTAAAGACCTTCATATAAGACCTGAAACTCTTCAGCTGCTGGAAGAAAAACCACTCCACAGTATAGGCGTGGGGGTGGACTCCCTGAGAAACATCCTAGTAGCCCAGGAAAGTAAACAATCACTCAACCAATAGGATCTAATGAAGCTTAAAAGCTTTTACAAAGACAAAACGTACCAGAAGAGGGGCCGAAAGATTACCCACACAGTGGAGAAGATTTCCGCCAGCTATATGACTGACAGAGTTCTAATATCTAGGTTCTACAAAGCACTCAAAAAAAACTAAACAAAACAATAAAAAATCAACCCACTCAAAAACTGTGGTCGAGAACTGAATAAGGAGTACTCAGAGGAAGAAATACAAATGGCTAACACACACTTAAGAAAATGTTCACTATCCCTAACCATCAGGGGAATGTAAATGAAAACAACTATGAGATTCCACCTTATTCCAGCAAGGATAGCAATCATTAAAAAGTCAAACAACAACAAATGTTGCCAAGGATGTGGGGAAAGAGAAACCCTCATTCACTGCTGGTGGGAAAGTAAACTTGTACAACCACTGTGGAAATGAATATGGAGGTTCCTGAAAAAGATGAATGTAGAACTGCTAACAGACCTAGTCATTCCCTTACTGGACATTTAGTCTGAATGCTCCGTGTTTCACTACAGAGATATTTGCTCAACCATGTTTCGACTTGCTCAATTCGTAATAGCTAAGAACTAGAATCCATCGAGGTGCCCATCATTGGATGAACAGATAATGAATGTGTGGTGTATTCACATGATAGAATCCTACTCAGCAGTAAGAAAAACAATACAATGAAATTTGTGGGAAAATGGATGGACTCAGATCATACTTAGAGAACACACACAATCACAGAAAGACAAACGCTGCATGTTCTCACTCATCTGCGGTTCCTAACCTGGATCAGCTTGAGTCGCTAGCATCCCTGATAGGCAACTTGAAGCCCAGACAACAGGAATGGAAGGATTTGGGGGGAGTGGGAGGAGATGTTGGGGGGAATAAACACAAAACTAAACCTAAACTGGTACCATAGAAACCTTGCTCCTCAAAGTTAGTCTAAAAGATTTAACCCTCAATAGGACTATAGGGGGAGCATCTGAAGATAAGTGTCCTTCTCCAATAGGTGACTTCTGCTCCCATGACATATAACCCCCAACCCCATGGGGAATACCAGCAACCCCACTGAGGTGGGCCCCACATGGAATGGGAGCAGGAAGGAGAGAAAAGATGGTACCAACACATGATATAGCCATACAAAGTATGTTCTTAATAACAATAAAAAATATGTCCTATAACCCACATGTTAGCTTGAAGAAATAGACATTCTTTTAAAACTTGAAGAAAAAAAAAAATCATGAGCTCTATAGGGATATTGCTAGCACTCATAGTAACCACTTTATAGAAAATTTTTAAGAGTGCACCCTAAAATGGTGAAAATGTTTAATACAATAAATCCATAATGTAATAAAAGTTGCTATCATCATGCAGTATTGGTACTGTTCACAACTGTGTGTTGTATATGACAGACAGTGCAATAGGCTAATTTACACACAAATCACCATAAACATGTGATAATACATTGAGCCATGGTATTATGGAGGCAGGAATAACACTATGCAATGCAAACTTTCTGGCTCAATTGCATATAATGTTGCATATAGCCATATATTATTGTATATTCACTGTACCATTAACTAAAGTATTGCTATATGACATATAAATGTATCTAATAAATAAATGAGTATATTTAAAAATAGACAAAGCTATCAAATAAAATATTTTGGTTAAGAGTAAAGGGCTATAACAATAAACAAATTTAATCCTGGTGTTAAATAAAATTTGTGTTAATTTTAATTTCAATTGTATATCTAATTTGCATATATGGGGTTTTAGAGCAATATTAAATAAAATAAGAAAGAATTGCTATACCTGTCTCATTCCTGAATTCTTGTGTTTCTGCACAGATTATGTTACTGGCTATTGAATTCTTTATCCATATTTTTCTCATTCAATTGAGATATCTACTATTCTTGGTATAGTTATTTATTGTCTATATTTTAACATAAACAATGAATATCTCTTTTTTAGAATTTTATCTACTATAATTCTAGTGTTATTTTCTCCTTGAGCTTACTGTGATAACTTATGGTTTCTAATGCTAAACTGTTCTTACATTCTCATAATAAATTCAGCTTGCACAAAATAGTTAGTTGTTGCTTATCTGAGTTTTGTTTAGGTGTATCTCGTTATGTTTAAGTGCTCCTAGAGGTGCTGAGGAACATCTAGGCATGTGTAGATGTATTTCTGTAGGGTTAGGCATGCTTAGATGTATTTGTTTAGCTCTGCTTCAATTGGTTTCAGAATTTGTAAAGTAATTACTTACCTTTCATGCTTATAAAGAATGATTTATTCCTTTTTGTTATATGGCCAATTTTGGTATATAACAACTATGTTGAAATTAAGTGGATTACCACTCATTTTTCTACATACTGGGTTATATTTGGGAAAGTAGTATTATCTAATCCTTACAATAAACAACTGCCAACTCTCAGAAACTTACCTCAATCTGTGCATTTCTCAGTGATGACAATGAGGTGTGGGTGGAGGTGATAATGTGCTATGTAGCAGGGCTTTCCCTGGTTGATAACTGATTTGTGAATGAGGTTCTGTGTTGAGATATCACCTTGGTTGCCTAAAAGTAATCATAGAGAGTATTTACACCTGAGAAGTTGGCAGGTGGTACCCATCACTGTCAATGAAAGCTGGGTGTTAAACATTTATTAGCACACACATTGGTTGGCTCTTTCGGACATCTTTCTATCAAATGGTAACACAGCAATCCTGGCTCTTGCCATCACATGACTCTCTTAAGGTTCTTCACATGGAAGTGGAAGGAATGGGGAAGAAAGTAAGGGAAGGCTTCTAGGACCTTCTGTAGGCCAGGATCATCAGGCACCCTTCATCTTTGCTGATATCCCATTAATGATAACTTGTCATGTGTCACTTGCAATGGGAAGGAATATAAATGTGAAAAATGTCATCATTGTATGTGTTTATCTCTTCTGGGAGATTTCTACCTACCCATGTATCTGTATTCTGACACCAGGATTGAATTTCCCCATTGTTAAAGTCTCTTATTTTAAAAATAGGATTTCTCTGTCCATTTTTCACAAAATACTTTATTTGACAGTCTTGCCCATTTGCTTTTGCAGATTAATTTTAGATTTTGCTTACAAAATTTTGAAGAAAAATTCTCAGTTCTTATTTTTTGGTTGCATTACATTTATGTGTTTGTACACACTCACACACATGCGCGTTGTTTCTTTGTTTTCTGAAAAATAGTGTTTCTATGCAGCCAAGACTACCACAGCCCAGGATTAAAGTTGTATAACACCACACTCAAAAGATTTTTTTTATTCAAGGATCAAGTTAACAAAACAATACATATATCATAGAATGTGGTTAAATAATATTAAATAATTGCCTATTTCCTAAAATCAAATTTCTTAGATCACTTTGTATTTTTTGCTATATACTGTCAAGAGTAAATGTATGCAATATGATTTCAAATTTTTATAGGTAATTGTCAAATAAACTTGGCTTCTAGTCCCAACTCTCTTTCTTGCCTCCCTCTCTCTTTCTTTTTTTCTTTTTAATTTTTTTATTTATTTTTAATTTTTTTAATTATTTTTTAAATTTATTAGTTTTCTTTTCAGCAAATACAGGCAGTTTGGTACCATTGTTTAGGCTCATCCATGATCTACCCCCTCCCATTGGACCCTCCTTGTTGATGTAAATGGGTCATGCATTGTGGAGTTAGCTCACAGTTATTGGTACGATAAATGTCTCTGCATATCATGACCCAACATGTGACTGACATTCTTTCTGGCCCCTCTCTCACAAAATTTCCCTGAGCCATGTTGGGTTCATTTTTGGTCTGCTTCAGTGCTGCGGGGGCTAGCTTTTGATCAGAGAAACCTACAAGGTCTCCCAAAACAATGACAGACTTCTGTCAGAGTACTTGATGACCCACCAAAGCCCAGTGGTAAGACCCTATTGCTGGGACTCCATACGCAGCTGACATGTAAAATGGAATGGCATGGCTGGAAGCCAGGAGAGAGTCAGTCCCCAGACAGTCAGCGTGTCTAAGTGCCAGAAGGTGCTACATGGGCGACTGGGGGAAATGACCAATATCTGTCCAAGCAACTCATTGTCTAACCTAATTAGCAACAAATAACCTGATGCGATGCCCACACAAGTGCAATAGTGGCACACAGCCATGGTGGGGAACCAAATGCTCTTGATTTGGCTAACTGATCCCCTCAGTGGTACGAGACCCATAGCTGGAGCTGAGAAACAAGTCAGAACCATACCCAAACATAAACCCACTCTCCAATATCAAGCTACCATCAATCATGGGGTACAGAGGGCCTACACCTATCAAACTCTCTATCAAAAAAGTAAGTGTTATCTCAATTTTCCAGGTGCTAACTTACTCTCCATTGGAGAATCTGCTTCTCTTTTTCAGATAGATGCAGATCCTAAGGAGAGAGCTGCCCCAACATACCTCAAAATGGGCCCAACTGAAACTAAGGACAATTGGCGAAACAAGCAAGGGTGATGTTTTCCTGATGAACCAGATACCAGCACAAAAGGGAAGGAGACCAACACAGAGAAAAATCAACTCCTACCAAATCAGAGAGCCAGAGCCTCAGAGGCCCCCAACACTGCACCTCTCTCTTTCTTTACTCCATCTTAATAGTATTATCAGTTTTTACTAGCAACTTGAGAAAATTAATTGGAAGTGGTCCCATTCTTTTCCATGAATTATAATAATTCAAAGTGCTTAGAAATGCTGATCCTTAAACCATCTGACAATCCAACTTTTAAAATGCACTCTACAGCTTTTGGGTTATTCAATTTTTCTACTTCCTTTGCATCAATTACGTTAGTTATCTTAGTTTTAGAAAATTACTTGTTCAATTAAGTTAAAAATTATTAGCACAACATTAATTATAGAATCATGTTGAGAGAGGAATGCAGAAATGGCTGAGTAGTCCCTGCCTGAGATATAATGTGGAGTGCTGTGTCCTGCTTGTTGTCTAGTTTCTACAGTGAACAAGCTTGTCCAAAAATGACTGAAATTGCCAAGTGTGGTGGCACATACCTTTAATCACAGCACTTGGGAGACAGAGATAGGAGGACTGCTGTGAGTTTGAGGCTACCCTGAGACTATATAGTGAATTCCAGGTCAGCCTGGGCTAGAGAGAAACCCTACCTCAAAACACACACACACACACACACACACACACACACACACACACACAAAGATTGAAATTTGCACTTAAAATTGGTCCATTTTCTGAAAATAAGCTATACATCAATAAGGCCATTTCTTTTTTAAAAAAATCATTGCTCTATTTGGTTGTTTTCAATGTGCCTGTCATATACAAAATATAGCTGCATTTTTAAGCCTTATAACTGACATCACAATGAGAATGTCTTTTTCGTTCATTTCCTTCTTTATCCTTTTGCTTCTAAGTTTCCTGTGCAACTTCTTTTGTTTCCAGAACTTGTTATAAGCAGTGTTTTCTGTCAGAATTTCCTTCAGTATGTACTTAGAAGGTGTAAATTTAGTTTTCAATTCTGATTCTTCCAATTTCCAATGCCAAGAATTATGTATCATCAACTGAGCTCCCCTGATAAGGAAAATAAGTATTTTAACTTCTCCCACATTCCAGCTTCATGCGCTTGTTTTAATGTAGAGTAGACCCAGAACAAGTGTTCAATAAATATTTTTAAACTTAGGAAACAGAGGTGTGCAATTAATTATCCTTCACAGAACACCATCTATGCAGTGAACGTGTTCATCTTGCATAGTCTTTGGGTGGATAGTAGGAATTGCTTCATTGAAATGGCAAATTCACTGATCTGGTGCCCAGCCCCCAAAGTACTCCATGTATGCTTACAAAAAATACAAATTGCTCATAAGAGTAATTTTTAAAAATATTTTATTTATTGTTTGAAAAAGCAAGAGAAAGAGAATGGGTTCACCAAGGCCTCCTGCCACTACAAATGAACTCCAGGCTCTTGCAACACTACATACATCTGGCTTACGTGGACACTAAGGAGTAAAAGACAGGCGATCAGGCTTGGCAGACAAGCACCTTTAACTGCTGAGTCATCTCTCCAGCCCCAAGTAAAGAGGAATTTTTGTTTGTTTGTTCGGCAAGGTCAGGTCTTGTTCTATCCCAGGCTTACCTGGCTCTCACTCAGTAGTCTCAGGATGGCCTTGAACTCACAGCAATCCTCCTACCTTGGCGTCCAGAATGCTGGGAATAATGTCATGCACCCCTATGCCCTGGGAAAACAGTAATTTTAATGGCAGGCCATAGGAATAAAAATAACTGGTCACCTTTGTCTCTCTCTGCTGCTTCTGACGTAGTACTAAGGGTCACCTGACATTGAGTGCTCATTTCACATAGTGTGTAAGTAAGAACGGATTATAACCACATATAACCATTGATATCCACTGTAAAACAGGCTTCTGCCATCTGCAGAGATAAAACCCTAGTCTTAGCATACTGCCGTCCTCTTCCCACAAATTACAGTCTGCAGTAGAAGTGCAAGACCCATCACCTTTGTTTGCACTCAATTCGGGGATGTTCTAAGATGAGCATTTTTTGGTGCTAAACACCAAAATCTTTGGCAAAACCCAGAAGGTCTTGGACAAGTCAGGATGTTTTTCATATTAAGAATATACCTGACACATAAAGTATTTTTTAAAGAATTATTTTAGTATTTTGGTTTTTTGTTTATTTATTTATTTGGGAGAGAGTGGGAGAGAAAAGGGAGCAGACAGAGAGAGAATGGGCTTGTCAGGGCCTCCAGTCACTGCAAATGAACTCCAGGCACATGTGCCACCTTGTACATCTGGCTTATGTGGATCCTGGAGAGTTGAACCTGGGTCCTTTGGCTTTGTAGGCAAGGACTTTAACTGCTAAGCCATTTCTCCAGCCCACACATAAAGTATTTTACATGATATATATCAAATAATGTGTTACAGAGTGATGGAGATATAAAACAGCCTGTCATCAAGCTGAAATTTTGAGACTCCCTTCAGCGTGATTTTCATAGCAGGTAGAGTTTGCACATGAGGTGGTTTTGCTCACAATATGAGACTCTGTTGTTACATATCCTAGTTTGGATCGCATTTATAAACTTTGAGGACCAAGAGGCTCACATCTGCAGTGGCAGTTGGCCAGGTTTTCAGATTGTTGAGTCTGTGTTGAAAGCTATAGCTCTGGTCTGCTGACCTCAGAAATACCACACATTAGGGGCCAGGGAGATTTCTCAGTGGTTAGAGACACTGGCCTGCAAGCCTCACAACCAGGTTTGATCTATCCTAGCAGCTCTGTAAAGTGAGACCCAGTGTGCCACACGCACGTGTAATCTCAGCACTTGTGCACCAGTCAGAAGAATCCAGAAGCTAGACTTGGTGCACGCAGTGGCAAAACAAGAGAGCTGTGTCAAAGAGGAGGTGAAAGGAGATGACAGGCACCCCAAGGTTGTCCTGTGACTGCCTCACGTGCAGTGTGGCCTACGTGTGTCCATACACACACATGCACACTCATGCATGTGAGCGCACGCACAAATAAAATAAATTAGAGATATTACATCTACTAAAAACACCAAGTGACTACATCTGTGGGGTTAGCACACTTTCATAATGGAACTGGACTTTCTATCAAGTAGCAGAAAAATGTTGAAAGTATAAAGCAACAACAACAAAAAAAAAAGAGGCTCGCACCCTGCTGAACACCAGACTGCTCTGCCCCGGGCTTTCTGGCTAACTGGGAAGGAAGCCTTTCTTCAGAGCGAGACGGCGATCTGCCTATTCTCATCTCTACTATGAAACACTATCTGGTCTCGAATCGAATCTGAAATATTAAAGAAAAATGATTAACAGCTTAATGCTGTCACTGTCCTGTATTTATTTTTCTCTCTTTCATGTCTGATGTCAGGGAGGAAATATTGTCATCTGCTGGGATTTTGAGCATGCTTGCATTTGGAGGTAATTAGAAATAGTTCTGGAGAACAAAGGAGCCGAGAGTCACCCATATACCTCCTGCGAGTGCGGAGCATTTTGCAACGACTTTCGCTTTGTCTGGAGGCCTGGGGGAGCTGCCTGCCACAAGTCACCTAGATCCAAGAAACAAAGTCACCTTTTCCTAAAGGGAAATGTATACAGGGGAATTTCAAAATTAGAGCATCAATAAAATAGTTACGCCTCTGAACATTGCTTTATCCATTCGGGTTTCTATTGCATGCAGCCTGAGCCACTGACCTTCCAGCCTATAGCAATGAACTTGCATTGCAAAGCTATTGTAGAAGGGAAGCCACCAAAGAAGGGAGGGACAGCAACGAATTCTCCTGAAGGAGTGCTAAGGGCAGGTGACTTAATTGTGAGAGATCGTCTGAGACCCACTGAGTGAGGAGAGCCAGGCTCAGGGATCCCTTGTGAGAGGTCATCTGTGAGAACCCATTGAGCGAGGAGAGCCAGGCTCAGTGCTCCCTTGTGAGAGGTCATCTGTGAGAACCCATTGAGCGAGGAGAGCTGGGTTCAGTGGTCCCTTGTGAGAGGTCATCTGTGAGAACCCATTGAGCGAGGAGAGCTGGGTCCAGTGGTTCCTTGTGAGAGGTCATCTGTGAGAACCCATTGAGCGAGGAGAGCTGGGTCCAGTGGTCCCTTGTGAGAGGTCATCTGTGAGAACCCATTGAGCGAGGAGAGCTGGGTCCAGTGCTCCCTTGTGAGAGGTCATCTGTGAGAACCCATTGAGCGAGGAGAGCTGGGTTCAGTGGTCCCTTGTGAGAGGTCATCTGTGAGAACCCACTGAGTGAGGAGAGCTGTGTTCAGTGCTCCCTTGTGAGAGGTCATCTGTGAGAACCCACTGAGCGAGGAGAGCTGTGTTCAGTGCTCCCTTGTGAGAGGTCATCTGTGAGAACCCATTGAGCGAGGAGAGCCGGGTTCAGTGATCCCTTGTGAGAGGTCATCTGTGAGAACCCATTGAGCGAGGAGAGCTGGGTTCAGTGCTCCCTTGTGAGAGGTCATCTGTGAGAACCATTGAGCGAGGAGAGCTGGGTTCAGTGGTCCCTTGTGAGAGGTCATCTGTGAGAACCCATTGAGCGAGGAGAGCTGGGTTCAGTGCTCCCTTGTGAGAGGTCATCTGTGAGAACCCATTTAGCGAGGAGAGCCGGGTTCAGTGATCCCTTGTGAGAGGTCATCTGTGAGAACCCATTGAGCGAGGAGAGCTGGGCTCAGTGGTCCCTTGTGAGAGGTCATCTGTGAGAACCCATTGAGCGAGGAGAGCTGGGCTCAGTGGTCCCTTGTGAGAGGTCATCTGTGAGAACCCATTGAGCGAGGAGAGCTGGGTGCAGTGCTCCCTTGTGAGAGGTCATCTGTGAGAACCCATTGAGCGAGGAGAGCCGGGTTCAGTGCTCCCTGTGACACAGACGTAGTTGACAGGATGTTTAGCTTTCTCGTAAACTGTTTGGCCAACTGAACACACAGACTTTGGGATTCGTGCATAAGAATCTCTTGGTTTAAATTTCTTAGTAGCCTCTCATCACCCACAGGGTAAAACTAACCCTGAAATCTCTTGGCATGAGGGCCGTGGCTTTTCTGGAATTGGTCATTAGCTGTCCAGCTTCATTTTCCTGCTACCCACCTCACGTAAAACAGGCGACAAGCCTGACTGCCAGCCAATTTCCTGAGCATCAAATTTGTTCTAGTGTGTCCTCTCCTCTCTGGTGAGCAAACCCCCATTTACATCCATGCACACTCCAAGTCTTTGCATCTAGTAGGTGCTCAGTAGATTGGCTGGATGCAAAGCTCAGGGCAGACACTTCTGTCTCCTCTAGATGGGTTAGGGACTGCACCTCTATGCTCTCATGCTCCTCAGAAGTGATTTTAGCACTTGATTCAGTCAGGCTAAACTTCTCCTTGAAATATTGGACAGCATATGGTGATATATTTGGTTGTCACCTTGGCAAAGTGATCCTGGTAGCTAGTTGGTAGAGGGCAGAAATTTTGCTAAATATTCCACAATACACAGCATAGGTACCATAAAGGTAATCAGCCAACTCAAAACATCAATAGTGCCAAGGTTGTGCAAAGTGTTTAGTAGGACTTATCTTTTCAAATGGTCATACTGGGGGGCATGTGTGTCTTCTGCTACACAGTAAGCTCTGTGTTGTCAGCGTCCATATCTTAATTACCATTGTATTCCCATTGGTTTTCATAGTGTCTGGCACTTGTGAGATGTTCAGTGACTGTTGCTTGAGATGAATAAAGAAGGATTCATGGGTGCATTGTAGAATCACTGAGTAATAACCATTCCAAAAAGAAATATAAAAAGGAAAGATGTGGTTTGTTCTCACATGTGACTATCTGAATTCTAAGCTCAGAGAAATGGAATCTCTAGTGTTTGCACTCCACAGGGCTTTATTTCCAGTTGTTTGCCAGCAGTACTATGCTAGGAAGTTCTTTCTGCTTTGGGAAAAGGAGCTTCTGCAGCACTGGTTTTTCTTGGTCCCTAAAATTTACATTAAAGGTTGGCATTCTATTTTCATGACAGCCCTCTAAAACATGGTCTATCTGTAATTGGTCCCTAAAATTTAAAGGTTGGCATTCTATTTTCATGCCAACCCTCTAAAACATGGTCTATCTGTAATTGGCCTCAGCTAAAACAGTTCGGAATGCCAATAAATAGGGCCCATTAGGGAGCATTGGGATGTGCCATTTTGGTACCTCCTCCATGCATCTTCATTTGGACTGGAGCTATTTGTCAGGGAACCATTTGAAAAGAAAGCTTTGAAGCCCACCCACGTGATCTCAGCACCTCCTTCTTCTTGCTGATGGGATTGGGCTAAAGTTGGCCTGCTTTTGACTACCCACCCCTCTGACTAAATAGTGACAGCTCAAAACACAAGGGGTTCACTGAAGCTTTTGTTTTGCAGAAGATTTAGTGAGGGCTTCCTCCTTTTACTGTGACGCCCCTTTGGAATTTGCTTGGAAACAGTGCAAGCAAATTGTTGTCATCATTGGTGTTTCTCAAAAGGAAAATGTGAAGGGCACGGTTTTCATTTCCTCCCTGGAGCAGTCGGGGCATTTAGGAAGCATCACCCTACTCTTCAGGATTTTCCTTCCCAGCCAAATAAAAGCATGCATGTTTTTAGACAGCTTCCATGAGGGTTAGGTCCATTACACATGGGTAACAGTTGCCCATCTTCCCCTGAGAGCTTATCCAGCAGCTTTGGTGAACTATGAATTTATTATGCTGCAGATCATGCATTGATAAAATATTTCACAAAACCTAATGTGCATGTTTCACAATAGCCTCTTCCTTTATTTAAGAATTAATGACTATTATAAACTATGATGTGTGAGCAACAGACGAGGATCCAAAGGGCACACACACACTGGACATACACATTACGGCCAAGAAGCTTCCCTTGGGACAAAGACTCACCTGGACCATGACAACAGTTGGTTGGCAAGTATTATTGAAAGGATGCAAGGCTCAGAAAGTGAAAGTTTTTGAAACACAGATATAATTCTTCCAGAAGCTTCATGGAAGACACACCCTGGGCCCATGTCTCTTTGTACAACTCTTCCAGAGTCTCTTGGAGTTTGACTTTCCTTGGCCCCTCAGCTCAGTTGTCTTTTCTTGTGTGCATTTGTCTGTCTAATGTCACCAGCCTCTGCAGACCCAAAGCCATGGTCATTCCTTTGTGTCTCTGGAGTGGACATCATAGTGTGTACTGTTGGGGCGACTGAAAAGAAAGTGACTATTCATAGTGCCACTTCCACATGTGCCCCAGGCAAAAATAACCACCAAGATGATATAGAAAGAAAATGGAGCGCTAAACAATACATTGCGTTCAATCATGCCAATGAGGAGGAATCGTTGCAATACAATAAGCAAATAAATAAAAGGATCTTGTAATACAATTGAACAATTTTTTTTTTTCACTTCATCAAACACCCACTACTTCTCTCCTCTTCTGGAATTATAAAGGATGAGAATTTGTCCTGGTGCCCACTCAAAATAGTTTGTTTATTTTTTTTCCTCCCATTCACATTCTTAAGATGAATGAATTCAAAATAATGTGAAAGCCACATGAAGAGTAAAATCAATTCTACAAGTCATCGACTTCCTCCCTTTCTTCATGGCCTCATTCATAACAGCTTTTGAGCCTGGAATTAACTCCAGGACAACTGCAAATACTGTGTGTTTAATTGCAGTTTGTAGTTTGAGATTGTTATTCCTTCTCAAGAATGGCATCGAATTCACACATAAATTTTACTTGTCTCATTTACTAATTATTGAGAAGGAGTAATGTGGCGGCATCTTAATCTAGGGAAAACATCTCAAATGCTTTTGCACACGTTTTCCATTTGGCATAACCTAAAACACATTTCCCCACATTTTTTTTTTCCTTAACTCTCAAGCCCCTGAGTATTTCAATGGAAATACAATACTTTTTTATCTGGATTCATTTACACTCTCATTTACTCATCAGCATGGTGTTTTGTAAGAGATATTTAATATTCTCTCAGAGCCCTTTTTTCTCCCACACATTTCAAAGTTTTTCCTGTAGGAAACACTGTGTTCCAAGCCATAAATTGAGTCTGAATCCAGAAAACAGGAGTTGTGGGAAGCCATAAATTCCAAATGAGTTCCAAGTGGTACTGATCCTAACTGCCCATTAGACATATAACGTGGTTACCGAAATGAGGATCCAATGCCCTGAGTGAAGTGGACCTTTGAAATTTGGCGGCATGATTTTAGCAGCAGTTCAAATGCTCCTTTCATTGCTCCCACCGTCATCATGGACCGCGCCCTGTCAGGAAACAGGTGCTCTGACTGAGGCATCCTCTCTGAGAGGGATCCTCGCCCCCAGAGCTGCAGTATCCCTTGGGAAAACCAGGCTGCTCCCCACAGTGGCAAAGGGTCCCCCGCTGACCTCCTGAGCAACACAACAGTGGCCTCCACATTCCAGCCACTCATTCATGACAAACTGGTAAATGTCGTGATGAACTTATTTAAGTCCAAGTCTTGGAAATCAGTTCTTCTGAGATGTTTTAAAAGGAAATGTGTTGGAAGACTACCAAAAACTTCCCTAAAAGTTGAAAAGTAGCTCCTTAAGATATATGGCTGAAGGGACTGTGGTAAGGAGGCGGCAAGGACCCCAGAGCTTGAAGCGAGTTGAGCACGTCACACAAGATGACAGGCAAAGGAGACACCCAGACGGTGTCTGTAACAGTGACTATTCCCAACTAATGACTTCCCCAATACCTAATCTCTGCTCTGCTCTTTCCTCTCTCTAGTAGACAAATTGCGGCCTGCCTATTTTCACTGCTTTTGAAAATCACTTTATACTTAAAACAGATTATTTGTAAGAGTGTTGGGTATGTTATTGTGACTTGTGACTTTCTATTTTGTTCTGAAACTGTCTGTTCATGGTGTCTGTAACTAACACTTTCACTCCAGTCAAGTGAGCCAAATCTCTCTGTATCACAACAAATCCAAAAAGTCTCTTCCAATATCAGTGCTTACAATTGTTGGAATTTTTTTTCTTTGTGAGAGGTACATGCTAATTTTGGAGAAACATGGCCCCAACCAGATTACTTTCTCTCAAATATTTAGTTTCCAAATAATTATTTTAAGATTAATTTTTTAATAATTATTTTAAGAGAAATTATGGTTATTAAATCTCCCTAGATAGATGCATTTACAATTAGATAAATTCATAATATTATCCTTTTAAAATTTAATAGAGTTTATGTCAAAACTGTTGGCAATGGATGATAGTCTATATTGAATTTATTTATTTTTAAAAATTTTTAAATTATTTTTATTTATTTATTTGACAGAGAAGGGAGGAGAGAAAGAGAGAGAATATGAGCATGCCAGGGCCTACAGCCACTGCTAGATAACTCCAGATGCATTTTCCCCCTTGTGCATCTGGCTAACGTGGGTCCTGGGGAATTGAACCTGGGTCCTTTGACTTTGTAGGCAAATGCCTTAACTACTAAGCCATCCCTCCAGCCCTTGAATTTATTTTAAGTATGGTAAATTGTAGCTGGGATTTCCAGATGGTCAAATTATGTGCAAGTTCGGGTAAAGCTTACTCATTCCAGCCCTAAGCCTTGTAAAAACCTTATCCTACATCCAAGAGGAAGATCCATTCAGGGGCTACAAAGAACACACAGTCTTATTAAAGGCCCATCCTCTCGCTTGGCTGTTCATTGGTTTGGTTGTCAATATGAATCCTAAGTGCTTATTTTGGGGAGTCATCATGTCTATGTCATTAAGGTAGAAAATCCTTGCTGAGAGGAGTTGCTGGTGTGTTTTTTCTCATTTCCCTGATTTTACTGGTTCAAAAGAAAAACCTGTAAACAGAGCTTGCTTTAATCGTCTGCCAAACACATGGTCCCAAGGTTTTCTTGTAAGGGAAGGAGGTTTCATGGGCAGTCCAAGGGAGCGACTTTGCCCACAAGGAACCAAAGTGGGCTTCAGAAAGCACCCTGTGCCTAGGCGTGCATGCACTGAACATGTTCACTCACTCAAAAGACAATATTCCAGGGGAAAGAGGCATCAAGAGTAAATACACTACTAGTCGAAGGCACTGAGGAGATATAGTGCTGTGACAATGCTCAAGATGTGATCACTTGTCCTGGCAGAACAAAATGGGTCTGAAAGAAACCAGACGAGTCAAATAAAACTTTGAACTTAAAACACATTAAGACGTTTTGAACCAATTATATCTTTTTTCACAGAAGCTCAAGAAAGATATGGTGTGGGCATGCGCAGAGATGAACTCATTGACAGTGCTTGAAAACATTCATGCAGGTCTGATTGCTGGTCTTTGGCCTTGTCAGATGGTAAAATGCTTGAGATTGCCACCCTCGCTGTGCCAGTCCTGTATGAAGCTGGCTCTTCCTTCACTCAGTGGAACCCCCTCTGAACTCCAGCTACTTCTTCAAGCACTCATTGTTCTAGGCTAAATACATCTCCCTAAGTCCATGTCCACCTTCTACTTGTGAATGTGACCCTTCTTTACAAACAGGGTCTTTGCAGATGTAGTCATGATAAGATGGGGTCATGACAAATGAGCCCTAAATTCAATATGACCCTTGTCATACAGAAGATCTAACGGAAGATGATTCGTGTGCAGGAAAAGACAGGGACGTGATGTGTACATCCACAAACCAAGGAATGCCAGAGTAACCAGCATGTACCAGGAAAGACAAGGAAGGATTCTTTCCTAGAGTTTTAGACAAAGCATGTCCCTACACACTTCTTGATGTCAGAACTGTTGCCCTTAGAACTGTGGTAGAATTCATGTCTGCTGTTTAAGGCCACTTAGTGCATGGAAATTTTGTGAGGGCAACCTCAGGAAGCCATTATACCTGCTCATCTGAAGGGCTTTGTGTCTACCAATGATGGTGCAGACTACCCTACATTCCACAGCAGCTGACACTGGGGTTCTCTTAATAACTGGGCTCCAGCCTAAATATAAGGCTTGGCTTGCTATAATTCATACCACATCTGTTATTTCCTTCAGAGAAAGAATGTTGAAAAATGAGTTCACCTCTCTCCTTCCTAAGTCTTCTTGACCCTTACCACTTGGGCTCTCTCCGAGATCAGGCAAGTTCCTATTCCTAATGAAGCAGAGAACTGCAAAATCCAGAATGCCTTGGAGAAATGTCATGAATGAGCACTTCACAGCAACTGGGAATTGCAAGCCAGAAAATATTTGTGGTTAAGTGAGCTGGTGGATATAAAAGTGGGTTTTAGGATTTGAGATTTCCCCATGTGAAGTTCCTCACTGATCCCATTCTCTGGCGAATGCAAGTAAGACAAGATGTGAGAAGTGGGTTTCTATTCATTGGAGTGCACTCCACTCCCACAGGGTTTTCCAATTAATGTCAGCCCAAGCACATATGTTCTGACTTAGGTAAGTGTTACATATTTGGCTTCATTCATATGATACTAATGTTGGAATGCACGGGATAGTATATTAACATGTAAAATAGGACTTCTCCAAATTTACTGGCAGTAAAAAATGGAGTTTATAAACATAATATGTCAATATTCATGAATAATTTCATCATACCTTTCCATTCCAATTTTCACTCCATTAATAGACTATGGGCATAATCTCCCAGTTTGCTCTCTAAATCTCTCCTCATTCAAACTGTGCTTTCAACAAATAAATATCTGTGTACCATCTGAAGCTAGAATAGATAATTCAAAAATAAAGGCAAGACTCTCTTCTAGGCATTTGAGAACTGGACAAGATAATTATGCCCACACAGGTTCACATAGAAACACAATATCCTCTGTACTTTATCTTGATTGTAAATGTAGTCTCTAAATTAAAAACAAATCTCCCACTGGATAACTCATAATTCAGTCCATAAAGTTAGGGAGGTATTAAGGAGAAAGATCTAGACCAAGCAAGAGCTTTCTCCATTACAACCTGCCTGTCCTCATCTTTCAGGATCTTACCATTACGTATGCCTATACATGCTTCCTGTGGGCAAACACCAAATGCATGGTCCTGTGACAGGAATTCAAGACTGGATCCCTCACAGATCCTACAGGGAGATCACAGCCTGAAGAAGAAGGCCAAAAGTTAGATGGATTTAGGGGAGAAATGCTCAGACAGTGAACTAATTCATCCTGCATACCAGAATAGGAAGAACTGATTGAGTACTTTAAAGAGGGGGCAGGCTGGGCGGCATCTTGTTTTCCTGGTGACCTTAGAAAGGGACACAATATAATTGTACTTCCATACTGCATGAAATATCATATGAAAGGGAGTGGGATGGACAAGTCAGGACCTTTGTTTACTTTTTGTTATGCCCATTGAGAGAAAGACAACTTCCTCTTTGTCAGAAGAGGAAAGCCCATGTTCTTTGGATCCAAGTGGAGACTATTGTCCCACTTCCCTCCTCTGCCTCGTGCATGCTTCGTCCTCAGTGAGCCCAGTTGTTTGTGGTCACAAGAGAAAAGAATTGCACAGTGTGAAAATGTGCAGCACTTTGGCTGAGTATTTGGACATTTGACTGTAGACTTAAGACTTTTAAAGTCATTGCTTAGTGCAGCTAAGAATATAATGTGCTCATCATAAACCAGACCATTGGTTTAATCCCTTGCCTTAAATAAATAACTAAAGTCATATTACATAGAATCTATTACCTGCCTGTGATCCATGGCTGGGCAGAAAGCCTGGCTAAAGTTTTCATACAAGGGTCATGAGGATACCTCCTTAAGTAAGTTTGAGATAATGTGATATTAATAATAATAAGCTACATGTCAGTTACATAACAGTGTTTCATCTAAATAGAAGTTAAATCTACCTTGGAAACAGAATCAAGTACAGCAGCAGACAGCCTGGCCCATGGGGAAGGTACCCACGAGAGGAGAAGACACAAAGCCTTGAAGAGGGACCTGAGCAACGTCAGGTGCCCCATAAGACATGCGTGGAACATGCGTGTTGAGAGGTGTATGTAACATGTGTGTTGAGAGGTGCATGGAACATGCGGGTTGAGCGGTGTATGGAACACACATGTTGAGATGTGTGTGAAACACATGTGTTGAGAGGTGTGTGAAATGTGTGTTGAGAAGTGTGTGAAATGCATGTTGAGAAGTGCGTGGAACATGTGTGTTGAGAGGTGTATGGAACACCCATGTTGACAGGTGCATGGAACACAAGTGTTAAGAAGTGTGGTTTTCATGGAGAACGAGCTCAGGAACCAAGCCCCGATTTCTTTCAGCAGAGAAGGAGCCAGCAGCCAGCAACTGCGGTCTTCTCATCACCACTGCAAACACTGGCTGACCTTGACCGTCCCCTTCCCCAAACCCAAGATGGAGAAAACTAGTGAGGAAATTATTAAAATGTAAAGCAGTGTTCCTGAGCTTCACGAAAAGCCATGGAATCTTCTTTCCTTGTTCATAGTGTTAGAAATTCAACCAGTCTTCCTTCCTCCACATTCCATCATTCCTCTCTGTCATATCTTCTTCATAATTATTCTGTTTCCTAGCATAGTTTTCTCTAGGCATTCTTTTCTTTTTATTTAAATTGGGGAGAAAGGAGGAGGAAGGGTTGTGTGGGATAGAAAAATGAATGGGAGTCTAAGATCTGCTTGGTCGAATAGGGCACAGCAGAAAGGATGGAACTGACAAAACAGCAAGGAGAGAGGAACTTGGACCGTGGAGGAGACCGAGACATGTGTGAAGACTGCAAACCCATTACAGCCATACAATAAAATCTGTGCGTCACAGCAACAGGGCATCGCAGTGCCAGCCCTTTCCTGAGAGGACGCTACAATAGGAAAGGGACATATCCACGTGGGGATTCCAGCTCCAACACCTGTCACACTTGTCACACTCATGGTACCTGCCATTTGGAGAGTGCTACAGAGAGACAGGGCTCAGTGGTCCAGGTCAAGAGTGCCTGCTTTACACTGCTTAGCTTCGTGAAGGCGATGGACATTGAAAACCACCTGACCGTGTGAGTCGCGCAGATTTACAGACATGTGGTCTTGATGTTAGGCACGCAGGAAAGGAATGCCCTCCACTGGAGTGGACATAGAGGATGAAGGGCCCTCGCTTGGTGATCCCCGCTGTGGGGGGTGGGGGAGCGCGGCTAGTGTGCTAATCCACAGTGGACCGGAGCCGCATGGCGCATCTGGTCAATGCACGGTTTTCCATTTGAGCTTAGCACGGGGTGGCATCGGGGGCACGGGAGAGTTGAGTACAGAAAGGCAGACAGAGGGAGACACGAGGACATGGAAGGCCTTGTAGGCCCTGCCAGGGAGTTTATCATTTATCCTACATATGGAAGACCCCCTAATAAGTTCCATGCAAGGAAAGGCATGGATCATATTTATGTTTTGAAATCCTTCTTGGAAGGAAGTAATTGAAGGGAGAGATTGAAACTGAAAGAGGGAAGCGAGGAGGTTTTCATGACTGCTCAAGGGAAAAAAGGTGAATTTCAGGACTAGAGAGGACACCAGACGATGTCATCAGCTGGCTTCTCTGAGAATCAAATCCGAAGACAAGGACGCGGGTGCAGTGTGCTCGGGGGAGCAGGGAAAGGAGCTGGCACTTCTCCCCCGGGCTGTAGCTCCCATCAGGTCAGGCTTGCCCTCGGCAGCAGAGCCTCTGAAGAAAGCAGAAGCTCTTAGGCAAGGAGCTGTAACCGTACAAAGCCAGGCCCAGGAGCCAGGAGTGTGAGGCCCACAGTCAGGAGCAACAAACTGGTAGACAGGATGAAAATGAGATTTGTGGTAGGGAGAGGTATTAGCCTGGAACGCATTCCAACCTTCTGATAGGAGTGACCGGGTAAATATTAATACACGCTGACTGGGAGTAAGGAGGAGTTGGAGACTGCAGAGGGCAAACAGAAAATGAACTTGGAAGGTTTCTGAATCTTCTGAATTTTAAGGTTTCTTTTTTAACTACAAGAATATCCAGGGCAAAGTGTTAGTGGAAAGATTAAATGAGCCATTATTTATGATCTAATACGTCTCTAGCATAAAATAAATGCTCAATAAGTATTATTTATTGGGTGCCTGTTATATAAAAAGACCATGTGTATGTATGTGTGTATATATATATACATATATGTATATGTATATATATATATATATATATATGTATATATATATATGTATATATATATATATATATATATATATATATATGGACACACACATATATATATGTGTGTGTATATATATACATTATTTTATTTAATCCATAGATTAAATCTGCAAGATTACAAGATCTGCAAGAATACACACCATTATTATTCCCACTGAACAAATGAGAGAGAGCCAAAACAGTGACGAGGACGTGTGGTAACCCACTACATTTGGTATGAACAACAGGAAATAAAAATTTCTAAGGCTACGTTGACCTTCTTGTTTATCTATTCATCAATCATCCACTTATAATTTATTGACAACCCTTCACGCATGAGGCACTTCTCAGTGCCCAGAGTTCCCTCACTGTTGGCATTCTCTTCCGCAGAGCAAAGGGCCACACTTCTCCTGTCTCAGTGGAAAACCCTTTACATTTTGAAAGTAGTTATTAAGTGTATGGTCAGAAAGCATATGCTAAAGGAGGAAATGAATGAATCTTTCTCAATATGGTCAATAGTTATATATTTGTAATCTGACTTGGTCCTGTCAATGTGAAGGAATGAGAAAAATTAATCTCATTTTAAAGACGGGGGGAGATTCAGTAAGTTGTGTGGAAAGAAAGTCATGAGACAGAGATGTAAGGGCATGCAATTTACCTGGGGGCTCTCGTGGCTGGATCAGATCAGCAGTACAGAAGGGAGCTGCAATGTGGCTTACCAGAGACTTGAACTAATCAATCTCACTGGACCTTTCTAGAAACAGGGTTTCAGAGAGGCAAGAGAGCCTGATGTGAAGGTGAGGTTGTGCCCTGCTCCGAGCTACTTCCTGTTGTGTGAAAGCTGCAGATGGAGGCAGAATCCACACTGAGCATCAACAGTGGGTCAGGATGATTCTTCATCTGGCCTGCGCACATAGACACACCTCTCTCCAGTATGAGCTATGAGGCACAGACTGACTGTAAAAAGATACCACTGGCCCTGCCAACTTACTGATGTCAATCAGTAGCATAAGGACACACAGCCATAATAAACTGCATCAGGGCTAGAGAGATGGCTTAGCGGTTAAAGCGCTTGCCTGTGAAGCCTAAGGACCCAAGTTCTACTCTCTAGATCTCCAGGTGATGGCAAGCACAAGATCACACATGTACACTAGGTGGCACACGTGTCTGGAGTTCAATTGCAGTGCCTGGAGGCCCTGGTGCACCAATTCTCTCTCATTCTCCCTCTCTCTCTCTCTCTCTCTCTCTCTCTCTCTCTCTCTCTCTCGTTCACTTGCTTTCTAAAATAAAAAATTAAATATTAATTAATTAATTTTTAAAGCCCATAATACCTGGACCAAATGAGGAATGCATGTCCTCCAATATCTAACAGCACCAGATAGGTTTGGAATTGTTTCCCGGTCACTGGTCAGGGGTAGACCTGGATCTTGACCACTGAAATCCTTGGCCTCTGGAATCCTCCTGGTCTTAGCTGACCAGACACTCATCATGAATTTGACAGACCATTCAGCCCTCTGTATTTTGGACATGTTCACCTGGCATGAGTCAAACAGAAAGCCTGTGGGAAAAGAGTCTGCACAATGCATTTGCCCCGGGTTCAAAGTTTCCTAGGAAGGGACATTCCTGAGCATCAGTAGGGCATCTTTGCATATGGGACCTTGACCTTGGAGCTCGGACCATAACACCCACACATGTATGTTCAGAGAAACTAATAAGCTTGTCTGAGTTTACCAGCAAGGGTTTCCCTGCCCTCAGACTCCAAAGTTGTTGTTTTCTCTATTAACACGTGAATAAAACTGGATTTTCTCTTCAGGGCAAGTAAACCAATAAGACATAGCTCCTAAACAAGAGAAATACAAGTGACCTCACACTAAATTGATAGACTTATGATGTTAAAAATAGTCTGGGACTGGAGAGATGGCTTAATTAGTAAGGCCCTTGTCTGCAAAGCCAAAGGACCCAGATTTGATTACTGGGACCCACATAAGCCAGATACACGAAGTGGGTATGCATCTGGAGTTCGTTTGCAGTGGCTGGAGGGCCTGGCATACCCATATTCATTCTCATTCTCATTCTTTCCCTCTCTCTCTCTTTCTCTCTCCAATAAATAAATAAAAATAAAATATTTTTTTAAAATGCTATGTGTGAGGCACTTGCCTGCAAAGCCAAAGGACCCAGGTTCCACTCCCCAGTACCCATGTAATCCAGATGCACAAGATGATGCCTGTGTCTGGGGTTCGCTTCCAGTAGCTGAAGGCCCTGGTAGCTAGTAGGCCCATTCCCCCCGCTCCCCCCCCCCCACTGCCTCTCTCCCTCTCTCTCTCTCTCTCTCTCTCTGCCTCTTTCGAATAGTTAAATAAATAGTCTGAAGAGTATGGGCCAAGACAGAATAGTATTCACAGGAAGAGCTCAAGATCTCACCTGAATGCATTACTTTGCAAATCATTTTACTTCAATTAACAAAATTAAAGGTTACTCAATTTCTCAAGTTTCTTATTTCCTTTGTTTCCTACAAGTAAAACCCAAAGAGGTTTTTTTTTTTTTTTTTTTGTAAGTTTTAGCTTGATTTACAAGCTAAGTTAAACTTAAGTTGTCAACAGAAGTTCCACCTTCTCATATAAAATAAAAATTCAGGTCCACCCTCTTGTAAGAAGGGATCATGCTGGGTGCATGTGTAGGGGAGTTCCACGGATAGATCGTGTAGGCCGGACAGCAGTTAGGTACACTCATGCATTGAATCATATCTGTTGTTTAATGTGTCTGTGTTGGAGGGGTTCCACTGATAGATCGTGTAGGCCGGACAGCAGTCAGGCACATTCATACATTGAATCATATCTGTTTCTTGCTTACATCCAGACTTGGATTGCTATGGAGAAAAAGATGATTGATTCGTTGCTTCAATTTATATGCTATGATGAAACAGAATTCATGAGGAAAACGGGGATCGTTGGAGGAGTTGCAGAAATCTTCACAGGAAACAGAAGCTTCTGAGTTATGACTCAAATATTGAATTTATTTCCTTATATGTAGAAGGAAATGAATAAAATATGCAGGCACCACCATAGAATTTCATAGTGGGAAAGAATTTAGAAAGTATTTATCATATCTCGCTTAATGAGGAGACTGAGGTTCAGAGAGATTAAGGAATGTGTTCAAGTCATCCAAGTGTTGGTAAGATAGGATGAGAGTCAAAAATAAGTTGTTTCAAAGGGAATGGGGGAAGGGGGCCAAAACAAAGTAATGGGAGAAGAATATGATGAAAATACATCATGGACAAGCATACAAACTGTCAATACAACAGTTTAAAACGTAAATTGTTTTCATTTGCTGACAATGAGACATTCAGAAAGGAAATGAGCCCTATTCAGCAAAGCATCTGAAAGAATAAAATACTGGGGAATAGATTTAACCAGAGAGATGAAAGGCTTGCATAAAACAAATTATGGCTTTGCTGGAAGAAGTTAGATGAGACACAGTAAATAGAAAGCTATTCCGTATTCATGGATTTGGAGAATTAACATTGCTAGATGCCAATACTGCTTGAAGCTCCTCTGTACAGATTCGGTGTAATCTTCACTAAAATGCTAACGACAAGGTTTTTTTTGTTTTGTTTTCTTTTGTTTTTGTTATTTTTTTTTTTTTAACTGTAAATTGTGAGATTATTGTAGGGAGAGTCAGGAGTAATAGGGAAAGTCCAAGCAAAAATCAGCCTGGGAAGGGAGAAGAAAATGTCCCTCCCACGGAGAAGGGTTCCTGCAGGAAAGCAGCATCTGGGGAAGGGGCGCACATGAGACAGAGCTGGAAGGACCTGCCCCCGTCCCCCACCCCCGGAGAATGTAAGCTTTCCATTTACCAGCAGCCCAGACAGGGTAGGAGGCGGGAGAATCCCCTCCCCGTTGTAGGGAACAATGGAAGAAGCTGGGAAGGGTAGGGGCCAAAGGCAATCACTATTTTGTTTTTTGAAGACAGAAAATTTCATCCTAAAACTAATCTGAAATATCTCCAAATAGGAAAACAATTTTGAAAAAGCAAAATCAGACTGGGAGTCTCCTTGATGGTTTTAGGAGACAGAATAAAAACCTTTTAGTCATCCTTGCACTTGCAGCACTACAGAACACTGCCTATAATATCATTTTGCGCAGTGAAAAACTTGCAAACGGGGTGCTATGAAAATGGCTCAGTAGGAAGAGGGTTTGCCATGTAAGTGTGAAGACTCAAGCTCAGACCCCCAGCGCTCACACAAAGGCCAGGCGTGGAGGCACAAGCCTCTAATCACAACCCTGGGGAGATGCACATACAAGACCACCCAGGGCTTTCTGGCTACCATGGCAACATGAAGTGGTGAGCTCCAGTGCAGTGAGACACCCCACTGCGGAGGAATGCAGTGGGGGTGACTGAAGAAGACATCTGATGCTGATGTCCAGCCTTCACGTGCGTGTACACTCAGGTGCACATGCACTTTCACTCTCGTGTGACCACATGCCTACGAATATGCATACACACTCTTGCACACCATGTGTACACACAAAAATACATTTGCTGACAGAGTAGACCTCTTATATCACAGATACATAAATAATGACAATAAAAATAATAAATATATAAACAATGACAATTAAAAGAGGGAGGGCACTTTTGGAAGTTGTGATAACTTTAGGGAAAAGATAGCTTCACAGTGTATTAACTCCAAGTTCACTGATGTGTAAATTTGTATGTCAGTAAAGTGGTTTTCAGAAAACGAAGTCAGTCATTGATGAATCAAGTCTATAAATCTTCTGCTCTGTTTGCTCCCGTCAGTTTTATAGTTTTAGCTCTAATAATAATACAGAGGTGTTAAATCTACTTTTGGTTACATCTTTGTGTATTTCTTTCCCTCCATGCATGTGTGTTTGTGTGTGGACGGGGTGTGCCAGAGCCTCTTGCTACTGCAAACTCCAGATGCATGCACCATGTTTTGTATCTGGCTTTACATGCGTTCTGAAAGCTTGAGCCTGCACCAGTGGGCTTTGCAAGTGAGCGCCTTTGACCTCCGAGCCAGCTCCCCAGCACTATTTTTAAACATTTTTAAAATGATTTTATTTTTATTTATTTATAAGAGAGAAAGAAAGAGAGAGAGAATGGCATTCCAGGGACTCTAGACACTGCAAATAAATTCCAGATGCATGTGCCACCATGTGCATCTGGTTTACGTGGGTTCTGGGGAATTGAACCTGAGTCCTCAGGCCTTGCAGTCAAGCACCTTAACAGCTAGCCCATCTCCCAGCCCCCAGCACTATTTTTGTTTAAATTTTGTTTATGGAATAAAGTAAGTATGCTTGCAGTACAATGGGATCAAGCTAGAAATCAATGACACAGAGATACT
Source organism: Jaculus jaculus (assembly GCF_020740685.1). Taxonomy (NCBI): domain Eukaryota; kingdom Metazoa; phylum Chordata; class Mammalia; order Rodentia; family Dipodidae; genus Jaculus; species Jaculus jaculus. Next base: position 4,515,712 of record NC_059117.1, read on the forward strand.
CAAAAATCGCCAAATACATGGATAGCAAACATGTTTCTAAATACCATAAGGCCCAAAAAAAGAACACAAAGAGAAAATTTTTAAGAATATTTTGGTCTTGGGCTAGAGAGATGGCTTAGCAGCGAAGGTGCTTGCCTGCAAAGCCAAAGGACTCAGGTTTGATTACTCAGGACCCACCAAAGCCAGGTGTACAAGGGGGCACATGCATATGGAGTTTGTTTACAGCAGCTGGAGGCTCTGCTGTGTCTATTCTCTCTTTCTCCCCTCTCAAATATATAAATAAAAATAAAATATTAAAAAGATCTTTTAGGTATAAATAAATACATAACTTCTCAAAAGCAGTACTTAGAGGGAAATCTATAGAATTTTACACATTTACAATATTAGAGAAAAATATCTAAAAGTGACCACTTAAATTTTTATCTTTAGGAAAGCGGAAGAAGGAGCATAAATGACGTTGAAAGCGAGAAGAAGGTGAGCATAGCGGCTTGCGCCTGTCATCGAGGAGAGCGCGCAGGAAGCTGAGGCGAGCGTGCCTCGAGTGGACTGTAGCCTGAGCCGACACTGACAGCCTTTGTCCAAATACCCAGGGGTAGAGGTAAAAATGGCGTAGTGTGTTCAAGGCTCTGGCTTGATTCTCAGAAACACACACACACACATACAAAATAAGAACGCAATAGAATAAATAGTCAATAAGGAAAAATAAAAACCTTCAGCCTTCGTAAAGACCTAAATTGATAAGACTAAAAGAAACCATAACACAGACTAACATCAGATATGAAAAGGAATGTCATCACAAAATTTGTTGGCATTAAAATGCCGAAACAAGGAATACTGTTTTGAATGTCTCTACTCCAAAACTTAGTAATTGCATGAAATAAAAACTTATTTCCTAAAAAGATAAAAATCTGTCAAAACTCACAAGGGAAAAAACACAAACCTACCAAAACCTTAAGGAAGAAATTATAGCAACTAACTCTAGCCTATCAGAATACAGAAGTAAAGAAAATGATTCCTAACTTATTCCTAGAGATCAGTTTATTTTGATAGCAAAGGCATTCCAAAAAAAATGACTGGGCGTGGTAGTGCACGCCTTCAATCCCAGCACTCAGGAGGCAGAGGTAGGAGGATCACCATGAGTTCTGAGTTCAAAGCCTCCCTGAGACTGCATAGTGAATTCAAGGTCAGCCAGGGATAAACTGAGAACCTACCTCAAAAAAAAAAGAAAGAAAGAAAGAAGGAAAGAAAGAAAGAAAGAAAGAAAGAAAGAAAGAAAGAAAGAAAGAAAGAAAGACTGTAGACAAATATATCTCATTAACATTGATGCAAAAATATTACCTAATAAATAACAATAATGTATAAAAAGAATTACACACCAGTGGGATTTATTCCAGGCTGGCTCAACATTCAAAAATCAATATCTACCACTCTAGAACATTAGAGAAGTACAAAGTCACACAGTCAACCAATATAGAAAAAGCCTGTGACGAAATTCGGCACATATTCATGGTAAAAACTGCAGCGCACATAGTACCTCATTGTGGAAAACTAGAAACTTTCCCAGTCAGATAAGGAAAAAGCTAAGAACGTCACCTCTCATCATGCCTTTTCAATATCCTATTGGAACTTCTAGATAATTTAGTGAAACAACAATACTACATAAAAGAATTAAAAGAAAGAGGTGTAACTTCTCACCTGCAGATGACATGGCTAAGTAGGGAATATGAAGAGAATAGAAAAATACCCCTAGGACTTAAAGTAAGCATTCAAGGCTTCTTGATCTAAGACTAATGCATAAAAGTCAAGCACTCTTCTGCATACCAGCAATGAACAAGTCAAATTTGAAATAAAATATACAGCAATATTTTCATTAGAATTGCAACAAATGAAATAATGAGGGTCAACTTGAACTAAACAGAAAAAGGAGGACTGGGGCTGGAGAGGTGGCATGGTCGTTAGGGCGCTTGCTGCAAAGCCAAAGGACTCAGGTTCGATTCCCCAGGACCCACGTAAGCCAGATGCATAAAGTAGCACATACATCTGGAGTTCCTTTGCAGAGGCTAGAGGGCTTGGCAGTGCCCATTCTCTCTCTTTCTCTCTGTCTCTCTCCTTCTTTCTATCTCTCAAATAAATAAAAATAAAATCCACAAGTATTATTTAAAGGGAGGACTAGAGAGATGGCTCAGCAGTTAAGGAACTTGCCAGCAAAGCCTGATGACCAAGGGTCAATTCCCTGGTACCAATATAAAGCCAGATACACAATATCACGTGCACCTGGAGTCTGTTTGCAGTGGCTGGAGACCAAGGCAGACCTGTTCTCTCCCTCTCTGTCACTCTTCTCTATCTCTCTCAGCTCGCAAATAAATACATGAATAAATAAATAAAAGTTAAATGAAAGGGAGATACATCACATGTTTAGAGACCTGAAGACAATATTATTATGACATCAGTGCTTCCCAACTTGATAAATGAATTCAATTCAGTCATTTCACTCCCGGTCAAAATGACAAAGGCAGCCATTTTGCACGCAGTGGCTGCTGCTTCTCCCATCGTGTGGGCACAGAGAGGACGGCGAGCAATGGGGACAGCGTTGAAGGAGAAGAACAAAACCGAAAGACCAAAGCGACTTGACTTTACTAGGAATCTGCACGAAGCAGATTGACTTGGATGTTGGTGATAACTGCACAGCAATGTAAATACACTTAAAGTTTCAAAATCATACGCATAATATTGGCTGAAATAGTGAATTTATTAATAATACCCTCCTACCCCCTTCCCTTCTCCCCTTCCTAAATCCTCCCTCTATTGAATCTCTTCTTTTCAACTAGTCTCTCTTCTGTTTTGATGTCATGTTTTGTTTTGTTTTGTTTTGTTTTGAAGTAGGATTTTACTCTAGCCCAGGCTGACCTGGAAGTTAGTCTATGGTCCGTGTTGGCCTCAAGCTTACAAGTTTTCTACCTCCACCTCGCAAGTGCTAGGATTTAAGGTGTGGCCACCACATCTGACTCATGCGCCATCAGCTTTCTCTCCTGTTATGCAGGTCTTGTGTAGGTAGTATCAGCCACTCTCAGGTCACTACCACGGCCACTCTGCGTACAAGACAGTACTGTAACCGCTCTTCCCCTTCCTTTGGCTTTCACATTCCTTCCGACACCTTCTGCAATGGCCCCTGAGCCTTGAGGGTGTGATGGAGATACCTCAATGCTGAACATTCCACTGTCACTTCCTGTACTTTGGTGAGTTTTCAGTTAATCCGGTGGTAACTACCACATGAGAAGAGAAGCTTCTCTAAGCAAAAGTGAGAGTAGCATTGATTCGTAAGCACAAATATTTAGAGGGCATTTTGGTGGGCACACTGTATTACTTTAGCCAGCCAGCAGTAACAGCTCCCACCTAGGGCTGTGACCTCCCCAGCCATAGACTTTTGATCGGGTCTTCAGTACCAGGCATGAATGTTCTCCTGTGGAGCAGGCCTCAAGTCCAGTCAGAGAGCGCTCGGTTTGCCACACAACAGACAAGCCGTCACTGCACCAACTGGCCCACTTGGCCTGGCTGGCCAGCCATCAAGCTTGCCAGACCCACTGCTGGCTAAGACCACTGATGACTTTTCTCCCCCAGCAGGTTGCACTGCTCTTTCCAGCACCCTGACAGCTCATCAACAGGGAGGAGGCTTCCAGCTCAGCTGCAGCTTGATTTCTCAGTGACCTGAAGCCCTAGGATGTCTTCTAAGTTGTAGGTATTAGCTTTAGTGATTAAATATATATTCAAAAACATTGCAAAACGAGCTGAACATCTATCTGGAAAGAAAAACAAGTAAAGCAATAGTCAAGAAAATGTTGATAAAAAGATATAGGCACTGATAAATATTATATTATAGTTTGTATTGTACATATTATATTGTAATGAAGGCAATAGGTTTCTAATGGATAAAGCAAAGTAGGAATGTGGAAAATAATTACATAAAAATACATACTTGATACCCAATTAAATTTGTTTAAATGCTTATGTAGAAACAAAGGGAAGAAAACAAAATTATAAACAGTAATTATCTGTGATTTGTGGTCTGATCACAGTTTTTATAGTCTTCATCTTATATATCTATATTTTCTAAGTTTTCTGCAATGATCAATATGCATTTTATAGTCAAGAAAGGACATCATATTCAAAAAGAAAAGCAAAACCAAGTTTCCTGCCAGCCCCCTCCCCCAGCGCCCGCACCCCTCCTGCGCCCCACGATGGGTCTGCTTTCCGAAGAGCTCACCCCCGGCCGCGGCAGCCTGTGGGCCTCTCCGGTCCTGTTGCTTCCCCTTCAGCTCAATGCGTGTGTGGGCAGCACGCAGACAAAACGCTGACCTCGAGGAAACGCTGTGTGATACCATCGGGAAGAAATCAAAACCTGGTTTTAAATGAAGACTGGAGAATTTGTCAACAAGCTGGAGAGAATCCAGAGGACAGGGAATGACTGAAGACCTGAGTGTGAAGGCTGGGCTGGAGAGGAGATGAAAAGACAGTGTTTACCTTGGCGAGACTCTAAGTAGAGACTGAAAAAGAGCACTGGAGCTCAAACAACTGCCAGGCAGATCCCCATCCCAAGTGACCCCAAGAGGTCAAAACAGACTCTTAAAATGTCCAGTGCTTTTTAATTCAACCTGAGGTTAAAGACCGTATCTCCCATAAGGCAGATGGCCGTGCTTGTGAGCCAAGAGCTTGTCTTTAGTATGTGTTCAAGACACAAGCGCTGCCTAGAGGAAACGGGTCACTGAGGCGACAGAGATGCTGGTGGAGCCAGTTCATGCTCTCTCCTCCTTTCCCTTCTTTCCTTCTTATTTTTCCTTTTCTTTACTTGATTTTTTTTCCATAAAGTTCATTCCATCCAAATGTTGTAATTGACCTTTTTCCTCTTTTCTGTAGTTCACTTTTCCCATTTGCTTGTGTTTATCTGGTAGAATCAGGGTCTTTGAAAAAGAGTAAGGACAGAAAAAGATATGTGCACAGAAATGCTCACAGGCTAAGAGTTCCCAGGCGAGATCTGCAGAGGCGCCCAGAGGGAGAGGGTGGCTTACCCCGGACCCCACCACAAAACAGAAATTAGAGATGAGCAGAGAACAGCAGCTGGGAAGGGGGAAGGGGGAGGAGGAGGAGAGCATGGTGTCATCTGTACTTGTCAGGGGATTCGAAGGGGAGCAGAGGTCTGGGACAAGGCGTCACTGCTTGTTTCAAGTGTCCCACTGTATTTTGAAACCAGCAAGAGAAATTTAAAAAAAAAAAAAAAAAAGCAAATTTAGGCTGGAGCGATAGAGCGCCACATGTCCTCTTCAGGATCTTTCTAAGAAAGGCCGTGGCTTCTCCCATATTGAAGCCTCTAATTGGAGGTCTAATGTGGCCTGTATTCTGCCCAGAGTGTTAAGGCCAGGCTCACCAGCCCAGGTCTCCATCCCTATGGATAAAACCATACAAGGAAGTAGGATATTATCAGAGGCTTCCTGCTGAATTAGGCAATCTGTGCGCTAGTTCTTTCATTCTGAGACACTCAAGTGCTGCTAAATGGGCACATAGTGTGGATTTCAAATTTAGATAGATATTGCTTTTCAAGTTGCCTCATACCCCAAGATGATCACAAGACTCCAAGTCTCATGAGCTGGTATTTGTATTTTCCAATGTTCCAACAAGTCTTGTTCCCATGACAGACAACCCTGTCTCCTAATTGTGCTTGTTTACAAATATGTCACTAAGGTGGCAGAATAAAAGAAATATTTTACTCTCTTATATTTTCATGACTTGATTACAAAAACCCTTGAGGAAGGGGGTTAAATATTTTAAACTTATTGTGATTAATTTTTGTCTTAGGTAGGAATATCTTAATTCTATTTGTCTTTTCACAGTGACAGAGATTATGGTGCAGTCAACATGTCACATAGAAAACACAAATCTGGGATACTGACCAGAAACATGATGTATCTGTCCCTTTACTGGAGATGCTCATGTCTGAAGGCCAGCTGAGTCATTGCTTGCTCTCAGAGAGTAATTATGCATTTACATGGGGATTCTTTAGACTGTCATGCACTTACTATTTACAATTAAATAAATATGCCTGTCTTCAGATTATAAAATACAAATGCACATACATTTTTGTTTCACCCCCAAACCACTGAGTAGAAACTTCATGGAAAGACCCATTAACAAAATCTTTTGAATGTACAATTTATATCATTAAGAGCAACTGGGCTGAAAGACTTTGGTTTCCTGCCTGTATTTGAATATGTCCTAGACATGACTGGCAATCTACCATGATCAGAAAACTAATTATATATATTTTAAGGGCAACTAAATTGATTTCTTCGATGTGGAATTACATAGTTTCTCCCAACATTGGGATCACTGAATCTCCTGAAAGGCTCCAGAATTACACGATTGGTTTATTGTACAGTAGGTAGAATTTAGGTGAAAAAAGGCACCACACTGGCTCTGCCTGTATGTTTTTCATCGTATCAACAATACTAGGCTGAGTCTGTTGCAAATGTGTCCTTTCATCAGTAGGACATTATTTCTAACCTAGGGGATATGGCACTTGACTAGCTCAAGCCAGTTAGTTTCATAGCAGTTGTTTCCTGCATAAAACTTATTTGTTAACTCCTCCTTAATAACTAGGATATTCATGAATGCTCTATAATCACAGGAATTAGGAAGACAGTAAGAGAAAGAATGCAGGAAGGAAAATGAGGTGGTGGGAATTCTAAGTCATGTCCCCAGTCGGTCAGTGGGTCTGACTATAGGTTAGCACCCAGACTCTAGGCTACAGGGTGGTTGGATGACAGTCAGTGACTCATTGTCACAATTCCAATAAGACGCTTGACCTTCCGGTGTCTTAGTGAGTGAATGAAAATCAAAGGAACGGTGGGAAAAAGTAAGACGGCCAGGCTGGCTGCGGGGCCTCTGAGGCAAACGTGTGACGCGTGGAGCTGAGCGATCCCGGGACGTCGTGGCTTCGTCACACCGTGGAGTTACTCTCGTGGCAAAAGACAAGCCTATCATTTTCAGTTTGTGGTAACAAGGAGAAAGCCTCTCATGTGGTACTTTGGATCACTGGGTGACTAAGAAAAAGTCAGTAATTTTCAGCCGTTCTCCCATCAGCCCCACGCCTATTCAGAACAAAAACAGGCAGATTCCCATGAAGTGAGTTTCTAAAAATCAACTTTTTATGTTAAGCCTGTCGTTTAAAGAATTTGCTTGCCCCTCTTCTCACTTTAGGTGTTTGCTAGCAGTCATTAGCTTTCCTCGACCTGAAGCCATCACTCCTGTCTTTGCCATTATCTTCACAGCTTCTCTTTTGTGTGTTTATGGAAAGAACAGTTGTCATTGGAGTACCTGGGGTGATCTAGTCTCAAGTCTCAAGTCTCAAGCTGCAAGTTTCTTTTGCTTTGTAAAGTCACATTGGCGCGTTCTGGGAAGACATTTTTTTCATGGAGTAGGCTTTCGACCCTTTATCCAAGGAAACGTCTAGTGCACTTGATGACAGGAGCCCTGGGATACTATTTTAAACTGGGCTGTGGGAGCTGATTCAAGTCCCAGTGGAGGTCAGCCGAGGAGGTCCTGCCACTAGGGGTGAATATCTCTGGTCACCCCAGGGATGCCACAGAGGGGTGAGAGGTTAAACTTTTCGTTTATTTATTTATTTATTTATTTATTTATTTATTTATTTATTTATTTATTTATGAGTGACAGACAGAGAGAGAAAGAGGCAGACAGAGACAGAGAGAATGGGTGCACCAGGGCCTCCAGGCACTGCAAATGAACTCCAGACACGTGCGCCCCCTTGTGCATCTGACTAACGTGGGTCCTGGGGAATCGGGCCTCTAACCGGGGTCCTTAGGTTTCACAGGCAAGCGCTTAACCACTAAGCCATCTCTCCAGCCCTAAACTTTTAATGTACTTAATAAAGATGGGAAAGAAATTCCCAAGCATGTGCCTCTGAGGCTTATGTAAAGCAGTAGTATCAGGACTAGGAAGCAAATGAGGTTACATTATGAAAAGATAAAGAAAGGCAGGTGGAGATTCAAGGCCAATTTAAAGTGGCATGTGAAGCCAAAGGGCTTCACTGGCAGTGAAGGAAAGTCTCCAGCCTCTGCAAATGACTGGCATAGAAAGCCCAGGATCAACCCCAGAACCAATGAGAAGGGCAACAAAGTTCCAGGAAAGGCTGTCTTGTGAATCTTTCTTAGAGATTCAGTTGAGTTTACAACAGGAAGAAGTGAGAGTCTAAGGCTTGAGGTGACGTGTCCGAGTTGTTACACTCAAAGTCTTGGAAACTACCCTAGATCCCCCAGCACTACAGAAGTGGCCACATCTCACTGCAGGTCTAGACTTTGTCCTCTTGGAGCCACCGTACACTCTGCATAAAGTACAATGCCCCCCTCTTATATGGTCTGCACTTATCTCCCTTCCTATCAATCTCTGACAACCTCTGACATCATGTGACAACATAATCAGGCTGAGGAAATGCTTGATAACCTAAAAGAGGAAGGTTATAGATCCACTCCAGAAAGATGTAGGTCTAAACTACAGACCCTGGCAGGAGCCCAGAGAGTATGGGCTAGATGTTGAAGCTGTGGCTTGAAAGGGAATGCATCAGAAATTTGGGTAAGGCACGAGATTTTTGAATATGGAAGCCTTCTTGTAATGGAAGGGGTTACCATAGCAATGATCCTAAACTATGTTGGTCATATGTTGACCCAGTGGCTCCAGAGGCTTCCAGAAAGCAATGGTCCTCACCAAAGAAAGGGGAAAGGCCACAATCCTTTTGTTAGACAAATGGTCAGAAGGATTGAATAGTTCAGAACTGGAGACTTGGTCTAGAATAAGGTCAGAGAACCCAGCCACCTAGAGGCTTTAGCTCTCCCGTGGAAAGGACTAAACTGGCGACATCAGCATAACCCGGTGACACACCAGCAGAGGCGACTCAAGGCCTGACAGCAGGAAGGACGGCAGAAGTCTGAGACAGTGGCGGGTGGTAGAAGGTCACGGTCAGAGGACAGGTGGCCACACAAGCGTCTTCTGTGCCTGGCGGCTCGCTTCCACGGCGGCTCAGTGCGAAGAAAAGCACACTGAGCAGAGGAGGCCTTTTCAATGTCACTTCCATGCACTGTATGTGATAAAAGTGAGTCACTGGGTGCAGTGCACATGAAAGGGGTAGGAAATCCTGCTAATTTTTGAAGGTACAGGTGTCAGGGACTCACAAACATAGTCATAAACAACCTAAGGGAACTCCTTAGGGGAAATGTGTACTTCTTACCACCACCACTTACAGACCTGAGAGTTTTAAACCTGTGGTTCCCAGTAAGGACATTGTCAGAGGAGACCTTGAGTTACACAAAAAGGAGTTGCTGCTCTGGCTGAGAGCATTAGCCCAGTGATTAGGTGGATGAAGGGCTGCTATTACTTAATGGGAGTAGGATTGCACAAAAATGATCTACTGCTGATAGTCTGCTAATATTTTATCAACCAATAAGTTTAGTGACCAGGATTGGGGTTTTTGAAACCACTACCCAAGGAAGCCACCTGGGCTGCCAGAGGAGCTGGACACGCGTAAGGGAGACCAGAGGAGACACTGAGAGTGTCAGCTTCGCGCCAAGGCTAGCGATGGATAGCCCGCTTGAAGTGCATCTCACTGGCCTTCACTGTGTAATATCTCAGAAGAAGATGAAATCTGGCCAACTGAGGGAAATTAACACCGGAGCTAAGTTTCTGTGTGTAGGCAGTGGGGGGCTGAGGTGGACACTGGGGTGCTGCTCAGACACATGCTGTTCTCGGGGACTCAGGCACACCCCCTAAGCTGCAGCCTATTGCCTGCTCATGCGTGGCTTACGGCCAAGCGCCTGTCTAGGAACATCCTTTGGCTGAGATTTCAGGTTTCCCAAAGCTATTATTGCCCTCCCTGGGGAGAGCCGGCATCCAGTAACCAGTTGGTTGTGAAGACACAAAGCGCGGCTCCCTTTCCCAATGTGGGATATTTCTGAAGAGTTTTCCCAGCTCTAGAGCCTGCACTGGTTTCACCTGGTGCAACCACTCTGCATCCACCTTCACTACCCCAGGCCTTTTGTTTACACTGATGAGCTGTTGATCCCCATTGCTCTCCCTAATACATACTCTGATCGCTGATAGTAATGGGCGTCTGGTTATATCACCATTACTACAGTAGTTATGGGGCCACACTTTTAGATAGAAGAAGGAGAGCCTCGGCATCTGCTTCTGTGGGTGACACAGTTACTGTTTGTGGTGTTCGCATGTGAGTCACTCTCCCCACAGCCTCACGTGTTTATCATTAAACCCTCAATCCCGGGCCAGTGGCTGTCTGGGAGGTAGAGCCTTGTGGCATAGAGGACGTGGGTCACCGATGTGGCACCTCAGCCACCTGTTGCGCTTTCCTTGCCGTGAGGCAGCACCCTCTTGTAACTGTAAGCTGAAGTGAACTCTTCCCCATCGGCTGCTTCTAGCCAAGCGTTTCGTCCAGGCAACAAGAAGGTTACTGCTATACTCTCCGTATCTGCCAATCGGTGAACAATCAGAAGCGTGTGGAATTTCAAATATACAGCCAAAGGCAGCCAGCTTAGCCTCAGGGTTGACTCTAGAGCCTCGAGTCTTAACAGTTGTCCTTGAATTTCCCTTACTTCATGGTCTTGTTCTATATGGCACAAAGTTTCATCATGTCAGGAAAGCATAACAGGAGGATGAATCTGTCCACATGTCTGGGTGGAAGTGGTCTAAGTACCGGGCTTGGAGCTGGGCTAATAGCCCTCCAGGCCCACCGTGAGTGACACGGCTTCTCCAATAAGGTTTTACCCCCCACATCGCCACTAGCTGTGGGTTGAATATGAGAATCAAAAGCACACGGGGCTATGGCATTTTGTATTTAAACTACCACATTCCACACATTCCACCTCTGGCCTCCATGGACTCATGATGCAAAATGAAATCAAACTTTAAAATTCCCATAGTCTTTACCAGTCCCAAGAACTATGTCTCAACCTAGACACATGAAAATCTCTTAATTAAGCTCCATAAAATCAAAACACAAATCACATACTTCAAAGCAAAAAGGCAAAAATATTCCCCTTGCAGAATGAATGTTAAGCAGAGGAAGATCGGGCCAATGGAAGAGAGAGAACAAGTGTGGCAAACGTCCAATCGTGAAGCTTCATGCCTGGTATCTGGGGCCAGCAATGAAGTCTCTGAGGCCGAACTTCCTCCCCTTTACCATTGGCTGCTTGCTTTCCAGGCAGATTCAACGAAGCCAGAGCAAGCATCTTTCCTTGGGGGGCCTTCCCACAGCCCTGTCATCTCCAAACCTTGAGGTCTCCACTGCAACCCATGGCTCATTTCCACAACTCCATGCCATGGACCCTCATGGCACTTATGTAGGGGCAATAAGCCTGCTCCATATTGGCCAGGGGCTATCTCTGCTACAAATCCAGTGACCCATTCTTTCCTGGATTTGTCATACTTTCAAAACCACTGCCAGGTAGGTTAACAAAGTAGTTAATTCAAGGGGAATATGAATCTGAGGAGCAGGACACTTCTGGATTCTTCCTTCAGGCCCCTTCCCTTCAAAACAGCCAGCCACTCCTCCTATTGCCCCAATTCAGAGCAGCTGTCCCATGCTCAGTGATGGGAATCTCCTTAAGAGCTTCAGCTGAAGCAATGTTGGTCACTGTTCCCAGGATCCAAATATTCTCCCATTTCCTCATCACATGCAGCACTTCATTTCTTTTAAACACAGCTGTGCTCAAGTTCTCAGGACATGGGCAGAATATCAGGAAACTGCCTCTAGCCAGTGCAGGTGAAGTCCTCTTTCCCCTCTGAAATCTCATAAGCCAAGTCTCTCCACAGCCCATACTTCTCCTTGTAATTATCTTTCAAACTCTGACCAGAAAGTTCCATCAAGCTCTGCTTACAGTCCTGCAAGGCTTCTCTAGGGCAAAGTTCCAAATCTTTCTGTATACTTCCTGCAAACTAGTTCCAAAGACTAAAAACATACTGCCAGGTTTATAGCAGCAATAACCTCAATTCTCAATACCGGTCTCCCATTGCAGTTACCTTCATAATGCTGGGATAAAACATCTGACCAAAAGCAGACCATGTGAGAAAAGGGTTTACTTCAGCTTACAATGTTGAGGGGAAGCTTTGTCATGGCCAGGAAAGCATAGCAAGAATAGGAAGCTGTCACCTATTGTTGTGGGAGTAGGCTAAGTAGTGGGCTTGGAGCTCGGCTAATACACCTGAGGCTCACAGTGGCACACCACCTTCAGCAAGGCTCCACCTCCCAAACTGCCACCGGCTGGGGATTGAGCATGAGGCTTAATCACAAGCATGTGAGGCTACGGAGGACATTTTACATTCAAACTACCACAACCCTCATCACCTTTACTGGGATTCTCAGAAGGCTTGCTAGTGAGCTGCCTACTGATAAAGGCTGATCTCATGGGGACCCTAGGACATGGATGGGAAGCCTGCCCAGCTTCGTCCTTTCTGATAGAAGTTAGCATGGTGTACGGGGGTAAAGCTGTCAGTGCAGAGGACTGACAGGGGGTGCTTACTCTGGTTTTAGAGATGCATCTACAAAACAAGATACTCTGCGCTGTGGAGGAAGATGGCAGAGATGGGCTTTTGACCAGGTAAGTCTTTATGATTGTGTAGTAAATCTCACCCACCAGGTAAGGGGTCTTTTTTGTGGCCACAAGAGGGTCCTCTTAATACCACCAGTGTTGGGAAGACATAAGCAAAATGAGGACACCTGGGCTTGCCATTATAGATGAGTACAAAGAAGTACGGTAAGGTGTGTTATTTTTCAAGAGAGACTTGTGGTCATGTAACTGTGCAAGTGCATGTGTGTGCATGTATGCTTGTGTGTGGGTGGCAAAAATCACACACATATATACATATGCATATACACATATACATATGTTTTGTTTAAAGCAGGGTCTCACTATAGCCCAGACTGACCTGGAACTCACTCTATTGCCCGCAGGCTTGCTGGCCTCAATCTCATGGCAACTCTCCTATGTTTGCTCAGCCTCTTGAGTACCAGTATTAAAGGCGTAAGCCGCCATGCTCAATTCTGGTCCTATAATTTTTGATGTATAAATGGTGATTAGAAAATACTTTTTCCTCCAATGTTTTTTTCTGCCAAATTTGGTGCCACCAAGACTCAACAAACATTATATGGTTGACTGCCAAGCAAAACACATCTGGGCCAAGCTCCTAATAAAGGAAACTAACTTGTGGTGGGAAAGTGTCTTAAAGATATTTTGTGGAAGAAAAGCTCCTGATGGGGCTGCAGAAATAATTGTTCGCTCTGTGCTACTTAAATTAATCAGCTTTCTTATATTCTATAACTGGAAATCCAAAGGCTTAGTTATCTTTGGTTAGTAAAATGCAAGAAGTTAAAAAATAAGTTTATACCCTTTGGGGGGTTTGTGTGTATGTGTGCATGTATATGTGTGTGCAGAGGTGCACGTGCCCCCCCAAACAGGCATGCAGATGTCAGAGGATCACCTGACATCTATCCTCTGCCACTCTTCTGCTTGTTTTTCCTTGAGATGGAGTCTTTCGTCTCTCAGTGAACCTGGAGCTCAAACCATTTTTCAATTGTCCTGTCTGATGAGGGAGCCCCAGCAGTTCTTCTATCTCAATCCCTCAGCATGGCCACCAGTTTATAACCTTTAATGAGAAATTCCTGTATGATAAGACAAATAATATATTATTAGAAATATTCAAAAGATATATTTTTTCTGAAAATATGTACTAACTAGCTTTGTATTTATTTCATTGTGTTCATAAGATAACTGGGCACTCTTAAGTAAACATTGTAAATTATTTAAATGCTACTTCACTAATACATTTTAAAAATGAATACAGGGCTGGAGAGATGGCTTAATCATTAAGGTGCTTGCTTGCAAAACCAAAGGACCCAGGTTCAATTCCCCAGGATCCACGTATGCCAGATGCACAAGTTAGTGCATGCATCTATAGTTTGTTTGCAGTGGCTACAGGCCCTCACATGGCCATTCTCTCTCTCTCTCTCTCTCTCTCTCTTTCTATCTCTCGCAAATGAATAAATAAAATAAAGTACTTTTCTGATGACTATTTTTTTAAAAAGATAATGGTCAAGTGGGGTGTGGTGACACACTTCTTTAATCCCAGCACTTGGGAGGCAGAGGTAGGAGGATCGCCATGAGTTCGAGACCACCCTGAGCCTCCATAGTGAATTCCAGATCAGCCTGAGCTAGAGTGAGACTGTACCTCAAAAAAAAAAAAAACGGAAAAGAAAAAAGATAATGGTCAACAAAAGCAAATGTCCCGAGTCTTATGAGCCTGGCAATGGGAGGAGCGATGTGCTGCTAGAATTTCTCTGTGTACAACTTTGCCATCAGGATGGACAGCGGCTCTGCTCAAGACGCGTGAGCCAACGGAGGGACCACAAGCAGCCTAAATCCATGCACATGACTTTCCCAGAGCAAGTCACGTTCATAAGGACTTCATTGCTCAGAGAGGCCCACATTAAAGGACATCAGACATTTGCTGATGAACATATTACTTAAGTTTTATATATATATATATATATATATATATATATATATATATGCAATATTTATTATTTGTATTATTAATTGCATTTACATATTATACAAATATACCATATACAATTATATATACATATAATATACAATTATACATTATGTATATACAGTAAATGTTATTTATTGTATTATATGTATTACATATGACTTTCATATATTATGTTTTAAAAGTTCATGGTTCATATATAAGTTCACACCATATGATATAAATATTATATTCATATAGTATGTGTGAATTTTCATATATATGAAAAGAAGTTCAAATCTAAATTGGTATATTGTTAGATTCAGAACTAAAATTGTAATATTGTGGGTTTCTAGAAAATATTTTAAAGTACTATGAGTCAAGTAAGAGAGAAATATTCCATCAGGCTTATTTTCTAGGTTTTTTTTTTTACAAGACATCTCCTCTTAAATATTTTTGAATACGTTTTTAAAAATGTTTGAATAATGCTTTGTGTGTTTGTTTTAGAAATTTGCTTTGAAGTCCAGCTCCCCCAGGATTCTTCAGGGTCAACCTAGCCTAGGGGTGTCAACTAAGTCATTGTTTTCATTCCCTGCCATCTTTTTAAATATTTTATGTTTATTTATTTATTTGACAGAGAAAGAGGGAGAGAGAAAGAGAATGGGCACACCAGGCCCTCCAGCCACTGCAGATGAACTCCAGACACTTGCGCCCTTGTGCATCTGGCTCATGTGGGTCCTGCGGAATTGAACCAGGGTCCTTTGGCTTTGCAGGCAAATGCCTTAAGCTCTAAGCCATCCCTCAAGCTGCCTCCCTTCCCCCCCCCCGTCATCTTTTATTCATTCAAAGATGTTACTGTCTTTCTGCTTTTTACCAGGAAACATAGTAATAGACCATCACACTTTTGAAGCTAAGTAAAGCCACATTCTTTTTGTAAGCAAGGAGGCAAGCAGGGAGGCTCTAGGCGGAGGTGGTACAGGGGCCCCGTGTTGCAAGGTGGCTCGGTCTGATTATACCTAAGCCACAGTGCAGAGGGCCAAAGGGACAGTGTCTCAGGCAGAGAGATCCGTGATGGGAAGGCTCAAGGACAGCAAAGAGCTTAGCATGTTCGGGGACAGAATGGAGCCAGTGTGTTGGAGGGCGGTGACAGGAGATTGACAAGCATCTTCCATTTTCTTCTATGTGCAAATTGGAGCAGCTTGGGTGAGAGACTGATGAATGTAAACGAAAGTGGAACCTCGGTATTGTGAGATGGTCAGGGCTGGCTTCTGAAACGTTGAAATTGTTTGCCTTCCACCCCAAGCAATTTTCTGTTTTGTCCCAAATATCCACAAGGTGTTTAATTCCTTCTGTGTGATCTTAAGCTTTTAGTTCTTGGAGTATTCTTTCTTCCAGCCACCACACAAAACCCCTCTGACCGTGTTTTGGCCTCATGGCATTTAGTGGCAGACATTCTTATCTTTGGGAGATAACGAACTTCCTAGTCACACTGGCACTTTTCGATGAAGGCACCTCTGTGGTCGGCTCATTTTATTCATCTTCACTCTCCATTAGTTCTCACCGGTGCTCGACACAAGGATCAGGCAGAGCTGGATGCCATGGGAGCCACCCTTGGGTGGGGAGAATAACTGGGTAGAAGTCATCAAGGGTTGAAGGAACTGTCAGTAAAGCACTAGGGGTTGTATTTCCCAGGTCAGGGAAGAGAGCCCAAGAACATCCCTTGCCATTCCAAAACTGCTGTTGAGGACATTTCCAACATGAATATTCAGAGTTCTGAAACCACAGGCTATGAGAGGTAGCTCATTTGCTTTAGGCCCTGAGGCATGTTGGAGGCAGAATTCAAATGCACCCACAGTTGCCGCCTAGGATGTAGTCATTCAGTGAGAGTGATGTCATGGGACATGTCGTCCTCTGGGAGGATGGAGACCCAGGAAAAACCCACCAGAAGCATTTGAAGGTCTGGGGTTCCTGTGCGTTTTGTGGGAGGGCAACCTTGTGCTTTGCTGTTCCTGCTCACAGAGGAAATCCATTCAGCGAGTTTATGTCCACGCCACAGCTGAGGCTAGGGAGGTTTGGAGTTGACTAGATGAGGGCTCTGCTGCTTCGTAGACATCACTCTCTGTGGCCTTCACAAACTTGAAAACTTGGAATGAGAAAGGAGTGTTATGGTTAGTATTGCCTTAGGGGAAAAAATCATTACAGGGAATGCAAGGAATAACATTTCTTTCCAATTTCTCAACTACTCAAAATATCTGCTAGGCTAAATATAGAATGCTGCTCACAACCCTGTGGGTCTCCAGGTCTGGGTACATGTGAGCTCTGGGTGTGGTTCTTCTCCCAGCTCTAACTCTTGTTCCCAAGCCCTAGCTCTGCAAGCTTCACTAAAAATAATTACCGAGCAAAACTCTTAATTGTTGTTCTAGAACAAGTTATTACTTAGTTTTTTAAAAAAGTTAAGTGATGTTAATGAAATTTCCCTTTACAAAATAATAGCTGAAATGAAACAGGGAGTGTTTCACAAACTAAAAGAAGACCCAGATTCATCTTTCAGGAAATGTTTTTTAAAGTCTGTGAAAATTGAAGAAACATGACAGTCACCCAGCATTCTGGGCATGACTTACTGGGTAGGTGATTCAAAGACTTTTGTATGCTGGGTTGGAGGATCTTTCTCTCAGTGTCCCCAAAAGGAATTTTGTATTAATAGAAGGGAACTGAGATTGTAGCAGGTACAAAACTCATTCCTAAATAAAATCTTTGAAATGTATTACCTGGTAATTTTATATAACTTCCCTCTTCTCGCCTCTCTCTTCTTTTCTTCTAAGTGTTTGTGTGTAGGATACCTGTAATCAGCCATGCATTCTAATACCCTCTCACTTGAACGATGAACCAGCTGATCTCATTTTCTGTACATACTGTGCTACAGGAATACTGAGCCAACATTCCTGGGGAAATGACCCTGTATTCCTAACAATTTTACTAACAGACTAATGCATAATCTTTTTGGCATATGTGTATGTTTGTGTGGTGTGGGGTGTGTGCGCGCGCGTGTGTGTGTGTGTGTGTGTGTGTGTGTGTGTGTGTGTGTCCATATGTATATATGTATGCGGGTGTCCACTAGCATATGTGCATATGAAGGCCAGAAATCAACATTGGATGTCTTCCTCAGTCCCTTTTCAACGATCTTTTGAGACAAGGTCACTCGCTGGTCCTAGAGCTAGCTAGTTTTGGCTCAGCCAGCTAGCCGGAAATCCCAAGGTGTCGGCCTGTCTCCAGGGCTGAGGTGACAGGCGTGCGCCACGGTCCCCCGGCCTCTCAGCTCGCGTCCTGGAAACCCAAACTCAAGTCTCCCTGCTCGCAGGCCTTATTTCTGCTTAAAGACTCTACATGCAACTAACATTACCTCTGGCAAACAGCTCCATGACCCACTCATGAATATGAAGCTTACATACCACAGGTAAATCTCTTCTCCATAAGACACAGCACAACCTTCTTGCGTTTAGGAACACCAGACAGCATTTTGGCCACTGTGCTTAAGGGACATTTTAAACACTAAAATCAGAAATGGTGTATTATTTTAAAACATGTGGCATTAAACCAACGATGGAAATGACACTAGTTTGTAGTACCAAGCTGAAATGAGAAGGCAGAACATTGCCTTATAGGGTCTTAGCTAGCGCCGTTCCTATAAGCAATTCAAATTTTTTAAGGCCCGTGCATGTCTGCGAATGACTATGAAAGCACAGAGAGTATTTATTTTGGAGTTTCAAGTGGTAAATCCAAATATTTGAAGTTATAGTCCTAATAATTACTATATATGCACATACATACATGCACGCCATATTTTCCATTCTCTTACACTCTGTCCTGATCAAATGTATTTTTACCCGCAATCAAGAAAAAAAGTTAAGTAATTAGATTCTGTTTACATAGAAACCAGCTGTTGGCAAGTGTCCTTCTGAGAGATTTATATTTAGTTAAGATGTGTTAATTTGTGCTAAATTCAAGCAGTTCATGGATTTGAAAAACTAGACCGAGTAGGCAAATGTGTGCGTGCCTTGAGGCATGATCAAGGTGCGGGTACACTCTGAGTCTAGAACTACAAGCTGACTGCTCTGAGCATTCCAGAGCTCTCTCTTCTCTTCTGACCATGCTCAGGCTAGGTGTGGATTATGGCACCACCTTCTGTATGGTAATTGAAGATACCTCTGGGCTGAGAAGAGGAAAATGCCTCTGCTTCTCCCCTGCCAACGTGAAGATGTGATGTGAGCCATCTGCTCCTGCCCTGATTTCCCTCTATGTTCCACACTCCCTCTGCAGTGTGAGACAAAATGAATGCTTTATTTCCATAATCTGCTTCTGGTTTGGCATACCTTCCCAGCAGCAAGAAAGAAGCTGAGGGCTGGAGAGATGGCTTAGCGGTTAAGTGCTTGCCTGTGAAGCCTAAGGACCCCGGTTCAAGGCTCGATTCCCTAGCACCCACGTTAGCCAGATGCATAAGGGGGCACATGCGTCTGTAGTTCTTTTGAAGTGGCTGGAAGCCCTGGTGTGCCCATTCTCTCTCTCTCTCTATCTGCCTCTTTCTCTGTGTGTCTGTCATTTTCAAATAAATAAAAATAAACAAACAAAAAGAACAAATTGTTGTTGAGGTGGTAAAAAAAAAAAGTTTAAAAAAATAAAGAAGCTAATATATAGCCCGTAAGCTTATCGTTACATGAGGGGTCATCTCACGACCAGGGGTGCGACTAACAAGCTCTGTCAGATTAGCTCTCAGAGGAAGGAAGCATGGCCGCCTGAGGGAGATGGGAGGTGGGATCCCTCCTTCGTGAACCTCCAAGCCTGCCGATGTCTGCCCACCGACAAAGCCACAACATTAACAAAGACCCTTTCTGCTACGTTGTTTAAATATGTACATTTATTTATTTGCAAGCAGAGATTGACGGAGAGAAGAGAAACAGAGCACAAGGGCATCAGGGCCTTTAGCCACTGCGAAAGATCTGCAGCTGCAAGCACCTCTCTGTGCATCTGGCTTTACACGGGCACTGGGGGCAGGGAACCCAGCTCATTAGGCTTTGCAGGCAAGTGTCTGAACTGCTGAGCCATGTCTCCACCCCAACAAAGACACGTTCTGAGTAATGGTGCTAAAGGATGTCTAAAAGCTTTGGGGACAAAGTGCTTGTTTCTGTATTTTACAGTCTCCACACATATAAAGAGACATTAGCTGAGGAACCAAGCTGACGCAGGCCTGTCCATTCTTCCCCCGCCCAAAGAAACATGTCCCAGCCTGTAGAAGACGGGGTGCTGGGACACAGGGCATTGTGCTTTTCTTCCTTTTCTTACTCTTGATGACACCAGAATCGCAGTTGTCACTTTTGGTATACTCCATCTGGCCCCCACAGCGTAACTCAACAAAAATATTTCCTAACTCAATCTCAGCTGGTCACTTTGAGTAAATATGATGGACAGTAACACTGCCTTTGGTGAATCCAAACAAGAGCAGCTCTTGAAGACTTTGACTTAAGCAAGTTATAGAGTCAATTTATTAATGTGTGGGACTCAACTGTGCAGAGGGTGAGTGTTGCCTGGGAGACCACATCAGGTCTTGTCTTCACCTGTCATTTCCTTGTACATCACACAGGTCAGTTTGTCTTAGCTGTCGTCTTTCCTCATGTTAAGAACTTTTCTATAAATACTTGAAATGTATCTATAACTTTTTACATTTCACAAGTAGAGGACACAGATGAGCAATATTTTTATGCAAGGATAGCTTTCCCACTTCAATCTCAGCTCTGAACAGAGGTGGAGGTGATAACTTTAGGATACTGGCTCATTGCTTTCTTTCTCTGAACACAATGGTCTCTCCATGATAGCCACCACCTGCCTGCTCTTCCATGGGATCAACTGCATCCATTTCTTTCTAGAGCAGAAAGAAGTCACCCCAGAGGGCTCCCAGAATATTCTGGAAGGTAGCCCTACATTGTTTGTGATAGACAGGCTTCTGTATACCAGATACAAGGTCCAGATACAATTTTCAGATCCCCAAATCCTCCATACATCTTGCACGTACAAGGGAATGCAGCGATGGCTCCTGCAAGGGTGTGGTCTGAATTTCCTTCAACTGATACTTTCACTTTCTTCAGTATTGAATGCCCACTGTGAGATAGGTCCTAAGACATGAGCTTCAAATCCATGAAAGAAAAGGTAGCACCACCTGTGACACCCCTTAACATTCTCTGTTAACCCCCAGCCTCCAGCTCAACATGCCCGCATCTACATAGATCACAGCTCTAACTTTCCACCTCCTTCTCCCCTCCTCCAGGCCACCTGTGAAGGAATGCAAAGTCAACGCCTCCTGGACCCAATATTTGCCCATGTGTGGCGAAGTGCTGCTCCCTGAAATAGAGTGATAACGGAGTGATGCCAACTGTGGTGGCTCACTCATTGTTAGGAATCACTGTGGTGGCACGCACCTGTAATCCCACAGTCAGGACGCTGAGGCAGGAGATTCACAAGCTGGAAGCCAACTGGATCTACACTGCGAGACAGTGTCTCAGACAGAAAAATGTCAATGAAGAATCCAGTGTGTTTCATTCTACCCGCTAAGGAACAAATGGGAGAGAAAGGAATCTGCCCTCTGATGCCTGAGCAATGCACGTCCTAAGTTTGGAGAAATGATAGCCGTGCTGTCCATGCTGCCCTTACGTTATGAAGATCTCAGTCTCCACAAGAGCGCCTCCGGTGCGGACAGTCCTGATGTCCTCATTACTACTGACGCTGGATGAGAAGGACCCCTGGAAGGACATATTACTCTAGAGGTGACTAAAGGTAAAATACTGGGATGCCTGGTATCAAAAGACCAGTGAGCTAAATCTTGAGTGACATGGTGGCATGCAGAGGTGGAGTGGGAGTGACTGGCAAGCGCACAGTCAGTCTTCAAGGAACACAAAACCTGATGTCTTAGGTCAGGACGGTGGGCGCTCTCTGTGAGGGCTTCAGACTGTTTCCATCACATGACGTGGCTGCTTTTCTCCTTCACATTCTATGGGAACGTAACGGGAATATGACTGTGGCCTTTCTAGGACTGACTAGATACTTATGGTCATAATTTTTCATTTCCTCGTAGATAGATGTGTTCTGAAATTTAAAGCAATGTCTTCTTCCTAGAAAAAGTATTTCACAGCACTGAGTAGATAGTCATAGCCTCTTTGCAACCATGTTCATAGTTCCCCAAACCATCGCTAGTCAGAGGAAAACAGGAGCCTTTCCCAAAGGTCTGTTCTAGTAGAATTCAGGACACAATTCAAAGGGCACTCCTCCCTTTCATTTCTAAAATGGCACAAAATTTTCAGCACAGTCTTGCATTCCAAGTACTTTGCTGAACTATTATTCTTTTTTGTTGTTGTTGTTGTTCACTGGAAATTTAACAAATCCTAAAAAGTGAGTTAATATATTTGACACAAGTCGAAAAAAAAAATGATTTGTTACTTTCATTTCCAAAAACAAAACAAAACAAAAACTTCACTAAGGCCACATTTTTTTTCAGACTTTCTTAACAATTTCCATTATAAAAGAAAACTTCTGGTCAGTCATCACTTCTCAATCCAGTGAAGACCAGGATGGGGGTGCCAAGCCAAAGCTTCAAGAAAACCGGAAACAGCAACAAAGAAAAAGGGAGTATTGGGGAAACAGAAGGTGTCAGCTGTGACAGGAAGCTGACGATGGAAAAAACCTTCATGGTGGCTTTCTTTCCTGTCCCCCCACCCCCACAATGCCAAGCATTTGCTTTTAAGTGCTGACTTCCGGGACTTGCTGGTGTGTGCTGGTCAGCCACATGGGACGTCTCTCTAGGATGAAACAGACAACAAAGAGATTTTTTTCTGTCCATCATGTCAGAGGGTCTCTCATACTTTCCTTATTATGTCATTATATAAAGATCTGCCACAGGAGGACATAGTCAACATTCAAAAAACCAGAAACAGGGCTGGAGGAATGGCTTAGCAGTTGAGGCATTTGCCTACAAAACCAAAGGACCCAGGTTCGATTCCCCAGGACCCACATTAGCCAGATGCACAATGGGACGTGAGGTGCATGTGTCTGGAGTTCGTTTGCAGTGGCTGGAAGCCCTGGTGCATTTTCTCTCTCTCTCTCTCTCTCTCTCTCTCTCTTTCTCTTTCTCTTTTTCTTTCTCTGTCAAATAAATAAATAAAAATGAAGTTAAAAAAAAACAAAAAACATCAAAATAGCCTACTCTTCAGTTTCTCCTTGAACCTTGCTGCACTTATGTTGGTGTGCAAACATATTTTTTACCAAACCCACAGGCAAGTGTTAGTGATGGGCTAGGGAGGTGACTCAGTCTTTGCCTGCTGTGAAAACAAGTACGCCTGAGTTCACACCTCCAGAAACTGTCCTGCAGCAGTGTCAGAGCTGACGGGCGGCACCTGTGTGCTGCCGGCCCTGGGAGGCAGAGGCGGGAGGATCCCCAGGTTGCTTGGCTGGCGAGACTAGCTCCCTGGGGAACGCTGAACTCGGCGAGAGAGAAACCCTGACTCAGTAAACAAGGTGCTGAGGGGTAAAGGGAAACTCTGGCACCCACCTCTGGCCTCCCCTCACATGCACGCATTTGCCCAGGCACCTGCACACACTCGGGTTCCCACAGACATACGAACACAACTGCACGCATGCACACACCACACACAGTGATGTTGGTATTTCTGAATTCTAGCAGGCAAACTGTATGGCTTTCCATCTTGGAGGCACTTGAAAGTGCATGGGGATGCCCAGTCTTCACCCGAAAACAGTGCCACAAGCATCTCTCCAGGTGAGAATCCACTTCTGTGGGCTCTTAGTCCCAGTGTGAAGCTGGCATGGAGAAGTTATTTCAGAAAGAGAAGACTAAAAGGCTTGCTGGGGGCAGGCAGACATTCTTCTTGGAGGTTGCTGAAGAACAGGCCTCACCTCCTGTCTCCCTGACGACGTTAGAAAGGGAAACACCCCAGTGGCCACTTCCCCCAACCAGAGGAGCAAAGTCCTCTCGTCCTGGGTAGAGCCTGTCAATCCCTCACCTGGTCAAGAGACGACCCTCACCTGCGTGCTAAGGAGATGGGAGGCATGATCATCTCGTACGAGACAACGTGCTGGTGTCTGCAGAAACCCTTACAGAGCTGTCGTTGCTCTCAGGTTACCACAGCCTGTCCACCTTTCTGAGTTCTAACTCAAAGAATGTAACTTTTTTTTTTTCTAGATACGGTCTCACTCTAGCTCAGGCTGACCTGGAATTCACTATGTAGTCTCAGGGTGGCCTTGAACTCATGGTGATCCTCCTACCTCTGCCTCCCAAGTGCTGGGATTAAAGGCGTGCACCACCACGCCCGGCTGTAACTTCTTTTTGTATTTATCTTATTCTTCGTCTTTGTTGGATGCTGGCCAACAGCCTAAGCATGCTCACCTTGCCGTTTTTGTACTTTTCTTTCTTTCCACAAATCTCTTTTGCCTTACCCCTACCTCATCATCTATGTTCTCATTTTACATGGTCCCAAATAACTTGACAGTATGACAATGTGCAATATTCTGGAAGTCCCACCAAGATGCTGTGAGCCTAGGAGGTGAGCGGCAAACCCACTGTGGCGACCTCTCTCACCTCCGCGACGCCCTCGGCGCGAGCGCTCGCTCTCAACGTTTCCCTGGCCTCTGCCCCTCCACGCTGTCTGCCCAAGCTCGTTCTAAGCTTCCAAACCAAATCTGCTCTGGTTTTTGCTTTTTATGTAGAGTTTTTTTTCTTTTCTTTTGGTGGGGGGGAGGTGTAGGGGAAGTGCATACATAATGACTTTCTTCCTTTGGATTGTTTTAAGTTTTAATTTTCTCCTTTCCCTGTATACCAGGGATATTTTCTATCCTTTACTACTGGCATTCCCTCAGAGGCAGACAGACCTCAATGAAAACGGAAGGAGAGAGGGGCAGACATGGTCGCAGGAAGCTGCTCCACTCTGGTGATAGCCAAGATGGGGCCTCGGCCTCCAGACCAAATGGCTGCCGTGGACCATGGTGACGATCTGCAGCTGTGGCACTGATCACAGTCCCCAAGCTTTTCTAACAGGGCACAAGTGTCACCCAAGGGTATGGACACTTTGTAACCGGGGTGGTTTTGTCAACAACGTACACACACCTGATGGCCCAGAGTCACCAGCCACAGAGGTGGCAGCCAGGCAGACGTGATATTCCATGGCATCAGGCGAAGCTGGTGTGGAAGTAGGGGGGTCGGTCCCCGAGGAGCTGTGCACTGAAAGACAAACTGTGCCCGCCGAGCTGGTATGTATGGCCTGGTGGAGAAACAAAACAGGAACCGGCTAAGCGCAGCTCGGTCCTGGGGCCCTGCCAGTCCGGCTGCCCCTGCCTCCGTGACAGGCGGGCCCTTGCCACACTGCAGCCCTTACCAAGGCTGCGGCCCGCTTCCCCTGCTCTGCCTCTCCATCCCCACTTCTGAGCATTCTGGGTTTTCATGGTATTTGCGTGAGGAATTTGTTTTAATTTGATTTCATGTCTTTGGCTGAAATGTTTTCTTTGGAGGTGTGTTTCAAAAATGCGCTGTGGATTTCACAGGGGGAAAATACTGTTCAGAGGCCAAGTGGTAAAGTGGCCTCTCTGAGCACACTGGGTACACATAAGAGACAGGTCTGGCTAGAGTTCTTCTTGGACTACCACTAAAATTAGATCGATAATTTTACAATACTTCTGACAAGGATTCTGGGCCAAGGACACCCCCTCCTGGTTAGGCTGATGGGAAACATCACCATGTTCCATTTTGCCATCTTCCCCAGGAAACAGATGCATTTCTCCTTTAATTGAATTACACGGTCATTTCTTTAAAGGAGCCTCTTGGTGACATGAAAGTGATGGAAAACAAATTTTAAGTGCTAAATGCTAAATTGACTGAAAATTTTTGTAAAATTCATTTTGATAGAAAATTAAGAAAGTAACCAGTAAAAAAATAAGACAGAAATATATAAGCCTGCGGATATATATTTGTCAAGATAGTTTTACATGGTAAGATTTTGTCCTAAGAAAAGATGTATTTTTTTTTCCAAAATGGAACAAAGAATGCTGAAGAATGTCACAGAAGTTGGAGTGAGCTACACAATGAACAATGGACTATATAGATGATTCCAGAAAAGCAAGTAAGATATTTACAGTGGGGCCAAGAAGGAAAGAGGGTCTCAAAGAATAATATTAAAAATAGTAAGTTCTGGGCTAGAGAGATGGCTTAGCGGTTAAGCACTTGCCTGTGAAGCCTAAGGACCCCAGTTCAAGGCTCGATTCCTCAGGACCCACGTTAGCCAGATGCATAAGGGGGTGCACACATCTGGAGTTCATTTGCAGTGGCTGCAGGCCCTGGCACGCCCATTCTCTCTCTCTCTCTCTCTCTCTCTCTCTCTCTCTCTCTCTATCTGCCTCTTTCACTCTGTCTGTCACTCTCAAATAAATAAAAATAAAAATAAACATTAAAAAAAATAGTAAGTTCCAAGTGCTAAATTGACAAAAGTTAGTATTTTTGAGGGAAAAAAAAAAACACCTTAAGACCAAGTGATCAGTATAATAATGGTACCAATTTAGAGCAAAGTAAAAGAGTACACAGAACCCACAGATTGTCAGTGAGATAAACAAGTTGATGAAATCCATGGTATTAAAGCCCAACTTGCTTAAATCAGACGTCCTTGGGAGATCAGAGGAAGGGAAGGTAGGTTCCAACTTGGACACAGGTAAACTCAAATAAACCCTGTCACCTTGGGAAAATTTAAGGTACTTTTTGGGGTCACAAATAGGGCTTATATTGAAAAGTCTATCTAGTATCTTTGCTTTATCTGGTGACTTACTTAAAAGTAAAAGGGATTCATGTTGTTAAGTTCAAATATTCCTACCTACAGAGGTATGTGGATTAGTCAAAAATATTTTAAAACAGAGATGCTAAGATTTTATCCAGTTGTGTTCATTTTATTTCTTTTTTTAATTTTGTTTAATTTTTTTTTTTTTAATTTTTGGTTTTTTGAGGTAGGGTCACACTCTGGTCCAGGCTTACCTGGAATTCACTATGTAGTCTCAGAGCGGCCTCAAACTCAATGGTGACCCTCCTACCTCTGCCTCCTGAGTGCTAGAATTAAAAGCATGCACCATCATGCCCAGATTTGTGTTCATGTTTTTAACAAAGGAAATTTTTTGGTCCTTGTTAAATTTTTATTAACTTGACCAATTTGCATTTCTTGGCAATAAATATCTCCAGCACTGTTTGAATGTTTTTCCTATACATATAACTGTTAAATATTCAAAGATATGATATACGTACTTTGTGTTGCAGATATGGCATCCTATATTTTCATTAAAATATAGTTATTTTAACTTAAAATGCTTAAAGAAAAAGTTAACCTGGCTATATACAATGTGAGCAGGCAATTAAGTTAGATGTTAGACAAAATGGCTAACTAATCACTACAGTACAAGCTTTTATACCATCTTTTAACAAAATTTGTTTTATTAAAGGCAAAAAAGATGATCAGGTATGCCCTGAATCCACATTTTCTTTAAGACTGGTATAAATGTCCTTTTGGATGCTCAATAACCACACATAGAAATCAAAGCCAATCAGGACATCGGGGCTAAAACTACAAACCAATACTTTATTCCCTGACCCCACATCAGTCAGGCCCAGAGAGATAAAGGGACACCTCCAAAGGGTCCTGCAGATCTTGTGAGTCACCTGTACCCTTGATCAGACCCAGAGGCTGAGCCTCGACCAGTGTGGAGTCTGTAAGACAGAAGAGAAGATTCCAAATGCTTACAGTGGAAGCCATATGGTCAGCAAGACACTGGGCCCCTCCCAGGTCCCCACAAGTAGCTTCTAGGGAGCTGCACCTGATCTTAACTATCTTCAGTTAAGGTCCCGCACACATGCACATCCCTGGTCAGATAATGTACACACAGAAGCCGATCCTATGCTGCACTTGCTCACAGATCCCCATGGATCCCATTTTTTATGAGCGTTAACTCTAGAAGAGATCTTCATGAGCAAGGCAGAATCATCCAGCCACGCCTCACCTAGGTCTGTTGACACTATCAGAGCATAAATGCTTGATGCCCTAAGCCACACATTTCTGGGATGACTCTTACAGGGCAGTGGATAGCAAATAGACCATAAGCCATATAGACAGGATGCAGATAGCCCTTCCCAACGAATTGCTTGCTTTGCTTCTGAAAGCACTGGAACATTTGGGATTACAGAGCTATGACATGAGTTTGTCCCAGGGGCTGGAGAGATGGCTTAGCAGTTAAGTGCTTGCCTGTGAAGCCTAAGAACCCCAGTTTGAGGTCTAATTCCCAGGATACACGTAAGCCAGATGTACAAGGTGGCGCATGCATCTGGAGCTCATTTGCAGTGGCTGGAGGCCCTGGAATGCCAATTTTCTCTCTGTTTCTCTGCCTCTTTCTTTCTCTGTCTGTTGCTCTCAAATAAATAAATAAAAATAAACAAAGTGGTGTTTGCATCTAGGAGCCCATTTGCTAAAAAATAAAAGAGTTTGTCCCAGAGTGAGGTGAAGGTCAGCTCCAAGTACAGCTTGCGTGCAGGGCTGCAGGAGGACGTAAACGTCCGTGCAATTTTATTTCGTGTATTCAGGCCCAGACTCTTCCTTGAAGTCATTTGTGAGTTAAAATATAACAGCTTACCAACCAGGGTCTTTAAATTTTCCCTGATCTTTTGATTTGCCTACTTAAAAGCCCAAAATGGTCCATCAAAATAGTCCCTCACCTGCACTATAAAAAGAATTGTCAGAAGGGCAAGGCCAAGAAAGGTCCGCAGCAGGAGAGGAGTTCCAAGGCAGAACTTACTGTCTTTGTAACTTATATGGAATTTTTGGGGGGGTAGGTTTAAAATTTTAAAGCTCCCTTAAATAGATTCCCAATATACACACCATCTATAAGGACCAACCTGTAGGCAACTAGAAAAGGATAGTTTAAAAAATAGCAAAAGGTATAGAGAGTGATACATAGGGGAACCAGACAAGCAAATCACGACCCTACGTGTCATATGCCACAAAATGTCACTAGTCCTGACAGCTCGTCTCCGTGGTGAGCTCGGCAGAAACAGGCCCCTGAGTGCCTGTGACTCGCTGCTCCCTTGCTGTCCTCCTCTCCAGCCCTCAGGGGCCACTTCTCAGCCACTCTGCCCTGTTGATTCACATGCGACTCACTGCCAGGCACCACTCACAGCAAGCCCTTCACAGTGACTCTGTCCCTACAAGCCGCTTTCCCATAAACTCCAACATTTTTATCCAGTTTGTCAAGAGGTGCTCGTCTGTGTTTGTCCAAATTTGACCCATTTGTTATATTTCCCTTGCATTTCTTCCCACGGACCATTACACACAACCCTGTGCATGACTTACTGGCAATGTCTCTGCTAAGCCATATACTAGCTGCATTAGACAGGAAGGCAATGTGGTGGAAACCTCACTCCAACACACCCAGGTCTGAAAGGGACTTTCTTGGCTTGCATAACAAGGGAGGGTCCCATATGGCTGGAGGCTGGCAGGCCAGGAGCTGCCGCACATCCACAGCTCGGTCCCCACAGGCCTGCCTTCCTGCTTGTAGACTTACTACTTATTGGTACGATGAAGGCAAAATGAAAAACACAATTAGTTGTTACATGTTCACATGCTTGTGTGGGGGAACAAAAAAATCCTTATTCCCCAATCCTTGCGGAAAATTAGGCACTGGGAGTTCAGTTAGTGTCCTATGGGGCACATATGCATCCTGATCAGTGGAGGCACCAGGAACTGGGGAACTTATGAAGGGTGGTCTGCAGTAAATTCATAGATGATAAAAGAGAGAAGAGTGCTATTGTTAGATTAAAGAGGGGGAAAAATGATGAACCAACAAATAACAATGAACTAACCAGCCACAGAATTGGGGAAAATATTTATAAAATTTATTCTAATACAAATCAAGCATCCTTAATGTACAAAGAAATTTTATAATTAAAAATCAAAAGACAAAGCCTAATTTTTTGAAATGGGTAAAAGGCTTGAATAAATATTTCTCTAGTAAAGAGATATAAACATTTCACCAATAAACACATGAAATACTTTGCTCAGTATCATTAGTCACTAAGAAAGTGCAAAAACCAACCAAACAAAAGAACATTTCATGGCTGGAATGAAAAATAAACACACAAAAACGTAAAATAGTAAGTGTTAGTGGGAATGTGAAGACATTTTAGGATTTTCATTGTTGGAATATAAAATGTTGCAGCTGCTGTGAAAAACAGTTTGGTAGTTTTTCAAAGAGTTTTTTAAAAAAGGGGGGGTTTAGCAGGCTGGAGACATGGCTGAGTGGTCAGCACTTGCCTGTGAAGCCAAAGGACCCCAGTTCGAGGCTCAGTTCCCTAGGACCCACGTTAGCCAGTTGCACAAGGGGGCGCACACGTCTGGAGTTTGTTTGCAGTGGCTTAAAGGCCCTGGCATGCCCATTCTCTCTTTCTGCCTCTTTCTCTCTCTGTCTATTGTTCTCAAATAAATAAATAAAAATGAACAAAAAAAATCTTTAAAAGAGGGTTACCATTTGACATAGTGATTCCATTCCTTGGAATCAGCCTGTGATAGATGCAGCTATTATGTCCACCCTAAAGAGTATGGACGAGGGCTGGAAAGATGACTTACCAGTTAAGGCATGGTTAAGGTGCTCGCCTGCAAAGGCAAATGACAGGAGTTCGATTCCCCAGGCTCAACATAAAGCCAGATGCACAAAGTGGCACATGCATATGGAATTTGTTTGAAGTGGCTAGAGGCCCCTGGTGCACCTATTCTCTTTGTCTCTCTTCTCTCTCTCTTTCCTTGCAAATAAATAAATTAAATAAATACATTATTTTTAAAATTTGATTAATAAAAGAGTGTATATGAGTGTTCATGGGAACTTTATAGCTATTGCCAAAAGCTAGAGAAAGGAAGAAATGGGCATACTGGTAATGGGTGCAAAGTTTCCTTGAATGATATCAACAGTGTTCTAGAACTATATAATAGTGACGGTTGCACAACCTTATGAGTATACTAAAAATTACTGATGTGCAAACTGAATAATGGGTAATTGTATGGTACATAAATTATATATAAGTAAAGCAAATAATTTTTGGTCATGATGGCCATTATTTTAGACACAGGTCTTTGGCACAGTAGTTTTGTTTTGTTTTGCTTTTTGAGGTAGGTTCTCACTCTAGCTCAGGCTGACCTGAAATTCACTATGCAGTCTCAGGGTGGCCTTGAATGCATGGTGATCCTCCTACCTCTGCTTCCCAATGGCATGATATTTTTGTAACTCTTCTTTTCAAGTCTGTTTAAAGTATATACATTAATTAGCTGATTCTGTAAAGAAACAAAAAAGAAAGCTTTTAAGAATGCACATCACCGTGTGTGTGTGTGTGTGTGTGTGTGTGTATGTGTGTGTATGGGTCTGTGTGTCTGTGTGTGCACACGCCTTCATTCTGGAAGGAATTCTTATTGCTTCTCTCACAAGACTTCTTAATCATTTATGGTCATGGACTACAAGGAACTTTTCCAAGCTATAGTAATGACATTATTCTACCAGAATAGCTTCCTTGGTAGTCTTGTTAGGATATTTTTAAAAGAGAGAGAAAGAGACGTTCAAGTACTTGAAATTGCTCAGCATGTTACTAGTAGAGAGAACTAAAAAGAATGCTAGGAACTAGGAAGAATAGCAAGGACGGTTATGAGAAGTGACCCTTTACTACCTGGAACAAGAGGAAAGGAGGAAGAGAAATAGAGAGGGGGGGGAACAGGTATAAATTTTTTGACAAGAAAAATCATTAATTTTGACTAAAAATCGCTTCATGTATGTTTACATGGCACATGTATTATTTAAAAGTTCAAACTATAGTTTTCTCGTTTATGTAGGAGTGATTTTAGATTACCTGTCTATGTTCTATAACCTAGCCTCCTTGGGCACCACAGCGCTGTGATTATTCACGGCTTCTGCCATCCATACTGCTGAAGTAGATGGCACCTCTTAGCCTCAGAAATGAAGACTCATGCCCAAGTCCACAGTGGACTAACAGTGTGACCTTTCAGTGCCTGAATTTCTCTGCTTTCTTATCTGTGAATTATGCTCCCCCTGCCCACAGTCAGAGAGAGAGAGCCTGTGACTCAGGTCTCGGGTGAAAATGTCCCCTGCCCTTTGCCCATTTAAAAAAATAAGGCTTTGTCTTTTGATTTTTACTTGTAAAGTTCCTTTGTGTTTTATGGATGCTTGATGTGTATCAGAATAAATTTTGTAAATAATTTCCCCAATTCTGTGGCTGGTTAGTGCATTGCTGTTTGTTTGCTCATCATTCTCTTCCCTGCTTTTATCTAACAAAATTTGACCATCTATGAAGTGGTCTCAGACCACCCTTCATAGTTTCCCCAGTTCCAGGTGCCTGCATTGACAGGACGGATACGTGCCCCATAGGACACTAACAGAAATCCGCTGCCTGTGTTTTCCCACAGGGGTTGGGGATTAAGGATCGTCCCCACACAACCACACATGCCTGTGAGCATGTGACAGGTGATTGTGTTTTCCATCTTGTCTTCATTGCTCACTGCTTCATTATGAACCACTGTGGTAGAATAGAAGCTTCAAGAAGCAAAGACTTGCCTACCTGTTGGTCAGCATATTGCCTGTTCTGGGCACCACATAAACACCCGGTGTCTACTCGGTGAAGCAGTGAAGAAATGAGTGAACATGAAAAGCCTCTTCTAGCAGCCCTGCCACATGTCGAAGTCTCCTGTGAATATCGGTAGAAGCAGAAGCACTCGGCCATAGCTGCCGAGTGAGGAAAGAGTGCTGTGCAATGGAAGTGGTTATTACCCTCAGGCGGACTCTTCTAAAAGATCAACCACATGTCCACTTACAACTTCGCAATTTCTTTCCAAAGCTAATAGTTCCACACATGGAAAGTAACATGGCTCTCCAATATTCAGAGGCAATCTCACTCAGAAATAAATAAATAAATAAACTCAATGAATTTACAAGTACAAAAATCTCAGGGCCTATGTCATTCTGAAATTGTGACTTTAGCAATAGTTAGTTCAAATGTCATTGCCTCTGTAGTCACTGGACCTCGAGGAGCTGTTTACCCAAAGTATTCCATACAAGGTCACCAAGGGAAGACAGAGGAAGCCACGCTGACATGTGTGCACGCAGGACCCCTGCTTCCTCTTGCGGTCCTCTCTGGTGGCCAGCTACCTCACTCATCTGGCCGAGCGATGACAAAGCAAGTGTTAAGTCCCAGACCTGGCCTGCTGATGTGACTCATGCCTCTGTAATGTTTTGCAGACCAAACCATACAAAGTCCTGCCTCTTTACTAAGTCTTCATGATTTACAGAAATCTTTAGAATAAATACAAGGCTGGAGCCTTGCTCGACATGTTGTCATTACCTTACAATGAATTCCTCAGCCACTGACTCACTAGCTTCTCCTAGGAAGGGGTGATTATTCGGAACATTTGGGGATGTTAGCATGGGAGTCTTCTAAATCCACACAGCACCCTGAATGCTATCAAAACACAGTGGTGCCAGGCGTGGTGGCACATGCCTTTAATCCCAGAACTGGGGAGGCAGAGATAGGAGGATTGCTATGAGGTTGAGACCACCCTGAGCCTCCATAGTGAATTCCAGGTCAGTCTGGGCTTGAGTGAACTCCTACCTCAAAAAAGAAAGAAAGGAAGGAAGGAAGGAAGGAAGGAAGGAAGGAAGGAAGGAAGGAAGGAAGGAAGGAAGGAAGGAAGGAAGGAAGGAAGGGAGGAAGTGAAAAAGAAACACAGTGGTTAAGATAATAAACTTTGGAGTCAGCTCTGCCAGGTTCGGAAATCCAGCACCATCATCCATAAACTCAACGACTTAGGTCAGTTTGCTTGCCTCTCAACTTCAGCATCAAATGGAGTGAGGATACCAGTTCGCTATCATCAGAACTATTGAGTAGTTGAGAAAATCCATACAAAGCCCTTCACCTATTTCCAGGTACATGCAGGAACAGACCATTCTGCAGTGCAAGTCTCACTCAGTGCCCATACGTGGTGGATTCTCATGTAATCTATGCCCTCTCTTCTCTGGAAGACAGGATGTTGTTATAGAAGTAGGAGATGAATGATGTTGTTCACAAAATATTGGGCACATAGCTTATGAAAGTACTTATGTGACCTCATAAAGCATCTGAGCCATCCGCTGTCATGTGGTCTTAGAATAGAACGACGCCTGTGCAAGGACTACCGTCGCTAGAGAAACTGTGGGCAAGGGGCGTGCCAGGGTCCTCCCTTCATTTCCTCTCTCTGACCTTTTCCCTTTTTTTTTTTTTTTAATTTATTTATTTGAGAGTGACAGACACAGAGAGAAAGACAGATAGAGGGAGAGAGAGAGAATGGGCGCGCCAGGGCTTCCAGCCTCTGCAAACGAACTCCAGACGCGTGCGCCCCCTTGTGCATCTGGCTAACGTGGGACCTGGGGAACCGAGCCTCGAACCGGGGTCCTTAGGCTTCACAGGCAAGAGCTTAACCGCTAAGCCATCTCTCCAGCCCCCTTTTCCCTTTTGACCCTTTACCTCATGTAAACAAATACTGTTTCCACATCATGATGTTGAGAAGAGGCAAATGACACACCCCAGGCCCATTTATATACCACTACAAGCACCCAGAATTATAAGATTTCAATGTTTCCCGCATGTTTCTCCATGGTACAGGACACAGTACTGTAAGGTGACAGCCCCAGAGAACTTCTTCCTTCTAAATTGTCAGCTTTGTAGCCTGCTTGTTGGTCCAGAAAGCTAAAATTCTTACCTTAGCCATTAGGTTAGATGAAGTATATCTGATGCAGTGACTGGACGCTAGTTTCCATGAGAGGAACAAGTGTGCTGTTTTATGAAACACAGGCACTGTGGGGGAACCCTTCTGACCAGAAACAGGAAAAAGTCGCATTCCATGATGCACTCTGTGTGGTGGGATAGGCAAGAGGTAAAGAGGAATGATGTCTAGAAAAGGTCTGGCAGCACTCACCCAGAAGAGGCCTTCCTTCTCACGCATTTGATGATCATATATTAATGCTTTAAGTTCCTTAGAAAGTTGAGGGAAGTAGCTTGTGACACCGACCTCAGTACTTGAAATTTCGTGTTTCTGAAAGAGGAAGGTGGAGAGCTGGGAGAGGCTGAGGAAGTGGCTATACGCACCCAAGTGGTGGGCTCACTCTCCCACACGGTCTCCAGGCCCAGGGAACAGTTTTGAAAGCACCAGCTCTCGTTCCTCACATGATATGCAGCTGGGAGAAGTGGCCACATGCTAGTTCCCTTAGTCACCATCGTAACTCATAGAGGAAACGGTTGGTTGCTACCCCCATTCTCCAGACGGGGAAAGTTCTAGCTCCTGGAAGGTCAGTGACTTGTTGGGAAATAGCCTGAAATAGCCTGGCTTTTGCCTGCTTCCCACCCTTCCTTAACAAGAAACTGCTCCCCAGCAAATCCTAGCAAAATCTACAAGTAGATCACACACTGAGCACTTAGAAATGAAAGTAGATGTTTGCCATAAATGGGTTCTGCTAAGGTGCTTCCAGAGTTTAATGCATCCTTCCAAGTTCTACCTTGACACAAAATACCCTACTCTTATTAAATCCCAAAATCTTACTGGAGGTACCCAGCTGATAAAAATCAGTGTGTCAATGTGCTTAGGGCCAATTAAATATCCACTTATTTCTGGTCAGGACTGACAGCAGAAAATTCAAAATTAGTAATTAGCCCATTAATAATTAGTAAATCTCCCCAAAAGCTTATTTGGCTTCTTGCAAATGATATTTTTTTTCCTTACAGGAAATGTGGATCCTACCTCTAGAATATCATTCCTATTTATCACCTCATATCACTTCTTATTTTGCATTAAATCGATTTGTTATTGAAGTGCACCCAGTAATGGGGTAAAGAGTGGTGAGCTCTCTGTCCTTGTCCACAATGCCCTTGGTAGTGCATTCTCTCATGCTGAATTAGAGTACCACAGTATAGAACCCTAAACGCCAGGGTGCTCGCTCACACTGCGTTATCACTCTATACGGTCTAAAATCGTAAAAAAAAAAAACTGATCACTGCATTTGGAAGGTATGCCCTCAATCATTTGTTCCATTCTGCTTAGGATGAGGTTTTTGTTAGCCCAAGTTTTCTTCCTTCTTTGATTGTGTCTTTTGTCTCTTTTGTTGAGATTTTTCTGTTAGTAATTCTATTTGTTTATTTTTTTATTATTTGCAAACAAAGAGAGACAGAGGGAAGAGAGACATGGAGAAAGAGAGAATTGGGCACACCAGAGCCTTTAACCACTGCGAATGAACTCCAGATGCACGTACCGCTTTGGGCCTCTGGCTTTCCATAGATACTAAAGAACTGAGCCTGGGTCTCAACTGCTGAGCCATCTCTCCAGCCCTCTTCTGACAATTCTAAAGTATAAGATTTCCTTTGCATTTGCTTTAGCTTACATTCTTAATGCCATTATTCTTTAGTCTCAGTATTTACATATTCCTTCAGTTCTTGGAATTTATCTTCAAATTTGCCTCCTCCTGGTACTTTCCTCATACTGCCTCCCTTGAGAACTCCTACTGGACTAACACGGACTCTCCACTTTCCCGTGCTCAGAACCCCTGGTGCTTCTTTACTCTGTGATGCTCCGGAGACAAGCTGCCCTGCCCTTTCAGTTTACTGGTCTCTCAGCAATCTGGCTTCTTTTCAGTGACTATATCTTCATTGGTGACTCCACAAACATTCCTATCTATGGTTAATGACTAGTTTTTAAATTACATTTGACTTTCGTGTCCGTTTACTTCAGTAATACTAACTCACCTTGTTAGTAATCTTATGTCTGAGTTCCTTCACATACCTTGGCTTGGCAGGAGTGCGGACTGCCTAGCCGCCAGACGCTGTGTGGGATGCGCCACTTATGATGTGCTCTGGGGGCCAAAGAAATACATGTGATGTGAGCTTCGTTAAAAGGTGCTGGGGGGGGGGGGGGGGCTAGAGAGATGGCTTAGTGGTTAAGGTGCTTGCCTGTGAAGCCCAGGGACTCAGAATCAACTCCCCAGTACCAATGTAAGCCAGATGCCCAAGGTAAGGCATGTATCTGGAGTTCGTCTGCAGGGGCTGGAGGTCCTGGTGCCTTCATTCTCTCTCTCTATATATATATATCTGCTTCTGTCTCTTTGCCTCCCTTTCTTCCTCCCTCCCTTCTTCTCTCTCTCCCTCTCTTTCTGTCTCTCCAATAAATAAGTAAATAAATTATTTTTTAAAAAAACGTAGTAACTGCTCAGTAAGACCGTGTTGGTACTTGAAAGTTCTCTAACAGCAGCAGGTACATGGCTCTAAGCAAGCAGAGACAGGAGTCCAGGAGATTCTTAGAAAGTGCTAGAAAAGGTTATTCCTGGATATTCAGCAGGCTGCTTGCAACACTAAAAATGTATTTGAGATATTTCTTTTTACAAATCATGTACATTTCAAACTCAAGGTAATTTATTTTTTAGTTCCTTTGACAAGATTTGGCATCTACTATGTTGTTCTTACTTTGAAACAAGAGTAAAGGCTTTCATTGCTCAAACAGAAGGAGTTCTATCTCAGGTTTTATGTGAAATTAACTGTTCCAGTTGTAAATAAATAGAAAGTTCTTTATTCTGGAATTCTATTCCTCTTTTCCTAAGAGAAAATGTTGATGTGATATCTAACTAAGTCCTAACTTTGCCTTTTTGAAAAAAAAAAAATCTTTTTCTGCTCCATTGACCAAAGGAGCATCTGACTTCCACAGGTATCAGAAGCATCTCTAAAGGGTGAGGCCTAAGCATTTCCCATGTCCATGTTCCCACCCAGGGCCTCACCACGGGCTCTTGGCTCTGACTCAGACTGAGGAGGCTGGGGTAGCTCTTTAAGCAGCAGGTAAGTGAGATATGGAAATAGGGAAAAAAGGACACACAGACCTCGCGACAAGGGGAGCTGGTCACACTGAGGCCCAAGATGAACTTCTGTGGCTTGTAGATTCTTCTGTTAACAGCAGTCCTTTTTGAGAATTGAGATAATTTGTTTTTGGCAAAACACGGTTTCTTTTTTTAAGAGTGAGAAGAAAAAGAGTGTGGGAAAAGCTTGGGAAATTTTGCAAGACCTCTTGGACATAGATGATGTGTTACAAAACATATTTTTGACGAGTTAAGTGCTAACCAACCAAAAACAGACAGATTGAATGTCCCATGATGCCTTCAGAAATCAGCAGGGAAGTGCCATTGCTGAGGACATTTGAGAACTTGCTGAACCCTGTCATGTTTGAATGTCAGAGTCCATGTAATGAGAGGCCAGAGCTGAGTCCACTTGTCTTTTCTGGAAGGATATGATGGCAGTCTTCTGAAGGAGGGTACAAAATCGAACAAAGTGGCTCCAGCTATCAGCTGAGTGTGGTCCAGTATAAAACATTCAAAGGTGCTGGGCGCGGTGGCGCACACCTTTAATCCCAGCACTCGGGAGGCAGAGGTAGGAGGATCGCTGTGAGTTCGAGGCCACCCTGAGAATACAGAGTGAACTCCAGGTCAGCCTAGACCAGAGTGAAACCCTTCCTCGAAAAACAAAAAAAGAACAATAAAATTAAAAAAAGAAAACATTTGAAGGAGAAAGACTCATATTAAACTATAATAAATTCTCCTTGTCTTTGAAAATTCAAAGAAATATCTCATGACTATTTTTGATAGGCAAGGTCTCAGTGTTTAATATACAGAGCCAATTATTTCTTGCCTTCCCAAAAGCTCCTAAACCTTCACTGGAGAAATGGACTTAGAAGCAGATATAGTGTGATTTTATGAAATTCAAAGGAACAAGGAAGGAAATGCTAATCCTGGTGAGACTTAAAAAGATCTTAAAGAATTGTTGTTTTTTTAACATTTATAACTTTTTGTTGACAACCCCACTCATGTACATAATGTCCTTGAAATAATCTGTTCTACCACCCTCTCTTGTTCCCCTAGTCTTACCCTTCCCTCCACTTCATGCCTTCTTCTTTGCAAGTAGTCCCTCCTCTATCTTAATGTCATCATTTTTTTTTTTTGCCCTCATATATTATATTATTGTGTAGGTAGCCTCAGCCACTGTGAGGTCACTAGTGTCATGGCCACTTTGTGTCTGGGAGACAGTATTCCAAAGCTCTCCTACCCATCTTTTAGCTCGCATGCTCTTTCTGCCACCTCTTCCACAAGAGTCCCTGAGCCTTGGAGGGTGTGAGAGAGATGTCTCTCAGTACTGAACACACCACCATCTCTTCTTCCCAGCAGTTTGATGATTTGTGACATTTTCCAGTGGCCACTGCTACACAAAAAGTGGAGCTTCTATAACCAAAACTGATAGTAGCATTAATATAGGGGCATAAACTAGAAAGCAATTTGGTGAGGACATCCATTTAGCCACACTACAATAGTGGCTTCCTCCGGAGTCTATGATGTCCCCAGCCACAGGCTTTTGACTAGGTATTCTGCAGTAGACATGAATTCCCTTCCATGAAACGAGCCTCAAATCCAATCAGAGAGAAATTGGTTTCCTATAACAGACATGCCAACCTTGTACCAGTTGGCACAATTGGCCTGGCTGACTAGCCATGTGGCTTGCAGGGTCCACTGCTAGCTGAAACCATAGATGGTATTTCTCCAGCAGCAGGCTGCATAGCTTCCCAACATCATGGCAGCTAGTCAACAAGGCGAAGGTTTCTCACTCAAATCCAAATTGCGTCTTGCAGCCAAAACAAAGTAATGGGGTCTTACCATCTGGCTCCAGTGGACACCCAAGAGCTTTGACAATGCCTCATATTGTTGGGAGGGGGCCCAGTTGGCCTCCCTGACCAACAACTTAATGGAAGGTATCACACTTCTGGCACTAATTTTTTTTGTTTTTTTGAGGTAGGACCTCACTCTAGCCCTGGCTGGCCTGGAATTCACAATGTAGTCTTAGGGTAGCCTTGAACACATGGTGATCCTCTGACTTCAGCCTCTTGAGTGCTGGGATTACAGGCATGTGCCACCATATCCAGCGACTGTTATTTTTTAATTCTTTTTTTTTTAATTTTTATTTATTTATTTGAGAGTGACAGACACAGAGAGAAAGACAGATAGAGGGAGAGAGAGAGAATGGGCGCGCCAGGGCTTCCAGCCTCTGCAAACGAACTCCAGACGCGTGCGCCCCCTTGTGCATCTGGCTAACGTGGGACCTGGGGAACCGAACCTCGAACCGGGGTCCTTAGGCTTCACAGGCAAGCGCTTAACCGCTAAGCCATCTCTCCAGCCCTTTTAATTCATTTTTAATGACATGTGAAATTTATACATTTATGAGGTTCAGTATGGTGATTCAACATATGCATAAGTTGTATACACCTCTCTCTCTTCAAATATTTATCCTTTATTTATAGTGAAAAGCATCCAAAATCTTTTCTCTAACTCGTTTTCTGAGATGCCCAGTGCTCAGTAGCTACTTGACATCACCCTGCTGTGCAGTAGACCCTGTTTTCTCCAGCTGTGAGTCTCAGAGAACGGGAGGTGTGGGTCATGAGCAATTTGGCAGCACTGAAAGGTTTTTAGATGTGCAGTAACTAAGGATTAGTTCAAAGTCAAGCATGTAGCTCACCCGAGGTGTTTGGCAGCGTTCAGCGAGGCGCTTTGCACTGCGCATGCCGTCACGCCTCGCCGCGCCGAGAGCGCTGCCTGAGCGCATTGGCACAGGCTTCAGCCGACTTGAGCTGCGCGCTTCCTCTTGTGTACAAGCATAATGGGTTAGTTACAGAAACAAAGACGACTTCACATTTTCCTATCCCATCACTCCTCAAGCATGTCAGTATCACATTAGTATATCTTTGTATTATGTCATGTTGGGTTGTTTGTTTTTTTTTTTTAATTGCTATTTGAGTTGTTGACTTAAGTTTCATAAAAGAAAAAAAAAATTAAAGGAATTTTGGCATAGGATTACAACAGAATTTATGACAATTTCTAAAATGGCCCTAGACACATTTCTGCCATTTTGTACTAGGTATTTATGCAAAATGGTATTCTCAGCATTGACAACTATAAAATCAAAATATTGATCAACTCTGAAAAACACTAATGTTCCATGGCTTACAGTATCAAATATTCAGCCAACATAGTTCTTTACTTTATTTAAGAATAAACAACTCAGGCATCATGGCACATGCCTTTAATCCCAGCACTTGGGAGGCAGAGGTAGGAGGATCACCATGAGTTTGAGACCACCCTGAGACTACATAGTGAATTCCAGGTCAGCCTGGGCTACAGTGAAACCCTACTTCAGAAAAGAAAGAAGAATAAACAAAGCAGGGCTGGAGAGATGGCTTAGTAGTTAAGGCACTTAAGCATAAGGACTCATGTTCAGTTCCTAAGGTCCCACCTAAGCCAGACATACAGTGATGCAAGCACACAATGTCACACGTGCATACAAGGGGGCGCACGCATCTGGAGTTCGATTGCAGTGGCTGGAGGCCCTGGCATGTCAATTCTCTCTCTCTCTTTCTCTTTCTCTCTCATAAAAATAGAAAAGCCAGTCTGTTGGGCTTGCCTCAAAAATATATATATAAATAAATAAATAAATGAACAAAACAGAAGTGGTGGACTAGAAACCACTGTGGTGCAAGGCAGTGAAGGAAAAAATCAGATAAGAATGAACAGACTCTGCCCCAAAGAGGAAAACTTGAAGAACTTCAGAAAACCACCAAAGAAGTGATATTAAAAAAAGACATTGGGGGCTGGAGAGATGGCTTAGAGGTTAAGCGCTTGCCTGTGAAGCCTAAGGACCCCGGTTTGAGGCTCTATTCCCCAGGACCCACGTTAGCCAGATGCACAAGGGGGCGCGTGCATCTGGAGTTCGTTTGCGGTGGCTGGTGCGCCCATTCTCCCTCTCTCTCTATCTGCCTCTTTCTCTCTGGTCTGTCACTCTCACATAAATAAATAAAAATAAACAAAAACATAAAATAAAAAAGGAATTAGGAATGGGGAGATCTGGCTCCCTGAAGAGCAGCCATGCCAGGAAGGCTGGTGTATGCTGAGCACGGCTCCGAGCCCTTAGCCACAGAGGAAACTGCCTGGGGACCCCAGTGCTCAGTCCTGCTCGCACACAAAATCTGAGGTTGAAAGGTCCCCAGGAGAGTGAAGACAGGCAACGCCAGGTGAGGAGTTCAGCAATTCAAAATCTTGAGCCTTCCACGAGACATGTTCCCCTGCCCTCGTGCTGCCAGCCTGGAGAAGCAACGGTCACTGGTGAGAGGGTCATCCGTAGGACTACAGTGGCTGTGGCCTCTGGGTGCTAAGCCGCTAGCTCGGCAGGCAAGATGTGTCCGCTGTGCAATTGTGCTATGAAATTATGGTAGTAACCAAACTCCTTCTGGTTGGATCTGAGGCCCACTCCCCAGAGGTGAATTTAGATCTATCTAACCGCTTGTGGCTGGGAACATAGGCCCTAAGTAGGGAACCTGCTACCATGGCTATGCTAAATGGACAGCTTGTCAAACTGCCTTCTGAAACTCTCTTTTCTTTTCTCTAAATATCTATGTTTGCTCCCATATGTGGGCGTGACTGGCAGTCTTGGTCACAGAAGCTCCTGTCCGCAGTGGGCGGAGGGTAATGCACAGAGGCATGGCTGGCAAAAGTGCTCAAAATAAGTGGCCACTCTATGCTCAGCCCATAACAGGACATGTAAGCCACCCTCCAAGGCTCTGAGAACCTCAGAACAGAGGTGCCAGGAAGAAGTAACGAGCAAGAGGATGAGGAGAAGAGCTGTGGAGTGCTATCTTCTGACCATTACACTCATGAACTCACAACAGCCATGATTTTCTGCCCAAGATATTTATTTCATCAAGGAGGGGCCAAATGTTGATAAGACCACAAACCTCGCGAGCAGCTAATGTCATCTTGTACTTCCGGGGGGGGGGGGGTGGTCATGCTCTGCAGTAATAAGTTGCCCCTTCTCCAGTAATTAACATCCCCCACTCCTGAAATCATGGTCATGCAAGCAACCCTAGCGCAACTCAGTGTGTCAAAGGGGAGAGCATGAAAGGAGTATGGGAATGAGCTGGGAAGAAGAATTTCCTTGAAGAGGGAGGGGGCTTCAAAAGGGTAATTGGGGGTAACAAGATTAAAGTATATTACATATGTAAATGAAAGTGTCAAAAAATTTAAAAATCATAAAGACACATCCATCTCGTTAGTATGCAAATTTGCTG
The DNA here is from genome assembly GCF_020740685.1 of Jaculus jaculus. NCBI lineage: Eukaryota > Metazoa > Chordata > Mammalia > Rodentia > Dipodidae > Jaculus > Jaculus jaculus. The sequence goes on from NC_059117.1 coordinate 4,558,599, forward strand.
TCATCTTTAATAAATGCTTAAAGTATATGTATACATAAAGGTTGTTTTAAAACAAATTTCTTTGTGATCTATTATCACTAAATGTTTGAGCGGTATACCCATCCATTGCGTATACTTGCATATCCAAGTTTAAGAAGACCAGCAATGTCACACCAGGCCTTACCTCTCCTATCCGGCCGTAATTTCATAGCTGCGCATCAATGTGTCCGCTTCCCCCACCCCGCCCCGCCCCATGCCCTGCCCAGCCTCTTGTGACAACTTCTAGAGATTCCACTCATGAGTGCGGTGATGTGCCCTTTGTACCTTGTTTATTTTACATCCCCTCCACTTCCATCATGTTACTGCAAGTAACAGGACTTCGTTGTTTCTATGACTACTATTTCACTGTGTGAGACTCCCCGCACCTTCTCTGTTTAGCAGCTGACGGACTGTTAGGGTGCTTTGCAATCATATTTTGGCTATTTTGAATCGTGCTGCAAAAAACATGGGAGTGTAGATGTGTCTCTGACAGACCTTTGGGTATTTATCAAGCAATGAGTGGATGGAATTGCCTTGAATATTTCTGAGAACAGCTGTCCTTAGGAACACTGACTGCATGTAGGCATTCTCTTTTCTCCACATGATCATCAGCATTTGTGGTTTTTCTCTTTGATGATAGCCATTCTGACTGGGGTGAAGTGGTCTCTTGCTGGTCATTTGGAATTGTTTCCCTGGTGACGGGTGGTGGTGAGCAGTCTTGAGCAGCCTTGTCAGGTGCCTATTGGCTATATGTATGTCGTCTGTTTAGGAAATGGCTACTTGAGTATGATTTTAACCAGATTACTTGTTCTTTTGTTACTGAGTTTCTTATATATTCTGAATATTCTGAATGTTAACACTGTGTCAGATGTTCAGTTTGCATTTATTTTTTCCCATTTTGTACGCTCTTCCTTCACGCTGCCATCTCCTTGGTTTCCTTTGTAAAGAATTGTGCATGCATCAGTGAAATTATGGTAATATCTAGGCAATTTATCATTGTAAACAGAGAATTAGCATTTTTGAAATGTTACTAAGAGTACCATTATATTTAATAATATGTGGATTTTTTGTTTGTTTGTTTTGTTTTTTCAAGGTAGAGGTAATTCACTATGTAGTTCAGATTGGCCTTGAACTCACAGCAATTCTCCTGCCTCTACTTCCCGAGTGCTTGGATTTAAAGGCATGTGCCACATGCCCAGCAAAATTTGTATTATTTTTTTAGAGAGAGGAAGAGTGATAGAATTGGCATGCCCGGGCCTCAGTCACTTCAATCAAACTGCAGATGTTTGCACCATGTAATGGGCATGTGAGACGAGACCTTGCACTTGCCTCACCTTTGTGCATCTGACTTACATGGGATCTGGAGAGTTGAACCAGGGTCCTTAGGCTTTGCAGGCAAGCGCCTTAACCGCTAAGCCATCTCTCCAGCCCAAAACTTGTATTTTTTTATTGTAGAAATCTAATACTCTCTAATAATGTAATTTCTTCACACACTTCTTAGTCATAAGTTTAATAACTTTATTTTGTTATTCACTTATTTATTTATAAATCTCTTCATCTATGTAGGATCAGTCCTCTGGAAAGAAGGGAGTTGTTCTTCTCTTCGTGATCTTTCTTAATATTACTATAGGAAAAGGAAATTGGGTCAAATCTTTAACCTCTAAGCCTAATGTTTGGCTGGACATCTCTATCACTGCCCCTTTCAAGAGTGGAGATTCAAATTACTTAGAAAATGGCCTTGACTTGATCTTCAGGAGAGAAGTGGGTGAAGAAGGGTTGTTGGCACCTTTATCCTTGCTGCCTTTTAGGCCTTGGGGGACAGTGAAAAGGACCCCAGAAGGTCAGTTATATTAGTGGTTTATGTTTTAGCCTTTATGTATTATTTAACTAAAGCTTAAATAATAAAAGAATAAATAGATTAAACTGTTATTATAGCTTATATAGTTAAAACACAAGAAGCTATGATTGGAAGCAATGCTAGATTTGGGAGGTTGCTGGGGGGCCAGAAACAAGACAGAAGGTGTCTACACTACATTTAGCAGCTATGGATAAAGCACAGTAATGGAACATTTTTAAATGAAAAATTAGAAAATATATGTCATATTTTGGCATTTATAGATAAAGCAGAGTGATAAAATACTTTTGAATGAAGATTTAAGACAGGATGCATGTATGTTGGGTTTAGCAGTTATAATGTTTAGTAACATTTTGAGAAAAGTTTTAATTAATCAGCTTAATAGAGACCTAGCAAGTACCTAGAAAATTATAACCAAAGGCAATCAATAGCAGGATAACACCTGGATGTCTGTGTTTTAAACCATTTTTATTAACCTATATATCTTCAGAAATAAGCATGCCAAATTACTCAAGGAAATGTGGAGACAGACAAGTCAGGGTCCGGACTTTCAGGAACCTCACAGCTGAGAAGAAAGTAACAGGTTTGAAGACACGGCTGTAGCCTGTGAGAAATAGCATGGCTTCGAAAGTTAAATAGCTTATTCTTTCAAACAACAGAAGCTTGACTTATCAGAACTGAGACAATTAATGGCTTGGTTTTAAAACAATCCTTATTGTTTAAGCTGGACAAAATACAACTGTCAATAAATTGACTTTGCAAGAGAAAAGCATACCTGGACAAGTGATGTTTATAATGAATCCTGAAAGAGAAACCTTGACTAACATAAAGCAGTTTGTGTCTTACCCATGACTATGAAGGAAGCTGCAGCTTATGTAGCATATCCAATAGTTTATGTCTAAATGGTGTTAACATAACTGGATTCTTTCTTTTATAAGACTTAAGTGCCAAATGACCTGTTAGCAGAATTAGCATCACTCAGTTTAACAGGACAGGGGGGTAATTACCTTTAAAGTTACAGTGTTTTTTGTTTGGATATATTTTAAATATGCTCTCATATTTAAAAATGAGCAATTACTGAATAAACCTTGATTAATTTTATGTTTGGCAATATAAAACTAAAGTGAAATTTTATATTTGGAAGTACATAAATTTTATATTAGGTATCTGTGTATTAATCTAATAAAGGGCCTTTATTGTACATTACTTAAATAAATCAAAATTAATTATTTGTTAAAAAATTTAAGCCATTATAATAAACATTTTGAGATCATCAAATGAATATGTCCAAATAATAAACATTTTAGGAACCATCTGAAAATCTTGACTTTTAATTGAAGCTATAGTGTAATTTAAGGAATACAGAATTTTGGGGAGTTTAGTAGCACCTCAAAATATATCTATGTACACATTGTATAATTATAACATTCAGTGGCCAGATACAGTCAAGAAGCTCTTTGACATGAAACACAAAAAAGAAATTAACCAGAAATATGAGCACATGACAGTGGCTTGGCCAGTTTCAGATGTATAACAGAAACACGTAACAGAATATTTTTCTTTAAACTTCTACTGACACTGAAAGTTGAAAGGAATTTGAGCTAATTTAATATTACTAATTATACAAGTACCAAGTAATAAGGCAATATATAAATTCATAGCTTAAAGTCTTTTGGAGACTTGAAAGCAGATGTCAATGGTCTGATTTTAAATGCTGGCACTAGAGCCCGGCAGCAGCAGAGGCTACTGCTCAAGGGGTCTCTGCATGCCTGGGATTTCTTTTCTTTTTCTTTTTAAATTGCTTATTGGTAACTTTCATGCATATACACAATATACAATGGTCATAATCCCCACCCAATACCCTCCTTGTCTGCCACCTGAGTCCTCCCTCCACTGAATCCCTTCTTTCCAACTAGTCTAACTTCTATTTTGAACTTTTGTTTGTTTGTTTGTTTTTTATTTATTTGAGAGCAACAGAGAGAGAGAGAAAAAGAGGCAGAGAGCGAGAGAGAATGGGCGCCCCAGGGCTTCCAGCCACTGCAAACGAATTCCAGATGCGTGCGCCCCCGTGTGCATCTGGCTAATGTGGGTCCTGGGGAATCAAGGCTTGAACCGGGATCCTTAGGCTTTACAGGCAAGCGCTTAACCGCTAAGGCATCTCTCCAGCCCTCTCTCTTCTATTTTGATGTCATCACTTTTTCTTCCTCCCTATCAGATTCCCTCACTTGGCACAATCTTTGTTTGCCTTGGAGATATCTTAGAGAAGGCGGCATGGTAGATGCCTGTGTGGTCTTGGAATCTGTCCCCTCTCCCTGGGGCCTCTGCGGAGACTTTGAGTTTCCAGTAATAACTGCACAGATAGGATAGTTTAGGGCAGTAAGAAAATGTCAGGTCGAACCACAGCGGCAGTGGAAGGCCACCGTGGGTCACCACCTGGGGTGCAGCCAGGGCAAATGCGCGCTCTTTGGAAGACGCACCTGCCCGGCGGGTGCTGCCTCCAGCTTGCAGTCTGGTGCGGTTTTGCAGAGCGACGCGGCCCGGGGCAGGCTCCGAGGGCGCGGTGGAATACGAGCAGATGAGCACAGATAGGGGAGTTGGACCCCCAAACTGCCATTGCTATGTGTGGGGAGAGGCCGAGGGGCTCGATAAGCATTGAGTGACCTGGCTCGAGGAGGATGTGTCGGAAGGGGAGAGGCGGGGTTAGCTGATGAGCCCTGGCGTGTCTCTCTCCACGTGTGACTCCATCGCACAGAAGCCGTGAACCCGAGACGATGCCACCCAAACTTCCCTGCGGGTTTGAGCAGGGCGCAGAGGAAGCGTTCTGCTAGGCACTGAGCTTTCCAAGGCACACAGGCTGCTCCCCGAGGTCTCTGAACAGCCTCAAGAATGCCATCCGGCAATTTTTTGTTGTTGTTTTCTGAGGTAGGGTCTTGCTCTAGCCCAAACTGACGTGTAATTCATTTACTATGTAGTCTCAAGTGGCCTCAAACTCAGGACAACTCTTCTACGTCAGTTCCCCCACCTCTGCCTCCCAAGCGCTGGGATCAAAGGAGTGTGCCACCATGCCCAGCCCCACCCAGCAAGTTTTGAGTCACAGTCTCATTAATCTGAAGCACGTCAAGTAGGCTCTACTGCCTGGGCAGTGAGCCTCGAGGTTCAGCTATTGATGGGTGTTAGTGACAGGTGCGGCAGATTTAAGAGAAGACGGGTGGAAGGGAGCACGCTCTGAGCAGGGAGGACCGAAATTAGCTACGCAGCTTAGTGGTGACAGGACCCCAGCGTGAATAGCCTGCTCCCCGCCAAGTGTAGGAATTGTCCTTGGACCTGCACAAGAGAAGCTAGGTCAATACACAACTGCAGGTCAGAAAGGTCAGAAGGATCTGGCCTTTCCTTATCTCTGCCCCTTAGGGGGTCCTTCCTCATCCTGAGGAGATGGCCCCTTTCCAAAACTCCTGAACCCAGACACTGGCATCAGGACTAGATGGGCTATACCAGCCACACATCCATGAGGCTCATAAAAAATCCCCAATCTGAATCCAACTGAGAAGCTGGACTTCTCAAGAGGGAGCCAGGCAGCTTTATTAGGTAGTTTAGGGTGACTGGTCCCCAAAGAGATAAATTTGTCCTTACAGTCTCCACTTTACTAGCGATCAGAGAGGGATCTCTCCTCTCCTGACCTCATCAGTAAAGGAGTTCTCTAGACCTGTTTTTCCATAAACAGCCCGAGCCCCTCCCTGGGAGGGAGTTCCCATTCCCTAGAATTTAAATCTGGTCCTGGCATTGAGGTAGGTTAAGCTCAGACCCACACCTTGGCTTAGAGGCTGTCCTCTTCTTGAGCCAGCCCCTAGCCCAGACCAATCAGCCCTCACTCTGGCTCACCTGACTCTGAGTCCACCGCAATAAATTGTAAGTAGAGCTTAACGGGTGGGCAGGTCTCTCTTTCATCCGGCTGATTGTCTCTCCTGATCTTCCATGCCCTCCCAAGCCCCCCTTCCTCTCAGCCAGCCTGGGCTGAGACAGGGAAAACCCTGACACCTACTCCCACAGGGCTCATTAAGCACTTAATGTTATGATAGGCACTTATGTATTTTTTCTTGAGGGAGGGTTTCGCCCTAACCCAGGCTGACCTGAAATTCACTATGTAGTCTCAGGCTGGCCTAAATTTCATATTGATCCTCCTACCTCTGCCTCCTCAGTGCAGGAATTAAAGTGATGCACACTACATATGTTTTTTAAATTGCTAATTGAAGTCTGTGCTTTTGGCTGTAAAAGACCACTTGTTCAGGATCACAACAATGGTGGATGGGGGTCTTAAGGTGAAGATACTTTTCCATTGATGTCTAAATTGCCTTACAGAGTCAATTATGCAACCAAGACTAGCTGGGCGTGGTGGCACACGCCTTTAATCCTAGCATTGGAGAAGCAGAGGTAGGAGGATTGCTGTGAGCTCTAGGCCAGCCTGAGACTACATAATGAATTCCAAGTCAGCGTGGGCTACAGCAAGACCCTACCTCAATAAAAGAGGGGGCTGGAGAGATGGCTCAGCAGTTAAGGCATTTGCCTGCAAAGCTTAACAGCCCAGGTTTAATTCTAAAGTACGCATGTAAAGGCAGATGCACAAAGTAGTGCAAGTAACTGGAATTGTTTTGCAGTGGCTAAAGGCCCTGGCATGCCCCCGCTTTTTTCTCTGTCTCTCTCTGCTGGCAAATAAATAGATAAAATTAAAAACAAAACAAAAAAAGGTAGGTGGCTCCTAAATGATTATTATAATGACTTAAATCTTAAAGAAAATAATTAATTTGGGTTTATTAATAAAATGCTAGACTTGAAATGTTTTGTCTATATATTGACATGGTACATGTTTAAAATAGAATATACATGGTTTTTGTCCTTCAAATACAGCTTCCTGGGCTTTTACTTAAAAAGAGCTATAAATGGCATGATGTTTGCTTATTTTTTTTTAATGGTTAATTTAGAGGTCAAATTTTCAATATTATAAAACTAACACCTAAATCCATGCTTACAAAAGTAAGGTTTTCTCAAATTTTATTATGTTCTTAATGGTTCCAAAAATTTGGCTGGAGTGATCACTCAGCAGTTAAATGTGCTTGTTTGCAAAGCCTGGTCGCCCAGTGGCCACAGAAAGCCAGATGATCAAAATGGCGCATGTCTCTGGAGTTCAGTTGGGGCAGCAGGAGGCTCTGGTGTGCCCGTATATCTCCTTCTCTCTCTCCTTTTCTCTCTCTCTCCTATTTCCCTCCCTCCCTCAAATAAATGAATATGTAAGTATTTATATAATAATGTCTATAAAAGTGGCTGAATTTTAAACTGACCAAGGTATTTCAAATGCCACTTGGTGTATTCCTAAATGATGTGTTACATTTAAATTTCATGTCACATACAGACAAAAGGCCTGGATCATATTGGCTAATAGATTAAGTTCAAGGAGGGATGGCTTTAAGAGAGGGAGCTTGGGCTGGAGAGATGGCTTAGCAGTTAAGCGCTTGCCTGTGAAGACTAAGGACCCCGGTTCGAGGCTCGATTCCCCAGGACCCACATTAGCCAGATGCACAAGGGGGCGCACGCGTCTGGAGTTCGTTTGCAGTGGCTGGAAGCCCTGGCGCACCCATTCTCTCTGTCTCTCTCTCTCTCTCTCTCTCTCTCTCTCTCTCTCTCTCTCAAATAAATAAATTTTAAAAAAAAAGAGAGAGAGGGAGCTTAACAGAAGAAAGGAAAATGTAACAGAATCTTGGGAGGCAAGATGAGGTTTGAGAAGCCCTGAACTTAGGAGGAGGGAGTAAGGTACAGCTCTTACCCAGGGAGACAAGAGGGGCGTTGAGAAGCCCAGGTCAAGACTTAGGTTGGGATTTTCTTTTTTCTTCTTTTTTTGGAGGTGGTGGGGAGAAGGGGTTATTTCAAGGTAGGGTCTCACTCTAGCTCATGCTGACCTGGAATTCACTAATGAGTCTCAGGGTGGCCTCGAACTCACAGCAATCCTCCTACCTCTGCCTCCCTAGTGGTGGGATTAAAGGTGTGCACCACCATGCCCGGCAGGTTGGAGGCTTCTAAGAGCCCCATGGATGGGTGGCTGATGTCAGGTATCTGGAGTCAAGATCTCTGGGAAAGGGCAATCTTTCCAAAATCTTCATTCTCGGAAAGGAGCAGAGGATGCCCTAAGGGGCAGAGATAAGGAAAGACCAGATTCTTCTGCTTCTGACCTGTTGTAAAAACTGTAATGACCTAGATTTTCCTTGCAGGCACAAGGGCTATTCTTGTAGTCCGCCAAGCACAAGCTATTCACCTTTGGGCCCTGTCACCCTGCACTGCCAAGTTTCTGGCTCCTACATTTCCCCTCCTGAATAAGTAACCCTGGGTGCCTTTAAGGGATTGGGACTGATCTGACTTCTTTAAACTGAGAGGGGTCGTTGGGTGTGGCAGCTGGGAAACTTCTCCAGTGGGTCTATTTAAGGAACCTCAAAATGTATTAGAAAAGTGTAGGATGATAGTCCTGGAAGAAAATGTTGGGAAGACCTAACATCTCACGGGTGTACAGAGTCAGGTTGTTTCCTTGGGGGATAACAGACCTAACATCTCATGGGTGTACACAGTCAGGTCGTTTCCTTGGGGGATAACAGACCTAACATCTCATGGGTGTACAGAGTCAGGTTGTTTCCTTGGGGGATAACAGACCTAACATCTCACGGGTGTACACAGTCAGGTTGTTGGTAGTGTTAGGAATTTGAAAGGCCATTGTTGCTGTGTTAGGGAACAGGATGACCTGGAACTCTGGAATTTTCCTGTCTCTGCTGCTTGAGTGACTTTTTTAAATATTTTATTTTTATTTATTTATTTATTTGACAGATAAAGGGGGATAAGAGAGAGAGAGAGAGAGAGAGAGAGAGAGAGAATGGACATGCCAGGGCCTCCAGCCACTGCAAACGAACTCCAGACACTTGTACCCCCTTTTGCATCTGGCCAACACCTTAACTGCTAAGCCATCCCTCCAGTCCTTGAGTGACTTTTTATTGGCATGTTCTACCATAACCGGCAGAACCCTGAAATTCTCAAGAAGGTCCTGAGGTGCCTGCGGCTTCCAGGGCGTGAGAAGGAGGTAGCAGGCTTAACCTGCTTCCCTCGTAATGCCCCAGGCTCTCTGACCAAATCAATGTTAATAAAGACAGGACACTGGAAGTCCTTACGACTGGCTTTGTCAGAGAGCCTGGGGCATTACGTGGGATCTTGGCTGCACCCTGTAACTTAAAGCTTCAGAGTCTCTAGCTTCCAGGAACTTGAGAAGCCTGAGGGTCTAACCCATGGCTTTGGGTCAGTACTGGGTGGTCTCACACATAGGAAAAGAGTTGGACAGAGGAGAACTCCGTCCATTTCTCTTCTTGTAAAACAAATCTGGCTGAAGAGCGAGTGCTGTCGCTCCCTGCGGGGTCCAGTCTTGGCCTCCTGGGATAAGGAAAACTAGAGTGATGCCTCTCCTCATGTGGAGGGAGGGTCTCCAGTGGAGTCCTACTGTAGAGCACTGACTCATAATAACCACCACTTCCTCATGAAACCTCCTCTGTGGCGGCACAGAGAAGGATGTCATTTATATATCAGAGGTCCTGAACTTGAGTATGGGGCAAATAACAATGATTTTTGTCATTAGTAAAATCTTATTGGTTTAACTTTTATAACATTTTTAACATCAGCTCTCATGTTGAACATCTCATTTTTAATTCTATTAGTGTGGACTATATAAGACACTTATATTGCTTTTCAAAACATCTGACAGGGCTGGGGAGAAGGCTCCATGGTCACAGTGCTTGCCTGCAAAGCCAAAGGACCACAGTTAGATTCCCCAGGACCCATGTAAGCCAGATGCACAAAGTGGTGCATGCATCCGGAGTTCGTTTGCAGCTGCTGGAGGCCCTAATGTGCCCATTCTCTCAATCTCTCTTTCTTTCTTTCAAATAAATAAAAATAAAATAGTTTTTGTAGTCTAACAATTGTAACCATAGGTAAAACATTTTAATAGTCATATGTTCTATCAAAAACCCAAATCAAACAATCTACCAAAGACTTTTTTTCTACCAAAGATTTAAGCTATTATAAAAATGATTCAAGCCTGTGTGCTCTGAGTAGGTGAGGTGCAGGCATGTCCTGTGCACTTGGCTGAGTGAGGTGCCAGCTTGAAGGGAGAGGTTTGCCAGAGTGTTGGGGCCCTGGCCTGGGGGTAGGGGGGTGAGGAAGTGCTGAATACAGGCATGTTTGGAACCCCATACAGGGAGCATCAAACAACTTCTCTTATGCCTCTTGGAGTCAGATAGATGACCAACGCACTGAGCATGTGCACACACAGTGGGGGCCAGGGCCCATGCTTCTGGCCAACCCGACTGCCTCCCCAAAGATTCCACCCCGTCACGACCCCTGTACGTGTGTGGGTCCCCCACACCCTGCACCACTGAGAGTCCTGGTGGTTCCCCACGCCATGCTCCACCATCCTCACCCCAGCCACCAACTGCAGCAGATTGGTCAGGCCTCCACCACCTCTTCTGATTCCTGGCCACCTCTACACACCAACGCCCCTACACCAGTCAACTCCAGTGATTTGGGTCTGGCCTGGTCCATGGACCTTGATGATTGTCCCAACCCTCATTCTATCCCCCTTCAAGTAGGTATTTGGGGTATTGCTTCTAGCCAAGATGGGGAGTGTGGGAATACTTGGCAACCTCCCACCAGGGTGAGCCAGTGAGTCATCCATAACCAGCGCAGTGGGTACAAGAAGGAAGCAGGTGCAGGGACAGCACTATCGCCCCTGAGCCCCACAGGCAAGGACATTTCGGACCTCCAGTTTTTTTCTAATTTATATTTATTTATTTATTTATTTATTTATTTATTTATTTATTTATTTTAAAGAGACAGAAAGAGGCAGTGAGAGGGAAAGAGGAAAGAGAGGAAGAGAGAGAAAATGGGTATGCCAGAGAATCCAACCACTGCAAAAAAACTTCACACGCATGTGTCACCTTGTGCATCTGGCTTTTGTGAGTCCTGGGGAATCGAACCATTGTCCTTTAGCTTTGCAGGCAAGCGCCTTACCCGCTAAACCCCAACCACAGCTTTTGTAACAGCCACCAGCCTAGAGACACTGGCGCATTTGCAATCTTGACAACCTGTACATTCATGGATGCAATGCCATCCCATCCCAATCCAGTTCAAACTCAAACTCAAACAGAACACTCACTGAAAATCATACAGGGAATGCTTGCTTCCCTTCTACTAAAATAAGACTTTTACCCCAATATGGGTACACTATAACACACACATACACATACACATACACATACACATACACATACACATACACATACACATACACATACACATACACATAATAAACTTAAGCAAGCTGAGATATCTCCACCAAGGTTGCCTAGCTCCACAATGGAAGTCTCCAACAAAAACTTAAAGGAGGTCTGGAGAGATGGCTTAGCCATTAAGGTGCTTGCCTGTGAAGCCTAAGGACCAGGTTTGTTCCTCCAGGTCCCACATAAGCCAGATGCACACGGTGGTGCATAGCATCTGAAGTTTGTTTGCAGTGGCTACAGGCCCTGTCATGCCCATTCTCCCCTTCTTTCTCTCCCCCCCCCTTCTCTCTCCTTCTCTTTCTCACTCTACCCCCTGTCCATCTCTAATAAATAAAGAAAAACATAGAGAAGGCCTGGATATATGGGCTTAGAGGTTAAGGTGCTTGACTGTAAAGCCAAAGGACCCAGGTTCAGTTTCCCAGAACCCAGGTAAGCCACATGTACATGGTGGCACATGTGTCTGGAGTTTTTCTGTGGCTGGCATGCCCATTCTCTCTCTCTATCTCTCTCTCTCTCTCTCTCTCTCTCTCTCTCTCTCTCTCTCTTCCTTCTCTCTCTCTCAAATAAAATAAATTTTAAAAGCTAAAAAAAGAAAAAATAGAGAAAAAGAAGTAGAATCCCAAAATGAAAGCACAATAAGATATTTAACTCTGATCAAGCAAATCCCAAGCTGCACTGGAATCAAATCATCATAAACCCAACAATCACACAAATTAAACTGAGCAAATCATCTCTTATATCCTGCAGCCTTTATCAATGGGCTTAACTTAATTGAGGAAAACTAGAGAGACCACAAGAGAAAGACAAATGAATTGAAGGTGAGTCAACAAGTAGAGGATTTCAATAACCAGCTGATTAAGAATAATGAAAACATGATTAAATGCAAGAATGAATTACAAGAAGCATCAAGAAAATCAAACCAAGACCTTAAATTGGAACCAGACAAAGGGATGGAATCAATATGGAAAAATGCAACAGAAAACAAGTATCAAATATACCTTGTAAAAGACTCTCTAGAAGCCCTCTCTATCAGAGTTAATCATGTGGAGAACAGAATCTCAGATCAGGAAGACAATACAAAAATGGTTCAGGAGTCCATAAACTTTGATAACTTAAAAAAAAAAAAAAACATGTGAACAGAATATGAGGGAATTGTGGCATACCTTAAAACAACCAAACATTCAGATCATGGGCATACTAAAAAGGGGGAAAAAATCAGGACAAAGGCATGGATAACAATATTCAACAATTTATTGAAGAAAACTTTCCCACTTTCTCAAAATAGAGACCTATCAAGATACAAGAAGCTCATAGGATTGACACAGACTGGACTAAAGTAGAAATTTTCCAGGCCCGGGCCCAGCCAGGAGGCCCCCCAGCCCTTATTCTACATATGGGCTCCTTCATCCCTCCAGCTCCCCACATGGCAGGACCTCCTTTTCTTTTGCCAGTTTTCTTTCCATGGCCTTTTTCCCAGGACATCCACATAGGATCTCTCCAAGGCATATCACAGTTAAAACTTTAAACAACAAAAACAAAGATAGAGTGCTAAAAGCAGCAAGAGAGAAACAGCTCATTACATAAAAAGGCAATTCCATCTGAATTACCTCAGATTTCACAGTGGAAACCCTGAAAGTCATAAGGGTCTGGAATGGAGCAGTTCAAAGTCTAAACACCTATGGCTTTCAACACAAACTACTGTACTTAGCAAAAGTAACCCTCAAAATAGATGGAAAAAAAGGAAAAATATTTCGTGATAAAAAGCAGCTCTGTAATTACTTGAACATATATCCAAACCTGCAGAGAACACTTCAGGGAATGCTCCACACAGAAGTGTCCGACAACCAACCTCAAGAGCCTGCAAGAGGATGAACATGGTAACCAAAGCCAGAGCAGACATGAAAACATGCAAAGCCCAAGAAAGCACCGAACTCCACAAACACTCCAGCATGGCAGGGATTAAATCAAAGCTTGCACTTACAGCATTAAATGTTACTGGTCTTAATTCACCCATCAAAAACCATAAGGTAGCCATGTGAGTCAGAAAAGTGGACCCTTCTATATGCTGACTTCAAGAAACCCACTTCACCACTAAGGATAGACATTTCCTCAGGGTGAAAGGATGGAAAATAATTCTCCAAGCAAATGGAAATAATAAACAAGCAGTATGGCTGTAACAATATCTGACAAAATGGAATTCAAACCAAAAGTAAACAAACAGGAAAAAGGAGGACACTTTTTACTAGTCAAGGGAATGAGCCAACAAGAGGACATCACAATCATAAATCTAAATGCACCAAACACAGATATACCACATTTTATAAAACAAAATTTATTTGATATCAAATATGAGGCAATACTCTATACCATCATAATAGAGAACTTTAGTACTCCACTATCATCAATAGGCAGATCATCTAAGCAGAAAATCAACAAAAAACAAGAGAACTTAACACCATAAATCAACTAAACTGAAGAGACAACCACAGTACATTCCACCTTAGTTCTACAGAACACACATTCTTCTCTGCAGTCCTTGGACTCTTCTCCAAAACAGATCATATGTTAGGGCATAAAGCATGCCTCTACAAACTCAGCAATTGACAAAACTTTGTGCATTAAAGCTAGAAATTAGCAAGAAAAAAAAAGAAAAATTATACCAACTCCTAGAGACTGAATAACATGTTATTAAATAATGGATGGGTCATGGAAGAAATAAAACAGGGAACTGTAAATTTTCTAGAACATAATGATAATGAAAACACAACATACCAAAACTTATGGGACACAATAACAACAGTCCTAAGGGGAAAAAAATCATAGCACTAAATGCCTTCATAACATAGTCAGAAAAAAATCTCAAATTAATAACCTAGCCATAAGCCTAAAGGCATTGGAAAAACAAGAACAATCCAACCCTAAGGATTCCAGATGGAAAGAAATAATTAAGATCAGAGCAGAAATTAATGAACTGTAAACTAAGAAAATTGATGAAATGAAGAGCTGGTACTTTGAAAAAAATAAACAAGATTAGTAAAACCCTGACAAACTTGATCAAACAACAAAAAAAAAGAAGGCTCAAATTAACAAAATTATAAATAAAAAGGAAGAGTTTACAACAGACATCAATGAAATTGGAAGAATCATCAGGACATATTTCCCAAATCTCTACTTCAAAAATGGGATAAACAAGAAGAAATGGATGAATTTCTAAATATATACAACCTACCAATATAAAATTCAGAGCAGATAAAACTTCAAAACAAACCTACTATATCCACCATGATTGAAAATATAATCAAAAACCATCCCAAAAAGAAAAAAACAGGACCTGATAAATTCTTAGCTGAATTCTAGCAAACATTCATCAAAAAGCTGAAACCACATTTTCAAGTTCTTGTACATAATTAGAGAATAGGGAATTCTCCCCAACTCCTTCTATGAAGCTAGCATTATCCAACTATGAAAAACAGAAAGATATACAAAAAGAAAAGAAAAATATAGATCTATATCTCAGATGAACTTAGATGTAAAAATACTAAATAAAATCCTTGCAAACCAAAGCCAACAATACACCAAAAGCATTACCCACCCCAGTGAAGTAGTCTTCATCCCAGGGATGTAGAGAGGATTCAGCATATGGAAATCACTTAATGTAATATTCTCCATAAATAAACTTAAACACAAGAACCACATGATCATTTCAATAGATGCAGAGGCCTTCAACAAAATACAACATCACTTCATGATGGAAAACTAGAGAACTAGGCATGAGGGTTTATATTTCAACATAATAAATGCTATATTCAAGGCACCTAAAGCCTAAATCATACTTAATGGGGGAAGACTCGAGGAGCTCCCACTGAGACCAGCAACAAGGCAGCAGTGACCACTCTCACATCTGCTCTTAACAGAGTACTAGAAGGCCTATCCCAAGCAATAAGACAGGAGAAAGATACAAAAGTGATACAAACTGGAAAGGAAGAAGTCAAACTAGCCCTATTTGTAGATGACATTATCCTGTACATAAGTGACCAAAATACTCCACCATAAAATTTCTAAGGGTGATAATATCTTTCAGCAAGGTGATAGGATACAAAATCAACACAGCAAAATCTGTGCAAAATGCAAATATATGGAGCTAGAAATCAGCTAGTCTGTACCCCCCCCCAAAAAAAAAAACCTTAGAAAAACACTAATCAAGGATGTAAAAGACCTATATAATGAAAACATAAAACCATTCAAGAAATAAGTTGAGGAGGATATACGAAAATGGAAAGACCCTCCATGCTCCTGGATAGGTGATATTAATATTGTGAAAAGGCAATCCTACCAAAAGCAATGTACTGATTCAACACAATTCCAATAAAAAAATACCACCATCATTCTTCACAGAGATAGAAAAAATAAGCTCAAAATTTATACAGAATGGCAGAAGGCCTTAGATATCCAAAAATATGCTAATAAAAGAACAAAACCTCTGGAGGTATCACCATAGCTGATCTAACACTCTACTTAAAGCCAGTGATGCACACTGGAGAATAGCGCTGAACAAACTGGATAGTCACACACACACAAAGAAAACTAGACCCACTCCTCTCGCCAGCCCAGAAGTCAACCCAAATGGAATAAAGACTGCTGTACATGACCTGAAACTCTTAAACAGCCAGAACAAAAAAAACAGTGGTGATACAGGAGCAGGGAAAGACATCCTGAACAATACCCCAGTGACCAGTTCATTAAGAAATCACTCAAGGGCTGGAGAGATGGCTTAGCGGTTAAGCGCTTGCCTGTGAAGCCTAAGGACCCCGGTTCGAGGCTCGGTTCCCCAGGTCCCACATTAGCCAGATGCACAAGGGGGCGCACGCATCTGGAGTTCGTTTGCAGAGGCTGGAAGCCCTGGTGTGCCCATTCTCTCTCTCTCCCTCTATCTGTCTTTCTCTCTGTGTCTGTCGCTCTCAAATAAATAAATAAATAAATAATTTTTTAAAAAAGAAATCACTCAACCTGTGGGATGTCATGAAGCTAAAAGGCTTTTGTATTGACAAACATACATTAACCAAGGCAACAGACTACACACAGAGTGAGAGAAAATGTTTGCCAGCTTCACCACTGACAGAAACCTAATATCTAGGATATACAAAGAAAAAAAAAAAAAAAACTAAGCAAAAAAAAAAAAAAAAAAATCAAAAAATATCCACTCAAAAAATGGGGCAGAGAAGTGACTATAAAATTTTCAAAGGAAAAAGTTCAAATTCCTAATACTCACCTTAACAGTGTTCAACATCCTTAAGTATCAGGGAAATTCAAGTGAAAACAACTATGAGATTCCACCGTGCTCCAGTCTAGATAGTAACAATTTAAAAATCAAATGACAGCACATCTTGGCAAGCATGTGAGGAAAGATGAACCCTCATGCACTGCTGGTGGAAGTGAAAACTTGTACAACCAATATGGAAATCAATATGGAGTTTCCTAAAAAAGATGCATACAGGACTACCATCTGACCCAACTGTTTCTGTATTGGGCATCTTCCCTAAAGGCTGTCCCCTTCACTGCAGAGATATTTGCTCAACCATGTCTATAGATGCTCAATTCACAATATCCAAGAACTGGAATCAACCCAGGTGCCCAGTGTTTGGCAATGGATAACGAAGATGTGGTACATTTACCCATTGGAATTCTACTCATCGGGAAGGAAAAATGATATAATGAAATTTCTCAGGATAATGGATGCACTTGGAGCAGATCATACTCAGCCAACTCACATAAGCACAGAAAGACAAATGCTGCGTGTTCTCCTGAATCTGTGTTTCCAAGTCTGGGCTATCTTGAGTTGCAGGCATGCCTGAAAGACTACTTGAGGGGCAGATAAAAGGGACTGAAGTGTTTAGGGGAGGGGAAGGGGAAGGTGGGAGAGATATACACAAAATTAAATCCAAAATAAATTGGTACCATGGAAATTCCTCCTGGATAGTAGGCTACAAGATATAACCCTCAGTAGGAGTATGGGAGGGGGAAATGACATGGTGCAAAGGGTCCTGGAGAGAGTATGATGAAGCCTAACCCTAAAACATTTGGCTCTGGCTTGTGACTCCCATTACCAGAAATCTGTTACAACTCACACTGAGCTGTTGGTCAGAGAGACCTACAAGGTCCCCCAAATTAGACAGACTTCTGTCAAAGAGCTTGGTTATTGGCCTGAGGTAAAAGGTAACACCCTACTTCGGAAGATACCACGTGCCGTGGGCACTGAGCGCGTAGAGTTCCAGCTGGAATCTAGAAGGAAGCGGTTCCCAATGGTCAGCCCGTGCAGCGCTGGAAAGCACTACATGAGCCACCAGGGGAAGGGGTCAAGGGCATGAGCCAGTATGAGACACATGGCTGCATGAACCTAGCCAGCCTCACAAGACGTGCACACCTGGGCAACAATGGCACCCAGCCTAGGTGAGTGACCAGTGGCTTTTTGATGGCTAAGAGTTCCCCTCAGTGGAAAGAAACCCACAGCCGAAACTGGAAACCAAGTCAGAATCCTATGGAGAACAAGATTATGGACTCCAGTAACATGCTCCCCCTAGGTTTTGGCCAAAAGAGAGGCTACACCATCAAAACCTCTCTAAATTAACAATGTTTATCTCCTTTAACCTATGCTGATCTCATTCTCCATTGGAGAATCTGTTTTTCTTTTTCGGAAGGCAAGGAGAGCCAAGGACAACCAAGATCGATCAACAGGACAAGAAGAGATGGCTGACTCTCTGGCTGAAGCTGAACACCCCTCGCGCCCCACGTGAAACCACAGAGGGTTTGGTGAGATGGGCGGGAGCGCTGCTTCCACAGCGAGCCTGACAACCTGTGACAGGTGGTGCAGACAGACACTGCGATGTTCAAACATGCACCAAAGCAGAAACCCAGATGCTGCTGAGCGTCAACCTTAAAACAGACACACCCACCGCTCGGTGGCTCGGGGAATTTTGAGGATGAGGAGGCAGAAGGATTGTTAGACTCATAGGGTAGGAAGGAATATCTAGAGTCCTTGCCCCTTGTCCCACAATAACTGACTGATGCTGCCCTAACTCATAACCCACAACCCCATGGTGAATGCCAGCAATTCCCTGAGGAGGACCCTCAGCAGACTGGGAGCAGGGAGGAGGGAAATAATGACACCAGTGCATGATGTGTCTGTGATGGTTAAGTCTGTGTCAGCTTGATCTGTTTAGGAATCCACAGACATTCCTCATAAGTGGGTCTCTGAGGTTGCTTTCAGGGAAGATTAACTAGAGGAGGAAGTCCTTCTCCCAGGGTGAACCCTTCCTCCAGAGTGAGCAGCCACTCTTGGGTGGGGGGGTGGTTATTGGAGGAATCTCTGGGAAGGAAAGTATCCCCTCCTCCTCTCTGGCTGCTGGTGCTGCTTATTGCTTTCCAGTGTGGACTGAAGACCAGCATGGACTGAAGAGCAGAGTGGACTGAAGACCAGTGTGGACCAAAGAGCAGCATCTGTCCAGGATGCTGCCAGGCCTTAAGTGACAGATTAGAACTGCTGAGGCATCCAGCCTCACGGACTGAGCAGCTACTACTGGGTTTCTTGACTCTCAGGCCTGAAACCTGCCATTGTTGGACTGTTGTAAGCTAATCCACTAAATTCCCTTTTAATAAAACTCATTCCACTGGTTCTGTTCCTCTAGAGAACCCTGACTAGTACAGTGTCCATATAATGTTTCTACTTAATAAAAAAGAACAAACTTCAGAACATATATTAAAAAGTCAAAATTAAAAGGAGGAACAAATACATTCTGTATAACCACATCCTAAATGAGGTAACATACAGTACCAATAATAGAGAAAATATATGTTATAACACAACACTTTAATAAAAGTTAATAGTACACATGACATAATCATTATATAGCAATAACCAAATTTTTAGTTATGGCAAATTTGCATGTACCTAGCCAAGATAACTCAAAATATAGAAATGCCAAATTAACAAAATTGGGCTCAAGGCCACTAAGAAATCCTGCTGGACCTGAGCTGTAAACCTCCTCCATGTAGACCAGCTGACAGAAAGCTGGCAAAAAACCATACTACATGCAGTTCAATGCAAAAGAGAGAAATCACTAGTGGAGATATTCAACAGTGGACACTGCAAGCCTTATGTTTGGCCAGACAGGCCAAATGAGCCAACAGGTGCAATAGTTCCTATTATAAGGAAAATCAACTGTCCTCTAATTTGACTGGAGGCCCTCTCCATGTGAGGGAATACATCCCTGATACTGAAAACCTGTAACAGGGGTGGCATGAGCCCTAGGGAAGTAACGTCTGCTGCTGTCTGGCTAAAGGTATATACTATGCTCACCAAACTGCCAGTATGTACTTCTCTTACTGTTCATACCCATATATTAATGCTATTCTCACTTTTGGTTAGACAAGCTTCTCTTTTCTGATGGCAGTGACCTTGTGATGACTCAGAAGGCACCATGGTGCTGAGAAGAAGTGACAGAGGAGTGCTCAGCACAGAAATATCTCTATCACACCCTCCAAGGCTCAGGGTCCATTGCAGAAGAAGTGGTGGAAAGAATGTAAGGGCCAAAGAAAGGATAGGACTCCTTAGAACATGCTCCCCCAGACACAAAATGGTCTGGATATCCATGACCTCACAGTGCCTGACACTACGTACTCAAGGCTATCATAATTGGAGGAAAAGACTATGACATCAAAATAAAAGAGAGACTGAATGAGAGGGAGAGGGAATATGATGGAGAGTGGAGTTTCAAAGAGCAAAGTGGGGGGAGGGAGGGAATTACCATGGGATATTGTTTACAATCATGGAAGTTTTTAATAAAACAATAAAATAAGATAATAAAGGAAAACAAAACAAAATTAGGATATAAGACAAGCTGATGAAGGGCTTCACATAATTGTTAGTTGAAGCGTATAAATTGATAGTTTAAGCCTATAATTCATTAGCTAGAAGTGAGACTCTGAATAATTATATTAATGAATGTAAGAGATATAATAGCCTGAATTAATTTAATATGGATTATACAAACAAAAGAATCAAAATATAGAATTTGTCTAACAACTGTCAGAACTTTTAACTGGCAAACGAATGCTCCAGGGGTACTTACTTGACAGAACATATGCTTCTCCCGCCTTTCACAGAGATGTAGACTCTATGACTTATGTCTTCCTGTGTCTACTGAACAGTCATCCATCCACTCCCTGGGTGTCTGTTGTGGTTGCGACTTGAGACAGATATGTCTCCTGGGAGCTTCCCAACTTGACCAGCATCTTCCTCTTCAGTGTTTGAAGAGTCATTAGGAGAAAATTTAGTCACCCTGATGTGAATTGAGTTTAAACTTGTGGCCTTGAGTGTAGATATGCTCACTTTAGTTTTCTGAAGAGGGAAGTTTCCATCTGGGACCTTGCCTGCCTTTGAATAAAGCAAACAATTTCAACAACTATTTGTGGTCTGTGAAAGTTTTCCTGATAGTGTAAGGAATACAATGCCATGAAGCCTAACAGGGTGGGCAGTCACCAGTCTCCCTAACGTCATCGCTACCACTCACCTCTTATGTTCCTTCCCAAAGTCTACCTAAAAAAGTGATCGTGAAAGCTCAGGGCACATGTGTTCCCTGACTTCAGTCAAGCACTGCAGACTACCATCCCTGGGCCGAGGTGCACTCTGGTCAGACTTTCCGAGTGATGTAGCAAAATGACGGCAGCAATGCTGTGGGCTAATTCTAGGATAAGCCCAAATGACGACCGACAGCCCCGTACTCTTCACACTAATCAAGCCCTTGCCCAACCTCGTTTCATTTCATATTACCAAAAATCTTACGCTATAGGCAAGAAAGGGAGTACCACTTTGATTTGAGAAAGCTTGGAACTAATAGAAAGGATTGTCTGGCTCAGGTACTAAGTACAGTAGCATTGAGCTGCTGTGACCTGAACACCTACTCATGTCATGATATACAGTTTGCTTAAAGTAAAAGGAACCACTCCTTCCACTGATAATGTGCAAAAGGCCATATAGTTGTCACAACTGAGGCCAAGAGGCTTTCCCTAGAGCAAAGGGCCTCACAGGCACAGTCTTCCAATAGCGCCACACTTCCAGATGAAGGAAAACTAAGGAAAAGCAAGTCTTCTGTTTGTTCTACTTTTTACCCTTCTCTGTTGCCAGCTCAATAATCCTATATCCTTTTCACTTTCAAGTACATAATGTCTCCAACTTGAGATTCATTCTTATTAATGAGTACTAATGGAGTCACTGCAATGACCAAGAGAGCGATCCTCATGACAGCCCCATGGGCCGCACGTCCTTCCTCCAGCCTCCTTCCACCAGCAGAACCGTCAGCACAGAACGCCTGCTGGTTGAAGCACCAAGCACAAACATGCGCCACATGCATAGGGCTGGGCATATTCCCTCTAAAGCCAGGACTGTGTAAATTCCCTCTCTGGGAAAGACTAGTTTCCCTTCTGACTGGCACCAGGGTTTGGTCTTTTCTATCTCACAGAGAATCCTGGGGAAATTCTAGTTTCTTGGAGCTCACTGCTTTCAATTCTCTGAGAGCCAGAGAGAGTGGAGCAGGTGTCTCTTTAGAATATCTTCCTTTCTGCCTGGCAGGTCACATCCAGACCTTGGCTCGACTAACAGACCCCAGATTGGTTGGGGTTTCTGTATCTTCCTTATAGAATGCCTTGCTTTGAACTTCTCCCACCTGCGCAGTGCCTTTCTCAATCCGCCTTGGAGACCCCACACCCACCTTTCCTCCTGCATGCAAAGTCTCGTGAAACCCACCTGGCACACACCCGAGCCTGCTCCTGCTAGGAGAGGTCGTTTTCTCATTGTAGACAAAGTAATAAGGAGCTTTTAGGGTGAGAAGATAAAATCAATGAGCAGCCAATGATTGGATTGTCCATTAGTTTGGGACCTGTTTTTGAGGACACACAATCATTGTTACTCCTGAAGTTTCAGTATGCAGTTAACACCTCTTACTAAGGCATCATCTGGGCTCCCTCCAACTGTGAGAATCAGTAGCTCTCTCCTTTATCTGAAGACACTAGCTATACATCCTGAAACCTTCATTTCTAAGTAAAGTATGATCTTCTGTAGTCAAGTTTGTGTTGAATTCAGGCAGACATCAAATTTCAGGATACTACTTCTTTAAAGTAAATTTACTAGAGAAAAAATAGCAGGCCAACATTTTATTTTGTGATTTGTAGCTTACCTAGGTTGCCTTCTGCTCAGGAAACATCTGCATCATGTCCCCATCAAGTCATCGGACAAGTGTTTACCCTTTTCTCCATATTCATCCAGCCTTAATGTGCACATTTTCCTTCCAAGCCCTCCATTTCCAAAAGGCGTCTTTGCTCATACTCTGGATCCCCCAGCCCCTCACGGGATTTTCAGAGCAAAGCCGCGTGCATGGAAATTTTTTTATTATGATTGATATGCATATATGTGTCTGACAGGTTTATTGACAACAGATTTTTCAGATACCGAGCTGAATTTTACATAGTTGGAACACTCAGCAGTTTAAAAAATAGAATGGAAGATTCACTGGAATGATAGCCATTCTGTTGCCACCCACTCGGGGCTGTGATACGCAGAGTGAGAAGACGGCAGGATGTGAGACACGCAGGAGGCCACAAGGCTCCCCGACCGCGGCGTCATCTTCCACCCATCACACCACAGGCCCACTGGGAGGATGAGGACAGAGAGGCCAAATTTCCTTATCGGATACTGCAATTTTATAACCACTGAGAATATTTTCCCAGGAGATGCTGAACAGAAGATTGCATCGCATAGGTGAACAGGACTCAAAATGAGGCCTGACTCATAAAGGAGGTCACAAAGAAGTTAGAGAGAGACCAAAGAGCCTTTAGCACTCACTGCCTTCTTTCCCATGGACACTCAGCTCTTGAAAGTTTGTGGTTCTGGACTTCAGTAGACAGCTCTGGTGTCACCAAATCTGTCAGTATGGTCATAGCTATACACCCATGAATCAGATTGGAGACTCTGCAAACTTAACCTTTCTTCCAGAACCCAACCTTTGCCTGGACAGATCCTCACGCCCCTCAGTCTTGTGGTAGCTCCTGACATGCTATAGGGTCAGCTTCAGGTGCTTTCCCCACTCTGCCAAGGCCTGCCAGCGGCTATAGGGAATGAGAGAGGGGGAGACTGTCTACCTGCCCAAGGGCGCCCATCACCATTCTGTGGATTTCCTGGACCTCTGGCATGTGCTGCAAAGGAGAGGAGATCAGCAGAGGTATGCTGATGAGAAGCAACATATGGAACTGAAAGTGCAGCAGCTACCACGTCCTCTATTCTGTAGAACAGGAAGAATAAGTGTTGGGTGAGTAGACAATGGTGGTGTGTTTACAGTCTTAGGCTGCAGGTCACTGAGAAATCAAGCTGGAGCTCAGCGGGGAGCCTCTCCCTATTCATCGTCAGGATGCTGGAAAGAGCTGTGCAGCCCAAAGCCTTTGAGAGATGAGAAGTCATCAGTGGTCTCAAACAGAAGTGGACCCTGCAAGCCTCGTGAGACTGGCCAAGCAGGTGAAATGAACCAACTGGTGCAACAGTGTTATGTCTTTTTATTGGGGGCGGGGGACGGAGCCAATTTCTCTCTTAGACCTAGTACGAAAACCTAGTCAAAAGCCAATGGCTGGGAAAGTCATTAGCCCTAAGCAGGGGTGGAGGGGACTACTCCCGTTGTCTGGCTAAGTGGATATATTATGCGCAACAAACTTCCCTCTAAATACTTATGCCCATATATTAATACTACTCTCACGTTTTAAAAATATTTAATTTATTTATTTATGTATCTGAGACAGAAAAAAAATGGGCATGTTAGGGCCTCTAGCCACTGCAAACAAACTCCAGAAGAAGGCACCAGCTTGTGTCAAGAAGCTTCTCTTCACAGATGGCAGTGACCTCTTGAGTGGTTCAAAAATGGCCAAAGTGCTGATAAGAAATGATTGTGGAGTGTTCAACACTAAGTGAAGCATCTCTTTCACATTCTCCAAGGCTCGGGGACCATCGCGGAAGAGGCAGCAGGAAGAGCGGAAGAGCCAAAGGAAGGGGAGGAATGTTTAAAATGCTGTCCTCCAGACACACAAAATGGCCTCGATAGCCAACACCTCAGAGTAGCTGATGCTGCCTACAGGAGGAAGAAGGAAATGGTGACATCAAGCTAGCAGTGAGAGGAGACAGAGAGAAGAAGGGATTCAGTGGATGGGGGATTCGGGGAGGGGGAAAGGGGAGTATTAGGAAGGGATTATGATCATCATGTATTGTCTATATTTATGGAAGTCGTCAATAAAAATAAAAATTAAAAATAGTGGTATATTTATAGCAATGGCATTTCTCATAAAAGGGAGTTTTATAATATTTATAGAATAGATCATGAGTGGCATAAATAGGTTTTCCATGACTCAGAATCTCATCTGTACACTGGTGATGAAATGTCCCTTATCGGATGGAATGACACAGCAAATGAACTGACACCTTAACAGTATTTTCTTGGCATGCATCATTTTATAAATATTAGTTTATTACAATATAATCATTTCTACAGAATCTTTAATATTCTGGCTTTGAGGAGGAAAAAAGATAGTGTTTGATTTCCAGCTTAGTCTGGGTCCTCAGCCATAACGGTGTCTCTGAGTGGTGGTGATAAATGTTGCCATAGGGGTCCTGCTCCCCTACCCACGCCCTCCTCTGCGTGAGGGCTGCATGCAGGGAGAAGCACAGACCCAGTTGACTATGCTTCCCATTTGGGAAGAAACCAATGTATTTCAGGCAAACTCATGGCTGGATTTTTTCAGACCTGACCATACTATGAGCAAATTCTTCCTGGCTGAAAGGAAAGAGCACATTCTCAAGCTGGAGACACCGACTGACAAGGGATGTGACTTCCTGTTTCCTTGGTGAATGCCTCGGAAAACATGCGCTTGGGAATTTTAAAATTTTCCACTCACTGTTATCCTTCAGAACTCGCTCGGGGATGGCTGGGATGAGTCAGGGAGCCAGTTCGAGAAGAGCAGACCTGGGGGAGGGTCACAAGCTCTTCCTGTCTTGCTCAGTGACTTGATGGCCTCTGTATGGGGCCGTATGACTCCTTAAACACACAGGCCCAACACATCCACAATCCACAGACCTTCTGAACAGGTCCATTACTAAATGCTTCTGGAGAAATCAATGCCTGCCTGCCCACTCTCAGGTCAGAGGCACTGTTGCTTTGCCAGCACAGATGTTAGCTCTGTGGAGACAAAGTAGCCATGGCCTCTGCAGCTCCTCTGTCTCCAGACACCGGGAGCCAAGAGCTGCCCGCCTGGGGGACTTGACTGCACAGCCAGATAATGCTTGGATTTACGACGTGCAGCTTACCCTACCCCGAGCGTCCTCAGCTCATAAACTAGCAACTGGGATCACATCCACCCGCTAGCATATCTCTGATTAGGGAGTAAGGAATTTCCTTGGTCTCAAGAGCTTCTGTCTATGAGCACCTGAGAATGCTCCTCACAGGGTGGCTGGGGTGGCAAAGCCTTTCCACTAAGACCCACTCCAGTGCCTCTCCATTCCCAGGGGCCACAATCTCTACGGCCTCGGCGCTTACCCCCACGGAAACAGCAGACGTTGCATTTCTCTTTTCCTGTTTGCAAAGACTTTTCTACTTCGATACTCACCTTTCCCCCTTTGACCCTCGCCCCAGCTTTGCTCTCCGGTCCTTAGCGGTCAGTCTGACCCTTGCTGCTGAGCTTGAGGCTGTCTTGGTCCCGCTGGGCAGTTGGCCCTCTGTTGCTGTTCGGGGTGCTCGGCCCTCCACTGACAGCGCCCTGGCGGCACCTTCGCCGAGGCTACACTGTCCTCCCTTGGCCTTCTGCCCTCAACTACTGCTGTTAATGCAGGATTCGGGGGATCAGGAGGCCCCCCCAATTTACAAACCCCAACTTTGGGTCCTGTCTTATTTGTTTTATGTGACAGAGCAGATATGTGTGAGAGAGAGAGAGGGGCGGGGAGGAGGGGGGACTGGTGCTCCGGGGCATCCATCCACTGCAAGCAAACTCCGGATGGGTGCACTCTTGTGTGCACATGTAACCTTGCATGTTTGCGTCGTTGTGTGTCTGGCTTACATGGGACCTGGAGGATCAAACATAAGTACTCAGGCAAGCACCTTAACCACCAAGCCATCTCTGCAGCCCATCCTGTCCTGTTTTCAACAAAGAATTGATAAACACGGGCTCGAGAAAGATAAATTCTGAAGTATTGAGTTTAGTTAGGAACAAGTCATAAATTATGGGGTTTATTTAAGAGAAACTGGGCCTAGAAAGAAGGCAGGGCCAAGTCCCAAAGCCCGAGGAAGTGGGAAGCACAGGTTCCGGTGGAAGGCGCAGCACCTTCACAAGGCTCACTTAAGAGAAGGGGCAGTCTTCAGGGCAAAGACCGGAGTGGAGCCAGGCATGTGATAGAGAGAACCCAGGTGCTTACGTAAGAGACATAGAAGAAACCTACAAGGCATACACCCTGCGCTGCCCCGTGGAAAAGAGTTAAAAGGGCAAAGGGTGGGGCCTAAGGAAGAATGTCAGGGGGAAATATCAAAGCAGAGACCAAGAAATTCAGCAGAGATATGCCTATCCAAGGACTTCCTCCTTCACTGGCTTCTCCATGGTCTTAAATGCCTGTGGTCAGGGAATACCCAATGACACAAATTGATTTTAATTTCTGATACTTTTTTTAGGCACAGTACAGGTTTGACAATGAAAGTGATTGATTGACCTAAAAACAGAACCTTTGATTTTCACATTTTTAAAAACCTGAAAGATGGTCTGAATGTTTCTAAGCAAGAACTTTCATGTCCTTCATTTCAGATTCAGCTACTCCATGAAAAATCTCCGTTTTCTGAAGACTTGGATTCCCCGGCAGGGTTACCAATGGTCTCTGGGTGTTTCCAGGTTCTTGGTATTTTACTCAAAGACTTGAAGAAAGGTAAAAACAAATAGTTATGCCAAAAGACATCTTTATAAAAATCGAAGTGATAGTAACAGTTTGAATACACTGCCAAAGTGTTGGGGGATTTGAGCTCATGATATAGGGAGAGATGGGGCTCTGGGCTTAGAACTCCCCAGGTCTATGACTGTGAAGCCTTATATTCTAGTCTATGGTCCCAAAGAATTGAAATCTGCAGAAAATGAGAAGGGTGAGTTATGGCGAGCTTATTAAGGGAGGGTTGAGGCAGGAGGGGTAAAACTAGGACCTCTCCCAAGTCAACAGGAGTCCCTATCCCAAGTCCCTTCCCAGCATCAGGGAAGAGAAAATTAGATAAAAGATGTTACATGGAGGCCTGGACCAAGTCCTTATATAAATTAGGCATCCAGGACTGGAGAGATGGCACTTGCCTGTGAAGTCTAAGGATCCCGGATCAAGGCTCTATTCCCCAGGACCCACGTTAGCAAGATGCACAAGGGTGTCACGTGCATCTGGAGTTCATTTGCAGTGGCTGGAGACCCTGGCGCACCCATTCACTCTCTCTATATATCTGTCTCTTTCTCTGTCTGTGGCTCTCGAATAAATAAATAAAAATAAACAAAAAGTTCAAAAAATTAGGCATCCAGCTAGGGTGAGCTTCATTGCCAAGTCCCAGTGAAAATATGGAGAGGTTGCTGGGCCCTGGGGGAAGATTGACTAGGCAGGGTTCACCCACAGGTGCTAAGGCCTGGAAAAGTTCCAAGAAGATTAGAATCAGAAGTTTCTGCTTGTCACAGTCTTGAATCAGACCAGAAATACTTTATAATCTGGCCAGGGCAGAATGGCAGAATAACATCTGTGTTCTTGGGCCTGTGTGCCTATTTAGCTAAAAAAAAAAAAAAAAAAGCTACCTTGCCCTAATCCAGACCAAAGGGGGCAGCAGAGCATTGGAATGGAAAGTACTCTAGACCACCAGGAAGTGGTCTGCGGCTTTTCTCAGTACAGTTTTAGAGGAGGATGGATGGGTTGCTAGGTGCTAGGGATGCAGCTAGAGTGGCCCTGTGGTTCAATTGACAGGTGTGGGATTATATACAGTTTTTTTTCTACATCACATGTTCTTTCATGTAACTTTAAATTTTATTTATTTTATCTATTTATTTGACAGAGAAAGAAAGAGAAAGAGGATAGGCACGAATTGAACCTGGGTCCTTTGGCTTTGCAGGCAAACACCTTAACTGCCAAGCCATCCCTCCAGCCCTTTCACATAACTTTGATTGTAATCATTTGTATGTCCAGCTATACACAAACATAAGATGGTAAATAGGGATTTCTCCCTAAAAGTCCACTTTGAGGACAGTTTGACTTACTGTGCATGTACCACAAACCAGCCCAGGCTGGGTGGCACCCTGCGGTTCCAGTCCTGGATATACTTACGAATATATTTCAGTGAGTGATCATCAGGAAGAGTGGTCACTATGGAGATGAGAAAAGTAGCTCCTAGTGGGGCACGCTCAGCATGGGTGGGGGTCCCAGGTTCCCGGCAGGTTTTAGGTGCACATTGAAACACTAGTCAGTCAGTTTCCTTAGCTAGGCAACAAGATGGGGGGAAAGGATCCCTTGGTAACCCAAGATGGTGGAGGAGGCAGTGACTCCACCTCCTCCTAGTTCATCCGAGCCTTGGCGAAGTTTCCCACCGGCAGGCTGCCTTGCTAAGCTCCCTGCGACCTGGGCACTACTGGATGTGCTGTGAGCTAATACGGGCATGCCATCTTCGCTCAGGCCGACCAATCACATGCTGTGCACCCGGCTTTCCATCCAGTGAAAGTTCAGTTCCCATGGAAACGGTGCTTTCTCCAGCTCTGAAAGACCCGTCCTCACAGAGGCGTCTGCTTTCTTTCCCTCTTACTCTGAAATATATACTTCATGCTTCTTAAACACTTTCTCGCCCCTTAATTCTTTGTCTGCGAAAATGGACTCAAGACGGTCACGATCGTGCAGGAGACTGTTAGCAGCTCAAGCAAACACAGCTCCCTCTTCGGCCTCTCAGGGACGCGTCAACCCGAAGCTTGAATCGCCCCCTCAGCAGACTCTTGAGCAGGCTTCGAACCCACAGACGGCTCCGCACTCCTTTGTGCTGCCCCGGCCTGCTCAGCCTCAGTCAGCCGCCGCCCCCTCTGAACAAGCTCTCTTTTCCTCCAAATCTGCTGTCACAAGCCTCCTTAGACGCCTCCCCCTCTGTCTGGGACAAACCCCACACCTACAGTTTCCCCTCCCCACAGTTGGAACAAAGACCCTCGTGGCACAGGCTCCCAGGCATCCTTCCCCTCACCACCTGCCCAAGCCTGGCCTTCATGCTGCCACAACCAGGCACCCCCGACGCGCCCTCCTCGTGCTCCCGGGCAAGACATGGCTGCTCAGCCCAAACCAAGTCCCCCGATCGGACACCCACTTCTCCCACCTCCTGTGGAGACTCGTGCTTTGGAGCTACCTCTTCATACATCGTTCATATCTCGGTGTTCCTCAGATACCAAAAAGAAACTCCAAACACTGGAGAACTGTCTACAGACCCTCAAAAAGATCTCATTAAAGTCTTGAATAATAAGGAAGAAAAATTTAAACTCCAAATGTGGAAAAGATAACCAGACCAGCAAACAGCCACTGCTGTAAAGAATGGCCTGAGAGGCTCTCTCCTCCTAACGGGTGGCATCCAAGGCCCTGCTACACCTGTGGCCAAGAAGATCTGGGTCTAGAGATTGCCAGAGCCCACGTGCTCCACAGACATCCAGTCCAGTGTGTAGAAATCAGATGTTCCTCACACCACTGTGAGGCAATTTACTAAGGGTTGTCCCCCCCAAAAGTAAACTAAAAGTGGCCCAATATCCTTGAGACTGTAATGGGGTCTCCAGTTCTTTCTCATTTCTCCCCCCCCCCAAAAAAAAAGCGTCTTCATGGTCTCCACCTTGCTGGAAGCCAAAAATGCCAGAAGATCACTTCATTTCCTAGAAGAGAAGATTACCCCCTTCCAAGATGAGAGTAATCCCTTTCCTCAAAACCTGGTAGGTGCCCCGACATCTGGTGTGGAAGCTAGACTGAGCAGCTCAGCACAAATCCAGTGAGTTCCCAAGAAAGACCCCAATCAGGTTCACCAAGTAGGCTTTCCCATTTCTGGGGATGCCCTCCTGCCTTCTAGCTGGAGCTCTGTCTCCTTCCCTTCTCTCAAGCTGCATAATAAAGTCTTTCTAAACATCACTTGCTGTGGTCTGTGGATTACCTTCCTTGAAGTTAACGAGATAAGAACAGGATTCGGTAGAAGTTTTGCAGGACCATGAATAGCTGGTACCCCAATTCCTTAGTTAATATCCAACCAAGAGCCAAGAATAGCTTTGTTACTCTTAAAGACACCCCACATTTCTGTCTCAGGAACCCTGAACTAAATCAATATTCCCAAGACATTACAGCAGTTGGTATTCGGATCTCATTTTTATTAGAATCTGGAGCTGCATATCTGCAGTTGGTCAACTACTTGGACCATTGTTCCCTCTTCTATCTCTGTCACGGGAGTGGAGGGCAGGAACGAGGCTGTCCAACCTTTCCTCCCTTCTGTCGACAGTTCTTCCCTGGCACAGAGGTTTCACTTTGCTACATCAGACCATAAGGCTGCATTCTTCACTATTCTACTTGTAACGCTGCATTCTTCACTATTTCACTTGTAGGCTGCATTCTTCACTGTCTCTCTTGTAAGGCTGCGTTCTTCACTGTCCCTCTTGTAAGGCTGCGTTCTTCACTGTTCCACTTGTAAGGCTGCATTCTTTTTTTTTTTTTTTTAATTTTTAATTTATTTATTTGAAAGCGACAGACACAGAGAGAAAGACAGAAAGAGGGAGAGAGAGAGAATGGGCGCGCCAGGGCTTCCAGCCTCTGCAAATGAACTCCAGACACGTGCGCCCCCTTGTGCATCTGGCTAACATGGGACCTGGGGAACCGAGCCTCGAACCGGGGTCCTTAGGTTTCACAGGCAAGCGCTTAACCGCTAAGCCATCTCTCCAGCCCAAGGCTGCATTCTTCACTGTTCCACTTGTAAGGCTGCGTTCTTCACTGTCCCTCTTGTAACACTGCATTCTTCACTGTTCCCCTTGTTAGGCTGCATTCTTCTCTATTCCACTTGACAACTCCTTTCAGAACAATTTTGCACTCCCCTGTACAGACCTGATCTGAAACGGCCCAATAGCTCACCTGGACTTAGCCCACATCTTTGACCAGACTTTAGCTAAAGATCTCTCCTGACTGTGTTTACCCTGAACTCCCCTCAAGTTTGTGGATGGTGTCCTTTTCTGAAGTCCCTCCCTGTCTTTTTCCAGCTCTCATACTGCCAATTTGCCCAATTTCCTGTCATTAAAAGGATAACGAATTTCACCTTCAATGGTGCAATTCTTTAAAACTGAAGTTGCATATCTGGGGCCTCACAGAACATCTGTGCACGCTGCTCTTACTCAAACGTGAAGACAACTGATTAGGGAAACACCCTATCCCCTTGCTAAGATTGAAGGTGGGATTTTTGTTTGTTTGTTTTGTTTGTTTGTTTTCGAGGTATGGTTTTACTCTAGCCCAGGCTGAGCCAGAATTCACTCTGTAGTCTCAGGGTGGCCTCGAACTCTGGTCAATCCTCCTGCCTCTGCCTCCCGAGTGCTGGCATTAAAGGCATGCGCCACCACACCCCGGCAGATTGAACTATTTCATTGCCTGGACATGGCTAATACTTTTCAACTCTGGATTTGGTCTTCTCATTAACCCATTATACCAGTTGACCTCAGGAGACTCCCATCAGCTCGATCACCAAGCTCCGGCCAGAGGGTTTTTTTCCCCTCTCCTCAAAGATGTTAAAAGTTCTGATCTGCCCTAGCTCTACTAAGCACTTTTAAACCATTCTCCCTTCACCTTGCTACCTGGCAGGGTGATGCCCTGGGACTTCTGGGCAATGGTATGCATCCAACATAAGAACAATGGTTTACTTCACAGACAAAGCTGTCCGTGAAGGCCGGGGGCAGCACTTTTCAAGTTGGCACTCTATCTTCCCCTGCATGTCTTTACATCTTGTTCTCTGAGACCTCTTTTAACTCACCAGGCACTTTCTTTGATCACACCATCCTGCCTCCAACCACAAGGCCTTTTTTATTAGGCAGGGTCCCTATTCTTCCAGCAGCAAGGTGATACCGTTCCAGCTCCTGCTTCTTTTGTACAGGATACATTGCTAATAAATGTCTACCAAAGCCTTCACCAGATTCCCCACTGTTCCTAGTCCAACTGGGGTGACTGAGTTCATTTAAGAGCTCTAACCTCCAAACCTCTCAAGATTCCATGGTCAAGACCATTTCTGGTCATAGGTATCACTTCCACTGACACTAAACTGTCAGATCTCTACTGGGTTTATTTGTTCTAGGTTCAAGCCAGTTCAAGGACTATAAAGACACTATGTCCCCACTCTTAATCCAGATATGATCTCAAGACTTCACTTTATCCCAAAGGAGCAACCTGAGATCTCCTGGGAGACTTCAATCTCCTGTTCAGGAAACAACAAACAACCCCTCCCCCTCCGTGTCTGCACTGCGGGCCAGAGGAACTCCTTCAGGCAAACCTCTCCCAATTCGCTTCTTGGCAGAGTCCCAACAGTTAAAATTCCTGAGTTTTACTGGATTTCGTAACTGACTGTGGGTTACCGGGGGATTTCATCTCTTCTTATTACTGCTTTTATACATACCAGTCTGGTTAGAAATGCAACAAAAAGATGAGCTGATCATGCCTCAAAAACCAGACAGCAAGCATCAATCATGGGAAAATGGTTACGATAACCCTAGATACCCTACTTCATACTTGTCCTAACCCTCTAATTACCAACTTAACCTCTATATCCATAGGCCCTTCTCTTCTCTCTGCCGTCCCAACACTCAACGCATCACACGCACAACATCCTCCTGGCGAGAGAGCGTTTCACACGAGGGCCAACCACGGACTACCCGGCAGGGGGGAAGAGAGAGGGCCGGGGCGCGGTGTCTCATTTCAGAACGGGGCAGCCAGTGACCAGAAATCCCTGGGCACCATCTGCCTCTAACGCCTGTCCTATAAAGCTGTATTTTTTCCTTCTTTTATATAAACAAGCAAATGTAAATGTTAAGCCATAAATCCTGTTCCTTTAAGAGGACAGAGGTAAGTGCTATGGAGACAAAGTAACCAAATTCCTTCTGACCCCAGGTCCAACAGAAGAAAAAAGCTACCAGTCTGGGTGCGACAATAGGACCAGAGGATACTCAGTTTGATAACTATGTAACAGATCTTGTGCTTTCTCTCAGCCTCTGGCACTAATAACTGTAGGCACACCCACCCTGGAGCAAGACCTTATCTCTAGTTAGAGACCACCTTAAAAGGTAATAGTAGTAAGAGATTTCCTTTGTCCTAGGAGCTTCTGCCTTTGACTATCTGAGGATCTCACAGTGCAAAAAGATGGGAATTGATTAAAAAATAAAATAAAATAAACCTAAACTATGTTTTCCACTTGAAAAGTCAGAATATTTATCCTCTACTTTCTTTTCTTCCTCTTTATGAGACAAGTTTTGCGTAGCCGAGGAGGTCTGCAACAGGCATATAGATGACCTTGAGCTCCTAATCCTCTGCCTCCGCCTTCTGAGAGCCGGGGTTACCAGTTTGCACTACCATGCCTGGTTTAATGATGCTGGAATCAAACCCATGGTTTTGTGCCTCCTAGACACACCAACTGAGGTCCATCTCTATCCTAATGAATGCCAACTTGCTTACAGAACATATCATCTGAGATAATTCCTGTGATGGTGATGGCTCAACCTGAAGGCGTGGTCGTTTAATTATCTCAGCCCACTTAATTTTGGCTTTTATGTGGCCCAGGCATGGCCTATCTTGAAAAACTCTTCCAGTATCTTCAAGGGAGACCAACAGGCTTAGGACGTTACGTCTTTCTTTCTCTCCAGTTACCATGAAGTCTCCCTTCCAGACCACCTCTATTTCCTCTCCAGAGCGACAGAGTTTCATATTTAGTCGTGTCCACTTTTGAAACTGTGCCAGTGAGTCATACCCCTTTCTAGTGACATACTACATTTGACTATTCTACGTGTTTTCTTCTGTAAAAGTCATACTTGTATCCCAAATAGTGCATGATGGGGACATGTTATTCTCTTGTGAGACATTGACCATCCTAGACAAGACTGTGATAAAGTCAGGAATACTAAGCCAATCCATTCTGTCCTAAGCACTGACTATGTCAAGGACACGCTGTAGCTAACAAAACACTGCATGTCCCCCTCAGTGAAAATGAGGGCCTCTTTCATTGTCTGTTGATCCATCACAGCTGTCTTTCCTCTCACCTTTTTTTTTTTTTTTTTTTTTTTTGAGAGCAACAGACACAGAGAGAAAGACAGATAGAGGGAGAGAGAGAGAATGGGCGCGCCAGGGCTTCCAGCCTCTGCAAACGAACTCCAGACGCGTGTGCCCCCTTGTGCATCTGGCTAACGTGGGACCTGGGGAACCGAGCCTCGAACCGGGGTCCTTAGGCTTCACAAGTAAGCGCTTAACCGCTAAGCCATCTCTCCAGCCCTCCTCTCATCTTTTGCTTCTGTCGGAAGGGTTGATTTAGATCCTCTATAACTGACCCTACTTTCTTTAAATTATTCCCCTAGCAGCTTCACTGAGGTGTAATTTGCTTACCATACAACTCGCATAGTTAAAGTATTCAGTTCAATGGTTTTTAGTATATTAGCAATTGCATAACCATCAAAACATAACTTTAGAATCTCATCACATCAAATAAGAAACTCTTCACCCTTTGTCTATCCCTTGTTATAATTTGGATGTGGTGTGTCCTCCAAAAGGAACTGTGTGGAAGGCATAGCTCCCAACTGGCAGTGTTACTGAGGAGGGACTGGATCCTGAGGGACTAATGCGGCTAAGAAATTAAACCATTGATGAGTTCATAGCTGAATGGGCTGTGAGGAAGTGTATGGGGCTCCTAGTTGGAGGAAAGGAGTCACTTGGGCCACAACTTTTGTCTCTAGCCTGGTCTCTCGTGCTTCTCCTTCCTCTCCCTGCCTCCCATCCCTTTCTCTTCCTAGGAACCACGAGACAGACAGCTTGGCTCTCCAGCATGCTCCTTGATGTGACATTCTACACTGCCCAGCAGCAATGCAGCCAAACGACCTTGGATTGAAACCTCTAAAACCATGGGAGAAACGAAAACCTTCCTCCTAAGAGCAGCTTCCTCAGGTACTTTGTCACAGTAATGCCAAGAGACTAAGGATTCCCCATCCCATTCCCCCAGCCTTAAACAGCCACTTACCGACTTTCTGTCCTGTGATATTTCTCCAGCATGAACATTTCCTACTCAAGAAACATTGCAAATATATACCCTTTGTGCCTTGGCTTTCATCTTTCAGTTTCAGATTCATTCACATTGTAGCATGTGTCCATATAGGCATATATTATAGAAAAACAATTATCGATTGCATAAGCTTCCTTTGTAACCATTCAGCAGCTGACAGACATTTGGGTTGCCCTCATTCTTGAAACCACCCAACCTAAACCAGCTTACCAAGATGCTGCAGGGGAGAGGAGACTGCTGTATGCTACACCCCAGACCTAACCTCCAGGGGAAAGAGCCGAGTGCAACCTGGAAGGTCATCACGGCCCTCTCCCTGACCAGCCCTCGCTCGCCTCTGCTCCCACATGCATTCTGAAGGGAGAGGAGAGGAGGTCTCTTGTGTTTTGTACTGCCAGTGATGCTCTAGCCACACTGCAGAGGACGGTGGTGGTGGAGGGCTGGGACTGGATGGCGCATGTTGCTTAAGGGACCTACTTAAAGTGCAGCTTCATGGCCTCCTGTGCATGGGACATGACAGGAGCAGCTTGGTTCTGAAGCAGTGGTTTCTGCACCATTTCCATAATTACTGTGTGTGTTGGTCACACACAGGGCAGGTGGTGGTCTCTGAACGCCCTCTGATACGCATGGGCTCAATGTCTTCCGAGCCAGCAGCTCCCAGCACCATGACGCTCCGGCCAAGCACAGGCTTGTACCGCTTCCACACAAGGGGGCCCTTTGAAACCTCATGTGCTTTTGCCATTGTTTGTTTTTTCAAGGTAGGGTCGCACTCTAGCCCAGGCAGACCTGGAATTTGACTCAGGCTGGCCTTGAACGCACAATGATCCTCCTACCTCAACTTCCCAAGTGCTGGGATTACAGGCGTGATCCCCCACATCCCACCATAGTACGCTTTAGAACATCACTTTTCAATACGGTAGCCCAAGCCGCGTGGGACACTGGGTGCCTGAGCTGCCGTCAGTGTGTGGCATGCTGCAGATGCAGCACACCAGATTCAGTAGAGTGGGAACGGCTGAGCATGCCAGAGATCTCACCGACGGTCCACACTGGCCACGTGGCTGTGTACAGAGATTGCCCTATCTGATAATAACACACGATGCGCATTCTAAAGCTGTGCAGTCTTACCCACTACACAGGCCAGTTCCCTGGTCAGCTGCAGTGGATGCCAGGGGCCGATCATGCAGGGAGAAAGCAGAACCCATCCCTTTTCTTCTGTGATGGTTTTTCCCTCCATGGGTCTATTTGACCAACAAGTGTGCAAGGAGGTTTGTAAACATCAAAACTGGTTCTGGTCACTGATCTGTGTGTGAGACTGGCACTTTTTAAATCTACTTTTATTTATTTGTTTACTATTTATTTATTTGCAAGCAGAGTAAGAGGAGGGGAGATGGGCACACCAGACCCTCTAGCCTCTGCAAGCCAACTCTAGATGCATGTACCACTTTGTGCCTCTGCCTTTATGTGGGTACTGGGGAATCAAGCCAGCTCGATAGGCTTTGCAGGCAAGTGCCTTAACCACTGAGAAATCTCTGCAGCCCCATATTTTAAACATTTATTTAAGAAAGTGTGTGCACGTTAGGGTCTCTTGCTGCTGCACACAAACTCCATATGCATGTGCTCACACTCTGTGCACTTGGCTTTATGTGGGCCTAGTAAGTTGAACCTCCGCCAGCTGTCTCTGCAAACAAGTGTCTTTAACCACTGATCCATCTTGCCCAGCCCAATAAGAGAACTTTTAAGCCCCAAAACATGACTTCCAGGTAGGATGGCTAAGTGGTGAGGAGGTTAGGGAAGCAGAGGAATGCCTCGCTGATAAAGTCACACAAACACTGTCCTGAATGGCCCAACTCCCGCGCCTGGCCACGGGCGCTCTGCAGCCAGCCATGAAGGTGCTCCTGTGTGAGAGCCAGGGAGTCTCAGAGAGAAGCCCCTCGGCCGCGACTGAAAGGAGACACACGCACGGGCCAGAGCAGGGCCAAGAGTGCGGCTACTAAACGGAGGTGGGGAAGCTGACAGCAAACCTGCCACCAGAGGAAGCACCTTCCCCGCCTCCATCGGCACACTGAGCTACAGGCTGAGCTACAGGCTGAGCTACAGGCTGAGCTACAGGCTGAGCTACAGGCAGCTGAGCAGTGCGGCCGGGCTTGTGCTCAGACAGACAGCGGGCAGAGGCACTCTGCTGGGCGCATCCACATCCCTCCAGATCTCCCTGCACAGTTCACTTCCTTCCTTCGAGGGGCTGGTTTATGCATGGCTGAGGGGAGGGGCGAGTGGGGCTCCGGGCCAGCAACTCTGCTGGAAAAGTCTCCGTCCACAGAAGTCCTGCTCCTCCGACACAGCCCACAGGCCTCATCTCTCCTGCCTGCGCCCCACATGCAAATGCTGATCCGGGAAGAGAGAGGTCATAGCCTCCCACTGAGGGAACCTCCTGGACCATCTGCTGCAGGCTACTAACCTTGTGAGTGTGATTGTGTGTGTGTGAGTGTGTGTGAGTGCATGTGTGTGCGTGTGTGAGTGTGGGCGTGTGTGTGCAGGCCAGTGCAGGGTGGTGCGTTGTCGGTTTGTATGTAACTTTTGACTATTGGTCATATGAGTTTTTTTGTTTGTTTTGATTTGTCTGTTTTTCTAACATTTTAGTAGCTTAACAATTTATAATTTTGCAACTGTTAAGTCACTGGTCTGGCTCCCATTAACCTGAGGGCTCTCTTCAGTGGGGTCATGATACTCACTGTGGGATCCTGAAAGACTCAGCTAGTCCCTGTTCAGTCAATATTTTTTTTAATTTATTTATTTATTTATTTGAGAGCGACAGACACAGAGAGAAAGACAGAGGGAGAGAGAGAGAAGGGGCGCGCCAGGGCTTCCAGCCTCTGCAAACGAACTCCAGACGCGTGCGCCCCCTTGTGCATCTGGCTAACGTGGGACCTGGGGAACCGAGCCTCGAACCGGGGTCCTTAGGCTTCACAGGCAAGCGCTTAACCGCTAAGCCATCTCTCCAGCCCAGTCAATATTTTTTAACGGTTGTCTCACCATAATAAATCTTCACGACTGTCCTCACTTTTCTATACCTACCAGACCCAAAATATCCCTGAAGAAGTGAAGGCATGGCAGGATTCAGCCTGAGTTTCACCAGTAGGGCCTTAGGAAGTAGCCAGGGTGCAATAGGCCCGCATGGACACAAGGGGGCCCTGCGTGACCACTTTTACTACTCAGCTCTTGGAACAGCTGGGAGGTAAAACAGTTTTTGTAAAACAGACCTCTTCATTTGTTGTGTGTCACAGCCGTTGCCCCCTTCACAGGACTTCCCTGGAGAGGCGACACCGAAGTCAGTGGTGGAAGTGGCTGCCACAGTGGCCACGAGAGCAGTGCTCAAGGGCAGGAGAATATCCACCCAGATCACAGGACACACAATCACAGCGCAAACCTTCCACCATTTGTGAACAAGTCATGCCTAGAGGGGTTCTGTCGGGACAGCCAGTCACATTTTAGCCTTTGCTATCCCGTGCTCTTCTCTGGGAGTGCAACCCTCAGCAACTTCACACTGCCTGGCTCTTTCACTGCCCAGGTTGGCGGTGGACACAGGCCTGGCCCTCTCTTCCTTCTTGCCTTGTGGGTGTCCAGTTTCCTCCGTGATCTTCCTCTGGGACATGGGCAAGGCCTGCGGGACAGGTGGTCACTACCTGCCCTGTTTCTCCTGGCAGAGGGCGGATGACGTGCTGCCCAGAGCTCACCTGCGCTGGTGTTTGACATGACTGCCTGGCCACGGATCGCAACAGCCAGAGGGGAAGAAGGCCGAAGACGACCTCCCTGGGCAGTGTGCGGTGCAGGGACCTGGTGGGGGGGGGATCATCCTCTGTGCGTGGGGGATCATCCTCTGTGCGTGTGAGGTAACCCGGCTGACAGAAGACTGGGTCACTCGCGTTCCCCTGAAATCCTGAGTGGGCCTCACGTCCTGTCTCCCAACAGGGCCAAAGGAAGACTCAGCCTGCTCGTGCATTTTTTTTAAAAAGCAGTTTTAAAAAATAAAAGCCATTACAGGAAGTAGCCCCCCCCCCAAGGCACGCTGGGTTCGCTCACGCGTGGCCGTGGGGATTTGCAGCCGCCAGGGGACCCCGCCTGGCAGCGATGCACAGCAGCGGGCCCGGCACGGACTTAACGTGGGGTGTGCGGCGCGTTCGCCCCTAGGGGGAGCCCGAGCGCCGCGGCCGCCCGCTGCAGTTCCGCAGGTCCCCGCGCGGGGGCGCAGCGGCGTCGCGCAGGACCGCCCGCGAAGACCCCCCACGGGTGCGCCCCCAGGCCGCGCAGGGCGGAGGCTGCCGCCCAGGGTGGCTGACTGCTCCGGAGACATCGTTTGCCTTCCCTTCTCTCGCTGACACGGTGGAGGCGGTGAAAGGGTCAAGGTCCGAGAACCCTTGCTCCTGGCGTGCGGGGGGGCTGCCTGGGTCACAGAGGTCATCGCCTGCGCTGGGCGCCCTTCACTCCCTTGCCCTCCCCCAGCACGGTCCCGGCCGCCGCCGCCCTCTCCCCTTCCTCCCACGCGCAGAGCCCCTGACCCCGCTCACACGCTCCCGCCCCTTCCTGCTGGCCTTAGGGCAGAGTGCAGACGCCGGTGGGCGCTGGGCCGGAGCCTTCCGCGGCCCTTCTCCCCAGGCAGCGCCCCCTGCCCCGCCTAGCGGGCGCGCTCCCGGTCTCTCGCTGGCCTCCCCCCCCCCCCATGCTCTGAAAGGGCCCCTGACAGTCCCGCCTGGACTACGGTCTCAGGGCCTCTCCTCGGTGCCCTGAGGGTTCGTCAGCAGGTATTGGGCACCTACCGGCACCACTGACCACCAGTTTTGTCAAATTTGTTTGAC
Organism: Jaculus jaculus; assembly: GCF_020740685.1. Taxonomy (NCBI): domain Eukaryota; kingdom Metazoa; phylum Chordata; class Mammalia; order Rodentia; family Dipodidae; genus Jaculus; species Jaculus jaculus. Next base: position 4,599,043 of record NC_059117.1, read on the forward strand.
ACGAGAGGACACTGCTGACCCTCACTAATGCTGTGAGATGAGAGGTTCATCCATCACCATCTTCCAGTAACCGATCCTTTCCCTGCCTTCGCACTGACAGGGTGACTTTGCCGCAGATGGCCACTTTTCTGCCATTATCCTGTGACCAATTATTACCAGGTATTCATTCACCAAGAAGGATGAAACCTTGCTCTGGCCTGTGCCCGCTGAGTGGTTCCAAAGACAGATCTCCCCCCACATTTTTAAAAGAGAGATGGTAAAATAGGACTTTAGTTGAAACTAGGGATTAGATAGAAAATATAGGACCTGTTCCACCTGCAGCTGACGTTGTAAAGGACATGAACATAACTCTGTTTTCCCCAATCCCCTGTAACCAAGAGGACTGTTGAGGTCAGGTTCGCATTGCTGGCAGAAATCACCTGACCAAGAGCAGCTTTGGGGGGGGATGTTATATTTTGGCTTACAGACTTGAGGGGAAGCTCCATGATGGCAAGGGAAAACAATGGCATGAACAGAAAATGGACATCACTGCCTGTCCAACTTCAGGTGGACAACAGGAACAGGAGAGTGTGCCAAACACTGACAAGGAGAAACTGGCTATAATTCTCATAAGCCTGCCCCCAATAATACAGCGTCTCCAGGAGGTGTTCAGTCCCAAATCTCCACCAGCTGGGAACCTAGCATTCAGAACACCTGAGTTTATGGGGGACACAGGAATCAAACCACCACATCATTCTGTAAAGGGAAAGAGTTACAGCCAAACCCCGATATTGACACTGACCCCCAGAGCCGCCATGTGAATGAGGGCAGCAAAGACATGGGAAAGGAAAGGACTGAAACCTGCATTAGAACATTAGCGAGCCCACTGTTGGACAATAGCCCAGCAGAGGCAAATCCCATAGCCCTGACCCTTGCGTATGCCCACCCCATCAGGTCCAGATGGAAGAAGATGGGGCACAAGGAGCCTCCTCTGGTTTTCAGAGAATCTCCTCCACCTGTGGGACACAGCTCACCATTGGATTTTAGAGTGTGTGCCGGTCACAGTGACTAACTGCATGTCCCTGCTCTCAGCCTACGCTTGGGTGGCATGCCAGCACCTTATCTGCAGGCATGGAAAGGGCTTCCTCCAGGCTCACGCGTGGTGGGGGACTGCATCGTGGCGGCTGAAGCTGGCTGACTTGATCACGTCTATGGCAGGACGCAACCCACACCAGCAAGCTCAAGCAACCGGCACACGCCTGAGGCTGGAATCCACCTCCAGCTCGCCTCCAGGGACGCATTTCCTCCAGCACAGCTCTATCTCATAAGTGCTCTGAGCTGAGGACTAAGTGGAAACCTCAAATCATAATAACTGGAGGCTCTGGGGACATTATACAGTCAAACTACCACATTCCACCCCTGGCCTCACAGACTCAAGTCCCTCCCACACTGGAAAAGGCACTCAGTTTTGTTATGTACCTGGGGGCCGAAAAGAAAACCCTCAAGATAACTCTCTGAAAATTTCTGGCCCCAAACTAAAGTTTTATTTTTTATTTTATAGTTTTTAATAACAGAGGAGAAAGGAAAATAAACAAACAAAACATAACAATTTACATTATCAATCATTTCTATAGTCAAACCCCCCTAACAATAAACTATTTATTTTAACCTAAACCGTTTTCTTTTATAGTCCCTTTGGGTGCTTTCTAAAAGGTTTTTTTTTTAAAAAAAATATTTTATTTTAATTTATTTATTTGACAGAGAAAGAGGGAGAGAGAGAGAATGAGAATGGGCGCACAAGGGCTTCCAGCCACTGCAAACAAACTCCAGATGTCTGCACACCCTGTGCATCTGGCTAACATGGGTCCTGGAGAATCAAACCTGGGTCCTTTGGCTTTACAGGTAAATGCCTTAACTGTTAAGCCATTCCTCCAGCCGTTTTTATTTTTTCCATCTGCTAACAAAAATAAATTTAACTTCTCAACAATTAATTCATACAATAACTCAATAAATCAAATTAACTTTTAACTTTTTTAATCACAGTTTAAGTTCAAAAGTCCCCATTGTCTTTACCATTTGAAAACTGCTCAAAAGCTCAGTCTCCTCTGTGATTCAAAACAGCCTCTTAACTGTGAGCCCTGTCAAACCACAGCATCAGTTATCTGTTTCCTCCACAAAGTGGTGCAGAGTAACACTTCCACTGCAATCAGAAGGCATAATAAGAGAAAGTGGACCAATGCAAGATCAACAAGCCACACGCAGACAGCAAACACCTGCGGTTTCAAGTCTGACATCTGTAACCAGCAGCGAAGTCTATGGGGTCCCAATGCTGACCTGCTCCAGCTGGGCTGCTCTCAGATGACAAACCAAAGGAAAAAGGCACCACAACTGATTTAGGTGAACTAATGAGTTTATTGGGTTTATTAACAGAGCAGGGAGATGTGACCCCATACAGGAGCAACGGAGACCCCAAAACAGCCACAGCAAGAAGTCTCTGTTATCCTGAATGACAGCCTCCCACAGCCATGTAGTGCAGCTCCCATTGCTGGGACTACCCCCAGGATGGTCTTCCCTCGGCCTCAGGTTAGGGTCCTACTTGGCATGGAGACCTCAAAGCAGCTGTGCCAGCAAGAAATCTTGTGCCATCCTGCATGACCATCTCCCCGTAGCTGCTTCCATGCGGAGGCACAGAAAAGCCCACACCAGCATGGAGATGCCCCGTGGAGGCTGCAGCTCTTGAGCCTGCAGACAGCTCAGCTGCTCTGCCGCCTCCAGCAGCTACATCCCTGAAGGCAGCTCCATCAGTCTCAACTCCAAGCAGTTGTTCTCCCCTTATACAGCCTTGGGAGGGGGGGTCTTGCAATCATTTCCCAGACTTGTTGACTTCCCGAGTCACCAGGAAAAAAGTAAATAAATAAACTCCCTAAGAAGGAATTAACATAACCTTTGGGTGTGGCTTTGTGACCTTTAAGTTCCAAGTCCTTCCTGAATCCCCAAAGCCTCCTTCCTGTCTTAAAGAGGGAATATTCCAATTTGGAGGAATCTGCTATTTGAAGCTTAAACTTTCCATGGGTTGAGTTTTCCCCTCAAAGCATCCTTACCACTGTCCCAACTTAAAACAGTTGGCCCATCTTTAGTCTCCTTAACTATAGCTTAAGTGACCTAAAACCACTCTAACTTTAAACTTGCTTACATATCTTTCTGTTCATACTTTCACCAAGTACATCAATCCAGTGCTTTTAAATTCAACTTTGCTCAAATTCTCAGAACATGAGCAGAATACAGCCAGCCTTGCACCAGTAGCCCAGTTCTAACAAATCTCTTTTCTTCCTGTATGGAACTTCATAAGCCAAGCCTTCATGGTACACAATTCTCTCTGCATTTAGCATTTTCAAACTCTCATCATAATAGCCCATCAAACTCGACTTGCAACACTGCAAGGCATCTCCAATCCAAAGTATCAAATCCTTCCAGATTCATCTCCAATAAACACATTCTAAAACACCAAAGACATGGTCAGATTCATCACATCAACACCACAATTTCTTGATACCAATTTTTTTGTTACTGTTATCTTTGCATCATTGGGATAAAGCACATAATCAAAAGCAGCTGATGTAAGGTAAGTTTTTTTTTTTTCAAGGTAAGGTCTTACTCTAGCCCAGGCAGATGTGGAATTATTTGTGACCTCAAACTCACAGCGATCCTACCTTGTCCTCCCGAGTGCTGGAATTAAAGGTGTGCACCACCATGTCTAACAGGAATTTTTTTCTTGGCTTACAGTCTCAAGGGGAAGCTTCATGATGTCAGGGGAGAGTCATGGCATGTGCAGAGGATGGACATCACCTCTGCACAGCAGGTAGAAAACAGCAGCAGGAGAGTGAGCTCAACTCTAGCAAAGGGGAGCTGGTCTATAACACACCTAAACCTGCCCCCAACAACACACTTCCAAATTGCGGTGAGCTAGGAACTGAGCGTTCAAAACACATGAGTTTGTAGGCTGTAGCTAATTCAAAACATCACCATTCAACCCCACAGCACAGACTGAGACAATGATAACATCACAGCCTGGCTGAGCCATTTCAAGACCGTCCCCAGGAACTGTGGGATTGGGACTGAGAAAGAATCATTCTCTTCAGGTAATGCTGAACTAAGAACCTAGGTACTGTGGGACACCACTTCACCAGCCAGGAAGAACCTATCTGCAATAGCCAGTGATGCAGGAGCTGAGAGACAGAGTGTGGGCAGTCATGTCTACAACACCCACCTAGGTTCAAGCTTAACTGTGGTTTTAGGCCATCTTAAAACATCTCCATTCTGAAGACTGGGGAAGTAGCATCTGCTACACAGGCATGAGGACCTGAAATCAGTCCACAGGACCCATGTAAAATGCTGGTGAGGGGCTGGAGAGATGGCTTAGCGGTTAAGCGCTTGCCTGTGAAGCCTAAGGACCCGGTTCAAGGCTCGGTTCCCCAGGTCCCACGTTAGCCAGATGCACAAGGGGGCGCATGCGTCTGGAGTTCGTTTGCAGAGGCTGGAAGCCCTGGCGTGCCCATTCTCTCTCTCTCCCTCTATCTGTCTTTCTCTCTGTGTCTGTTGCTCTCAAATAAATACATTAAAAAAATATTTTTAAAAAAATGCTGGTGAGACAGCATTCCCATAAGCCCAGCACTGGGCAGGCAGAGACTGGCAATGAGTTCCAGGCCAATGAAAGAGACCCTATCTCAAAAAGAGGTAGATGGTGTTTCTGACATAATATGCAAGGTTCCACGCTCATCTGTGTGTATGGTGTGCACAAACACACTCACACCACACGCAGTCACACACACAGCACATGCAAAAATTCCACATCTGCCTGGGCTAGAGTAAGACCTTCCGTTCTGAAGCAGCCCTGTTCCCATATTTGTGCAAGATGACTCCACATGCCAGGCATCTCATAAGCCCTTATTTGCCGCAGTGGGGCTCAGAGCTCCAATCTAAAGGAGATGGCGCTTACCCAGGCCATTCTGCTGACCAACAGAAGCAAACATGTGGCCTCTTCCGTTTCTATGGTGCTCTCCATGGCTTCACATTCCACATGTGTCAGGCCGGAGTGAACCGTTCAGAAAGACGGAGTAGCTTGCTCAGGGCTGCGAGGCAGGAGCACACCGGCAGCCGCTGGCATCCACCTTGCTGCAGGTCCCGCCCTGGCGCTCTGATGAGCGATCGTCTTGTCCTCGCAGCAAGCCTGCAGGGCAAAGGTCACGTGCCAGCTGAACACATCCGCGTCTGTCTCCTGCAGAGCCCAGAGACTGGCCAGTAACCAGCTGCAGCACGTGACCTGGGCTTCGCTCCGGGGCTGTGCTCCTTGCGTCCGTCCTCAGTCTCTCTTCAGCGCTGCTGCGCTCTTTTCATCACCGTGAGCTTCGGCACCTTCTTTCTCCACTTCTGCACCTTTTTGGCTGCATGCGAAAATTATTATAATTTTACAGATATGCCATCTCAAGTGTTGGAAAAGGGAAAAAAACTTGTCATCGCCCATCTTGTATTTGAAAGATTAAAGGCCTACAAATTAAATGGCAATGAACGGCTTAGTAGATGAAGAAATAGTTTGTTCACACATATATAGGAACAATCAGAGAGTAATTCATTGACTGGCCATAGATAGAGATTTACATGGCAGCAGTTGAGTTGACCTCACTGGACAGAGGACCTGCTGAGTCTTCTTAACATTGTTTTTAACTATTATAATTCCAATGCCAGAAATCAGCTGCATCCTTGACTGGAGACTCAGCACATTGTGGGGAAGGAAGGTTGTAGCAGCTGAGTGCATAAAACTCCTTTTCTCCCCTCCCTCTCTCTTCATTATTGGCTTTTTTGGTCTTTTTGAAAGACCCCCCTGTTGCACTCACATTCACATTCTTGTTTGATTCAGGTGTCCCCCATAAACTTAGGTGTTCTGAATGCTAGGTTCCCAGCTGATGGAGATTTGGGAATTAATGCCTCCTGGAGGGAGTGTATTGTTGGGGGCGGGCTTATGGGCTTTATAGCCAGTTTCCCCATGCCAGTGTTTGGCACACCCTCCTGTTGCTGTGGTCCATCTTCTGTTGGCCAGGGGGTGATGTCCACCCTCTGCTCATGCCATCGTTTTCCCCTGCCATCGTGGAGCTTCCCCTCAAGCCTGTGAGCCAAAATAAATCTCTTTTTCCCAGAAGCTGCTCTTGGTTGGGTGATTTCTACCAGCAATGCGAACCGGACTGCAACAGTAAAGTGGTACCGAGGAGTGGGGTTGCTGCTGGACACCTGACTGTGTGGCTTCGGCCTTTTGGAGCTGATTTTCAAGAGGAATGTGGAAGGAGTTGAAACCTTGGCCTAAGAGATGCTTTGCAGTGCTGTAAGTACAGCTTAATGGTCTATTCTGGTCTGAGCTCCAAGACCTGAATGCAGTAAGAACTATGGACTGTGAGGTTTGGCTTATGAGGGTGAGAAAGAGCTGTGCCTGGACTGGGCTAGCAGTTTGTGTGAGAAGCTTGCTCTTGTGCCCGTGTCCTGAGAAGTTGTGCAGGGTTGCTTTGCGTAGAAATGAACTGGTGTGAGCAGAGGGATATGGCACAGAAAGAAAAATCTTTGGGTGAACTCTTGCCCGTTCAGCTGCAACTGAGAGATTACAACCTTTGCGACTGGGCTAGCTGACCTGTGCTGGAGCAACAAGAAGAATGTAGACTCTTTTGAAGGGGCCTGAGTGCTCAAGGAGTGTCCTGTTCTTCAAAGTCTGCTTTATTCTCCCCTGGATTAACAAATTGGCACCTACCTGGTATCATGGAGTATAAAATGCTGGAAAGAGGGTCACTGAGTTTGCAACATGGTCTTGTGTTTTGGAAATGGCCATGGGCAGTGTGAAGTGGGTTTGCTGGTTGCCTGCATAGAGACCCCATGGGGCCATGAGGATGAACCGTGGCTTGCAGTGGAGACCCAGTGGAGATGCCGGGACCATGAGATGGCTGCCGAGGAGCTGCCGGCTCCGATGAAGTTCCCCAGGTCTGTGAGTAGCCTAGCTGGAGGGGCGGAATTGGAATGCCAGAGACTTGTTGCTGGTTAGAATTATCGGACTTGAAGATTTGTCACTGGTTAGAATTGCTGGACTTGAAGCTACAGAGTTTAATGTTTGCCCTGGTTGTTTTAAATCTTGTATTGGTTGAATGTTTCTTTGCTATGCCCAATGCCATCTTTTGCAGTGTGAATATTTATTCTGTGCCATTCTGGGTTTTTTGAGGTTATATTTTGGTATTATGGCTCAGTTAAAAGATCTTGAACTATGGGGATGTATGAACATCATTGAGATTGATTAAAAACTATGGGGACTTTTAAAGTCAGACTGAATGCATTACATTTTACATCATGTATGATTATCAGTTTATGGGGGCCAGGGGTGGAATGTGGTGGTTTGATTCAGGTGTCCCCCATAAACTTAGGTGTTCTGAATGCTAGGTTCCCAGCTGATGGAGATTTGGGAATTAATGCCTCCTGGAGGGAGTGTATTGTTGGGGGCGGGCTTATGGGCTTTATAGCCAGTTTCCCCATGCCAGTGTTTGGCACACCCTCCTGATGTTGTGGTCCATCTTCTGTTGGCCAGGGGGTGATGTCCACCCTCTGCTCATGCCATCGTTTTCCCCTGCCATCGTGAAGCTTCCCCTCATGCCTGTGAGCCAAAATAAATCTCTTTTTCCCAGAGGCTACTCTTGGTTGGGTGATTTCTACCAGCAATGCGAACCGGACTGCAACACTGGCCATAGATAGAGATTTACATGGCAGCAGTTGAGTTGACCTCACTGGACAGAGGACCTGCTGAGTCTTCTTAACATTGTTTTTAACTATTATAATTCCAATGCCAGAAATCAGCTGCATCCTTGACTGGAGACTCAGCACATTGTGGGGAAGGAAGGTTGTAGCAGCTGAGTGCATAACACTCCTTTTCTCCCCTCCCTCTCTCTTCATTATTGGCTTTTTTGGTCTTTTTGAAAGACCCCCCTGTTGCACTCACATTCACATTGCTGGCAGAATCACTCAACCAAGAGCAGCTTGTGGGTAAAAAGGTTTATTTTGGCTTACAGGCTCGAGGGGAAGCTCCATGATGGCAGGGGAAAATAATGATATGAGCAGAGTGGACATCTCCTATCCAACATAAGGTGGACAATAGCAACAGAAGAGTGTGCCAAACACTGGCAAGGGGGAACTGGCTATAACACCCATAAGCCTTCCCTGAACAATATATCCAATACATCACCTCCAGGAGATTCCAATTCCCAAATTGCCACCAGCTGGGGACCTAGCATTCAGACCACATAAGTTTATGGGGACACCCGAATAAAACCACCACAAAGATTATTCTTCACAAGACAAGTCTACTCTCATCAGACACAGCCTGGCTAAGCACATGATGAATGATAACTAGCCACACAGGCCTTTTTTTAAAAAAAAAAAATATTTATTTTATTTGCAAGCAGAGAGGGGGTTGGGAGGAGCGGGGAGAGAATGGGTGCCCTAGGGCCCCCAGCGTCTGCAAACATACTCTAGACACATATACCACTTTTGCATTTGGCTTTATATTGGTACTGGGGTATCAAACCCAGGTCATTAGGTTTTGAAGGCAAGTACCTTAACCACTGAGCCATCTCTACAGCCCCCGCAGAGGCTGTTTCCAGTTTGCTTTGCTTTCATTTGTCATAAGGAGCCTCGGGATAGACTTCAAAAAGCCACGCAAAGCAAGAAAGCCAAGCCAGCTACTTGTTGCCGGGCTTCCCCTGCAGAACCGACAGGCCAAGACAGATCTCTCTGCTTGAGATTCCCCAGCTCCCACGCTCACCGCATCCCAAAGCTTGCAGGCTGCCAGGACTTGACCTTCCTTACTTACATGACAGGAGAGACTCGGCTCCAGTTACTCAGTCAGTTTTTCCAAGAAAACTTGTAAGTATCGACTTTCCATAAAGCAGTCCTAAGCTCCTTACTGTCTGGTCCTCTCCAATTCCATACATTTTACTCTCCAGCATAACAGTCTAAGCCTCGATTATGTAACCATCATTTCCAATCCCATCCCATTACAAGAGGACAGATTCTTCTATGCAAATAACTAAATTGCCACAGAAGGAAGAGTACTCGGTAAGAGTTCTCAGCTTTGGAGAGAAGAACAATAAATGTCTCATCTTTGCTGACAAGGAATAATCTACTGAACAGTTATAAATTATACATAAGAGAAGGAAGGTTCTTTAAAGCCCCCCACACGGAACATCATAAAGAGCTGTCGATGTTCTCAACAAAGCCATAGATTGTAACCAAATTCCATCACTTCATGTGGCTCCACGTTACTGTTACTCATCCTCGCTCTGCTTTACGCTGGGCTGTGGATGCTGCGAACTCACCAGCTTCCTCGTGAGAATTCGGGAAATGGTTGCTCAGCCCTGTGTTGTCATATATGTCCGAGTGACATGAGCAACTCCCCCAGAAGTCCATGCAGCACAGTTCCCACCACCGTCCTTCTCATGAGTCTCTGAGATCATGCCTCTGCTGGGGACAAAGATTCTGGATGCAGCTAGCTGCAGGGCTCGGGAAGGCGTCCGGGTAAAATCCAGCTTGTAAATGCAAGGACTGTGTGTCCATGGGTAAAGATGTGATGAAAGCTCATGAAAAAACCATGCAACAGACAAAGAAATAAGGTGCTCTCTAGGATTCTTTAATTTAACATTTCACATATCAACCGGGCTGTGAATATAATTTCAGAACATACCATAAACAGTGGGGAACCTGACAATTTTGTGAATTTTGTGTAACTCTGAAAATAAGAATATTAAAATATTTTACCCACGCAACTGTAACCTAGGGAACGTTACGCATCTCTTCTTATTTGACAATGACACTTATATTCCTTACCTACATAACTGCCTTTTTCAGTTTAATTTTTGGTGGCTTATGGCAATTATAAACTGCCTTGGGTTTCATCATGACCTTTTGTTGCATGTATACAATGCTGTTTTATCAAATTCACCCTCTCTTGCTGCCGCCTGCCCAGCTACTCCTCAACCTCTTCCCCATTGTGGTTACTCTCTGCCTGCGTGTTCTTCTCTTGTCTTTAAAAAATATTTTATTTTTATTTATTTGACATAGAAAGAGGGAGAGAGAGAGAGAGAGGAAGGGAAGGAGAATGGGTGCACCAGGGCCTCCAGCCACTGCACAGGAACTCCAGATGTGTGTGCCCCCCCCCCCCCCCGTGCATCTGGCTAACGTGGATCCTGGGAAATCTAACCAGGGTCCTTTGGCTTTGCAGGCAAATGCCTTGTTGCAGTCTGGTTCGCACTGCTGGTAAAAATCACCCAACTAAGAGCAGCTTGTGGGAAAAAGAGATTTATTTTGGCTTCCAGGGTCAAGGGGAAGCTCCACAATGGCAGGGGAAAACGATGGCATGAGCAGAGGGTGGACATCACCCCTGGCCCACATCAGGTGGACAACAGGAACAGGAAAGTGTGCCAAACACTGGCAAGGGGAAACTGGCTATAACACCCATAAGCCCACCCCAACAATACATCGCCTCCAGGAGGCTTTAATGTCCATTTGCCATCAGCTGGGGAACCTAGCATCCAGAACACCTAAGTTTACAGGGGACACCTGAATCAAACCTCCACACGCCTTACCCTTGAAGCCATCCCTCCAGCCCTTTACTTAACTTTTTTTGCTTGTTTGTTTTGTTTGTTGGTTTTGAAGTAGGGTCTCACTCTAGCCCAAGATGCCCTGGAATTCACTCTGTGTTCTCAGGGTGGCCTCAAACTCATGGCAATCCTCCAGCCTCTGCCTTCCGAGTGCTGGAATCAAAGGCGTGGGCCCCATGCCCAGACTCTTGTCTTTTTGATCAAATGTCTCATTAGGATTGCCCACAGGGTCCTGATTGAGGGGTTATTTACAGGAACACGGCCTCCATACTAGTGGCTACACCACTGTGGAAATTGTCTTCCCCTCCTACAGAGACTGTTAACTGCCTGTAGCTACTTGGTGAAAGGTGGGCTTCATGAGCCCCTTTCCCCTCACTACCATCATCTCAGGGAGGGGCAGCACTTTATAGCCCCCCCTTCCCAGGACAGGCTGTTGACAGGCCCTCTCTTGTTACGTAGGTCTTGTGCCAGTGGTAACAACTGCTGTGAGCCAAACTAACCCTGCAAACTAGGGCTGACACACCTCGAGGTCCACCCCAGCGACACGCCTCCCTCAGCAAGTTCTGCCTCCCAAACTGCCGCCAGCTGGGGAGCAAGCCTTAGAACGCAGGAGTTTATGGAGGACATCTGATGGAAACTACCGTATCTTGCATGAACGAATGTATTCCCTCCAAACTACAAGCCAGCATGAACCATTCCCTTCCTTAAGCTGCTTCTTGTGAGGCATTTGGTCACAGTGGTGAATAAAGTAAACAATACATCACTTAATACATTTTCCAGTCCTATACATTCCCTGTGAATTTCATTTCACTCTTTCTTTATGGCTGAACGAACTGCATTATGTATATATGCCGCATCGTCCATAACTTTATGGACATCTAGGTATGCTGTGCTGTTGTGAATTGAGAAGTAACACAGAGGAGCACAAATATGCAAATATCTCTACGGCAGGCAACAGAATCCTTTAGGTACACGCCCGGGATTGGCAGGGCTGCGTCATACTTTAGTGCTGGTTTTGGCTTCTTGCGGAGCTTGCAAACTGATTTCCACATCTGTTGTCAGGGTTCCACTCCCACCAGTGTGAGAACAGGTTCCCTGTTCCCCACATCCTCGCCGCGTTCTGTTTTCTTCACAATTGCCAGTCTGACTCTGGCTGGATGGAATTTCAAAAGTAGTTTTAACGTGCATTTTCCTAGTGGCTAAGGATGTTGAACATTATTAATATATTTATTAACCATTCATATTTCTTCTTTCTAGAACTCTATTCATTTCCACAGCCCATGTTTTGGTTGTTCGTTTCCTTGGTGTTTGAGTTCTCAGTTTTCTGTGTATTATAGATACTAATCCTGTGTCAGGCATGGAGCTGCAAAGATTTTCTCCCATTCCGTATCTGTCTCCTCACTTGGTTGATGGCTTCCTGTGCGGTGCGGAAGCTTTCAGATTCAGGACGTCTGTTTGTTAGTGTGTGCCTCATTTCTTGGGTAGCTCTGGTTCTAGTCAGAGCATCCTTCCCAGTGGACATCTTGGTCTTGTTTCGGACATTATTTGAAATGCGTTGACTTTTTCTATGCTTAGCATGTTTTCTACGGGTTTGTGGTATGTAGTCTTTATTATGTTGAACTATATTACCTCTAGAGATTGTCTCATGAAGGAATATTGGATTTCATCAAAAGTATACTCTTATCTTTTGAGATGGTCATATGGTTTCTTTTCTTCAGCCCACCTATATGAACAATTGCATTTATTGGTCTATGTATGTCAAGCCACCCCTGCATCTCTGGAATGTACCCAACTTGACCATAGGGAATAGACTTTTAGAGGTATTCTTGAGTTTGGTTTGCAAGTGTTTCATTGAGAACTTTTGCATCTGTGGCCATCAGGTAGATTAGATTACATCTTGTCTTCCTTCATGTTTCTTGGTGTGGTTTTAGCATCAGCATAAAAATACCTCTGTAAAAGATCAAAAGCATGCCCTCCTTTCAAATTCAGGATAATTTGAGGAGTATTGGTATTAATTGTTTTTAAGACATTTTGTTGAGAACTCAATGCATTAACACAGTGTAGTTTGATCACATCTCTGGCCTTTTGCCCTTGTACCCTTCTGCTGCTTAGAGATCAGTGCTAAAGTGGACTTAAAGCTCCCCACCAAGGCTCAGGAAGTTTTGGGGAAGAGGGGTCAGGAAGAATTTAAGAGCCACAGTTTGGGAGGGAATATCCAGAGGTATTTCCCCCTCCACAGTGACTGTCTGCTGCGCTCACAGCTCATAACCCACAACCCCATGGGGAATCCTGCAGTCCCACTAAGGGGGGCCTCAGTGGACTGGGGCAGGGAGGAAGGGAATGATGGGACCAACACATGATGTGTTCACACAAGGTTTCAACTTAATTTTAAAGGAAAAGAAAAAATAAAATAAAATAATATTTAAAAGACAACAAATGCTGCTGAGAATGAGGAGAAAGAAGAATCTTTATAATTGTTGAAAATGCTGTTTTGGCTCCAATGTGTTTTCTTCTTCTTCTTTGTAAAAAAAAAAAAATAGGTGGCTGTAGAAACATGAACTTACATGTGGAACTTCTATTCTATCCCATTGGTTCATATGTCTGTTTTTGTACCAGTACCATGCTCTTTTTATTACCATGGCTCTACAGTATAACTGGAAATCAGGTATGGTGATAACTCTGGCAGTACTTTTTTTTTTTTTTTTGCTGAGGACATTTTGGCTCTCAGAGGTCTTTGTGCTTCCATATGAATTTTAAAATTGTGTAAAATATTCGTTCTTTGAAGAATGCAACTACAACTTTGGTTGGAATTGCACTGAATCTATAAACTGCTTTTGGTAGCATGACCATGGTCACGATATTAATTCTCCCGATGCACGATAAGCAATCTATCCACCTTCTACTGTCCTCCGTAGTTCCTTCCTTAAGCATTTTGACATTTTCCATATGGAGGTAGTTCACTTCCTTGCTTTGGGATAGTCTAAAATACTTCATTGTTTTGTGTCAATTGTGAATGAGAACATCTCCTTGATTTCTTCCTCAGTGTGTTTGTCTGTGTTATATACAAAAGCTATTGATTTTTGTGTCTTAATTTCATAACTTCCCATTTTGCTGAAAGTGTTTATCAGCTCTAGGAGGCTTCTGGTAGAGTATTTAGGCTTTCTCTTCAATACAGAGAAAGCCTCCAAAGAAGGCTAGTTTGACTCATTGCTTTCCAATTTATATCCCTTCAAGTCCTATGTTAAATAGAAATAGGGTGAGTAAACATCCCTTTCTTTTTTCTAGATCTTCATGGAAATGCTTGATGTTTTTCTGCATTTGCTATAATATTAGCTTTAGTTTTGTCATGTATAGCCTTTATCATGTTGAGAAATGATCCCTCCATGCCTAGTCTCTCCAACATTCTTCCCATCAAGATAACTGTGTAATTTCTATCCTTAAAGTCTTTATGTGATGTATGACCTTTAATGATGTCCATATGTGGAACCATTCCAACATCCCATGGGTGTGACTCAGTTTGATTCTCCAGTGTTTTACTGAGAATTTTTGCATCTATGTTTGTCAAGGATATTATTGATCTAAAATTCTCTCTCTCTCTCTCTCCTTATCTGCTTTTGCTTTTAGTTTCTCTTGCTCTTGATTTCTAGCTTTTTTCCCACTGTGGTCAAACATATGCTTTAAAGAAAGTTCTGAGCTCTGTTAGAAGACTGTTTATTCTGTAGTGTTTGGGTTGATCTTTCTAGAAATGTCTGTCAAGTCCATTTACTCTAGATTATTAAGCTCCAGTGTTTCTCTGGGTTTTATCTAGAAGACCTGGGTATTAGTGAGAGTAGGATATTGAAGTCACCCACTCTTACCTCACTGAAGTTAATCTCTGATTCTATATCTACTAGAGTTTGTTTAATAAAGTTCATCTGTTCTTAGTGCACAAATGTTTGGAATTGTAATGCCCTCTTAATTTATTGCAATTTTACCTTTTTAAAAAGAACTTACATAGCCACCTTCTAGGAGAAGACAGTGAGCTTGCCAATGGAGGATGTATTTTAAATATGATTATTAAGCTTCCTCCAAAGATAGCTTCATTAGTACCCTGGTAATTTTGTTCAAAAAAGGGTTATGGCATTCTTGTTGAGATGTAAAAAGTGTGTCTAACCCATCGAAAACGATACATTGTGTATTTCTGTTCAGATGGAAGGTAGGAAACAAAAGTATTTGACTGCCTGTAACTTACATCAGCTATGCTAATGTAAAAATAAGAGTAAAGCCAAAATATTCACTAAAATTCCAATTTGTACATGTATGTGAAAGTTACTGCAGAGCAGGTGATATTTTATCACCAGCTTGAGCAGTGTATATACCATGCATTACCATGCTCTAGTCCTCCAATCACAAGTGCTCCTATCTAGAATTAAATATATGTTTGTGAATATAAAATTGAGACAAAATACAAACTTGACAAAAATGTATAAGCATCTTTATATGAGAGGAACTGCCATGGACCAGATGGTTTACAGAACAGCTATGAAAGAAAAATAATTTGAAAATCCGTCTTTGCCTATGTTCAATAAAGTTTGATTTTTATTTAAAAAAAAATCTTCTGGGTTTTTTTTAAGTCTGTTTTGTCAGATATTAGCATATCAAAACCTGCTTGTTTCTTAGGTCCACTTGCCTGGGATATATTCTTCTATCCTCTCACCCCGTGGTAGTGTCTGTGTTTGACTGTTAGGCATCTTGGAGGCAGCTCGAATATGGGTCCTGTTTGCTAATCCAATCTGCTCGTCTGCATTGTTTGACTGGGGAGTTGGGTCCATTAATGTTCGGAGTTGTTGAAACTTGGCTGGACTGAAACACAGTAACAAAGCACGTGGGTGCACACTGTGAATGCGCTCGTCCACTTCCCCATCTTGGCCACTGTGAACGGTGCTGCAGTGAACATGGAGGTGTTGCTGTGGATACTGTTCCCAGAAGTTGCATATTTTCCATATGAATGCCATTTGCCTTCAGGCTTAGTATTTTCCTTCGTGTGTGTGTGTGTGTGTGTATGTGTATACACACACACACACACACACACACACACACACACACACACATATATATATATATATATTTAACTATTATCACTGGTGGTCTACTTTTAAGTAGAAAACTGGGACATGAGTAGTTGAATTATCAGTTATTCGCCAGTATTCCATAACAGTGTCAAGTTTATGAATTCACAATACCCATATGCTTCTTTATGTTTTCTATATGACCACAGAGCCTATTAGGAGACCCAAGTATCTTTGTCTCTGCAAAAGAAGAAATCCAAGAGAATTTACATTTCCCAGGAAACTTGAAAGGGGCTATGAGGGAGGGAATAGGGGGCCACAGTACACTGTATTAGCACCACGCTCTAACCAACTGAGCTAACTGGCCAGTAAGCAGAGGAGAGAACACTGGGGCACAGAGGGTCTGAAGGGATGAGACGGGGGACAGAAGTGTGTGTGAAGACCACTGACCAAGATTTAAGACCTACGAAGAAGCATTTATAAACCTACTTCTTTGCTAGCTGATAATATATAGTTTAGAAAAGAGATAGTTTTGGAAGATGTATCCTGTGGAGGTGAATTATGTTGTGCCCAGAACCCATGGGTTATTATTTTTAAAAATTGTGTCAGGGGTGGCATCCTTTCCAGCAAGTTGTTGGCAGGGAGGCCTCTGATGTCCCCCAAAACATTGCAGGTTATTGCCAAGGCTCTTGGGTGCCCACCAGGACTAGATGGTAAGGCACATTTGCTGAAGACACCACATTCTTGGGGTGAAGGTCACTGAGAAATAAATCAAGCTGGAGCTGAGCTGGAAACCTCCTCCCTGATGACTAGCTGTCAGGATGCGGGAAAAGGTATCAGTGGTCTTAACAATCAGTGGACCCTGCAAGCTTTATGGCTGGCCCAGCAGGCCAAATTCGTGCAATGGTGGCATGACTGTTATGAAGGAAACCAACTGCTCTCTGACTGGACTTGAGGACCTCTCCAAAGGACAGAATTCATGTCTGGTACTGAAAACCTAATCCAAAGCCTATAGCTTAAGGGGGTCATAAACTCCAGTATGGAAACTACTACTCCTGTCTAGCTAAGGGGTATATAATGCCCACCAAACCGCCATATAAAATGCTTATGTTTATGCCTACATATTTTTAAATTTTTTTTAAATTAATTAATTAATTAATTTATTTATGGATGTATGTGAGAAAGTGAGGGAGGGTAAAAGGCAGACACACACAGAGGGAGAGAGAGGAAATGGGCACACCAGGACCTCCAGCCACTGCAAGCAAACACCAGATGCACGTGCCACCTTGTGCATCTGGCTTACATGGGTCCTGGGGAATTGAACCAATATCCTTTGGCTTTGCAGGCAAGTGCCTTAACTGCTAAACCACCTCTCCAGCCCCTATACTCATATATTAATGCTACTCTCACTTCTGGTTAGAGAAGCTTATTTTTTAAATTTCATTTATTTATTAATTTGAGAAAGAAAGAATGGGTGCACCAGGGCCTGAAGCCACTGAAAATGAACTCCAAATGCATGTGCAACCTTGTGCATCTGGTTTATGTGGGTCCTGGAGAATCAAGAATCAAACCTGGGTCCTTTGGCTTTGTAGGCAAGTGCCTTAACTGCTAAGCCATCTCTCCAGCCCTAGAGAAGCTTCTTGTTTCAGATAGTGCTAGTGGCTGGGATGACTAAAACCTCCCCAAAGTGGGGCTGGAGAGATGGATAAGTGGTTAAAGCACTTGCTGGTGAAGTCTGAGGACCCAGGTTTGACGTTCCATATCCCATGTAAGCCAGATGCACAAAGGTGAGGCAGGTGCAAGGTCAGATGTGTCCACTAGGTGGCACATGCTTCTAGAATTGCATTGCAGTAGCTGAGGCCCTAGTGTACCCATTCCCTCTCTCTCTCTCTCTCTCTCTCTCTCAAATAAAAAAAAAAAAAAACAATTTTTTTTAACTCACTAAAGTGCTGAGAAGTGACAGAGGACTGTTCAACACTAAATAAGACATCTCTATCATGCCCTCTAAGAGTCAGAGATCATTGCAAAACAGATGAGAGAAAGAAGGCAAGAATCAAAGAGAAGGAGTTATTACAATACTGTCTTCCACACACCAGGAAACCTAAATACCCATGACCTAACAGTGATTTATTTACCTACACAAGACACACATAGTAGGAGGGAAAAGTTGCTGTCATTAAAATGGAAGGAGAATGGATTCCGTGGAGGGGGATTTATGAGGTGGAAAGGGGAAGATAGTGAGAAGGGATCATGATCATGGTATATATATTGTTTATATTTATTGAATTTGTTACTATAAAAAGTTTAAAAAGCCAGGCATGGTGACACATGTCTTTAATCCCAGCACTCAGGAGGCAGAGGTAGGAGGAGCGCTGTGAGTTTGAGGCCACCCTGAGACTACGTAGTTAATTCCAGGTCAGCCCGGACCAGAGTGAGTCCCTACTTTGAAAAAACAAACAAACAGAAAGTTTAAAAGGGATGGAGGGATGGCTTAGTGGTTAAGGTGCTTGCCTACGAAGCCTAAGAACATAGGTTTAATTCCCCAGATCCCACATAAGCCAGATGGCTGGAGGCCCTGGTGTGTCCATTCTCTCTCTTTCCCTCTCTCTTTCTCTGTCTGTCCAATAAATAAATAAATAAAAATAAATCTTTTTTTAAAAAGTTAAAAAATGACTGGGGACATGGCTCAGCAGTTAATGGCACTTACTTCCAAAGCCTGATGGCCTAGGTTCAGTTCCCCAGTACCGAGGTAAAGCCAGATGCACAAAGTGGTGCATGTGTCTGGAGCTCATTTGCAGTGGCAGGAGGCCCTCGTGCACCCGAGTACCCCCCACAACTCTCATAAGTAAGTAAATAAATAAATGAAAGTGAAAAATAGCTTAAACTTATTTATGAATGACTACTTTAATAGTTTGTGACTTGTAATTGACCTATAATCTATGATATTCTATAAATATGCATGACTTGGCATAACTTTAAGGTTATAAGTCATTAATAGATTCTGGAAATTATTTTAAGCAGACATATTAAAACATAATCACAACTTTAGTAGTCAATTATATAAACTAAGTTTATATTTTTAACAATTACACTTGGATTGTTCATGAAACTTCCATCAGATATTGAAAAAAATATAATCCTCTTCATCTCAAGGTATTGCTTATTAGCTATTTTTATAACACATACATATAAGGGAACTATCCAAAAATACAAAACAGTTCTGGGTGGTGGTCCATAATCCAAGCACTTAGGGAGCAGATGGACGAGGACAGCTTCAAGTCCAAGTCCATCTTTGTCTACATTGCAGGTTGCAAGCCAGCCGGGGCTAGACAGAAAGGCCCTATCTCAAAATTAGTAAGTAAATACGTAGATAAATAACACTCCTAAAAAGTGCAAACCCAGGTTTATTTGCTTTTATGCTGTGCTTGGGATACACAGAACAATGACTATGAAGCAAATCTTTTTTGTTTGCTTATTTCTTTCCCAGGTAGGGTCTCACTCTAGCCAAGGCTGACCTTCAGTCTGTAGTCCCAGGCTGGCCTGAAACTCATAGCAATCCTCCTACCTCTGTCTCCCAAGTGCTAGGATTAAAGGCATGTGCCAACCTGTTGAGCAATTCTTTTTTTTTTTCTTATGCATTTTGTTTAGGCTAGGCCTATAATTTTTATGCACTGAAAAATCTAGTAAATATAATAACAGCAACTCATTAAGGAGTTCATTTGCAGTGGCTACAGGCCCTGGTACGTCCACTCTCACTCTCTTTCTCTGTGTCCTTCTCTCTTAAATAAATACATAAACAAAATAATTTATTTTTATTTATTTGACAGAAAGTAGGAGAGAGAGAGAGACAGAGAATGGGCATGCCAGGGCCTCCAGCCACTGCAAATGAATTCCAGATGCATACACCACCTTTTGCATCTAGCTTGCGTGGGTCCTGGGGAGTTGAGCCTGGGTCTTTTGGCTTTGCAGGCAAATGTCTTAACCACTAAGCCATTTCTCCAGCCCTGGCATGTGATTTTTAGGATAGATATGAGCTTAGTTCTATAACAGGGTTTAAAGATAACATCAAATGTGTCTGTAGGTAGAGTCAAGAATTGTATTAATACCCAATTACTTAGAACTGCTTCAAATTAGCTTGTTCAGGCTCAAGCAGTTGCCTCTCAGGGTCTCAAAGCTCCCAGGATGAGGAATAAGGGCCCATCTTGTCACTGACTGCAAAGAGTGGAGGTAAAGGTGCTACAGAGAAAAGCCAGGTTGGCAGACTTAAATGTGGTTTAAGGAACAATCAGAGTTCAAACAGGGACAAAGCTAGCCTCGAAACTGGGGAGTGTCAGCTGACTGCAGGGTTTCCGCAGGAGAAGGACCGAGCAGGGAGATCAGCGAAGCACACAAATAGACAAAGTCTAAAACGATAATAAAATAACAAATTGATAAATTAAAAAATACATACAAGGGGAAAAGAAAACATCAAACACTGCCCACCGGAGTGCCTCCTTGTTGTTGCACATGCGAGGCAGTGTGTACTTACTGCCTCAAGTCCTCTCCTGGAACGTGGACGTCCCAAGGGAAGCCCAGCTATTGGAGAAGGTACTGACACGGTCAAGAACCCCAGCGCGGGTCAGGGCTTCCCCAGGGAACAGGGATCCCACAGTTCCAGGTGCATTTATTCTCTCTCTCTCTCTGTCCTCTCTTTTTAAAATATTTATTTGTGTGTGTGTGTGTATGTGTAAATTCCAGACGCATATGTCACTTTACATCTGGCCTTACGTGGGTCCTGGGGAATCGAAACCTGGCCCGCAGGCTTTGCAAGCAAGCAGAGCAGCACCTTTCACTGCTAAGGCATCTGTCCAGCCCCTGCATCTTATTCTTATTTATTCTTTCTCATGTCTGGACCAGGTTGTTTCCAAGAAGAAACCACCTGCCATAGAATGAAGAATGGACTGGCTTCTCCCTGGCTTCTTGAAAAGAGAATCTAAGGCTCTTACGATTGATTCCTCAGTGGCAGGAGGAATGGTAAGCATCCTTACCAGTCAAAGACCCTGGGATCACATCTAAGTTCATAACCAGTGAGGTGACTCACTGCGGACTTCTAATAGCTTCAGGGTGGGGGTTATGAGAAGAAGCAAGAACGTGATTGGAGGGCTGGGCCACTGAGCTGGTTTGACTTCTGCAGAGAGAGTTCATTCAAGCATGCAGCCAGTGAGTTAGGTAAGTATGCCTGCATAATAAAACCCCAACAAAACCTCTGCAGAAAACCCCAGCGCAGCTCTGTGATAAATGGACACAATGACGTGCCCGTGAGGTGGCAGCCTAACTCCACTGTGAGAATGCAGGGAAGCCCTGCGGCCAGGGACGCCCACGTCTTGCCCTGTGCGTCTCATCATGGGGCCACTGTAAAGTTGTAGTCTTTATGATAAAGAGGGTGATCTAGTTCTGTGAAAACCTCAGAGAATTGTTAGCCTGAGAGCACCATTGGAACCCCTGAATTTGTAGGTTGCTAGGAAGCACGGATACCCCAAGGATCCCCTAAACTCGTGACTGACATCCAAATTTAAGGCAGCCTTTTGGAGGACTGAGACCTTAATCCACAGGACTCCTATTCGTACTAGAACTGAACTGCAGAACACTGGTTAATGTTGACATCAGCACAACCCCTTCTAGCGTCTCATCTTCCTCATAAGGAAAACCTGCAACTGAATGAAGTCAGAATGGCTGTGCACGTGGCTGCAAGGCTGCATCGAACTCAACTTGTTTTCAAATCCTTCTCTGTCGCTGTGAGTTAAAGCCACTTGGTTTAGGACATCCTCAGAATGTTTTTTTCACAAGTAGTTGTAGTCATTGCTGTATTGGAAGCCACTGGGTGTTCTGCCAGAGCAGTGAGAAGAGATATGGAGTCATTCAAACTGTGCAGCAAGAGAAGAAAGCCTAGTTGAGGCAGCCCTAGGAGGCGGTCTCTTGGCCGTCTCTCTCTGTCCTTCTGCTAAAGCTTAGGTTGAGGCGGCCCTAGGAAGGCGGTCTCTTGGCCTCTCTCTCTCTGTCCCTGCGCTGTGGAGCTGCACGCGGGGCAAAGGCAGGTGAGGAAGATTTCGACTGTTCCCTTAATCAAAAGCTTGGAGGGAGGACATGCAGATGGAATCTTTGGCTTTTATTCTCTGGATAAACTACAGAGAAAAAAAATCTTATCATGATGTTTCATGACTTCATCTTTGAAAGGACATGGGTCAAAATAGGAGCTGTTAGGGGAGCGGGGTTCGTGGACTAGTGGATTTCTTCAGTAACAGGGTTAAGAATGGCTAAGCAGTGAATTTGTAACTTATCATTCCCTGAGGCCTTAAAGTACTGAAGGGGCAGGGGGAAGAAATCACGTATTCAGGAAAGTATATAGACTATCCTTGAGCCCTGACATACTGCTAAGTTTGCTTATCTGCTTAAATTAGTATTACTTTTTTGCCCATTATTTATAGTTTATTAAAAATTGACCTCTGGGGGGGAGGGAGGGTATTACCATGGAATTTTTTATAATCATGGAAAATGTTAATAAAAATTAAATAAAAAAAAGAAAGGTCAAAAAAAAATAATAAGGAAACAGCTGGGTGGAGGGTTTACACTTTTTTTTTTTTTTTTTTGGTTTTTCAAGGTAGGGTCTCACTCTGGCTCAGGCTGACCTGGAATTCACTATGAGGTTTCAGGATGGCCTCAGACTCTCAGCGATCCTCCTACCTCTGCCTCCCAAGTGCTGGGATTAAAGGCGTGCACCACCACGCCCGGCCAGGTTTACACTTTTAATCCCAATACTTGTAAAAAAAAAAAAAAAATTGACCTCTGGGCAATGCATCCAAGTTAACATTGGATTAAACATTTAGGGTACCAGAATCATCTTCAAAGGACAAGACATTTCTTTCTTTTTTTTTTAATTAAAAAAAATTTGTTTATTTATTTGTATTTGAGAGTGACACACAGAGAGAGAGAAAGAGAGAGAGAGAATGGGCACGCCAGGGCTTCCAGCCACTGCAAACAAACTCCAGACACGTGCGCCCCCTTGTGCATCTGGCTAACATGGGTCCTGGGGAATCGAGCATCGAACCAGGGTCCTTAGGCTTCACAGGCAAGTGCTTAACCACGAAGCCATCTCTCCAGCCCAAAGACATTTATTTCTTGTCATGACTCACTGGGGATACCATCCACAAACTTCTGATTGTGGTCATAGTGAAATAGCATCCCTCCTTTTTGTCAGCTGCCCACATCACTGGGTCTCCCCCACTTCCACACCTTAGACGGCAAGGAGGAGAAGGGAGGTAGCTGGCTGCTTGTCTCCATCCAAACCACCATGGGATTCTTGGGCTTGGTTGTTCAGGAACCCCTGCCAGCTGGTTGTGTCCCTTTCCTGTGGGAACCCAGCGCATGCATCACACCTCTGCAGCTCA
Source organism: Jaculus jaculus (assembly GCF_020740685.1). Classification (NCBI taxonomy): domain Eukaryota; kingdom Metazoa; phylum Chordata; class Mammalia; order Rodentia; family Dipodidae; genus Jaculus; species Jaculus jaculus. The sequence continues at coordinate 4,622,170 of NC_059117.1, forward strand.
CTTAGCTCTTGCAAGCCCTGAAGGGTTGGAGGTGGGTGTCTGCCGGCGCTGACAAGCTGCAGCCCAGCTTCTAAGCACGCATCATGTTAGGGCCTTACAATGTCTGAGAGTCAAGGCTGTGGGGAAGAGCACTCACCCAGAGACAGGCCCTCTGCCCCAGGGGCTGGGTTCGGCCTCTGCTTGGGAGAGAGGCTGGCAGGGAGGCAGCAGAGGAAGTGGCTCTGGCCTGGCCTCTCCTCCCTGAGACCTCAAGGAGTGTAGCCTGCTGTTGTGTAAGCTCTTCAGCTGGCAGGACATTAGCAAGTCCGGCCCTGGGCTGTCAATACGACCAAATACATCGGTGGGGATTTTATTTAAACGGTTCTTGCGTTGAGAAGCAGGGAGGACATAGCTACAGAGACGACCTTTGCCACTGCACCAGAGGGGCCCGTTTCAAGCCCAAAGCAGGGCGAGCTCAGGTTTTAGCTGCCTTTGGAGAGGCCATGAGAAGGCAAGCCATGGGCAGGATGGGAAGCGAGGCCTGGCTTCCCAGGCTGGCCCTGCTCTTTCCTCTCGGCCCAGCCTCTTAAGGGGGAGAAGGAAACAGAGCCGAAGAACAAGCGAGCTGAGACCCACAGAGCTCTCGCAGGTGGGGAAGGGAGAGTCAACAATCCACTAGGAAGCTGCCCTGTCACTTCCTTGATTGTAATGTCAGAAAAATAGCCTCCAGGCCCTCCGAATCAAGAACTGCACAGTAGCTTCCAGCTGACCTGGAGAAGGACTGGTCATACTGGGATGTCCCCGCGGGTCCTCCCCTGCACACCTTTCTGGTTTTGACTGTTTTCTACTTCGAACTGTTTCCTTTCCATTGGGTGGAGCTGATCACCTGACAGCAGCCCAGCTGCAGAGGGTCCAGGCCATTCCCACTATCTTCCCATCAACCCTTCCCTGCCCCCATCACCAGGCACCCGCCGTTATTGCTGGAAGGTATTTTTAAATTTTATTTTCCTAAAGAGATCAAAATAGCTTGAGTTTTTCCCCCAGTCAATCTGTCCAGACCCCACAGGAACTTACAAGTCAACCTCCCTGCTTCATACTGTTTTTCTCCAACCTTCCGACCCCCCCCCCCGCCCCCATTCATTCTAAACTCAGTGCCGTTCTCGAGGCTGTCTTCACAATTTCAAGTTACCTGCGCAAGCTGCCAGCGGCTCACCTGCACCCAGCCCAGAGCAAGGGCTAAGCAGCTGAGCCTCAGAGACCCTTGAAGTCTGATACCCCCCTCTCTCTCTCTTGCCTCTTTCCTATTGGCTAATCAACATCCAATAGGAATCCTTTGCAGAGAAAGAAAAAAGGGAAGATAGGGGAAGGGGGAGAGAGAGGGAAGAGGAAGAGAAACAGAAACACGCCCTGGCAAAGCGATTTTTATGCTCCTACTCTCCAGCTCAGTATCACTAATCCACTGTAGGAAAAAGCTGTATATCACAGCCTCTGAGACACACATTTCTTCACTTTGGAGACATTCCTGTGGTCATGTCACAAGCCTGACTAGCATTGCTTTTTCTTTACGTTGAGAATATGGAGTAACATGTTTCACAATGGATGGCACCTTGGCTCTGGCTGGGATGAAATGTGCCAGGCTACTTGAAAAAGGCCATTAAACCTTGCTTTGGATTGTGTGTCACTTAATTCTCTGGTCCACTCTCTTTCTCCAACCATCCCGACAGGCTCCCCCACAGCAGCCCAGGATCTCTAGTATGATTTGGTCCATGATTCCTTGACCTGGATGCTGTTTTTATAAATATTTATTTACTTATGTACTTATTTATTTAGTTATTATTTATTTAAGAGAAAGGTAGATAAGAGAGAATGGACACACCAGGGCCTCTAGCCACAGCAAACAAACTCTAGACACGTGTGTCTTTTTGTGCCTCTGGCTTATGTGAGTCCTGGAGAATTAAATTTGGGTCCTTAGGCTTCTCAGGCAAACACCTTAACTGCTAAGCAGTCTCTCCAGCCCCATAACTTTTATTTACTCATTTATTTGCAAGTAGAGAAAGACAATGGACACTCACTCCAAAGCCTCTTTCAACTGCAAAAGAATTCTGGACCACGTGCCACTTTGCACATCTGGCTTTTCCTGGGAACTAGGGAGCCAGGGCAGACAGACTTTAAGTGTCTCCCTAGCCCCTGACGCTAATTTTGATGGTATTGTAATCCTTGATGCTCATATCCTTCCTTTCTTTTTCTTTAATTTTTTTTCTTTTTTTCATTTGAGAGAGAGCTAGGGCAAGAAAGAGAAGGATACAGAATGGGTGCACCAGGGCCTCCAGCCACTGCAAAAGAACTCCCTTATGCACCTGGATACAGGGGCCCTGAGGAATCGAACCTGCGTCCTTTGGCTTTGCAGGCAAGTGCCTTGACCACTAAGCCATCTCTCCAGCCCAATTCCTGTCTTCTTTTCATGCTAGGCCTATGTCCATCAATAGCACACTTACCCCTTTGTTAAACCCCTGCAGATCAAAGGCTTCCTCATATCGGCGTATCCTGGGTTTTCTCCTCGGGTCCCTGGTAAAATGCCTGTTAATTTTCATCCTGTAACTTTGTATTCTACACGTGAAATGACTTCCTCCTATGAGACGTGTGGTAGTGTGAAGACGGTTTTGGTTGTCAAGCCTTGCAGGGATGCCACTCGCACTGACTGAGGTGAGTATGAGCAACAATCAGGAGGCCCTGCTTTTCCTTAGAAGCTTCCCTGCCTCCGTGAAGTGGGTGTGGGCTACAAAATGAGGTTCTGTTAGTCCTAAGAGTTGTTGAGAAGCTGATAACTGAGCAAAGGCCTAAACGATGGTGCATGTTGGTGAAGTGGGATTAAAAGAAATCGAAGCTGGTATCAAGAGAAAAGGAATCCAGATCGCTTCGAATAGTAAAGATACTTTTAAAGAAACAGAAGGGGGAGCTGGCAAGAAAATCAGTAGAAAATCTCAGAAAAAAGGGTGAAAATTTCATCTTGTTGTAGGATTTGTTCATTGCTTTTCTGAGTAACATTTTTTTTAAAATTTATTTATTTGAGAGCGACAGACACAGAGAGAAAGACAGGTACAGGGAGAGAGAGAGAATGGGCGCGCCAGGGCTTCCAGCCTCTGCAAACGAACTCCAGACGCGTGCGCCCCCTTGTGCATCTGGCTAACGTGGGACCTGGGGAACCGAGCCTCGAACCGGGGTCCTTAGGCTTCACAGGCAAGTGCTTAACCGCTAAGCCATCTCTCCAGCCCTTGAGTAACATTTTTGAATTCCCGTAACTACTAAAGGTAAAAGCAATCCCAAATAAATTGTAGCCCCATTATTACTTGTTTGTTTATCTTTCTCCCGCAAGGCATTTTCAAAACAAACCCATGAACCATCCCCAACAAGAGCACGTAGGGGTTAGGAGCCTATGCCACACGCCTGTTGCTGGGGCTCACTCCTCCTTCCTCTCCATTTATTCGCCACATTTCATTTCTTTTTATTTCTTTATTTTTCTTGCAAAATGGCATGCATCTTTGTGAACTGATAATTTATACTTATAGCAGGATTCACGGTCATGGTCATGTTTGGAACCCTGAATCCATCTAGCTACCTTTTAGGAGGCATCCAGTTATGAAAGCAAAGCCCCTTGGACCAACAGAAGTCCGCCCTGTTGTCTCAGGCAAACACGCAGCACCTTCAGGATGGAAGGCAGTCTGCTAGGGGAAGGAGATGCTGCGTTCCTCGCGCAGCACAGGACCCCCCCATGTGGAGGGTGTGGGACACAGCTGCCTGCATCACAAGGGGTGCTCCTACCTGGGGCCTCCAGACACCCACCCGTGGCTCCTTCATCTCCCCCAGCATCACCATCCCTTTGGCTGGGGCCTCAGAAGATATGCTAGTACCGGCAAGAGGAGAGGAAGCCTCTGAGAGTCTCTGATGGCAATGCCGAGAACATTGCATATGGGCATGAATGGGCCAAGGAGGCAAATAACTTACCTTTCTAACTGAGGTGAGTATGAAAAGTCACATTAAAGGAAGCCTCTAACATGCCAGGGTTTCCACCAGTATGTTAGGGTATCTCTGAAAGGACAGTATGTAAAAGAGTGATATTTATTTGTTACTACTTTTCATCATGGAGTTGGAAAAAGCATTCATCAAAGGAATTCAGTGACAACTGACACACCACCAAGCAGTCTGTGCCAACATCTCCCTTTCCACCAGGAGGATGTGGCATTTGGGTCTCAGAGAAGTCCCCTGAGTTTATATGTGCAAACTCGGGCTGGGGATTTTCCACAGCCCTCTTTCTAGTCATGTATGGAGTAAACAACTTCAAAACCACTTCAATACAAAGTTTTTTTCTTTTATTGACATTGTAAGAAACATTGTTTTTTTTTTTTGTTGTTTTTTTCTTCTTTGTTACAAAAGGACTAAGTGGTTCTGGAAGGCAAGGCAGAGTTCATGTGTGTCCAGGTAGGCTGCAGCCCTCGGGGCCTGAGGTGGGCACGAGCATCAAGTGGCTGCAGGCTTTTCCAAGGGAGGCCCGGGGCTGTCACATCCCAACACTATGCCTACAATACTTAAATGTATTTACATGTGTTGCTTTTTAAAAAGGATTACACATTTATTCTTTAAAAATCTAAAAAACATAGGGAAAAAGGACTTGGATTTTATCTTACACATTTGCAGGATATACAAGGGTGACTTATAAGAAAAGAACATCCTTCTATCAGCTTCAAACAACACAGGAAACCAGGCTATAAGACAGCTCAGACTCTGCAACAATCTTGTGCTCACTTGCTCATGGCTGCTAGGCACACAACCTTAGAACACTGACTGGTGGTTCCAACCAGCCCACTCATCAACAAGAACATAAGATAAGGCACCTACGTTGCAAGAATCAAAACTCCGTGGCTCAAGAGGACAAGTCACTGCGTGAGGACCAGGGGAGTGACGTAGCTTGTTCTTTTAGAAAAATAAAAAAAAAACGGCATGACAAGAAGACAAGTTCAACACCGAGGCTGAACAAGAGTACCGTGTGTCTGAGCCTTTGTTTTATTAAAGGGTAAGGGGGCTCACTGGTGAGTTGGGAGTACTTTCCCCTACATGTGAAAGTCAGAGAAATGCAAAGAAGGCTGCGTACTGAGAGGCTGAATCCAAGGACATGAAGTGGCGCGTCTACAGAGATTCTGTGTCATGCAGGATACTCATGGAAACCCTAGGAAAACCAGCGTTCACATGAACCCCACCCCTGGCTTCTTTCATCCTGAAGTTTCCACCTTGAGAAAAGCCAAATATTGAGCAGAAACGTTTGTCCTGGATGTCTAAAGAGAGAAGCCAGGAAAACAAGAATGGGAATGAAAAATTAAAGGAAGGGAAACTGAGATCCAAAGAATTGTCTGAAACTGGAGGAAAAAGCAGAATGTAAGATGACAGTAGTGGTGGCTCACCCTTCAGGGAAGGGTGGGCTTGACAGCAGAAGCTTTGGTAACTGAGCAGGAGCCAGGATGTGAGAGCTGCGGCAGAGAGCTCTGCTGCACGAGGAGTCTGGGTGTGGCCAGACTCGCCGCTCCCTGCTCAGGAGAATGCTGGGGCCCTGTGCTTTGAAAGCAAAAGTAGAACGAGATTGGGCCCGACAACAAGGTGTGCCAGGCACGACACACCCCAGGGGGACCGGGAAAGTCACAGAGAGCAAAAGCAAGGGACGGGGTCACACTAACCGTGATGAAAGGGAGAGCTGTTTGTGGAACTGAGAAAATACCTCGCTGAGAAGTAGAAGAGCTCAGAGCAGTGGCTCCCTCGTGCTGTGGGCTGTTTCATCTGGATGCATCCTGAGGTGCAAAAGAAGGGGCTCCCTGGGGAGAGGCAGCGTGGAATGGAGAGGGACTGGCACAGAGCTCTGCTAGTCTCAGGGACAGCGCGTCGCAAGCAAGTCCAACAACATGAGCCGCGAAGTCCTACACGGCAAATTTATCTCCACACTGAAATTTTTGGTCCAAATGAGGGGAAACAAGTGGGCACCACGGGCGGGTCCTAACACTCTTCCTGTTACTGAACACCTCATTGGATCTGTCTTTGCACCACGAATTTCAATAGCAGTATCTAAGAAAAGCCGCACCGGGATCATGAATCACCCTGGAGCAGTCCGACCCCAAGGGCTCATGGTGACAGAATACAGCACGTGGATTTACAGAGTTCTCAAAGCAGTATGCTGGGGAACCCCTGCATGCATCATGCACATGACTATGACTTTCATGTGTAAACCACACCCGAACAATAGCTGCATCTTTTAGATCTTTAAAGGTCTTCAAAACAAAAGTACAGATACCATTCCTGTTAAGGACTGTCAGTACCTCCTCAGACTCTTCAATACCAAAATGCCTGAAGCACTTTATTCCCAGGATCAACATATGTGGACTTTGTCTTTTGTACCTAAGTTTTACAAATTCCTTAAAACAGGGCACTTACAATAGAACTATTTCTTTGCTGTAGTGGAATGCATACATGTTAATGATATAGCCAGATGTAGGGTTGCCTAAATTCCTATCTACTTAGAGCTACACATAATCAATCCTCAGTTATCTATGATAGTGGGGGAAAGTGGGACTAATCAAGAAATACAGCAAACCCACGGATATTTCCACACTAATTCTACTCAATTGCTTCAGTCTACAATCTACCTAACTTCGTACCAGAACAGGTAAAAACAGCAATGCGCCCAGGCGTCGCCAAAACCATCCTCTGCCCCAGTGCCGCACTTCACACCACGGGGCGCTCACCAGGGCGGGGAGGAGGCGGGGGGGGGGGGGGTAACTGAGAACCGACCATGCACACATGCCCGGTGGATGCACACTGACGGAAGAAAGAATTTGAAACCCAAGCTGTGAGCAAACTATTTTGTTTGTAGATTCTCAAGTTTCCACTTTTGTGCAGCTGTGGAACGCATGCCCTGAACTGAATAGGGGTGGGGAGCACAGTAAAAGCCTGCTGTCTATGCTACAGGGCATCCACACAAGAGCCTCAAACTCACTGTTTATATCCCGATTCTTGTGCCCGATGTGGGAATGAAAACACATACACACACAGAAACAAAACATTGAGCTTATGTAAAGCAAAGCAAAACAAAACAAAACAAAACAAACAAAAAAAAAAAAACGACCTCCTGGGCCTGTAACTCCCTTGGTTACAAGCACAGCAGATCCCATTTCCTTAGTGTAACAGAGCAGCCTGTCAGACTCCTTAATTTTGATGGTCTCTCTTCTAAAAGAAAGACCATGCACATCACACATTCACGCTGGTTACTAAAAAGGGGGCAGGCTTACAGTTTAAAAAAAGAGGTGGTTTGAGGGTCACAATACTGATTCATAACTGAAATGGAAGACAGTTTCTCCCTAGAATACCTTAGGGTTTTTCAGAGTCCTTTTCTATAAAAGGAATATAGTTGAAACACATCCCAGTTAGGTGAGATGAGACTGCTAAAATACATACAGAACTTAAAAAAAAAAAAAAGACAAAACACCAAAAACAGTCAGTTCAATCTTCCAATTCCTAAGGTTTTGTGTCTGTTTACAGTCCTTGCCTAACACCTACTGCATGACTGCCAGGAATTTGCTTTCTTCCGCGAGGGAGGTCAGCAGGGAGCTCATGTCCCCGATAGCCATGTTGGTGGCGGTCAGGGACAGGGCTGGGAGCGGGAGGGACGCTCGTGGTGTGGTGAGGCGGGAGGAGCTGTGGGAAAGGTTCTGAACGAGGCTTGGGCTCAAGGCCCCTGACATCAGGCTGGCATGTTCCCCGTCGTCTATGATGGCATCAAAGTCAATCTGCACACCTTCTAGGTCATGGCTGTCAAGGCTGTCAACCGTGCTCGTCACTTGGTTAGCCCCTGGGGAAAGTAACTCGGAGTTTTCGGCGCCAGTCCCCTGGAGCAGGCAATTGGCATCTGAAACGGAGAACGAATTCGCTTTCATGTCTTGCTGAGTGAAACCCGCGGTTTGGTCATAGAACTGACCGGAGGAGTAATTCTGCAGGCCGGAGCACAGCTGCTGAGGCTGCCCTGGCGTCTCCATCTTAATGCCGTTCACCCTGCACGACTGACTCATGTCACTGAGCTGTCTTTGCTGGACAGCAAGACCGCCCCTCAGCAGGGCCTGCTGCCTACTGACCCCGTAGCCGGCACAGCCCTGGTAGCCCCTGAGAGCTGCCAGGCCGCAGGGCTGGTTGCCGGTGCCCTGAATCCCTGGCAGACAGCTCTCTGTCCCTTGGTAGGTGTTGGTATGTGAGGTAGCGCTGACCTGCCCTAGCATCTGCTGACCTGGGCGGCCAGCCCCCGGGTACTGTGTGCTGTCGCTGAGTAGCTGGTGAGCGAGGTACCCCTGCCCCCCTGGGTCTTGGGTCTGCACGCCACTCACTGAGCTGCCAACTAGCTCATTCGGTGCCACTGACAGGCCAAACTCCATCAGACCCCCATTCCCTTGCACAGCAGTGCTTTTCAGCTTGGAGCCGTGAACCCCAGCACCACAGGCGCTTCCTAGTGCGCTCTGGTCCACTGGCTGTCTGCTGACACCATTTGCATACTGCTGGGCCTGGTAGGGTTGCTCATGGAAGGTGTTTCTACCCGGGCCAGATCCACCCCCACCGTGGACCGCCAAGTGCTCGGTGCCACCGTAGGCACTGCCATCCTCCCCAAGGACCTGATATGTCCCAGCGGGGCCAGCCCCAGCCCTCCAAGGGTGCTGCGGGTGTGCAGCCACACTGTTGCACAGCCCGAAGGCCCGAGCCGGCTGCAGGCTGGGCCGCTGGCCACATTTCAGCTTGGAGGGCGACGGGTCGGAGCTCCCGGAGCTGACTTCATTCCACTGAATAGGCAGGTCGGGTTTGCTGCCTTCGGAGGAAGGCTGCTCCAGAGACCGGAACTGCTGGTCCACGTGACTCTCCGGCAGCCCGGCCAGGTCCAGGTCCCCAGGTCCGTGGGGGACTTTGCCGTCCTCGGCGATGACACCCTGCAGGTGCTGTCCATAACCGGCTGGGTTCTGGGAGTTTAAATACTGCACCACGTCGTCAGGCAAGAAGTCCTCATCATTCAGGTTGGCATCAGCGTCCATGGTCAGGGACTCCAGGGTGACATTCTCTGCGATGCTGGGAGGACAGGGGGACGCGTGGAAGGGCCGTGGCTGGCTGCTTTCCAGACGGGTGAAATTCTGTAGCACTAAGTTGCGCTTTTCGGCCGGTGCAGGCGGACCTGGGGGACCGAAGCTGTTGAGACTGCTGAACCGCTGAACTCTGGGAAGTGACAGGGTCTCTGAGGCTGTCCTCACGGGGTCGCTGGCCCTCCGCACACTGTTCCCCAGTGCATCGTGAGGCAGCAGGTGGCGACGGCCATAACCGTGGCCTCCCCCGTCACTGCATCTCCGAGGAGGGGGCACAGGAGGCAGGGTGACCCCCGACTCCCTGCCGTCCCCAAGCAGGGCCATCCTCGTCTTTAGGCTCAGCCTCTCCATGTGGGGCAGGGGCGTGGGCGGAGGGCCGCCGGTGGCCGCGGCGTACTTGGCCTTGAGGCGGTACTGCTGCGCGGGTGTGAGGCTGAGCAGGCTGGGCAGACCGTCCCCCTGGCTGGCCTCGCTGGACCTGCGCGAGGCGTCCGTGGAGATGGGGTCGTAGGAGTCGGCCACGCTCACGTTCTGCGGCCGGCCCTCGGCCTGGGACGCCTCGCTGGACCTGCGGCTGGAGAAGCAGGGCGAGATGCCGGAGGAGCGGCGGCTGCTCAGGTAGGCCGAGCTGATGGTGCTGCTGCTGCTGTCCCGCCGGCCGAGCGCGTTCAGCACGGTGAGCTCCGCCCCGGCCAGGTCGCCGCGGCTCGGGAGCAGCGTCCCGGGCCCGCCCGGACCGGAACCACCGCCATTACTGGACTGTGTGCCTGCAGGGAGAGCCGAAGGACAAGAGCTTGAGGACGCCTCCAAACAGGTATCTGAGAGGGCCGCCAGTAACCATTTCTGGCTTCCAAGGCCACTGTGGCATCACAAGTCCGCTCACTTCTGCAGTCCGGCACCCAAGTGGACACAGACAGCGGTGAGTGAGCAAGTGGGTGCAGCTGGGCAAAAACGAATCGGGCTTCCTTCACACACGCAGGTGGCAGCCCTGCCTGGGCCTGAGGCTGACTAAGACAAAGCGGGAACTACTACCACCTGAAGTTACAGGAGAGCCTTCACAGGCAGCAGAGCGGCAAAAGGAAAAACTCTGGGCCACACATACACGACGCTCATGCAAGACCATGGGCTAGAGGTGTTCCAGGTGCCGCAGCCACGTTCCGGGCTTCCTGGTGATTTCAGTTAGCCTACCTGAGCGGCTGAAGTGGAGACAGCGACCTTTAGGGTACAGGTGTCTCAGAAGCACGGACTGACTTGGGGGCTGATGCTGGAAAAGGACACCTGTCTTTGCCTGAGCCAGGCAGGCCTGTGTCGAGTCTCTGGGTTTGGGATGTTGGAAAACTCCATTAGCTTGCTAAGTACAAAGGCATCTATGGCTAAGGTTGTCTTATCTTTTATTTCCGTTGTTTGTTTTTTCAGGTAGGGTCTCACTCTAGCTCAGGCTGACCTGGAATTAACTATGTAGTCTCAGGGTGGCCTTGAACTCAAGGCAATCCTCCTACCTCTGCCTCCCAAGTGCTGGGATTAAAGGCGTGCACCACCACACCCACCTGGTTGTCTTATCTTGATCTACACTTAGGATTTCTCTGCCAGAATGTTAGTTACTCACAATTTTATTTATTTATTTTGTTTTGGTATTATTTTGTTATCATCTTTTTGAAAATATGGACCCTGCTGGAGAGCAACTCAAATGGTTTGACATTTGACATAAACATGGGTGGGCTATGGCATAATCTTAGGCTTTTTTGTTGTTGTTTGTTTGTTTTTTGAGGTAGGGTCTTGCTCTAGCCCTGGCTGACCTGGCCCTCACTATGTATTCTCGAACTCACAGCAATCCTCCTACCTCTGCTAGGATTAAAGGTGTGCACCATCACGCCTGGCAGATCTTAGGCTTTGAAAGAGCAAATGCACAACTGAGCACCCCACCTCCTCCAACAGTGCTCTGGTCACACTGAAAAGAACAGAATAATCTCTGGGAAAACAGACACATGTGATGTGGGACGTACCATTTCCTATGAGAGGAGAGACCGCAGGGGCTTTGGAGGGTAGAATGGGGTTCAGTCGTGGAAACATTCCATTCACTTGTTTTAGCCTTTCTAGTTTGATGTGCTCCATCCATTTGGTCCCTGCTGGGTTCCTCCTGGCTTGCAAAGCAAGGGCTGTGGTGGCTGTGGAAATGGTCGAGTCCATGATCGGGGTCTCGTCAATGGCGCTGAGGTCTGCTACACTCCCTCCGTCGGTCATAGGAAGCTCGAGCGCACTGTTGGAATAGTCGCTGATGGGGGACTGTTGGCTGCTGCATGAAGACTGGCCACCAGGGCTTGGCTGAGATGTCTGCTGGGGTCAAGAACAAAAGACAACAATGACGCCAGGAAAAGCAAAGGAAGGGAGCCCGCCACGCCAGCCCATGCAGGTCAGCACCTTCGGACCGCTGCTCCCTGAATGAGAAGCAACTCCATGTCCCGGTGGGATGGAGGTGGTCTCTGGGCCAAAATGGCAATGGCTCAGGGGGTGGGTGTGCATGGAGAGGCAATGGATGGCATAGGATGCGAAGTGTGGTGTGACCAGTGTACCAGCTGTGGGTTCCAGTCCCAAATGCCAACTCTGCAGGCCTATTTGCTCATCTCCAGTCCCACCTTCAGACTTCCTTCTGTGGGACAATAACTTAACTATGCTCCACCTTGGTTTCTGTGTGTATAAAACGGGGATAATTCTTAGGGATTGTTGCTGGGAATTAGTGTGAAGTGCACAGAGCGCTTAGGTACACAGAGAGCTGGGTCAGGAGAACAGGTCACAAGTCACCATTAATGACTCTGCCAAGTGGCTTTGGTTTAGGGGTTCATCTTGCTGGGCTATAACACACATACAGGGTGTTGTGTAGGTACATTACTCCTTTCCAACAAGAGCCCCTCTAGGTTATTCTGGGGGGCTAGGACCCAAACTTCTGGTAACCTTGCCTTCCTCCTCTCACAGTTTCCTGTCACTGTAGTGACTCGGCCCAGGTGAGGGTCAAAGCCGCTCTGCTTCCACCACAGCCTGAAGGAAAGCTGCTCCTCATTGCTGTCCTCAGCAAGGGTTTACAGAGCCCCTAGAGCATGGCTTGCCCTTCACTAGGAAATCTAGGGAAGGTTCTGCTAACCCCAGCCGAGTAGACTCTGCAGGAAGTAACCCAGCCCAAGGGTTCTCAATCAAGGAACATACCACCGCCTTCCTCTGCAGGGCTCCTGGACTAGTGGGTGGCAGCCTGGCCATCCCAGTGTCACAGGGCCATCGGGGCACTGAATAACTGGCCAATTAGAAGTTGCAGTGGTACTTTCATTGATGAAATCACTTTTTTTTTTTTGTGAGGCAAAGTCTCACTCTAGCCCCAATTAACCTAGAACTCACTCTACAGCACAGACTGGCCTCAAACTCATGGAGATCTCCTGTCTCATCCTCCTAAGTGCTGTGATTGAAGATGTGAGTCACCATGCCTGGCTTAAGTCACATCTTTGCAAGACCAAGGAAACTGATGTAGGCCATTGATTGCTCAAAGTCACAAAGTTTAGACAGCTGAGGGAGCTACATTCATGTTCTGGAGCGCCCTTTCCAGGTGGCCTACAAGAACTGGAGCCACAGCGGGCGGAGGACCTGCCTGGGGAGAGAGACGTGTGCTAGCGTACTGAGTCACTCCCTCACTCTCGGTGGGGTGCACGGTGCTGCTAAGGTGTCTGTCGAGATAAGTCTCTGGGGGACCCTGTTTGCTTTTTATGCCGTCACAGCACGTACATGCAAGCAAACGAACACTTTTGTAGCAAGTGCCACGAGACACAATAACTTAGTCCTGGGCAGCCAAGCAGATCAAAGGAAGCTGTGCAAATATGATGGTGAAGATGTGACGTTGTGTTCCACTTCTAAGCCTCAGGAGAACCTTAAGTTATCAACAGCTCTTTCCTGAGGCACAGGGACTTTCAAGGTCTTCGGACGCCTTCACTGTTCGACTGTCTAATCAGAATTTGTGTGAATGTGAATCTGGGTGTGTGAGTGCCCCTGCACAGGAACACACACACTTCCAGGGCGTGTGCCAGAGGCGTGGGCACTCACAACTAGAAAATCGCTTACACGTGCTCAGCTGAGCAGGGGCGCCCCTGCTGACAACTCGTCCAGGTCTTCCTCAGAGAAAGCACTGGATTTGCTCCGCAACCGAATTTATAGCAGGACAGTAACTAAACAGAATTTGGGGATATCTGCTTGGCCAGCCCAGTTTGATTGTCATGAAAACCTAGACAAATACAATGGGTTTCACCATCTACCTTCACATTTTCTACATGCTAACATTGCTTCTGTGTGGGCAATACAGCTAGGCCATGTTCACTACCAAAGATAGCACAAAGCCACACATAAAAATGAAATGGGAACATCTTGGATGTTAAAATGGAAACAAAACAGAAAGAATCGAGAAGCCAAAATTCCCTCACCTTATTACCCACTGTCCTTAGGAAGTGAGAACAAGACATTTAGGAGCATTAGACAGAAGAGGTGTAGCATTAATAAGAAAAAAGAAGAAAGAATTTAATTTATAGCATGGTGAACAAACCAAAGACACATCTTTAAGGAAGGAATATTGGAAATGTAAACCGAGTGCCCGCGGGTGGGAGTCTGAGGGTATCTCGTCACATGCAGGTGCGCTTACATGCGCCCGCATTCTGTCACGGAGACAGAACTACATTATTAACCCCAAGGAGCTCCGGGTTCCTTGCCTGTAAAGATGGGGCCGTCTCCCTCTCCTTGATCTCTTTCAGTGTTAAGTTCTTAGGGCTTAAAATTAGTTTATAAAATATTCACATGTTGAGGCATCGCAATAGTCACTGAGCCAGACGGCTGTGAGTTTTTATTTTCACCCATTCTCTATTTTATGGGAGAACTCACGGCTTCGGGCACAGATGCAGACGTAGTCTGCAGTTTCCTCAACCTTAGCCTGACTCTGGAGGGCCTCTGGTGCATTCTGTACATGCCCAGCTCGCTTCCTCAGGACCCCTGCTCGGCCCAGAGCTGCTCTCCGTGCCTCGTGCCTCTGCCCTCGGAGCACACTGCCCGTTGCCCCTCTCTCAAATGCTCCTCAGTCTTCTGTGTAAGCCCTGAGTGGTACTTGCTTTTCAATCTGCCTCTCCTGCTGGATGCTAAGCCCCTACAGAGTATGGACTTTAAGCTTATTTGTCTTGGATCACCAGGGCCAGAAAGACAGAAAACATGTTTACAGAAAGACTCAGCCAGTGACTTCTTATGTTGTAGCACACTGAGGAGCGGCAGCTGCGTCCCTGCCTGCCACAAGTGTTACCGCTCTGGGTCAATTTTACAAGTCGCTGGGAAACTCGGAAACTCTTTTTGAGCAGAGTTAGTCTAAGCAGATTAACGAGGGGTGAGCAATCCAGGTCACTGGACTCATGACCCTCAAATCAAAGTGGCTGGATACAGTGACCAGAGGGCGGTCTTGTTCCTTGACGTGCCCTGCTAGGCTCATCTTAATGAGCCCGGGCAGCGGTGGCGGCATCAGGAGCATGAATGACATACCATGGGCTTCTCAGCCTTGACCGGCTTCACCTGGAGGCGTTCTTCTCGCTTTGAGGTAGTGTTGCTCAGCTCCTTCTGCTCCCCAAGGGCTCCCTGAGTTGGCCGGCCGGGGGACCTGGACTGTGAATGGCTGCCAGAATCTCTTGGGGGTGGGGGCCGAGGGTGCATATCCCCACGCTGCTTCTTGGTGACGTGAGCCTCGGGGCCATGCACAGTCTTCACGTGTTTCCGGAGGGAGCTGGGGTCTGTATAACGCTTGGTGCAGCCTGGGATTTTGCACACATACGGTTTCTGTCAAGTGGCACAAAAATGAGACAATGGATGGTTACGGCAGTGCAGCGACAACGCCTGGCCTCACAGCCCCCTGCAGTGTCTCCTCAGTCAGTTCGTGCAGAACACCTCTCCACCACTCAGAAATGCCGAGGATCGAACGACGGAGTAAAGCCTTTGGGAAGTGTCAGCACCCAGAGCATCTAGGTTAGCAGACAGCTATTTTAGAGAGAGCTCTGTAAGAGGTAAAAGTGTATAGACTGCCTTTATATTCTATGAATGGAGGAACTAGCTTAGGGCCGAGATGGGCTCAGTAGATTAATTATGAGGACAGAAGGACACACAGAGCAGGTAGCAGCTCATCAGGAGAATTGTATACTTTTCAGGAGAGGTTATGTGAAGAACTTTTTTTGGTGGTTATCTTTGTTCTGAGATCTAATTTCATCCTGTGCTTTGCAAAGGTGCTATTTACACACAGGCATAATAATAATAATAACACTGTCAACCCTATGTCATATGTCAGTAAAACACATTCCTTTGGGTAGCATTACAACTTTGTGGAGTTCAGGGGTTAACATATCCAGAAGCCCCTTGACTTCCAAAGCTGTGAGCCTTGTTCTAGATGGTCTGCAACACCTTACCGTATACTACTGAAGCAGTTACCTTCTCACTGCTGGGACCAAACGAACACCTGGCAGGAGGTAGCTTATGGGAGGAATGGCTTATCGTAGCTTTCAGTTTCGAGGGGAAGTCTGATCACTGTGGGGGAAGCGTGGTAAGAAAAGACGGCCAGCAGTCACTTCTCTACATCACAGGGAGAAGTAGAGAAAGTGAGCAAAATGCGGCAGGCAGCGCGGAGCAGTAACGCTCCAGCCGCCCCCAGGCGTCACTTCTCCAGCAAGGCTCCGCCAGTTTGGGATTAAGTAGAAGGCTAGACTGCAAACATACGAGGCCACAGGGCCATTTTCCATTCAAGCACACGAGTGCTCAGGACCAGTGGAGGGTGCTCCGGGAATGCAGGCTCCGGATGTGCTGGCCTCCCTGAGTCCTCACCTAGGTGCTCTTTCGTGCTGACTTCATTTTCTACCTAACACAGCAACCCAGCCTCCTGACATGCTTATAATTATCATACTGACCTTACAGCTAAATATTTATTCCCATCACAGAACTGCCAGCCTTTATTAGTTACTGACATCAGGGCTGAGACTCTATTCAGCTCACTTCCAAAATATTCAATCTATGGATGCTTGCACGAGTGAAGTTGCCTATTATATCCAAGTGCTCTGTGCACGTAGATTTAGCTAACTGCGCATTACAAACATTAAAAAGTTAGATTTTTTTTTGAGGTATGGTCTTGCTGTAGCGCAGGCTGTCCTGGAATTCACTATGTAGTCTCAGGGTGGCCTCAACTCACTGTGATCCTCCTATCTCTGTCTCCTGAGTACTGGGATTAAAGGTGTGCATCATCACTCTTGGCAAAAGTTATAATTTTTTTGAAAATTTTTTTGTTTATTTATCTGAGAGTGACAGGCAGACAGGGAGAGAAAGAGGCAGATAGAGAAAGAATGGGTGTACCAGGGCCTCCAGCCACTGCAAATGAACTCCAGACGTGTGTGCCCCCTTGTGCATCTGGCTAATGTGGGTCCTGGGGGATCAAGCCTCAAACCAGGGTCCTTAGGCTTCACAGGCAAGTACTTACCACTAAGCCATCTCTCCAGCCCCCAAAGTTAGCATTTTTAAATAATAAGCACAAATAGATATTTTCCTTGTCATTAGTTCCTAAGTAATATACTATATAACAACTGCTTATATCACATCTACTTTGTACTAGGAATCATAAATAAACTAGAGATGATTAAAGTCAATGAGTGGTTATATATAAATAGTATGTAATTTAAGGGACGTGAGCTTTCTTGGGTAGGTATCTTTGGGGTCCTGGAAGTAATGTGCTAATGCCACAAGATGGTGACTTATTTCCTTCTACATGTACCAAAGGATAAGCTAGCAGTCATCAAAGAAGCATGGTTAGAGTCACGCACCTCTCATATTAAAAAAGACGCCCTGCTACTAAAATATATGCCTGATGATGCTTTTCCGCTGAAAGCCAAAGAACAGACTGAGTGAAACCTAAAATGCTGAAATGTCCTAATGCAAAGAAGCGGAGGTTCTGAAAATGACCCTGAGAGATTTCACCTTCACATCTGCGACACCTTGAGCAAAACTGATTCCCATTAACTGGGGATTATACGCACTTGGGAGCACTGTGATGTGCAGGACGCACACGCACACAGACACACACACACACGTAATGAGTGTGGTAAGCTCCACGCATTAAGGACAGAAGAATGGCTCTGATGATTCGTGCCATTACTGTAGAGTGTTCATGTGTCAGCTCTGTGCCTACTCAGAGCATGGCTGTGTCGGGCTGCTGTCCTGTGGCACAGAGGGGGCAGTGTGTGGGCATGGGGAGGGCCAAAGACAAGTACAAGGAGGAGCTGCCTGACATGTCTGAAGGGCAACTCCTAACTCTACGCATGTGAATAGCATGAGTGAGTCTGGAGACATGGAACTAGCATGCGTATGCTCATCTGAGCCAGTGCCCTCAGATCACGGCACCCTGGGAAGTATGTACCCTTGTGTGCGATCATATACACTGTTCACCTGCAAAACATCCACAAGAATGCAGGAATCGCGTGCTTCAAAGCAAAACCGTCAACCCAATTGTGTAGCTTGGCCTTGGAGTTTTGTTGTGACCAACGACTGCAATGAAATTCAAGTGAGCTGCCCACTTCTCATGTCCTGGGCATTCAGCTTTTCACGTGGTCACTACCGTTTGGACCCGGCACACTCACAGGTACTGTTAGAAAGCAGCTGACAAGGTTCCTCCCGATTTTGTGGAATTTATCTTTTATGTTTTGATGGGCCTCGGCTCCCAGGCTGGCAGCGAACTTGTAGACCTCACTGCCAGCCTGCCAGGTGCTGTGACAGCTGGGGTGAGACACCATACCCAGCTCAACTCCTTCAGTTAATATTGAGAGCTTCTTATGTGCAAGGTTCTGAGAGCATCAAGTTGTGTGAGCAGAATTTAATCTCAGGGACTACAAAGTCCTTTCCACAGTCCTTGCATCTTGTATAGAAAACTCTTATTTTCTGGTAGGGAACATAAGACTGTCATCATCTACAGTATAGAGTGTGACTGCTGAGGGTGTGGTCAAGTGAGGACTCATTCAGCTGTGATGGTCCTGGGATGTGTCAGACATTCATCTTCTGCATCGGATCAGCGCCTGGCTGCCAGGCTCTGTGATGCTTTCCAGAGTGCACAGCACACAGCAAGCCCTCAATAGTCGGAGATCTTTCTTGAGGAAGTACTGTAGTTTGGAGAGGGGATCAAATTCTGAGGATAAGAATGAGGACAGGTAGATGCTCAGAAGAACTCCCCTGAGCAAAGACCTAGCAGCCGTGTTGACAGTTGTCATAGCAAGCCACTGCACAAGCTTCTGGAAGGCTTGCAGTCACAACAGTGAGAGTTCTGGGCTAGAAGGACAGCGTGGACACTGACCCACGTGCAGGGAAGGTAAACCAAGAAACAAGGCAGGCAGCATGGGAGGCGCACTCAGGCGCTCGGCAGGAGCTCCGCCATGCTCTGGAGGCCACTGTCAGAGCCCAAAGCGCCAACGCAGCCTCATGGAAACAGAGCTGGGAACGGGAATTTCTACACCCTTCCTGAGCTGCCCCACTGAGCTCTGCCACACCTAGAAAAGTGAAAAGACTTGGTGCATAGCTGGTCGTCAATATCTGGTGACTCAACAGAGACACAAATAAAAAAGTAAATGGCTGCAAGTGGAGGCAGGGCTACATCACGTCTTCCAATGTCATGCAGGCCCGCATCTCAGGAACAAAACTTAATTTTGGTGTATTTGAACGTGTCCAGCCTATCATACACAGGCCAAGGCCTTGCACATAGATTAAAGAAAGATGATTTAAATGCTAGCGAGTAAAAGTTAATTATGTGCTGTTATCAAGGTTATGAATTTAGATAAGTTGTTCAGTGTGGGTGGAAAATGTTGACCATGATATGTTTTAGCCTCATAATACATTTAACCTACATATAACCTCATAATTCTTACCTCATATATGAGAAAAATAACTATAAACACACATGTACATATTTTAAGCCTAAAAAAACACATAAAAAGCTCAGTAAATGTCATGCTTGGGAGTTACCTGCCCAGTGTACCTACTGCCCAAACTTCTCCACAACAGCAGAGAAGGCTGGTCGACAACCTTTGGGAATGGATCCCCTCTTGCTTTTAAATATATGAAACATAGCTACACAGAGTAAGTTAAAAGGGAAGTTATTCCACCACATAACTGGGATATCACTCACAGAAATCCCTTCAAAGCTGCACGATTCAGCCACACCAAATGCCTTCTTAACACCATGCCATCAGCACCACCATCTAACTGTGGGACATTTTCGGCACAGAAGCCTCAGACGCATCAGCAGTGACCTCTCCTCCCTCAGCCTGCAGCTGCCAGCAAATGCCAATCCGCTTCCTGTCTCTCTGGGGTTCCCTGGTCCAGAACCCCTGAGAAGTTGGTGCAGCATATGTGCAGCAGATGAAACTGCATTCCTTGCAACACTCCAAGGGTCTTTGATAGAGGAGTTGAAGGTTCCAGCTCCTCTGAAAAGTCTCTCAACAGCTGAGCGGTAAGGGGAGATTCAAAAAAGTGGGACGTACTCCACCGTCCCACTTACAGAAAAAGATGAATTCTACGGATGCTCACACGTAGCTTGGCGTGTTGGCTGGGACCCTTTGGACCATGTGGCTCATATGTCAAGGCAGCTTTGGTCTCTCAACTGAGCCAGAAGAAAGCTAGGTGAGGGCTACCTCCTCCCTCTTACAGCCAAATGGCCCCTGAGCAAAACGGACACTTGTTTTATACTAGATATTCTCTTTCTTTTTTAAAAAAATATTTCATTATTTATTTATTTATGAGAAAAAAGGGAGAGAGAATGGGCACTGCTTTAATTTTTTAAAATTATTTACTTATTCATGAGACAGAATTGGTGCTCCAGGGCCTCTGGACACTACAAATGAACTCCAAATACATGTGCCACCTTGTGCATCTGGCTTACATGGGCTCTGGAGAATCGAACCTGGGTCCTTAGGCTTCCCAGACAAGTGCCTTAACCACTAAGCCACCTCTCCAGCCAGCCCATGATTTACTCTTTCTTATGTAGAGACAGGCCTTCATCTGGGGAGGTCACAAGCCACTCAGGTTTTCCATGTGAGAGCCTTCTCTAATCTATTTCAAGCAAGGTGGCATACTTCTTGAAGCTGAAGGGTATGCTGTGTCACAGGGTTCTAGTCATCTGCCTCATTTCTACTTCTGATGGGTGAAGCCTCATTACTGATGTGTTGAGTCATCAAGAGAAGGTCTGCAGCGGGGCAAGCACATGAGTGAAACTTCTACAAGAACACCAGGAGTCGGAGGGAGCTGTGCATCAAAACATAAGCAAGCCGAATTTGGAGCCATTTTCATTCTTACATTGATTAGCAATTTGGAGGATAACTACCTAAAATGAGTAAAAGTGGGGTGTGTGCCACCTGCTGTGATAGAACTTTACTCCACAGATTAGCTTAAACCATGGATTTAAGTGGCGGGGTTTCTGTGAATGTCTTATCTTCCAAGATCCTAGCTGGCTGCTCGGTAGAAGTCTTTGTGGAAACAAGATACCGCTTCCTCTGAGAAAGCAAATAAAAGCTGTCACCTGCCACGTGTAGCTTCTGACTGCATCCTTGGACCTTACAGGCTCGTTCTGGGCATGGATTCATGCTACTGTAGACAGGGCAAATGGACAGAATTCCTAGTAAATGTTCCTACTGCCGGGTCCGTGGGTCGCAGTTGTGAACATGAAACTAAGTTCATCAGGGGTTTTATAGGAGTGCCTTTTCATGTGAATGACTCTCCCAACAGGGAGCACTTTGAGGCCCTAAGCATTCACCTGCAGTGTCAGAGAGACCTCTCACGCTGGGAAAAGTCCTGTACATCCCACGTGTGGGCTTTTGCTCCTGCCCGGCCGCCTGGCGCCAGGGAGGACCTTACCTCATTGGAGTGCGTTCGGTTTTGGTGCTTGGCGCGGTCGGAGGCGTTGGAGAAAGCTTTGTTGCACCCTTCGTGTTCGCAGACGTACGGCTTCTCGCCAGTGTGAGACCTCAAGTGCGTCTTCAGGTTTTCCAGCCTCGAGTACGCCTTCGTGCAACCTTCAAACTGAGGACGACGACCGTGAACCTAGACCTTTCCTTACAGCGGCAGCCAGCTCGTGCTGAGCCCTCCCCCAACCGACGGAAGCCTGACCTTGCCCGGGCCAGCAGCTTTCAAAACCATGGAACGAACACCTCACTCAACTCTGTATTTACTGGGCTTCTGCTATAGCTGGGGCAGTGCAAGACGGCTCATTGTCAGTGCCAGTGAAGTCCTGAAGTTGTTTTCTCTCTCTCTCTCTCTCTCTCTCTCTCTCTCTCTCCATATATATATATATATATATATATATATATATATATATATATAGACGGCTCAATGTGGACAATGAGTTTCATTATCCACTCATTGATCGACAATTCCCGCTCACTGCAGATCCAGCACGTAGCTCATCAAAGTGTCTTTGTGTCCCCTTGTAAAGGGTCTTCAAAGTGTAGAGCACCAGGGTGCTTAGGGCACCTCCTGGGCACCTCAGGGAAAGGCGGCCGCACTGCAGTCCGGCCATCCCCGGGGCCAGCACTTTGCTAAAGGGACTGACTGAGGATGTGAGAAGCTCGGGAGCCGGCAACAGCTGAGCATCCCTTTAATGTAAGATACTCGGGGTCCGAAGGGTCTTGGATTTTTAAAATTATTATTTCAGGGCTGGAGCGAGGGCTTAGCAGTTAAGACATTTGCCTGCAAAGCCAAAGTACCTAGGTTCAATTCCCTAGGATCCACATTAGCCAGATGCCCAAGGGGGTGCATGTGTTTGCAATGGCTGGAGGTCCTGGTGTGCCCAGAGTCTCTCTCTCTCCCTCTTTATCTGTTAACTAAATAAATAAATTTAAATTATTTTTATTTCAGAACACTGGCATGCACATTATAAGATACCTGGGGATGGAACCCAAGTATTAGGTCAGCACCTGCCAAAGAAGCTATACCTCCAGCCCAGTAGTTTGAATTTCTGTTTTGAAACAGGACTGCTGAAGCTGTGTAGAAGTCAGCTTTTGAGAAAGTCAACTTCACGTTTAAGCTGGAAACTGTCACTTCCCTTTCTTCCTAAGTCCTATGCGATGAGCGCGGGGCTGCAAGGAACGTTTCCTGAGCGCCGTCACCTTCTGCCTGCCTGCCTGCCCCTGGCACAGCTGCCCAGTCTCAAGCTCAGCCGCTGGCCCATCCTGCGTGGAGTTGTCAGCGCAAGAGTGGGAAATGGCCCGGGGCATGTCACCCCCGCCCACGAGGCCGCCCACGTGTGTACTCACGGTGCATTTATGAGGCTTCTCGCCAGTGTGTCTTCGCATGTGCACCACCAGCATGTACTGGGCTTTGAACGGTTTCTGCTCCCGTGAGCAGTCCAGCCATCGGCACACAAACTCCTTCTTCTCTCCGTGGATGTGGTCATTATTGATATGCTGCGGTTGGAGAAGAGAAAACAGCAAGTGGGTCACCCACCTCTTAAAGCGACATCAGGAAATGAACGCGCGCTCCAGCGTTAATTCCTGAAGAGCACGTGAATACCTTTGCCAAGTCACAGATATTTCAAAGTTCTGGTCATTTTCTGAGGTACATTTACTCTTGCACACTGCACGGCCTCCTGTAGGAAGAAGGCTGGCATGCAGCCAATGGATGTAGGCCTGCAAGCTGAGGAACAGAGGTCAGGTCTGAATGCTGTGACCAGCTCGTTGTTGGGGGAGGGAAGCACTCTTGACTTCCCTGATCTCCGTTATGTTTTGTCTGCCAGGGGCATCAGGGCGACGCTAGGGAAGCCTGCACGCGTACACCAGGAGGAAGAAGGGGGAGCCTGCCTGTGCATGCCCGGAAACAGGGGCACCCAGGATTCCTTAACTAGGAGCAGAAAAGCTAATTTTGGTTCACGGATCTTGTACATAGTCTGCACACGACTCACGGAGAAGAATGGAATGCCCAAGAGGAGGAGAACGTGTGAGAACCAGCAGATGACGTAGTCTGCTGGGGCCTTAATATTCTTCCAGCTCCAGTTGGGGGTAAAGCTCTCTGAATCTGTCATCAAGCCAAAGTCTAAGAACCATTTTGTACCCGATTTGTTGTGGGAACATATCAAGTGTCCTCCACTAGGAGACATGAGTGACTCAGAGCTCTCTAGGTGGAGGAGTGAAGTTCTCCATTTGGATAAAATTAAGGCTGCACAGTAGCACATGTCTGAAACCTCAGTACCTAGATGGCTGAGGGGGGAGGATGATAAATTTAAGGCCAGACTTAGCTACTTAGTGAGACCTTGTCTTAAAGACACCCGTATTATAAATGAATTAATTAAGGTCAATGTCCATAGGTTTAGTTCTAGAGTGCCCAGGTGCTCCGTGTCTTGTTATAACTCTATAGTTACACATGTCATTTGCCTTAATTTAAGGCTATTAGGAGCACCTTTGCAAACAGAAAATATTATGCAACCTTTCAAATTCATCCAGAAGCTGAAAGCTCCCTGTTCCGTGTGCCATGGTCGTGACGCTGCAGGGGCCTCGGGAAAACTCTGCCCTGGAGATGGTTTTCCTCCACTAGATGGCCGAGTGCTTCAGGAAAAACGTTCTGCCTGCAACAAAGTTCTGTTGTGCTGTTTCTGGAGCTTAAAGCTAAATAAGGGCAGATCTCCTGTCCCCGATCGACAGTGATCAACAACGACAATGCTTGAGGCATGGAGACAGCCCGCAGCATGTCACGGCACACGCGCAGCAGGCAGCCACGCACCGCGGGACGTGACACGGGGATGCCAGGAGCACCATCCACACGGGCTTCTTGGCCAACGCCAACTGTCCCATTAGTCAGTGTTTCTGAGAGCCAGGATGGCACATCAGGTCCATTGCAGAACAGGAAGAACACACAACGAGTGCCTCAACATGCTCTGCGCACATGTATGTAGCTCTCCCCCCTCCCCCGCACACTGTGCAGGACTGACCCTCAGTATAACCTTTGAAAGAAAGGCCACACAGCACAAGGCTCCATGAATTACACTTTCTAGGGGGAAACACAAAGACATAAAAACACTGTACCAAATTGCTTATGTTTTAGGTTTCCAAGTGATTGTAATTAAAGAATTTGGGTCATTCGATTAATATATATGGAAGGAAGAAAGGATGGAGGGAGGAAGGAAGGAAGAAAGACAAAGGAGTAAAGAAAGAAAAACCGAAATTGGAAGGCAGGATTAGATTAGTGTTGAACTGATCCTGAGTTGAAGTTTCGCATTCCCAGCTGCAGACCACATCCCAGTTTTTGGCAAGTACACAGTAAATATTTGTTGACCTGATATGACCCATGCAGCAAAAGAAACATTATAAGTAAAACACACACAACTTCTGTTTCCTTTTATGAGACCTCTTTTTACCTGCTGTCGAAGGAATAAAAATCTAATATATGGTATTTTATTACTTGGAAATAAAATACTCTCAAAGATTCAAAAGGATCTGAAAAGTATCCAGAAATGACCTCTTTCCTGGGGGAAAGGAAAAGAATGCACTGGGTGGCCGCCTTTCTCTGTCTTCACACCACTAGGTACTGTGTGCAGCCAGCCCAGAGCTGAGGAGTAAGTCAGACGCAAGTCCGGCCAAGGAAATCAGAGCCCGCCGGGGTAAAGAAGATGAGGACTTAAAGCACTACAGAATCATTGTTGTGAGAAAGTGTGAAAGGAGGTCATGGGTTTTACAAAGACTTGCACAGGGCCCTAGCTCAGTGTAGGACATCACGAACCAGGTTCAGATTCTCAAACAGAACTTCCCTAAAAGCAGGACTTGAACGATGGCGCCCACAAGCAGTGCTGTCAGGCTGGCAAAGGCAGTTGCCAAGGTACCTTCCTCCCTCCCTCCCTCCTTCCTCCATTTCACAGGGATCAGGGTGATGCCCACATCCAGCAAAGGGGTGCCAGTCTGCTGGACACAGAAGTAGGCACTGTGACAGTCTGGTATGGTCAAAGTATGAGCTTTCCACAGTCAAGTGGATGATGCTGCTATAAACAACCTAAGCAGGCAGGCAGACATTAGCTAGCTAGCCAGGGCTTCCTGCAAATGCAGCTTGTTGGGCCAGGCCTCTAGCAATGTGGATGTGAAGGGATACTCGTGGACAGAACCCCAGGGAGGAGGACATGAGTGGGGAGTGACCTAAGGTCCTTAGGGAGCTGATGGCCAGTAGTGGGAAATGGCAAAAGTGGCCAGTGCACTAAGTGACTAATCCTCCCCTCCTGCTACAGCAAACAAGCGGTACTCTACGGGGACAGAAAAGCGATCTCGTGGGACCACCTGGACCCTGGCTCCTTTAGGTGAGGAGATAAAGGAGAGGAACAGAGCCTGCTAGCTCCTCTTTCTGCCCCCCTTTCTGGTGGTGGGGAGGGAAAGCTTTCAATTGGACATGAGCTGGGAAGTCTGAAACAGACACACTTTAGCATCTGAAAGAGACCAGAAAGTACAGAATGTCCAGGAGTGGCATCTCCCTTAAAGCAGAAAGGGACAACTGGCAATATGCCAAGTGGGCAGTCACTACAAAGAAGAAATATTTTATATTCACATAAATATACAAGCTAAGCCCCATCTACCCTGGCTTCTGTGGAAGTCTGACCAGAAGGAGCTATGAGCTGACCTGCGGGCAGGCCTCTAGTGTTGTCTCCATAGAGGAGGGATTTGTGCTGGACAGTTAAAACAACTTTACTTTCAGCAAGGCTTGTTTCTTAGGATTTTTCTCTTTGCCTCCTTAAGAGTAGATCTGAACTGAGACAGGAGGATCCCTGGAGCTTGTCTGGCTAGCTAGTTGAGCCAAATCAGTGAGCTCCAGGTTCAGTGTGAGACCCTGTCTTAAAAAATGAGGAAGGGCTAGAATATAGCCAGGAAGTAGAGTGCTGGCACCACGCCCCAGGCTTAATACCCAGCATCAACAAAACTGAAAATATGGCCTGGAGAGATGGCTTAGCGGTTAAGCACTTGCCTGTGAAGCCTAAGGACCCCGGTTCGAGGCTTGATCCTCCAGGACCCACGTTAGCCAGATGCACAAGGGGGCACACATGTCTGGAGTTCGTTTGTAGTGGCCAGGAGGCCCTGGAGTGCCCATTCTCTCTCTCTATCTGCCTCTTTTTCTCTCTGTCCATGCTTTCAAATAAAATAAAAATAAAAACAAAACAAAAAAAATTTAAAAAAATGAAAACATTCTCACAGATTTTTGACTGGGTGTGATAACTTACACCTTTGATCCCAGCACCCTGAAGGCTGATGCAGGAGGACTTCCATCAGTTCAAGGCCTGCCTTGGCTACAGAATGAGCTCTAGGTCAGCCTCATCTAGAGTGAAACTCTGTCTAAAATAATAGTAATGATGATAATGTGGTCAGGGATTGATGATTCATTGATTCAGGCATTAAGAGTTGCAGTCTGAAAAAAAAAAAAAGAATAGACCTGATTCTCGACTAATACATTCTTCCAATTTACTGAAACTCCTTTTAAATTCCTACTTAGAGGCCATAAGTTTTATAGAAAATCAAAGAAAACTCAATGCCTTAGGAAGGCAGAGGACAAATGCTGCTTAGAAGATTAGAAGATGTAAGTACTAAATGCTTATTTTCCTTCAAAACAAACTGTATTGGACTCTGCAGCTAGAATTCACTGGGGAACCCTGAGCGACAGACATTGGTGACCTCGGCGGTATGTCACAGATCAATCTGCAACAGGCCGTGTACGCTGGACAGGCTCTCTCACCTCTTTGGCCTTGTGATGCTTTGAATGCACAGTGTTCCTCACAGACTTGGGACTGAATCCCCAGTGGGTGGTGCTGCCTGGGAAGCCTGTAGAGCCTTTAGGAACTGAAGCCTTGCTGGGGAGATGTGTTGCCAAAAACAGGCCTCAGGGTGCTCTAGTCCTGCTCTGTGGGATGCCTCGCACGGCCCTCTTGCTGTTGACGTGAAGCGGCGACACTGGCCGTGCTCTTGTCATAATGACACTTCCCCTCGAAACTGGAGGCCAGAAAGTAACTCCTTCCTTCCACAAGCTGCTTCTGCGTGGGTATGTTGTCCTGGCATCCAGAAAGAGACTTCTGTAGGCCTCAGTTTTCTCATTCATAAAAGTATGGTGATGAACTAGATCAGGTGTGAGCAGACCTTTTCCATATAAAACTACGTAGTAAATGTTTAGGCATTGTGGTCAAAACACTCCTGTATCAGCTATAGATTGTAGGAACAGCAAGTATGGATGCTCACTTGTGGATACAGAAAATTTTCAGGTCATGAAATAGTCTATAACATTTTGTTTTCAATTACTTAAAAGCATCAAGTTGATTCTTAGATGCTGGGCTCAGTTCATGGGACGTGTGAAAACCAGAAGTGGGCTGCGTCTAGCCAGTGGACCCTATCATTTTCTTGCTCTCAAATGAGATGATTTCACAGGTTACCTTCTTGCACTAGCATGTGTCAGGCGACCTCTCAAACGTGAGAAAGTAAAATTAGGAGGCACATTTTAGTGCCAAAGAAAGGACAAGGCTGTAGAAAGGCATAAAGATGGGTTATTTTAGCACAAAAACATAGAGTCCAAGAAAGGGAGGCGGGCCACCCATGCTCCCCACTCCACCGTGCTTCTGACTTGGGCGGAAAGCGCTCTCGTTTTCTCTCCCCACCGACACTGAGGGTGTGCAAGAAGAGCAGCCCGCAGGGAAGTGAGCGCAAAGACAGGCCGACGACTGCACGTGAGGCCGGCCAGAACCTCAGCGACCAGGAGCTCACTTGAAGTTCCGCTGAAAATTTGACTTTAGACCAGTGAAAACGTTAAACAAACACATAAATAATTTAGTCAGAGGGAAAATAATGCATGATTAAATTCCGCACTAATCCAATACTATGACACGTAATTTGCCACAGGCTCAAGAGCCGGAAAGAGATAGATGGTATAAATTACAGTGCTGTGCGCCCCTTTGCATGGCTGAGTAAGTAGGACAGGGGCCCGAGGGCCTTGCAATGACCGAGTCCACCTTGGGGCTTCCTGATGGGGTCCCCGGTTGTGGCTGCTCGTCTCAGAAGACTGGGCCTGAAGAAGCACCGAAGACCCACGGCAAACCCCTAGGGTGATGTTTCCCCTGTGATCATGCCCGGCCCAGGAGGAGCCTTGGCAGCCCGGAGGAAGGCAGGAGAGAGACATCACTAACTGGCTTGCCAATCAAGGAGGTGAAAGGTGTCTCCTTTGTCAAGGGATTCTCTTTGGGAAGCCCGGCCCTGATTGTCAACCGAGCGGGCTTGGAGAGGGGCAGAAGAAAGGCCCGAGGGCAGGCGCGAAAGTGCCCGCTTTTCTTTCAGCAGCTGCGGAGTGGAAGCCCACAATGGACTGCACTGAGCTAATCAGGGGCCTCTTTCTTCCAGCTTCATTACTGCACTGTGAGCTCGGAGCAGGCACTTTCCCTAACCCTTCAGATGAAACGCACGCATGTGGTCCGTGCACGCTCGCTCACTCACGGAGCTCTAAATAAAGCTGCTATTCAAACAGCCCCCGCGGCTGGGAAGCGCGCTGCGCTTTTGTTCCGCCCCCCTCCCCCCGGCTTGCAGGATTCCCTCTCAGAAAGCACAGCTGGGGGGGGGGGGTCTCCGCGACTCCCTCGGAGGAGGGGCTCTGGCCGCGCTCCGAGGAGGGCAGGGTCCCGCCCAGCCGCCCACGCTGCGGACGGCCGGCGTCCTGTCCTCTGCCTGCCCTCTCCTGACCCCAGGAAGGCGAAGCCCCTGCACCGCTGCACGCCACAGCCCCACGGAGCCCACCGGACGACCCCGCGGGCGGGAAGCGCACAGCTTTCGCCACCACGACCGCCGCCCGGCACGGTCAGGCACCGGTCACGCTGTCCTGGGCCCTGCTGCCGACTGGCCCTCGCCCTTCCCCACCCACTGGAAGGGCGTCCGCACCCGGGCCGCCCGGTCCGCTCTCGGAGCGCACGGCGCGTGTGGACGGCGCGCGCGGGGAGGCCGCGCCGCTCCGCTTCCATTCAGGCGCGCGCACGCGGCCGGGGGGGAAAACGGTTGTGGCGGCGACGAAGGAAGAGCCGGGGGCGGTAAGTATGGGATGGGGGGGACGTTGCGGGACTGGGTGACGGCTGCACACGGCGGGGGGCGAGTTTCATCTCAGAAAAGAGGCCGCCCAGAGCGGACGGAGCTGTGCCTTCCTTCCGCGCGCGCGCGGCAGCTCCCTGCCCTCGGACCGGGGGCGAAGCAGGGCTGGACCTGACCACCTCTCCCACCACAGCCCCCTGCGCCGCGCAAGCGGGCACAACCTGGCAGACCTCACCCTGGACAGTCCGAGAGCCTCCCAGCAGCGGCGCCTCCTCGGTTTCCCTGGCTCGTCGTTCAAGTTGTGGGGAGGCTCGGGAAGGCGGAAGGGAC
Source organism: Jaculus jaculus (assembly GCF_020740685.1). Lineage (NCBI taxonomy): Eukaryota > Metazoa > Chordata > Mammalia > Rodentia > Dipodidae > Jaculus > Jaculus jaculus. The sequence goes on from NC_059117.1 coordinate 4,651,715, forward strand.
AGGTCACCAGCGCGAGGCCCCGAGCCCCAGACACTCACACCCGTTCAGGAAGCTCAGGAGCAGCAAAAACAGACATTCTACTTCGTGATCCATTCTGAACTCAACAACTCACGCTCACTTCAAGGACCGTGGCCTCAGGATCACTACCGTCCCTTTTCCTGTTTACCTTGGATGAAGAACTAGCCGGGAGAGTAACAGGCGTCACTGTGACGGAACTCACCATGAACCTGCCTCCCAGGCTCACGTGGTTCTTTCGTGGAGTGACAGGGCGCTGGCCATTGTAAGGTGCCCAACACAAACCCCTCAAAACATCCTGAGATTGTTTCTCTGTAACGAGACTGAGTGGTCCCGGGGCCAGTGCTTTATCAGTAAGGACGCCGTGGCACATTTCCAAAGGTTGCACATGTCTGTAAGGAAATCGTAGTTTCTGAGCATTTTCATGTGGTTACTGTTGTGAAGGTGAAGATTTGTAGCGCTGCGGGCTGGGGGGGGAGGGGCTAACTCAGCCTCACACGAGCCAGGCAAATAGAAGAGAGATGGAGAGAATGTTCACACCAGGACCCCCAGCGGCTGCACACGAACTCCAGATGCATGTGCCACTCTGCGCGCCTCACTTTGCGTGGATACTGAGGAACTGAACTCTAGTGGTTAGGATTTGCAGGAAACAGCCTTAACCACTGAGCAATATCTCCAGCCTTCAGGTAGGTATTTTATTACTAAGCTATTTTCCCAAGCATTTTTTATTTTTTAAAAAAATCTGAGCGAGGAGTGGTGGCACATAGCTTTAATCCCAGCACTCGAGAGACAGAGGTAGGAGGATCACCGTGAGTTTGAGGCCATGCTAAGACTACATAGTGAATTCCAGGTCAGCCTGGGCCAGAGTGAGACCCTATTTCGAAAAACCAAAATAAATAAATAAATAAATAAAACCGGAGACAAGGTCTTGCTAAATGGTCTAGATTGGCCTTGGGCCACTGTCTCAGCTTCTCAAGTAGCTAGGGTTACAGGTTTGTACTGCCACGCTCTAAGCGGAGACATTTTTGTTTTTCAAGGTAGAGTCTCACTCTATCCCAGGCTGACCCTATGGTGTCTCAGGGTGGCCTTGAACTCACAGCAATCCTCTTATCATTGCCTTCCGAGTGCTGGGACTAAAGGTGTGCGCCACCACGCCTGGCCAACTGAGAATTTTTTAAAGTAAAGCAAAATAAAACATTCTCCTCTCCAAGAAAACAGATCAAAACAAAAGAAAACAAAAGCTACTACTAATAGTGCTTGCTTAGTAAAAACAAAACGTATTCACTCTGGAAAGTATAGTAAGGACCTCTGACTCCTTGCAGAAGGTGTAAAAAAAATGCTTCCTTTTGTAATTTTGGTATCTGAATTCCTATTTGTTTTACAAAAACAAATGTATTTGTAACTCTTCTCTTGTAAGAAGGTTCTCTTACAGTTTAATAAGGTGTGACTGCTTTTAAATAAATTTTCAATTTGTTAGCCAGGCCTGGTGGTACACACTTGTAATTCTAGCATTCAGGATGCTGTGGCAAGTTCAAGACCAGCTGGCCTCATGGTTAGAACCTGTCAGAAAACATTATAGCAATACTTTTTAAAGTAAACTTTCAATTTCTTTACTTGGCATTTATTTAAATCCCACTGAAATGTTACACAGACTGCTTGCCTTCCACAAGGCACTGGGCATAATTAATTTATGTGTGTGGGGGCAGTGTGTATACATGTCCATGTGTGCACACACATGTCACCGGGCATATGGAGGCCAGAGTTTGGCTCTGAGTGTCTCTTCACTGGCTAACCCTTTATGTTTTGAGAGGGTCTCTCACTGAACCCAGCACTCACCAATTCAGCTACACTAGCAAGCCAGCAAGTCCCAGGATCCTTCTGTCTCCATTGCCCCTGCACTCAGATTGCACCCAGCTCTCATCTGGGTGATGGGGACATAAACTCAGGTCCCCATGCACACATGGCAAGCATTTATGAACTGAGCCACCTCCTCAGCTCTCCAAGATGAGTTTTTTTAGTCATCTTATCCTTCCACTTTACTTCAGCCAGGTGACGACAGAAACACAAATCTTAAGAAAACTGACCAGGGGCTTAGCTATGAAAAGGAAATGTACAAAGGGTTGAGCATATGTGGATTTTCCTAGAATTTCTAGAAACAAGATGAAACAGACCTCAGGCTGAGAGCCACGGCCAGTGTGAGACACACATGGTCGTCTCTCCCAAGGATGGGATAAATCAGTCACCCAGTTGTACATGTCACACCTACAAATCCAGCACTTCTGGAAAGCATTGCCGCCCCCTAGCAAATATGCCAAAGTAAAGATTTCAGACGATACGGTGAAGTAGAACATTAGAATTCCTCCCTTCCTGAATAGATTTCTGTCCAGAACAGATGCAGTGCTAATGGAGAATTCCTCTTTTGGTTGGCTTCTGTATATCTGTCTCTTTTCAATCTCTTGTCAAAATAATTTTTATTTATTAAAAAAAAATTTTCCAGAGGTGGCTGGGTAGGCATGAAAACAGTTATAATAGCACATACTGGCCTTACACCCTAATTTTTATGATCCCAGGAAAACAAAATGAACATAGGCACACAGGCATTGCTCTTTGAACAAGCATCTAACACAGAATATGACACACAGAACAGGACTATGAGGAGATCACACTGCCAGTGTGAATGAGAACACATGATGTGACTACACAGAACACGACTATGAGGAGATCACACTGTCAGTGTGATGAGAACACATGATGTGACTACACAGAACATGACTATGAGGAGATCACACTGTCAGTGTGATGAGAACACATGATGTGACTACACAGAACACGACTATGAGGAGATCACACTGTCAGTGTGATGAGAACACATGATGTGACTACACAGAACATGACTATGAGGAGATCGCACTGCCAGTGTGAATGAGAACACATGATGTGACTACACAGAACACGACTATGAGGAGATCACACTGCCAGTGTAAATAAGAACACGTGACGTGACTCTACACAGAACACAACTATGAGGAGATCATACTGCCAGTGTGAACGAGAACACGTGATGCGACTACACAGAACACGACTATGAGGAGATCACACTGCCAGTGCGAATGAGAACACGTGATGTGACTCTACACAGAACACAACTATGAGGAGATCACACTGCCAGTGCGAATGAGAACACGTGATGTGACTCTACACAGAACATGACTATGAGATCACACTGCCAGTGTGAATGAGAACTCGTGATGTGACTACACAGAACACGAGTATGAGGAGATCACACTGCCAGTGTGAGTGAGAACACGTGATGTGACTCTACACAGAACATGACTATGAGGAGATCACACTGCCAGTGCGAATGAGAACACGTGATGTGACTCTACACAGAACACGACTATGAGGAGATCACACTGCCAGTGTGAGTGAGAACACGTGATGTGACTCTACACAGAACACGACTATGAGGAGATCACACTGCCAGTGCGAATGAGAACACGTGAGGTGACTACACAGAACACGACTATGAGGAGATCGCACTGCCAGTGTGAATGAGAACACATGATGTGACTACACAGAACACGACTATGAGGAGATCACACTGCCAGTGTGAGTGAGAACACGTGATGTGACTCTACACAGAACACAACTATGAGGAGATCACACTGCCAGTGCGAATGAGAACACGTGATGTGACTCTACACAGAACACGACTATGAGGAGATCACACTGCCAGTGCGAATGAGAACACGTGATGTGACTCTACACAGAACACGACTATGAGGAGATCACACTGCCAGTGCGAATGAGAACACGTGAGGTGACTACACAGAACACGACTATGAGGAGATCGCACTGCCAGTGTGAATGAGAACACATGATGTGACTACACAGAACACGACTATGAGGAGATCACACTGCCATTGTAAATAAGAACATGTGACGTGACTCTACACAGAACACAACTATTAGGGAGATCACACTGCCAGTGTGAATGAGAACTCGTGATGTGACTACACAGAACACGAGTATGAGGAGATCACACTGCCAGTGTGAGTGAGAACACATGATGCGACTACACAGAACACGACTATGAGGAGATCACACTGCCAGTGCGAATGAGAACACGTGATGTGACTACACAGAACACAACTATGAGGAGATCACACTGCCAGTGTAAATAAGAACATGTGATGTGACTCTACACAGAACACAACTATGAGGAGATCACACTGCCAGTGCGAATGAGAACACGTGATGTGACTCTACACAGAACACAACTATGAGGAGATCACACTGCCAGTGCGAATGAGAACATGTGATGTGACTCTACACAGAACACAACTATGAGGAGATCACACTGCCAGTGTAAATAAGAACACGTGATTTGACTCTACATAGAACACGACTATGAGGAGATCACACTGCCAGTGTAAATAAGAACACGTGATGTGACTCTACACAGAACACGACTATGAGGAGATCACACTGCCAGTGTAAATAAGAACACGTGATGTGACTCTACACAGAACACAACTATGAGGAGATCACACTGCCAGTGCGAATGAGAACATGTGATGTGACTCTACACAGAACACAACTATGAGGAGATCACACTGCCAGTGTAAATAAGAACACGTGATTTGACTCTACATAGAACACGACTATGAGGAGATCACACTGCCAGTGTAAATAAGAACACGTGATGTGACTCTACACAGAACACGACTATGAGGAGATCACACTGCCAGTGTGATGAGAACACATGATGTGACTCTACACAGAACACGACTATGAGGAGATCACACTGCCAGTGTGATGAGAACACATGATGTGACTCTACACAGAACACAACTATGAGGAGATCATACTGCCAGTGTAAATAAGAACACGTGATGTGACTCTACACAGAACACGACTATGAGGAGATCACACTGCCAGTGTGATGAGAACACATGATGTGACTACACAGAACACGACTATGAGGAGATCACACTGCCAGTGTGAGTGAGAACTCGTGATGTGACTCTACACAGAACATGACTATGAGGAGATCACACTGCCAGTGCGAATGAGAACACGTGATATGACTACACAGAACAAGTGTGAATGAGAACATGCAATATGACGTTTAATAAGCAGTCTCTTCTGCTTCATAGAAATCAAGTTCCTTCTAACAATTTCAGATTCTGAACATGACAGCAGTCAGTCCTTGGACTTGCATACGACTGCTTCACATATTTTGACATCATAGTTTGACCCCCTAAAACATGTGTTACAATCTTAACAGATCTAATTAAATGTATTTGGATTTCAAATATACTTGGATAAACTATTTCTGATATTTGGAGAAAAGTCAAGAAATAATTTGAAGAGAAAGCACAGACAAATTATCCTGGGACCGAGCACAGCCTAATTCCACACGTCCCGCCAGTACTTTCCCTGAAGGTTTTCTGTCAATCATGCTGCACAAGTAAGGGCCGAGAGAATGAACCTTCAGTAGTTCACAGGGCATTAGCAAGCATTTGTGTGTGCGCATGTGTGCAAGGGGTTGGCAGTGAGTGCTGATGAGACAAGTGAGCAGGTCTCATGAGCGGCAGGAAGCAAGGAAGGAGGCAGTTGGCCAGCAGGTAACATTTTCCATTTGGAAACCTCCCACTGTTCCTGTTGAGCTGACTCACCAGTAACACCAGGCTTATTTAGGGCATGATAGTTACCGTCGCGGCTAACGACTCAAGGGGAAGACAGATTAGGACATACCCACTGGACCTTCTCTGGGAGTGGCTGCAGGGACGCAGGAAGGAGTGTGGCCTGGAAATTAGCCTTGCCTCCTACACACCTCTGCTTGGCAGTTCAACAGTAAATCACGTGAGAGGATGCCTGCACGGTTTCTTCCTTCTCTGATCTCTGCCATCATGGAAAACGAGCAGGCCCATTGCCCAGTTCCGTTTAGGTTTATCTCACGCCATGGAGATGGGAAGGAGACCTTGGACACCTTGCGGTGGCACAAGCTTCTCACTGTGTGGGAGTACTGACCTAGCTACTGTGGTGTGCACGAGTCCTTCTAGAGGTTTGGTCTATTGCTAGAAGGTCTAGATGTAAAATAATGCATTCCTTCAATAGTGGTATTAGCTTTTTTCCATAATTAGATTACAATTCTTTATACCATCTTAGAGGAAGACATTGAGTTACAGAAAAAACACAAGACCAGACATTAGCTTATATGGACTAATTATGAGCACAGTGTGCAAAGTGAATATGAATGAAACAAACATGGGTCAAGCACAGGCTTGAGAAGACAACACTTGAAATGAGTAGGAAGCAACTAATTAAAATACAAACCAATAAAAATGAAGAAAGGAAGGCTTTATATCAAGAGAACTGAGCTGAATCCAGAGGGAAGAGAGGTGTGTCATAGAAGAGAAGGAAAGGAACACAGAGGCTGAAAGTCCATAAAGAGCACACAGTGCTGGGAAATGATGCCAAATGTAGGATGAAGAAGTGGTGTGTTCACGCACATGTGTACACATGCTCAGGATCCACTGCAGGGTGTGTGCTAGGAAAGTAGGATGGAAAAACTGTAAGGGGCAGTGAATATCCTAAGACACTCAGATCACAGGAAACCAAGAGAAGATTTTAATCAAAGCAGTTATGAGAATGACACCTATAAAAGGAGGAACTGAAATGAGATGGGGGCCATAAACTAGTACTTTAGGGAGCTGCTCTCTCAACCAAGAAGCAGCCAATGGCCTTGACCCAAAGAAGTCCCATGGAGCTGGAGAGCAGGGGATACATGTGAGATGCACTTTGAAATAATTGGTGGATGAGGACATAGAAAAGAGTAATATACAGGATTCTGGGATGATTTAGCAATGAAAACACAAGAGTTCATGGAAAAACTGCTTCTGTTTGGGACATCACAAAAGGACTCTAGAATTTCTCTATGGAGACAATAACCTTGGACATAAACAATTTGGGGTGGGGATATAGCCCAATGGTAGAGCTCTTATCTAGCACACATAAGATCACCAGCAACACCCCCCCCCCCACGCAACATACACGGACTATAGCAAAGGAAGACCTCAGCTTGTCTTTATATCCTATGCTGCTTTTGATCCCTCCAAAGCACTCCGAGATAATTTTAAAGATTTCACAAAACCCAATTTGAAAATCCTTTTATCTGTGGACATCATACAGAGGATGAAATGGGGTAGCAACTGAAAACAATGTGCCACCACAGAAACAAAACAAAAACATAGAGGAGAAAAAAAGGTGGAAAAACAGGAGGCATAGGATATCTCCCTAGAAGATCTATTAGGAACCCTTGGTCCAATATCAACAGAAGAGATTAAGAAATGGAGATGAAACCAGGCATGGTAGGGTAGGTCTATAATCCCAGCCTTTGGGAAGCAGAGGCAGAACTGTTGCAAATTCAATGTTAGTTAGGTGTACCTATGAGTTTTAGGACAGCCTGGGCTGTGTAATGAGAACTTGGCAGTGGTAGCTTCCCGATTCTAGTAGTTTTAGTAACATGGTGTAGTGTGGATTGAAGAAGGGTTATTGGTTCCTTTGCAATCCTTTTTCTGGAAGGCATTAAAGAACTGCACATCAAACTCCACTGAACTCTATTAATTTTTTTTTTTTTACTTATTTATTTGAGAGAAAGAGAGAGGGAGAGAGAGAGAAATGGACACACTAGGGCTCCAACCACCGCAAACAAACTCCAGACACATGTGCCCCCCTTGTGCATCTGGCTAACATGGGTCCTGGGGAATCAAACCTTGAACTGGGGTCCTTAGACTTCACAAGAAAGTGCTTAACCGCTAAGCCATCTCTCCAGCCCCGCACTCTGTCTTAAATCTGTCTGGTCTTCTGAACCATGCCTTGAAGCAAGGATGTCTATAGGGTTGGAACAGAGGGATGAATGAGCAATCAAGTGCCCAGAAGGAGGACACACAGGACTTCCCAGGGAACAGAGGAGGAAGGCAAAGCCATTTCCTCAGAGGAAAATGCTCCTTTAGATCTCCATGCCTGGGACACAGGAGTCACATCTATGATGGGATCGCCAAGCTGGGATCATTCAACCTCTTTCAGGTCCTTCTTCAAAATGTGTTGTCTGCTCGTCACACCTTGTGGTGGTCTTCATGATTATTTGCAGCCCCTCCCCCAGCCAAGGCTGCTTTCCTGCCCCCATGGTCTTATGACTTCTAGCTCGTTACATTTTAATTGACTCAGAGATGATAATTACTTATTGTATCTCCCCATGGTCCCTACTGGCACATAAATTTCATCAAGTCAGAGATTTTTATCAGTTTTGCTCAATGATGTGTCCTAAGTGTCTGGAAGCAGGCCAGCATATAGTAGAAACTCAATAACTACTCATTTGGATAAAGTGTTATTGGAAATGTGTTACTAGAAACAGCAAGTTTGGAGCTGATGTGGCCCCAGATTTCAATGCCTGCCTCAGAGCTGTGCTTGGGGGAATCGGAAGTCACAGGAAACAAAGCAACTTCCTGTGACTGCTCCACTCCTAACAAGCTGACGAACCTCTGAGCGCAGGTGTCTTTAGGCTGGCCCCGGGAGCCTCCTTCCACAGTGCACCTGTGAAATGGAGCTCTGAGCTCACCGACCAATCCAGCTATCTCGGTTCTTCCCTCTCGCTTTTGCCACCATGACAATATTGACATGATTTTTGGGCAAGGACTTTGGCACTAAGGTGGCAATCTGTACTTCCAGCATTATGCCCAGCTCACTGTAATCAGCAAACAATCTATATTCCAGTAAGTTTTGCAGTAAGTTTCCTTTGAAGTAATTCAATAAATCTTCAGATGAAGAGAGAGAGACACGAGTGAGAGAGAGCAGCAGAGAGGGAGTGGAAGTTGCTTTCCATGGAGCTAGAGGGGGACGTTTCTGCCCCTGGCTCTCTTCTTGCCCATGGCTTCCGTATAGATTTCTTCCCCATGTTAAGTTATGGAAGCCTGCAGGGCGGATTTCCTCTTTAATCTGCTTGTGAAAATCTCATTAATGCAGTGGGAACCTTTGCCGCTTACCATGACTGAAGTCTGAGGACACAGAAAGCAGGAAGTAAGGTCACTCACATAAAGTTCCCATTGGAGAGAAGAAGGAGAAAAACACTTCATGTAGAAATACTGTAACATGTTGCAAACTGCCAAGGTTGAAATTTGGCAAGTAAAACACAAAAACGAGGTAGGGCTGTGTGTCTGCCCACCGACACAGGCAGGGCTGCACTGCCCCCGCAAGAAGAGAACGTGCAAGAAGGCCAGCCCTGCCCACAGCCGTCATCTTCACACCTCCCAGGCCCTCTTGGGTGAAAGCCCGTGACCTGTCTTCACTTTCGGCCATTTCTGGAGTTTTGGGTTTTGTTTTGCCTTTAACCTCCTCACCAAAGTGAGAATTCCATTCCTACTGATTCCTAAAAATGTGTTTTTAATTTGAGATTTGAGTCCACACAACTTTTTTAATAAGCACATTTTTCCTAGGAATACTTGGCTAGCATATATTGCATAAACAGTCAATTTTTTTTTAAAGTTTCACTTTAAGTTTGTGCTTTAACCCATCAAGCATATCTCTTCAAAACATGTATGGCTTTCATAACAGTCTCCGTGTTGCATCAGAATGGAATATTAATGCAGTGTGGTCATAATACCATAGCAATTGGTTAGGCATTTATGAATTTCAATATTCTCTAAGGGAAATCAGCAAAGGCATTTACAAAATAAACTAGACACAGGCCAACCAGAATTCAACATTTGGTCCAAACTTTGTTACCTGGGCATTCACAGTACATTGTTGGATTGCTGTTTTTATTTACATTAGTTGCTAAATGGCCTAGCGTGTTATATCAATAGGGCAGCACGATCACCACACAAACATGGAGGCAGTGACGGCACCATGGAGCTTCTGGGTTCTTCCTGAGGCCCTTCTCGCCCGTGATTACACCCATCTCCTTTAAAGGCCAAGGGAAGATCGCTGCGAGCACCGCGGGCATCCTGGAGCCGGCCAGTGAGCGGCACACACGATGATGCTTGTTTTCTTCTTCCTGTGCGAGCGCGAACACGCCCCCGAGGCGTTCGTCTGCCCACCTGCGGCGGCTGTTCTCGCCCGCAGGGATGGAGAACATGCTGGGTGGCCTACTCCACGACTCTTCCACCCGTTCTTCTTTGAGCTGGAGGCTATTTCTGATTCTGGAGTTTGCCATTTCTTCATGAGCCCTGGCGAATCGCTGGCCTCTGCTCCCCTATGGAACTGGGGTTACAGACATGCCTGGCCATCCCCAGCTACTTCCACTGTGTTCTGGGGACTGGACGAAGGCTCTAAGGCCTCCTCTGGCCCTCACAGGAAGCATTCGTAACTGCCGAGTCATCTCTCCACTCCCCAAACTGTGGTTTGGATTACACCAATTCTGGGGTTGGACCTGCTTGTCCATGCGTTTCCCTACCTGTTTCCTCTTCGCTTCTTACTCTCATAGGCTGTTCTGACACTCAGAGGTGCATAAAGTCATTTGGTGGAACAGCTTGAGCTTGTGCAATAAATAGGAAACAGAATCTAGAAGGCAGGGCTTCAACTCTCTACTTGGAGATGAAGCTGAGGGAAAAATGTAAACTCAAGATCAGGTGAGTCTGCTAGCCTAAGGGTGCCCCAGAAGAAACACTTGCCTCAAGTTCTGTTTTTAGTTATGGACTGATCTAAGAAGACAGTAAGAAAGGGAAATGGTGATGGGCACAGAAAAAAGGTGTCATATGTGCCCACTATGACCTCCATGTGACTTGCGTGCCATCAACTCTTGTCGTTCAGTTTTCAGACCACATGGCGTTGGTATTAAAGGGGTAGAAAGTTAAGTTTGACTATGGTGTCGAGAGGTGGAGCATGGAAAATCCATTAGACTAGGTCAATAAGGTGGTTGTCCTGTTATTGAATTCTGGTGGCTTTATAAAAAGAGAAAGAGAGACCATACGAACAGCGGCATGCACACACTCCTTCTGTGATACGATGCAGTCAACGAAGGCCTCTGCTACAGTATGAGGAATGGCAGGTTGGATGTCCAAATTCCAAAACTATGAGTCAAATAAACCTTTTATTCTCTAAAACGTGGCCTGCCTCAGGTGTTTCATTATAGAACTACTCCCCACCCACACACACTTGTATTGGATGTACTGGATATAGTCCAAGGTCCTGGACTCTTGAATTACATTAAAAACCAACAAATCAGCTATCCTTGATTACTAGTGGCTCTAACCTTTGGCCTGAAAGGCTATAATAAACCTAAGAAAATTAAATAGTGAATTTGCTGCTTTTGGATCCCAGGGCTCTGGTTCATTTTCATCCACCCAAAAACTGTTGGTTTTAGGAAAATCTTTTTTGGTATCTAAATGTCTTTCAAGTCTATGTACTTTTACTTACATAAACTATAATTCCTCTGAATTTCAGTATCGAACTATTATAAAATGAACTGAGTAACTTTTTTGAATCATTCCATCATTTAAAAGTTGTTGGTTAGACCAGTTCTTTTCTTTCTTAAAGATCACAGCAGGGACCAGGCCTCTGTTCTCAAGGCCATGACTGATCCCTCTCTGGTCTGTGCTGAGCATAAGCCAGCCCTCAGCACAAAGAGTCTCCCAGCTACACAGCTGCGGGCTCCTACACAAAGAGAGCGCTCTAGAGGCTCCCTACATCAATTCAAACCCAGCAAGACCGACACAGTACCCCAGGGAGAAGAATTTTACCTTATCACATTCCTGACCTCAGAGAAAGGATTTGCCCTTCGGGCATGAAAGGATCCCCAGGGGGAGTAGAGGAGAGTTACCTAATCCTAACACCAAAAGTTCATAATGCCCAGTGACAATGCTTTTAATCACGGACACAACTGCACATGTGATTCAGGGAAGGTAAGGGGAGCCTGCTTGAGGGCTGCGAAGACTCTCCCTCCATATTCTTCAGGTCTTCTGGATTTTATGCATGCTTCAGGATTGTTCAAGGGGACGGATGCGGTATTATGAGGGTGCTTTGTGAGTAAGACCCCATCTTGTTTGATTTGATGCGAAGCATCTGTCTGTCCATGGAAGAATGAGGAGTGAAGCACAGCTCTCTGGAGGCAGCATTTCCAGCTCTTCCCTGATTTCCTGTGCAGTCCAAGAGGCCATAAAACAGTGGGCAGAAAAACTGAGATTTTTATTCCTTCATATGGAAAATTGCTTGGAGAGACACTCCTATAATCTCAGCTGTGGGCAGAGTGGACGTTCACCAATTTCCTTTTATGGCTATATATATTTTTACTAAGACCCCCTTTCTCTGATATTTCCACAAATATCCCCAAGGTGCCATCTCTCAGAAAAGAATGGTATCTGTGGCTGACAGGTTCAAAGGTTGGTAAGAAACTGGACATCTGGGTAGTGCAGCTATGTTTCCCCCTTAACATTAGTTATGAAAAGAAATTTACAACATCCTTTTAAAAGGTTTACATGGTGACTGGGCTTTGCCAACTTTGCAGGCTAATTTCCTACGCTGAGTTTGCCTGTGGCCTGGGAATGTCTCAGCGTTCACTTTTTATTAAAGGGAATGCTACTGGCAATTCTGGCAGAGGCAGAGGATCATTCCAGATCACGGAATAACGGAGCTACCACCGCTCCCTGCATTGACGTGACTGGACAAGCAAATGGTGAAAAACATGTGCAATGAAAGGGAAATTTAATAAGAATGAACGAACAAATTGGTATTCCAGCTGGACACGGTCCTGACTCTGAGCATTAAGGTTCCTCCCACGATGCCATCTGCTTCGCACAGTGCTGGGCTCGGGTTTGGAGAGGTACGGCTTTGCCTCCTGAACGGGCTTCCTGAGTGCAACTATCTTGTGATCCGTGATTTCCGCACAACAAGAACGCAGAATGGGACTCAGCAAGGAGTTCTTTGCATTTCTCTTGGCCAGGGCCAGGTGTCTATCCACCAGAAGCATGAGCCATCTCTTAGCCTGACCCCCATCCAGGTGTTAACCAGTCCAGACACAGTCCAGCTTCCAATACCAGATAAGATGGCATGCATTCAGGATGCTAAAGCCTGACTCCCCTCCTTAGGGGTGTTGGCACTCTCTTGCTGGGCTTCAGAGGGGCAGCTTGAGCTCGGGGCAGGGAGTACCTTTATATATCTGCTGAACTGTTTTTTTTTTTTTTTTTTTTTTTGAGGCAGGTTCTTACTCGAGCGTAGGCTGACCTTGAACTCATTCAGTAGCCCCAACCTGGCCTCAAACTCATAATGGCCATGCCCCTACCTCAGTCTCCAGAGTGCTGAGACTAAAGGTCTACCTGGCTATTTTCTTCTTTAATTTCATGCAATTGTTTTGTGTGGGGCAGGGATTAGGAATCTTTTTGCTCAAGCATCTTCGTAAGCTGGCTTTGCCAGGCCATTCTAGGGTAATGCCTCAAAGGAGGAGGCGAATGATAGAAACAGCCACTTGGGACTTTGAAGCATCGAGCACTGACTTCATTTGATTAATAAGCGACCCGAGGTGGTTGAGGTCTTCACTGTACGGCACCCCTCTACGGCAGTCCCACCAAGACATAAATCACAAGCACATGACAGAGAACACTGTATTTTCCTTAGACATACTTTTTCTCTCTCTCTGGTTTTTAATGGTCAAGCCAGGGCCTCCAGCCATACAAATGAACTCCAGACATATGCACTATCTCATGCATCTGGCTTATGTGGGTACCGGAGAACCAAACCTGGATCCTGTGGCTTTGCAGGCAAGTGCCTTAACTGCTAAGCCATCTCTCCAGCGCCTTTAGATATATTTTTGAAAACTAGTGCTTTCACTGTTCCTTATCTGAAGTGTCTAGAAAAATTTGTGAAACTCATTCAAAAGATGTACAAGGGGGCTGGAGAGATGGCTTAGTGGTTAAGGCACTTGCCTGCAAAGCCTAAGGACCCAGGTTTGATCTCCCAGTATCCATGTATGCCAGATGCACAAGGTGGCACATGTGTCTAGAGTTTGTAGTGGCTTGAGGCCTTGCTGTGGCTCCAGCCTTGCTGGGCCTCTCTCTCTGTAGCTTTCTCTTCTCTCTCAAATTAATTAATTAATTAATTAAACTTTTTAAGAAGATGCCCAAGATTCCCTGTGACTACCTACTTGTCATTGGGTTAGCACCAGGGTTAGATCAACCACATTGCCAATGAAGTATTACTGGATCCTATTCCAAACCCATCCACTATATAACTATCTCTTCTTTAGTGCCTCAAAAATAAATTTCACTTTGAACTTAAATGGCTCTTATCAGACCAGGATGTAGAAAATGTGTTATTCTTAGGAATAAAAGGAAAATAATGAATCACAACATTTCAGTGAGTACTTAATTATATTGGCATGGACTCTGGACAGCGTTAATGCAATACTCACTACATCGGGGTCACATTTAGTCAACTTTGCTTCCACTATAGATCTTTTCATCTCTACATTACTCACCAAATCATTCATCAACGCTGGACATCAACAGTGAAAATGGCTCTTTGTAAAGGCAGGAAGTAAATAGGAACTAACCACTTCAATTATTTTGTTTTTCTTCTACTAAAAGTGTGACTTTTCACCCCAATCTACTTTCTTGTCTACTTAGTTGTATATAATCTTTTTTCACATCTATAAAGGATAGGTTTGTGGAGTTAAATCTTATTCAAGGGAACACAAAGTTTTCTACATTTAGTGTTAAGATGCCCATAAAAGATATTATTCAAATGTGTAGGGTTTCTTGCTGCAAAGAAGGTAGAAAACGATGCCATTCATGTTGCATGACAGGAAGCTACCATAGCAGACGTCTGCGTGAAGAGCAAAAGCTACCAGGAAAAAAGGAGCCAGATGTATTAGCATGTGGACACGTGGGATGACTTCACATTGTAGAGTAACGTAGCCACAAGCACCGTCTTGAATTATATAATGTGATCCTTTGGAGGCAGCTTCTGAAGCACAGCTTGCAATTTCCCCCCCCCACAAAACACCAAACAGAAAGAGGCTATGATAATGAAGGCGGCCTCCATCCGCTCAGCTCCAGGGGCCGTGGTGGCCGTGGGATGAAGCAGCCGCTGTCTCTCTTAACTCACTCCCACCCTCTTGGACCACAGCTGTCTTAAAGCCATGCAGCTCATTCTTCCATCCTCCCACATTCCTTTCTTTGTGTTTTCCAAGGAACTGTTACAAGTGGTGATGAAACTCTGGTCAGGGACCATTCTGCAGACTCCTGTCTGCTCCGCATGGATGGAATGCAGGCCTCCTACCCTCAGCCAGAGCACAGCTGGGACACCCGATAGCCCACACCTGCTCACTGAGAGGAAGGTCTGAGCACACACACAGATGACAAATTGGTAGCAGTACTCCCAGAGCTGAGGACAGCACTGTGTCCTGTCTCCACAGAGCACTGAGCCCGACAGCTTTCCTTAGCCAGCAGGAAGGGAACTCCAACTCTGCCATCGTGCGCGGTACTTTCTGGCCCATGCCTCACTTTGGGGAGCACTGGATCTGAGAGGAGCACATCGCCATGACATGGCATGACAGCACATGATCCAAGGATGCTGTCTCATCCCCCAATATGTCTGCCAACCACAGAGCCCAGTTCAGGCAAATATATTCCAATTCAAAACTCTAGAAATAATGTAAGATAACTCCAGGGCTGGAGATATGGCTTAGTGATTAAGGCTCTTGTCTGCAAAGCCAAAGGACCCAGGTTCAATTCCCCAGGACTCATGTAAGCCAGATGCACAAGGTAGCTCATGTGTCTTGAGTTTGTTTGCAAGTAGCTGGATACCCTGGAGCACCCATTCTCTCTCTCCCTGCCTCTCCAGCCCCAAATAAATAA
Organism: Jaculus jaculus; assembly: GCF_020740685.1. NCBI lineage: Eukaryota > Metazoa > Chordata > Mammalia > Rodentia > Dipodidae > Jaculus > Jaculus jaculus. Next base: position 4,667,584 of record NC_059117.1, read on the forward strand.
GTAAAAAGAAAATATTTAGAAAAACAACTCCATAATAACATCTTGAAAAGATACAGTGTGAATTTAGCTGGGAACTCTGTCTTCACACAGAGGGCGACATTCAGCCACTGGAAAAATCATCCAAAATAAAAACAAGACTAAACACAACAAAGAACCCACAGAAATATCTCCACATCCCACCACATGCGGCCATAGCGATTCCTCTCTGGCTCAGTCCAAAGCAAGGACTAATTGACAAGGACAGGGAAAGTGGACTATGAACAAAAAAATTTCAAAACCAATCACACACATTTTTTTTCTTTTTTGGCATAACAGATTGAAACTAGGGCCTACTGCATGGTAGGCAACAGATCTATTAATTAACTCCAGTCTCATGTTACTTTCAATTTTGTGATAGGGTCTTGCTAAGTTACCAGAGCTGGCCTCAAACTTATTCTGTAGCCAAAGCAGGCCTTGAACCTGGAACCCTCTTGCCTCAGCTGCCTGAGTGGCTGGAACTACAGGCCTGTGCCAGCAGAGCTGATGGGTCAGAACAACTTAAACACCATTGTTTATTGTTGCCAAATAAGTGAAGCCACAACTGATCAAGCTCTCTCTCTCTCTTTCTGTGTCTTTAGTGGAGGAGTAGCAGATGGAAGACGAGAGGCTGAGGGAGAGCAATGTAGACATGCAGCTTCCAAACAAACTGAGGTCAAGAAAATTAAGCCAAGTTACACAGAACAAACCACACTGCCCCCAAAGAAGAAAGGAACGTGAAGAACACGCAGGTCAGTGAAGCCATAGCAAAACCCAACACTCGCAGTAAATGAGGGTGAGGAGGGCTCATTCGCTGAGGTGCTTACCCGAGAAGCAGAGGACCCCGGTCTGATACCAAGAACCCATACAAAATGCGGGGTGTGGCAGTACATGCCTGAAGCCCCAGTGCTGAGAAGAACGAGGCGGAAGGATCCCTGGGAGTCACTGCCCAGCTACTCTTGTCTAACTGGCAAACTCCAGGCCAAAAAGAGGCCTTGTCTCAAAGGAGCCAGATGGTATTCTTGATGCTGACACACAAGGGCATCCTCCAGTCTCCACACATATGTACACTCATTGTGCACGCACACATACACACACAAGTCACATGTTGAAATTTTAGCTACTGATGCAATGCCGGGGGGAGCATTAAGACAGTGACTGGATCATGAGAGCTGTGGCCTTACTATGGGTGTCTCTGATGGGCCCACTATGGGTGTCTCTGATGGGCCCACAGCCAGATGACAGTGGTGGAAGCTGCGGCAGGCCTCACTTGGAAGAAGCAGAACCTTGGCAGCTGCTATGAGGTAAACAGCTTTCCTGTGCCATGTCCTCTGCTAACCTTACCTTGGGCCCTAACCAGGGAGACAGTTGGCCTTGCACTGAGGCCTTGAAACCATGAGCCAAAATAAATCCTTCCTCCCTTCAGCAGCTTATCTCACAGACACTGTCCCAGTGATGGAAAGCTCACTGACACAACATCGTGACAAACTTCAAGGAGAAAAAAAAAAAAACAAAAAAGAAAGAAAGTGGTGCCCTTTCAAATAGGAACTCACAAGTTCATATGGTTTTGCAATATGCTAATGAGAAATAGGAATGCTTAAAAGATGCCGTGAGACCTAGCTTAACACACTGTTCCCTTTAACAGTGAGACACGTGTGAAAGTCTGGAAGTCTTGCAGCAGAAGTGTTTACTTTTCTAGTTCTAGCTTTCCTTTCCAAATAGCTTCCAGCAAACTAATCAGCATGTATTTTGGAAAATGCAGAATTATATGGATATGAGAAAATAAAATTTTATCCACAAAAATCTTGACTCAAGTTGTTACTAGTGTGTAAGAAGGCAGTACTTTTCAGTTTTTCCTGTTAACAAAAGATAGAAAATGTTTTAGGACTGCACATTAGGAGAGTAGTCATGGACTGCATATTAGGACAGTAGACGTGGACGGCACGTCAGGAGAGTAGACGCGGACTGCACGTTAGGAGAGTAGATGTGGACTGTAGGTTAGGAGAGTAGACGCGGACTGCAGGTTTGGAGAGTAGACGTGGACTGCACGTCAGGAGAGTAGACGTGGACTGCACGTCAGGAGAGTAGACGTGGACTGCAGGTTAGGAGAGTAGACGTGGACTGCACGTTAGGAGAGTAGACGCGGACTGCAGGTTTGGAGAGTAGACGTGGACTGCAGGTTAGGAGAGTAGACGTGGACTGCAGGTTAGGAGAGTAGACGTGGACTGCAGGTTAGGAGAGTAGACGTGGACGGCAGGTTAGGAGAGTAGACGTGGACGGCACGTCAGGAGAGTAGACGTGGACTGCAGGTTAGGAGAGTAGACGTGGACGGCAGGTTAGGAGAGTAGACGTGGACTGCAGGTTAGGAGAGTAGACGTGGACGGCAGGTTAGGAGAGTAGTCGTGGACTGCAGGTTAGGAGAGTAGACGTGGACTGCAGGTTAGGAGAGTAGACGTGGACGGCAGGTTAGGAGAGTAGTCGTGGACTGCAGGTTAGGAGAGTAGACGTGGACTGCAGGTTAGGAGAGTAGACGTGGACTGCAGGTTAGGAGAGTAGACGTGGACTGCAGGTTAGGAGAGTAGACGTGGACTGCAGGTTAGGAGAGTAGACGTGGACTGCAGTTTAGGAGAGTAGACGTGGACTGCAGGTTAGGAGAGTAGACGTGGACTGCAGGTTAGGAGAGTAGTCGTGGACTGCAGGTTAGGAGAGTAGACGTGGACTGCATGTTAGGAGAGTAGACGTGGACGGCACGTCAGGAGAGTAGACGTGGACTGCAGGTTAGGAGAGTAGACGTGGACTGCACGTCAGGAGAGTAGACGTGGACTGCAGGTCAGGAGAGTAGACGTGGACGGCACGTCAGGAGAGTAGACGTGGACTGCAGGTTAGGAGAGTAGACGTGGACTGCACGTCAGGAGAGTAGACGTGGACTGCACGTTAGGAGAGTAGACGTGGACTGCATGTTAGGAGAGTAGACGTGGACTGCATGTCAGGAGAGTAGACGTGGACTGCAGGTTAGGAGAGTAGACGTGGACTGCGCGTCAGGAGAGTAGACGTGGACTGCACGTTAGGAGAGTAGACGTGGACGGCACGTCAGGAGAGTAGACGTGGACTGCAGGTTAGGAGAGTAGACGTGGACTGCACGTTAGGAGAGTAGACGTGGACTGCACGTTAGGAGAGTAGACGTGGACTGCGCGTCAGGAGAGTAGACATGGACTGCACGTTAGGAGAGTAGACGTGGACGGCACGTCAGGAGAGTAGACGTGGACTGCAGGTTAGGAGAGTAGACGTGGACTGCAGGTTAGGAGAGTAGACGTGGACTGCACGTTAGGAGAGTAGACGTGGACTGCGCGTCAGGAGAGTAGACGTGGACTGCACGTTAGGAGAGTAGACGTGGACTGCGCGTCAGGAGAGTAGACGTGGACTGCACGTTAGGAGAGTAGACGTGGACGGCACGTTAGGAGAGTAGACGTGGACTGCAGGTTAGGAGAGTAGACGTGGACTGCAGGTTAGGAGAGTAGACGTGGACTGCACGTCAGGAGAGTAGACGTGGACTGCATGTTAGGAGAGTAGACGTGGACTGCACGTTAGGAGAGTAGACGTGGACTGCAGGTTAGGAGAGTAGACGTGGACGGCACGTCAGGAGAGTAGACGTGGACTGCACGTTAGGAGAGTAGACGTGGACTGCAGGTTTGGAGAGTAGACATGGACTGCACGTCAGGAGAGTAGACATGGACTGCATGTTAGGAGAGTAGACGTGGACTGCAGGTTAGGAGAGTAGACGTGGACTGCAGGTTAGGAGAGTAGACGTGGACTGCAGGTTAGGAGAGTAGACGTGGACGGCACGTTAGGAGAGTAGACGTGGACTGCACGTCAGGAGAGTAGACGTGGACTGCATGTTAGGAGAGTAGACGTGGACTGCAGGTTAGGAGAGTAGACGTGGACTGCACGTTAGGAGAGTAGACGTGGACTGCAGGTTAGGAGAGTAGACGTGGACTGCACGTCAGGAGAGTAGACGTGGACTGCGCGTCAGGAGAGTAGACATGGACTGCACGTTAGGAGAGTAGACGTGGACTGCAGGTTAGGAGAGTAGACATGGACTGCATGTTAGGAGAGTAGACGTGGACTGCACGTTAGGAGAGTAGACGTGGACTGCGCGTCAGGAGAGTAGACATGGACTGCACGTTAGGAGAGTAGACGTGGACTGCGCGTCAGGAGAGTAGACATGGACTGCACGTTAGGAGAGTAGACGTGGACGGCACGTCAGGAGAGTAGACGTGGACTGCAGGTTAGGAGAGTAGACGTGGACTGCAGGTTAGGAGAGTAGACGTGGACGGCACGTCAGGAGAGTAGACGTGGACTGCACGTTAGGAGAGTAGACGTGGACGGCACGTCAGGAGAGTAGACGTGGACTGCACGTTAGGAGAGTAGACGTGGACTGCAGGTTTGGAGAGTAGACATGGACTGCACGTCAGGAGAGTAGACGTGGACTGCATGTTAGGAGAGTAGACGTGGACTGCAGGTTTGGAGAGTAGACATGGACTGCACGTCAGGAGAGTAGACATGGACTGCATGTTAGGAGAGTAGACGTGGACTGCAGGTTAGGAGAGTAGACGTGGACTGCAGGTTAGGAGAGTAGACATGGACTGCATGTTAGGAGAGTAGACGTGGACTGCAGGTTAGGAGAGTAGACGTGGACTGCAGGTTAGGAGAGTAGACGTGGACTGCAGGTTAGGAGAGTAGACGTGGACGGCACGTCAGGAGAGTAGACGTGGACTGCACGTTAGGAGAGTAGACGTGGACTGCGCGTCAGGAGAGTAGACATGGACTGCACGTTAGGAGAGTAGACGTGGACTGCGCGTCAGGAGAGTAGACATGGACTGCACGTTAGGAGAGTAGACGTGGACGGCACGTCAGGAGAGTAGACGTGGACTGCAGGTTAGGAGAGTAGACGTGGACTGCAGGTTAGGAGAGTAGACGTGGACTGCAGGTTAGGAGAGTAGACGCGGACTGCAGGTTTGGAGAGTAGACGTGGACGGCAGGTTAGGAGAGTAGACGTGGACTGCAGGTTAGGAGAGTAGACGTGGACTGCAGGTTAGGAGAGTAGACGTGGACTGCACGTCAGGAGAGTAGACGTGGACTGCATGTTAGGAGAGTAGACGTGGACTGCAGGTTAGGAGAGTAGACGTGGACTGCACGTTAGGAGAGTAGACGTGGACTGCGCGTCAGGAGAGTAGACGTGGACTGCAGGTTAGGAGAGTAGACGTGGACTGCAGGTTAGGAGAGTAGACGCGGACTGCACGTTAGGAGAGTAGACGTGGACTGCAGGTTAGGAGAGTAGACGTGGACTGCAGGTTAGGAGAGTAGACGTGGACTGCACGTCAGGAGAGTAGACGTGGACTGCATGTTAGGAGAGTAGACGTGGACTGCAGGTTAGGAGAGTAGACGTGGACTGCACGTTAGGAGAGTAGACGTGGACTGCGCGTCAGGAGAGTAGACGTGGACTGCAGGTTAGGAGAGTAGACGCGGACTGCAGGTCAGGAGAGTAGACGTGGACTGCACGTTAGGAGAGTAGACGTGGACTGCAGGTTAGGAGAGTAGACGTGGACGGCAGGTTAGGAGAGTAGACGTGGACGGCACGTCAGGAGAGTAGACGTGGACTGCAGGTTAGGAGAGTAGACGTGGACTGCAGGTTAGGAGAGTAGACGTGGACTGCATGTTAGGAGAGTAGACGTGGACTGCACGTCAGGAGAGTAGACGTGGACTGCATGTTAGGAGAGTAGACGTGGACTGCAGGTTAGGAGAGTAGACGTGGACTGCACGTTAGGAGAGTAGACGTGGACTGCGCGTCAGGAGAGTAGACGTGGACTGCAGGTTAGGAGAGTAGACGCAGACTGCAGGTCAGGAGAGTAGACGTGGACTGCACGTTAGGAGAGTAGACGTGGACTGCGCGTCAGGAGAGTAGACGTGGACTGCAGGTTAGGAGAGTAGACGTGGACTGCAGGTTAGGAGAGTAGACGCGGACTGCACGTTAGGAGAGTAGACGTGGACTGCAGGTTAGGAGAGTAGACGTGGACTGCGCGTCAGGAGAGTAGACGTGGACGGCACGTCAGGAGAGTAGACGTGGACTGCAGGTTAGGAGAGTAGACGTGGACTGCAGGTTAGGAGAGTAGACGTGGACTGCACGTTAGGAGAGTAGACGTGGACTGCGCGTCAGGACAGTAGACATGGACTGCAGGTTAGGAGAGTAGACGTGGACTGCACGTTAGGAGAGTAGACGTGGACTGCGCGTCAGGAGAGTAGACGTGGACTGCAGGTTAGGAGAGTAGACGTGGACTGCACGTCAGGAGAGTAGACGTGGACTGCACGTCAGGAGAGTAGACGTGGACTGCAGGTTAGGAGAGTAGACGTGGACTGCATGTTAGGAGAGTAGACGTGGACTGCACGTCAGGAGAGTAGACGTGGACTGCGCGTCAGGAGAGTAGACGTGGACTGCAGGTTTGGAGAGTAGACATGGACTGCACGTCAGGAGAGTAGACATGGACTGCATGTTAGGAGAGTAGATGTGGACTGCACGTCAGGAGAGTAGATGTGGACTGCAGGTTAGGAGAGTAGACGTGGACGGCAGTTTAGGAGAGTAGACGTGGACTGCATGTTAGGAGAGTAGATGTGGACTGCAGGTTAGGAGAGTAGACGTGGACTGCAGGTTAGGAGAGTAGACGTGGACTGCGCGTCAGGAGAGTAGACGTGGACTGCAGGTTAGGAGAGTAGACGTGGACTGCACGTCAGGAGAGTAGACGTGGACTGCGCGTCAGGAGAGTAGACGTGGACTGCAGGTTTGGAGAGTAGACATGGACTGCACGTCAGGAGAGTAGACATGGACTGCATGTTAGGAGAGTAGATGTGGACTGCACGTCAGGAGAGTAGATGTGGACTGCAGGTTAGGAGAGTAGACGTGGACGGCAGTTTAGGAGAGTAGACGTGGACTGCATGTTAGGAGAGTAGATGTGGACTGCAGGTTAGGAGAGTAGACGTGGACTGCAGGTTAGGAGAGTAGACGTGGACTGCGCGTCAGGAGAGTAGACGTGGACTGCAGGTTAGGAGAGTAGACGTGGACTGCACGTCAGGAGAGTAGACGTGGACTGCAGGTTAGGAGAGTAGACGTGGACTGCAGGTTAGGAGAGTAGACGCGGAGCATGTTAGGAGAGTAGACGTGGACGGCACGTCAGGAGAGTAGACGTGGACTGCAGGTTAGGAGAGTAGACGTGGACGGCAGGTTAGGAGAGTAGACGTGGACTGCATGTTAGGAGAGTAGACGTGGACTGCAGGTTAGGAGAGTAGGCGTGGACTGCAGGTTAGGAGAGTAGACGTGGACGGCACGTCAGGAGAGTAGACGTGGACTGCAGGTTAGGAGAGTAGACGTGGACGGCAGGTTAGGAGAGTAGACGTGGACTGCAGGTTAGGAGAGTAGACGTGGACTGCACGTCAGGAGAGTAGACGTGGACTGCAGGTTAGGAGAGTAGACGTGGACGGCACGTCAGGAGAGTAGACGTGGACTGCAGGTTAGGAGAGTAGACGTGGACTGCACGTCAGGAGAGTAGACGTGGACTGCAGGTTAGGAGAGTAGACGTGGACTGCGCGTCAGGAGAGTAGACGTGGACTGCAGGTTAGGAGAGTAGACATGGACTGCAGGTTAGGAGAGTAGACGTGGACGGCAGGTTAGGAGAGTAGACGTGGACGGCACGTTAGGAGAGTAGACGTGGACTGCAGGTTAGGAGAGTAGACGTGGACGGCACGTTAGGAGAGTAGACATGGACTGCACGTCAGGAGAGTAGACGTGGACTGCAGGTTAGGAGAGTAGGCGTGGACGGCACGTCAGGAGAGTAGACGTGGACTGCACGTCAGGAGAGTAGACGTGGACTGCAGGTTAGGAGAGTAGACGTGGACTGCAGGTTAGGAGAGTAGACGTGGACTGCATGTTAGGAGAGTAGACGTGGACTGCAGGTTAGGAGAGTAGACGTGGACTGCAGGTTAGGAGAGTAGACGTGGACGGCAGGTTAGGAGAGTAGACGTGGACGGCAGGTTAGGAGAGTAGACGTGGACGGCAGGTTAGGAGAGTAGACGTGGACTGCACGTCAGGAGAGTAGACGTGGACGGCACGTCAGGAGAGTAGACGTGGACTGCAGGTTAGGAGAGTAGACGTGGACTGCACGTTAGGAGAGTAGACGTGGACTGCACGTTAGGAGAGTAGACGTGGACTGCACGTCAGGAGAGTAGACGTGGACTGCAGGTTAGGAGAGTAGACGTGGACTGCAGGTTAGGAGAGTAGACGTGGACGGCAGGTTAGGAGAGTAGACGTGGACGGCACGTTAGGAGAGTAGACATGGACGGCACGTCAGGAGAGTAGACGTGGACTGCAGGTTAGGAGAGTAGACGTGGACGGCAGGTTAGGAGAGTAGACGTGGACTGCACGTCAGGAGAGTAGACGTGGACTGCAGGTTAGGAGAGTAGACGTGGACTGCAGGTTAGGAGAGTAGACGTGGACTGCACGTTAGGAGAGTAGACGTGGACTGCACGTCAGGAGAGTAGACGTGGACTGCAGGTTAGGAGAGTAGACGTGGACTGCAGGTTAGGAGAGTAGACGCGGAGCATGTTAGGAGAGTAGACGTGGACGGCACGTCAGGAGAGTAGACGTGGACTGCAGGTTAGGAGAGTAGACGTGGACGGCAGGTTAGGAGAGTAGACGTGGACTGCATGTTAGGAGAGTAGACGTGGACTGCAGGTTAGGAGAGTAGGCGTGGACTGCAGGTTAGGAGAGTAGAGGTGGACGGCACGTCAGGAGAGTAGACGTGGACTGCAGGTTAGGAGAGTAGACGTGGACGGCAGGTTAGGAGAGTAGACGTGGACTGCAGGTTAGGAGAGTAGACGTGGACGGCACGTCAGGAGAGTAGACGTGGACTGCAGGTTAGGAGAGTAGACGTGGACTGCACGTCAGGAGAGTAGACGTGGACTGCAGGTTAGGAGAGTAGACGTGGACTGCACGTTAGGAGAGTAGACGTGGACTGCAGGTTAGGAGAGTAGACGTGGACTGCGCGTCAGGAGAGTAGACGTGGACTGCAGGTTAGGAGAGTAGACATGGACTGCAGGTTAGGAGAGTAGACGTGGACGGCAGGTTAGGAGAGTAGACGTGGACGGCACGTTAGGAGAGTAGACGTGGACTGCAGGTTAGGAGAGTAGACGTGGACGGCACGTTAGGAGAGTAGACATGGACTGCACGTCAGGAGAGTAGACGTGGACTGCAGGTTAGGAGAGTAGGCGTGGACGGCACGTCAGGAGAGTAGACGTGGACTGCACGTCAGGAGAGTAGACGTGGACTGCAGGTTAGGAGAGTAGACGTGGACTGCAGGTTAGGAGAGTAGACGTGGACTGCATGTTAGGAGAGTAGACGTGGACTGCAGGTTAGGAGAGTAGACGTGGACTGCAGGTTAGGAGAGTAGACGTGGACTGCAGGTTAGGAGAGTAGACGTGGACGGCAGGTTAGGAGAGTAGACGTGGACGGCAGGTTAGGAGAGTAGACGTGGACGGCAGGTTAGGAGAGTAGACGTGGACTGCACGTCAGGAGAGTAGACGTGGACGGCACGTCAGGAGAGTAGACGTGGACTGCAGGTTAGGAGAGTAGACGTGGACTGCACGTTAGGAGAGTAGACGTGGACTGCACGTTAGGAGAGTAGACGTGGACTGCACGTCAGGAGAGTAGACGTGGACTGCAGGTTAGGAGAGTAGACGTGGACTGCAGGTTAGGAGAGTAGACGTGGACTGCAGGTTAGGAGAGTAGACGTGGACGGCAGGTTAGGAGAGTAGACGTGGACGGCACGTTAGGAGAGTAGACATGGACGGCACGTCAGGAGAGTAGACGTGGACTGCAGGTTAGGAGAGTAGACGTGGACGGCAGGTTAGGAGAGTAGACGTGGACTGCACGTCAGGAGAGTAGACGTGGACTGCAGGTTAGGAGAGTAGACGTGGACTGCAGGTTAGGAGAGTAGACGTGGACTGCACGTTAGGAGAGTAGACGTGGACTGCACGTCAGGAGAGTAGACGTGGACTGCAGGTTAGGAGAGTAGACGTGGACTGCAGGTTAGGAGAGTAGACGTGGACTGCAGGTTAGGAGAGTAGACGTGGACGGCAGGTTAGGAGAGTAGACGTGGACGGCACGTTAGGAGAGTAGACATGGACGGCACGTCAGGAGAGTAGACGTGGACTGCAGGTTAGGAGAGTAGACGTGGACGGCAGGTTAGGAGAGTAGACATGGACTGCAGGTTAGGAGAGTAGACGTGGACGGCAGGTTAGGAGAGTAGACGTGGACGGCAGGTTTGGAGAGTAGACGTGGACTGCAGGTTAGGAGAGTAGACGTGGACGGCAGGTTAGGAGAGTAGACGTGGACGGCAGGTTTGGAGAGTAGACGTGGACTGCAGGTTAGGAGAGTAGACGTGGACGGCAGGTTAGGAGAGTAGACGTGGACTGCAGGTTAGGAGAGTAGACGTGGACTGCAGGTTAGGAGAGTAGACGTGGACGGCACGTTAGGAGAGTAGACATGGACGGCACGTCAGGAGAGTAGACGTGGACTGCAGGTTAGGAGAGTAGACGTGGACGGCAGGTTAGGAGAGTAGACGTGGACTGCAGGTTAGGAGAGTAGACGTGGACGGCACGTTAGGAGAGTAGACGTGGACTGCACGTCAGGAGAGTAGACGTGGACTGCAGGTTAGGAGAGTAGACGTGGACTGCACGTTAGGAGAGTAGACGTGGACTGCGCGTCAGGACAGTAGACATGGACTGCAGGTTAGGAGAGTAGACGTGGACTGCACGTTAGGAGAGTAGACGTGGACTGCGCGTCAGGAGAGTAGACGTGGACTGCAGGTTAGGAGAGTAGACGTGGACTGCACGTCAGGAGAGTAGACGTGGACTGCACGTCAGGAGAGTAGACGTGGACTGCAGGTTAGGAGAGTAGACGTGGACTGCATGTTAGGAGAGTAGATGTGGACTGCAGGTTAGGAGAGTAGACGTGGACGGCAGTTTAGGAGAGTAGACGTGGACTGCATGTTAGGAGAGTAGATGTGGACTGCAGGTTAGGAGAGTAGACGTGGACTGCAGGTTAGGAGAGTAGACGTGGACTGCGCGTCAGGAGAGTAGACGTGGACTGCAGGTTAGGAGAGTAGACGTGGACTGCACGTCAGGAGAGTAGACGTGGACTGCAGGTTAGGAGAGTAGACGTGGACTGCAGGTTAGGAGAGTAGACGCGGAGCATGTTAGGAGAGTAGACGTGGACGGCACGTCAGGAGAGTAGACGTGGACTGCAGGTTAGGAGAGTAGACGTGGACGGCAGGTTAGGAGAGTAGACGTGGACTGCATGTTAGGAGAGTAGACGTGGACTGCAGGTTAGGAGAGTAGGCGTGGACTGCAGGTTAGGAGAGTAGACGTGGACGGCACGTCAGGAGAGTAGACGTGGACTGCAGGTTAGGAGAGTAGACGTGGACGGCAGGTTAGGAGAGTAGACGTGGACTGCAGGTTAGGAGAGTAGACGTGGACGGCACGTCAGGAGAGTAGACGTGGACTGCAGGTTAGGAGAGTAGACGTGGACTGCACGTCAGGAGAGTAGACGTGGACTGCAGGTTAGGAGAGTAGACGTGGACTGCACGTTAGGAGAGTAGACGTGGACTGCAGGTTAGGAGAGTAGACGTGGACTGCGCGTCAGGAGAGTAGACGTGGACTGCAGGTTAGGAGAGTAGACATGGACTGCAGGTTAGGAGAGTAGACGTGGACGGCAGGTTAGGAGAGTAGACGTGGACGGCACGTTAGGAGAGTAGACGTGGACTGCAGGTTAGGAGAGTAGACGTGGACGGCACGTTAGGAGAGTAGACATGGACTGCACGTCAGGAGAGTAGACGTGGACTGCAGGTTAGGAGAGTAGGCGTGGACGGCACGTCAGGAGAGTAGACGTGGACTGCACGTCAGGAGAGTAGACGTGGACTGCAGGTTAGGAGAGTAGACGTGGACTGCAGGTTAGGAGAGTAGACGTGGACTGCAGGTTAGGAGAGTAGACGTGGACTGCAGGTTAGGAGAGTAGACGTGGACTGCAGGTTAGGAGAGTAGACGTGGACTGCAGGTTAGGAGAGTAGACGTGGACGGCAGGTTAGGAGAGTAGACGTGGACGGCAGGTTAGGAGAGTAGACGTGGACGGCAGGTTAGGAGAGTAGACGTGGACTGCACGTCAGGAGAGTAGACGTGGACGGCACGTCAGGAGAGTAGACGTGGACTGCAGGTTAGGAGAGTAGACGTGGACTGCACGTTAGGAGAGTAGACGTGGACTGCACGTTAGGAGAGTAGACGTGGACTGCACGTCAGGAGAGTAGACGTGGACTGCAGGTTAGGAGAGTAGACGTGGACTGCAGGTTAGGAGAGTAGACGTGGACTGCAGGTTAGGAGAGTAGACGTGGACGGCAGGTTAGGAGAGTAGACGTGGACGGCACGTTAGGAGAGTAGACATGGACGGCACGTCAGGAGAGTAGACGTGGACTGCAGGTTAGGAGAGTAGACGTGGACGGCAGGTTAGGAGAGTAGACGTGGACTGCACGTCAGGAGAGTAGACGTGGACTGCAGGTTAGGAGAGTAGACGTGGACTGCAGGTTAGGAGAGTAGACGTGGACTGCACGTTAGGAGAGTAGACGTGGACTGCACGTCAGGAGAGTAGACGTGGACTGCAGGTTAGGAGAGTAGACGTGGACTGCAGGTTAGGAGAGTAGACGTGGACTGCAGGTTAGGAGAGTAGACGTGGACGGCAGGTTAGGAGAGTAGACGTGGACGGCACGTTAGGAGAGTAGACATGGACGGCACGTCAGGAGAGTAGACGTGGACTGCAGGTTAGGAGAGTAGACATGGACTGCACGTCAGGAGAGTAGACGTGGACTGCACATTAGGAGAGTAGATGTGGACTGCAGGTTAGGAGAGTAGACGTGGACGGCAGGTTAGGAGAGTAGACGTGGACTGCAGGTTAGGAGAGTAGACGTGGACGGCACGTTAGGAGAGTAGACGTGGACTGCACGTCAGGAGAGTAGACGTGGACGGCACGTCAGGAGAGTAGACGTGGACTGCAGGTTAGGAGAGTAGACGTGGACTGCAGGTTAGGAGAGTAGACGTGGACTGCACGTCAGGAGAGTAGACGTGGACTGCACGTCAGGAGAGTAGACACGGACTGCAGGTTAGGAGAGTAGACGTGGACTGCACGTTAGAGAGTAGACGTGGACTGCAGGTTAGGAGAGTAGACGTGGACTGCACGTCAGGAGAGTAGACGTGGACTGCACATTAGGAGAGTAGATGTGGACTGCAGGTTAGGAGAGTAGACGTGGACTGCACGTTAGAGAGTAGACGTGGACTGCACGTTAGGACAGTAGGCATGGACTGCACCTTAGGAGAGTACACGTGGACTGCACCTTAGGAGAGTAGGCGTGGAGTGCACCTTAGGAGAGTAGGCATGTACTACATGAATGATGTGAAACTTGGCACAAACTTTCGGCTTCAGCACAAATAGATTTCAATGGAGGAACATGCGAAGTACATGATTCTCTGAGTAGGTGTGTAGTCATTTAAAGAAAGCAATAATCTGCTTTAACAAAGGAATGAACGCCAAAATCTATCGAAACCTATTAACGTCACAGAAGTGTACACACATTAGTTTAATTCTCTAGGTCTGGCTTAGGATAGAACAGGTAGAGAAAGAAACCAGGACAGACAGACAAAGAGAATCTGAACAGAATGAGCAGGAAGGTGGAATAGGTACAGACCTTTTACACCTGATAGGCTATTTTCACTCATCCATGGAAGATGTAAAGGAGTGAATATATGTTATGTCCTCAAAGTCACCTCAGTCTCTACTGACAAGGTGAAGCTACGAACCATAACACACATGGAAACATTTACCAGCAAAACACCACGTTTAGGGCAGTCACAAAGGGTACTGCACTTGCTGGCGTAGTTTGAAAAGCCAGCTGGCTCTGCCACTAACTGGCAGTGGAACAAGGAACAAGATGCTCAAGCCATCAGTAAGTGGCCCGATCAGCTGGGAGAGGAGGCTACAGACAGCATCCCTCTCGTCAGGCTGCTGAGTGGATTAGCTCCGTAAGCGCCTGCTCGCAGCTCAGAGCCTGGCATGTCGTTTATGGCAGTAAACCAAGTGTTTAGCTGGGAGTCAGGAAGAGGCCCTGTGGCCACTGGGAGGAGGACAGGAGTCCTGCTGTTAAGTCCTTCTGTGTATCTTCAGAACTTACAAGGGAGCCCAGCTTATGAGAGGCTCAAGAAATCCTTGTTGGTGGAGAACTGATTTTTTTTTTTTTTTTACTAAAGAACCATAAATGTATCAACTGCAACTACAGATTACTTTCAAATATCAAAACGAAGAACTACAAGCAACCAAACTGAGTTAACGTGCACGTGAACAGTTTTAGCTGGGCTTATTACTTTAAAAGAAAGAGAAAGTATGGAGGAAATGGCTCAGAAGCTAAAGTATTCACAGCTCAGGCTGGAGTATCCGAGTTCCATCCTCAAAACCCACATGTGAGGCTGGAAGTCATGGTGGGCTTCAGACATGCCAGGACATGGATGGCAGGGTGAGAGGTGGAGACTGGACAGGTCTATAAGCACATACATACATTATTTAAATTTTTAAAAGAAAGGATATCAACATTTCATGGGTGATAGGTATAAAGCAAGAAGGCCCCCTAAATAAACTATGTTTGAGAAATGCTTTTTAAGACAATGAAATTTACACAGTCAGATTAGTAACTAATTTTTGAAAGTCATTTGTAAGAAAATATATTACTGCTATATTTATGGAAATGACAGAAAAGAAAGATAAAAAGATGATATAGGAAAAAATACAGAAGGCATTTATAAAAAACATCCACACAACCACAGCTTGGTACCATGAAAGGTCAACATCCGGGTAATCTTCTCTTTTCCTCGCATGGCAGTTACAGTTTTCTGATTCTTGTAACATGACATCGTGCAGCATAAACACAGGCTTTCATCATCAAAATGCTGCTACATCACTTATGTTTACCTGCTTGTATTTGAACAGAAAACTGGCTGTGGCCTGGGATATTAAAACTGAGAATCAGAGGGACAGGGATGTTTTTAAGCAAACAGTTTTGCCACATGCATTCACATGAGAGAAAGATGGAGAAAGTGATGATGGGATGATGTAGACTAATCAGAAAAATCTTCCCTCTAGGCAAGAGCAACACACACACACACACACACACACACACACAAATATCATTCACCAAGACATGAAAACGGTAAGCCAAACGGGACAAGCTGAACCTAGCATCATGACACAGGACTAAGTCGCCTGGCACGGTGAGGGTGTGACTCGAGATCCATGGAGCCTGGGCAAGGAAGTGACTGGAATCGTTTGGGATAAAATATATACTTAGAATAGAATTTTCTAGAGAACAGAAAGAAGGGTGCTCCACTTACATGGCCCAATAATATCCATCTTAAATGCATAGTGAACAGACCGTATAAGGCTAAATACCAATGGCATTCTCGTTAAAACAGATTCAAAACGGGGCTCAATCCTACTAAGATAATTACCCCCGCTGGTTCAGTAAGAAAAACCACTGCTCAAAAGCAGATAACATGGTTTACTACTTACAGATGATAGGGCATTCGTATTAGAAAATCAAAAATAATAACAGAGGAGCAGTGGGAGCATCAAGATTGCTTAGCACACTCACTGCACACATGTGCATACAGGATGGGCGGCAACAAATGTGCCGCCCTTCCTGTGAATGCTGCGTTGAAACACCATGACCAGTGTGGGAAAGACGTACAGGGTAAAAAGAGAAACCTCATGCGTAGGAATTAGCAAGAAAAGAAATATAAAGTCGTCATAGCTGAAAAGGAGGAAGAGGAGGAGGATGGTAGAACACTCAGAAAATTATATATATATATATATATATATATATGTATATATATACATACATATATATATGTATATATACATAAAAAATTCATTTTTCTCACATAATATATATACATATATTATAACATAATATATTACATATATAATATAATACAATACATATATATATATTATATATATATATTTTTTTTAGAGTGTAGATTCTTTTCAATTTAAAGTGAATAAAGTTCTAGACAAAATCCCAATGGTACATTTGCTTAAATCTAGATAAAAACCATATCACTACTAATATGTCTGATGACATTTCTTTGCTTTGCAGAGTATATCTAAAGGGAATGATCAGCACTGAGACAAGAACAAGTGTCCTTACACAGACGTGCAGTATTTCGAGTGGTGAAGAATATTGAGAGAATCTCCAAACAACAAAACCGTGGCACAGGTGGCCGGGGCCACTGCTGCGCTGGCGGAGCGCCTGCCTCCCGTGCGCAAAGCCCTGGGCTAGATCTCCACTGTGGGCAGGGTGGCACACACCTGCCACTTCCGCATTCTAGAGGCGGAGGCAGGAAGACCAGAAGCTCAAAACCGTCCTCTTAGGTCACGTATCAAGTTGGAAACCAGCCTGAGATACATGAAATCCTGCCTCCACCTCCCCCCAAAAAGTGATTATAGCTAATCCAGGTGATAAAAAGTGGCATACTAAATAACTCACATGCCAGCCCAGGCTAGTCTTAATTTACAAAAATAGACTGAGAAAGTAGGCATGTTGTAATAAATATCAAACTTTTCATCTAAGTTGCCTTTACTGATTTAGAATAAACTAGGGATTATTTATGTATTTTTAAAAAGTTATCTGATGTTTACTGTTTCTTCATTGCTATGGTGACCCACCAGTGTGAGGGATGCAACCCGAGTGGAGCCTTTGAGGCCACACTGTGAGCGGACACCCCATCACTGACAGCTGGTGAGACCACCAGGGCCCGGGCTGGGCAGAGTGTCTAGCCGCACGGGAATGCCGGCTCTCATAGGACTGCTGTCCGAGGAAAGACTTGAGGGAACCGGCGGAAGGAAGATCCACCTGAGCCACTGTGTCCTTAGCCCTGGCCAAGAAAGGCAACTGCCTCAGCCCAGTGCTTCGGGGGACACTGCTCTGAGTGACCTCCCTGACAAGAGGAGCTGTGCTGGACAGGAAGCAGGACCCACACTTGCTCAGTTCAGGGGACCCAGCGTTTCTAATCTACACTTCCTTGAAGAAGGAAGCCGTGTGTGGATTCTCATTCAGTACAACCTTCTTACTTCACTGCCACCCGATGACGGTGCTTAAGCTGTCGGGTGCATGGTGGAGGGCGCTCTGTGGTCATCGCGGCCTCCTCCGTCCGGGGATCGCCCCAGGATGCGGACACAAAGGCGCAGAGGACACGCACCTGCTTCTGGAGCGCCCAGGTACTCCAGGGACCTGGTGATGCCTGAGTCAAACAAGCAAGCCTGGCGGGGCTGGTTCTTAGACAAGGTTCTTCCTGAGGCCTGTCCCCTGAGAACAGACCATGCCATGGTCCCCAGCAGACGCACTCCAAGGCCCAGAACTAGCTCGGGACCGAGGAGTAAGGACTGCGCACAGAGAAGCGGCTGGTGTCTCTGCTCTTCAGAGGCTAGCATAGAGAGAAGGGGTAGACAGGGAAGTGACTGGCCCCCGCGCGCAGCACGGGACTCGGCGATCGGCACCGTCTTCACCGCAGCCTCCCCCGCGCCGTGCAGGCACAGCACAAGCACGGAGACACAACGCCGAAGGATGAAGCGTTTTCTTCAAGAGGCCGTGGGCTCGGCTTGTGATTTCTAAATGTTGAGACGGACTATAGGTGAGCTGCCACTTGTGTTTTTATAGATATTTTAAAGGAGAGGAGAGGAAGAAAAGTCCCCAGCACGGGCTGAAACTACTTTTTTACTGGTTAGAGCCTCAAGCAGGAAATGCATCAGTCCAAAGGAAGCAGGGATCACACTGAGTACAGCAGACACAGGGCCCTGGATCCTCTGGGAAGAACCCAACACTAGGATCCCTCAAGGAGACAGCCCAGGCAGCGCTGACAGCTCAGTCCCAGTGCTCTCAGTATTCAGGTCTCAAGTTCTAAATTCCTTAACGCTCTTCTGATTAAACAGCATAGTGCTTTCTCTCTCTCTCTCTTGCTGCCTCTTTCTCTCTCTGTCTGTTGCTCTCAAATAAATAAATAAAAATTAAGAAAAAAAAAAAAGGTTGGGGATTGCTTAGTGGTTAAGAGCTTGCCTGTGAAGCCTGAGGACTCCGGTTCAAGGCTCGATTCCCTAGGACCCACATTAGCCAGATGCACAAGGGGGCGCACAGATCTGGAGTTCATTTACAGTGGCTGGAGACCCTTGTGCGCCCATTCTCTCTCTCTCTGCTTCTTTCTTTCTCTGTCTGTTGCTCTCAAATAAAATTTAAAAAAAAAAATAGCACCATGCAGGTCGAGGTAACAAAAGTGCCCAGTCCTTCCTTGGAGCACAGAAGCGTTCAGGGGGACAGGGGAGACTCTGCCAAATGTCCTTGGATCAACCATGAGTGCCTCCAAACGATCTGTCCACTCTCATTGTGAAACTCAAAAGATAAAGGGGACCATGCAGGGCAGTTGTTAGCTATGAGCAGTTGACTAATGCCTCTGGAGGCACCTTAGCTCTACCTTTTAGAACACGGGTAATGAAGAAAAAGGAATTATCATGATTACTATAATAAGGGTAATCAGGAAGCGTAAGAAGCAGTAGAAAGGGGGCTGGAGGGATGGCTCAGCAATTAAGGTGTTTGCCTGCAAAGCCAAAGGACCCAGGTTCCATTCCCCAGGACCTATGAAAGCCAGATGCACAAGGTAGTGCATGTGTCTGGAGTTTGTTTGCAGTGGCTAGAGGCCCTGGCACACCCATTCTCTCTCAGTCTCTCTCTCTCTCTCTCTCTCACTCAAATAAATAAATAAACCTTAAAAAAAGTAGAGGGGCCGGACGTGGTGACGCACGCCTTTAAAAACGGCATTTGGAAGGCAGAGGTAGGAGGACCGCCATGAGTTAAGAGGGCACCCTGAGATTACATGGTGAATTCCAGGTCAGCCAGCTAGAGTGAGACCCTACCTCGAAAAACCAAAAAGCAAAAACAAACAAAAAAAGTAGATGGAGGGAAAGAAAGTAGAAGGGCCCCAAAATATTCATTCATATAAGTTCAGCAAAGTTGAAGTTTACTATATTATCCTTTATATGTTTCAAAAAATATATATAAAACATGATGTATTCATACCCAGATAAGGACTGCAGTATAAAAAACAAAAACTATTCAAAAAATTATCAGACATAGTATGTCCTTCAAGTTGCATGACTTAGGCCTCCCATCCAAAAGCATAACAGAATAAAATGTATAGGATACAAGGATTCTCAGCATATAAGCATGGTTTTAAAAAAAGTAATTCTAAGAGGAAATTTCATGTATAAAATCTGACTATAAGTCACACCCCCCAAAAATTAGAAAAACATCCTATAAGCATTTGGAATGAAAATTACTCTGGGATGAGGAATGATCTCACAAGAGTACCCCAATCTGTACGTGGAACTCGGAGGGTCACCCTTTCAAACAGGTCTTTTCACTCCTGGTAATGTGCTTTATAATAAAAAAAGGTTTAAATTGGAAAGAACAGTCTTGATCTAATGGAGAAGAAAAACTGCTGGCATGTTTAAAAGAGCTGTCAGGTTGTGATTCTTTCTGGAGAACAAATGCCAAATGGTCCCTCCTTCGAACACAAACATGTAACTGGCTTGCAAGAGATTTCAGGTTAAAATAATTTTACACAAGTCCGGAGTGGCCTGGGACCACAACCTCACCAGCCCAGGCTCCTCTGGGTGATCTACATTTCCTGAACAGTACTGTGCGTCTACAGTGTCCTGGTTACGTACCTCACATTCCAGGGCAGAAACAACTTTTGCCCTGGGGCAGCCTGCAGCTCATTCAGAGGGCTCCGTTTTCCCCACAACAAGCCTAAATCCGTCTGAATGCAATGGATTCCAGCCACTGGACCTGCAGCTGGTGCGCAAGAAGGCCAACCACACTCCAATTCCAGGAGGCAGTTAGCCATGCATGCGCCTGAATCTGCCACTTTAACCATTCAGAATTCTCTAGTTCTACAAAACCCTTCTAACAAGATCTATTTGGCTATTTCCCCACCTGATTCAATGACTGGAAGTCAGTGTACCATTAGATTGTGAGTTCTAGGCTGATGGTGTTTTTCCAGAAATTACTAGAGCTCAACTTTAATAGTATATGTTTATTTCTGCAGTTGATAATCACATTAGCTAGTTTTGGTGGCAAATCTCACTGCCTAGTAAACATTCTGTCTTACTATAAGTCTTAAACTATTTTATTTATTTACGTATTTATTTATTTTAGAGAGAGAGAGAGAGGAAGAGAATGGGTGAACCAGGGTCTCTAGCGACTGCAACGAGCTAACTCCAGACTCATGTGCCACTTTGTGCATCTGGCTTTACATGGGTATTGGGAAATTAAACTTGGGTCCTTAGGCTTTGCCGGCAAGCACCTTAACAGCTAAGCCATCTCACCAGCCCCATCTTATTATAATTTTCAGTCTCCTTGGAGGTATGGTAATGCTTTGATGTTTCAAGATCTTTTTTTTGTGGGGGGGGGGATTCGAGGTAGGGTCTTGCTCTAGCCCAGGCTGACCTGGAATTCACCATGTTGTCTCAGGCTGGCCTCAAACTTATAGCAATCCCCCTACCTCTGCCTTCCAAATGCTGAGATTAAAGGCGTGTGCCACCAAGCCCAGCTTCAAGATCTTTAATGACTCCAAAATTCAGTCATCAATGGAATATGAAAATTCACAGACAACTCTGATGACTCCATGACTTTCTCCTGGAGAGGAGCAAGTGTTAAGCAAGAGGAGGCTGAGGGTGGCGCCCCGCAGTGTCGGCACTACGGAGCAGCCTCCTAGGTGATACCAGGCCACACCCAAGCCCTTTCCAAGCATCCACTGGTAACGTATCCTAATTGCTGTTGTGTGACGCCATCTTTCTCTGGTTTTCTGAGTTCCCAATATCCCATATCTGTTGCATTTTCCTGAGAATCAGTCTAATGGGGTCATCACAGAAGATGTGAGCTGGATCCAGTGGACCGAGTTCTCGGTTCTCGGCTAAGTCAGAAGGTCCTGTAAAATTTTAGCACTAAAAATACAGCTTCTTCTAAAATTTACTTGACATCGACATGCAATTTTCAGGATTTGCCTGCTTTTGTTCCAAATGAATGAAGATATGAAAGAAGAATGAATGTCCAGTGAGACAAACACCAAAGACAAGACCAGGCAGGCGGTGAGCTGCCCCCGTCGGTCCCACGGGCTGTGTCTCCCCGCCTCCCGGTCTCACAGCAGCCTCGTGGCCGTCAGCACGCCCCAGCAGCCTCAGGGGAGCACCTGGGCTGGATGAGTGTGCCTCTTTCTCCTCCTAATTTCCATGCATGTACTTTCTATCTTTTGTACATATAATGTAATATACTGTTTTTCTTTTGGTTTTTCAAGATATGGTCTCACTCTAGCCCAGGCCGACCTGGAATTTACTATGGAGTCTCAGGGTAGCCTCGAACTCACAGTGACCCTCCTACCTTTGCCTCCTGAGTGCTGGGATTAAAGGTGTGCGCCACCACACCTGGCTCTGATATAATGTTTCCTTATGAAAGACCGCCACAGGGATTTACATTTCCCCTTTGTGTTTGCTTTATTAGATAATCTGTGATTCCGAGAGTTCCTTTCTTGGACAACATCCATCCCTTACAGAACCTTCCCCTGGGCTTCTTGTTGGCCAGCAGCATACTCGGAGCTACCGGCCTTGGAGAAGGCTCAACTCTAATCGAAGACAGTAGCTTCAAGTATAACCAGTGAGCAGCAGAGGAGCGGGGGAGGGGAGGTGCAGGTAGGGCTGAGGAGAGTTTCTAACAGTTCTGCCTTCCGTAAGTCTTGATCCAGGCTTAAGTTTGGTATAACCAGCACAGCACATCCTCTCACAAGCAAAGGACAGATGCGCGCTCTTAAATTCACAATCTAGCCTGAGTGCACATGCTCTGCCCTTCCCAGAGGCCGAATATTTGTCTGTGTTTCAATAAAGGACTCTGAGATATGTGATGAAGAGTTATCTTTATTTTCAGCAAGATCCACCTCGTGATAAATGTTCAGGAAAAACTGCAAATGAGGCATCCTGAAGTGAAATGCACATGCCTTGGTTTAGGGAAAGGGTGATACGCGTGCATTGGAGATAGAAGAATGCAGACATTTAATAGCAAAGAAAGTCTAGAGGCAACATCTTAATTATACGTACTGAGCAGCCCTTTAAAACAGGTTGGAAACGCGACAGCTGCCAGCTCGGAACGTTCTATAGACGGCGTCCTAGCAGTTACAGTTAGCTGCCGCCTCGCCTTTCCCCCTGGGAACCGTGTCATCTCAACCCTGAGAAGAGAAGGAACCCCTCGGCAAAACACAGGAAGCCCATCCACAAAACACCACCAATCACCAGCAGGGTGTTTAGAGCTCTGACCCACAGTCTCTGTCTGTCCGAACCTTCTCCTCGTGCTAAGTGTGACCGTGGCTGGCTCCAGGCGAGGGCGGGCACCATTACAGGCCTGCGCCGGGAGGAAGGGCCGCCAAGGAGGGGAGTGGGCTCCTTCCTCCCCGGCTGGAGACACGCGGTGAAGTCAGGGGGACGCTTGGCTCTAAAGCTAAAACCCCAGGGGAGGAAAACAACCTCTAAAGGTTCCCTTTACTGTGTACATCCTGGGCTACTGTGAGGGTTCAGGTTACACTTCCTGTAATAATGGCCTACTTGTCTTTCTTCTGGGATTGCATACTATATTTTGTCTGGTTTCAAAAGACATCTGCTGTGTCCCATAGTCGATTGCTCATATTAATGACTAACTAACTAAATGGTATATCAAACTATTACAACACATGACGAATGTACGAATGACCAAAGAATAGGCAGCAAACGACTCACGCAGCAGTCAGGCGCCTTTCTGGACCTCACGTTCCTGTCAGAAGGGAACCACATCGGGGTCCCCTGATGGGGGTACACAGATTCGCTGCTACTAAGTTATGTTTGCTGCTCCACACAGTCCCTCCTTCTGCCTGCAGGCCTTCTCTAACAGAGCCTGCCCTCCCGGGAGCCGGCATCAAGGCCAGGCAGGAACTAGGTCCCACCTAGTCACAAGGCGCATTCAAGAGCAGAAGTCAACCGTCTCACCAGGCCGTGGTGTTTGCCTCGGCCCACCCGATCTCACGCTCTGAATCCTCACAATTGTTCAAACTGCCCAATGCCGACTGAGGGAAAGCAGCGATGGTGGATGTGCCCAGATGTTTGCTGACTGCTACCAGAGGACCCGCAGAGGGCAGCGCTCCTATGAGCTCTGCATGCTCGCCTGCCAGGGCGTGTGGGGCAGAGGAAGGCAGAACGGGGAAGGCAGTTAGAGGCTAGTGACATCACCCCAGAAGGCAGAGAGGGTACAGGACAGGTTAGAACCTGCCACGGGTTACTCAGTTCCTTCCGTAATCCCCACAGCTAACATCAATCTGACTCCAAGGGGCATTTCCCAAAGAACTGAAAACAGGTGCTTATGAAACAAAACTTGTCCAACAATATTCGTAACAACACAATATCTCACCCAAGTACATGAATAAGCATAGTGTGACCAGGGCCATACAGTGGACTCTGACTTGCCTGCAAAGAGGAAAAATGTACTGATATGTGATATGGTGCAGGCGAGTTTCGGAAACCTTATGTCACATTAAAAAAGAAGACAGAACCATGTTACATGAGTCCACTTTCATGAAATACGCAGTATGAATAGTCATAAGCTAGGCAGCAGATCAGGGTTCTTCAGGGGATGGGGAAAGGGAGAAGAGGAGGTGAGGAGGTGCAAGCTTCCTTGTGGTGTGATGACAAGGTCTTGGAACTCAGTGTTGACAGTTACACCAATGAATTGCAAACTTTAAAATGGCCACAATGGTTCCTTCAACGTATATGTGTTTTGCCACCTCGTTTTTACGTTAGCCCACAGCTTCTTAAACTGGCTTTCTTTTTTAAAAAATATTTTATTTAATTAGTTATGAGAGAGAGAGAGAGGGAGGGAGGGGCAGAGAGATAATGGGCACTCCAAGGCCTCTAGCATCTTCAGATGAACTCCAGACACATGTGTCACTTCGTGCAACTGGCTTACGTGGGTTCTGGGGAATCAAATCTGGGCCCTTGGGCTTCACAGGCAAGCACCTTAACCACTAAACCATGTCTCCAGTCCCTCAAGTGGACTTCTTAACTGGATGTGAAGGTCACAAAAATACAAATGAGCAAAGGTGTGAAGAAGCCAAGGTGTGTGGGCAGCACTTTGCCGGTGATGCTCCGGAGTTCAGCGCAGTCTCCCTGTGGGCGCCAACGCCCGCACTGCGTACCGAGCGGGTCCTCACACCCAGAACCGCCGCAGCTCCGGTCAAGACTGCTGCCCAGGATAGACTGCAGGCCCTTACTGTGCCTACAGAAAGTTTTTTGTTCTTCCAGAAAGAACGGTTTTATTACAGAAAATGGACATTTTAAGTATTTTCTTAGCAGCATTCTTCAGAATGTGTCAAATCTGGTTTATCTTTGAATTGTGTAAAATGTTTGATTTTTTTTTAAACTTGTTTGAGGGCTGGAGGGATGGCTTAGCAGTTAAGGTGTTTGGACCCACGTTCGATTCCCCAGAACCCATGTTAGCCAGATGCACAAGGGGGCACATGTGTCTGAAGTTTATTTGCAGTGGCTGGAGGCCCTGGCATGCCCATTTTCTCTCCCTTTCTCTGTGTTATAAATAAAAATAAAATATTAAAAAAAAACTGTTGTTTAAGTTTCATCCAGATCTCTATGTAATTATGCTTTGAGACCAGGACAGAATGGTCAACAATTTATAAAATGGTCCTTAGCATATCTTCTGCTACCACAGATATATGCAAAGCGACATTCTCCATACTGATGGTTGTAAAACCAAAATATTAATCAACTCTAGAAAACACTGAAGATGTTCTATGTCCCTCAGCATCAAATATTCAGCCAAAATTTAACTCTTTATGTAAGAAAACAAGCATCTCATTAGCAAGCAAATTTACTTCCATCTTTAATAAGTGGTAAAATTATATGCACATCAAAGAATTGTTTTAAAATAAAATTTCTTTGTCATTTCCTGTCAGCATATGTTCAATTTGTTTACTTGTTTTACACATATGTAAATTGGGTTGCATAAAATTTCCTTGGGCAAAAGAGGTGACGAGTGAGAAAGTTGCAGCAGTCCTAGTCTCTAGGCGCCAGGCCTGACGAGACAGACCCCGGCCCAGGCCGGTCCTCGCCGCCTTCTGCCGCCCTCCCGCCCGTCCTCTCGTGGTCACACGGCTCATGCCTCAAGCAGAAAGGATAAACTTAATGAGCCCAAGTGTCAGCACAATATAAATCGCAGCAAGGGGGAAACCAGCAGCAGCTTGATGCATGGCCGGGGATCTGGGAGAGGGATGCCCGCCATTGTCTGAGATTATGGATCACATCACAATCTAATAGCAATTTTTATTTAATCAATAATTTCCATGCTGAACAGACAGCCCAGTTACAGGGAATCGACAAACAGGTACTGATAGCGACAAGCCTGGTTATTAATCTTTCCTCGGCGGGCTTATCAGCCAAACTACTGTAGAAGGAGCCACCAAGATGGATTTCAGAAGCCACTCTCTTCCACCCCCGCCTTCTGTTCTTCCTCTCTCCCATACCGTTATATGTAATGTACCCTCCACAGTTATTTGCATAACCTGGGGCTTCAGTGGCATAAAAAGGCAGTTCACACAAGCAATTTCACAATCAGAGAGGAACTAGACCATTGCTCAGGGTTAGCCATTGCAGGCTAATAAATCATACTTTCTCTTTGAGTTGTCAATCGCCAAAAAAAAAACCTTTGTACAAGCACTGGCATCTGTAATTCCATAAAGCTTTTCATCTTGAAATAAGATGCTCTGGGCTGATAACAAGAATAATCCCTTCTTGATCAAGAAAAAAATAAAATCTGCATTTTACCAATTAAAGCTGCTGCCAGAAGCCAAATGGCTCGGGCCTGAGACTTCACTGAAGTTTATCTCCCCCAAACACAAGCAGGGACCCAGTGAGGCCATGTTTCCTTTGTGGCTCCCGCCGTGCTTACTGTGGAAACTGTGCCAAGAAAAGCTGGAGAACCCCGCGAAGTCACCAGGAAGACCCGCTCACGAGCCAGGGCACAGCCCTGCCCGCTCTGGATCACTCCCGAGAACACAAGAGCACAAGGCTGCGCCGAAGGAAGACCAAGTCCGTTAACGCCGGAGCGAGGGAACAGGCAGGGAGTGTCTTAGGGCTCTACACACTGGAGTCCTGCGGATGCTACAAAAGACATTCTCAGAGCTCATAAAAAGGAAACATGGCAAACCAATCAGGGAAAAAAAAATTAAAAATGGACAACAATAATCCCACGAACCCTTGTTGGCCCTAAAATACGTGGCTAGCATTGTATAGCACACTGCCATTTTCCAAAAATTATTCTCTCCTCTAAACCCTGAGTAACCACTTTTTAAGAAAGACAGTAGAATCTTCGGGTCCTTAAATAATGAGCCCAAGTTTGCACAAGTGAGAGACGAGTTCAATCCATGGAAAAAACCAACTGCTAGGTGTTCAGCCGGCCGCCCAGGAAGCTCCTCACCCCGTCTATATATCTGCAACAACCGTAGCAGCTGCATGTAACAGTAAATCACCTCCCAACAGTCTCCCAGGTCCTTAAAAGTCATGTTAAATAATTCCCACTTCAGCTTTCACGTATGGTCCTCCCTACCACATCCCTGCCATTTTCCATGTGTAGTATGCCCAGCTTCCAGGACTTTGTAAAGCTCAGCTCAAGGCCATTTTATCATCCCAAACCTTCAATACTCCTTACTCCATCTAGAACAGAAGTCAGGCTCCCAGCCCAGCAATCCCCTTCCACCTTCTCAGTCTCACTTCCTGCTGTCCTTTTCCTTCCATCAAGATGTTTTATCTAGGGCTGTAGAGATGGCCCAGCAGTTAAAGGTGCTTGCTTTCAAAGCATGTGGGCCCGGGTTCAGTGCCCCAGTACCACATAAAGCCAGACACACAAAGGAACACATGCATGTGGAGTTCATATGTGCTGCCAAGAGGCCCTGGCATGCTCCCTATCCTTGCAAGTGAATAAATTTTTTTTTTTAAAGAAAATACTTTTTAGTATTCAACCAAATGTATAAAATAAATCGTTCTACCCCAAGGGAGTGTCAAAGTATCCAACTTTTGATTACACTAGCCATATTCACAAATAAAATTCTTTGGCACTATTAACTCCTTTTTGTTATCTTCTCAACATAGATTACCCAATACCTTGCTACAACAGCCTCCCTATTTTAAACATCCACCCTCTACAAGACTTTTTTTTGTATCTCTTCCTCTACCCATATATCTTATTTCCCCATTTCCCTGATTATACATCTACACTACTTTAAACAGCTTGCCCTGAGAATTCCTCTTGCTCAAAGCATAGATATCAGACAGGTGTCTCAGGTTTTTCTCTTGAATGCTCACATCAACTCCCTAGATCTGACTCTATGCCTGCAATTTAGGCAGTAGCCACAAGGTGGTGGTAGTGTACTGCAGCAGGGAGGGCCAGCAGCCTACACAGCAAGTATTCACGACTTGTTTAATAAAACAAGCTTTAAATGTCATTTTTTTTCCATTCAATTTACTTCAGTTAATTAGCTCATTTTCCCACAGGTTCAGTTTTTCTTATGTTTGAGTAATATTTTCTATATAGAATTTCAGTTATACTATATTGTTTTACTCTCACAAAGTCAATAAAAAAACAACATGATAGGGCTGGAGAGATAACTTAGTGATTAAAGCACTTGCCTGCGAAGCCTAAGGACCCATGTTAGACTCTCCAGGTCCTGTGTAAGCCAGACCCACAGTGATGCAAGAGTGCAAGGTCGCACATGCTCACGAGGTGGCACATGCGTCTGCAGTTCAATTGAAGGGGCTGGAGACCCTGGCATGACAATTTCCCCCTCCCTTGCTCTTGCTCATAAAAATGTCAGTCTATTGGGCTTGCCTCAAAAAAAAAGAAAAAAAAAAAACAGGGCTGGAGAGATGGCTTAGCGGTTAAGCGCTTGTCTGTGAAGCCTAAGGACCCCGGTTCGAGGCTCGGTTCCCCAGGTCCCACATTAGCCAGATGCACAATTTGCAGAGGCTGGAAGCCCTGGCGCGCCCATTCTCTATCTCTCCCTCTATCTGTCTTTCTCTCTGTGTCTGTCACTCTCAAATAAATAAATAAATAAATAAAAATTTTTAAAAGAACACATGACAGTTCAGAATGTTCAGATTAAAAAGAAGGGATGTTGGGCTGGGAAGATGGCTCAGTGGTTAAAGCTGGCAAAGCAAGCCATGTGTTATGAAAGTAGAAGGGAGAGGGGCTGGAGAGATGGCTTAGTGGTTAAGCGTTTGCGTGTGAAGCCTAAGGCTTGATTCCCCAGGACCCACGTAAGACAGATGCACAAGGGGGCACATGCATCTGGAGTTCGTTTGCAGTGGCTGGAGGCCCTGATGCACCCATTCTCTCTCTCTGCCTCTTTCTGTCTGTCTGTCACTCTCAAATAAATAACTAATAATAATAACAAAAAGAAAGTCGAAGGGAGATAATGGAGGTGAAGGTTTAACCAGGGATGGGATGGTGTACAGAGAGAGTTCAATGTAAAGAGAGGGTCAAACAAAATAAGGACTCATGAAAAGTCATTGGGAAACCTACTCCTGTGTAAGCTAATTAAAACTATAATAATAGCAGGCTGGGAGATGGCTCAGGGAGAAACTGCTTGTCGTTCAAACATCCATAACTTACTGACCCTGGTGGGTGCGTGTGATCATGTGGCGGCGAGAGGACAAGGTTTTGGTTCAGTTCTTGTCCTCCTCCTCTACCTCATTTTTGATGAAGAGTATCTCATTGTTTACTATTGTGTGCAACCTTCTGGAAAATTCTCCCGTGTCCTCCGTACTGATACTAGAGGCCCACCATAGCTTCTGACTGGTACTTGGGGTTTGAGGATCTGAACTGGTGAGGGAGGGGAGGAGAGGACATATGAGGGGCAAGTGGGAATCAAAAGGAAAAATAAACAAACTGTTCTTGAAAATGGCAGAATGAATGATACCTAAATATCTGTGTGCTGACTAGAAATAAACTTAAGGAAAAGAAAATCACTTTCTGTTCCTGGAACTCTGTTTCATATCGAAAGCAGGAATATGGTCTTCAGCTCCTTTTACCATAATCTGAAAAGCTGAAGTCGGAATGACTTTGCTGGGTCTGACAAAAAACAAAACAAAACAAAACAAAACAAAAGTTCCAGGTTTTCCACCCAGAGAAGCGACTTACCTGGCTGGCTGTGGGTCTCGCTGAATCATACTGAGTGACTTCCCTTAGCAAGATGAGTTACAAAACTCAGCTCTACACCCCGGCTGAAACTAAGAAAAATTGGCGAAACAAGCCAGAGTGCTGTTTTCCTGATGAACCGGATACCAACACATGGGGGAAGGAGATCAACACAGAGAAAAATCAACTCCTACCAAATCAGAGAGCCAGAGCCCCAGAGGCCCCCAACACCTCATCACTGAAGCAGACCAAAAATGAACCCAACATGGCTCAGGGAAATTCTGCGGAAGAGGGGGCAGAAAGAATGTCAGAGCCACATGTTGGGTCATGATATACAGAGACATTTATCCTACCCATAACTGAGGGCTAATTCCACAATGCATGACCCATATACCTCAACAAGGAGGAGCCAAGGGGAGAGGAGGGGTCACAAATGAGCCTAATAATGGTACCAAACTGACTGTATTTGCTGAATACACAACTAATTAATAAAAAAATTTAAAAAATAAATAAATAAAAACTGAAAAAAATAAAATATTTTTAAATAAATAAGATATTGAAAAAAAAACTCAGCTCTACAAATACACACACAGGTATACCACACCCCATATTTACACACAGGCTCATATCACCCCACATCTACACAGGGGCTCACCCACCTGCATATTGACACACAGGCTCACCTTACCCCCCCATATGCACAGATTGAAGCACTCTTTTGCCAGAGACCTCTGGGTCTAGTCAGGACATATTTTCCTTTAATTTTATTTCTAAGATGTTTATTTATTTATTTATCTCTGAGGTGAGAGGACGGGCACTCCAGGGTTTCTTGCCATTGCAAACAAACTGCAGGTGCACGTGCCACTTTGTGCATCTGGCTTTACGTGGACACCTGGAAAATGAAGTCAGGCCAGCAGGCTTTGTCAGCAAGCCCCTCTAACCAATGGGCCACCTTCCCAGCCCACCATCCCTTCTTTGTAATCTGAACATTCTAACGTGTATTTGCCGGGGATTTCTAAAACCCTCGCTGCGCTGGGCTGGCTGGCTTCCCAGCACTTGCAGTCACGGGGCTTGCAAGCGCCGCGCACGCAGCCTGCTGAGGGTGAAAAGCTGTAAGCGCTGTAAACCCAGAGCTGGGTCCTGCAGGCCACGCAATGACCAGCTAGGCAAAAGGTGCCCACAAGTGCAACAGTGGCATCTCTGTTACAGAGGTAATGAATAGCACCCAGACTGCACGGTCCATATGGAAAGGAACTTACGTCTGATACTGAAAACCCAAAGCTAAAGCTGGGAAGGTCATATGCCCGAGGGGATTACTCGGCTGCATGGAAATATTTGTGCCCATCAAACTACCCTCTAAATACTTGTGTCTATACCTATATATTCGTGCTGTTCTCACATGTGGTTAGCAAAGTTTCTCTCTTCAGAAGGCATTTACTGCTGGAGAGACTCAAAACTTGTCACAGTGCTGAGAGTCAGTGTGCATCACTAAAATGAGGCATCTCAATGGCTCAGGGATTACAGTGGGAGACGTGATGGAAAGAAGTTAAGATCCAAAGGATGAGGAGGGCTGCGTGGACTGCGGTCTTCCTCACACAAAGTGTCATTGTAGGCGTGACCGCATAATAACTGTCTTACGTGGGCAAGACCTGCACAATGCTGGGACAATCAGCAGGTTGTCATGTGTACTGGAAGAGCAAACTAAAGAAAACATAACATTCAACTAGAAGAAGGGATAGCAGAAAAGAGGCAGGGGATTCAGCAGAATGGGGTAAATTTTTAAATAAAAGTTTCTTTTTTACAAAATCAGCCCTGTAAAAGGACTGGGGGGGGGGAGATTTTATCCCTCCTCCCCCAGGGGGCAGGTGAAGAATTTATCCCCTGGGGGGCAATTAACAATGTGAGGAGACAGTTTTGGTTGTGTAAGAGTGCTGCCAGCCTCAAGTAGCGGAGGCTTGGTGTATTTATTCAACATACTTAACAAGCAGGACAGTGTCACAACAGAGGATGGCCAGCCCACGGGCTGAGGGCCGGGGGTCTTCAGGGACCTCAGTGAGGAGGTTTACCAGAAGCGTGTCAAGACACCGGAATAAAGAGAGCACAAGGCTCCCAATCTCCACACAGCACAAGCAAGAGTAACCAAGGGACCCAGACACTGGCCCCCACGACCTCATTCTCAAAGTGTTAACCAGCTTTCATTTCCTGAGGCCGCCGCCGCTGCCGCAGAAACCCCAACCATGCCGGGGTACCCGGTGGCACCGCGCACCCACGCACAGCAGCCTCCAGACAGGCTCACATTGCTCCCCTTGGCAGAGTGACTCACTGACATCTACTGGGCGCCGTGCTCGGGTTAGCTAAGGCCACAGTAATCCCAGCCCTGTGCTGCTGCGGCTCCTCCTCCTGCAACGCACCCAGCCTTGCAGCGAGCGCAGCAGCCACAAAGACCTCCAGCACCCCAGCCTTGCAGCGAGCGCAGCAGCCACAAAGACCACCAGCACCCCAGCCTTGCAGCGAGCGCAGCAGCCACAAAGACCTCCAGCACCCCAGCCTTGCAGCGAGCGCAGCAGCCACAAAGACCTCCAGCACCCCAGCCTTGCAGCGAGCGCAGCAGCCACAAAGACCTCCAGCACCCCAGCCTTGCAGCGAGCGCAGCAGCCACAAAGACCTCCAGCACCCCAGCCTTGCAGCGAGCGCAGCAGCCACAAAGACCACCAGCTCCACTGGCCACTCCCTGCCACACTCAACCTTGCGAAAACCAGCGAGTGAAATGCGAGTCGGGGCGACCCTGGAGACCTCCTGTCCGTTTCTTAGGCTGCTGCGCGTGGTCTCTGCTTGGCCTCGGACATCAGGGACAGCACCTATTTTCATGGCTGTTTCACAATATGAGAAGTGAGAAAATTACGTACAAAAGGGTCAACTAGGTCCCAGGAGGTCATCCCAACAGTCAGGGCGGAGATGGGGTTGCCACTCAGAAATCCAGCTGGGCCTAGGGGATACTTGAGTGGTGGGCCGCACTGTCAGCCCTCGGGCCCAGGCTTGGGTACAATTGCAGGGGCACGATTTCCACAGGCGCACTTCACCCAGTAACCTCACAAAAAAAAAAAAAAAAAAAGCCTGCAGAGGCTTTGAAACTTGTGGTTCTTGATCTGTAGTTCACATGACAAGCTTCCAAATAATTGTAACTAAACTAATTAGCAAGCCCATGTTGAAAGGCAATGGTTAAAATCTCCATTCATCTGAGGGTTTTGAATACATCATTCTGCAAATACACAGGGCACCTAACACCTCTTAAACCCAATTGTCTTCTATAAAGATGTACATTACATTAGCAAAGGGATCAAAATTAAGTTCAAAAAACATTTAACACGAAAATTTAGGATGACGGTAACATTTTTTTTTCATATTCAAACTCTACCTTGTGTTTGTATAGATATAGCGATTGCTCCCAAATCAGCCATGCTTTCTTTACATCTAAATCTCTATGATATCACAAAGGAAGCCCCTCTTTTTTTATGCTCCCAATGCATGGAATTTCCAAATGGCTGCAAAGGTGATTTTAACAGTATTGTTTGGATCAAGAGAACTTCAGTATGCTTTCAGAGATCAGAATGTGCAGCATATGAAAGGATTTAAACTCCACATACGTGGTTAATCACTCCACCAAAGGGGAATTTTTGACACCATGCTTAAAAGATACAAATGGAGGGTTACATCAGCCTAAATGCCACCCAGCTGCAATTGAGTGGAAATGCACGGCACATTCCCCACTGCTTAGCACTACAGGAAGAAAGCACTGAACCCCCCTGCAGCAGCCAAGGAACCATGGTCCTGAGTCACCCAAGGCACCATGGTCCTGAGTCACGCCACTGGGCACAGGGCTGAAGAGTAACAGTGGTAAAGAATGACGAATTTCTGAGGACGGCTGGGGAAGAATGCTTATGTGTTATGCACTGCTCAGAGAGTGCAGAGCTAATGGGTACAAACTGCGGGGATACAGAAACAAGCGACGCCCTGTTTTCCCTCCCTTGCTCTCAGCCGTGCTGTTTCCAAGCACAGCAGCCACCCCGCCGCGGCTGCTCGGAGACACTCTCACCTTCTCAGCATCTATTTCCTTCTTTCTTTTGATAAAGCCTCCAATACTTTGGTGGAGACATGATGACATTCAGCCGTAAACACACAGGGTTGGGAGAACATGTGATGACCCACGTGCCTCATGCTGGGCCGACTGCGTGGTCCTCAGTCTCCAGAGACTCAGAAACGGACCTTTCTTCTGGGACAAAGTCCGAGTGGGAGGGAAACGGGCTTCAGCGCGCTCAGAACACAGGGCTGCCCTTTTGCATTGGCACGAGTCAAGCCGAGTCACATACGGAAGAGCACAGCAAACACTGATGCCGCGTGCTTTCCACATTTAGGATTTGAGTCCTGTGTACTAGGATGCACGGAGCAAGAGCCAGACCAACCTTGAGTTGAAGCACATACGGACCTTCAGCTTGCGGGGAAATGTTCAGATCTGTGTCCCTCATAAGTCAGGAAAAGAGAAAAGGCGGATCGTGACAGGTCAATAAGGAAAGCAAGTTTGGAGGGGGCAAGGTAAGCTATAGACTGAATGAAGCTTCAGCAATGAAACTCAGGAAGAAAACACTCAAGGCAATACCAAGAGGCTCTTTTCCTGCAAGAGGGGGGACCTGTAAACAAACCAGTGAACCCAGGCGAGATGTCTGTGGCAAGCAGGTGGGAGACACCGTGTGAACCAGGGCACAGTGGCACGCCCAGCTGCTGGCCCCGGGAGAGCTCCTTGTCCCCACGGCTAAGCCAGGGAAAACGGGCAAAGCCGGGGAGAGCTGCAGCCCACACGCACTGGCCTTGCAGAACCAGAAGCAGCTGAGGTCCATGGCGGGCAACAGCTCACCAACTTCCCTGTCCTACCCCAGCACGACTGGGTCAAGCGCAGGAAGCCCAGAGGATGGCACAGACTTCTCCACAGGGGAGGTGAGACAGAATTCCACTCCAAAAGTTAAGTGGCTGGTATGACGTTTGCACAGTGGGCATGTTTGGTAGCACAGGTCACTCTCGCAGTTAATAGAATATTCTGGGAATAGTAAACAGAGGCAGACCCAGGCAACATGTTCTCCTAGACTCTGATGAAACTTCTGACCTAAGCACTAAAGTATAGAGCTGAGGGCTGGAGAGATGGCTTAGCGGTTAAGCACTTGCCTGTGAAGCCTGAGGACCCCGGTTCAAGGCTCAATTCCCCAGGTCCCACGTTAGCCAGATGCACAAGGGGGCGCACGCGTCTGGAGTTCGTTTGCAGTGGCTGGAGGCCCTAGAGCGGCCATTCTCTCTCTCTCCCTCTCTCTTTCTCTCTGTCTGTTACTCTTAACTAAATTAAAAATTAAAAAAAAATAGAGTTGATAGGGCTGGAGAGACGCCTTACCAGTTAAGGCATTTGCCTGCACAGCCAAAGGATCCTGGTTCAATTTCCCAAGACCCAATAAGCCAGATGCATCTGGAGTTTGTTTGCAGTTACTGGAGGCCCTGTGTGCCCATTCTCTCTCTCTCACCCTCTCAAATAAATAAATAAAAATTTAAAAAATATTTTTAAAAAAGAATAGAGTTGGTAAAAAGAAAAACAAAAAGTTCAAGCAATGAAGTAATCCGATCCATAAACTTCAATGTATTAAAAATATGAAAAGCCAGCTGGGCGTGCTGGTGCACATCTTTAATCCCAGCAGTGGGGAGGCAAAGGTAGGAGGATTTCTGTGAGTTTGAAGCCACCCTGAGTTTACATAGTGGATTCCAGGTCAGCCTGGGCTAGAGCCAGATCCTGCCTTGAAAAACAAAACAAAACAAAAAAAAAAAAAAAAGAAAGAAAGAAAGGAGAAAACATGTAACGCTATACAATCAACAAATGGCAGGAATTCACAGCCTTTCAGGAATATCTCTGAACATAAATGGTCACAATTCCTCAGTGAAAAGACATATAAACTGAATGAATTAAAAGACAGGACCTTTGTATTTGTTGCCTCCAGGAAACACGCCATCTGATCATAAAAAACAGACATACTAGCTTAGGTGAAAGGAAAAGGCATGAAATTTGTGGCATAAAGTGAATGGAGCAAAGAAACAAGATAAAACTAAGAAGCAGATGGATGAGATAAGGAAAGTTCCTCTATTACAATCCTGAACACTGGCACACCAAACATGGGTACACCCAATGTCTTCATAAAACAAGCACCACTAGATATAAAGTCATGGTTTAACATCAGCATAATTGTAGTTGGTGACTTCAACACTCTACCTTCACCAACTGACAGGTCATCCCAGCAAAAAAACAAAAAGAAACAAACACCCGGATTATATGATATCATTGATCAAATTGACTTAACAGACATTTCATCCAAATACTACAGAATACATATTGTTTTGATGCCTATGGAACGTTCTCTAAAATACATCATGTGTTAGGACATAAAACAAATCTCAAAAAGTGTAGGAAAATTAAAATAATTCCTTCTATTCTATCTGAGCACAATAGAGTAAAACTATAAATCAATAGCAAGAAAAACCTCACGGGGATTAAACAACTACTAAATTATAAACAGGTCTTTGAATAAATGAAGAAGAAAATTTAAAAATTCAAGATGTCAGGGCTGGAGAGATGGCTTAGTGGTTAAAGCATTTGCCTGTGAAGCCTAAGAACTCATGTTCAAATCTCCATGTCCCAGGTAGCCAGATACACAGTGACGTGAGTGTGCAATGTCACAAATGCACATAAAGGGGTGCTTGTGTCTGTGTGTCTGGAATCTGTTCACAGAGGCTGGAAGCCCTGGCATGCCCATTCTCTCTCTCTCTCTCAAAATAAATACTAAAAAATTCAAGGAACCAAATGATAATGAAAACACAACAAACCAAAGCATATGGAAAATAATTAGAACAGTCTTAAGAGGGAAATTTATAGTTCTCAGTGCTTACATTATCAGAAAGATATAAATAACTTAATGATACACTTTGGAGAAACAAGAACAAGCTAAAATTAGCAGATGGAAAGAAATAATTAAGATTGGGGTAGAAAGAAAAGAAATCAATACCAAGAATCAATAAAACAAAGGGCTGGATTTTTTGAGAGAATAAGCAAGATCAATAAACCCTGGGCAAAGCTCACTGAAACAAGGACAAAGAAGACTCAAATAAATGACACTAGAGGTCAAAAGTGAGCAATAGGGCTGGAGAGATGGCTTAGCAGCTAGGGTGCTTGCCTGCAAAGCCAAAGGACCTAGGTTCAATTCCCTAGGACCCGCATAAGCCAGATGCACAAGGTGGCGCCTGAGTCTGGAGTTCGTTTGTAGTGGCTGGAAGACCTGGCACGCCCATTCCCTCTACATACCTGCCTCTTTATCTCTCTCTATCTCTTTCAAATAGATAAATAATTAATAAGCTCCTTTTTTTTTTTTTTTTTTTTGAGGAAGGGTCTTGCTCTGGTACAGGCTGACCTGAAATTAACTATGTAGTCTCAGGGTGGCCTCGAACTCTCAGTGATCCTCCTACCTCTGCCTCACAAGTGCTGGGATTAAAGGTGTGTGCCACCATGCCCGGCTATAGAAAGCTCTTTTTTAAAAAAAAAAATGTGAGCAAGATAGACAATACATGTCTGGGAATCACTAAGTTGACCTCAAAGCACTCACTTGTCTACATTGCAAAATTTAAAAGAAACGGGTAAATTTCTAGATGGTAACCCAACAAAATTAATCAAGATGAGACAAATCACTGCAGCGTCTATAAGACCCAAGCAGTAATATTAACAAACATTACAGACCAGTTCTGCTGATGAGCATAGATGCAAACATTTTCAACAAATTACTTGCAAAACAAATATAGGGCCACATAAAAATGTCCATTCAGCATGACCAAGTGGATTTTATTTCAGAAATACAGGGAAGGTTCAATATAGGCAAATCAGTACATATAATATACTGCATAAATGGACTCGAGGACAAAATCATGTGATCATCTCAATAGATGCTGAAGAGGTTTGTGACAAAATCCAACGTTTTTTCATGATAAAGGACCTGAAGAAACTGGCAAGGGAAACTGTATCTCAACATAGCAAAGGTTAAATGCAGGTGTATAGTTGACATCATAGACAGAGAAAAACTCAAGGCACTTCTGCTAAAATCAGAACAAGACAAGAGTGTTCCCTTTCTCCACTCCTACTCAATACAGCACTAAAAGTCTTAGAGAAATACGGCAAGAGGAGCAAATAAAGTAACATAAACCGGAAAGAAAGAAGTCAACGGGTCCTATTTACAGATGATGCGATTCCATACTTAAGAGACACTGAACACTACCCGATGACTTTTAGAGCTGAACGCTCCAGCAAAGTGGCAGGACACAACATTAACAAACAAAAATTCATAGCTTTCTGGGGCTGGAGAGATGGCTTGGTGGTTAAGCGCTTGCCTGTGAAGCCTAAGGACCCTGGTTCGAGGCTCAATTCCCCAGGACCCAGTAAACCAGATGCATAAGGGGTGCATGTGTCTGGAGTTCCTCTGCAGCGGGTGGAGGCCCCGGTGTGCCAATTCTCTATCTATCTGCCTCTTTCTCTCTCTCTGTCTGCTGCTCTCAAATAAATAAAAAATAATAATTTTTAAAAATTAATAGCTTTCTTACATACCAATGGCAAACATACAGACACAGGATTAAGGAAACGTCATTCCCAATTGCACCAAAAAGATAGGAAACCTTGTAGTAAACCTAACCAAGGAAGTGAAAGACTTCTGCAGTGAAAATGTAAAGACAGTCAAGAGAAAAACTGGAGACCTGGTTTACGGAAAGACGTCCCTTTCTGCCTAGGACTGTGGTTGCTCAGGAAATCAGGCCATCATTTGGCAAACGGGACCTCATGAAATTAAAGAGCTTCCGTACAGCACAGGAAAACCACTAACCTAGCAAAATGGCGGCCTGTAGAAGGAGAGAAAAATCTTTGCCACCTATCTATCTGGCAGAGGATTATTATTTAGAATATACAAATAACTCAAAAACCTGAACTCAAGAAAATAAACCAAATTTTAAAAAATGGCCTATAGAATTTAACAGAGTTTTTTATTTCAAATTTTTATTATTAACAGAGATTCTTAAATGAATAAATACATATGACAAAAAATATTTGAAATATTTTCTATTCTTATCAATCAGGAAAAGGCAAATTAAAACTACTTCAAGATTCCATCTTGTATCAGGGGGAATGGCCACTATTAAGACAGCAAATATAAACAAATGCTGGCAAGTGTGGAGAAAGGAGACACTGATAGTGGGAATGTAAACCTGGTATAGCTGCTATAAAATTAGAGTCTAAAGAAGGGAGAGGTATGCTTGCAGTATGGTCCTCCATTTTTAACCTGTCCATACACCCATGGGCGAGGGAGGTCATGGGCTCTAGGGGGAAACTTAGTATTTTCTTTGGCTAAATGGGCATGTTTTGCCCAGCAAACTGCCCTCTCAATATGTGTATGCCATAGATTAGTGTTACTCTCAGCTTTGGATAGAGAAGAATCTTTTTGTAGAGGGCCATGGTGAGTGCAGAGACTTGTAACTGGTCAAAGTGCTGACAGTAAGTGACTGTTGAGTGCTCATCCCCAAACGAGACATCCGTGTCACCCCTCCAGGACGCAGGGAGCTTGGGAGAAGGCACACAAAAATCTAAAAGCTGGCGGATGCGGAGGAGCGTCGAGGCGTATTGGACATAACACGGTCACTGTGCTTGTGAACTCACAGCAGCTGTGGCTACCTGCCTATGACTGGGCCCTTCAGTATCTGCTCATGGTGAGGAGAGGCCCCGGTCTTCCCTGAAGAGCTACCAGCAGTGACGCTTGCTGGGAAATGGGGAGATACTGTCTTCAGTGGTGTAGCCATTTTCTGAAAGCAACACCCCGCCCATGCTCATTCAAACAATCCTAATTCATCTCCCTGGGGGCCAAAATTAAAAGGAAAAGATGCAGTTCATTTGCAGTGTCTGGAGGCCCTGGTGTGTCCATTCTCTTTCTGCTTACCAATAAATAAATATATTTTTAATTAAAAAAAGAAAGTGTTCAGCAGGAAGGGAAGGGGACAAGAGAAGATCATACACAGTAGGTAAATATGATCAAAATGTATTTTATGCATGTGTGAAATTGTCAAAAATTTATTTAAAATGAGATGAAATCTTAATAAAATGTACTTGCAATGAACTTTCTACTATGTAATACTTTTTTTAAGTACTTTATTTATGAAAGAGAGAGAATGGGCAAGGCCCTCTTGCACTGCAGACGAGTGCCACTTTGTATGCCTGGCTTTGGGCGGGTACTGAGAAACTGAGCTCGGGCTGCAGGTGCCTTTAGACGCTGGGCCACCGCCACAGCCCTCCTTTTGCATTTTTAATTTTTTTTTGTTTGTTTATTTATTTGAGAGCGACAGACACAGAGAGAAAGACGGGGGTAGGGAGAGAGAGAGAGAGAGAGAGAGAGAGAGAGAGAGAGAGAGAGAATGGGCGCGCCAGGGCTTCCAGCCACTGCAAACTAACTCCAGACGCGTGTGCCCCCTTGTGCATCTGGCTAACGTGGGTCCTGGGGAATCGAGCCTCGAACTGGGGTCCTTCGATTCACAGGCAAGCACTTAACCGCTAAGCCATCTCTCCAGCCCTCCTTTTGCATTTTTGTTGCCTTCTATTTTACATAAATCCAAGAAAGGAGCAAAGTCTAACAAAAGCCTGGTTATCCAAGATGCCAAAGTATTTCTCTAGCTCTGGTCATAGAAGTAAATCTATGGCCAATTTGATACAGAGCAACTAGGCCCAGTCATGATGCTCTTGCTGGAGAGAAAGACACTTCAGCGTCCTCGAGCGAGAGCCCCACGCAGCAGACCCAGAGCCAGCCTCTGCGAGGGGACGGGGCTGGCGGCACGGGGGGGGGGGGGGGGGGGGGGGGGGGGGGAAAGGGAGCGTATGGCAAGCCTAGGCTCCTCGCTCAGACAGAGCTGGCGAAGTCTCTTCTCAGGAGAAAATGGAGTACGTTATGCTGGAAATGAGACTGCCTGGCAGGCAGAGCGCGGGCCCTAATTTTCTCCCTCAACTTTGTGATTTGCTAATGTGAAACACATGTCTCCCTTTTGCACCAAGTTCAAGGAACTCTGGAATTCCAACCGTGCAGCTCAGCGACTGAACCAGAACAAGGGAGAACTTGTCAGGATTTAAGAGCTTTCAGCAAAGCCCTTCAATTGCAGCCAGCACCCTATTCCACAGAAGGATATCAATTATAGATAGTGACTTGCTTTAGCAGGCAGTCGCGACTGTCAGACACTAGATAGACAACCATGAAGAATCATGAATCTTTCCATTAACTGTAAGGGGGTGGGGGGACGGGTCATGGCTATAAATAAGGCAGAGCATCGCAATGGCTTAACACCTTGCTGCTTGTCGTACGTGGCAGGAAAATCCAACCAATTCCTTCCCAGAAAGCCACAGGAACTGAGATGGTTAACGCTTCCTCTGGTCCCTAAAAATGTGGGCCTTCTAAGTAGTATTTATTCCATCTGCCACCAAAGTAATTAGGTAGACTTGAAGAAGCTATTTCTTCAATCAAGAAAATATAAAGCACCTATTCGGCACCAGGCCACCACTAACGCTACCAGCTACGCTCATGAGCAGCAAGGTATATTTGTGTTGAGCAATGTAAAAATCAATTTAAATGCGAAAGTTTGGCATTTTCACTTCAGATGGGATATGAGTGGCATGAACCTGCGTTTTTATTTTGCTGCAAATTCTAACTTGTAATTCACTAAGTCTGTTTACTGGTAGGATTGAGTGCTGACTAAAATTAGTATCATGAAGGTAAGGCACTGTTTCTGTTCTCATCCCAACTGGATCCACTTTGCTCTCATTTCAAATTTTAAAAAATCCAGTGCATAGGTGGACATTCCTAATTTTAAAGATATTTCTCTTAAAGCACTAAATATAATAGTGACTGAGGTAGCAGTTTAGCCAGCCCTTCCTTTCCAGAAAAAGGACTCTGAGGACCTTCTGCCACTGAGACTAAATACAATTCAATATAAATTCCTGTGATGTTCGCTGACTTTAAAGCCTTCAATATCACTGAGGCAGTGAAAAGTTAAGTTGTTAGTGCAAACTGGACCTCTCATTAGGAGCCCAGCTCATTTTCAGTGTAAATGAAGAGTAATCTCCCATTTCATTACTCGTTTGATAATGCTGGCACATTCCTGCTTTCCTGGGAAAATATAATGATTAATCCTCCACAAAAGGCACAAGCTTCTCTTTGAGAATATTTCCTCATATTTAAAAAAAAAATCCCAATTTTCTCCCCTCTTTGCATTACAATTTGTTTGTGGTTCCCATTAAAACATTTAGAAAGAGTAAAGGGTTGTTAAGTCAGACTTGGTTTAAAAATAATAATTGAATCAAATTAAAGAGAAAAACATTAAATTGTGTTCATGGAAAAATCTGGAAATATACTCTAATTACAAACACTTCACTTAGTTTAATGCTCTGTGCAGGAATCTGTAATTCCTCCTATACAGTTACAAAGAAGTGATTAAGAAAGCAATGGGGGTGGGGCCCTGTTGCATAACTTGGTATGTATTATTTAACACTGCACTGCAACTGTGCTGTGGACACAGAGCGGGCTAAGCCTTAAATATCAAGAGCTCATACAGCCTAGGGGGGAAAATACTAATTTCAGTCAGAGCTCAATTCCGTTAGTAAGCAAGATAACTGAAAGGCAAGTTAGAATTGGGAGCAACATAAAAACACAGGTTTATGTCACTTGCAACCCCACCTAAAGTGGAAATACCAAATTCGTGCATTTTATGATCTTAGTGTTTAATCAAAATGGAAGAGGGTTACAAAACATAGTTACTAGGAAAGAATGGATGAGCATCAGCGTCTCTTGCATGCATGCACACATAAAAGCGAGAAGCAATCACAACAAACTCTGCTCTGTCAGTTTGCATCATATTAAGGGCATAAGAAATGGTGATACTCGGTGGAATTGTCTAATGCTTTCACAGGACCCTGTGTTTCTGTCGAGAAGTCGTCTGCGCCTGGGTCTTTGTATCCCCCATGTTCAAAGAACTCTAAATGCCCTCCCCGTCATTTGTTCTTGGTACCGCTCACTGGGGACATTCCACTGGCCTTAGAGGCTATGCCAAGCACCATGATGCCCTGGCCAGGCAGACATGGGAGGCTGTGGGCACCCAGCATTATCTGAAATCACACAGGGCACCGAGGAGAAGACATCTGGACCTGATTAAGTAACAGAAGGTGTAACTTTCAATCTGACCACCTTGTGGTTTTCAAAAACATGCATCATTAAACACATAAAGTTTTTCCATGAAACTGTTACCCCTGCAATGACTGGCCTCAAGTCAAAAATTGTGTTAACTGCCACAGAAAGTACTAATTACTGAATAC
This sequence comes from Jaculus jaculus, assembly GCF_020740685.1. Lineage (NCBI taxonomy): Eukaryota > Metazoa > Chordata > Mammalia > Rodentia > Dipodidae > Jaculus > Jaculus jaculus. The sequence continues at coordinate 4,710,514 of NC_059117.1, forward strand.
AATAACAGGAAGGCCATTTAGGCTTTGAGGTCTGCAAAAGGAGAACATGACACAGCCCCCACCTACATTTCTACCATTCTTTCTACTGTTACTGGGTCTGGGGAGGGGAATCAAACTTGGTTAAAAGGTTAATAATAATTCATGTCCAGCTTACTATTACTCAATAACCATCAAAGTCGCTAACCCAAAATAGTGTTTTCTGCCTTACCGGATCAGAGTCATTACACTCTCTATTGAAGATTTTATTGAATTTTACACGAAGCTTTAGCTGACTGAACAGGTCATGCACCATGTCTCAGAGTTTTCTTTATTCTCACAAAGTCATACAGCCCTCTCCAGTTTACAGCGCTGCCAGCTAAGAAACCTGACTCGATGCAGGTCAAAGCAGCTGACCTCCTGCAGAGGTCACATAGTTGGGAGGCCTGGTTGGGAGTGCAGGTCACTCACGTGCACAAGCTGATCCTGGGTGTCGAACTCTCTCGTGCAGCCTTCCCAGCGGCAGTTTGTCTCATAGATGACTTCAGGCTCCTGCTTGCTTTCGTCTTTGTCCCCTTCCTCCTTGACCAGGGTTGTTCCTTCCGGCTGTTCCTGCAGGGTGTTGGGGGCAAATGGGGAAAATCAGACAGTGGGAAAGAAGAAAGAAGAAACCTGATACATGTGTCTTCCTCCAAACGCAAATTTCTCAGACAAGCTGAGGAGAGCCCGGCTCTACCCGCTGGGCACCGTGCACTGAGGAAGTGCAATGTTTGGAATAATCTGTATTTTTTCGGATTTCCCAAATACACCTTATGAGGCGGTTTTAACTTGTGATGCAAGAAAGCAAGCCAAATCAAAACAAAGGCCAAGTTGAAGCTCAACTTGCTGTCCTGACGTTGTTAAAACCAAACTGACATCTTGAAAAAAACAAACAAACAAACATATAACCAAGACACACACACACACACAAAAAAAGCAGGGCTGGAGGGATGGCTTAGCAGTTAAGGTGTTTGCCTGCAAAGCCAAAGGACCCAGGTTCAATTCCCCAGGACCCACATTAGCCAGATGCGCAAGGGGGCGCACGTGTCTGGAGTTCATTTGCAATGGCTGGAGGCCCTGGCGTGTCCATTCTCTCTCTCTCTCCCTTTCCCCATCTTTCTATGTCAAATAAATAAATAAATAGATATCTTAAAAAAACCACAAATGCAAAATAAAACCCATAGGGGAGCAACTCTTTTCCCAAAGCCTAGGCATCCTATTCTGTTTAGCTGCTCTTATTCTCTGCAGTGAATCAGTTTAAAGGGCCCATTTCATAGCTTGGGGAAATGGCTTAAGAGTCGTTGAGCTCTGTCCCTGATGCTGGAGGCAGAGCAAGGTGTGTTGTGAAGCGCTTTTTTAAGTGGTTGTGCTTTCTTGGTCCAGCCTCTGGTCTTCAAGGAGATGGCCGTGGTTTAAGGCAAATGAGCCCAGCACCTGGTTCTCTAGGGCACAGTCTTCTCTTGCCTTCTAGGACAAGTACAGCAAGTGCAGTCCAGAATGCCTTGAAAGTTCTGGAAATAGCTAGGTGTGTCGATTTGAGTCCTGATCTAGGGCTGGACGACACAAACCTTGCGCTATGGTCTCATCGCGAAGTTGCCGTCTGGCAATCTGGGAACGGAGGGTTTCCCACGCTCCAGCCACCAACCTCCTCCGGCCTCCAACGTTCCCACTGCCTGGGAGATCTGGGCTCAGGCAGCCTAAGGTTTGGGATCAAGCTGACTGGTGACAGCAAGGTTCAGATTCGCTGGACATTCAGACTCTCTTTTTGCTCTGATCTGGAGGAAGTAACATTCGCTGAGCTTCTTGTCATGTCTGACCCGGGAATGTACGAGATGGCCATCGGGTTAAAACCGACATATTACGTTCTTCACTGGAACCAGACTTAAGTGACTCAAGGCACAGTCCAGCGTCTAAAGGTTAGCTATGGCTTGATTCCTTATGACTATCTAGTCAGGCGGAAAATAACAAAATAAGGGAAAAAAAACCAAAAAACAGGAAAAAAAGGAAATGATCAATGAAAGAGATTCTGCCTCAGCCTAAATTTGGGTTCAATAACTCAGGCCCAAGGTCAGGGATACGGACTGAAGCGTGGTCACATCTGTGGTCTGTGATGAACGAAGCCACCTGTGAGCACATGAGCAGCAAGGACCTGAGCTTCGGAGTGCCCCCGCTGTGAAGGGCACGTGTCTCTGTGTGTTCCGGCTTCCCAGTTAGCACGCCTCCCTGATTAGCCTACATCGAGGACGTGGAGTGCGGCCAAGGCCAGAGTGCAATGGATAAGAAAGTGTCAGTCCAAGGAGGGAGGGTAGCAGCTCAAAGACAGCAGTCGGGAAGGGCAGGGGGTGTGTGTGCAGCCCGGGCTCCCTACCTGCTGGCCCCGAGCCCCTGGGCTCGGGAGGTCTTCATCCGGCTTGATCTTGGACCGCTTGTTGTGCATTGGGTCCCCAGTGCTGCTCACTGCAGACTCACTCGTGGGCTTGTTCTGCTGGTCACATTGCAAGGCCAGAGACAGACGTTAGATTTCGATCAACAAACTGGGCTCATAAGTAAAACCTACAACCACAGACAAACAAGCTCATTTGGCCACAATGCAACGGCTCAGACTAAGTCGGTCAGTGTGGTAGGAATGGCCAGATGACCACCTTCACCAGGCAGCCCTCCATGCCCAGTGCAGGCATATAGAGTGCCTGTGCCTTCTAAAGTCTCACCAAGTGAGGACCCTGCTTTCTAATGAGCATGTGTTAAAAATGGAGTTAAGAGTTTATGTGAGAGAGCATCACAAATCATTTGTCAAGTCTCACTTCTTCAAACTGTATGAAGGTAGGGAAAAAATGGAGGGACTGGCCGTTTTGTGTTCACTGTGGAGTATCCCATGGTGCTTGGTGGTGGGGAAGGGAGGCAATGGTGGGCGATGGAAAAAAAAAAATAAATTCACACTGTCTACCTAAAATGCACGTGGTTCATAGGTGGCAGCAGGGTGGACTGGGGCCTTATCCCGCAGCTTGCTTTTGACCCCTGAGCAAATGGTTCTGGGGAGACACTCAGGACTCGGCACTTCCGTGGAGAAAGAGAGAGAATGGAGCCACGACTCTCAGGCACTCCCGCCGCTGAGCAGCACGGCGAGCTGCCCCTCTCACCTGTGACGACTCGGAGGGGCCCGAGCTGACCTGGACGGGGTTCAGAACCGCGGGGATCCCTGGAATAGGCCTCTGGGTAGGAAAAGTTGGGGCCGGGTGGATGAGCGGAGGGCTGTGTCCAAAGGCGGAGCCTAAGCTTTGCTGCCGGCTTAGGATCTGTTGATGCATATGGAGAGAGACGGGCGCAGAGGGGTAGGTGAAGCCCAGAGCAGGGCTGGCGGGGGGCGGGCAAAGACAGACAAGCATTACTTACACTGACCGGACAGTCTTTGTAATATATAATAATACGACAAACTTAGAACGGCTGCGGCTTTGTAACTCTAATATAACTGCCCCCAAATCACACCAACTGTTTACAGGAGAAACGGTTATTGCCAAATATCTCAAACCTTCTAGAGCAAGCAGACAACTAAAAGAAGTTATGTACCTAGCAGCCCGAACGTAAGAGTCTGCAAAACAGAAACAAAGGGTGCCAGCTCAATAGTGACTCTTTATTGCAATAACAGAGTTTACTTAAGAAAGAGAGTGGTGGCCACACGCTCTACAGCAGGTTCATGGGCTCCTGATTCCCAGGCCCACGCACCAAGCAGCTCCTTTAATCTTAGCTCACACTGAGCACTTTCATATGTCTCCAGATCTTATTACAAGAGGAAAGAAAATCAATTGGTTAAATGTGTTTTGAACACCATGCTTGTCATATCACTCATTTGTTTGTAAAGATGGAGAGCTTGGTTCATCCAGAATGCCACCTAAAGAATTTCCATCAGGGCCGTCTGGTTACAGAAGCTGATGGATTAACCTCTCCCCACTGAAATCGGTGATCAATGGGTTTCCATGGAGGAATATTCCAGCGGGAGAGCACAGCTCCCATCCCCAGCTAAACACTATTAGACGTCTATTAGAGCCCATTATGCATGCTAATGCCTGTCAACCGCTTTATTATGTGGCAGTATTTCCCAGGCTACAATCAGTTCCCAGGAAGTGTTACTGTTACCTCAAGATATGCCTACCAGTAGGCAGTGGATGCATTGTTCCTTGTGTTACTGTAGTTAAGGGTCAAATCCTCTTAAGAGAATCAAGGACTCTTGATTACTCTACCAATGGCTTAAAATTCATGGAAAACTAATAATTGTACTCATGGAAAATTCTTTTTTTTAAAAAAATAATCTGTTAAATAAATTTACACACACACACATTCCTACCCTATTGGGTAACAGGATAGGAGGTTTCATAAAGTTAAAAGTAGAACTTCTGGAAATATCCAATCTAGTGGGTTAATTACTATTGCTGCTAAGCGCATTAACTGAGAATAAAATAATTACAGTAACAAAACTCAAACCATTTCAACAATGTTAAGTCATTCCAGAGATACACTGTGTTCATTAATGTGACTCTCCATTTTTGTCTATTTGACTATAACCCACAAAAGGTGGCTTCAATGGGATTATGTTACTATTATCCCTAGAGAGCCTTCTGTTACACTAGCTCGCCCATTTAAGGCTGAATAGCATTAAGAATCCCCTAAGAGAATTCCACTGGGCTTGAAGGAACGCTTCTCTCGTTCTGCATTGTAATTTCTTCAAAGAGGACAAGGGGAAACATGGTGAAAACAGTCATCACCCGCAGCAAGTCAGGAGAAATCAGCAATAATACTCGGTTTCTACAGTGCCATGGTTTCTGCCAGCCATTCTGAAAGCAGCCATGAGTGATTACGGCACGACTTACCTACGGTAGCCGTGTGGATGATTGATAGGGCATTAATCAAAAGATGCATATCTGCCTCAGAATTTGTTCACAAGCTTTCTTCTAATAGCTGGTTTCATGTTCACTGAGCTCTATGCCAGTTCGTCCAATTTATTTTTCAGTGTACAAGCCATTTATCAAAAAAAAACTCCATGATTTAACAACTCCCCTCCTTTGAGTAAATGGACATTACTAAGTACAACTACCATTTTCACTAATTAAAATAAGACAAAAACAAAAATCAAAAGACCCCTTACTTCATGTATACTTGTATCATGCACTCTCTGGGTGAACCTGCGTATGCCTTTTCAGTGTCTCTGAACTATCCGGCAGGCTTAGGAGGGAGGGTATAGGTCATGGTCATTTCTAATTGTGGAAGAAATAGATGTGGAGCACGGAAAGCGAGCACCTGCTTAGGGATCAGATCATTAAAGAAAACGCTTCACAGGGCAGAAAACATCTTTGGTTTTATACATAAGCAATTCACAGATGTCAAATGCTGAATGGAATAGGGATGGTTTTTCTAAGATACTGGAGCCAAAGTGAATCATGACTTAGCATTCTCACGAAAGTTCCTTAGGGCCGCCGTCCTCCTTGTCCCTAAAGCATACAGGGAGACTTTAGGAAGATTTTCCTGGAGAATCAAACCTGGGTCCTTAGGCTTTGCAAGCATGCGCCTTAACTGCTAAGCCATATCTCCAGAAGCCCCTTTTTAAAGTAACTTATTTATTTATTTGCAAGGAAAGAGAGGACAGAGGGGGATGGAGCAACATTGAATATGGGTGTACCAGGGCTGCTTGCCATACTGCAAATGAACTCCAGATGCATGTACCACTTTTTTGACACTGCAAATGGACTCCAGGTGCATTCAGCACTTTGCACACCTGGCTTTACGATGGTGCTGGGGAACTGAACTTGGGCCATCAGTCTTTGAAAGCAAGTGCTTTAAGCACTGATAAATCTTTCCATCCCACTTTTTTTCTTAAAAAAAAAAAAACATTTTATTTATTTTAGACACAGAGAGAGCAAGCTGTGTGAGAGAGAGACAGTGAGTGTGGCTATACCAAGGCCTCTTGCTACTGCCAGCAAACTTTGTACACCTGTCTTAACATGGGTACTGAGGAAGCAGACCTGGCCAGCAGGTTTTGTAAGCAAGCACTTTAACTACTGAGCCATCTCCCAATCCCTGACTTTAGGAAGACTTGCAACACACTTTGCTAGTGTCTTCTTTTAGGATTGATATTTTGCTGGTGAAACAGGGTGACTGAAATAAATATTTCAACACAGACTGGACCTGCGGTTTCTCCCCCTTCACGGTGCTTTCCTAAGGAGCCAGCAAGAGATGTACTTTCTGCTTCGCATGCCAAGAACCTGGCCCAGTGAAGTACCAGGATGCCTTGCCTGAGCAAAGAGCTGGTCCATCACTGATGCTACCTCAATTCCCATGAAGGGCTTGCACACAGGGCTGCTCAAGTGCAGGTAAAAAGGCAGTTTAGAATGTAATGGGAGAACTAGAAGGTTCTAGGTTCTGCTCACAGGGCTCATTAGCCCATTTATGAGTTAAGGCTCCTCTGTTCTCAGCATGATGCTTATGGAGTTCTTGGACTATTTAAAGGCAGAAGCAGAGGGTGGGTTGCAACTGGGCATTGCAGGTTGGCTGTGGAGAGCAGGCAAAATGCCCTTTCTATCAAATGGTAGCTCCATGTGTCCCCTTAACCTTCTTGGTGAAAACCATATGAAGAGAACTTCCTGAGCACGTCAGGTGGCTGGGGAGGTGAATCCTAAACTCCAAACCTGAATAAGCAAGGTCACAGCAGGAGGACTCCTGCACCCTGTGAAGGCATGGGCTCTTGGCATGGGGTGACCACTCTACAACGTGACACTTGTATGTTCCCTTATTCGCTGCTGGTGAGAGTATAAACTTGAACAGCCGCCATGGAAGTCGGTGTATAGGTTTCTCAAAGGGCTGCAAACAGAATCTCCACATGACCCAGCTATTCCACTCCTGAGCGCATAGCCGAAGGCGTCACAGTCCTATCACAGACACCTGCACATCCACGCTCACTGCTGCTCTGTTCACAGTGGCTGGGGAATAGAACCAGCCTAGATGGCCATCAACTCATGAATGGATAATGAAAATGTGGTGCACATAAACAATAGGGTTTTATTCAGCTGTAAAAAAAATAGTCGAATCTGCAGGAAAATAGATGGATCTAGGAAGTATTATGTGAAGTGAGATAACTATCGGTCTCAAAAAGACAAAATCCTGTGTTGTCTCTCATACACAGATCCTAGCTTTAAATGTAAATATATATGAATATAAGGTGGGTGTGAGGGTGGATGTAGGCCTTAAAACTTGAAAGGAGACTTTGAGAAGGAAAGAGAGGTGTTAAGGAAGGAGGGGGAAGGGTAAGAGAATGAATATATGTAATATGAAAGTGGAAAAGATGCTGTGGTGGGGGGGTAGAGAGGGAAGCAACAGGATGAGGGAAATGAAGGGAGAAGAGAATCATCAACAGCAATAAGTAAATAAATAAATAAACCTGTTTGAAAATGCCACAATGAAGACTAATACTTTAGATACAAAGTAAAAGATATGTCATAAATTCTACACATCTGCATCTGGCTATGTAACAATTTGATCAGTGCTTTCTGCATGTCCTGTTTATACTGCTGAAGCATAAAAGTTCTTGTTGCCAGAAAGTATATAAAACCTCAAAGACATAATTATGTCCACTACCGAGTGAATTCTAGGTCAGCCTGTGCTAGAGTGAGGCCCTACCTCAGAAGAAAAAAAGAAACTAAATGAGTCAACATAGGTACAGGAATCCTTGTGACACGTTCTTTTCTTTAACAATGTACCTAGCAACCTAAGATTGTCACTTGCATGAAGCTGCCACTGCAATCCCCTCCCCCAACAGTGGGGTCTCTTTCCTTCCTACCAAACCTCAGTGACCTCCCCATGGTGGTCAGCTTCCATTCCAACATATCCTGGGATCATCTTCCGCAAACAAGTTCTGGGTGCAAACAACCTGGGTCCCTGAGTGAAATTTACGGGATGGTTCTCTATTCAGCATCACGTGCCCATGCATGATGGGGCAGGCAGGGGACTAAAATCAGATGCATCACAGGAAAGGACATGCATAGTGGAGAAAAGCGTATATAACCTAAGCCTGTCAATCAAAGCAGAAAGACCACGCCTAACAACCCCAGTCCTCTTCCTCCTGGATGCAAGCAAAGGAGTGCACAGGTCCGGGGCTCCCAAGAGCCAGCCCTGGGGCTCACGGTGCCCCCTGCTCTCCTGCCCTGTAACCTCCACCTTTTGAACATTAAAAGTTCACGCTGTTGAAAAAATGCTTCATTAAGTACTTAAGCAACTATAGGGACACCTTAGGTCATTAATAGTCAGGTCACTTGAAAGCCCAATTAAAATAGCCTATGAGGAAAGTCCACAATGAGAAACAGTTTAGGGGCGCTGTGCGGAGCGGGCCAGAAGCATAAACCCAACCATGAGCAGCAAGGGCTGGCGTGCTGCGGCGCACGGCACCGGCAGGGCAGGAGCAGCTCCTGTTCTCACATTAAACGCCAACAGTGAGGCAACGAGAAGAGAGCATATTGCCTAGCTACTGCTCACTCCAGGGAAGCGCTACAGCACAGTAGCAATGATGCATATGGAAATGTGCAAATGAAACTTATTTTGTATGCCAGTGTTAAAAAGTTTAGTAAAAGGTAAAACCTATTTCATTGTCTAATGATTTCCACGCACCAGACATTTTAACCGTCTCCTAAAATAACTGTTTTTCCTGAGATGAACCATACAATATCCTACTTTTACATAATGGCAATGCTAGTGTTTCCGTGTGTGTGTATGTGTGTGTGTGTGTGTGTGTGTGTGTGTGTGCGCACGCATGCACCACGGTGCAACACACAAGGGGCGTGCGTAAGCGAGTGGTCAGCGCTCCAAGCATGTGATCTGCGTTCCCTTCAGCGGGAAGGCTCACCCCTGAAGTTCACCTCTGGAATCTCCCGACAATCTAGAGTGGAGAGAACAGGCTGGGAGAGAGGATGACTATAATGCGAGAGTGTGGTTACTGAGGAGTCCTGGAGGGGCGGTACGGGGACAGCGTGAGTCACAAAGTGTTGTCTCAGTGTATCGGAATGAGTAAAGGACGGGGCACTTCTGGATTCTCAGGAACTCAACCCTACCTACTGGCTACCTATAAACACACCTTCTCTAAATGAACACTGTTGTTAAGTTTTGTTCACTTTTTTTAAAGAGAACTTTTAAAAAATTATTATTTATTTGCAAGTAGAAAGAGATAGAGAGAATAGAGACAGACAGAGAGGATGGGTGCACCGGAGCCTCCAACTACTGCAAACGAGCTCTAGATAGATGCATGCACCACTCTGTGCATCTGGCTTTATGTGGGCACTGAGGAATCAAACTGGGGTCGTTTAGGTTTTGCAGGCAAGCGCGCCTTTACCACTGAGTCACCTCTCTAGTCCAAATCTTGTTCACTTTTGAATTTTCAAAACATCATTAAAAGAAACTCATGCGACCACAGTAGGGCATAATACTTTTAGGTCAGGGAACAGGAGTGAGGAAACTTCATGGTAGACTCAGACGAATTTAGGCTGAAGAGTGTTAACTGCTTCTTTCTGGATTATGCTTCGAATTCCTTTGCTCAGGAAACTCATATTGGAGGTAATGTCGGACAACACTAAGGTATTGTGAGGGTGTTACTGCTGTAAAACCAACTTTAAGAAGGGAGACATTCTCATTGAAATCTAGCTTCCTGGCCATTTTTGGCATCGTTTCTGGATACAGCTATGGAACTTTTTACCCAACGACTACCATTCAAAGAACATGTGTTTCTGCTGCACAAGAACAGTCAGGTAGCTAGGATTATTTCTGAATGTGTTGGTACAGGCACACAAACGTGCACCCATGTGTATTAGATAAAAAGCAAATTAGGGCTGGAGAGATGGCTCAGTGGTTAAGGCGCTTGCCTGAGGAGTCTAAGGACCCATGCTCAACTCTCCAGAACCCACGTACACCAGACACACAAAGGTTAGGCAAGCGCAAGGCTGCACATGCCCACTAGGGAACGCAAGAGTCTGTGGTTCAATTGTCGTGACTGAGGTCCTGGCATGCCAATTCTCTCAAATTAAAAAAAGCAAAAAGCAAATTAAACGCCTCTAAGCCCACCTATGAAAATTTCCTGGGTAAATTTATTGAGGAGCTCAACTTAGTCTCAGAAGTAAAGAGCACACACACGTTTTGAGTAGCTTCAGAGAAAAATACGTTATGCTTTATGTTACCAAAAAAAAGAAAAAGAAAGTGTCCTAAAAAAACTGAACAGCTACTTGCAATTAAGTGGCCATGAACATTAATGATGCACTCTCTAATAAGATTTGGCCACAACATTCAGGCATGAAACTGACCAGGAGATATGGTTAGAAAGAATCATATTAATATAAGCATAATCTATTTTTTTTTAAAAAGCCATTATCTATTATTATTTCTCAAAATCTTTTTAGCTGTACCTCTCTTTCATACCCAAGAAAGGCAGCTGTCTATTCGGGGGTCATCATGCCTTATTCCTTAGTCTGCACCACTGATCCTGCCATGCACTGGTCACTGCCGACCTGCTTGTCAGATTAACGATGCCACGTGATTACAGCGCAAGGTCATCTCAGAAGCAGCTGCCCTAAAACTCCTGATCCTCTTACCTCCATCTCCCATGTGCCAGCAATATGGACATGTATGTGCCACCATGTCTGCTTTAATTAGTGTTTGCTCACTTAAAAAAACAACTCTTAACAACTTATAATTAGCATAAAAATATAAGGGTTTCACTAAGGCATTTTCATTTTTTAAAAAATAATATTCTTATTATCATTTTAGAGAGAGAGAGAATTGGAACGTCAGGGCCTCAGCCACTGAAATTAAACTCCAGATGCTTGTACCACCTAGTGGGCACGTGTGACCTTGCGCTTGCCTCACCTTTGTGCGTCTGGTTTTTGTTGGATCTGGAGAGCTTAACGTGGGTCCTTGTACACAAGTGGCTTAGCAGCAAGCTATCTCTCCATCCCTTTTTTAAAAGCTTTTTTTATCGACAATTTTCACACAAAATTTGTTTCTTTTTGTTGAGTTGCCTCCCCTTCTCTTCTCCCCTAGCCGGCCTGTGTCTCTGCCCACTCGCCAAAGCCTCCTTTCCCCTGGGCTGCCGCTTTCGTCCGGCTGTCCTCACCCTCCCTCAACATCGCTTCTCCTCGTTGCAGTCTGCACTCCTCCAGCAAGGAGCTGCCCTGATTGCAGACATACTGAGAAGTGACTGCTAGTAAATGGATTCGCGGTGGAAACTGTGGAGAGCTAAACTTTACAATAACAGAATTACTTAATTAATGAATACGAATACTATTCAATTCTGTCTCCATGGTCTATAAGCTAGCACAGTTCAAACAAAACAAATGATTAGCTGAGCCTGCCTTTCTCCCTCTCTCTCTCAAATACATAAATAAAAATATATTTTTTTAAAGAGCCCAATGCACAGAGTGATGCATTCATCTGGAGTTCATTCCCAGGGGCAGGAGGCCTTGGGATGCCCATGTTTGCATTGTCTCTGTCTTTCACTAAAATAATAAATAAAAATAGTCCTTAAAAATTGATTATATTTACAAGAGCAGTTTTAGTTTACCTATAATTCCTAGTGTGTCTTTAATTTTTTTTAACTTTTTATTATTTTAATTTATTTATTTGAGAGAGTCAGAGGAAGGTGAGACAGTAAATGTGCACGCCAGGGCCTACAGCCACTGCAAATGAACTCCAGATGCATGAGCCACCTTGTGCAACTGGCTTACATAGGAATCAAACCTGGGTCCTCAGGCTTTGCAGGCAAGTACCTTAACAGTAAGCCATCTCTGCGCTCCGTGTGTCTTCTTTTTATTCCCTGCTTATTGACAAAACTTTAATAACTCGCTGTAAGAAGTATGTTTGTATCAATTACGTTTATGTTCCTTACTTTCTTGTAAGGGAAGTGTCAAAATGACTCCATCACACAGAGAAGGTGTAGTCAAGGGAGAGCTTGCACATGAAGCGTAAACACGTGACACGAAGCTATGGCATAGTCGATCACATTTCCTCTGATCACTGGCCAGCGACACCCCCGCCATGTTCTCCCAAGTCACCTGCAGTTGTTTTTTACTAGCCTAAAACCCCGCTGTCAACGTTTTCTTCCTCCCTGCCAGCGAACTCCTCCTCTTTTACAAGTTGTGGGACAAGACAGGGCCTCGCGGCTTCTCTTCTGTACGCGTGCTACAACCACACAGAGCCAGGCTCGAGCCCGACGCCTGCCAGCAGCAGGAGAGCTGGAGGAGCACCGCCGGATTCCCGGAGGAGCCGACCGCATCACGGCGGCGTAACTGCGACACCCAGCACTGGCTACCACATGCAAAATGATTATTTTTGGCCCCATAACCCGTCGAAATTCACTGTGATTTTCTGCCGCATCTGGGCACAGCATGGTGAGTGGCTGCCTTATTCCTGCTCCTGCGCCAATGGCACCGTCATACACCACCGCTGGCACCCTTGAACACTGGCGTTTCATTGTAAAAACACATGGATTCAGGAAAATACATACCTGATTGCACTTGCAGATAAGTGACCATAGGAGCCACTTGCTGAAGAGCTGCTACGAGAATTATTGAGAATCGTGACCAAGGAGTTGGGAGATGTCCTTATCATAGTCTGAAGGTCAAAGCTATGATCAGACAGAGGCGAGATGGACAGGGTGCGTTTTCTGCTCGGCCTGGCTGAGAGCCTGGGGCTGGGGAACCTGGTGCCTGTTGGACAGACAAAACAGAACCTGATCACCCGCAGTCAGGCTGCATACTCGTCACTGACGGCTGCCTTCCTGCGCAGAGATGAGAGGGACAAGAAGCTCGCAACTTGTGATGACAAGTTTGCCCCCCCCCCCCGTGATCTACTGGTTACAACTGAGGAAATTAGGAAGAAATATTTATCTCCCAGGGGCTTACCTCGGAGAAGCTCTGTTTATGAATGTGCAGGCAAAATGATAGATTGCTAAACAAAAGGAAGAGGCTTTTATGTGTTATCCCTCTCATTTCTAGTGATTTATGAATCTGACGGCTGCGTAGATACCCCCATCATTAATCCCACTGCAAGCAACAAACACAGTGGTTCTCACAGTGGCAACGCACCACCCTCCAACCCAACACAGACCATTGCCAAGCAATGGAGTAAAGCACCCTAAAAGTAAAAATCAGCAGTTATGCCCTCCCTCCCCTCGTGACTTCCACAGTCGTCCTCTCCAGGGTGTACTTCAAGCATCACTGAAACAACTTCTCAATACATTACTCTAAATTAGTGGTTCTCAGTTGGGAGTGATGTTGTACCCTAGGAAACACCTGACAATAACTCAGGGGGTGCCATAGGCACCTAGTGGGGAGATGCTGGGGTGCTGTCAAGCTTCCTACTGTGAACAGGTCAGCCCCACATTATAGCTCTGGCGTGGCAAGACTGAAGACTGCTGTCCTCAAAGGCCCTCACACGAACGTACATCCTGAGACACATATGTGGATCCTGGGTGTTTGCTGTTATTAATCTTCCAAGGTGGGGGAAAGAAGCTCCTGCCAGTGTGGCGATGTGGCTCTCTGTGCCTACAGGTGTCTTCATGCTTCCTTAGACCATGCCTCTCCATTCGGGACTAAGGCTTTAAACTTCAAGAAGATTCCACTAATCTCCTAATCCGGAGGTTAGTAACTCAATCTAAACACATGCAATTTAATTCAATGGCTTATAACTGAGGTTTTAGAAATTAAGTGCCATTTGCTTTTAAACTGGGTAGACCTTAAGATCTGACTCCCAGGCATTGGAGAGGATGTGGCTCGGTGGTGCTCCCTGCCTTGATGAAGGTTACAGTGACATGTACGTCACCAAGCTAAAGTTTGAGGAGAGAATGAGAACATAATCGCACAAGCTAGGAGGCAAATCAAACATAAATAGTTTTGAATATAAATAAGGAGTATCATATTTCATAGCCTGTGTATATCTGCTTATGGGGACAGACTCACTTTGCCTTACTCAGAAAGCTGAAATAGCAGGTAAACCTTTAGAGACCAAGCACGCGTGTGTGCGCGCACGAAAGAGAGAGAGAGACAGAGAGAGAGAGAGAGAGAGGATGCACCAGGCATTCAATGTCCACAAAATTCACTGGAAATATTTTCTTCAACAAAGAGATGCTTGGATTAAAGGTTAGCACCACTATGCCAGGCCCATCTCAATGCAGGATAATAATCCAGCATACTTTGAGACAATTTACTGAAACAGAATAGGTGAATATGAGAGGCTTTACAGTTAACACTGTAACCAGAAATAAACTGGAACTACGTTAGTACCTCCCATGTATAAAGCAACCACACATGACAAACACAGTACCTACTCCAGTTTTTTCTCTCAGGCATATTTAGGGTGAGTTCATTCGTTAAGAACGGCCCTATTGCCAACCTGACTGGCACGGCAGTACAAAACCCAGCCCAGCTCTGTACACAGCCGCTAGTATTTCAATCAGCATCTCTAATTGTTGCATCTGACGTGGACATAATGATTCACCCTTCCTCGCTGCCAAAGGCTCATTTCAACACAGAAGTTTCAATGGAAAAATAGCTACTTGCTACTTCCAAACAGTCCCAAGGACGGGCCAGAGGTATAGCCAGTCTCCTTGTACTCCCTGACAATACAGAGCTCTTCTCAGTGGGACGGAGCGCACCCCTGCAGGAGTAGAGACGGCCCAGCCTTGTCAACGACGGCCGTGCTCTCGGGACTGAGCGGCGGATGCGGCACTCATCGTGACTGAAACATTAACCAGAGTGATACAAGAAACATGGCGGCCACTGCTTCCTGAGAGGCACGACTCTGAGGTGACTGGGTCCTGTGAGACAGCGCACGAGGAGGAGACCACGTCCAGCGAGACACCAGAGGCCTTAACGAAGATCTGGGAATGTAGCAAGGCCTCTTCCTCCCTACCACAGACCACCGCAGGTCACAAAAAGCCTGTTTCTCTCGGCAAGACTGGCTCTCATTTTGGTCAGTTTCTGCCGGTTATTAAGCATCGATTCGGCAGCTCTCACCCTGCCTCGCCTCCCGGGACTCCTCATAGGGATTACACATTCTTGCGTCTATCAGGTGCCCGTAACCTGCAAGGTTCTTACAGCTGTATTCATACCTGTTTATTCTGACATGTTACATATGTATATTCTTAATTCTGCTGGCTATGGGACATTTAATGGTATTTATTTATTTATTTGAGAGACAGATAGAGAATGGGCACACCAGGGTCTTTAGCCACTGCAAACTGACTCCAGATGCATGTACCACCTTGTGCATCTGGCTTACATGGGTCCTGGGGAATTGAACCAGGGTCCTTAGGCTTTGCAGGCAAGTGCCTTAAATGCCGAGGCATCTCTCCAGCCTGCGATGGACATTTAAGCATAAGGCTCTCATCAGTTTATTTTTGTGTGTGCCAAGGAAAATTCCTGACCAAGTGTAGCAACGGATCACAATGGACAGCTAGGTTTTCATTTGAGATGCCATTGCCGGTCATATAAGAAGTTAAGATTAATGTCTCAGTTTTCTGTTGAGCAAGTTGTTGACTTAAATTCCTAAGTGCTCATCCCTGGGTGTGCGTCTCAGTGTAAGCTTTTCCAACCCTTCGGAATATATTCCTTCCAAACCCTGGTGAGCCCGCAATAGAACAGAACATCAGGGGACAGTACTTTTGAGATTTCAGCAGCAAGGAGTGGCTAGAGCAGAAAGAATATCATCATGGTGGTGAAGACATCGCCCCTCACTAGCCACGTGCTTCTGTAAAGGAAGCCAGAGCCTTCAGTACTTTACTTTTCCCTCCCCCCTGCCTCCCCTCTCTCTTCATTCACTCAGAGTTGGGGATCAAGCCTAGGCCTTCTTCGTGTGAGCGGGCTAGCTGAGCCACCAGCCCGCCATCACGCCTGCCTTCGCATTGTTCTAAAGCAGATAGATCCAATCTGGCTCCAGTAATTGTTTTGTTTCTCTCTTCTAATAAAAAATTCTGACAAAGAAAAAGGAGGTTTCTCTTTATGTGATGAATGATAGGACATCTAAATTCCTGCTTAATGACTATCAATTTACCATATACTCTAGCAAATTAAAATTCCTTTAATTAGTTTTTACAAAGTAAAAGGGTAGCTTCATCCTTTATTTAGATAAAAACTGCCACAGCCTGACTAAACACATTCTCATCAAGCAGGAAAAGTAATGTAGGCTGACCTTCCAAGGAGTCCCTCTTATTTTAATTCTTTATTTGCAGATTTTTAAATAACTAATTTGCATAATAACGGAGAACTCCTTTCCCAGCGATGGCTGCCTGGACTGTGGTGAGGACGAGTCAGGACGCAGGCTCTCCACTCCCACAGCCTCGCCGCAGCACTGAGGCGGCCTGTTTTCGTGGCCAGTGGACACCCACACGGGCAGACGCTCCTGCCCGGGGTGCCAGGTGGCCCTGGGTGCTTAGGAGACTCCGGCTGTGGGTTTTACCTGTGTGGGCAAACTACCTTCTTTCTTTCCCAAACCTGAGATGTGAGAAGACAAATAAGATCCCATTTGATAATATGCAAGCTAAACACTGCTGCTGGGGAAACAAATGGTCCTGTGTCTGTCCCCCCCAAGTCACGGGGTCCTGTCAGTCATAGGCAAGTGTTCTGACTGACTTGGGGAACGGACGACACGTCAGCTGCATTCTTTGACACCCTGTAAAAAGATGTGTCCTAAACGGGTACTTTCTGAAGATGCTGTGCACCAGAGGCTCATTTGTGACCCAAAGGAGTCGTCATAATGGGTCTGATGGCAGACACAGCTCACCGCTGCGTGCTGAGGCTGGGCACTGACCCCTCTGGCACACCATATTTAATTACTCTGACGCGCCTATGCTCTCAGAATCTGTAAAAGGTCTTCATGAAATGCAACATTTTTTCTTAATGTAAAGAAGATCTATATAGCGAAATGAATCATTTCTTAGAAAAATCAAATATAGCCAGGCTTTTTTCTCCACTTAATTTCTAAAGCATGAACTCCACGAAACCAAAGAGTTCCCAGGGTCAAATCTATTCTCTTATTTTCACATCAAAGGAAGTAAAGCAGGGGGTGTGGCTGGAGAGATGGCTCAACATCTAAAGGTTCTTGCTTGCAAAGCCTGATATCTCTGGTTCGATTCCCCAGTGCCCACAGGAAGCCAGAATGCACAAAGTGGTGTATGCATCTCGAGTTTGTTTGCAGCGGCAGGAGGCCCTGGCTCTCTGACTGCCTCTTTGTTTCTCTTTCTCTTAAATAACTAAATAAACGTAGTTTTTAAAATTTTTATTTACTTGCAAACAGAGAGAAATATGAGAGAGATGAGAGAGAGGGGGAGAATAGGTGTGCAGGGCCTCCAGCCGCTGCAGACGAACGCCAGATATATGTGTCACCATGCATCCGTCTGTAGGTGAGTACTGGGGAATCAAACCCTGGTCATTAGGCCTTGCAGGCAAATGCCTTAACCACTGAACCATCTCTCTGGGCCCAATAAAAAAATAATTTTTAAACGAGAAGTAAAGCAGGACAACTTGTTGATTGTTTACATTTCAATTGCAGCTACCAAACTACAACCTCTTTGCGTATTTCAGTTCACCGGGAGCCAGTGAGGACCCCAGGCTGTGGAAGCGGCCTCAGAAGGCAGGACGTGCAGAGAAACAAGCACGTGGCTTCGCCGTCACCCTGCTCATGACTAAGCCAGCCAGTCTCCCGGCCTGGTGTCCTTCTCGCCATTCCCCGAGTTAGAGTTCATCACAGCCCGCCCCTCACCCTGCTACCCAGGACTCTGGCCCCAGCCTCATCACTTACTGTCCATAGCATGAAGATACTCCATGTGGATCGCGCCTGCGCCCGCGGTGGCAGCCGAGGGGAGGATGTCTGCATAGGGGCTGCGCTGGCCTGTCAGCAAGGCCATCTGGTGATAGTACTCGGCGGGGCTGACTCCAGAGTGCGGGGCTAGATGGCGGAGGAGACAGAGAAAAATGGGGACAGTTGGAAAAAGGCCCACCACACGCTCTCCTGGAGGCATTCCAAGCCCAAGTCTCGCACATCCTCGATCACCTTTCCTTCAGTGGATCATAGCTGCTTTAATTTCTACTCCTCTTCCCCTGAGACCTTTATTGGAAAAGAAAACCAGAGGAATAGAAAAAGTAAAATCCATGACAAAGGTTTATGTCCTGATCTAAAGCAATTAATGTGATTCAGAATACTTCAAATGTATAGACGTGCATTCCTTAAGGCAGGGACACACTCTGAGAAATAGGCCATCAGGCAGCTCTGCCGTCGAGGGATCAGACAGCAGGCTTATACAGCTGAGAGAGCAGCGGTGACAGCCAGGCCAGGTTCAGAGAGTCCACTGCACACAAGCACACCCAATGCACTGAGCTCATGGCTACAAGCACACAGCTGTGTCTGGCACACAAGGAGAACAGTTTCTTACACTGGCGCTCTGTTCACTGTATGCTCCTATTTCTTGCAATAGTAGACAACTCAGACTCCTGCGATGTCATCCCAGACATACTTAAAATACCTCCTTCGGCTCTTGACAGGAGTGTCTGAGTGACGCTCGCTCACACGGGGAGTCGGGCTTCCAGGAAGGAACCGGCAGCGAAGCCTAATGACACACACTGAACAGTAAGCTGCAATTTCAGGCTCCATAATTTAAAAGCTCTCTCTCTCTCGGTCTCTCTCTCTTCATTACAAAATCAAAAAGAAAATGTACCTATCAATCTGGAGCAATTTACTGGCAAGAGTCGGCCCCGCACGAGTGGGGTGATCACTGGCTTCCACCCGCCAGTTCATGTGCGAAAGCAGCGAGGCCCTGCCGCGCTCCTGAGGGTGGCCGCCCACTCGTGGGGACAGGGGCTCAGAGAGCCGCCTCAAGGTTGCTGGGCGCCAACAGTGAAGCCACGCACAGTAGTGCCCAGTGTGGTGTTTGGCCAGGACAGCTCTTACAGGGACTGCCTGCAGGGAGCGATGATCTGCTGGCAGGTCTGAGGGTGTTTCATAGTTGGGGTCATATTCTCATTCATGCCACGTGGTATTTTAAAATTAAGACCATAAAAAGGCAATGACAGTGAAAGCATTAGGTGTTAAGGGGCGTCTTAGCAGGACACATCGACCAATCAAACTACGTCTTCATCCTCCTCAAATGTAAATGGCGAGCATGCTGCTCATGCAGTAATCCAGGTACCCTGCTGCCCCCGGGCCCAGCTAACCGTCTACACGCCAGGGACCGCTCCAAGTCCCCTCTGTATCTCTCCCTCACATCACACCCTTTCCTGAGCCGAGGAACTGAATCACATGACTTGCTCCCAGACGGCTCCCTTTTAAAATGTGAAATCGTGTTCAAATGGCAACAGTGATTCTGTGAGTACCATACAAGTATATGCGCTGCACTGAGTTCTTAAGAACACACAGCCAATGACCGTTTCTAGAAAATGCAACTCCTGGAGATCCAACAGAGCGAGGCTTCTTCAGAACGCTTCACAGCTCCCGACAGCACGGTCACCCTCAGGAAGCAGGTCACAGCAGAATGGAGAATGCCAAGAGCCATATCAGACAGTTTAGTAAGATGACGTTTTGTGTGACGTGCTCCTCGCTACCCTGAAACACTCCGCAGTGACTTGTGTTCCGAGGAAGCAGAACTGAAAACCCGCTCCCTGCAATTAATAAAGCTTTGGGACTCTTTGTCCTAATGGCGAGTGCAGCAATTGTGGGCAAGCGAATCTGTACGTGTATGTGAGCGAGTGACGGGCCTTGCTCTTCCTGAGTTAAAAGAATAGGTTATAACTTGACATCGAGCTTGAACACCCAGCTCCTGTTTACAAGATTCCTGTGAGAAGTAATTAGGAGCAAATAAAACCACCATTTTAGAGACTGAATTGACCATCATTCATTACAGAAGGAATTTAATTTTTGTTGTTGTTTTCCCAATGTGCTAGGTTTTATTTGGTGCAAGCAAAGATTGAAAGCACATGACATCTGGACCATCGCATTTTCTAAGACCTTGCTCCTCAGAGTGTGGTCCACCATGGAGAAAATCCTCTGGAAGGTTCTGTGAGGGCAAAGTCTCAAGACCAACACAGAGCCAATTTATTTTATCAGGATCCTCGGGTGATTCGTGTGCACAGTAGGGTGCTCTCATAAACACATCTGGACAGATGTGTCTCTCCAACATGCAGAACACAGCAGCCTTCATCCTAACATGGGTAGGGCACTGTGGGCACCCACGTATGCATGGAAAAACCAGCAGGGCTCTTCTGCCATGTGGAGCGGCAAAAGAGAATGGTGGCAACAACCAAAGACGGGGAGGTCAACGAGATCTGGCTCTAAGTGCCCGGTTACCTCTGCACACTGCAGGCCTTACCTGAAAGTGTGCTCAACAGCCCCCCCCACACACACACAGCAGGACCCTGAAGCTGAAACGGAAGCATGACTTTAAAGAACTTGGTCCAGTGTCTGTCACAAGGGAAACCCTCACCAATGCTACATCTGCTTTACACCATGTCCCATGGCGGTAAGGCTGGGCAGGAGGTGAGGGGTGTGTGAACTGTTTCAGACTCACCATCTGTAGGGCTCAGGCCTCGGGCTGCTGAGATCATGGACAAGGACGGGCTGCTGTGCAAGGAGCGGATGTAATCCATGTATGGATTGATGTAGGGGTGCGGGGGACTGAAGGGGGACTCCGAAGTTGCAGCAGGGTTGCGGTGTGGAGAGATCCTGATGAAAGGCAAGTCTGAATACGTCGGGCTACTAGATAAGGCAGAAGGCCTGAGAACAGAAAAAAAGAGACAGGATAGATGTGTGAGACCAACATCGCCACAGGCAGAGGCTGCCTGCAAAAGAACACAAAATTTTACATGAACTCAAGGTGGTTTGAGGAACAGAATCGGGCATAAACATGTTTAGCTCACTTACTTAAAATCAAGACAATATAATGCAAATAGATTACCACCACGGGGATTATCTGAGCAAAGAAAAATGACTTTTGTGAAAATAAAAGGTCAACCTTAACCATTTTAGGTTGGTGCATGCCTGTAATCTGAGCAGTTTTGGGGGTAGGGGCAGGAGGATCGCAAGGTTGAGGTCAGCCTGGGTAACTTTCCTTTAAAGAGATTGTCTCAAAAGCAGAAGACAACCCAGGTGTGGGGGCACGGGTTCTGTAACACTCACGAGGCGGAGGCACAAGGAGCAGGAGGGCAAGGCCGTCCTCTGCTACACAGGGAGCTGAAGGCCAGCCTACACGACCTTGTCTCAGAACCAAGAAGCGGGTGGGGCTGTGGCTCAGCGGAGGAGCATCTGCTGCGCACAAGGTCCGAGGGTCGAAAACCAGCCCCACCGTAGAAGATGTCAGACTGTGGCCTCCCTCCTGAGAACCAATTCTAAATAAAAGAAAACTAACTAAATTAAAGTTGTTGCTATGCTTCTAGTGTGTGTGTGTGTGTGTGTGTGTGCATGTGTGCACCTGTGCGCATGCTGTGGTGCACATGAGGAGGTGGGCGTTGCCTGTCCAGGGTTTCTTGCTCGACTGTTCTTTGCAGTGCTCAGAATGAGCCCCCAGGAAATCTCCCTGGCTCCGCCTCCCACCTTGCTGTCAGAGTGTTGGGATAACAGAAGCCTTCGGGGATTTATGTGGGGCCTGGGGAATGAACTTGGGCATTACAGCTTAAGTGGTGAATGTTTTTTTCCACTGAGCCATCTCCTCAGCCCCTGTGATTAGATTTTTAATTTGGCCAAATTGTGATTACGACCAATTAAAACGTGCCACATTAGAAAACAAAACAAATGAAATCTTTCTAGCCTGAACCCCTAGATATGCCTATGGCAGACCTGCTCATGAATATTCAGGGTAGCTGCAAGCCTGTAAGAAATGTGGAACTAGGGCTGGAGAGATGGCTTAGCGGTTAAGCGCTTGCCTGTGAAGTCTAAGGACCCTGGTTCAAGGCTCGGTCCCCCAGATCCCACGTTAGCCAGATGCACAAGGGGGCGCACGCGTCTGGAGTTCGTTTGCAGTGGCTGGAAGCCCTGGTGCGCCCATTCTCTCTCCCTCTATCTGTCTTTCTCCCTGTGTCTGTCGCTCTCAAATAAATAACTTAAAAATGAACAAAAAATATTAAAAAAAAAAAAAAGAAATGTGGAACTAGCCCCTCTCCGCCCATGCACACACTCGTAAGAGGCTGGCGGAGGTGAAGAAAACCAACCTTCACTGTCTGGACGGTCCCTTCTCTGCCAGCACCTAGATCAGCTTCCAGCTTGTGCCCGTTCTTCACATGGTATCCTGGTAAGTCACGGTTAGCAAGCAACTGAAAACTAACATTCCTGGGCTCGGAAATGACAATGAGCAGAGGCTGATCAAGCTCAGGCCTGGGCTACAATACGCAACGGCAGAATGTATGCCTCCTCGAAATGCAGATAATGTCTAAATCCTGCCTTGCTCTGTCGACATCCTGGTCTGCTCTTGGGAGATCGACTGTGACACTTCAGCCCCACCCTGCCCGACACAGAGCACCCCTGATGGCCCTTGGGGGTGACCATGTCCTGAAGGGCCGTTCTGCAGAGCCCGGTGCATTCCCTCTGGGATGACATCTTGCATGGAAAGCTGTGTGACCTGGTGAGGACAGGTCAAAGCCTGGGCTCTCGCTGTTTGTCTCATTTGAGAAGGACATGGTCGTAAACAGAAAGACGGACAATTAAGGCCATGCGTTCCTCTCAAGCACTGTCTGCAAGAGGGACGTGAAAGAACGTACGAGGGAAGAGAGAGGCCCAGGTCCCAGCGCCCGTCAGAACAGGAGTGGGAAGAGAGCAGTATGCTGAGGGCACGGGGATGCGCAACGCACGCAAGCAAGGCCAGGCAAGGGCTCTGCTCTCCTAGAAAGCAGGAGGCTCGGAGAAGCTGACAAAGGGGGAGAAGCACCGTCTTGCCCACTGTTCATCACTCAGATGCTGTTTCTGGTGACATCAAATACACCGCGGTCCTCTAAGTTGACATGTGGAACAATAGATCATCAACAGGAAGTACGTCCAAAACAAAATGAAGGGTTCTTCGTTAACAGAAATTAGAAACATTACACATGCCTAAATAGACTGAACACGACAGACAACATACGTGTACATATCACATGGCACATACAATTGTTATATCAGTTTTAAAAAATCAAAGTGCACTGGAGAGATTGCTTAGTGGTTAAGGTGCTTGTCTGCAGACCCTACGGACCCAAGTTCAATTAACCAGTACCCACAAAAGCCAGATCCACAATATGATTCATGCATCTAGAGTTCCAGGGCAGTGGCTAGAGGTCCTGGTGTACCCATTCTCTCTTTTTCTCTCTCATAAATAAATAAAATAAATGAGTGTTTGGCGTGAGGTAACCCAGGCCCAGAAAGCCAAATGTTGGATGTTCTCTGTCATATGTGGATCCTAGCTACAGATGTATAGACTTGTGTGAGAACTAGAACCAAAAATCAGTAGCAGAGGCCCTTACGCTAGAAAAAAGCTATAAGGGAGGGAGGAGAGGAAAGGACTTTAGGGAACAGTATTATATATATGTTAGCAAAAGGACAGAGTACAGGGAGGGGAAAGACCGAAACTAGGTCAGGGGAAGAGATTGTATAAAAGAAGGGTTGGGGGAGGGTCAATCAAAATTCAAGACATTCTGAATAAGACATACAAAAATCTACTTTCTTGAATAACGGCACATCCAGAGGCCATAGGTTGTTAATAGAAAATTTTCAGTGCCAGGGATAGGATACCTTCCAGTGAGTTGTTGGACAGGGAGTTTCCTGTTGCCTCCAAAACATTATAGGCTAGTGCCAAGGCCCTTGGTTTCCCATGAGAAAGAGATGGTAAGACCCTATTGCTGAAGACTTCACATGCCTGAGTGGCAAAGTCACTGAAAAGTCAAGCTAGTGCTAAGCAGAAAACATTCTCCCTGTAGCCCAGCCAACTGAAAGCTGGAAAAAGCTGCACTGTATGCAGTCTTATGGGAGACAGAAGTCATCAGCGGTGAAAACAGTGGACACTGGAAGTCTCAGGTTTGGCCAGACAGGCCAAATGACTGAACGAGTCCAATAGCGGCATGTCTGCTCTGGGGTAAACCAACTGCTCTCTAATTTGACTGAAGGCCCATTCTATGGGAGGGAATACATGCCAGGTACTGAAAACCTAATCAAAAGCCTATGGCAGGGGTGGTCATGAGTCTTATGGGTATAAAGCCTGGTCTTGTTTGGATAAATGCATATATTACTCTCACCAAATTGCCCTGAAATCGCTACACTTAATGTTCAGACTCATATTAATGCTACTCTCACTTCTGGTTAGAGAAGCTTCTCTTTTCAGATGGTGATGACCACTGGGATGACCCAAAAGGCAACATAGTGCTGAGAAGAAGGGACGGAGGAGTGTCCAGCACTGAAACATCACACACCTTCCAAGGCTCAGGGTCCACTGCAGAAGAAGAGGCTGAAAGAATATAAGAGCCAAAGGAAGGGTACCACTCCCTACATAAAACTCTCTAGACAGAAATTGGTCTCGATATCCAAGACCTCACAGTGTCTAGCAATATCCACGAAAGACCCTTTAAGAGAAAAAGATGATATCAAATTAAATGAGACTAATGGAAAGAGGGAGGGGATATGATGGAGAGCAGAGTTATGAAGGGGAAAATGGGGGAGGGGAGGGAAATGCCATGGTTTATTGTCTGTAAGTAAAGAACTTGTCAATAATATATATAATGTATAATGTGTGTGTGTGTGTGTGTGTGTGTGTGTGTGTATATATATATATATGTACATATATATATATTTATGTATTTTATATATATATATTTATGTATTATATATATATATATATGTATGTATTTTAAATTTAAAATGATAAAATAAAAAATTTAAAAAATCCTTCTACTGGGTCTGGTGGCACACACCTTTAATCCCAGCACTCGGGAGGCAGAGGTAGGAGGATCACCGTGAGTTCAAGGCCACCCTGAAACTACATAGTGAATTCCATGTCAGCCCTAGCTAGAGTGAGACCCTACCTCAAAAAATCAAAGAAAAAAAGGATCCTTTGTTCCACTTGCTATTTAATATATAAATAAATAAAATAATCTTTAAATGGTAAAATAAAAAGCCTCTGTTCCACTCACTGGTAAATAAATAAACAGCTGACACAAGCTACTCCTCTATTTTAATTTTCTACTACAAAATAAGTTGGGTTTATGTCACTCAAGACATTCTCCAACTTCCAGTTATACTTATTTGTCATTGGTTAATTCACAACCTCCAATCGGATGAGTTCACTCCCTTAGGGAAGGCACACATTAATTCCTTTTCTTTCTACCAGCAAGAACAACCAGTGAGATTCTTACAACAGACAGGAACCGCAGACACAGAAGAGCAGCCACTGCAGCTAGCCCTCGACACGAGCATTCAGGGACACGCTGTGGTCCACAGCCACAGCCACTGCAGCTAGTCCTTGACACGAGCGTCTGGGACACACTGTGGTCCACAGTAAAGCCAGTCCCTGAAACAGCCAAATCTGTGGATTCTTGCTGTTATATCGATGTCCTAAACCAGAGTGGTACATCTTCTTAACAACTGCTAAACCTCTGTTGACCCACCATGATTACTCAAAGACTATGCTTTATGTTACAGTTGATATTTTGTGTCCAGTCTACGAGTCAGAACAAATGCACACATACCCATCCTAATGCTGTTACCAGAGTGGTTCTAGTCCCCCAAACCCTGAGAACAAATGCACACATACCCATCCTGATGCTGTTACCAGAGTGGTTCTAGTCCCCCAAACCCTGAGAACAAATGCACACATACCCATCCTGATGCTGTTACCAGAGTGGTTCTAGTCTCCCAAACCCTGAGAACAAATGCACACATACCCATCCTGATGCTGTTACCAGAGTGGTTCTAGTCCCCCAAACCCTGAGAACAAATGCTCACATACCCATCCTGATGCTGTTACCAGAGTGGTTCTATTATTTTACTGTCCCCACAGTTTTGCTTTCCCACAACATACAGCTGAAATCACACAATGTGATGCCTGTGGCCTGGCTACTTCCTGTGATAGTCGTTCATTTCCTCCAGGCCATCTCACAGGTCCATCCTCCCTCCCTCCCTCCCTCCCTCCTGCCCTTCCTTCCTTCTTTCTTCCATCCTTCTCTCCCTCCCTTCCAACCTCCTTCTTTCCTTCCTCCTCCCTTCCTTCTTCCTTCTTTCCTCCTTACCTTCCCTCTCTCTCTTCTTACTGTATATTCATTGTAAAAAAATAATGTGTTTCACTATGACATCTTCATACATGAACACAATGAACTTTGCTAATCCTCAGCCTTTGTCACTCTCTCTCGCCCCATTCTTCCCAAACAGTTCCCTTCTCCTTTCATGCCTTTTAATAAAAGTCCAGATTCCACAAGTGAGAAAGCACATACACCGTTTGCCTGATTCTGGCTTATTTCTTGTAACATGATCTCCAGTTCCATCTATTTGCTGTGAATGACATAATTCCGTCTTTGAGGACTCATTTCTTTTCAGCACTAACGCTCCGCCGACAGGAGGAAGCAGAGTTCACGTGCCTGCTCATACCGACTGTCACGTCCATGTTCTGCAGTTACGATGTGAGCTGCCAGAAGCAATCGTCCCCAGGCTCTCTCCAAGTAGCTGTGAGTCGGAGTCTGCTCTGATGCTGTCTCTGAGAGCACCTTGGACGCCCAGCCTTTGATATCTCAAGACACTCATTAGGACAGCCACAGGGCCACAGGAGGCGGCTAAGACCAAGAGCTCATGATGGAAAGCGAGGCCCTAGAGAAAGCTGGAATGCAAGTGAGCTCCGTCTCTCGCTCCCCTCGGGTGCTGCTTCTCTCAGCTGTTATGTGGGTGCACTGGGCCCCAAGAAGCCCCATCTCTGCTGCTGGAAGCCCTGACAGCCACATGGGCAAAGACAGCAATTCAGTGTCAATGACATTTTGAAGCTAGCCAACAAAACTTCTTTCCTCCTGGTGCGGGAGTTAACAAATAATGTCCACATTGTGATGTGGCGTCCTAGAAGCTGGGTTTCACTTTGCACACTTTTCCACCTCTCACTGAAAGTTGGTAACATGGACTGAGTTTCCACATCAAACTCTGTGAGCTGGGCTTGCGTGGTGTTCCTGTAGTGCTGATGAAAATGAGGGCGAGGTAATGACTGATGCCAAGCACGCATCCATCCTTGACCATGGTGGCTGGAAAAGCCATGGGCCACGGGCCTCAACTCTGGAAATGTCTTCCAGTACACTTGCTGCAAACATTGATGAATGAATCCATATTCAAATTCTTGGCAGCTCCGGAAATCTAGCAGGCAGATGTGTGTTCAACGCTATTTGGAGGTGCCATTAGAGGAACATTGAATTTTCTCCAAGGGAGTCGAGAGGGCAGCTACAAAACTTCCCACACGAATGACACATTTATGAATTATCATCAACTTGACCTGGGAGATACTCATCAAGCTTTTTAAAGAAATCTTTGAGAATTAAACTATCGCAAAGAGAAACGTGGCAGGAGTCTCGGTTGGCCTGGGTGTTCAGGAGACACCCTTGAGGATGGCAGCAGAGCGTGCGGCCTCCGTGACGGCTCGTCAAGGGGTTTCTCCACCTCTGCTCTGCAACTGGGTGAACCCCGTCATCAAAACCGGGGAGAGGAAAACAGACATTCTGGGGAAAAACAGTGGAGTTTTGAACTGGTTTAAAAATAGACATTCCACGCTATTTATGCTGTAGCGCATGATTACAGAAATACAGGCATCGCCCTCCATAAAAAAATGTACCAACCTCAGAGAGCTCGATGCGCCTCACCTGTGGAGTGCCAGGTGGGCTTCCTGCACCGGGCTGCAATCTACAGTCTAATTCAGTTTGTTACCACCTTACATCTCCTCCGCTCTTGGCTTGTGTTCAACATCCCAGTGTCCCAACTCAGAAGAACATCTCTAGAGCTTCTACCCATTTTTCTGTTTAAGTCCTTGTAAACCTAATTAGTTCTGCCATTTTGTTTCCAGCTACTCAATGGAATTGGACAACTGTGCAAGAAGGACAACTTTACATGAGAAAGATAAGAGTTATTCTGATAAATCTACCAAAAGACAATCAAGCTATAATAAAAACATTATGGTTTGTGGCCGTGTTTTTTTCAGATTAATTTTTACAAGGTCATGACAAATAGATTACAATAAAAAAGAACAGAGGACTCTGTGTAGCATTTCTAACAGTATACTATGATAAACTTAAATATATTGCAAAGAATAGCTGGACTTCATAGAATGAAATATCATTGTATAATCTAATTAGTTACTGACTTTTCATCTATCTTATTGGGTTACGAAGATGCCGTGATTAAAACCGTGGTATTTAATCACTTGCATTGCCCATTATGAGAATATTAAGCAAGGTTTATACAGCAGCTCATTAGAGTTGCTCCCATTGCTGGGGTGCCTGCCGTGTACCCACGGGCCTGGCTTCTGTGTGTGACAGAATGGTGGTCTTTCACTCTGTTCCTTATACACAAGCAGATACTGTTCTTCATTTATATACACATTGGTCTAATGGAGACCAAGTGGAGTTATCCTTACTCTAATTAATTAATCATTCAATGAAAATTGTTAATAAGTCAAACTTATACTAAACATTGGCTTGCCAAATAGCAGAGAAAAAAATAGCAAAAATAGACATGATTCATATGCTAGAAATGGCTAGAAGTTTCTATGGGACACTTTTTCCTTTCCTCTGTTCCAGGTAAGCTTCTGCATTACCTCTGGCCCAGCAGTACCAAGAGTTTGTCGGGACAAGCTCGCACTTGCCCCTCCTGCCCCCAACAGCCAGGGCTTGCGCAGGAAGGCTGGCCTAAAGGTCTGAGCAGCTGGGTCGTCCCTCTTGGGTCTGCAGAAATGGAAGGTGCTAGGAGAACTCAGCATCAGGGAAGGGGCGGGAAGATATGATTTCTCCTTTTCTGTGCTGGGTCTGGACTGAGTACACATTACTCTCCCAAGGCCGCAGCTCCTGGAGGACAATCCTGCTGTGTTACTGCAGCGGCCTGAGTCACTGCCCCTCTGGACCCTCTTAGTCCTGGGTTGTTGCTGAGCAAGAACCTTCTTGCTGCTTGATATTCATTCCACCGAGCTGTCGGGGCCCTAACTAATGGCATGGCCCCATTCCCACGTTCTCTGTCCTTGCAACTAAAGACTATTAAACTAACATGCATTTTGCAAATTTATTATTTTAGATGTCATTTTCTAATGGCATGTATAAAACACAGGTGCGTGTTTCAATGCTTCTACTGGATATAGGTTATTAGAAAACCATTTACTTAGTTTTAGCACATGGAGAGATCTCAAGAAACACAGTTCCAATTCTGTGGTCCCCTGTTCCTGGTTTAGTGTCCAAGGGCTAGAAGGTCACACACATAAGGAGTCAGGGCAAGGGTACTCTAATGCATGGCAGAGCACAACAACGGACAGGAAACTTCCAGACTTACACTGAGATATGTGGATCACTAACGGGACTACAGGGAGACAGAATCAGAAAAGCAGTGGCCACCAAAGCCTAGAATAGCGTATTGTTGTCTTAAAGACAGGATTTAACGTTAGGATAACTGATTTCTTTTTATTTCGTTTATTTTTATGAAAGAGATAAGGAGAGAGAAAATGGGCACATGAGGGCCTCTAAGCACTGCACTTGAACTCCAGACACATGTGCCACCTTGTGTGCATGCATGACCTTGAGCATCTGGTTAATGTGGGTTCTGGGGAGCCGAACTTGGGTGCTTAGGCTTTGCAAGCAGGAGCCTTAACTGTTAAGCCATCTCTCCAGCACCCTGATTTCTTTTTAAAAGAGCAAATGTTTGTTTTACAAGTGAAGTATAATTTCAAGATATTTTTGAGGATGACTTATTTTTACTTTGCATTTAGGTCTCTGGATAAAAAGAGTACATATCCAGGAATGGAGAATTTAACAGGCTTTTTTATAAAGATTATAATTCCCAACCCCCAAATTAGGCATAGTTAATGTTAACATTTTAAAATACTTTCAGCATACTTACTACATATTTAAGATAAAAAGAATAAATTTGGGTATAGGGATGGCTCAATAGAAAAGAACTTGCCAAAAAATGTGAGTACCTGAGTTCAAAACACTAAACCCACATAAAGCCACAGAGTATGGCAAGCATCTGCAATCCATGTGCACCTGTGCCAGGATAGAAGCAAAAGACACTTGATTTCCTGAAAGCCCATGGACCAGCATCCTAGTGAATGCAGTGGTGATAAGAAACCACCTCAAACAATGTGGAAGGTAAGGACATCTGAAGTCTTCCTCTGACTGTCAAAGCATGCCATGACACACACATCTAAACCCACAGACGTTGTCCTCTGACCTCCGCCAGCACGCCATGACATGCGTGTCTACACTCACAGAAGTCTTCCTCTGACCTCCGCCAGCACACCATGACACGCATGTCTACACTCACAGAAGTCTTCCTCTGACCTCCACAAGCACGCCATGACACGCGTGTCTACACTCACAGAAGTCTTCCTCTGACCTCCGCCAGCACACCATGACACGCATGTCTACACTCACAGAAGTCTTCCTCTGACCTCCACAAGCATGCCATGACACGCGTGTCTACACTCACAGAAGTCGTCCTCTGACCTCCGCCAGCACGCCATGACACGCGTGTCTACACTCACAGAAGTCGTCTGACCTCCACAAGCACGCCATGACATGGGTACCTGTACCTACTCACAGGAACACAAACACACATACTAAAATTAAATAAGTTTTTAAATTTAGCTTTTCATTTAACATATTTAGCTGGTCTAGTATCTTTTAACAAACTGTCCATGAAGATCACGTATAAGACAACACAAATTAAAATCAATAGTATTGGGCTGGAGACATGGTTTAGCAGTTAAGACACTTGCCTGCAAAGCCAATGGACCCAGGTTCAATTCCCCAGTACCCAGCTAGATGCAAAAGGTGGTGAATGTGTCTGGTGTTCATTTGCAGCACCTAGAAGCCCTGACATGCCCATTCTCTCTCTCTCTTTCTCTCTGTGTCTAGTAAGTGAAACTGACATAGACATTTGCAGACAGGACCTCTGTGACGTGAGTCCAGGAGGCACATGAAGCCCTAGCTGCTTGTATGAATGCACACACCCGATGTCCCTGAAGGCTCTTTCCTGGATGTAAACCAAGAAATAATGTGTGCACACATATCATATGTACTACAATACTCACAGCAGGATTCTTTACCCACTTCCAAATTTGGGGCAGATATCCATGAACAGCTGCATGAACAAATAATTCATAAAATGAAACACTGTAGAAATGTAGATTTACAACAAAGGGAATATTTCAAAAGCATAATGCTGACAGGAAGAAGCATGGATATATATATGTGTGTGTGTGTGTGTGTGTGTGTGTTTGTGTGTATGTATATATATATATATATATGATGCATATATTTAAGGTCCCATTTCTACAGAGGTTAGTGGCAATAAAAGTTAAGTTTAATTAAAGGAAGAGAGGAAAAGTCAACTTTGGTATGGGGACAATCTTCGCCTGTGTCTGGTGGGGAGTGTACAGCACACTAATGTTCTGTCTCCAGACTTGTTAACTCACCAGATGTTTTTCATCTGTGAACCTGTGCTATCATTCCCTGACCTACATGTGCACATATGTGCTCTTCTCTGCATATATAATTTTGAAGGACACCCACATTTTACATGTGCCAAACATTGCAATTTCTCCATGGCTCCAATCATTCCTATGAAACAGAATAGGTACATGATGCTTTTCAAAGTTTACAAAGTATTGATGATTTTAAAAAGGCCACAAACACATCCTAGTATGCACTAGCAATATGAAACAAATATAGTTTAGCAGAAATCGCCTAATTCCCAAGTAGACTGTGGAAGGCACGTTTCTCTCTAAAAACTTTGGCAGTGGGAGAAGCTGTTGCTGTGGTTAGTGTAAAGGCCTTCCTATGCTGGAGAAACTAAGAAACATCTTAGTCAATGCCCTCCTGACAACTGAAAACTGTTATATAAGTTCATCATAAGAGCATACAATTGGGTATAGCTAAAATGGATTTCATTCTGCCTACAGAAGACTGCTAAGAGTAATTTGCCAAGAATGTGTACTATAATTACCTCTATTACGAGATTGAAGCCTGGTGTGGTGGCACATGCCTTTAATCCCGGCACTGGGGAGGCAGAGGTAGGAGGATTGCCATGAGTTCGAGGCCACCCTGAGACTACAGAGTGAATTCCAGGTCAGCCTGAGCTAGAGTGAAACGCTACCTCAAACAAACAAACAAAAAAGATTTAAAGTTCTAGCATAAAGGCCTAATTTGATACCCTTATCTAACTCATGTGCAGGTGTGGTAGCACACATCTGTAAACCCAGTGCTAGGGAGGCAGAGACAAGAGTATCTCTTGAGACTGTGTCCCAAGAAAGATGGGAGACACCCAAGGTTGTCTTCTGGTCTCCACATGCATATACATATAACTGTATACACATACACCCACTCCCATGTACACAGACATGCAAAAATAGATTAAAATGTCAAAGACTTAGAATTAAAAGAAAGTCCATTCAATCAACTATAATGCGTAATGCATGCTTATAAAAATAGCTCTCAATAAACATAACGATTATAAATAAATAAATATAACTATTGAAAGTAAGGGACCACCTCTCATAGTATTGTTCTTTCTGCCCTAATTCTTTTACAAAAAGTGCTCAATATTTGTCTCTTTAGAAACTAGGGCAGAAGAGGGAAAAGTAGTAGGAAAGAAAGGACATCATTCAAAAGTTAGGTGACAAGGTGGACGTGGTGGCGCACACTTTTAATGCCAGCACTCAGGAGGCAAAGGTAGGAGAATCACTGTGAGTTCGGGGCCACCCTGAGACTACGTAGTGAATTCCAAGTCAGCCTGAGTTAAAGTTAAAAACAAACAAAAAAAGACCCTTACCTCAAAAGAACAAACAAAAAACCACCACCAACAACAACAAAAAATTAGGTGACAAAATCATTTTTCAGTAATATCAGTTTTCAACAGTCCCATCACCATGGATCATATCTAAAATTACACTTTTCATAGCTCTTTATGTCACATAAGTGGAGTGAAAATATTCTAAAGAAAGGTATCCCTGATTTTTTAATGTGTGTCAATGAAAGACAAATTTTCTTCTCCTAATTAATATCTGTATAAAAGTGAAAAGAAAATCGGCTAATCATGAGGGCTCAAGCATACAATATAAATGACCAATTGCTTCTGTTCTTTGTATAAGCCCGTAGAGATGCACTTTGGTTCACCAGCAGCTGCAGTTGAGTAGGAAGAAGTCTGGTGTTACTGGCGACCTCGACCTCCTCCGCGGGCTCGTGCAGAGAGCTGCGGGCTGCTCTCCTGCATGTAGAGCCGCGGCACCTCCTCGGGGCTGCTTTTGAGGGGGATTTCCAAGCACGCAGGTGATGTCTTCTTCCTCCCTATCTCGCTGCAATGCTAAGTCGCTCCCTCAAATCAGCCACCTTTTCCCTTTGGATTCTTGCCTTGCTCCAGTGGGTGAATCCAATCTCCAAGAAAACATCCCACTGCACTGAGCCCTTGCCCTCTGCCTCACAATATTGCTCCCTTTCTCTGTCCCTGGCATTACTCATTACTCAGCAGCCCTAGCCATGCATTGGCAGTTTGGGACTTAAGAGCGTTGACGGATGTTTCTGGCGTGTGTGCCAAGGCGCATGTATGTGGAAGAGGACCTCTGTGGAAAGGAGGTAGCCCCACCTTACTTAATTCTTCCTAGGAGAGTACATGCCATCGCCTGTCTGCTGGGACTCCATTCTAAGACCCTCCACAGAAGTTTGGAATCACAGACAGTATGGAATCCTACACGCACGCTTTTCTTCTTCTTTTTGTCCTGCTTTTCTTTTTGTATTTGATTCTCCTATACATACACATCTAAGATAAAACTGGATTCATTTCTTTAAAAAAAGGCACAATGGGGGATTAATAGCAACTAACAATCAAATAATTACACTGCAATAGAAGTTATTCACTCATAAACTATTTTCAGCTGAGAATTTCTACTAAACATTTTATTTTATTTTTTGGTTTTTCGAGGTAGGGTCTCACTCTGGTCCAGGCTGACCTGGAATTAACTCTGTAGTCTCAGGGTGGCCTTGAACTCACAGCGATCCTCCTACCTCTGCCTCCCGAGGGCTGGGATAAAAGGCATTCGCCACCACGCCCGGCTCTACTAACTGTTTTTAATCATAGAAACTGAAGCCACATAAGGGAGATTCTGAATACAGAGGTTTGGCTGGTCCCTCTCACAGGGCGAGTGCTCAGTAACTGTCAGCTCCTAGGGACCATATGTTTGATGCTGCTGTTATTACTTTTGCTCTGAGAGGAAAGAGGAAAATTGTCTCACGGTCACTGCTCCTGCAACCTGTTCCCCTGGAACCCACAGGCTATGTCCAGCTGGTAGGCATGGGTGGTATTCCTGGCACCTGCTTTTCGCCTCTTCTTCTAGCAGGACAAGTAGATAAGCACTCTGATTAGATCTTAGTAAAGCTGGTTCTCCCATCACTCAAGGTAAATTCTAGGACTTGTTCTTCTGAAGTTTTAGAAGAACTTCATGTTCATTCAAGATAAGTATTTTTTTTATTTTATTTTTAGAGACAGAAAAGGCAAAAAAAAAAAAAAAATCAAGTAACTTTGATTTCTGTGGTTTTCCTGGAAATTTCCATTTATTCTCTCTAGATCCTTGTTTCTGAAAGTCAAATTCCCAATGCCACATCAAAAACCACACTCAAGTAGGTAAAGAAGACAACACTTCACAACAGAAGATGCTGAGAGACAGGCAGGGGAAGGAGCCCCTCACCAGACCAAGACCCTTCGTGGAGGAACCAGCTCTAAGGAGAAAACTCCTGGGAAGTGTGACATTTGTACTGCATTCATGACTTCCTTTCATAAATTTAAGTTCTGCCCATGTCACATACCACATGTTAGAGGAAATTAGCCCTCTAGAACACAAACAAACAAACCAACCCAAAACAACAACAACAAAAACCTCACAAGAGAAGTAAGTCATAAGACTTCAACTATAGTGGGAAAAGATTAATGGGAAACGGAAAGTTGTATTTCCACACATTAATCCCTGCCTCATTTGAGTCCACTTCCAGCTTATATGAAGGGTGTTTATAAAAAGACAAGGTGTGAATGGATCTGGGCCAAGCAGAGTGAGGCTGCGTGGAGACTCAGACAATAAGGCCTCCATCACCAGGAGCTGGTTCGCTCGCCTTACACGCCTCTTCTAGCAGCTGGTATGCGCTATCCCACTAGGGATCCAACGTTATTGGACCCAATAATTCTCTAGAATGAAACCTCAGAGCCTCCTAGGGACTGCAGCCTAACTGTGGTGGTGAAGGTGATCCCACTTCCGAGGCATACTCCTCACTGCACGACTCTCCTACCGAAGGACTGCCGCTCTTCCTCCCAGACGTTCTTCTCAGTATTGCAGAACCTTGTCCCCTTCCAGGCGCTGACCTTCTAGAAATGAATTAAACATGGACAAGAAGTCGATCTGCTGCACTGGCAAAGTTCCACTCAACAGAGCTGCAGCAGGAACCCCACCGGCGACAACTCCGAAGGGCTTCCTCATCAGGGCCCCAGAGCTTTGCGCGAGACCTCAGGGACAGCAGGACGGAAGACCGAGAGCGCCTGAGCCCTTGGGGTCCACCAAGTCGGCTGCTGTTCCCTTTAACCTTCGCAAGGAAAGCCAGCCTTGAGATCCTAGAGGAGAGATGTGACTGTGGGGTTTCTTTGTGCATGTCACACTGGGAAAACCCGAAACACTGTGAGATTATTGGAAATAGCTTTTGGAGCTTTACTTTTTTTTCTTTTTAAACTGTACAAGTGAGATTTGGACTAGATATCTATTTCACCTTCCAGGTTTCAAGAAGCCATTGGTACTAAGACCCAGTGACTTCTATGCTTCCAGCCAGGTGTCTCCTCTGCCATTGTTCAACTTTGATAACTGATGATATTAAGTACTTAGTGAGAATCAATTCTTATTTAAAACTTAGTGACGTATCTGAGCACTGCACAGTGAGATCGCTTTCTCTCTCCATTACTCTGGGACAGCACTGCCATCACTGTAGACCGTGCGGTGCTCTCCGGGTACACTCTGCCTCTCAGGTCTGATGTGACTCCCTGGAGAAACGGCAGGACTGAGCTTCACGCTGATTGGGCTCGGATGGTAACTGATTAGAAAAAAGTGGGGCCCTGCCACCTCGCAAAAGGCTGCGTACTGAGCCACAAGCTCTGACGCTAAAGCAGCTTTGACCAGGAGGCTCACAGCTATTAGGTATTTCTATATTAACAACTTCTCTCCCATCCAAGTTTGTGTATTTTATCTTTATTCTTTCAAATCCTAAAATTGCCTGGATAAGAGAGAGCTTATATATTTTATACACACACAGACACATACACACACATCCAGTCACTACCCCTTTCCTCCACACACGCACACATTTCGAAGAGCAGCCTGAACTTTTAGGGGGAAATTGAAGAGGCTTTGTGTCAAGTATGGCTAAATCCAGCCTTTCCATATCAAACCTCTGCTAGAAAATTACTGTGCAGATGATAAGGCAGAAAGATATAATAAAAAGTGACTCTACTCAATTTACACTGCAATATTGGTATGACTGAATATTTTTCATTCAGGTGCCTGATAAAATCACTAAACTGTATTGCAGATAAATAAAGGAGGCCTCTGTCAAGAATAAACACCATTAATCATGAAGCCTCACCCTCTCAGAGCCCGTGCTGAGCATCTGCACAAACACACCCGCACCGCCAGCTTGCAGCGCGGGCTCTCCTCCGCGCGACGCTGCCACGCAGAAGAGGTATTCGCCTTTCGTTTTCTAAGAGCTAGGCAGCAACAGCATTGTGCAAACGCTCCTTTTACATTTCAACTTTGCAGTTCTACATGTCCATTACAGCAATATTTAAGGAAAGGTGGCTGCGATTGTAGGGAAAAAACACTTGACAATTTAGTTTTTTCCTCTAAAAACAAGCATATACACACACAACATGTATATATGATCTGTACTGTACTTTATTAACTATAAAATGACATTGACCTTAAGATGCTCTATGATTAGATTACAAGGACATTATTTCCTTCTTGCTCTCAATTGTTACCTTAGTTATTAAAACAGCTCTGGCAGACTTATTCAGGTATAGTTTGTTTAATCCTTTATCACTACAGTACATACTAGAAAGAAAACAATACAAAATACAAGGGGAGGGCAAAATCAGAAAAACAATATAAAAGTTAATTTTATTTAAAGATACATGAGCCAGGCATGGTGGCACACGCCTATAATCCCAGCACTCGAGAAGCAGAGGTAGGAGGATCACTGTGAGTTCAAGGCCATCCTGAGACTCCATAGTGAGTTCCAGGTCAGCCTGGACTAGAGTGAAACTCTACCCCGAAAAACAAAATACAAAGCAAAGCAAAACAAAAACCAAACAAATAAACAATATCTGAAACTTACTCCCAGTTTCCAATTGACACTATTATAAAATATATTCCCTGGGCTGGAGAGGTGGCTTAGTGATTAAGGTGCTTGTCCCCAAAGCCTAAAGACCCAGGTTCAACTCCTCAGAACCCATGTAAGCCAGTTGTACAATGCCACACATGCACACAAGGTGGCACATGCATTTGGAGTTGAATTGCAGTGGCTAGAGGCCCTGGTGCATCAATTTCTTTTTTTTTTTTCTCTCTCAATCTTGCTCATTCTCTCTCAAAAAAAAAAAAAATGCATTCCAGTTTCAGAGACTTAAAAGTTGAAAGATATAACACTCAAAATCTGTATGTTAAACTTTGAGAACTACGGGATGAGGTGTGTATTAAATAATTCTGCCGTTTGTAAAATAACCATGCATGTTAGGCACTGTGCAAAGTGAGTCCCTTTGCCTCAGCCTTCACAGTACCTGGGGTTACAAGCCTATGACACCAGACCATGCTCTGATGGTTCACTTGGTGAGACTGAGAGCTGTCTTGAGAGACCAGTGAAGCCCTCTTCCCCTGCGCGTGTGCGGGGACAGCGAGACCGGATCTTGACGCCTTGCACTTCACCAGGAGTCGGCGGGCGCTCTCACGCACTAAGTGGGAGGTAGCGGAAATGCTGAGTGAGGCGCACGGCGGCAGGCGGCGGGCAGCTGGGGAAGTGCCTGTGCCTTTGCTCTAGACCTTTCTCATTACTCTTCCGCTTCCTGGCTGCCACGAGGTGATGGGATTGGCACTGCCATGCCCGCCTACCATCCTGTTTCTGCCTGGCCACCATGGACTATCCCCCTGAAACAATGAGCCAGCATGAGTCTGCCTTCCTTCAAGTGGTTTCTCTCCAGTATTGGGAGGGGAGATGTAAACAACTAAAACCTGACACACCCTTTGAGTTGACACTCAGGTTACAAGAGAGGTGCCAAGGTGGCTCCAGGTGGCTGAGGGAGCTGCTAAGTGTCCGTTAAGCGGTATGAGAAAGAATGAGGGCGGCATGACCGCACCTGGGCCACACTTGCCCGGTCTACATGTAAGGAAGGGGGTAATAGGATACTTTATGGTTCCCATGCAAAAAAAAAAAAAAAAAACACTTTTAAAAGAAGGCACTTGAGAGCTGGAGAGATGACTTAGTAGTTAAGGCACTTGCCTTACAAAGCCAAAAGACCCAGGGTTGACTGCCCAGGACCCACGTAAGCCAGATGCACAAGGGGGCACATACTTCTGGAGTTCATTTGCAGTGGCTGGAGGCCCTGCCACACCCATTCTCTCTCTTTCTACACCTGCCTATTTGTGTATCTCTCTCTCAAAAGATAAAAATAAAATATTAAAAGAAGGCATTGAACAGGTTTGGGCTAATGCTGCCATGTGTTCAAAACCCCTGTGAGAGTGGGCCAGCACCAGGAACAGCAGTGAGCAGGTCTACACATATCTACCTGCAGCTGTGAACAAGGCCAGGGAAGCCTCGCGAGGACTCACTGCCTCATGGCAGGCTGAGAGTGAAGCCAGGCTGAGGTCCAAGGTCGCATGACGACTCCTGGCTGACAGCGCCACGCGGTTCCTCAGAACCATGTGCCAATAGCACTGAGTTGAGTTTTCGGAGGTTTTACCTCAAATCTCAAGGAAACGGCGTTATCAGGTACTACTGTAACCCAACGCCATTTTGTAGGCAGGGTCCGTGCTCAGAGGCAAGTTCCGGAAGGCCCACCCACGAGGTCATGTAGCTATGCGACAGAGGAGGTATTACGACAACTGTAGTTGTGGTCATCTGGGTACTTTCAGAGCCCATGGGAAGCAGGCAGGCCTCAGAAATTCAAAAACAAACGAACTCCCCTCTTTCTAACAAACCTACACCTTGTGAAGAATTGTTATATCCAAAAGGAACAGTGGTGGAGAGAGACAAAGTCGGTACCCTGAGGTCACGGAGCCATGTTGGGGATGTCTGTCCAGGTCAAATCTGCCTACAAGAAACGACTCTGAAGAAACCAAAGCTGTCCCCTGATAGGCTGCTTGGCCCCACCCCACCTCAAGGTGAGCAAATATAACAGACAGGCCCTCATAACTACATGACCTCCATCACCGGCTATGTTCCCTCTTCCTCGACAAACACTTCAGTCTTCTTTTTGGAAATCCCCCCCGACCAAAAAAAAATATTTCTAGACAAGCTACCAATCATTGTAGGCTCCCAGGGAGGCATAGCATTCCTTTCTTGCTTGGGTAAAGTCAAGATTCTCATGCACACACAATCAAGAACAAAGAAATTCTAAAAACACAGGGTGCAGGGGGGCGGACACAGCTGAATCTTAAAGAACTTTGCTCTTAGCCGGGCGTGGTGGCGCATGCCTTTAATCCCAGCACTTGGGAGGCAGAGGTAGGAGGATCGCTGTGAGTTTGAGGTCACCCTGAAACTACATAGTTAATTCCAGGTCAGCCTGGACCAGATTGAGACCCTACCTTGAAAAACCAAAAAGAAAAAGAAAAGAAAAAAGAATTTTGCTCTTAAGGTTCTTAAGGTAGCTAGATATCATGTAGTTCTATGATACTGTTCTGCCAATACCTGTAACAAGGGTATAAAGCATTAAAAATTATTTGTTCTTGGGCTGTAGAGATGGCTTAGCAGTTAAGCGCCTGCCTGCAAAGCCTAAGGACCCCAGTTCAAGGCTCGATTCACCAGGACCCATGTTAGCCAGATGCACAAGGGGGGGTGCATGTGTCTGGAGTTCATTTGCAGTGCCTGGAGGCCTTGATACACCCATCTTCTCTCTGCCTCTTTCTTTCTGTCTGCCAGTTGCTCTCAAATAAATAATAGAAATAAACAAAACAAAAGTTATTTGTTCTTTATTAATAGGGATTTAAAGACATAACCTAAAAATATTTATTTAGTTTTGCACGCACGTGTGTGCGTGCGTGTGTCCATAAGCACAAGGCTCTATTGCCAGTGTAAATGAATGCCAAAGGCTTTGCACCTGTTTTTGCACCTGGCTTTATGTGGGTTCCAGAGAATCTAACCTAGGCTGTCAGCTTTGCAAGCAAGTACCCTTAACCGCTGAGCCATCTTCTCAGCTCCTAAAGATATAATTTTGCAGTCTGTCACTTATTTTCCTCTGCCCCACTGTAAACCATACTTCAAAAACAACATATATACAGGATAAAAAGAAATGTATATGGTTAAAATATCTGAACAATTTTTATTTTTTTATATTCATTCTTTCTAAAGAGAGGGCAATGTGCTTTGTGTAGATGATAAAATTGTAATTCATAGACAGAAATTTCTGAAATTCAGAATATGAACGTTGATTCTAGAAATGTGATTTTTAACTTAAATGGAGTGAATGGATGCTCTTCCAACCCTACACAGAACATTTGAGGAGTATAGTAATCAGAACTACTCTCCTTCAACTGCCTCATTCACATTCAAAAGGAAGCAAGTGGCTGAGTAGCCTCCTCCATTGGGTTTAAATCTAGTAATGGCTGCAGAGTGGCCTCAGTCCTACAGTGGAATGAAGTGCAACTCTCCTCACTAATGAGGTTAAAAACTGTCTTTAGGTCCCCGTGTTCGGGGCACTCAGCGAGCACTCTGCCTGGCAAAGACCCTGGGCAGATGCAAGCTATAGACTAATCACACAGGCCAGTGTCAAATGGACTGGAAGAATTAGGGGACTTGTGGCTAGGAGGAATGCAATTCATGCAGAAAAGCGTTGTCAGAGCAGGCCAAGGAACCTCGTGAGAAGAAAGCAAAATAAACAGTTCAACAAAGAAAACAAAGACCAGCCAATGGCCTTTTCTAAGGCTTGAGGACACTGAGACCCCAGTGCGCGGCAACAATGAACACTGCATCAAAGACCGCCTCGCAAAGCAAACAGCCAAGGCGGCTCCTCTGCACGCCCGGGGAGGGGCCGCCCTGCTTTGCAGTCCTCCCCATTCAACGCCCCCACAGGCAGCAGCCCCAGGCCAGCGCGCTCATCCCAGTGCTCAGGAACAACGACCTCTCCGACTCAGAAGTCTGCGTCTGACATGGTGAAAAGATGGGGAAAGGTGCAGAGGGTGACGCGAGTTCATTACCGGGCAATGTCCACTTGTTCCTCAGCTCACAGAGGCCTCTGCAAGCAAACCCAGCCTAGTCAGATCCCCGTAACCTGCCGCCCACCTTCCAGCCACGAAGAGCCACTCGTGGACAGGTCAGGGCCTCTCACGCAAAGCAGGTGGGGAACCCACAACAGCAACACCATCCCATAGGACAGACCCTTGTCACCAGGATTCAGGACAGCTTTTTTTTTTTTCCAGCCCAATGCCATAATGACCCTATTTCCTGAGAGCCCTGACTTGGGTGATTGCTCATTGTGGGTGGTGTACACTACATGTACCACTGCAGACCTGAAAACCAAAAACCCAAGGCCAGGGTGTGATCATTAAAAAAAAAAAAAAAAAAAAAAAGATTAAAGCCGGGCATGGTGGCGCACACCTTCAATCCCAGCACTTGGGAGGCAGAGGTAGTATGATTGCCATGAGTTCGAGGCCACCCTGCGATTACCTAGTGAATTCCAGGTCAGCCCGGGCTAGACTGAGATCCTACCTCGAAAAACCAGAAAGATTAAAAATACTTTAAACTGACCTTTCTTCCATTAGAATGGAACACCACAGAGGCCTGGACCACCTCATCGCCAGGGCTGGTTGCAAGGAAAACAGACAAAAGTGGGCATGTGTTTGTATGTGTGCATGCAGTAGCATAATTAAGATATATAAAGTAGCAAAGTACTTGTACTAAACATATGTTACATGACTATAAACTAACCTAATTCTAATTTAGTCTGTTATAGCCAGCCAATAAGATATGAGAAAAAAACAGAGTGCCCATTAGAGGCCTGACTGCCTTTGTTATGACTTACAATTACACTTATTTCTGAAAGTTTTCACAGATGTGTGCAGTATATACTGAAAATAACACAGGCTGATATGGTGGGAATTTTGTTCCCTGAAGGCAGAGTTAGTTTTAGAGGCAAGACTTGGTTACAGCAAGGTAGGAATACTTCCTTCAGAAGCTATCCTAAACGCACACATTAGTCCAGTAATACGGATTGGCTGGCTATTTGTTTTGTGAATGAGGTGAATCATTTATTTAACTGATGCTTTTTATTCCCCACATACTGTCACATAAGATGCACTTACGAACTTGGCAGAAGTTAGACCCCAATTTGAATGCATTTCCAAGCACCTATTTGGCTCTCGGGTCCATCAGGGGTATCCAACCTTTTGACCCTGCAACATGTCATCTACAAATGAGTTGGATGTATTTATAGCTATTCTGGGACACACATATGGCCTATAGACTGCAGGCTGGACATGTCTGGAATAGCTGGATTCCAGGAAGTGAGAGAAGCATGTTAACCTTGACAATCCTGGGAGATTATTTACGGTGACAAGGTGACATAATTCCTGCAGGTTCAGGTTTGCTAACTGATGAGGTTCAGACCTTGATGGGCACCAGGCACCTCAGAAACCACATACAGGGGCTGCCTGGTGGCGAGGGACTTTCATGGGGAAACCTGTAAGACAGAGTCTTAAAAGAGAAGAGGCAGGCAGCTCTACATTAGGTGCTGGGAGGCACCTGCACCTTTTCCCTGCTCAGAGCAACTCACAGGCACTAAGGCACCAGCAGAGTGCTCCCCACGGGCAGGGAAGGCGACAGTCTCCAGGGAGCCAAGGTAGAAAATCCCAAGCAGGTGCTCTGTGGCCAGAGGAGACCTTAGGAAGCCCGCCCAAGAATAAGGCCCAAGCTGGACCTCGGGAGGTGAGCGATCAGATGCAGAAGCTCAACCGAGGCAGAAAGAGTAGACTGACTCCCTTGGCCTGGAAGGAAAGGATGAGGCCGAAGGCTGGGGGTCCCAGAGGTTTGCAGAGCTGCCGCCCACTCAGCCCAGGTACAGCCTGTAGCTGAGACCACCAGAATGAAGTACCAGGGAGTAAGCAAATTTCATCCAGTACAAGGAACCAAGGCCACTCTGGCCATCACTAAGAAGAACTGAGGCTCCATTTCTCTGAGACTCTCCCACGTCCTGGAACACTCCTCCCCACAGGCTACTGTGGGGATGTTCTTTAGCAGAAGTGGGCTTGGGCCTGCTGAGCAGGAGGGAGACTGCCGGATGAAACACAAAACATTTGCAAGGTTGTTTCGTCTGCTTTTTTTTTTCTTTTTCTTTTTCTGATGAAACGTTCCTCCTGTCCAGAAGAGAGGTATATTCTGAAAATCTACTGATAAGCTTAAGTGAGTATTCAGTGGCGTGTAGAATATGGTACTCTGCCTCTAGGGTTTGAGCAGCTTTTGGCGATAAGGACCTGTGGGAAGGCCTGCGATTAAGCACTGGGCTCACTTCTGAAAGGGCGCCCGGGCCAGTAGTTCAGTGCCACATGCGTTACAGTATATCACCCAAAACAATCTTTTAGGAAAAATAAAAGGGATAGTGAGTGAAGTAAAATAAGGCAATGCCTTGCTCTGTAATGATACAGATAATCAACTCTAGTATTTGCTCTATTTTAGATTAAACTCCTGCTCTGTAACAGTCCCATCAGAGAACTTCATGTAAGGGTCTCTACCAGCTCCCTGTCTGTAGTCCATTAAAAAAAAAAGCTTTCATCATCTGTGAGTTTCAAACATTTGAGAAGCTGTGTGAGGCAGAGTATTAGGTGAAGGGGTTTTAGCATTCTATGGCTTCAGGTTACAGACTTCCCTTCTTTTCTTTACTTGACATACACTTTCATGTCCCAAGGCAATCCCTGCCTGGCATTCATTCTCCTGGCTGGACATGCAGCCCAAGAGAAGAAAGTGGCCAGTTCCCGCACTGTGCCTGACTGAGTCCAGCTCCCATTCTAAGCAATCCCCACAATGTCGCTCAGCCAGGCAGTAAATGGGACCAAGGAGCCATCTGAGGCTAATTTTTACCAAACAGCAATGTAATGGCACCACGACTGTTCTGGAATGCCTTTT
Organism: Jaculus jaculus; assembly: GCF_020740685.1. Lineage (NCBI taxonomy): Eukaryota > Metazoa > Chordata > Mammalia > Rodentia > Dipodidae > Jaculus > Jaculus jaculus. The sequence goes on from NC_059117.1 coordinate 4,755,117, forward strand.
CCATAGATCACATCAAAACTTAAAAACGGGCAAAATTGTTTTTAATCAAATTTCATAAAATCAGCCTCTACTACTGGACATTCAATGGATGGGTTCAAAATCCATCTTTCTCCTGCTATTTGCTTGCAGTGAGCCTAGATCATCTAAGAGACAAAATTCTAACGAATTTGGTAGCTAATATTCAAAAAGTTCACAGGCCACTCCGGGAAACCTATCTGCCAGTGTTTTACTTTTCTGGTGGATGAGTTTCCCTGGAGCAGGAATGGGGAAGCAGCAGTCACAAAAAGTGAGTGGCAGGGGTAGCCCTGTGTCCTGGGCCTTTGGTTCCCTGGGGAAAAGGAGGGACATGAACTTAGCTTGCAGGGCTGCTGGGGAAAACAGCCTGTCTCTGGTTGATGCAAAGTAAGCTTTGTGCCTAAGGGAGGGAGAGCTCTCCTCACAGGAAGCAGTGCCCCAGCTTCGGTTTGGGAGGTAGTATTTATGATATACCCCCCCACCCCAGGTGTTGGGACAAAGTCTGTTAAAGCTCAATTTTCTCCAACCCATATTTTGAAAAATAAATAAAATGATGGCAGTAAATTTCTGTTTTCTTTGAAGCCAGGCTTAACATGAGTGGAAGCATTGTACTCAAAGAAAAATGTTGGTTACAGTCCAGTACCTCCCAGGCCCCCGCAACAGGTTTGACAGCCGCCTCTATAGAGTCCACAGCTTCCGGTTCAGTGGACGTGAATGGCTCAGTCAATATCTGCCCCCGGACCTTGCTGCTGAGCACGGCACAAAGAACATAGGAATTTTATCCAAGACGCTGCCACCCCGACCCCCTGGATGTGTGCTGTAATGAGGACCCGCTTTCTCTTCAACCGAGGGACCGAATTCAATATTTCAATCATTAGAAATACTGCAAACAGAGAAGCGCTCCGTTTAAGCGCAGTTTGTTTGGTGCGCCTTTCTTGCTGCACGGTCAAATGTGTGTGAGCTGATCTGAAAGTACGCTGCCAGCCCACGGGAAGTTTGAAAGTAAGAGGTGGGGTGCACTCGTTGAGCTAGCCCAGCGAAGGGGCGCTGCCAGTGCAGATGGCAGGGCATTCTTGAAGGCTTTCGGGTTTTTCTGTTAATTCTGAGAAATGATAACCAATTTGACTTACTTATTTTTGGACTGAGATGACATTGCAATGACAAATCATGGGAACAGCAATTGAAAGGGTTGAAAATAGGAAATAGGATGCACGGCACTGGTTACAGAAAGAAAAATAATAAAGCAGGGAATAGGGCGAAAAGCAAGGTTGGAGGATGGCGCTGGCAAATAGACAAGGCATTGGGAAAGTTTTGTCTTTAAGGTTTCGCAGTTGACATTTTCACTGTCACACTTCGTCAACTACGCCCCTATTAGTAAAGCTGTGGTCAAGCACTGGTTAGTACAGAGAGCAGCAGGGAGCCCAGCCTAGCTCAGGTGGTTGCTGACACTGGTGCTCTGGTATCCAGATGTCTGATACCCACCAATATCTGAAGGATGAAGGTTCCAGAACTTGATCCAACAGGGTTTGATTTACATTGAGTACCCCGTGGTGAGCGCTGATCGTTAGGTGGTGCTCTTCTCGAATGCAATTACATGGTGACGCGCACTCTGTGGAGTAGGTGAGTCAGCAGACAGCACCCCACGCTGTGGCTGGATACGGACACCGTCCCACTGAGCCCCGCAGACTCTACAGCCACGTGCAGGGGTGGCTACCTGTTTTCTGGCTACTGAGAGGCATCTCGGTTCTGAAGCCTGGGTGTGCGGGTTTTGCGGCTCTTCCTCACGCGTCCATCTCGGCAGCTTGCAGAAGACACTGCGGGCCGGCAGCGCGACGCGCACCTGCTGGCGCTGTTAGAATCAGCGAGGCTTGTCCAGGGACTGCGAACTTCAGCAGCTGCAGGTGGGCAGCTGGGTATCACTTGCAGAGCTGGAATGCCAGGGGAAGGGCTGCGTAGCCTGGTGCCCAAGTCAAAACACGGCTATGGCCACTCCTAAGCTGCATGTGTTCTGCAGCCAGGATGTCCAGAGTCTTGAACTTAGGCTATGTACAAACCTTCAGTAAAGGGGCTGATAATCACAGGAAGCCTTGAAAACCAGGCCTGGACCATAGAAAGCTGTCAACGTGAGCTGTGGTTATTATACATATATTTTTCATGTGGATTGTCTACTCATTTCTTTGGTCACTTATCCATGAAAGTTTGGCATTCTTAAAGAGTATATTTAAGATTGTGAATTGCTTTTTGATGTGCCTGCTACAGAATGTGCAGCTAGTGCCTACCTCTAGGTGACCCACATCTCTACAGTGGGAAGTGAGCTCTTATCAAAGGACCAGTGAGGCTGCGGGGAGCACTTGCCACAGGGACTTTTAATAGACTTTTAGCAGTAAATCCTGAGGGTTTTAGCTTTGTTGGTGTGAGGCATATCAACAAAGTAAACAAATGACAAGAAAAACGATGACAGTCGCCTAACAAGCGATGGTCCCTTGTCATCATCCAAACGATCCTCATATGGGATCTGCAATAGGAATGGCACAGACTTAACCTGGTACAGGTAAAGAGACATACAGTCTTTGCCTGGATGGACATGTGATAATACTTGATATAATCTGATATGCCATTATTCTTTATCAGTGTCAGTAATGACTGTGAGAGAGCATAAAGCCTGGAGGACGTTCCTTTCTCACCTCTACATATTCCAAACTAGATATGGACCGAACACAGCTGCACCATCTTGCTAAATCTCCCTGTTTTACTGGAGGTTCCCTGAGAATGAAATCACTATTATGACGGTGGGTCCGAAATAAGGTTTTCAGTAAGAGGCTGGACAGAAGCCTTCTTGAACAAATATCATATGAGCTCCTGATGAGCACAGAAATGGTACGAGGGAGCTCCTGAGGTCCGGGCAGGAGGGAGGGACTGAGCACAGCGCTGGCCATTGGCGTCCTGCTTCGTGTCCCAAGCATCTCCTGCCATGGTGTGTCTTTTCTCAGAGCTTTCTCTCTCTGGGAAGTAATGAATGCGTTCACTCTTCAAACCTGAGGGTTACCGATTGCTCTCATCCCTAAGAGGCAGTGTAATCACAGGGGCAAAACCTTCCTTTGTCGAGGGCACTCTATTTCACAGCTAATATGAACATCTTCCCTGGGCCGAGTCCCACAGTCACTGCGAAGTGGGCCACTTCTCCTTACTGAGGTGCAGTGTCTGTGGTGAGCCAGGCAGCCCCAGAAAAAGCCACCTTGACTCAATGAAAAGAGCTGAGCACAGATGAGGCCACTTTTCTAAAAGGACTCAGTAGAGTGCACGCTGAGCACGCCAACGCTGGTGTGCGGCTCAGGCTGCGGCATGGTTGCAGGGCTGTTTGCAGCTCTCAGCCACCAGCAAGGGGATCAGAGCAGCGGGACTCGAATTATTGCAATGGATTAGTAACTAAGGGTCATGCTTTGGGAAATGAAGCAAGGGGATGATCCAAAATCAATTCATATTGGTCCATGAGTAAGAAAACCTTTGCTCAAAGACATTATGTGTTCAGAATAGACCTCCCAATCCACTCCCACTGAGAAGATCCAGAAAAATGAAATCAAACTGGGATTGAAAAGTACTTCATAATTTGGACCTCTCAAAATGAATAATAATTACTTTTTTAAATAAAAAAGCATGCTTAATGAGTTTTAATACTTAAATACACACATACTCATAATGCAAAAAGAAAAGTTATGTTTGCCATGACCATGGAAAATACACACTTGGAAATATGAGGATATAATTGTCCACATTTTTTCAGAGGAAACTTTGAAAACAGATAGTAATGTAATCAAGTTAATCAATCAAGTCAGGAAATATGAAAATCAAGCAACATATGCACAAAAATGTTACTGCCTCAATTCTATGCATATAGGAGCAGGTTCTGTCAATGCTACAAACCTCTCAGCAATAGACTAGACTTTGTGCTCCAGTCTATTATATAGTAGACTTCGGCATCTAGTATGTTATATAATAGTCTTTGTCACCTCTTTTTTAAAATAATACACTGTGTCTTATTATAATACAGAATTTGTGATCATAACAAATGATTTGGAGAACAAGGGACACCCCACCTGTCTAGGAACGAGCCCTAGTAAATTCATCGAAGTCTAACACTGACCAGTTCTCACAGCGGTGTTGAAGAAGCAACCCGGACTGCATGAACACAATCCAGAGGTCCCCCAAATCAGAAGGAACATTTACGCTGACAGGTCAGGACGAGATACAACACACCTTGGCCTACAAAGGCCTTTTAAATTTAAGTTCATGATTTTGAGTTAACATGAACAAATCCTAACACTGCGGTATGACATTTGAATCCGCTTCAGTTTCTCTACCCAAGTTGTACTCCCTGGCTGTGAACTGTGACAATACTGTGAGCAAGTAGGGTAAGTTAAAGGCATTCCAGATAACAAACTAGGTTTTCAAACACAAGCTGACATGTTTCCGTACATATTTATAAGGCTTCTTGGTTATTATTAGGCTGTAATTACAGTTGTTCTAACACCTAATAAGCCATGGTTGGAAAAACAAAAGCAGGTTAATTTGTGATTTCCTATACTCATTCAGAAGCAAATTAAGTGTCAAACAGCTAATACAGAACATATTTCATTTTATGAGATTTTAATTTAATTCTACACCATATCATCGATGCCCTAATATAGGGTGGTTTATCTAAAAAGAGGGGCAATTTATAACCCGTTTTCAATAGAAGCTTTAATGATGGGATATGATAGCTTAATTACTGCAGAGACTGCCAGCCTTCTAAACAGAGACCTGTCAGCATTTTCATTAGCATAGATCCTTGTTTTCCAGAGACTTGTAATTTATTTTCTAAAGTTGGCACCACAAGAGCAACTGTATATACAAAATAATGAAAATATATCCAAATTTTGTCTTTTTCTAATTAAAAAGATTCATTCTCAAGTTTTAGTGGACTCATTTGATCTCATTTTCTTGAAGACAATTATACAGCAAATACTTTGGTAATTCAGATCGGGGTGAAATCTTTTCATTTTCCCTAGTTACTGTTTTACTCACAGCAAAGATGTGTTTTGAAGATTTGGGCACTGGTTGGAGAGATAGCTTAGTTAGTGGTTAAGGCGTTTGCCTGTGAAACCTAAGGATCCAGGTTTGATTCCCCAGTACCCACATAAAGCCAGATGCACAATGTAGCACATGCATCTGGAGTTTGTTTGCCGTGGCTGGAGGCCCTGGAGTGCCCATCCTCTCTTTCTTTCTCTCTCTCTGGCTCTTTCTCCTCTCTCTTTCAACTAAAGAAGTAAATTAACTAATTTATACATTACATATATATTTATTTATTTATAAAAGATTTGGGTACATTGAGCCATATTTGCCAGCATGACTCTTCTACAAGTGGTCAGAGGAGTCACAGGGAAGCGACATGGTCCCTCACACACTAACCCTCAGCCACTGTTTGGAGCTTGCAGCCGAGCCTGTGTCAGCAAACTCTTCCTGCAAGTCACCCGGCTCGTTTCCGTGGAGTGAAAAGAGCACAAGGAGCATAAGTGGCCGGTGACCAGAGCACAGGTGAAGGGCAAAGCGAGACGGCGACGCAAGCGCCTTTCCAATTCCATTCCGAGTCCGAATCCTAACTCCCCGCTCCACCACCAGCCATCTCCAGGCCGGCCTGTCGGGGGGGGGGGCTTTTGAACCCAGGCAGGGCCCAGAACATACAGGACTGGAAACTTGCTATCACTCTCTTCCACCAAAGAACAAAGGCATGGGACTTTTGTTGATGGATGCGCATTGGAATCTAATTATAAGGCAAGCTATAGAGAAAAAAGTTCAGCTTATTATTTAAACTCAGTTTTAAAAACTTATCTAGAACATGAATTTTAAGAGCAACTCCCCAATGCTAGAGGAAAACTGACTAAAATTGGTTCATCGTGAAGATTCAGGGCTGGGAGGAATTAGCCATCACTGTCTCCAGGGCCTTGCATGCTCAGTACATGCGGCAGGTCCTCATGTGAGATCCTCATGGTCCCATCTGTACCATAAAAGCTCTGATTAACTGGGTGAATGACATGTCATGTTGCAGACTGAATTTGGAATTTCCTTCCCTTTGTATAGGAGATTCTTAAATTGGTCCCTTGGTTTTATGTGTGAGTATTTTTAGCTTCACAACCCTGTAAATACTTACTTGTGTTACAGTGAAAAGTCAAAGAAAAAGTCACGAGTTTCTGTCTTCTCCCTCTATAAATACCCACTTCTCCTTTAATACTTATGGAAGTCTGGATCACAGATTTATTACTTACCTCCAGGCAAATCTGAGCTGAATTACAATTCAGTAATAGGAGATGGATCCAAAAAATCAGCTGGTAAAATATTATATGTGTACTTGGGCCTGCAGTTAGAACTGTTAATATTAATTAATTCTGTTCACAGAGGAGGACTTGTTTTAAAACAACTTCATTTTTCTCTAGCACACTCTGTAATTACACAGCTGTAACTAATAGCCATGGCGACACAATCTGCCACCTGGATAACCAGCGTTATTCTTCACGGCATTATTTGTGCTGTTCTAACTTCACTGTCTCGGAATGAAAGGTGATTATTACATATGACTAAATGCGTATATCAAGGCCATTAGCAAGGGAGAACTTCTCTCAGAAGCTGCCTCCAATTATAGTATCTGGCACTTTTCTGGACGGTCATTCAAAAGTAATGCTGTGTTAGTTTGTAAATCCACTCTTCTTACTTTTCCTCTCCAAACCAGACGAGATGATCTTTCTTTCCATGAGATTTCATTTTCCTTTTCTAATACATATTATCACTGCACTTTTTCCTTTTATCTTTATGTAAACCATGTGCTCAATCACATTGGCCATTTTGTTTGGGTGACATTCTCCATCAATAAAGTGACTGTTGGTAGACACACCACGGGACCTCTGAACATGTACCATAGAGATTTCATTACAATCTATGGTGACTCCCAGATCAGAGCTTTCATGGGAAAATGTTAACATAAAAATCGTCAAACCTAGTCTCATCCCAACACACAGTCTTTTCTTTCTGCATACATAGGCATGTTCACATGGGTGTGGGCATGTGTGTGGAGGTACACATGTCTATGTGTGTGCAGAGGCCAGAGGTTGAGGTTGAGATCTTCCTTGGAGGCTGCCCACTTTATTTATGAAGACAGGCTCTCTCCCTTGAACCCACAGCTTACCAATTTGCCTTGCGCTGTGGGTTCTCTGTCCATCTCCCAAGTGCTGGGATTACAGGCAGGTGCCACCCATGCTTGGCATGTACAGGGTACTGGGATATGAACTCTGGTCTCCACACTTGTGAGATGAACACTTTTATCCACTAAGTTATCTTGCCAGCCCCTAACTACATAGTCTAAGTGGCAACTTTGCACTAAGTTTTAACTCTTGAATTCTGTGTTGACAGCTCACAGAACACAGGCTAACAAAATAAATAGGAATTATTTGGCACCTAACTCATGACACAGACATTCTTTAGCAAGTGCAGGGATCAGCCTCAGTGAATCTAGAAGCAGGCAGCCTTGCTGTATCTCAAAAATGAATATTACACTTTCAACCCATCTTCAAAGCGCAGAAGGAATGACACTAACAAATCGTCCTGAGGCTGGAAACGCTGACATTTAGTTCCATCTCATCACCAGATGAGGTTTTCATACTTACACATGCAATGGAGGAATAGGAGAAGGATCATAATGGTAGCGGCCCTCATGATGTCTGGCATCAATTGGTACAGGAGGATGGAAGGCAGGGAAGAGATGAGGAGGGTCTGCAAAAGAAAGAAATCACACCCTACATCAAATGAATGCTTTGAAGCAACATCCCACCTCAAGGCGACATCAACATGCTGAATCTCCGTTAAGAATTTCTAGAATAATTCTTGACCATTAAGGGCAAAGCTCCATGATGTCCTGCAGCGATCTGGTCGGTAATGTATACCTGCTCCAGAGCAAGTAATGTCTATGAATGCAGCTAAAAGCCAACCAGGAAAGCAAAAGGGGGGACAGAAATACAAGCCCCTCCCCACTGTGTGCACAGGGAAGGCTGTGAACCACAACACCAGAGGGAAAGCTGTAGTCAAAGGAGTTTTATACAAAAGCATGGTAAAATAGTCTCTTATGCCCTTGATGTTTCTCAGGGTGCCCTATCCAGTCTCTGCTATTATGTATGTGCCTATGTCCACACACACACACACACACACACACACACACACACACACTTTTTAACATAAGACTGGGGTAGACCTCCATAATCCCAGCGCCAGAGCAGCCTGTCTTCATGTCGGCCAGAGGAAGATGGACGGGCCGAAGCTTAGAGAGGTGAGCAGATCCCATCAAACTCATAGTGCGGGAAACGGGGCCCTGGCCCTCAGCAGGACTCAGAATCTCCCTTCCTGTGCCTCCTCTGGCATCATGCTCTGTGTACACACTCCTCCTTTAAATAACTTCTGTCCACATTCACTTGCAATAATGTGCACCCGTTATTCTCACAAATCTGAATATGAAATTTTATTCAAAAAGTAGTGGTGAGTCTTAATAGATTTTTAATTTTAATTTATTTATTTGCAAGCACAGAGAGAGAGGGAGAAGAGAGACAGAGGCAAAATGGGTATGCTAGGGACTCCAACCACTGCAAACGAACTCCAGATGCATGCACCCCCTTGTACATCTGGCTTATGTGGGTACTGGGGAATTGAACTTGGGCCCTTTGGCTTAGCAGGCAAGCACCTTAACCACTAAGCCATCCCCTCCAGCCCTTACTAGATTTTTATAACTGGAAGCATGGCTGACTTTTTTCCCTGTGAACTTCAGGAAATAAAGGCCTGAACCTGAGGGTCTAACTCTAGCACTCCGTGGCAGCATAGCAAATAGACCATGTTCTTCTTGGGGCTGGAGAGATTGGCATAGTGGTTAAGCGCTTGCCTGTGAAGCCTATGGACCCCGGTTCGAGGCTCGGTTCCCCAGGTCCCACGTTAGCCAGATGCACAAGGGGGCGCTCGTGTCTGGAGTTTGTTTGCAGTGGCTGGAAGCCCTGGCGCGCCCATTCTCTCTCTCACTCTCTATCTGCCTCTTTCTCTCTCTGTCACTCTCAAATAATCAAATAAATAAATAAATCTTTAAAAAAAAAATAGACCATGTTCTTTAAACAGGATCCTCACCTGCTCTGATGCTCCAGGAGCCCCACATCATGAGCACTGCTGGGAACTGGTATGCAAACCCAACAATCCTTACACTGGTTCCCAGTAATTTGTAGAAGTCTGGAGGTTGTGCCTAGTGTTCAGGCTAGCTAGCTCAAAGACGAGTCCCAAGGAGGCGCATTGCACAGCCACTGGGCAGCCACTGGAGGGCACAGAACCAGGCCCGAAGGGGGAGGGGAGTCTTTGCTGAGTATCTGGCCAGGGTGTGGACTGCACCTCCTGAGGTTGACAACCATGCACGTCAGCGTGAGATGGACAAGGCTAATCACTGCATGTGTCTGTTGATTCAAATGGATGTGACCTCCTCCCCTGTATAATTCTGTGACTTTACAATTTCACTCAGTAAGTAGCTTTTAGAAGAGAATGGTAAGCATAACTTCTTGTTTTGAGCATTGCCCTTACTGTTTTCCTTCAGTGGTTCAACACTCACTATGCTTAAACAGAAAAAGTAAGAGTGAAATTTTTTTAATTTTTAAAAATATTTTATTTACTTATTTATTTATTTGAGAGAGAGAGAAAGAGACAGACAAAGAGAAAGAGGCAGAGAGAGAGAGAGAGAGAGAGAGAGAGAGAGAGAGAGAGAAAGGATGGGTGCGCCAGGGCCTCCAGCCACTGCAAATGAACTCCAGGCACAATCTCCACCTTGTGCATCTGGCTTATGTTGGTCATGGAGGGTCAAACCTGGGTTCTTTGGCTTTGCAAGCAAACACCTTAACCGCTAAGGAATTTCTCCAGCCCAAGAGTGAAAATATAACAAAATGATGTTCTTGGCTTTGACAGAAGGCCTGCGGTCTGCCAGGGAGGAGCCCAAGCTGGGACTTTACTAGCATTCCTCCACACCCAGAACCTGGAAAACTGTGCAGGCGTCTGCACTACTGAACAATGCCGCTCGCTCTGCATGAGCTGGGTGCTTACTGTAAGGCTGGGTAAGGAGGAAGCGTGTGGGACAGAAGCAGGGCAGGAAGCACTCCGGTATTAGCAAACCGCCGCTGCTATGACACACACACTGTTACAAATTCCACAGGAAGGGGTCGCGCTACCTACCGGACCCTTGTCACACCTTACACAAGTTACAAATGTATTCAAAGAAATCAGTTATATTTAATAATTTTTTGAGAGAGAGAAAATATGAACACACATGCCAGGGCCTCATGCCGCTCACTGCAAATGAATTCCAGATGCATGCACCACTTTATGCATCTAGCTTTACGTTGGTACTAGGGAATCAAACCCAGATTGGTAGGCTTCACAAGCAATGACTGCTAACTAGTGAGCCATCTCCCCAACCCCAAATCAATTATGTTTTAAGTTTACCACTGAGGACTTAAGCAAGTGAGAATCAGTTCTTTTGTAATGCATATATTGATAATTGGTTGGAAAGTTTGAAGTGAAATTTTATTGAGACATGTTGTCAAGTTCTTTAGCACCTGGAACTCAGAAATCTTGAGGATTAAAATCCAACCCCTTGAAAGCCAAGATGGTCTTGTTTATTTGACCATTTAAAAAGTTTTTGTTTACTTATTTTCATGTCTGCGCACGCATGCACGTGCCAGGGTCTCTTGCTGCTGCAAACAAACGCCTGCCTGGCTTTGGGGGGGGAGGGGCTAGAAAATTGAACTGCAGCCAGCAGCCTCTGCAATCAGGCACCTTAAGCCACTGGGCCATGTCCCCCTCCCCTTACTCAACCACTTTTGATGGAAGGTCTTCATCCTCCTTCAAACAACATAAGCTGAGTAAAACGGTCTTAGCGCTGAGTGTGAAAGTCTGGCACACACTCAGGAAACGACTCTGAAGTTCTGAAAGGAACCCTCGTGAATGGGAATCCAGGCAGGGTGAGGTGGGAGACTGCAACAGGAGGTCTCTCTCCTTTCCTTTCCATGCCTTTCTCTGTAACCGCCAAGGCAAACATACGCGCTGCTGTAGACTTTTTACCCAAGACCCATCTTCTGCCCGTGGCAATAACGAGAAGCCAACTTACTACTACACTTGTAAGTTATGATTCACTCCAGAAAGGATTCTCACGTGCCTCATGGGACTTTGTGACGACCATGCCAGTGGTGGAAGATCGGGTGTTTCCATCTTCACTTTTTGGTTGAGGCTACACTCTTAATATCCGATCTACCAGATAAAAGGATGTGGTTTTCTCCATGCCAGTGCAACTATGAATTATGGCAAAGTACAATTTCATATTTCAAACACACAGGGACATATGTGTGAGTTTATTCTATACTTAATACACGTCTCTTATATCTAAAAATAACAGTCATCATGTTTTACACTAGTATCTACAATGAAGGAGTGTGGTTCCATGCACACGAAGGAGATGGACAAGGTAAATCTATAAAATTAAGGGTGTACCTGAGCAGTATAAAATGTCTTCCCCAGAAAAGACCTACAACGCTGTCACTAACATTGAAGAGACTGCCATTTTCCAATTCTGAGACATTATTCTTTCCATATTTAGAGTTACTCAGTTTTACTGTCTCCTTTTCAGAATGAAAAAAGAAAAAAACAAAACAAAACAAAACAATATTTTAAAAGAAAACACAAAGTAGAATCACCAGGGAATTTAGAGGTGATAATATAATTTACTAGTCAGAAAAGTTCATTAAGATTAAGAAAATTAGTGCTCATGTACATTGTACTACTGCTTACACCAACTGTGTGTTTATGTCCCAAGAAAATGCATGAATTCCTCATTCTGAAGTTAACTTTAAATAAAGAACAGAGAATTAGTGGATGGGCTGTGACTAGCAGACATCTGGTTGTAGTCAAGGGCACTCCTCCTGGTCCGCTGGAGTCTAGTGACCAACTGCAGCCTGTGTTGGCTGTTGGTGGAACTCACACCTCCTCAGCCCTTTTTCGTGGAGCGGCTTGGGGAGCCCCTCTTCCGGCTGCAGGCCTGCGTGTGCGGCCTGGGCCGACCCAAGCAGGACGGGCCTGCCCTGTCGTCCCCGTGGCCCAGCCCCACGTCCTCACGCCGTCGTTGCCTGAGAACAGCCGTCTGACACGGGCAGGCCTCCGTCGCCAACAGCCACAACCACTCCGCCCCCCGCGGTGCGTAATTTGCACACGGGCAGCGCAGCTGGGCACGCCGGCTCAGGGGTCCACGCAGTGCGTCACGCCAGCACAGCCAGCGCCGGCGCTGGCCCTTGACAAAACAGCCCCTGATGACTTCTCCAAAGCCAGGTAAAAACTGCTGAAGCAGAAGGAAGTGCCACTGAAGCTGGCTGCCCCCTATTTATCATAGGATTTCCTGACGGATGGTTCCACAAAGCAGCTGCTAAGTGCTGTGTACTCTACTGTCAGCAGACGAACACGCTAAATGGAAGACGGGGAGAGTAACGCACGGGACTGGTTAGAATCAATCCTGCGGAGGGAATTAAAATTCCACCAGGTGGGGCGGGGGCCGTGGACGGTGGCGGGCGAGCGATCGACTGTGCACGCGAACAGCTGCGCCATGATTTATTGCCCACTGGCGAGGGGGCTGTCTGTAGACCCAGAGTCCTCTTACACTAAGCGGAGATTGGAAGACTGTGTCCTATCACAGCCCTGAGTGGAACAGCCTTTCAACCTTATAAATCTGTGATTGGCTTGACACGTTTAAATCGAAATGCATAGTAAAAATGTTTGTGCCAGGTAGAGCCGTCCGTATTCACTTTCACATTGGCTGTCGCCATGCTACGCGTTAAGGGTCTCATTAGGCATGAAAGGCACTGAGTTTTACATCTCCTCACAACAGCCTGGGCTGCTCATAAAACCTATAGCCTGAGCGTAACCAGGAGGGATATTCAGAAATTTACCCTCAGCCGTATTCTCTTCTCAAGAAACTGTTTTGGTCTCCCTGGGGCTATAAGATGGATGCAGTCCACCTTTAAAGGTTTGAAGTTTGTATACAAAATTGTACATTAAAAGAGGAGAAACTGGGCTGGAGAGATGGCTTAGTGGTTAAGTGCTTGCTTGTGAAGCCTAAGGACCCCGGTTCGAGGCTTGATTCCCCAGGACCCATGTTAGCCAGATGCACAAGGGGGAGCATGCATCTGGATTTCGTTTGCAGTGGCTGGAGGCCCTGGCATGCCCATTCTCTCTCTCTCTCTCTCTCTCTCTCTGTCACTCTCAAATAAATAAATAAATAATGAACAAAAAAAAAACCTATTAAAAAAAAAAGAGGAGAAATCAAAATCTGCTCAGTCAGTGCCCTGAAGGAGTAATTTGCCAAACAATGTGTGAGTGGGCTGGCAGTGCCCAGCCAAGAGCACAAGGGCATCCACAGGAATAAACGTGGCAAGGGGACCCTTGGGAGCGGCATGAGCAAGGGGAACACATGAGTCGCGCTGGAGGAACCAGGTGCAGAAGTCTTGGTTGACTGAGATACCCACGTGGTCTACACGCAGGTTGGGGGACTGATTCATGACCAGCAGAGCTAGAGATGATTTTGCTGTCGGAGTCCCATCCGGAGGGAGTGGCTGGTCCCTCAGGCCTCCTCAGCACCTACTAGCAGTGCAGATATTAAGATGCGTGGGTTCCTGCATGTAATGCCCACTAGACTATGCTAGAGTCAATATAACCATTCATCTCATATAAAATGAGGTCCCAAGGCAGAATGACACAGGGAAAAAATACAATGCCAAGAAACCCACGCCCACGAGCGACTGCCGTGATAGCACGAGCCTCGCTGCAGCCTCTCCGGAACTCGAGGCGTCTTCCTGATCCCTACAGGATGACCACGGCCCAAGGACTGAAGGAAGACATCATCCCAGGCGGACGCCGAGAGACTCCCGACTCACTCACATATGGCCAACACGGCACCACCAGAGAGGGGGGTCAGTCAGTCCCCTACGGGCACACCCCACATCCTTGACCAGGAGAGTCTAGAACAAGCTTTCAACAAGGTCTCCTTGGGCCGCTGTTAGCGGGATATGAAGAGCCCTTCCCCACAGTCACAGCAGCGGCCTTGATGAAATCATCCCATGGCGACCTCACCTGCATGTGCGATGGAGTGTCGACATGATCCAATGTCACCCATTGTGACATGCACCATGGGATTCATGGCAAAATGCAAAGGAAGTTTTAGGAAACTGTTCTAGTGTACCCTAGACATTTCACTGATGTACTGCACTACAGAAAAGTCACTTTGGGGCGTGACGGCACTCTGGCTGTGACATCTGTCATGCCATGAATCACCAGAGTTCAGTAGGCTGATTTGGTTTGCTAGGTGAGTGTACCTGATACGGGGTTTACAGGGAGTGTAAGGAAAGTCCTTGAACCCCAAAGAATTGGATAAAACAAGATGGAGAAGGATAATTATTATATTATTATATTTATTTAGGGAAGTACAAAATCAAGAGAAAGGAAATAAATACATACAGCAACATGGTCTGAGAGCCCATGTGGTGGGCCTGGAAGAAATGAAAAAAGAGGGTTAAAGAGGAAGGGAAAGGAAATACAGGGCCAGAGAGATGGCTTAGTGGTTAAAGCCCTTCCCTGCAAAGCCAAAGGACAAAAGTTCCATTCCCAAGGACTCATGTAAACCAGATGCACAAGGTGGTACATGCATCTGGAGTTCATCTGCAGTGGTTGGAGGCCCTGACACACCCATTCTCTCTCTTTATCTGCCTCTTTCTCTCTCTCTCTCTCTTTCAAATAAATAAATAAAAATAAAAATAAACTTTTTAAAGGGCTAGAGAACTGGGTTAGTGGTTAAGACACTTCCTGAAAAGCCAAAGGACATAGGTTTGATTCCCTAGTACCTGTGCATGCCAGATGCTCAATGTGACACATGAAACTGATTTGCAGTGGCTGGAGTCACTAGATACAGCAGATACAACCATGAAGTCGTGTTTAGAAATATTCACATGTCAGAAAACAACACACCATTATTTTTTCCTGCATGGATATATATTTTTGAAGTGATAGTACTATATATAAAAAAATACATTCAATGTCAACTGGAGTGACTTAAGAATATCTTTATGGTAAGCACTCATACTAATAGCTAGCAGAATCTATAAGGAGGAGATAAATGTTAAGATAAGAAAGATAATGAATAGTGAATGGATGAAATTGGCCCTAACCCTAGAAAATCTTATCTCTCAATGAAAATACATACAGATTTACAATGAAAGCTAATCAACAACAAAAAACTGTTATTTCCAAAACCTAGTACATTTTACTGTTGGGAACTACTCAAACTCCTGACTGCTTGTGTGCACATGTCTATGAACATACCTCACTATGCAAATAGCAGTAGAAATTTCACCATTTCTTCATTGCAAGCATATAGGCATATGAGGCTAATTTCATTAATAATTTAGGGCCACGAATGCCCAAACTTTTGACATGGTGATATGGCATTATCTTCTACACATGTGTTGGGCACATCCACAGCTGTACTGGAATGCATGCCGCCACAGGATGGACACACCTGCCAATGACTTTAGACCTAAATGCTACTTGCACTGCATTCTGGTGACAGTGCAGTTCATCCATCGTATAGCAATAAAATCCAGCTATGCTCCTTAACAAACGTTAAGTACTGCTTTTCATTAACAAAGTAATAAATAGTTCTCTGTAAGTGTTATCTGTCTTTACTACCCCACACATCAGCAAATCTGCAGGCTTCTCCTCTAAAGGCCCCACCTACTGGATGCCCCAAAGCATTAACAGAACCATCCCTCCCCATGGGCCACCCCACATGTGTTCATGGCTCTGCTCCCACACACAAGCATGATCCCACATATTTCTAATGTTCCCAGTATCTGTGCCAAGACAAGAGAGAACAAATAACCAGACAGGAAAGCAGCAAGGAGAGTTATGAGAGGGTTCACAGCCGCACGTCCCCAGGGAAGTCACATGGAGACATGTGAAGAATCATTACACTTTAAAGAGAAAAGGCCACTTACTTTGAAATCTGCTAATGGTACATTTTCGTTGACAAGTAAGCATGGAAATTAAAGGATAAAATGTTTACCAGTGACACAGTCTTTATCAATCGCAATATTTTTATAGAATAATTCAAATGTCTAGTTAGTAGCCCCCCAAATATGTTTGGATTCTTTTTTTTAAATATTTTTGTTTACTTTTATTTATTTGAGAATGACAGACAGAGAGAGAAAGAGGCAGATAGAGAGAATGGGTGCACCAGGGCCTCCAGCCACTGCAAACGAACTCCAGATGCGTGTGCCCCCTTGTGCATCTGGCTAACATGGGTCCTGGGGAATCAAGCCTCGAACCGGGGTCCTCAGGCTTCACAGGCAAGCGCTTAACTGCGAAGCTGTCTCTCCAGCCCATGTTTGGATTCCTAATGCTTATGCAGTGCAAGAAGAGGAGAGGTCTGCGTGAAGTGCACCTGGTACCTCAGCTCCAAGCACTGAGGACGCAGAGTGAGTGTACACAGACTTTGCCCCATCTAGTTTTTAAACCAAAGATCAGCAAAAGTAAGGTTTGGAAGTTGTGTTATATCCAAAATAATCAACAAGACAGGATTTCAAGCCTTATTTTAGTGTTCCAAATATAGCAGAGGCAAGTAATGGAATTTGAAAACAAGAACAGAACCATAGTAAACTTAATTTCCAGAGCGTTACAATGATTTCCTTATATCTCATGTCTCTTTAGTTCCTAATATCAAGAGGTGGGGGGGAATTCTAGTATCTGCTCAGACGAACTACATGATCCACCCCAAGTCTCATTAGAGACGCCAAGTTGAATACTCTTGTACTCCGACACCAGAGCACAGTGCAAACACGTTCCCCATGAGGGACAGAAATCCAGACACAGTCACAGGGCTCCAACTTCTCTCCCAAGCCTGCATCTGGAGGAGGAAGCCTGGGGAGTCCTCGAGGAGGGCAAGATGAGACTCGTCCTACGGAGAGGGCTGGGACGGGGCCTGGAGCGTCAGCCGCCCTTCCCCTGCACGGCTCTGCCAAAGAGAACGGTGCTTTAGCAGGAGCCACCCCTCAAAGAAGACTTCCCAGAAGCCTCTGGGGTCAAAGGAGAGCCACCAGCAATGCCAGCATGCTGCCTGACTACTCGGTAGCCACATCCCCCAGATGCATACATTCGCCTGTGGAAAATCAGACAAGAAGCACTTGAAAAGCGAGTGACGGACGGACTTTCCTGCCCACTTAATCGCCACCATCATCCCATTTATCATTCCTATCAGTCAACAACTAAAAGCACTCCAAAGTTCCTCATGAATAGAAAATAATAATGAAAACAAGCACAGGGAGAAGTACAGTTTACAGAATGCCATAATATTTTCAAGCACTGCGAACACCTTTCGGGCTCCTTGTGCTGCTCATTTCTTCCCAGCACCTGATCCTGGGAGGCCGGTAGGCTTCAAATGGATGAGGAAACTGGTTAAGGAGTTTAACCAGTGCCAAATGGGGAAAGAGTAGAGGAGTTGGGTAGTGTTTTGACTTGAAAGCCAGTGCGCTTATACAACCTACTTCTTAGCACTATCAGAGTTTGGGCTTCCTTACTATGTCTTAGCTATATAGGTGTGGTGGTTTGATTCAGGTGTCCCCTATAAACTTAGGTGTTCTGAATGCTAGCTCCCCAGCTGATGGATATTTGGGAATTAATGCCTCCTGGAGGGAGTGTATTGTTGGGGGCAGGCTTAAGGGCTTTATAGCCAGGTTCCCTATGCCAGTGTTTGGCACACCCTCCTGTTACTGTGGTCCACTTTATGTTGGCCAGGGGGTGATGTCCACCCTCTGCTCATGCCATCATTTTCCCCTGCCATCGTGGAGCTTCCCCTCGAACCTGTAAGCCAAAATAAATCTCTTTTTTCCCAGAAGCTGCTCTTGGTTGGGTGATTTCTACCAGCAATGCGAACTGGACTGCAACAATAGGGTTCGGCTTTTATACACAGATTTAACTATGTAAGGTGAGCTCCTTTCTGAAAACAAGGTGCAGGTTATACAGTCAGATACATTAGGACAGATTACCTTCCTGAAACTATTACAGTATGTGTTTATGATTGTTCTGTTTTATTGTTAGCAATATTGTTAATCTCTTATTGTGTGGGACTTACAAAGTAAGCTTGATCACTAGCTGCCACTTGTAGTTTTGGACTTCATTGTCCATGGAGAAGGGGACTGTCATGGTCCCAAGACTCACATACCTATAAGCCAGACTGTACCACCTATCTTCTTCTCTCCAAACCTGCAGTGCTTATGATACCCTGTCCAGTTTAGCCACTAGGTCATGTGCCTTCCTCCGCAGTTCAGGTAGGCTGGGACCACTGCCGAGCCCTGTGGACCTGTGTGCAGCGAGCTTGTCCGCTCACCAGCCTTCCCTACCACACGCAGCCCGTTACCCAGCAGACTGGGTACCCAGACTGGGCCTCACCGTGCGACACACACAGTGCTCAAGCATGCTGCCTGACGCACACACTTAGGTCCCCTGTCTGCTCCCGGTCCTGGACACCTGGGCTGTGAGAACGAACGGAGGAGGCTCCCTTGCCCTGGTTCACTCAGTCAGAGCACAAAAATGTTCCCTGTGCGACAACCAAAAGACAGCAGGAACAAGCAGGCAGACTGAGGCCACGCCGTGTCGGCCGAGGCCCCGGCGGCTCTCCCTCCGAGGCACTGCGGGTCACTTCCGTCCGCCCAGGAGACTCCCACCAACAGAGCCGGCCCCTTCTGGGATCCCTCGAAGGTGTGCCCGCCAGCACCCCGGGAGTTCAGAGCATGTGCAGGGCCAACCGCCAGCTGACGTGTGTAAACCCGAGCCAGATCCTCAGGCTCTGAACCTCACCTGTACCTGCTGGGCTGTGTGACATCACGCGGGAGCCTCACCGCCCAGCCCTGCCCCAGCCAGGACAGACATTGGTGGTCACTCATCAATAACCCCCACATGGGACACTAGATCGTCCCAAAGACTCCAACAGTACTTTCCCAGCAAGAAAACGTTGGCACACCAGCGAATTCTGGGTGCTTGAGCAAGCTGCTAACCCCACATGGAAGAAGGTCTTTCACCGAAAAGGTTGGGGGTCAAAGGTTTAAAAGCTCCTGACAGAAATGACGGAAATGACGGAGCCCCCTCTGCTCTTACCTTCTCCTTTTTTCCACCAATAACATCAAAGGCCTGTTGTAAATGCTATTACTGTTCTGCCTTTGGAATCCACTGAAATTCCAGCATGGATGGAGCAGCTGGGGGCGTTAAAAGGCCCCGGCCCCTTGTCCTGTAAGCCGGACCGCTCACTGTCCAGCAGGAGCACAGAGCTTCGCAGCAGACGTTTAAGAGCTTCTTTCAGCATGACTGTAAAACAGCGAAGTGTGGCAGAGGCTCCGTGGAGGGAGAAGCAAGGGAGGTGCCTGCCGAGGGAGAGAAGCTCTCCACTCTGTCAGTGTAGCTTCAACTCCATGCCAAGGCTCCTTCTGGTTCCCTTCCTGGAAATCCTGAGTGAGCCTGAGTCGTGCACGTTCCATGCATCATCAGAGACACTGGCAGTGGGGCTGGAGAGATGACTCAGCAGTTAAGGCGCTTGCCCGCCAAGGCCAAAGGTCGTAGGTTCAGTTCCCCAGGACCCACATAAGCCAGATGCACAAGGCAACACATGTGTCTGGAGTTCCTTTGCAGTAGCTGGAGGCCCTGGTGCAACCATTCTCTCTGTATCTGCCCCTCTCTCTCTTTCTCTCAAATAAATAAGTAAAAATAAAATAAATATTTTTTAAAAAAAACACTGGTGGGCCTATATCCAAAGGAGCCATCCAAGGGACTCTGCTTAGGGGAACTTCTCTCCCTAGGGACACATATACTCTAGAGCTGCTCCTACATATTCTCGTCTTTTAACATGACTGACTAATTAATTTTATATGGGAATATAATGAACTTTGACCATGATCACCTTCTGTTACCTTTCCCTCTACCTCCCTCATTAACCCCTTCTTCTCAGTTAGCCTTCTCCTGCACTTTGGTGTCCTTCTCTGTATGTGTGGAGAGAGAGAGAGAGGAGAGCTCAATTGGGGTTGCTTGCAGTGACCAGAACACAGGTTCCACAGCACCCATCCCCATTTTCTAACGTTTACTCTCTGTCTGCTTCCCTGAATGTCCCCCGAGCTGTGGAGGGGTGGCAAAGCTGTCTCCTTTCTCACCGAGCACTCCAGAGTCACTTATTCTCAGCACTTTGAGCACTTTGATGAGTTGAGTCTCCCCAACAGTTACTGGCAACTGTGAAAAGAAGCCTCTTGGGGCTGGAGAGAAGGCTTAGTGGTTAAGGTACTTGCCCGAGAAGCCTAAGGACTCAGGTTTGATTCCCCAGAATCCACACATGTCTGAAATTTGTTTGCAGTGGTTAGAGGCCCTGGTGTACCCATCCTCTCCTCTCTCTCTCTCTCTCATATATATAAATAAAAAAATAAGGGGCTGGAGAAAAGGCTTAGCAGTTAAGGCACTTTCCTGCAAGACCAGAGGACCCAGGTTCGATTCCCCAGTGCCCACAATAAATAGAATGCACAGGGTGGTACATGTGTCAGCAGCTCATCTGTAGTGGCTGGAGGTGCTGGTGTGGCCATCCCCCCGTCTCTCCCTGCCTCACACTCTCTCTCAAATAAATTAAAAAAATAAAATATTCTTAAACAATAAAATATTGAAAAAAAACACAAAACGAAGCCTCTAACTAAAGGTGAGAGCAGCAGTCTAGGGGAATAAACATCAAGGTTTAGAGGGCTATTTGATGGGCACAACATATCCACTTAGCCACACCACAGCAGCAGCTTCCCGCCTAGCCCCTAGGACATCCCAGTCACAGGCCTCTGACCAAGCATGAATTTCTCCCCATGGTGTGGGCCTCAAATCCAATGAGAGAATTTGGTCGTGTCATAACAGTTCTGCCACTACTGCACCAGCGAGAACAAGCTGCTCGGTCGGTTGTATACAAATTCTTGAATGTTAACCTACCACGCCCACAGGGGCTGCCTGTTGGCTCAGAACTACTCCAAGCCGCACCCCCTGAAGTTCACGTCCGTGATTTCTCCTCTCCAGGGCTATGTAGCGCTGCGTCTGGGGTCTTGCCTTAATTCCATCCAGAATGTTGAATACATTTAACATGATCTCTGGCCTGTCACGTCAGAGTACACCTGCTCCCATGCTGACTCCTTTGGGATACCTAAGAGACACCTGGCTTGAGTCCCCAAACCTGCACTTCTCACTGAGGACAGGTGCCCCTCATTTCATATTCTCTCCCTCCCTGCATTCAATAGTTCAGAAGGTCCAAGAGGAATTCAAAGGGCTCATACTCTGCTACAGGACTGGAAGCAGCGAAAACAACCAGGTGTGAACAAGCTGCTCATCTCTGCAGCTGGACGGTACTGAGGCTCTCCTTCCCGGGAGGCGCAGGGCTCCCCGGCTGCTCTGGGGCTTGTGAGGTATGCACAGCCTGTACTCTTTTGAGGCCTCAATTCCTTGTCTCTCCAACCACCCTCTGCTGTGCCTCAGTGTGCGACCTTCTTGGCTTGATCCTCTCAACCCTCCATCGGCTCCCGGAGCTGGTTCCTCATATAAACAGGAAAGGCTCTACAGGGCCTCTGGTGACCTTCATCGGAGTCCTTTGCTCACTTTCCCCAACGTGACCTCTGCTTCCTAGGCAAATGTCATGAACTCAGCCTATAGTTCATAGATACCTAAATTCAGTGACATCCCTTTGCTCCCAAGGACACTGAGGACAGAGAAACTTCCTCTACTTCTGCACTCTTTACCCTGCCTAATTCACTGGGGTGCACAGCGATGGCCCTAGGGACTACAGCCTCAACAAAGAATGGTTTCTCTGTCCTAGCAACAGGAAATGCACCCTCACAAAGAGGACTTGCCCTGCGTTTCCTCGGTGAGCTATCATTGGCCAAGGAGCAGGGCCGATATATATTCCTAGATAGCAAGAATGCTTCCTACATTCCTTTGCTGTTTGTTACCAAAAATGAAAGGCGTGAGAAAATGAGATCCTTGATGTACGCCATGGTTTGAGTCAGGTGATTCACTTAAACTCACGGGTTCTGACTGCATGGTCCCCAGCTGGTGGCCATGTGCAGGTGGAGCCCTGTGGGAGGAGGTGTGTGACGGGGAGCAGTTCTTGAAGCTCGTGACTTCCTCTTTCTTCTTTTTTTTCTGTTTTTCCGAGCTAGAGTCTTGCTCTAGCCCAGGCTGACCTGGAATTCACTCTGTAGTCTCAGGCTGGTCTTGAACTCACGGTGATCCTCCCACCTCTGCCTCCCGAGTGCCGGGATTAAAGGCATGTGCCACAACGCCCGGCCTCACTCTTGCCAGTGCTAGCTCAGCTTGCTCTCCTGTTGCTGCTTTCCATCTGCGTTGGCAGAAGTGGTAGCCAGCTCATGATGGGCTTTCCCTGCCATCATGAAGCTTCCCCTTGGGATCCTAAGCCCAAATAAAACCTTCCTCCTCCTATCAGCTGCTCTGGTCAGGTATTTTGTCCCAGCAACGAGCAGGTAACTACAACAAGGCAGCACAAGCAGAGCATCCCTTTCTTGCCTGATACGAGACCACAGACATGGTGGACCCATTCGTCATCTCGGTACCAATGCATATTTGTATAAACTGCACCATTCTCTGAGAACACCCATCCTCTCTGTGCAGTTTCCTTTATTCCAGAGTCCGCACAATGCTATGCTCCCTGTTGGGACCCTCCCTTCCCGGGGCAATCCACCTGCTCTCCATTGCACCCACAGCTGCTGGAAACACTCCCTTTGGAAACCAGATTTTATGGCTCTCCTTATAAACAAATTACAATAACAAACTACAGTCATAAGACAGATTGATATTTTTTTATCCATAAAATCAAGCCAATAAGATCCCATCTGAATCACTCCTCGAAGTTGTTTAAGACACCAAGTGATACATGGCAAAGGGGTTTAGGGTTCACTGTTCTGTTTATGTCCTTCTTGAACACCGGTACCCCAGCTCATGACAGACAGCACCTTCGCATGGACATGGGCAGCATCACAGCTAACCAGATGGTCCAGGCCTGCCGTTCCTGGTCCAGCCCACATGGAACCACCCTAAGTACACTGCGCGACCAGGATCTAACTCTGGCTCCTGAGCTTCCAAATGGCCACACCTTGAGGCTCCACCATTTGGAGAAGAAAACGTCTGCAGCCAGAGACGTTCAGCCGAACACCCACATGTGCTAAAATCACACCAGGCAATTTCAGATGAGTTCTTGATGACATACGACAGCTCGATGAAGTGTCCACATCCGCACTTCACATGGCAGACAAGTGATTGGAGAAGATGAAAGAGCACGCTGCTCAAGCAGGAAGTGGCCGAGCTTGGCTGGAGCAGCTGGCTTGGCAGGCGGGATTACTGTACAGCCCGGGACCTATGGCCGGAGTGGTTGTAAGGCCAAAGCTGTGGCTGCAGCAGCCCTGTCGACCAGGCTGGGCCCCCTGCCAACAGGATGGCAGAGATGAGGGTGAGAAGCGGAGATTCACTCACTGTGGCCACAGTGTGAGAGTGACAGACAAAGTGACCCCAAGTCTTCCAGATACCACATGAGCTTAGGTTTAGGGGGAAGCTGGGAACAAGAGGCATGTGTAGTAAAACAGCCCTGGACACGGTGTGGCGCTGCCTGAAGACACATGGCGACCTGGGCGCCTGACACAGTCCTGCCCTCATTTCAGAGGGTTCGTGCAGAGCGGGCACGGGAACCCACGGGGGACTAGAGTAGAAGAGTTAAGGACAATGACTTGTTTCTGTGCCTTCCACAGAAATAAAAGATACAGGAGGACGCACAAAAAGGCGCAAAGATAGCCTTCCAGCCTGCTTTTGGTTCTGCTATGGGCCCAGATGAGGAATAAATGCCGCTCTTCACAAAGCCAGCCCTTCAAGCGCTTGGTGCAGACTCTCCTGGGCCCAGAGGGGCCCAGACTTGCTTTAATGTTCTCTGGTATCCATCTTGACACTCTTAATAATTTTTGAACAAGGACTCCATGTTTCCTTTTGCCATCAAAATCTCAAACTCCTTTACGTGTAGCAGGACGTCTGCGTCCTGAGGATAGCCGTCCTCCCCGTAGGATTGCTCCCGCTCCCAGCCCGGTCGGTTCGGTGCCTGTTTACAACAGCCGACAGCTCGGTTTTGCGCAGAGGCCTCGGCTGTGTTTACCAGCCGGCCTGGCTCCACGGCTCCTGCTCCGAACAGGCAGGGCGCCCCGGCCTCCGTGCAGACTGCGCAGGGCCTCACCTTCTCGGGCTCCCGGGTGCAGCCAGGACCGCATGTCACGCAGCCCCTACTGGGCCTACTGGGCCGGGAGGACACAGTCTGGACTCCAGGGTGCCATTTGTGCAGCAAACAGGGCCTTGACTATGGCTGGCAGTGTGGCTCCACCACTTGCTTGCCGCGCCGAGGGCTAACGGAGCTTGTTTTAATCGAGACTGAATGAAACAGGACTCCCTCCACACATAAATAAATCACAATTACTAACTGCAAGCGCTACACAGCTCTCGCCTCCCCTCGTGGCCATGGCCGCCGAGGAATCCCCAGGCCGGGCAGGCGAGCACAAAAGCCCCAGACTAGGCGGCCACAATATCCGCTTGCTGGGCTCCGTTTATTATTTAAACAGTTCCTTAACTGCTCTTCCCGGAGGTAAGAGAGGCCAATCTATTTTCCTTCCTTTCACAAAGCAGATATGCATGGCTTATTTGAATGTCTCCAAGGTTTACTTTAGGACCCAGTTAAATACCTCCTACCACAGAGTCAAACAAGCAGTTCACTTCATTAGAAAGGCAAACAATTCAGAAGCAGCATCCGCAGTACTTGAGGGGAGGCGGGTGGGACCCGTCCAGGGAAGCCTTGGTGCTGGGGTCGCGCCCGCAGCAGCCAGCAGCGCGTGGGGCTCTCTTCAAAAGCCTTTTCACAAATACTTCACACATTCACTGGTAATTAACAGATAACCCTGAAGAGATTATCTGCCCCAAGGCCAAGGGCTCTCGGGGATTATCCTCACCACCAGAGAGGCAAAAGGCAGGCCCTAATAGCACACCTTTTTTCCCTCCCAGTGCAAGTTGATAAAGTAATCTGAGAACGCGGGGAAGTGAGAAGCAACCCTCTCATCTCACTGAGAATAATACAGCAAAGGCTCACAGAAACAGCTACTCACTGGACCCAGAACGGGGCAGTGTGCTTGGGAAGGCAGTCCAGAGCCCCGGGGAAGCAGAGAGAGACTTCCGGAGACCCGAGACTGCAGGTGCCCAGACCCAAGTCAGGGAGGAGGCAACCCTGGTGCGGGGGGAACGGTGCCACTGGGGGGCAAATCATGAGCCAAGCTGGCTGGACTCAGCTCCTTTGCAAGAGACCCTGCAGCTCAGCCGGGGCGGCAGCTCACCAGGCCTGGGGCCAGGCGCTGGGCAGCAGGCAACCCTTGCCGTCTTGTTCAGGCGCAGGCTCAGCGCCTGGCCCTGGCCTCGGAGACCCTGTGCCGAGGAATACGGAGGCCCTTGCTCATGACTACCTTCTACCACACCTCGGCATCTCGGGAACACCGGGGACCCAGTAGGGCAGACTCCCAAAGTGACCAAGAGATGGAGATGGCTCGTCCCACTTTGCTGCCCCAAGACACAGGAGACCATCTGGGGGCTCATCTCTTTAGAAGCCAGACGAGTTCTAGTCACTCAGTCTTACTAAGAACCCACATACACCTACTGCCTCTGTCCCACCCATCAGAACGGCAGATGCGGGCGTCAAACAGGACTGGAGTGGTGGCACAGATCTCCCCACCACTCTAAGTTTGAGTCACCCATGCTGTGGCTGCTCTGGATAGGGTCAGGTAAAGAAATTTTAGTACTCACACCTCTCAGAATTTGGTAAGCCTCAAATGCCAAGTATAATAAATCATACAAGACTCTATTAAAACTATACATCACTCCTGAAATTTAATGCTGTTGCGTAGAGTAATTAAATGCTAATGTGATAAACCTACAAAAGGCAGAAACGCACCCAGTAGTGGGTAATGTTAGAAATAGGGAAATACCCCTCGTGGGAGCCTGTGTTCCCCAAGAGGAAAGACCTTCTTCCTCTCCAAAGCCAGGTCCTCAGGAGATAAGAACCAAGAAAAGGCCGTATTTCCTAATGCATTCAGACTGTGAGTAAAAAATAAACTATGGAAAACAAGAAACTGAGAGCCCTGCTTTACGTGTAAAGGAAAAGTGAGAAGGATGATGGAGAAGTCACATTCAAGAGACAGACAAGGAGAGGTTGGAAGTCAAGGGGAACATGGGGCTTCATGGAAAAAGTCACAGAAATGCTCACAACGACGGGGTCTTCTTCTGAGTGCTAGTCAATGGTTGCTCTTGGCCGGTCAGCGGCTCCGAATCTTGAGCTACAGACAAGAGACTCAGAGCCAGGGATGGTTTCCTAAACAGCTTCAGTACTAACATCTCAGAACTCAGTAAGTTGTCATGAAATTCCCGAGGAAGCACAAACCAATTCCATGGACCTCACCAACACCCCCAGTTCCCAGCACTGCGTGTGCCCCGCGGGCCGAAGGGGCAGCGTGTTCCCAGGCGCCCCCAGAGGAAAGGGGAGCATGGCAACTTTGCATCACAAGCCACCAACAGACACTGCAGCTCACAGTCCTGGTAGAAAGGAGGGCGCATGAGGAGGCAGTGGGCAGAAAGAGGGGGAGAACAACGGGCCAGGGAGACCCGCTGTCCCCCGTGGAAGAGCTGCTGAACATGGACATGGTCAGGAGCCCGCTCAGCACAGAAGGCTGTTCAGTGACCCGCCCGCAGATCAGGACGTTCCCACCCCTCCCCACCACCTGGACAGATGGTCAATGTGCGGACTGTGGACTGGGTGCAGCTCAGCAGTACAGCACTTGCCTAGCAGTCTCTAGATGCCAGGTTGGATCCTTAGCACTGCAAAAATAAAAGTGCAAATAGCCAAGCGCCATTCTGGGGCTTCAGACTCGGGAGATGTGGCATAGGACCAAAGCGTCTGCATTTCTGCTTAGTACCTGAGCCAGTGATTCCATATGGACAGCACACCTGGAGACTTGCTTCTGAAAAGCACCATGGAAGACCACGAGGTTCGGCCCCACAAGGTCCTGTAGGCTGCGCCAGGCAGCTGGGTGGGGCTTGGAGGGAACCTAGATGATCAGGCATGCATTGAGGGAGCACTGCTTTGGTGGGAAGGTGGCAGAAACAGAATAGGGTGACACTGAAGGGGAGGGCCAAAGGAGTAAGGGCTCAGAAACCAGGCAGAAAGGAAGCAAGCGGGTGAGGAAAAAAAGGACCCAAGATAGGGGTGGCGTGAAAAACGCTGTGGTCTAGGTGAGTGTCACTGCTATCCTGTAGGTCAGGGAGTTAGGAAGGGGCACAGGAAAGAGTGAGATGCATCCAGGATATAGAGAACTTAAGGGGAGTCTGCCCCTCACACACGAAGAGGACATCTCCACAGAGGCAGATTCAGGCCTGGAATTCCAGAGACAAATCTGTCCTGGAGACTGGGGCAGGGTGGAGGTGTGCCCTTACACAGGCAGTGCGGCCAACATGTGAGCTGCCCAGGCAGTACGCAAAAGTCACAAGATGACGCTTTTAGGGAGGTCCACAGGTAAGAGTGTGAGCGCAAACAGCAGAGGCACTGCAACGGTCAGCAGTGCCCAAGGAGCCAAAACAAGGCTGTGGTTTCAAGCAAAATGCAAAGAGGCCAAGGGCAGGGTGCCCTGGGAATTAAGGACAAGGCATCTGTAAGAGGAGGTTAGCACTCCGACAGGTCCGAGGAGATCAGGTTAGGAGCAGAGGGCAGAGGAGATGCATGACCAGGGGAAGATGGTGCAGGCTCCTGGTTTCTGTGCAAGGCAGGGGAAGAGGAGGTTTTCACACCAATTACAATGGGGGAGCCAAAGACTGAATGAGAAGACTGAGTGAGGTCAGGACCCCTGGAACTTCCACTCTAGAGCAGGATGTCTGATAGCTGGAAAGAAGTCACTTCCTCAGTACAAGCAAGAAGAAAGGACAAAGGAAGAGAAAGGGAAGCAGCTAGCTTTAAAGGATGTATAAACATCTGATCTCCTACCTGAGTGGCAGCTAAAGAGGTCAAGGCCAGTGAGCCAGTGGCAGAGCTGAGTTAGGGAATGCTCTTGCAAACTGGATGCTGGAGTGGTTTTCTTTGGGTTAGAGGCAAGCCCAACAGACTGGCCTTTAAAAAAACTGAGAGACAGAGATAGAGAAGGAGAAGCAATTGGCATGCCAGGGTGTCCAGCTACTACAGTCAAACTGCAGACATGTGAGCCACCTTGTGCACACGTGTGACCTTGTGCGCTTGCGTCACCTTGTGCATCTGGCTTACATGGGACCTGGAGAGTCGAACACGGGTTCTCAGGCTTCATAGGCAAGCACCTTAACCACTAAGCCATCTCTCCAGCCCTGAAGTTTTTTTAAAAAAAAGGATAGCAAGGGGCCTGGAGAGATGGCTCAGTGGTTGGGGTACCTGACTACAAAGCCTAATGACCTGGGTTCTACTCCCCAGTACCCACATAAAGTCAGATGCAGAAAGTGGCTCTTGCATTGGAATTAGCTGCAGTGGCTATAGGCCCTGGAACACCCATTTTCTCTATCTCTCTTCTCTCTGTCTCTCTCTCTGCAAATAATATATAAAGTAATATTAAAAAAAAAAAAAAGAAAAGGATAAGGAGGGCGGGATGGAAGGGAGTGCACTTCTCCTTCTCAGAGTGTTGTCCTGAAGTATGATCAGATGTCACCCTGGGCTCCCACTACAAGCAGAACGAAGACACAACTGTGTCTGCCTTGACCTCTGGGATGTACGCTAAAGACTGCACCCACCTCTGCCTAGCAAGAAGTAAGAAAGAGCACTCCAGGCGCCAGGCCAGGGCCAGAAAAGCAAGCAGTAAGGGTTCTGAGAACCCACAGTGGAAACCAACGATCAGGTCCGAGGATCAGGAACCACCACCAGCACCACCACCACCACCAGCAGCAAAACCCAGTTGGCTCAAGCAAGACCTGCCGCCTAAAAGATGGAGATGACCATGGCCGCAGCGGGCGGCTGGGAGGCAGACCCTGATGTGGGGCTGCGAGCTGGCGGCGAGGGCAGAGCTGGGTTTTATGAGGCTGAAGCAGCTGTTCTGAAGCCAGCCCCAGGGACAGGGGCATCGAACAAAAGCTGTGCTCAGTTTCACCCTGAGTTTGATTTTAGTATTTACAGGCCCGGATTAAGCATGCTGTGAAAAATCAGAGGGGCCAGGAGAAAGATCAGGACGAGACGCAGGCAGAGGCAGAAAGAGTTAGTCAGCAGGGCAACAGCACTGACAGGGTGAAGCCCGAATTCACCGGGGCGCCTGCTGCTCTTGCTGCTCGCACTCAGCTGCCGGAGAAAATGTTTGATCAAAATATTTGTATTATTATGTTTAAGTGAAATGACATATGACAGCTCATTATCCCAAACTCAGAATTCCCACAGCATCTGTCACAGCCACCCTATGAGAAACAGTTGCTCCCATGGAAGATGGAGAGCCCAGGGGGAGCCGCGTGACACTGAAGCCAGACAGGGTGGGCTCAGGCCCCAGCCCCAAGCTAACACGAGGGTGCTGGAAGGTGGCGAGGCGATGCCTGGAGCCCACCACTACCCCCTGCTGGGCCGAGAGCTCGGGAGCTCCACAAGGCCCTCCCCTCATACCGATGAAGGATCTGTCGCCACCCAGCTCTTGGAAATAATTTCCAAAACATCTCTCTCTTAAGGCTCCAGGCAGGTTTGAAGGAAGAAACATTAGCCTTTTTAAACTGATGCATCTTCTCCACCTTGCGTGCTCTCACGACACCCTTGCAGCAAGTGACCTCCGTTCTGTTCTTACCAAATTCTATAGTGGGCAGACGTTGTAGGTTCTGTACCAGACATGCAAGGGAGCAAAAACTGTTTCCTGAGTACTTCAGATCTCGTAACCATAGCAGTACTGGGTAATGCGCCTCCCCTTCATAGGCCAGGAGACTTGCAGAGGGAGGAGATGAGACAGCCTACTTCCAAATCGTGCCCATGGGAATCCCTGGGCTGTACTGCTCTCAGGGGACTCGGTTGCTGTACTAAAAGCAACCCTACATGCTTGGATTGTTTAGGAACAAGGATGGGGTTCGGAAATGTAAGCATAAACCAAGACTTAACACTGTCCCGTAATGCAAACTTCAAGTGATTGCTTCCTTTGAATTCAATACAATTCTTCCATACTGTCTTCATAAGAATCAATGAAAAAAAAAAAAAAAGATCAGTGACTCAATCGATACACATATAAAACAGAGCATAGCTGAATTTTCTTTCTAAGTGAATTGCAGCCAGATCTATAGCTTCCTTAACTTGTCTGCCTCTGCAACTTTTCATGGAGAGATTATATATTTTAAAATTAAAAACAAGACACATTTTCAAAATAGTCCGACACTTTTTTTCTTTTTGCTTTTCTGAGGTAGGGTCTCACTCTGGCCCAGACTGACCTGGAGTTAACTATGTAGTCTCACGGTGGCCTTGAACTCACGGCAATCCTCCCACCTCAGCCTCCGAGTGCTGGGATTCAAGGCATGTGCCACCATGCCTGGCTTCTGATACTTTAATTTTTTAAATTATTTATTTATTTATTTGAGAGAGCAAGAGGCAGAGAGTGAGAGAGAAAGAGACAGAGTGCCAGAGGCCTCCAGCCACTGCAAACAAACCCCAGACACATGCACCCCCTTGTGCCTCTGGCTAACATGGGTCTTAGGGAATCGAACCTCGACCCTTTGGCTCTGCAGGCAAACGTCTTAACCACTAAGCCATTCCTCCAGCCCTAGTCTGATACTTTAGAGTTTCCACAAAAGCCTGCTCACAGTAGAGTCTCTTTCCTCCATGAACCTGGCACACACTTTCGTGCTAATCCGCTTTCTACCTGCCTGCCTGGCGCCGAAGTGTCTCTGTCGTGAAGCACTCATTTCACCTGTGTTTAAGGCACACCGGCCACTTTGTGCAGCGAGTGAGCAGCGCCCTCAGCACAACTAGCTATTTTCTCTCACAACTGACACAGAGCTGAAGTGTTACGGTTCAGGGTTGGAGATGAAAAGCCTAGAGTTAGGGACGTGGTACCTGGCCACAAGAGCAGGTCCTGGAAAGTGCCCCTTGCCCTGTTTTGTCTTTGAAGATATGGCGAAGGTCCCATCACCACGATGCTCTAATAAAATCTGTGAGGCAGACAAGGGCGCAACAAACCCTCTGAAACCATGAGCAAAATACATCCTCCTTAATGTTATCTGTCAGGTATTTTGTCACAGCAACAAAACGTCACCAATAAACGTGAGAATCGCCCAGTTGAATCAAAGAACCAGCACAGGAACTGGGTGACTGAAAACCCAGGGCGCGAGCTCGCCTTCCGCGTGGCAGGGTGGGAGGAGGGGCGCGCTGCCATCACGGAGCAGCTGAGTGTGTTCAGGGAGAACGCGTCTCCTCCAACCTCTGGCGCATGTGACTGAAATCACATTTAGGACTTCCAGTGGCCCAATCAGTGGGCATGCAGTACTTATACAAAAGCCTATTTAGAAACAGGGTCCTTGCGGAAGTCACTGGGTCAGGCAGGTTACTGAGAAAGGTCTCAAGTTAGCATGGTTAGACTCTCCATCAGCAGAGACAGGTACGGGCACAGAGGCCCGCAGGAAGGGGGGAAGGCCGCCGACACCCCCTGAGGCCTCCAGAAGCTGTAGGAAGCAAAGGTCTGCCCTTAGTCAAGGGGAAAGTGACCCTGCTAACGACCTGGCTGTGCATTTGTATGTTACAGAACTGAGATCATGATGGTCTATCATTCTTTTTGTTGTTGCTGTTGTTTGGCTTTTTGTTTATTTTTGCATTTTTTTCAAGGTATGGTCTCACTTGAGCCTCGGCTGACCTGGAACTCCTTCTGTAGTCCCAGGCTGGCCTTGAGTTCAC
This sequence comes from Jaculus jaculus, assembly GCF_020740685.1. Classification (NCBI taxonomy): domain Eukaryota; kingdom Metazoa; phylum Chordata; class Mammalia; order Rodentia; family Dipodidae; genus Jaculus; species Jaculus jaculus. Next base: position 4,787,257 of record NC_059117.1, read on the forward strand.
AGTGATCCTCCCAAGTGCTGGGATTAAATGTGTCGGCCACCACATGTGGCTGATTTCTCTGTAGTTCCAACCAACTTGGTTTGAGGCATTTTGTTATGGCAGCCCCAGGATATGATGCCTGGGCTTCCCCACAGTCCGTCTTATTTTATTAATTAATATATTTTTCTTTATTTATTTAGTTGAAAGTAGAGAAAGAGAGAGAGAGAATATGGTGCCTGGTCCTCTTTGTCACTGTGAATGAGCTCCAGAAGCATGAGCCTCTTGGTACCTCTGGCTGCACGTGGGTACTGGGAAGCTGGACCCCAGGCTGTCAGACTTGACAAGCAAACACCTTTGGCTGCTGAGCCATCTCTCCAGCTCCACTACAGCCTGTTTTATGAAAGCCACATTGTCTTCTCCTATGGGCAGAAGCAGTGATAAATATTCAGAGGAAAGAAAGAATGTAAAAATTATATGAAAATCTGAGAAGACATGTGGAGTACACCCTCTCCACTTTTTGTAAATGAACAATTTTTTATATTTTATTTATTTGAGAGAAAGAGAGGGCACGAATGGGCATACCAGGGCCTCCAGCCACTGCAAACAAACTCCAGATGATAAAGCACCACCTTGTGCATCTGGCTTATGAGGGACCTGGAGAATTGAACCTGGGTCCTTAGGCTTCACAAGCAAGCACCTCAACTGTTGAGACATCTCTCCAGCCTCCACCCCCCCCCGCCCTCCCCCCACTCATTTTTATTCTGTGCTTATCTACTCTGTCTTCCTACAGCATTCCAATCCCTTGTAACTTCCTTCACCACCACTGCAGGAGGCTCAAGAGGGCTCAAACACCCAGGTCTCCCCCACCCTGGAGGGTGGCCACAGCACCCAGCTCTGAAGCCAGTACCTCCACCTAAAAGCCTGCATCTGGACATGGCAGGACAGAAGAAAGAGCTGCAGCTCAGCCCCAGGCAGAGTATCTCTCCTGCTTTGGGACTCCGCAGACACCGACTGCCTTGTCTTTTGGACAATCCCAGTCCCCAGTATCATCTCAGTAGCTCCCAGTGGTAAAGGGTCGGTTCCCGCTTCTGCTGCTTGTAATCAGAACGGCAGCAGCTCCGCTGGGCACCTGGGGTGAGTCACTTCACCTCCTGGATTGCGGGGACGCGTCAGGAAAACGAGGCCAGTGCTCTCCCTCTGCCTGGGATTCACAGGCGGTGGTTCTGTTTCTGCTGAACTGAGCTGCGCGGATCCTGCAGTCCTCCTGTGCCTGCTCCGGAGTTAGCCAGAGTCCTTTCCAGCTCCCACGCTTCAAACGCACTGCATTGTGCACATCGGCAGTGCCGACTCAGCTCCCCAGCCACGCGGGCACAGGGACACCCACCTGGCCATGAGGTTAGGACACACGTCTATCCATCTCGGAAGTCAAAAGGCTTCGAACTCCCCTCTGCCGGACGCACTGTGGGAGTCACAAACTATCTCCAGTGTAGCAGCTTCAAAGAGAAAGCATTCTGGGCATTGCAGTTATCTTGGAGAAGCTTAGCAAAGAGGTTCTAGGCCACAGTCTCACACACGAGTCCAGCATTCTCCATGACTGGCTGGAAAAGGAGTTCTGCAAGCTCAGTTCCTAATGCTCAAGCTTCTACCGATGAGCAGACCACCATCTGCCCCAAGAGTGATTTAGAGGAGGGCAAGTGAGCCACCCAAGACACAAGCCACATTCCTTTTAGAATCTAGCTGCTGAAGTGACATCATCATTTCTACAGTATCCTACCTGCTAGGTTAAGTCCAACCCATACTTAAGGAAAAGGCTATTAAGTCCTACCTTGAAAGACTGGAGCATTAGAAATGTGTGGGCATGATCACAAACCCTCCCACGGTGCCATAAATAAGTGAACTTCTTATCTAATTTCCAATTTATCCAGTGAAATGATTCTAAGATCAAATGTATCCTATTAAAATGGAAGCAATGCTATGAGCCAAAAGATGGTGGCTTTGATCCAAGTTCCGATGGCAGCTCAATATGGTAACTGGGGAACCAAGATAATTGGTTCTGCAAAATAATTGGGGGACTTCTCCGTAGGTCCATTTTCTCAGCAATTACACTCTGCCCAAGCGCTCTGCTCTACATGCGTGATCTCACTTGGTGTTTTCACATCCTAATGACATAGAGAATTGAATCTTCATTTTTCAGTTGTGGACACTGGTGCTCAAAGAGATTAAACACTTGATCCAAGATCACCCAGGGGCCAGCGTAGGATTCTAAATCTACCAATCAAAGGCAATTAAAAGGCAGGAATAAAAACACTACCATTTGACAATTACCCTGAACCATACATTAACAGCGGGGATAATATAAAAAAAAAGAGACAGCCAGAGAGATGTCGATGCTAACGCAAGTGTTTGGCTTTCTAGCATTCACATGCATAAAGGGTGCTAGACTCAGGGCGCACCAAGTCTTTCCCCATGGTTCCAGAGAGCTATTGAGTTCCCGCCGGGAAGCCTAGATAGACCACAGTACAAAGCTGAGAAAATGAAACCCAAGTTACCACGGCGACCAGAGGATGCAGGAGAGGCTAGAACCACGGCTTGACAGCTGAGGAGCGCTGGTGCACAGGACAGAGCTGGCCCAACACAGAACCTGGGCTGGCAGCCGAGCTGGAGGGTGGGGCTACCCAAGCCCTATGAAGCTGAGCTGATTCCATCACAAACTCAAGACGCTGGGCCTGGGAGGTGTGGTGTTTGCCCTGCTGGGTTTTGGGCTGGATTTGACCAGGTTCTTCCTGGCTATGCCTCAGTTCCTCTCTTTTGGAATGGGAAGCTTTACTCTATACGTTGGAGCTATGCATGTTCATTACTTTTGTAGGTAGGTGTTTGTAGGTGAAAGTTAAACTGTCTTGAGTCTCAGAAAAGATTTTGGACTTTTGAGCTGTGTTGGACTGATGAAGACCGTGGGGGCGTTTGAAGTTGGAATGAGTGGATTTTACGGCACGATGTGGCCAGGGTCTATAGACACCAGGTGCCCAGGAATGTAAAATGTCCTTACAGGCTCCTGTTGAACACCTAGTCCTCAGCCTAAGGTGTGTGTAGGAAGGCTGCAGGAATTAGGACACGGTGAGTGGATCTCGAGGTTTATAGCCCAACCCCATTCCTGTTCTGTTCTTTCCCTCCCTCCCTCCCTCCCTCTCTCCATCTTGGCTATAGATACAATGTGACCAGCCACCTCCAAGCCCTACAGACATGCCTTTCCTGTCATCTCTGTAATCCTAAACCAAAATAAATCTTTCCTCTCTTAAAAAGCAGTATCATGCTCAGTAAAAGCTTAATCTTGGCTTCTCTTGTGGCCAGTATTAGAGAATTATATCTATATTGGAAAAGCTAACCATGTGTCACTTACACTACCTGGACATACCCACTACCTGACTTCCATATGCAACCAAGATGTCTCCTACCTCACTTCTTAGGTTTGCCTTGAAATCTCATCTCCCCACACTTTCCAGTTTTAGATTAGATTGGGCACCATGGGCAACAGATGTGAGATTATGAAACCATCATTTCATGAACACATAGCTGTGAGGTTCAAAATTCCTGACTTCAAGGTAACATTTAAAGTTACAAAAAAGTTAGAGAAAATTTGTGTCCCCTCAGATTTTCATGTTGACAGTCTCCCAACATGACAGTATCCCAAGCAGGCTCTGAGGAAGAGCGGGTCCTCACAAACCACGTCTCATAGAAGATTTCGGAGGTTCTTGTCCCTCTCCACACGTAAGAAGACACAAGGCAGTCAGTGGAACCTCAACAGACACCCAGTCTGCCAGTACCCTGAGCTTGAACGTCTCAGCCTCCAGAACTGTGAGAAATAAATTCCAAATATTTATAAGCCACTCAGTCTCGGGTATTTTGGTACAGCAGCCTAAGTATTACCAGACACTTTAATAAATGCAATCTAAATTTTTCCAAAGAAACAACATGAAATTCCATTTTTATTTTATAGATTAGAAAACTGAGGTTTCGTTGAGATAAACAGCCGGCCTCGCTCTTTCGGGTTCAGACTTGAAGCTCTACGTTTGTAACTCGAGTCGGGTGCACTGCCCCGCCCCCACGTGCCACGAGGTTACATGAGCACATACTTCCTTTATCTTACTTTGGACTGTTCATGGGGTTCTAAATAGTTGTCTCACTTTCTTTCATTGCTATTTTATAACTATTTAAAGAATTGGATCACATTTTTGCCTCTAAAACTATTTTTTTAGGAAGAATCCTTTTTTAGGAAAGCATAAATTTAGTGTACTTCTTTAGAGAAAAGCACAACTCCATGAAAATCAGAAAAGAAAAACTGGCAAGGAGAAAACTGAGAAGCAAAAAGGAGCAGGGGAAAACTGAAAGGTAGAAACTCTATGAGAGTGCAGCATAAAAGGAGGAAGAAACTCACAGAAAAGACGGAACAAGAAGACTGGATGCACTTAAGGAAATTAGAGAAAAATAAGAGCTACAGAAAAGGTCTTTGGAAATGTACGTCTCAATTAAAAAATAGCATTCTTCAGTTTTGCTTCAACAAACAAATAGAAGGAGCAGGTGTGACTCCTATGAGCGTGTGTGTGTGCACAAGTGTACCAGGCTAAGGAGTAACCAGCTCTCAGCACACGTGTGTTCCCTGCAGAGGCAGCCTGGCCTCACCACATCTGAGCATGCAGGAGCCTGTAGCCACGAGGAGCCAATTTTAATGAGCAAGGTCATGGGAGTCAACTTCTCAGCACAGACGTCAGTGTGGAGCCTTCTCTCGACCCTCAAGCTTGTCTACAGAGGAACAGGCTGGAAGGCGTAACCGTGGAATGAGGCCCAGCAGCGCGGCCGCCGGGGTGAAGCCACCGAGTCCGCAGCACGGCCCTGGTCTGCGAGGGGAGCCGCGCTCCAGTCCGACAGCCGCACGTCCGATATCTGCAGTACCGTGGCAGGGCAGCGCGGTGACTCTCTGGCCCAGGGCCTTGGGGTCTAATCCTTAGACCAACAGCTTTCGCAAAACCGCACCTTGATGGCACCCCTAAACTTCTCGATGTCTCTTGGGATGTTGCCTCAGAGGCCACCAAAATCCCCCAGTCAGTTTCCTGGCCTCATGTGCAGGGACCCCATGAGGGTCTTTTATTCTTTCTCAGGGTGTGTGCGTGCTCATCCAAGAGTGAAGGCACACGTGTGGGTGCAGGTGGGCTTAAGAGCATGGGGACCCCCAAGATCGAGTGTCTTCTTCAACTGCTCTCTGCCTTTTTTTTGCACGACAGGCTCTCACACTGACCCCGGGACTCACTGATTCTGCCAGACTAGCTGGTGAACAAGCCACAGGATCCTCCTGTCCCTCTCCCCCATGGCTGGGGTTCAGGCGCAGGCCCCCATGCCTGGTCTTGACATGGCTGTTACGGAGCCCTGCTCAGGTCCACCCTGCCTGAGCAACAAGTGCTCTGCCCACCGGACCATCTTCCCAGGCTACTTCCTGGTGGGTCTTGTAAGCTAAGTCTTCAGCCTGGTACAGTGGTACATGCCTGTAATCTCAGGGCACTGGTAGTAGAGGCAGAAAGATCAAGAGTTCAAGGTGATCTTTGGCTACACAGTGAGTTTGAGGCCAGCCTGGACTACATGAGACCTTGTCACAAAATACATACCTTACCTACATGCACACATACGGGCTTTATCCAAGTATGCTCCTGGCTACCATTTGGCGTGAAAGCATCTTTCTGTATTTAAATGTGGTCACAAAAAAAAATGATGTTTGTGGCTCACTTTCTGTTTCCCAGGATACAAATGCACCCTAGACCTCATGTGCTTATTTGGATTTAAAAAAAAAAACAAACCCTCTCTGGAATCCGTATATTTACCTCCATGAAGACACACATTTTCTAATCTCGTTGTCAAAACTCTAGGTGCTGCCATTTGTTGTACTGTGGACAGGGAAGAGCTCGGCAGAGAAGTGACACATGCACTGTGCTCTCCAGGAGACCTTAACCAGCAAGTCTAGTGATTCCCGAGCCAACTCGAGATGCTTACCACAGAGCAGTGGAGATGGGCTGACGGCAAGGGTCGGCTGGCTTGCGGCTGCTTGGGAATGGCACGGTGACGGGGCCCTAGCCGACAGCACTGCAGCTGGCCCTCAGGAGAGTGGAGGGAAGGTGGCTCAGGTCCAGGGCTTTTGTGAATGAGAGGGTGTGGGGTGTTTTCCCCCACATTCCAAGGGAGGGAGGAACCTGGCACTGCCCAAGGGTGGAGAAAGGTTTAAGGAACCTTCTGTGGGGACACTGTGAAGACGCTCCAATCTGGGCCCCTTCTGCACACCTGCCCAAAGAACAGCTGCTCAGAATTAGTGTGGGGGGGAGCCAGAGGGGGGAGCAATTTTGTTTGTATTGCGTTTACCATTTACCATTGTCACTTTAAGAAACAATGGAGCTTTCCTGTGGAGATCTTCCTCCTCCCAGGCAGGCTCACACTCCCTAAGTCTGAGGGCTGTGAGAGGCTTCATGGGCCTTGCATTCAAAAATCCTCCAAATGGCTGAAGATGGAAGGGTCCACAGGGATTTCTGGCGTAAAGGGAATGCACACCACAGGCAATGATCACACAGTGCCAAGCATGCAGGTGACAAAAATAGAATAAAAATCAGCATGGGCTCTAGGGATGGCTTAGTGGTTAAAGTGTTTGCCTGCAAAGCTAAAAGGACCCTGGTTCGATTCCCCAGGACCCATGTTAGCCAGATGCACAAGGGGGCACATGCGTCTGGTGTTCGTTTTCAGTGGCTGGAGGCCCTGGTGTGCCCATTCTCTCTCTCCCTCTTTCTCTATCAAATAAATAAGTAAATAAGTAAAAATAAAATACTTTCAAAAAATAAATAGATAAAAGTTTAGTAGGCTGCCCAGGTGGTGGCAGGGGATGATGGAGGGGTAGGTCCCAGGGCTGCATGGCTAAGGCCATCAGCTGGGCACCTGGACGCCATCATGGCCAGCAGCTACTGCTGGGCTAGAAGATGGTGCTGTGCTTGTGAGGCCATCAACATTGTGCCCATTTCTAGCCTTCCTCTGAAAGCAGATGAAGGCCAACTCCTCGTCCCATGGCCTCTACCCCTTCCTGGTACAGTGCAAGGCTCTCCCCCACCCCTCCCAAGACCGAGCAAGAGCAGGCTGCGGGCAAAGTCTCCAAGTGTCAGAAGAGATCTAACTCTGACCCTGTGACGAGAAAGAGCGGAGGGTGGTCCCTGCTGCCCTCAAGCCCGTGCTGCAAATCCTCCTTGGGAGTCTGCCTCTCTGGAGGGTGTGGGCCATGAAGGCGCCTGGAAGTACCAGGCAGTGACACCTGCCTGGAGAAGCCCAAGGCCTGGACCCTCCACCGGAGGCGGTGGAGCTGGCATGCTACAGTCACAGGAAGTGGAGGCCCTTCTGCCCACATACTGCTGGAGGAGCCCAGGAACACCATGTGCCCCTTGCATGCCCGGCCTCACTGCCTAGGGATGTGGGGACTTAATCAGTGCCCTTGCCAGGAGGAGATCACTGGAGACAGCTCTGACCTGCGCAGACTTAGCTGCTTTTAGAAAAGGAGCTCATGGGGACTGGAGAAATGGCTTAGCAGTTAAGGTGTTTGCCTGCAAAGACAAAGGACCCAGGTTCGATTCCCCAGGACCCACATAAGCCAGACGCACAAGGGACACATGCATCTGGAGTTCGTTTGCAGTGGATAGAGGCCCTGGCACGCCCATTCTCCCTGTGGCTGTCTCTCTCCTTTCTCTCTCTCTCTCTGTGTTTGCAAATAAATAAAATTTAAAAAGAAAAGTGGTAAAGGTCTGTTGCTTGGGCTCCAGCATTTGAAAGACATGAGCTGCCCAAGTGGTGGTGGGAGGGGAGGGGAGGGGAGGGGAGGGGAGGGGAGGGGAGGGGAGGGGAGGGGAGGGGAAGATGCTGCCTGCCTGGCGCCTTGCCTACTCTGTGGCTGTGATAATGGGGGACGGGCACTGCTGGCACTGCAGGGAAAAACACTGCCAAGGGCTATGCGATCAGAAGCCATTCTTTTGCTTTTTTTTCTCTTTCATTTTTTTTCCCCCTTTTCATTTTTGGCTACAGGTTCTAATTTGTACAAATAAGTTATTTTTAAAGAAAAATTTTTTTTAAAAAAAAATCACCAAGTCCTCCCATGATTTCAAGGACTTGACTGGTTGGTGAGCCAAGGAAGGCCTCTGCACGCTTAATGGAAATTATAGTATTGGTGGAACTGGCTGGCTCTGTGTTTACCTCGCATTACCTTTCCTCAAGCCTGAGGAGCCACAGAATAAAACAGTACGTAGATCAGCACCTGGTCTAAGAAATCTGTACCCCTCCCCACAACGTCTTTGGCACTGAGCTTGATGAGAATAAAATGCTCGCTGAGAGGTGCTAAGGTGGGCTTGCCTTTGGTTAGACTCATGGGCTGGTCAGAAGGAATGGCTGCTTAGGTTCAGTCTTTCCACTGGGTCAGCGAGAACAACAGGGGGAGCTGTGGGGCATGGGAAAGAGAGGGAGCGCCTCTCTACGGAATCTGGTAGAGCCTCTTGCCAGCTGAAAAATGGATTCCAGCACAAGTTGCCAAATTGCTATGATGGCTACCAACAGAGACAATATTTAATGCATATAAGATATTTTCTGTTCATCAAAAAATATTTTTATTTATATGTTTGCAAAGGGAGGCGGGGGATGAATATGAATTGGTGTGCCAGGGCCTTTTTCACCTGCAAACAAATTCCAGATGCATGTGCCACTTTGCACACAGGAACCAGACCTGTGTTGGCAGGCTTTCTTAGCAGGGCCTTTAACCACTGGGCGACCGCCCCAGATCCTCATGCACGTTAAAAGAGCAATGAGCCGTACTTATGGCCCGAGTTTACATGGTCTTATTTTTTTCCCAGATTTTCTCTGGGAATCTCACAATGAGACTAGAGCTGTTCCTGCAAGCTCTGAGATCTAGGGGATTACCTGTTCAGCCGTGATCATATCCACCCTGTGATCACTTTTAGGTTCTTTGTCAAACCAGAAACTACCAAAAACAGTATATATGGTTACTGATTAAAAACAAAAAAAAAGTAATAGTACTGCAGACTATATCTTTGAGAGGCTTACACTGTGCTTGCTCTCTGGCATGGATCTTCCTTTCTTCCCAAGCGCCTCTTTCTATGAACTCGTGCTAAAACCTCTTTCGAGACATTCCCATTGCACCTCATACTGTCTCAGCCTGCATTTCTTTTCTGCAGTGACTGGCTTAATCGGAATGAGGTCCTTCTGAAGTAAGGAGCAAGGAGCATTTCAGATGGCGGGCACTGGCTTGCGGCAGCGTCTTTTCCTCATTGTAGCAGCAGCCTCTGCAACTGCCCTCGGGGGCCCTGGCTGTTCCAAATACAATGCGACTAAAAGTATGTGCATGTCTAAAAGGACAGGAAATGGCGCAGGTGAGATCTCCAGCGACTGGGCTGCTTCACAAAAAAGAAAAGAAAGGCGGGGAAAAGAAGCTTCCCCAGTGTGGCTTAACCATGGTTTTCCAGAGCTGGAAGTCATCTTACAAGTGATTTGCATATTCACTGCAACTCTGTTATTCAAGAATCCCTTGCAAATTCACCCCCAGCTCTGCCCCAACAAGTCACCTTCCCTAAACTGAAACACTCATAGCCCATGCCTGAGAACTTGAGCTGAAGAAGTCCTGGACTCCTTGCCCACTTTGAGGGTAACAAAGCGGCCGACTCCTCCCCTCTGCCATGCCTGCCTCCCTCTGACGTCGGCACTTCAGTCTGCCCGAGCTCTACCATGAAGCTGCCTACCTTCGGTGTGACTGCTTTCCACACAGAGGGTCTAGGCTGTTAAAGACACCTGACTGCGATCCCGCAGGCATTCTCACTCTGAGGCGGTATACAGAGATATATGGAAAGTGGGTGGGGGGGGAGCGTGGGGATACACGCCTTAATCCCAGCACCTGGGAGGCAAGAGTAGGAGGATGGCTGCGAGTTCCAGGCCAGCCTGAGACTACATAGTGAAATACAGGTCAGCCTGGGCTAGAGTGAGATCTAGAAAGAAAAAGAAAAGAATAGAAAAGTAAAGAAAAATAGAAAAGACATGAAAAATTAAGGGAACATGGGAAAGGGGAAAGTCCTCTACTTGAAGCTTTTTGATACCTGAGAATCAAGAATTCTAGCAAAATTTACATATGTCGTAAAGGAAGCCGGCAAAGAGGTAGCATTCTTTTTATATAGTGGCATTTTATGCTCAAAAAGCAAAGAGCCATGCTTACGGCCCAAGTTTACCTGCCCTCAATGTATTGGTCTTATTTCTTTCTCTGCTTACCTTTTGGGAGTCTCAGAAACAAGACTAAACCTTCATGTATAGTAAAAGCAACATGACATATCCTGCAGCCCTGTGGCCTGTAGTCTTACCTTCGAGTCTACCCTCTCATCCTGTACGGGGAACAACCCCACGGTCTCACTGAGGCTCCCGCACACCCTTCAGCAATCACGATGCGCGGTACAAATGGCTACCGAAAGCGAGGGCAGTGCCACTCTTCGAGGAGCCAACATCTGAGCTCTGGGGTGTATCTCATCAGGCCCCGGGGACAGCCAGCCCGTTTTCTCATGCACCCCCTGGCATTGGAATCTAGTTGACCTTTCTTCTCAGTCAGCTCCAACAAGGCTTCACACTGGCTTGTCCTGAAATTCTTTGCTGTGGTGAGATCAAGAATTCGGCTTTACCTGAATGGAGTCCCCAAAGGACTAAAGGACCCTCATGCTGTAGGTAGAAGCGTGGAGCTGCCCCCTCGGTACCCTCCAACCTTGACAGTTCAAAACCACATGAAAGCACTGTTCTTTAGTTACCTTCATGTTGCTGGGACTTTTAAACGCTTGATCAAAAGCAGGTAATGTTGGCCAGGCGTGGTGGTATGAGGGAAACTGGGAGTTCGAGGCCACCCTGAGAGTACATAGTGAATTCCAGGTCAGCCTGGGCTAGAGCGAGACCCCCACCTTGATAAAGAGCAACAACAACAAAAGCAGCCAATGGGAGGCAGGGTTGATTTCCGCTTACAGCCTTGACAGGAAGTCCCACCGTGTTAGGAAAGTGGCAGAGCAGAGGCTGGACTGCACTTCCCGCCACAAGAGCTGACAGAATGCAAGGAGAGAGTGAGCTGGGCCAGCACTAGCGAGCTGGGGGCGGACACACCTCAAGGTCCACCCCCAGTGACACGCGTCCTGCCGCAAGGCTCCACCTCCCTCACTGCCACCAGCTGGGGATCAAGCATTCAAAACACTTGCGTCTGTGGCGGGCATCGGATTCAAACCAACTCAAGCGCCTTGTTTAAATCCCCCTGCCACACTGCTGACCATGGCCGGGAATGCATCTGTGATCCCACTGTGTGCTTCGAGCCGCCTGGAGCCCGAGACGAAGCCCCCTGGGCCAGGAGGCAGTCCCACATTGTGGAAAATGAAGTCCCCAGAAGTCTACACCTCGGAACAGCACTGGAGCACACAGACCGCGCGTGGCCGTAAGGGATGGTGACACAGACCGCGCGTGGCCGTAACGAGGTGGTGCTGGAGTCTGGGGGGTTACGGAGCAGAGAACCACAGAGGAAAGTGGGCTGCAACGCCCGCACTGAAGCCTTCTAACACTGCATGTTAGAAGCTGAAGTGGCTGGAAAGTCCTGCAGGACTGAGGCAGTTTCCTGCCGAGCACCTGAGCCAATAGTCAAAGTAAAAAGAGAAAACTTTTTTTCTGAGTGGAGGTGGGCCTGATCCGGACAAGGCTGCACCCCACGAGCAGGGTGGCAGTGCTGGACAAGGTTTCAGAACCACGCAGGGTCAGCAGACAGGCGCCCTGACAAGGCAGGAGCTCCGCACACACCCGGAACAACGGGAGGAATGAAGAGAGAATGTCCCGAAGTTAACAGACACTGCGAATAACAGCTTCACTGCAGGATGTCAGCTCTTCCCATTTGGGATACTTTATTATGAGAAACCCAATGTTCTTTACTGGTTTTCAGAATGAAATGTGAGGAATATGCACAGCCAGCATAGCTAAGGACTTATTGATAACAGCAAGAATACTGTCTGACACCTGCAGGCGGCCACAGCTACTGCCACATAACTATCCTTGGATATATGGCCTCCAGGTGTTTCCAAAGTTCAGAGTTTCCCCGCATGAGTAAATTCTGGTTTCACACACACACACACACACACCACACACACACACGCACGCACATGTGCCCACACCCCTTTATCACCAACTTTTTCACAAATCCAGCTCAAGGTAACTAAGTCAATTCGTGACTACTCATGTAAACATTCGTCCATCCTGATTTGAACAAGCGTTGATTGACTGCCTACCACAGGACAGACACTCAGAGAGGGAGGGACAGCACCGGCAGCCAGGGGTGGCCCCAGTCCACTGGAGTTGGCAGCAGAATGTGGGAAACAGACGTTCCATAACCCCAAACAGCTACCTGATTAAAAATCTAAGGGGAGGGGGGAAGCCCAAGGCATGAAGGGAACAGCAGAATGATCCGGACAATTCAGAACAAACGCAATCTGAAAAGCTTGCATTGCGCAGCGTGGTTCTGCCAATACTTGGCTTTATAAATACCAGAACGCTGCCAACTATCACTTTAACACTACCATCAAAATGGAGCTATTTTAAATTAAAGCAAGCCAGTGATAGGTGAGGACAGAGACAGATCAAATCATTACGTAGACAGGATTTGTTTCTCCTAATGAATGTTTCTAAAAATTAGGGTCACTTTATCCAGTGCTTGCTGACTTGGACAGTGGACAACCAAGACAAAGTGACCCAGTGTGGGCACGTGAAAAGACAGGAGAGTGTAGCATGCATAAGCTTTGGGAATCAAAGACTTGGGTTGCAGCTCAATTATACCAGGAATTATCAAGTGCTGGAAAGCTATTCATCTTATCCAAATCACATTTTTCTACAATTATTATCAGTAGTCAAAGGGGAAAAAAATCTATTAAAAATTATGGAGGGTCACTACAAGTGCTGGCAGAAATAAACAATGAGGAAGTACCTATCATCCAAACCAGGTTTTGTAGCAGTGGCCCCCGGGATGTGTGGACTGCTGAGGCCCAATGCAGGGGTGACCATGACACAGTGTTAACAGCAGCAGGCACTCCAATGTGGGTGGTGAATCAGAGCATGCATCTGGATTGCAGCTGAACATTGCCTTTTCCCTGGTTGTTTGCAGAACACTGGACAAGTGACCTGACTAAAAGGAACATATCTACTAAGAGAAGCAAAACCAGGAGCTAGAGAGGTTGTTTAGTGGTTAAGGTGCTTGCTTGCCTGCAAAGCCTAAGAACCCAGGTTCTATTCTCCGGTACCCATACAAAGCCAGATGCACAAGGTGAGCATGTGTCTGTCTGGAGTTTGTTCCTTGCAGCAGCTAGAGTCCTAGACGCTTCCGTTCTCTATCTGCCTTCCAAACAAACAAAATATTTAAAGAGAGAGAGAAGCAAAATCAGGCAGAGAGATGACTCCGTGGGTAAAGGCGCTTGCCTGCAAAGCCTAACAGCCTGGGTTCAAATCCCCAGTACCCATGGAAAGCCAGATGTACAAAGTGGCGCATGCATCTGGCGTTTGTCTGCAGTGGCAGGGAGCCCTGGTGCAGCCATTTCCTCTCTGTCATTCATAATCTCTCTCTTGTCTTTCTCTCTCTTGCAAATCAGTAAATGAAAATAAAATAATTTAAAAAAAACAGAAGAACAACCTGAAGAAAGAAGGCTCTGACAGGAGCAGAGCAGCGGGTTGGCTGCAGGGCCGAGCACAGGCGCGGGAGCCACCACCGGGGGCGGGAGCAGGAGGGCACTCCCGGGATGCCTCGCGGTCAGCGGGGCAGAAAATGGCGGAAACAGAAAGCTGCAGCTGCTCCTAGGGCTCCTGAGCAGACCACCCGGAGTGGGGCAGAGGCGGTAACTTCACCCAGCTACCATGTGCTATGGGCGGCGGGCGGGCAAGGAAGCATGGAGACGGAGAACGTAAGGGAGGGCCAAGGTCGCACGCAGTCCCAGAGCACCACGGAGCCGTGCCGCTAGATGCCATTTTCATCAGACCGCTTCACCCAGCTCTGCTCTTCCCTTAGCATGCACGCTCTGGTCCAGGAAAACGAACAGAAAGCAGGGGATGGCGGCTTTCATTGTGACCCGTACGTGGTATAATCATGAACACTGTGGGCCAGCCGGGCATCTGGGGAGAGGGCACCTGGACGCGTGCTGCAGTTCGGATAGAGAACGTCTCCCAGGGCCCCGGCATGAGCACTCTCGTGAGGTGGCCGACTCCTTAAGGCGTGTGTCTACTGGAAGGTCTCCTGCAGGTCCTGGCGACATGCCCTCCAAGGGGACTGGGCATGGGAGGCGAACAGCTCTGTCAAGTGCTCTTGCTAAGCGGCGCTCGCCTCACCACAGGCCCCAATGCGGTGGAGTGAAGGGACTGTAGCCCCGAGGTCGTTCCTTCTCCCAGGTTGAGCGTCTGACCGCCATGGAAAGCTGGCGGCCTGGCGGCCCACTGCGGGCGCTGCAGCGGGTGAACAACTCAGGGAGAAACTGCCGCGCCCCAGCCGCTCTGCCCAGGAGATGCGGAGAAGAGCCTGAGGGGCGACACGGGCATGGAGCCACCACACGTGACACGGGGTCCAGTGAGAAGAAAGACTGTCCCCGACGCCAAAGGCGCTCCAAACACAGGTTGGGGGACCTGCATTGACAGGCATTATGAACCTCTGCTGGAAGGCAAGAGTCTGTCCCCCAAGTAGCTAATCTTCACAGGGGGCCTCCAGACACCCACCGGTGACCGACTGGGGAAGCTATGGTCATGGGAGGGAAGAGAAGCTTTCTTGTGGAGAGACAAGAGTGGAGCTCAATTCCCTAGATCTCGATTTAGATTTATTGGATTCTGTGACCCTAGGAAAAACTTCCAATCCCCATTGTCTAACAATGTCTAAGGGCAATAAATACGCAAATGCTACAGAGCCATAGGCGACCACAGGAGGAGGACCGGCCAGTTAGGGAGCGAGCGAGCAGGCCCACCCGCAGGCCCTGAGGGCGGTCAGTTACAAGTACGCAAGGACTGACTTCCAGCACGCGGGAAGGACTGAGCGAGCTGAGTGGAAAGAAAGGCGTCCTTCAGCTAGCCATCGCTAAGTAACCATCCAGACTCAACTGCGAAGGCCAAGAATCCTACTGCGGGGTGTTGGCCAGGAGGGCTTGCCTGAACACACCTGCACTGCCTCCTTGGGAGGTCCACCAGCGTGAGGTGGTGTGCGGAGGCTGGGAAGACGCACCACGAAGCTGTAACAGGACCGCACTTCCAGTACTGAGGAAGCAGAAGAGATGAAGGGGGCGGGGGAGGAGAGATATGAGAAGTGCACCCTGCCTTTACGTTTTCCATTCTCATTTCTCCTTTTCCAACAGGCACCTGACAGCTCAGGGGATGTGGAGGTTCTGCTAAATCTCTCAGACCTGCCATGCATCGGGCACACTGTGGTCAAGGGCAGGTCTCATCTTGCCGTAGGTGACATGCTTCTGGAGGAGCCGAAGTCACACGCAGCAGCCAGAGGCCGGAGCCGTGCGTTGCTCAGGAAAGAGAAACAGACTATCTTCTCTGACTGAAGTCGTTTGATGGTGGTCACAGGTAGGCATAATAAAATTTAAGCCCTGAATGATTCTCATCCTGCTTGAGAGTGGGAAGGAGCCGGCACTGACTTGCATTTTCATTGCATATTACATAATTTTGGGTTGGTGGCAACTGCTCACAACTGTCCCACTTACCCACGACTACATTAAAACTACCACTGAAACAGAGATTGTTGTGGGCTGCCAAGTTTCCCCTTAAAAAAAAAAAAATCTTGACATGGAGGGCCATCTTCAGCTGACAAGAAGCCGTAGGTACCTGAACCACAGCCCAGAATTCTCCCCAAAGCAAAAAGGTGAAAACATTAAAATATCCATGGAACATAGAATTGTTCAAAAGCTGCCTTAGCAAAAACCAGATCTAAGCATGCCACACATTCGTGCAAGTGCAAATGTGGGTGAGGAGAAAAGCCATTTTTCTGTGACCTACCTTCAAGTATGGGTCTGCCCTGAAAAGTTCAACTCAAATTCTATGCACGTGCTCAAGCTCAGCTTCTAAATCGCAAACCTGGGCCTGGGCCTGAGCCTGAGCCTGAGCCTGAGCCTGAGCCTGAGCCTGAGCCTGGGCCTGAGCCTGAGCCTGGGCCTGGGCCTGGGCCTGGGCCTGGGCCTGAGCCTGAGCCTGGGCCTGGGCCTGGGCCTGGGCCTGAGCCTAAGCCTGAGCCTGAGCCTGGGCCTGAGCCTGAGCCGTGCGGAGTCACCTACTATGTCATTTATAACTCACAGGGAAGCCAAGAAAACCAGAGGAACCTGCAAACTACGCCTGTGTTAGCACACTCCTGCCTTTGAAACCAAATAAGCTGAAAATCTTCATTAATATATAGTCATGTCTAAGTTTTACATGTGCAGAAAAGTTTAATTGAATTGAAGCTATTTATCCTCTTTCTAAAGATGAGACTTTCTAGTTAGTTCATTTGTATAGTTCTCCCATTTATTTTTATTATGTGGCCAATTTAAGAAGTGTCAGGTAGACCACCCTGTGAGGATAAGGCTGGGACTTTGTTAGCAGACTTCTTAAACAATCTTCAAACCAAAATAAGTTTCAAATCTCCATTATGGAAGTCATCTTTCCATAAGTTTCCAGGAATATTGGTACAAAATTTATCAAAACATTCACAAAATGCAAAACCATGACTGGATAAAACATAGTCACTTTCAACATCCGAAACGGAAGTGAAATCTGTGGCCTCATTATACCTCGTGTGTCATTTTGAATCAGTAGTGCACAGCACCTCTCAGCAGTCCACAGATTTATCCGAGTGGTCACTTTTCCCAACATTCACACCCACAGAAATCACATTAAAGCCAAGCTGTCCTTCCTCTGTGACTTCAAAGGTCCGAGGTAGCAGCACACACTTGAAGTGGTGGGAAAGTGCCTGGACTGACTTCCTGCTTTGGGGGGGGGGGCAGGTTCCTCACCTAATGCTAAGTCTGAGTGTCAGCATTCAAAAGCTCCCATGAAAAAATACACGCTGCTGCGTTTCCCCTCGATAGACTGGTCAGAGGCACGAGAGAGAATAAAGGAGAAAAGACAGCATGGGTATGTGGGTGCGTACGAACACGTGTCCGCATGGATGTGGAGACCAGAAGTTGATGTCAAGTGGCTTTTTCAACCACCCTCCACCTTATTTATAGAGACGGGTCTCGCTCAACACGGCGCTCACCCACCCAAGTGGTCTCGCCAGCCAGTTTGCCCAGGGGCTCCTCCCGTCTCCACCTCCCGAGCGTAGGGATGACAGGCGCACGTGGTTACCCTGCCGCCATGAGGGTGTGAGGACCCGAACTCAGGTCCCCATGCTTGTGCAGCAGGTAAGTCCTCCAGCCACTGAGCCAGCTCCCCAGCCCCTGGATGGATGCCTTTTTTAAAGCAATGCTCTCTCACGCCTATAACCTGGGCGCAGCCGTATATGGCTCAGTCCTTTATTTATAACTCTGCCAGCTCCGTGACAGGTACTTTTATATGATCCAGTGCCAAGTAACAAACCCTTCAGTAAGTTTAAAGAATGACAAGTCTTGTAGACACTAATCACCACAAGTAAGTTCTAACAAAAACAGCCAACAGCTGAGCACTTCCAATGGGGAAATTCCCCTCTGATGGCTGCAATCCTGACTCCATGAAATGGGTTCAAGAGACAGGGGAAACGCCAGCTTTAAAGAAGTCCAGGACTTATTACTGAAAACAGTTCTGACTTGTTTTTCGTTGGCTTTTCTGGCCAACGGAGCAAATGATGTTTGTGGTTGAAGCTGCCAAGTTATGTTCAAATTCTTCTGGTAAGGGGGTGTGATCTCAGCGATCATACATGTTAATTTACAGTAGAGTTTAGATTACAGTGCTGGATCTGGTAGACATTTAAATTCCATTTTCAAAGAAAACCAAGTTAGGGCTTGCAGGTCCTCCGTGCTCCCGCCGACTGCACGGTCTGGGAGGGGCTGCGCTGGACCAGCGGCAGTTAACGAGCCAGTCACCGTAACGGTAACGTTTGTCATCTCACGCTGCAAGTGCAAGGATCAGAAAACACACGGTGACCAGAACTACTGGAAGGCCCTATAAATAGATAAGGGAAGAAAGACAGAAAACGTTTGCCTTTAATGCTGATTTAAAAAAAAAAAAAAAAAAAAAAAAAAAAAAAAAAAAAAAACAGCTAGGCATGATGGTGCACACCTTTAATCCCAGCACTCGTGAGGCAGAGGTAGGAGGATGGCCAAGAGTTTGAGGCCACCCAGAGACTACCTAGTGAATTCTAGGTCAGCCTGGGCTGGAGTGAGACCCTACCTTGAAAAACCAAAAAAAAAGGAGTTCACAATACCAAATATTCTCATGCCCCATTAAACTTAACAACCTTAAGAAGATACATTCAAGATGTTTTTCGCCATTAAACATTTTTAATAGTTCTGATTGACCCTAGAATTAACCTCATAGATATAAACATGGGCTGAACGACTTCTATATTTCCTATCTCACACCACTCTTTACTCGGAAGACAGCGGGTTTGTCTCCAACTTCCAGGTAACAAATTGATTTTACAGGAAATAAGTAAGTGAAGCAATTGTCTCAGGCTACAAAGCTAGGAAGCGGCAGAGTTATAACTCAGACCTTGTAAGTTCACCAAGTCGTGACTGGCACACCCTGGCCGTGCTACCGCTGAGCCCTCACATTCAACCACCTCAGCGGTCGCAGGGGAGCCAGCAGCGTGCCCATTCTCCCAGTGAAGTTCCCAACAGCCCATCTTGATCATCGGACGTAGAAGCTAACAGCAGCGGATATCAACACTGTCTGAAGAGTCCCTAAAGTCGTGGGATGGATACAAGTCCAAGGCAAAAGCCTTTTCTTTCTTTTTTACTATTTTAATTAATTAATTAATTTGCAAGGAGAGACAGAGACGAGAGAAGAGAGACAGAGAATGGACACTCCAGGGTCTGCAGCCTCTGCAAACGGGCAACAGATGCATGCGCCACTTTGTGCCTCTGGCTTTCTGTGGGTTCCAGGGAATCAAATGTGGGTCCTTAGGCTTTGCATTAGACTTAACCACCTCCCCAGCCCCAGCAAAAGCCTTTTCAAGGCAACCCACGACTGTACAAGAAAACACAACTCCCACAGCCCTTTCACAAAGGAACAAGGGTTTCTCCATCCAAGCCTCCCATAGACACATTCCTGTGGCCTTGTCTGCTTCCTGGGCTGATCTGAACTACCCCCTTGAGCAAGTGAGAAGGGCTCAGCCACAGGACGTGACGCTCAGAGCATGGACCAGGAAAGCGGAGAATCGGTTTGGCCTTCGCCTTTGTAATTTTTGTTCCAGTGCTGAAGGTGTTTGAACCCAGGACCTTGCACATACCAGCCAAGTGTCCCACCAGAGGTGCATCCTTAGCTCTGGGTGTGGTCTTTGGACTTACATGGGGTATTCATTCTCTTGTAGTTTCAGTAAAAAAAAGGGGCCTTGCAAATCGACATGGCCTGCATTTCTAATGTTAAAAACAAGCCACAGGGCTAGAGAGATGGCTTAGTGGTTAAGTTCTTGCCTGTGAAGCCTAAACACCCTGGTTCAAGGCTTGATTCCCCAGGACCCATGTTAGCCAGATGCACAAGAAGGTGCACGCGTCTGGAGTTCCTATGCAATGGCTGGAAGCCCTGGCGCGTCCATTCTCTCTTTCTCTCTGCCTGTTTCTCTCTCTGTCTGTCGCTCTCAAATAAATAAGAATAAACAAAAAAAATTTTTTTAAAAATTTAAAAACAAGCAACAATAACGCTAAAGTAATATTTGAGAAGAGCAACTTACAAATCACAAAGGAACCACACTTGGTCTTTTCTCAATGTGGTTCATACACCGGGACAACATGACCCCAAAACTCTGAGTTCCACCACCCCAAACTTCCTATAACCTGTCACTGCTCTGCTGCACTTACGACGTGAGGCTGTCAATTCCAGGCCAAAGTGAGGCCAGCCGTCCTAGGGCAATGTTCATTCTCTTCTTAAACTCAGCTTGGGTCCTCAATGGGCTGGAAGTTTGGGGGCACCTGTTAGTGTTTTTAATGTATTTTTCATTGTTTTGTGTGTGTACACACGTGTGACTCTGTATGACACATGTAGAGGTCAGAGGACAAGCTCAGAATGTCCACCCTCCCCTTCCACCTTTGTGAGACAGGCTCCCTGTGGAAGTTTTGCCCAGCAAGTGCTCTAGACTGGCTGGCACAACAGCTCCTGGCTTCTTCAGGCTCTGCTCGCCCCTGCTGAGTGCCGGGATCAAGAATGCATGTGCCACTTTGCATGTGGCTGTACCGGGGTGCTGGGGAGCCATGCTTGGACTGGCAGCCTTGCTCAGCTCCCTGTTACTTGTCAGCAGGTTTCCTTCCACACACTACAACACAAAACTGCTACAAGCAGATAGAAAAGGAACAACACTATTCTAGCACCCCCAGATTTCCCAACAAAAAATAGTCATGTCATTACCAGTGTCATGTGGGCCACAGTTTCGCACAAGCACCTTTTGCAGCCATCAGAAATCTACTGAACTCCTCTCCAAAAAGTCCACTCTACAAACACACTGCAGTGACAGGGACTGACTTTGACATCTCAAGTGAAAGGCCCAGCCGGGGCTAAGTAAAGTCACAACAGCAGTAAGACCAATCACTTTCTGCTCCTTTTTTGGTTCCTAAAGTGAAATTTGCTGAAATAAAACTTGACAGCTTAAAGCTCCCCAGGATGCATTCCAGATGAACTGAGTCATGCACCCACATACTCAGGACACAGGCGTCACTGACTCATACACATGCACACACTCTGCACCCTCACGCAGTCAGGGAAAGTTGCTTTTACATGCATCTGACAACCTATCGCTGTGGGTCTCAAAGGCATAGACAACCTATGAACGCACCTTAAACTTGATTTGGGGAGATGCTAATTGCAGAGCGATGGGAAATGGTGGCATTTTGACTTAAGCAGCCCTGTTGCCTTGATTAAAAAAAAAAAAAACAAAAAACTACCAGCTTTCCATCTGCAAGACATTTCTAAGGTGCACTCCTTACAAATTGTTAAGGTGAAATTTGTGCACAGTTAGTTCTTTGTTTAATGGAGAAATAAGCCCCAACTCTGAATGAGCTGATTTCCCTAAGGCCAAGAGTGAAGGTTATTTCCTTATGCCTCTGGGAGCCCAGGCTCTCTGATACATTTCTAAATTATTCCAGACGGTGCTGAGGCTAGATGTGAGAACAAAGTAAACAGTACCCCCACCTGGGAAGGTTTAGGCAGAGATTTATAAGTACAAACAGCGAAGAAATTTGTAAATAATTGCCTGTATTTGCTTCCCATTCTGGGATGCAGTAAAGCAGTATTTATTAAAATTTATCAGCAAGGCACTGTTTATTCCCCTCTCCTTGACACCGTGCAGAGGGAAATAAAGTGCATGGCTCTTTTCATTTCAGTAAATTAAGGGGCCAAAACCCAATACTCCAAAGAGCGTAAGGAAGTAGCAGGAATCGGACACACACCCCGCTCTTAACTTGGAATTGAATCGCAAACAAGGCTCTAGATCATTGTCCTGATTTAATCTTACAAAGCTTAACTTTTTAAAATATTCATAAGCTTCCATGAATCCATTATTTGGCGATTGACAGTTACCATTTCTCCTACGAACTGTCTGTTCCAGTTCTCGCCCTGCAGCGGGCAAACCCGAGTGCGGCAGGGACCCGGGCTCGGAGGACAACAATGACAGGCTCAGAATGCCACAGATTAATGAAGAAAGGACCCGAGCAAGTGACAAGAAGGGGAGCTAGTACATTCCCTGGCCCCCGTGTCTGAATCCTCGGGTCTTCACTTGTTCTGGGTTTAGAAGTGGGCGGGAGAGAGAGGACTGCGGAAGAACCTGGCGGGCGGCCCTCTCTCCTTGCTAACTTGGATGACAGATTTCGCCCAGTGTGTTAGTTTTAATGATACACCCTAAAGACGGTACAGAAAATGAACACAACAGTTCTCCAACTTCACCTTCCCCGGCCTCGTGAGCCGCAGGGCGCCCACAGCCCTTGCCAGGTTCCGTTCTCAGGTCCAGTGGCAGTGTGGAGGCGCCATGCTCTGCGTTTCTAGCACGTTCTCAGGGGTGGAGGCACTGCAGGTACGGGGAGCCCATCTGCTGATTGCTGGTCTAGTGGCCACGTGATAGATGCAGTGAAAGTGAGAGGCCCCAAAAGCATGGTTTCTTTTTTAAAATGAATATCTTTCATTTTATCCTTTTGTTGTGCAAAAGATGTATTTTTAAAATAACAATCAATGTCCTACTCAACTGCATCCCAGGGCAACAGTGGCATGAATGTTATAGGAGTAATTACTGCTTTCAGACTGAATTTGAATCCCTTACACTGCAGAGAATTTGTGTCCAGAACGCCAAGCCTGGCTAAAAGTCACTGTGTGGGGCCACGGGCCCTGGCGTTGGGAACTATTACTGTGCTTATGCTAAATAGAAAGCATGTCAAACTGCCTTCTTTGTATCTGTTCCCAAAGATCAGGACTACTTTGCAGCCTTGATTGTGGAAGGTGCCCTCCCCCCACAATGGGAAGAGGTTAATACAGAGATGCAAAGCTGGCAACATTGCCAAGAAAAGCATCTCAGGAGTCACTCTAAACATGACATCTGAAGCACCCCCTCCCAAGGCTCAGGGAAGCTTGCCCATTGGGGCCCAGAAGCCTACAGAAGCAGGACGGTAGGAGGCCTACAGCAGGATGTCTTCTGCAAGTGACGTGGCCGCTCTGCTAGTGAGAACGTGGAGCAGGCGTGGCTGCTGGCCCAAGACTGACGGCGCTCCTGCCTCACCGCAGTCGGGAAACACCCGCAGGACCCCGTTCCTCTGCTCTCACAGTAGCTAACGGCAGAGTGGGGTCCCCGTGCTCTTCAGTGACCCCAGCTAAGCTTCCCATCCCTGTTCATGCCCATGCAAGCAGCTCTAACATAATTCAGTGGGGAAGAGGGTTGGGGTGGGAGGGAGGAAGAAGGAGCAGGAGGAAGAGGGGAAGAGGGGGGGAAGGGAAGGAAAGGGAGGGAACCAAACAATGTATAAAAGACAGGGAATGTTTCGACATGGAGGACAAAAAGAGCAAGAAAGCAGAGGACTACCTGAAGAGAGAAGGGTCCTCAGGAGATGGGGGGAAAAGGGGACAGGAACACGACCAAACACTGAATGTTCACGTGCTGACGTTCTCAGCACAAAAAGAAAGACGGCAAGCAGAACGGTTTTAGTGTGGGGGAGGAGAGTGAGGGAGAGAAATTTGGGGAAATAAGGTCAAAGCATATTAGTTACATGTAGAAAAGTGTCAAAAATAGGACTAGAGAAATGGCTCCGAGTTAGTGCACTTTCTGCCCAAACAAGAGGGCCTGAAGGTGCCTGAGACCGCCCAAGTGGGAGCCGCCAGGTCCCTGTGCACAGTTGGGTGACCAGTGGAGAGCATACTGGCGATCGTCGGGATCGCAAAGGGTGAGCTCCACAGTCAATGAGTAACTCAGTTATTGCAAGGAAAAACCCCGGGGGATGCGTGATGGAGGAGACACCCTATGTTCTCTGGGCGCCACAGGCTAGTACACAGGTTACCAGGTCTCTGTCTCAGCACAAAACATGTGTACCCACCATGCACATTGCTCACACACAAAAAAGAAAAGAGGGAAAAAAAAAAGATGGTGTCAAAAAATAAAGAGGAAAGCATTGCAGTTAATGACAACCAGGCGACATTTTCACCTCTTCACACAGAAATGAAACGCCAGGGTGTGTTATTTTAGGCAACTTCTATCAGACCCCACCCCGGTGAGTATGTGACTGATCACACTACTTCTTCACAGGGCTCTCTGGTCCTTCCACGCCTTCCACACTGGTCTTGGGGCAGTTTTCCTTCTGCCTGGGGTGCACTAATGGCACGGAGGACAGGGCGCAGCCGAGGTAGGAGAGGGTCCAATTTGCTCACTGCTCCTCTTACGACCTCAGCGCTCACAGCGCCACGTCCTGTTTCTCCACCCACAGGGCCCGCAGCCGGTGGGTGTCAGGGTTATGCACAGGGCTCCGGCACCATGTTCAGAAGCTAGATGTCCTCACTGGGTTCTACCTACAATTCTTTTTAAATGATCCTCGTTGCAGCAAAAGCAGGGCACATAATAGTAGTGGCAACTGTAATTAGCTTAATTTTAAAATTTTCAATGAAGTCCCAGAAATGAAAATAAAAATGGGCCCAAGCCACGACATAAAGTGGAAGAATTTGGGTCCAGCAGCAGAGGCTAACTCCCTTCCTTTGGCTGGGTCCATCCTTCTCTGACATCAGGACCTGGATCTTTAAACAGAGACTTATCTCCCAATGTCTGTGACATGAAGACAAATGAATTAGCAAGCAACACGAATATTGAAATGAAAAATGCCACTAGATAAAAATAAGCCAGGCCAAAATAAAAGTCAGATAGCACCCTCATTTTTTTGTTTAAGTTGATATGTTTAAAAAAAAAAAAAAAGTCCTGGGTTTTGCATAGGTTTTTATAATTGTCAATCCATTACCTCTTACTCAGGTAAAATCAGATTTCTATGACTCTGTTAAAGAAACATGAAGTCTATACAAATGATCATAAATTGGCCAAAAGTGAAACTATTCAAGCAGGAAAACAGGCTGCTCTCTGAGCCTCGAATATTCTATTGTCAACTGCTTGAGAGGGAAATGCTTCACACTGACAACAATTCCAGTGACCAAATGCCCCCCACATGCCAGTGACAGTGCCAGGTGCTTCACAGACCTGCAATGGCCTCCCTATGAGCCTTGGAGGCAGGTGTGCGGCGTGAGTCAGAACCTAGGCTGTGGAGTAACTTCACGGCGTGCAGCGGCCAGCTACTGCGTTCGTGGACACTCCTGACCTTTCCGATTCCAAAGTCAAATGGGATTTTCTCAAAGCAACCAATCATCCACATGCACCTTGTCATTGTTGGAAGAAGACTGCACAAACCAAGTGTGTTTTTAAAAGATAATCAGCTGTTAACATTGACAGAGGAAACCCAACCTTACCAATCCTCAACAAACCAAATGATGAGTCAGAAAAACCACCCCGTATTTGATGATCAGATTTTCCTAGAACTTTAGGAGGATGAAAAATGATTGACGTACGACACTTTTACTGGCACATACAAGAGTACCTTTTAGATTTTACAAACCAAATGAACAAAAAGTTGGGTTTACCTGTGATGTACAGATTTTATACAGCTTCAGAATTTAAAGTTATTTCACACTGCTATGGATTTGTTGTGATCATTGCAAATGCTAATGAACTATTAGTAACTGACTTGTTTTAAATACACATATTAATAGAAGTATGTGTCGCTCATCTTGTTGACAGTGTTTATTTCACTGGGGCCATTAAACAGACTAGGACAAAACTGAAATGTCATGTCTGCAACATGTCTACATGTTAGCTGACATTTCTACACAGTAGATGTGCTAATCTTAGCATGAAGGTCTACTGTTAAAACACACATAAGATCATGACCGAAACAGTAACAGAAAATAGTTAATAAACATGGTGATCTCATTCTAATAAATGACAGCTTTGACATGTTTAGGGAGGACTCAATGCAAACAATGGTGTGAACGGTGCACCCTTGCCAAAGTTTGACTTTCTCAAGTTTCAATTACACATTCAGTTATAGTCTAAAAATACTACAAGGGCTAGAGAGATGGTGTAAGGGGTTAAGGCGCTTGCATGTGAAGCCTAAGGACCCAGGCTTGATTCCTCAGGACCCATGTAAGGCAGATGCACAAAGTAGCACATGAGTCTGGGGTTCGTCTGCAGTGGCTGGAGGCCCTAATGTGCCCATTCTCTCTCTCTTTCTTTCTCAAATTAATAAATAAAAATATTACAAATCTACAATTTGTAGATTTTAGATTATATTATATACTAGGCAGTATGATGAAATCATGCACAGTCCAGAGATGAAAACCATCCCTTTATTCAGCATATGCAAGCTGTGCATGTGACACACTCTTCTCAGTACTGCTCTCAGCCATCTAGACCAAGAGTCCAAACACTGTCATGACTGTCCTCAAGTAACGCTTATTTTCCTTACTGGTAGTTCCAAAGCAGATGAGTGTGGTGATTCAGGCAGGCCAAGAGAACCCATAAAGTACTACCTTTGATTGAAAAGATGAAAGTATTACCACACATTACTCAAAATATATTGCTATATGCTGAGAGAAAAGAGATCACAAATACATACTTATATTTTATTAAAACATAGCACTGTCACATCATTGCTTGTTATTAATGTTAAGCTCTTACTCTGCCAATTACAAACTAAACTTTATCATAGGTGTATATGCAGACAAAACAGAATGAGAGAGCCAGGCAGGATCACACACACCATTGATCCCAGTACTTAAGACAGAGTGCTCTTGTCTACATAGTGAACTCTACCTGGTCAGAGTTGCAGAGGGAAGCCCTGTCTCAAAATCAGCTTCCTGGTGTGGAATGAACACAGTTCAACCTAATAAAGGATGCCTGTAATGAAACTGAAGCCAATGCCACACTACACAGAACAGGTGAAGCATTTCCACCAAGGCCTGGAAGATGACAAGCTTGACTATTCTTTCCACTGCTACTTAGTGTAATGCTTGAAGCCCTAAATTGATAAGACAACAGAATGATATAAAATGGATACAAACAGAAAAAGAAGCATTTTAAACTAACCTCATTTGCAGTTGGTACAATTCTACACACCAAAGTCCACAACGACATCACCATAAAACCCCTAAAGCTGGTAAGAACATTCAGCAAAATGGCAAGATATAAAATTAACTCTCAAAAATCAGTAGCCTGCTTAAGTACCAATGACAAATATACAGATAATGGAAATAGTCCCATTGACAATAGACACAAACACGCACACACACACACAAACACACACACATACACAAACACAAAATCAGTATCTTGGAAGTAAAAGGCCTTTACAATGAAAACTTCAAAACATTGAAAGAAGAAATTTAGGAAGACATCAGAACACGGAAAAATCTCCCATGCTCATGGATTGGAATTAATGTCATGTAAATGGCTATTGCACCAGAAACAATATACGGACTCAATGCAGTTCCAATTAAAATTCCAGCACCATTTTTCACAGAAATATTTTTAAAAATTTTTAATTCTATACAAAAGGCTTTAAGTATCCAAAATTATCCTCAACAAAAAGAATACTTCTCAAGGCATCCATCCCACCTGACTTTCAGCTATGACAGAGCATAGTAAGATAAACAGCACGGTAGGGTACACGCACAGACACACCGCTCACTAGAATAGAAGATCCAAGGGTAAATCCACGTAACTACAGCCACATGATTTTTTTTTTATTTTTGTTGTTGTTGTTTATTCGTATTTATTTGAGTGTGACAGAGAGAGGGGGGGCAGAGAGGGAGAGAATGGGCATGACAGGGCCTCCAGCCACTGCAAACGAACTCCAGACGCGTGCGCCCCCTTGTGCATCTGGCTAACGTGGGTCCTGGGGAATGGAGCCTCAAACCGGGGTTCTTAGGCATCACAGGCAAGCGCTCAACCATTAAGGCATCTCTCTAGCATAGCCACATGATTTTTGACAAAGACACCAAAACGTACACTGGAAAAGAAAGAAGATAGCATTTGCAACAAATGGTGCTGGGAAAACTGGATAACAATTTAGACCAGTATCTCCCGACTCTACACAAACATCAACTCCAAGAAGACCAGGGATCTCAATGTATGACTTGAACCCCTAAAATGACTAGAGGAAAATACAGGGAGAACACACAAAACATTGGTGTGGGGAAAGAGTTTCTGAACAGGACTCCAGGAGCCCAGGCAATAAGGAAAACAATCAATACACTGGATCACATGAAGCTAAGAAGCTATTGTTCCTCTAAGAGATCTGTCAGCTGAATCAAGAGACAAACAAGAGCGAGAGAACGCTCTTTCGCACCCATATATCTCACAGAGGATTCATATCTAAAATACATAATGAGCTCACAGAAATAAACCATTTAGGTGTTCAACAGCTTTAGCAACTCGGGAGACTCACATTAAAACTCGGTTAAGATCCCATCTCGCCCTGGTCAGAATGGCTATCATTGAAAGAAAATCAAATGACAACCAATGCTAGCGAGGGTGTGGGGAAAGAGATGCCCTTCTCCACTGTTGGTGGAGTGCAAACTGGTGCAGCCACTGTGGAAATCAGTATGGGGTTTTCTCACAAACCTAAAACTATACCCACCATACGACCCAGGGCATAATCCCCAGAGAAGCTTCACTTTACTGTCATGATATTTGTTCAGCCATGCTTGTTACTGTTGATAATAGGTAGGAAATGGAATCAACCCAGATGCCCATCACCTAAAGGATGGATAATGAAGATGGGGCACATGTATACAATGGAGTTTTATCCATATATATATATATATATATATATATATATATATATATATATATAATTCACGGGAAATCGGGACAAGATTACACTAAGTGAGGCAGCAGGCACACAAGATAAATGTTCTCTCTCTCATGGGGATCCTTGTCCTGGGATTTTTAGATCCTTACGTAGGGTAGAATCAGAGTCGGTCACAGAGGTTAGGAAGCTCGGGATAAAGTGGAGAGTGATTAGGGGAGGGACAGCCTACGTGCAAGTCCAGACAGGGAGCACGAATGGTTTAATGGGGTTGGGGGCAGGGAGGTAGGACAGGAAATACTGGGGAAGGAACACACAAAACTAAAGGTATTATGGGCATAGGAGTCACACCAAACCAGCCTAGGGAGAGATTTAATAAAAACCACAGAAAAATATACTTTTCTTCCACAAAATGAAGGTGTATGTATCAGCCACATCAGCGAAGCAGGAGACCAAGATATTCCCGAAAGGAGGAATCCCCTGGGGGCTCTGAGACCCTCGTGGATCCGCGTGCCCGCCCTGCCCATTGCCCAGCTGTAGGAGGAGAGGCCAAACAAGGGGTTCTTCCAACCTCATCAAACCTGAAGGGGGCCAAGGGAGATCAGCTGAGGAAATGCTGAAAGGGATACAGGTGGGGCCACCTGAGCAGTTCCAGTGCAACTCCAGGCTTCCTTTACTCCCCCATTTCCCAGCTGCCAGAACTTTGAACCTCCAGAGAACGCGCTCAGCCCCGGCAGCAGGGCATCCAGCACAGCTGATCAGAGCACCAGCTCCACTCCACAACATGGAGGGATGGAGGTGGGCACTCAGCATTGGTGAGATTTGAAGCCACCCCAAAAGGTAACGAGGCCAACCCACAAAAGAGCAGGAACACAGGCCTGCACTGGAAGTGATAATCTCTCTCCATGTCATGGCAGGTTATGGGTTTCATGTTTGTGGTTGCCTTTACCATTTCCAATTAAGCTGTATTTGGGGATTGACTATTGTTGTCTTTGATGCTTTCAGATGCATAGGGCCTTTGTCTTTTTCTTCTGTCATTATTGGGAGCAGGTTCTGAATCAGAACCAGGCTGACCTGAAACCTATTTCAGAACAGAAATCTCAACCTCCCAGCAGACAGGATTAAGGGTGTGGAGCAACGCGCACCCTCAGGATTTCGACTTTATAGGGCATCTGTTTGTTTCAAACCCCACACTTGCACACTCTGTGCTGGCTTTTCTTGAACGTGTATATTGCTCAGTTGAGTTTTAGAATTTGCCAGTAACTTGCTCCACCCAGCCCACTAGAATACTTGAACAGTAGGCAAACACAGCATTTAGGGTTACTTCTTGGTGGGATTGGAGTACAGAGCTACACTTGGCACCTTAAACTCCAACTCTGAAGGTACATAAAGTTGGATCTCCAAGTTTAAGAGCACCACAGATAATTAGAAAACCCAAACATCAAATCAACATGCAAAAATTGCTACATTATAATACAAGAGACACAAAGAATCAAGACAATACAAACCCACCAAAAATTACAAATCCATCAGAAATGACCCCCCAATGAGACTATGTTAAATGAAATGCCTGACAAATATTTCAAAAAAAATATTTTATCTATACTCAAAGAAATCAATGGAATAAAAGAAGAAAAAAAGGAATTAAAAAGGAAAACAAACTCCTGAAGGAATTCCAAGAGAACACAGGAAACCAGCTTAATGAAATAAGGAGGTCATTACAAAACATCAGTAAGAAAATAGAAATACTGAAGAAAGACCAGGCAGAAATTCTAGCAATGAAAAACACAGCTAAATAAACTCTAAATAAAAAAACACAGTCAAATGAACTCTGTGGAAAGTCTCACCAGTAGAATGGATGAAGGAGAGAAAAGAATATCTAAACTAGAAGAACAGGTGGCAGATCTAAGATAGTCCAACAATGAGAAAGATAAGCTAATAGGAAGGTATGAATGGGAATTTCAAGATATTTGGGACACTATGAAAAGATCAAATGTAAGCATTCAGGGCATAGTAGAAGGCGAAGAATTTCACTCCAAAGGCAAAGTAGACATTTTCAACAAAATCAAAGAAGAAAAATTTCCCCAAATTGGGAAAGAAATACCAGTGCAGATACAGGAAGCTTTTAGAATACCAATCAGATAAGACCTGGAAAGAATCTCTCCTTCCCATGTTATAATGAAACTACTAAACACACAAACCAAAGAAAATATATTGAAAGTAGATAGAGAGAAAAAGCAAGTCACCTATAAAGGCAAGCCCATCAAGATCACAGCAGATTACTCAACACAAACTTTAAAAGACAGAAGGGCTTGGAATGATGTAATCCAAATTCTGAAAGATAATAAATGTCAACCAAGATTATTATCCTGTAAAGTTATCTATCCAAATTGAAGGAGAAATAAGGATATTCCATAACAAAAACAAGCTAAAGGAATGTATGACAACTAAGCCAACTCTACAGAAAATACTTGAAGGAATCCTTCATGCTGAAGAGAAAGCAAAGCACACATGAGGAAATAGGGGGAAAAAAAGCCACCCTCAAATAACAATTAAAATGAGAAAAAGGAAACTGGAAGCACTACAAAACAAGAAGGATGGTGAGAATAAACACATACTTCTTAATAATAACTCTTAATATCAATATCTTAATATCAATGCCTCAATGCTCAACCAAAAGACACAGGTTTGCAGGCTGGATTAGAAGGCAGAATCCTGCTGTTTGTTGCCTCCAGGAAACTCATCTTTCAATAAAAGATAGACACTGTCTTAGCGTGAAAGGATGGAAAACTGTATTTTAACAAATGGGGCTAGGAAACAAGCAGAGGTTGCTATCCTAACATCTAACAGGACAGACTTCAAATCAATATTAATGAGCAAAGATAAAGAAGATTAAAGGAACACTCCAACAGGAGGACATTACAATCCTAAGCATATATGCACCTCACATGGGGGCTCCCAATTTCATCAAACATTATTAGACTTAAGGTCACAGATAACACCAAACACAATTGTAGTGAGTGACTTCAATACCCTACTCTCATCAATTGACAGGTCATCCTAGCAAAAAATAAACAGAGAGACATCTGGATTAAATGATGTCATGGAACAAATGGACCTAACAGATATCTACAGAACATTCCATCCAAATGCTGCAGAATTTACATTTTTTCTCAGCAGCACATGAAACATACTCCAAAATAGGGCATAGAATAGGACACAAAGCAAATCTTAATAAGTACAGGAAAATTGAAAAAATCCCTCGTACTTTATCTGAACAAAATGGAATTAAACTACAAATAAGCAATGCATATGATATGATTCTATACATAAAGGACCCTAAAGATGCTACCAGCAAACTGTTAGGGTTGATAGACACTTTTAGCAATGTAGCAGAAAATAAATAAAGACATAGAAATCAGTAGCTTTCCCATGTACTAACAACAAATATGCAGAGGATAAAATCAGGGAATCTCTCTCATTCACAATTGCCTCAAAAAAAAAAAAAAAAAAGGTACCTTGGAATAAACCCAACCAAGCAACTGCAGGATCTCTATAGAGAGAACTTTAAAACACTCAAGCGAGAAATTGCAGAAGACACTAGGAAATGGAAAGAGATCCCGTGTTCTTGGATTGAAGGAATCCATATTGTGAAAATGTCAATCTTACCAAAAACAGTCTACACATTTTAGGCAATCCCCATTAAAATTCCAATGTCACCAAATAGAAAGAAACAATCCTAAAATTCATTTGGAAGCACAAAACACCTCAAATAGCCAAAACAATTTTGAGCAACAAAAATAAGGCTGCTGGTAGGTATCACCATAGCCAGTTTTAAGCTATACTACAAAGCCATAATAACAAAAACAGCATGGCACTGGCACAGAGACAGACATGTAGATCAATGGAACAGAACAGAGGGCCCAGATATTAACCCAGGCATCTATAGCCATCGTATTTTTGACAAAAATGCCAAAAATACTGGAGAAAAGAACATCTCTTCAACAAGTGGTGCTGGGAAAACTAGATATGTAAATGTAGAATAATGAAAATAAATCCTTGTCTTTCTCCATGGACAACAATCAAATCCAAATGGACCAGGGACCATAATATCAGATCTGAAAATCTGGGATTTTCTGACAACCTACAGAATAGGAGAAAATCTTTGCCAGCTACACGTCTGACAGAGGATTAGTATCCAGGATATGCAAAGAACTCAAAAAACCAAATAATAAGAAATCAAATAACCCAATTAAAAAATGGGTTATGGAACTAAATAGAGAGTTCTAAAAAGAAAACATACAGATTGAATATAAGCATCCTAAAAAAGTTCTACATCCTTAGCTGTCAGAGAAATGCAAATTGAAACTACTTTGAGATTCCATCTCACTCCTGTCAGAATGGCCATCAAATGACGATAAATGTCAGTGAGGATGTGGAAAAAGGGGAACCTTTTACACTGTTGGTGGGAATGTAGTCTGGTACAGCCATTGTGGAAATCAATGTGGAGGTTCTTGAGACAGCTTAAAGGAGATTAGCTACAGCACTCCTAGGCATACATATGTTAATGGCTCTTCTCTCTACCTTAGAGATACTTGCACAACCACGTTTACTGCTGCTCTATTCACAATAGCTAGGAAGTGGAACCAGCGTAGATGTCCCTCAAGAGATGAATGGATAATAAAGATGTGGTACATTTACACAATGGAGTTCTATTCAGTGGTAAAGTAAAATGAAATTATGAAATTTTTATGGAAATTGATGGATCTGGAAAGGATTATACTACATGAGGTAACCCAGGCCCAGAAAGTCAAATGTCACACGTTCTCTCTCATATGTGGACCCTAGATATAAATGTATAGACTTGTGTGAGAGCTGGAACCAAAAATCGGTAGCAGAGGCCAGTAAGCTAGAAAAAGGCTATAAGGGAGGGAGGAGAGGGAAGGACTTAGTGGATGGTATTTATATATGTAAGTAGAAGAACAGATTACAGGGAGTGGAATGGCCTAAGAGAGGCCAGGGAAAGAGATTGAGTAAAAGAAGGGGGTGTGTGTGTGGGGGGGGGTCAATCAAAATTCAAAATATTCTGAATAAGACATATGAAAACCTACTTTTTTGGATAATGGCACATCCAGAAGCCATAGATTGTACTAGAAAATTTTCAGTGCCAGGGATGGGATACCTTCCAGTGAGTTGTTGGCCAGGGAGGTCCTTGTTGCCTCCAAAACAGTACGGACTATTGCCAAGGCCCTTGTTTTCCCACAAGAAACAGATGGTAAGACCGTATTGCTTAAGACATCACCTGTCTGGGTGGCAAGATCTCTAAGAAATCAAGCTGGGGCTGAGCTGAAACCTTCGCCCTGTAGAACAGCCAACTGAAAGCTGGAAAAAGCTGCACTGTGTGCAGCCCTATGGGAGACAAAAGTCATCAGCAGTGAAAACAGTGGACACTGGAAGCCTCAGGTTTGGCCAGACAGGCCAAATGATGAACAGGTACAATAGTGGCATGTCTGCTCTAGGGGAAACCAACTGGAATGGAGGCCTGCTCTATGGGAGGGAATACATGCCTGATTACTGAAAACCTAATCAAAAGCCTATGGCAAGGGAGGTCATGAGCCTTTGGGGTATCAAGCCTGCTCTTGTCTGGTTAAATGCACATATTATGTTCATCAAATTGCCCATTAAGCACTACACTTAATGTTCATATTCATATATTAACTTTACTCTCAAATTTGGCTAGAGAAGGTTCTCTTTTCAGATGGTGATGACCACTGGGATGACCCAAAAGGCAACATAGAAGAAGGAATGGAGGAGTGTCCAGCACTGAAACATCTCTATCACACCTTCCAAGGCTCAGAGTCCATTGTGGAAGAGGTGGAGGAAAGAATGTAAGAGCCAAAGGAAGGCTAGGACTCCTTACAATGCAACTGTCCAGATAGAAAATGGCCTCAATATCCATGACCTCACAGTGCCTATCAATACCTTCACTAGACCCTTATAATAGGAGAAGAAGATGATGATATCAAAATAAAAGGGAGGGGTGAGATTGACGGAGAGTGGAGTTGTGGCGGGAAAGTGGGGGAGGGGGGGAATTATCATGGTTTACTGTCTGTAAGGATAGAAGTTGTCAATAATAAAATTATACATTAAAAAAAGAAAAAAAGATGTTATGAATAAGCCATAGGAAACCACCTTCTTCTTTAGCTAATTAAAAAATACAATTAAAATGGAGAGAAGGAATATGGGGAACAATACCCTGCTGAGCTAGAGAATTCTATGCCCAGAAGCCCTAGGTTGTTACAGGAAAATCCCAGTACCAGGGCTGAGGCATCCCACGGTGCATTTTTGGTCAGTGAAGCCATAGGCTCCCCAAAACAACACAAGTTATTATCAAGGCTCTTCACTGCCCACCAGAACTAGATGATAATATGACAGTATTGCTGATGGCAACACATTACTTGACTGTAGGAAACTGAAACATCAAGATGGAGCTGAGCTGGAAGCCTCTTCCTGGCTGGCCCACTGTAATAGCGCTAAAACTTGTACAGGCTTCTTGGGGAGAAAAGTCATTAACAGTCTTAACCAGCAGTGGGTCTTGCAAGCTACACAAATGATGTGCCTACTGGTGCAATAGTAGCATGTCAGGTACGGAGTAGCCAGCTGCTCTTTAACTTGATTTGAGGCCAGCTCCACGAGAGGAAACCCATACCTAGTACTGGAAAGTAAGTCAAAGCCTGTGGCTCGGAAGGTGATAAGGGAGAAGCTACCACAGATCTTTGCCTACATGGATAAGCTGTGCCCATCAAATTGTCCTCAAAAAAGCTTGTGATTAAAGAAGCATCCTTCTGCAGATGGTGGGGACTAATGAGACCCAAGACTCACGAGGTGATGACAAGAAGGGACAGCTGGGTGCTCAGGGCTGAGTAAGGATGTCTATGGTACCCATGAGGGCTCAGGGGACAGGGAAGAGGAGGTGGCAGGAAGAGATCACTGTAGTTCTCAGGGCTGGCCAGAGAAGCTTCTCTCTGGAGACTACAGTGGACACTGGATACCGAGGAGACACAGCAGTTATCGCGGTGCTGAAAACAAGCCCGAGCTAGCAGCGATATCCCTCGGGTGTCCACCCAGGCTCCGAGAACACCGTGGGGGAATGGGTAGAAAGAATGTGGAAGTCATGGGAGGGAAAAGAGCTTTGGGGCACTGTACTCCAGATGTGAATTAGCACTTGAGACCTCACAGTGAGTGCCATCAATGCAGGAAGACCTGAGCCATACTGAGCCCATCAACATTTTGTCATAGAAGATGGAGGGCGACAAAAAAAAAAAAAATGACACCTCAAAACAGAAGGACTGGCTGGAAGGAGGAGGACGCTGTGGAGTGGGAGTGGGGGAGGGGAGACGAGAGTATCGGGAAGGGATTAGGATAAAATTACAGTATGTTTGCATATTAAAATCCTCGGGCTGGAGAGATGGCTTAGTGGTTAAGTGCTTGCCTGTGAAGCCTAGGGACCACAGTTCAAGGTTCGATTCCCCAGCACCAACGTTAGCCAGATGCACAAGGGGGCGCACGCGTCTGAAGTTCATTTGCAGTGGCTGGAGGCCCTGGTGGGCCCATTCTCTCTCTCTCTCTGCCTCTTTCTTCTCTCTCTGTCACTCTCAAATAAATAAATAAAAATGAACCATTTTTTTTTTAAATCCTCATTTAAGAAAATGAAATGACAATAAAAAAGAGAAGGGACTGAGCCTGTTACTCTGTGGCTTCAGCATCCTCTGAGAGTCTTGGGACACTCCTCCATCTGAGAGAGCTACTGTATTTCTGTTTCCTAAACAGATGAAAATATAACCATACAAATTGCCCTACTGCCCACTGGTAGCCTAAGCATGATACTTAGCACCTAAGTAATAGCTCTCCAGAACATAAAATAATTTTTAAAATAATTCTAAAATTCTTAACATTAAGTTTTGTCTTTTTTAAAAAAAAACACATTAAATTTTCTTTACCAACTAGGAAAAGTAAAACTTATTTCATAATATGTATTCAAAACCAAAAGTAATTCAGAAGTGTAACTCAAATTTGGACATGCAGGTGAGTAAATTTATAAGATCATCTTTTCAAGACAAAATCTAAGTCCTTGTCACTTAGTAATATGGGGGAATTCAGATTGGTATAATCTTTAAGACAGTGGTTCTCACACTCTATTGTATAAAAACTTGTTAAAAACACAAAATCCCAGATCTAGTTTCTAGAATTTCTGATGCGAGCAGGAGGTCTGCAATGGTCTTGAATTCTACGTGGTCGCACATGACATGACCCCAAAGTTGACTGTGGTATCATGGTTCCAACTGTCAACCTCAGAGACAGGGACCTCCACTCCCACAGAGGCAGCGGGACTGTGCGCAGCCCGCCCCTCCCCAGCCGCCCCTCCCCAGGTCTGGCCTTCCCAGCATCGCTGGTGGAGTAGGAGGCCGCCTCCCCCAAAACACCACCGCCCTGGCCAACGGGACGCACAGCGAGACCCCGCGTGCTTTATCTCTAGGGTGCCGGGCACCCAGGTGAGATATTTTTCCTACACTAGACTGGCAGCCAAAGCCGAGATTGCATCTGTGTTATTTTAAATTTGGACAGAGTTTGACTACATAAATGAACATGTGGCCAGCAGCGATTCTGGAACTGATAATAAGTTCCTGTTTATAATATATATTTTAGTAATTTAATATTTAAATAATAACCTGTTTGAGTTGCAAGAGTTCCTTCAAGGAGTAGACTGTCAGTTATGTTCTGGTAACTAATAACAAAAAGCCACAAGGGTCACTGAATAAGGGAGGAAGAGCTAGAGACCCCGTCAGTGATACCCTGAACTATCTCATCCCCAAGACCAGCGTGCGCAGCGTGACATCATGGGGTCAAACTCAAATGCAAGACTCAAGGGCCCCGCCACTGAGGGCTTTGAAACAACAGGGCAATGCTTTATTCACGCCAGGTTCAAAGGGTGCAGGGGAGCATTTGTTTCTGGAATCTGGGAGAGGGTTTGGTTCCAGGTGTTCCTGATGCTCCTGCTGCCTGTGTGCCCTCCGCAGCCTTTCCTTGCCCAGCAGCTTTTCCAGACAGCAGGACAGGGCTGCAAGGGTAGCCCAGTGGTCATGCCCCTGCACCAGACACCATGTGTGACCACACGTGTTCACAGTCCAGTACCCTTCCTTGGCATTTCAAAAACTGACTTTTAAATTAAGTGTTCCATGGGGGAGTGGATATTACTGTGCCCAGAATCCATACATTGTTACATAAAAATTCAGTGTCAGGGATGGAGTACCTTCCAGTGAGCTGGGGAAGCCCCAGATGCTCCCCAAACATTACACGCTTTTCCCAAGGCTCTTGATTACGCATCAAAATTAGATGATAAAGACCCTAATGCTGAAGACTCCACATGTTGTGGCTGCAAGACAGTGAGAAATCAAGTTAGAGCTGAGCTGGAAGCCTCCTCTCTGTTGAGCTGTCAGGATGCTGGGAAGAGCTGTGCAGCCTGCTGTGGGAGAAAAGTCGTAACAGGGTTCACCATCAGTGGGCCCTGCAAGCTTGATGGCTGGCCCTCCATACCAAACGTGCCAACTGGTGCAATAGTGGCATGTCTGTTATGGGGGAAATTAACTGCTCTCTGATTGGACTGGAGGCCCATTCCACAGGAGGGAATTCATGCTTGGTGCTGAAAACCTAATCAAAAGTCTGTGACTGGGGAGGTCCTAAGCTCTAGAGGGGAAACTACTACTGTTATTTGGCTAAATGGGTGCATTGTGCCCACCAAACTGCCCTCTAAATACTTACGTTTATGCCCACAGATTAATGCTACTCTCACTTTTGGTTAGAGAAGCTTCTCTTTTCAGATGGTGGTGACCACTGGGGTGACTCAAGCTGGTCAGAGTGGTGAGAAGAAGCAATAGTGGATTGTTCAGCACTATGAGAGACATCTCTGTCACACACTCCAAGGCTTGGGGACCACTGGGGAACAGGTGGCGAAAAGAATGTAAGAGCCAAAGGAAGGGAGAAGCACCTTGCAACATTGTCTTCCACACACAAAGTGGCCACGACACCCATGACCTCACAGTGGCCGATGCTACCTACACAAGAACCTGCATAATAGGAGGGGGAAAGTGATGCCATCAAAGTCAACCAGGGAGCAGGATCAGCGGAAGGAGAATATGGGAGGGAAAAGGAAGGGATAATGATCATGGTACAGTGTGTGCATGCATGGAGGAAGTCAATAAAAATTCAAAAAGACAGACAGAACAAAGTGTCCCCAATAGATGCAACAAGAGCAAATACATATTGTCACTGATTTTCCTATGGACTCTGTCTAACATACAGTAAGTGCACACACACAATGGTTCACAGGACTCAACAAGCCATTCTGGAGCCCAGCAGCATCAAGATTTCTGTGAACAGAGGTGAACGCGACACGGGGTACAGTGAAAGTGAACGTGAAGAGCTGCCGGGCACGTGGAGTGGAAGCTGGCGTGTCGCACGGTGGGGTACCGTTCACGGGACAGGGCAGCCTCCAAAGAACCGAGCAGAACTCGGAGGACTGCTGCGGTGCCCAGAATTCGAAGGAAGAATGCCACAGCCTGGCACGCTCTTTCTGACGACGCTGTTCAAAGGTGACAGCCTGGAGGGGATCAGGGCAAGAGTGAGGGTTTGTGGCACTTTGCGCAGGGAGTGCGGCAACGTGACGACTGGGCCCTGGACACGACCGTCCCGTGTGACCCGACAGAGGCCTGGAGCTCAGGAGCTCTGTCAGGAGACCTTGCAAGGCCTGAGCAACAGCGGCCGCACAGGAGGCAGCCGCCTGCCCCCCAAGTCCTGCTCACAGAGTCACATCAAAGCAGCATCAGCTAGCAGGCTTCCGCCTCAGTCCCTTATCTCGGCTCCCGCGGACGCCGGCCACTCGGGGCTGTCCTGAACTGCCACCTGTCCCAGGCATCTTTGAAGGCAACGCTAAGCCTCTGACGGGCCTGGCCTCCTCGAGCTGGGAGCCTTTCATGTCTTCCTTCATTTTCCGCCCTGCGACACTCTTCCCCCGCCACGCACACGACATGAAACAAAGGGAGGTCTCACTTCTGGCTCACTGTCCCCAGCCGTTTGAGAGCAAAGGGAAACAGTGTTCGGGATTACACTGCACCGGTAACGCGGAGCTGGGCTCGGGAGACAAGCCTCTTATTTTGCAGAGAATAACGAGCCGGTGCTGGCGAGGCGGCGCTTTACAATGGGGTTTGAGGCAGCTGGGAGCCCAGATCCGAAAGCTGCATGTCTGAGATAACTTGAAAACACAAGGGGAGATCGTGGGGAACTCAATTAAGAACCGGGTTCTTAGCAAGAGCAATACAAATACTGAAAACACGAGAACAGCCTTACCAAGTCACCGCACAGGGGGAACCTGGGGAAAGGGTGACAACAAGCACATGTCTCTACAATAGACTCAACTCCAACACCGATAGAACCGGTGAGGAGGCTTTACACCTCCACATGTAAAGCACTTCACCTGGGGTCTCCCACAGAAGCCAGAGGTACACCACTCTGCGCCCCCAAAGCATACTGGCGGGGGACACTGTAGAGTTCTGTCGCAGGGTCTACCGGCGAGGAGGAGGAAGACTGCTGCAGTCGGTGATGACCACAGCCAGCAAAGGACATCTAGATAAGCACTGTTCCTTAGGCCGGCATGAGCCGGGGGACCGCGGCTGGCACCTCAGCACCCTCTCTAACTGACAGAGCGGTGTACCCTTAACACCCCGTGTCCATTTCAACTCGAGAAGGCCTAAGTGCTAACTAACTGCCCGGGTCAGAGAAGAGAATGGAAAGGGTCAAGACTCGGACAGTGTAGAAAGCAGACAGGCCGCATGTCTAATGCCTCCAAGTCTCTGAGTAGCAAATTTCCATCTGTGTCTCCTGGTAGCCAAGAAGAGGAAATAAAGTCAGCCAACTCGATGGTATGTCCTACAGGAAGTGACAGGAACTACCTTCTCTGCATCCTGGTCTTATTCTTTCTACATATGCAATATTTTGAAACTTCTGCCTGAAAAAAATGAGCCAACAATTCTGTAGCTGCCATCATAACCTTCTTCTTGAGGACCGAGGTCCAGAGACCCCTCAAGACAACGACCAGCTGCAAGGGTAGGAAACTGAGGTTTATTTGGTTCTAGCTATCAGGGTTCTTCCAGTCCAACAGAGTGAAAACCCTACAGAAAATTCCAGCGACACAGACTGCTCTAGAAACAGTCCTTGAACCACCAATGCCAACTTAACACCCTTCCCCCTCTGCCCCCCCGCCCCCCCCCCGCGTCATGTGGCCTTACCAACTCTCAGCCTTCCCCGGCTGTTTCAGTTGGGATTCTTTTTTACCTGCATGTTCACTAGTTTCCAGCCACCAGGTTTGGTCCACAGAGAGACGTGCGTCTCCCACCTCTGACACGGCTCATGGCCGCAGGCAAGCCTTTCAGCCTCTTCACCTGGGTGGGATGCAGCACGCTGCTAAGCCGGCAGCAGACAGACTGCTCACGGCTCTTCTTTGTACGCTGGTGAGGATGTTTTCACTTGTACTACATGAACATTAACATTCCCAGGGGCACATGATTTAAGAGCTGAACTCACAGACACTCCCTCCGTTTGAAGGGGACAGGGTGCATTTAACACTCACCTACTGCCCACCTCCCTCTCCTAATGAGATCTGACTTGGAAACTGCTTGCAGACCGGCGGCCATATGCAGGCCTGCCCGGCTTCACTCCACTCCACCCATCGCTTACACAGTGCCCGTTTCCACAGGGCCATGGCACCTGCTTAAAATCTGTAAACACTAATAATATTCGGAAGAGGCTGAAATTAACCTTTCCAGTTAAAAACAAAGTAAGCTTTATATTTTGCATGGTATTATTGATTTCTCCAAGTTCATGGCCTTTTATAAATGATTTAGTATTTAAAACAACACATTATCAAGTCTCTTAAACTATACTGAATATGATAAAATCAAAGAAAACAGAAAAGTTAAGTAGGAAAACATACCCAGATGCTAGGAGAAAACTTTCCTACGGGGCAAGTCTGTAGTCAATGGGGTCTGAAGGTAAGGCAATCAGGGAACCTCAGTGTTTTTCCTGTGTGGTCGCTAGCCAGAGTTAGTACATTTGATTTACATTTCTACTGAACTACCAAACATTCCTATTGAACACTGTCAGTGGGATATTGTTTTTACCTTAAGTATACCTCGGTGAATAAATAAGCTAGGGAACCTTGCTTAGGAAATAAAAGTTTTACCCTTCCAAAAATAAGTACGATTTTATTTATTTATTTTTTTGAAGACTTTGGCTGGGAAGGTAAATACTTTTGCGAAGTTGTACAACTTAATCTTCATGCATTATGCCATCAAATACAACACAAATACTGTGCCAAGTTGTTGTTGTTTTTTTTTCTCCTAGATTGGGAAAGTTAAAATCCATCATTTTCAGTGTTTGCAAATTTGTAAATATCACAGAGAACATAACGTCTGGCTCCAAGGGCTCAAAATCCACTCAAAAAGCCCACCATCAAGGGAAAGTGTAAAGGACTCAGCAGCATCAAATGTGAGGAAGAAAGGCGGCCAGCCTGAGGTCATGACCACTCTCCGTGTGTCACGGTCTCCATTACAGAGAACTGCGGCATCAGAGAAGAGAGCGTGAAGGGAAGTCATGGCTCCATGTTGCACCCTGTCACCTCGTGAACTTCCTTTTACCACCCTATGATGCTGCCTGTGAGTCTGATATGATTTGTGTGTGTTTTCTAGAAGTCCGTGTACTGCAAGTTTGGTCTCAAGTGTGATGGTATCAAGACGAGGCCCCTGTAATACTTAGGCCTTATGGAAGACAATTAGGTCACAGGAGCACTGTGCCCTTGAATGGGCTTAATGCTGGTCTCCAGGAGTGAATTATTTCTCACAAGAGTGGGTAGTTCATC
The DNA here is from genome assembly GCF_020740685.1 of Jaculus jaculus. Classification (NCBI taxonomy): domain Eukaryota; kingdom Metazoa; phylum Chordata; class Mammalia; order Rodentia; family Dipodidae; genus Jaculus; species Jaculus jaculus. The sequence continues at coordinate 4,829,782 of NC_059117.1, forward strand.
CTAAAATTCACATGTGCAAAAAACACTAGAATAGCATTCCTGAACAAAAGGAACAGTACTAGAGGTTTCACAATAACTGAAGTGTATTACAGAGCCATACTACCAAAAACAACATGGTATGCACAAAAATAGACATATAGATCAATGGAATAGAATACCCAGAAATAAGCCAATGCTGCTATAGTGGCCTGACTTTTTAACAAAGGTGTCAGAAACATACACTGAAACACATAACGAAAGTTTACCCCTATCACTCACCCCATACTAAATTTAACTCAAAATGGATCAAACACCCTAAAGCCTGAAACTGAAACCAACAGAGGAAAACATCAGGAATGTACTTCCATATATAAACAGAGGTAAAGCCTTTTGGAAAAGGTTCCAACAGTTCAAAAATCTTAGCAGAAATTGACATATGGGATTTGTATGAAAGTAAATAGTTTCTGCAGAGCAATGGAAAGGAAACTATTAGCAGAGTGAAGATTCTACAAAAATGAGATAAAAATCTTTGTCACCAATACATCTGACAAGGAATTAGTATCTAGACTGTATCAATTTTTTTAATGTACAAATACTTCAATCAATAAATGGGCCAGTGAAATGAGTAGGTAGTTCTTAAAAGGTGAAAGGTGACAACTGGCCAGCAAGTCTATGGAAAATGTTTAGCACCCTCAGTTCTCAGGCAGAATGCAGATAGAAACCACAGTGCCCACCTCAGTCACAACGGTTGTCATTAAGAAGCAGGAGGGGAGCTCTTACAGTTATTGACACCAGTATGGAGGTTCCTCAAAAAACCAAAACCAGAGCCTGCTGCACACTGTCATGGTTTGGGTGTGATGTGCATGTATCCTACATGCTCCTGAATATGCCCCACAGAATATACTCACAGCATGTTCTCATACCCATGCATATGCACCTTGGTAATGACTATAGCACCACTCACAATAGCCAAGGTTGTAGAATCAGTAGGGAAGTCCTTTATCAGATGAATGGACAAAGAAAATGTGGTACGTAGGGATAGGGGAATTTTGTTCAACCATAAAGAAGAATAAGTCAGAAAATAATATCATTTCAGGAAAATGAATGGAACTGGAGAGCATCTTATTACATGAATAAACCAAATTCAGACAAATACAGTAAGTTGTCTCTCATGTGGAACCTACAATGTACACACGTGCGCACGCACACACACACACACACACACACACACACACACACGGTGTGAACGTAGAAGGAGGGAAGGTGTGAACGTAGATGGAGGGAAATTTGGAAGAGAAAGGGAACTAGTGGGAGGAGAAGAAGGACAGGAGGGGTGAATAAAGTGTAATTATCTGATTATACTTGAATAAAAAATGTCCTATTGAAATCCATCTCTTTATATGATAAATATATGCTAATAAAAAATTCAAAAGCTGGGCATGGTGGCACACGCCTTTAATCCCAGCACTGGGGAGGCAGAGGTAGGAGGCTCAAGATCATTGTGAGTTTGAGGCCACCCTGAGACTATATGGTGAATTTTAGGTCTGCCTGGGCTAGAGCGAAACACTACCCTCCACCCCCCCCCCAAAAAAAAATTCAAATTCAGAGGACGAGGGAGCTCTCTCAACAGGTAAGAGCACTTGCTGTGAAAATGTGAGGTCGTGAGTGAAAACCTCAGCACTCATGTTAACCGTTGGGCAAGGCCACTCGTGCCCGTATCCCCAGCCCCGAGGGAGGTGGAGAATCACTGGGGCTCACAGGTCAGCCAGCCAGTCTAACAACGGCAGTGTGAACTCCAGGTTAACAAGAGACCCTAAAGCAAAGCCATCCACATGCCTGGCTCTTCCCTTCCCATTAAGCCACCCTGTCCTTAAGTCAGCATGGCGATTTTATGACCTTGATCCTGCAGTACTGTGAACTAATTAAGTCTCTTTTCTTCCAGTTTTGAAAGTATCTTATTGACACACACACAACACATAATCACAATCCCCTCTTATTACCTTCATTTGTCTCCCCATCTACCTTTCACCATATCCCTTTATCTTTCCAACGAGTCCCACCACCCCCATCATCCATGATGGCATGTTGGTAGATCCGCCTCTTCTCCATAAGTACCAGGCATCAGATATTTTGTTATAGCAACACAAAATACTAACCAGTACTTAAGCACTTAGTCAAGGTCAGTGCCAGAAAGAAGAGGTAGACCTGGGAGTGGATCCTAAGTCTATCTGACTCGAAACGTGTATACCCGACAAAAATGTAGCCTATTTATTCTATCATTTCTATTTCTTACCTGACCCTCTGAAAATCTGTTTGGAATAAAAAGATGAAGGCAGGTATTATAAGAATGATCAAAATAATACTAAAAAATAATGAGCATTTACTTTGCAGAGGACATTTCTCAGAGCTTTACTTATGTTAAGTGGGTCAACCCTCAAAATGTACTTGTGGGGTATGCACCTTTGTGCAGATGGGCAAACAGAGGCTCGGAAAGAATAACAGACTCATGGCCACACAGTCAGCAGAGACAGAACCAAGACCTAAGTCCAAAATACTTACACTAGAGCCCAGACTTCTAACTCATTCAATGAAGAAAAAAAAGAAAGAAAAGCAACATAAAAATTTAGTTACAGGGCTGGAGGGATGGCTTAGCAGTTAAGACATTTGCCTACAAAGCCAAAGGACCCAGGTTCAATTCCCCAGAATCCACGTTAGCCAGATGCACAAAGGGGCGCATGTGTCTGGAGTTCATCTGCAGTAGCTGGAGGCCCTGGAATGCCTATTCTCATTCTCTGTCTCTCTCTCTCTCTGTGCATCAAATAAATACATAAAATATTTTTTAAAAGTTAGTTACATTGCCACACGTTTCAAAGTGAATAAGACTAGAATTGTAAGTGTAATGCATGCAGTGAAGCATCAATCTAGAATATTCTTTAAGGGCCAAAGAAAGAAGAGGCAGACAGCTGAGCCAAGAAGCCTTGGGCAGAAAGCCTTTCTGTGGAATGTGCCAGTCCTGTGTTTTTTCTCCGGTCCCATGGTGCAGTGGCATGGAGAGCTGGAATTTTCCTTAATGGTATTTCTAAATATTCGAAATGCGGAAAGAGCCGTCCTGGACATGTGAAGACAGCAGCGGGATTTCAGCGCCTCTCCTCTCAAGACCAGGATCGGAATGTGCTGGTCAAGAAAGCCGTGCCAGCTCTTCTGCTCTGAACCCCGGCACCTGGTGTGACCTGCGGCTGGCACCTAAGCCGTGGGAGCTTCGCGGCCTCGAGAATCAAGAGCCCCTCATTCTGGCCCTGCTTAGTTCCCTAAAGGAAATCGCGACCAGGGCAGGAGTGAGCGGCTGTTTGCCGTAGAGCAAGGAAGCTCCCACCGCTGAGCCGAAGAGCGGGGGGGCGGGGGGGGGGGGCAATCTTTACCCACAGCTTCAACACGGCCAGCAGCCAGGCCCATGGGTGGGGAAAAGACATAAGTGGCGACCAAATGTCCAAAAGCAAGCCCTGAATGAAACTTGGGAGAGATTTTTGAAAATAGAGCAAGGTACCAAGAAAAAAAAAAAGCAGCCTAATAAAATAATGCTTGAAGCTCTTAGAAGTTGAAAATAGGACTGCTGAAATCAAAACTGCACACAAGATATGACTGGGGGCTGTGTGGCATGGTGGGGGTAAAGATGTTACAGAGACACAAGGTAAAGGAAAAGTTCGAACTACCAGCAACAAACAGAGCAGGTATGTGAGAAATTTAAAAAATCAGAACAGACAAGCCTTGTTCTTATGGCCTGGCACATGTTTGCAGGGAGATCAGGGATCCAGGACACTGGCCCCGGGACGGTGACAATGACCTAAACATGAACAATCTTTCCTACCACCACGTGTTCTGGGGACTTTCTTTCTTTCTTTCTTTCTTTCTTTCTTTTTTTTTTTTCTGGGGACTTTCTTGACGCAACGTTTACAGTCAGTCAACAGTCAGCTGCTCACCAATCTGCACTGCATGCCTGCCTGCTTTGCAGAGTTTAAGTCAAAAAGAGTGATCTTTTCTTTCCTCCCTTCTGTTTCTTTGGAGGTGGGGCCATTTTTCACAGCATTCTCAATATATCTCCTTAGCTTTCTTTAATTTAGACAATCTACACATAAAAAGCAGTGAAGGCGTTTGTCAGAAATATAAAAGACCTCCAAGGTATTACCAACCTTGACACTATTACCAAAGAGCCAGTCTCCAGAACCCAGGGTGTGAATGGAGGAAGAAGGACTAATCGTCTCTGCTTTTAAACCAGAAAATCAAAAGTTGCTATGAAAAGGTACAGTAGGGGATGGAGAGATGGCTTAGTGGTTAAGGCATTTGCCTGCAAAGCCTAAGTACCTATGTTCGACTCCCAGGGTCCCACGTAAGCCAGACACACAAGGTGGCACAAGTGTACAAGGTTGCACATGCACACAAGGTGGTTCACACATCTGGAGTTCAATTACAGTGGCTGGAGGCCCTGGTGTGCCAATTCTCTCTCTCACACACACACACAAAAAAACAATCTATTGGGCTTTTCTCAAAACAAAAAAAAAAAAAGCTACAGTAGTTACCAAGTTATGAAAGTTGTCATTAAACAAACAATTTGAATACTAAAAGGAACAGAAGGTAATATTAATAGTGATTTTTCATATTTGACAGTCATAAATTATATCGGGTAAGAAATACCTGGTTGATATGTCAGGAAATAGTTATCAGGGGTTACCATAGTTCTCTGCCAAACAAAAAGTCACAAGCAAGAAGAGTGCGCGTGTCCCTGAGGTTGAGGGTGAAGGGGACGGACAGGGGCCACTGCAGCTTCCTACCCGAAGGTCTTCAGCAATCTATGTTACTTATAGAGTGTGATTTTTAACAGAAGTATAATGAAATATCTTATTATTTATATACTATTTTAAAAGAAAATGTCAACTTATGAAGCATGCATGTGCACACACACATACATACATACATACATACACATACACATATACATGCATACACACATACACATTTACACACACACACACTCAGCTTCTTCAAATCTGCTCAAGTTGAGACCTTTCCTTTTACATGGTACAGATTCCCCATCTCCCTGTTCTGGAATATCACTCTGGGCAGAATTCTAACAACAAGCTGACAGCTCGTAAGTGGACCAGAGGCAACAGCCTCCCGAGTGTCCATCCACTCCAGGACTCTCAAGAGGACCAGTTTTGTTGTTCAGCTAGCTCTGACAACTGGGAAGAGAGGATTCAATAAGAGCAGGGTGGAGCGTGTGGACAGACTGAGCAGAGCACCATCTCATGGTACTAGGTCAGGAAAGAAATAAACGACCTGCATCTGAGGCTGGAGAGATTGCTTAGTGGTTAAGGCACTTGCCTGCAAAGACTGACGACCAAAGTTCAATTCTCTAATACCCACATAAAGCCAGATGCATAAAGTAACACATGCATCTGGAGTTCATGTGGAGAGAAGCCCTGGCACAATTTTCTCTCTGTGTCTCTCTTCTCTCTCTGCTGACAAATATAACAAAAATATCTTTTTGTAAAAAAGAAAAGACAATGATCTGAACAGGAAAACGCATCTGATCCAAACAACTCAGGTAATTTTCACTGGCCACCTACCCAAAGTCATTTCTCTGGCTCTCTGCATACCTGCATATGCTGCCATCACTAACACCCAGCACCCCCGTGACCAAAGCCCCTCCCACAACGGCACGCCAATAAAAGGCTGCCTCCAATTTTAATTTCCAAAAGAAACACTCTTCTGCAGGAATGTATAAAGAAAGGTTGTTTTAAATGGAAGTAAAACACAAGATCACACTCTCTGTGCCATCATTCTATTTTAGGGGGAAAAAAGGAAAACTGAGTTCTTGCAATGCTTCTCTTTCTACCTTGGCTCTGGGCAGAAGGAAGACGGCGTGCAAACAAAACAAAGATCTCTGAAACACGTTACGTTCTACCTTGGTTTCCAATGTGGCTTCCTGCTGAGGACGAGTGGGGGTGTGGCTAGCCGGGGCCCCAACAAGCTAGCATCACTTCTGCTGCCAGGTTCACCGACTTTCCGCGCTTGTCATCGCTGCGTCCTCTCTCTTGCTCACACTGGGTCCCCTCCAGACTTGGGTGAGGGACTTGGCTCAGGCTCTCTCAGACCCTGCTTGCTGACCCTGGAGAAGCTCGAGTCTTCTGAAAGGGGCCACTCCCTGCTGTAACATCAAGTTCTGCTACCTCAGCTCCTGGCTGGAGCCTTAACGTCGGACACAAAGGCAGCACAGAAGAGTTTCTGTCTTAGTCATGGATACCTGGTGGTTCATTAGGAGACAGACTCTTCTATCTGTGAAGGGGAAAGTGGAGGAGAGGAGGGAATTGCCATAGTTTGTCTGTCATTATGGAAGTTGTCAGAAAAAATGTTTTAAAAAGAAAGATGATCCTATTGGAGTAGAATTCCATGAAGGAAGTGTTGGAGTTTATCTTCTGGTGGGATGGGGTTGGCAGCAGGGAAAACCATTGCTCTCGGTCCTGACGGAACAACTGCAGCCCCACACACGGTGGCTACGCTGTCCTACAGAGTCACCTACAGGGATCTTAACTTCAAGTAGACAAGCATACCAAGGAAAATCAAGTATTAGTGACCCAAATCTGAACGTACCATGTCCAGTAATCAGCTCCTCACTACTATGAGCCATCCAAAGAGGGACAGGAAAGCCTTGTCTTTCGAAGTGTAAAGGAAAAAGAAAAAAAAAGAATGACAAATGAAACGTGTAACTGGTGGAAGTGAGAGGGCATGCATGTAAGAACCCAGAAAACCCATTACTCACGAGCTTCCGGGGAAGCTCCACGGGCCCAGCTAGACCTGCTGAAGATGCGCAGACCCGACTGATCGGGTCCGGGGCAGGAAGAAGAAGCCAGCGGTGATGGACGATTGTGGCAAACTGCCTCTGAGAATGAACGTCCAGAGCGGACTGAGGAGCCATAAGCCGGCGTGCTCGGCTGAACTCCTAGCAGGGGTCAAGGTACACTTCTGTGAAATCGGCCCCCTGAACGTCTAGGTTTCAGAGGAGCATTTCAGAGTGCATTCAGAACTCTTCATAAATTAAGGAAAGTCAGACATTAAAGTTCATCACAGCTGGAACGGATCAAGCGGAAAGAGAACGCAGCGTCGGCAGATGTGTTACGTGAATTTCTCAGAGTCCATAAATTTGATATTTGGAAGAAAGAAGGGAAATGTTAATTAGGAGAAATTTCATACTGGATTTAAGTTTGCCACGGAGTCAAAGCTCTATTGTGAAACCCCCTTGGAGTCAGAAATCACCCTTAGCGGACCTGGCCTTTCATCTTGCTCGTTTGTGTTTGTCGATATGTGACTTAATTGTTTTCAGATGCTGTTTTAAGCTTTCTCTCCCCAAAATATAAAATCAAGAGCTAGGATCAGACCTTTTATTTTATTGTGTGTGGAGAGGAGATCAATTAATGTTGGGTAAACCAAAAAAAAAAAAAAAAAATCTAAGAAGTCAAGCCTCTGCCGTCTCTAAAAGCCCTGCAACAATTTTCCATAATTTTTAGATTATTCTAGTTAAAGGTTTCTCAGGGGACCAGAGTCACTCTTAAAAGTCTCGACATTAACTTATTTTCCCCATACAGAGAGTGCATTGTTACAACACGCATCTGTATTATGCAAACCCAGTTCTATCCCGGGGCAAATCAAATCTCCTGAACCATCACTACACAGACAGGAGGCTGAGGCCTCAGGCTTGGGCCGATGTGCAGCCCGCACTCCACGCCCCGCCCCGCCCCGCTATCAGGAAGGGGTCCCACTGGTCTCAACTGGTTCCACAAATCATCCACGGGGGCTCTTGATGTCAATCTCACACCTCCCTTAGTACTTGCTTCTTCAATGGCTGGTTGAGGGTTGCCATGTCAGGCTTTAGCTTACACTTGGCCTCGCCATCCATGCTCATCTTTTTCATCTTTCCTCGTAAGCCGTTCCCTTGGTCAGTCACGCTTTAGAGTCCCTGAGACACTGAGGGGTTCATCTAAGCGGGGCTGCTGGACACTGAGATGACTTTGTGCCCTTCCCCACATAAACAGCTCATGCATTTGTAATTAAAGTCAGTGTGCTATCTGCCACTTCCTTCCCTTTGCTGCCAGAAGTTACTGCCATGGGTAGAGCCACCTGTAGGGACAGACCTGGATCTTGTCGTGACCTCTGCATGGCTGGGGTGCCAGCTGTGGACCAGGCACAGCGAGTGCCGGGCACTGTTGATGAAGTACTTAGCCCGGCTGCTCTCTGGAAGTAGGAGTTCACATAACGAATGAGATCTTTGATCTAAACAGAGTCCAAATTCCACTGCAGGCCCAGCAAGAGAGACTTGGGCGGGGTGGGGGTGGGGGAGCAGCAGGCACAGGATGAGGAAGATGATATGTTACAAGCTAGGTAGAGAAGATCTGCACCTGGGGCCTCCTGCCCTCTCTCCAGGCTCCTGTGGGCACCATGAGCAAGCAAGCAGGCCACAGGATCTATCAGCCTCAGCTGGCTCGGGGGAAGAACAGGTGGGATGAAACGTGGAGAAGGTAATGTCTTGGGCTGAAGAGATGGTATCACTTGCCTGCAAAGCCAACGGACCTAGGCTCGATTCCCCACGTCCCATGTAAGCCAGACGCACTAGGTGGCACATGCATCTGGAGTTCGGTTGCAGTGGCTGGAGACCATGGCTCACCCATTCTCTCTCCTTCCCTCCTTCTCTGTCTATCAAATAAATAAATAAAGGAAGTAATGTCTTGAGGTCCTCAGCCCAGCCCTCCCCAGAGTGCACCACACAGGGACCTGAAGCCATCGCTACTGTTGGCCCTCCTCATAATTAAATTATATGTAACTCCAATTACTTGGGAAAATGTCAATTAACCAAAAATGTTTCACCCTCATCCACAGTTGACACTTGAACACAAAGATAGCAATGACCAGCCACCAGGACACGGGGACAGGACTAAACAACGGCCAGAGCCAGGAGTGGGAGTCAGCCTGGCCTCAAGCCTCAGACCTCAGAAATGGCATCGCCCACTCCCAAGCCCACAGCGGAGGGTCTGCGCATCCCGTCCCGCAGCTCTTAAGCCAGAACCCACTGCTTGGCCCGGCCCTGGCGCAGGTCTGGACTGCCACTGGGAGTTTGACAGTTTCGAAGTCAAGTCAAGGGCTGCACCTCAGAGGAACCTGTCTGGGTGCCAGCCTTGGCTCGGCCACTGCTCGTCCTGTCCGAGTGGGCGGCTTCTTCTTCAGGCTGTCAGGTCCTTGGTCTCCTTGCATATCAAAGAGGAGGACCCCAACTGTCTCCGGAGACACTACCGTGGGAGTTTAAATGTCCAAGGGCAAAGCCTATGGCATAAAATGTGGTGCTGAGGAAGGTTCCACGTGGGGTGGCCACCATTCCTCAGGAGGAGAGGTCATTTCCAAGGCATGTAGCAGCATCACACTGGTGAGTCCTCTCCTGCTCTATAGGTCTACTTACTTGAGTCACATCGCCCCAGCCAGAGTGACAGTCCGAAAGCAAAAATCAAGTCATGCTAACTTGTCATTGTACCCCAGGAAGCCCCAGCCCTTCCTTCCCCAAACTATCCCACACTGCAAGGGAGAGCCGCACGTTCTCCCCCGGGACCAGCTCTTCCTACCGCTCTCTCCATGGCAACCTTCTTCTTGGCTGCAAACCACTCCTAAGCATGAGAGCCCCTGTGAGCCACAGAAGGTCACTGGTCCCTTGCGACCTAGAACAATGTCTCAGTGGCCCCTCTGAAAATGCATCTAGTTTTTGAAGTGAGAATAAACAACAGGCCGCATGAACCTCAGCAGGTCATCACAGGGAGGTCAACAAAAAGGTTGTAGACAGATGACAAGGTGACTCCAACTTCTCACCAGACTCCAAGTCATCATGGATGATAATGCGGACAAACACGACATGCAAGATGGCAGCAGTGATGGAAAGACTAGACAAATCCAACCTCTAGACATACATATTAGACATAAAAGTCAGCTGTGGGGCTGGAGAGATGGCTTAGCGGTTAAGCACTTGCCTGTGAGGCCTAAGAACCCCGGTTCGAGGCTCGGTTCCCCAGGTCCCACGTTAGCCAGATGTGCAAGGGGGCGCACGCGTCTGGAGTTCGTTTGCAGTGGCTGGAGGCCCTGGCGCACCCATTCTCTCTCTCTATCTGCCTCTTCCTCTCTCTGTCTGTCACTACCAAATAAATAAATAGTACATAAAAAAAAAAGCCAACTGTGGATTAGATCAAAAGGGTCCATGTTCTGGGTCATTCCCAAAGGCCGCCTGAAGAAGGCGGCGATTGCGGAATACAGTCCTGCGGCCGAGAGGGGAGGCAAGGCCACCCCACGGATGAGCATTTGCAAAGGCCAAAGGAAGGCCCAGCGCGGGGTGGGGGGCACTTTGTGGCTGAAGGGATGTCAGTACAGGTGGGGCAGGGGGAATGCGTCCAAGCTGGGGTCCCAGGAGCAGCTGCTGTAAGAGAGAAGATGGGAAGGCGCACAAGCTGGGTCACAGGACCACAGCTGGCAGGGAGCAAGGCCGCAGGAAAACCACCACGGGGCCAGCTCTTTCGACCCCCTGAGAACTGAAAGATGGGGACAGCGATTGCTTATAAAGGAGGGAAACAGACACGAGGTCAGGAACCTTGAAAGCTTGCCCAGCTTCAGAACTGGCCTGTTCCGATAGGACGACAGGGCCACCAGGCCATTCACTTCTCAGCGTTGTGGGCTCTTTCTGCTCCTAGGTGAGTTCCCCAGGGGGCAGGCTCCTCCTCTGCATCGACTTCCCAGTCAGAAGTGCAATCAGCAGGCAGATGTGGGTGCCCAGCAGACAAGGTAAACACCCTGATTCCTGGAGTGCACTCCCTCTGACCAGCACAATGCCCTCTGATTAGGCCTCTAGACCCCCAGGGAAAAGCCAGTGCCTCCCCCTCCAGGTCCCAGCATCTTCCCTCAGACTCTCTCAGACCTGGTGGATTGCAGGCTAGTTCCACTAATGCGAGTCTTTGTTCTCCTGTCCCCCTGGAAGATTCAGCTCCTGGATGGCCCAGGTGAATCTGTGACCAAGAGTCCCTCCCACAATTTCTCTAGCTTGACTCTCTGGAGGGGCTTTTCAGAGCTTTGTAGGACATCAAACTCAAGGGTTTGCAAGTTTTCTTTGTGAACATGTCTGAAGTGAAGGTGTCTTCGGATGAAATTCTTAACTCTTTAGAAATGAAGCCACATGTACTTCCCGTGTTTGGGATCAAGACACAGTGGACACTGGGGTGACCTAACAAAGGTGAGAGCAACAGCTGCAGGACAAGAGGAAGCCACGAAGCTCTCTCACAGAACTGCAGGTTGCTATCTTCCAGTGAAAAAGTCCACATGCTACACAAAGTGGTGTCCAGCGGCCTGCCGGGAGAGAAGCCGCGGCAGGCAGAGCACGCTGCATAGAGCCGAAGGCGGGGACACGTCAACCCTCTGCAGCAAGGGGATGCTGCGTTCGTGATGGGAAAAGTTAACCAGAGCTCTGTCAAATCCATCCCAACAGCCTGGGAAAAGTCTTGGAAATCACGGAGCAACAGATAGATCCTGTGGACACCCACTAGCAAGCCAACATCTGTCCATCCGCCTCCCGGCCATGGTCATTTCACCCTCCAGCTGCAGAGCGTCCTCCCAACGTGCCAGGCCTTTCTCTGGCTCCTGGCCAGCAAATGTGCCTCTATCTAGAGAATTCTTCCCTCCCGACTTCACCTCAGAGCTTCATTCGTGGCCACCTCCTTCAGAAAGCTCCCTGGAATGCACAGCCTGGATTGAGCATGTCTTCTTCCATCTGCTCCCAAAGGACCCTGCCTTCTCCTGACAACTCTTTTTTGGCATCTGAGTCACTCCATAGCACAAATGCAATTAATAAACCTGAGTAGTCAAATGAATTTTGGCACGTGAGCCACTCCATAGCACAAGCTTAGTTTATAAACCTGAGCAGTCATGTGAACCAACGGGAATCTTTCTTTATTTTGGTCTACACAGAAGAAACTCATTGGACGTGGAGGTCAACGGGAAGCCCAAAAGAAGGGAAAGCATTGGGAAAACGAGAACAATTCACTTGTGGACAGACAGAAGCAGAGGACCACATGTGCAAACTGAAACCTCAGAGGATGCAGGGTATTTACCACAGATCACTGTAAGACTCCAAACTACACTGGAGGCATGCAGACTGTCATAAAAGGCCAGATCAGTTCCTCTGAGTTAATCCAAACTGGGAAAGGCACTAAGAAGTATGAGGACACAGCTCACATCTACAGACGTGAGATCAAGAAAGCTAAATCAAGATGGGAGACGCGGCTTTCAAGAAACATCAAAGGTAACATTCTTTAATTATACAAGAAAGAGGAGGAGGGCCAGGGATAATGTTGCTTCTATTAGGAAGCGGGAAGGAGGGCTGTTAGCAGATGTCGAGGAAACGGCAGGCGTTACTGTTGCCATGTGTTAAGAACTGGCAGTGGAAGCAAAGAATGGGAAGGGGGAGGTGGGCACGGAGGGAAGGGCAGAAACCAAAGGCAGATCTAAAGAAAGTGTAGTTTGCGTTGGTGTCAAATGGGAAAGGGGAAAGAATTGTGTAAAATCCTTAGGCAGCCATCTTCTCACCCTGAGTTGAGTTATAGATGGGGATCTTGCTAACACAGGACACTAACGACTGACTACCAAAATTAGGAATGGATGAGGATAAGGCAGTCACTGCAATTGGGAAGGAGCCAACAAAACACATGCCATGTCAGCTAAGAGCCAGCTCTCCGGTGCATGTCTCTCCACATTTCAAAGAAGGGTCCACACCCAGTCCCATGAATAAACCGCTGCAATTCAGCCATCATGAGACTCCTAACAAGTGCCAACGCACCACCTTTGATAGGATGCAAGTGCTTGGACTGGATCTAGAATGTACCACCTAGACATGGATGAATGAATCGATCACACGCTGCCTTCCTCCTTCCCGAGAGGCCTGGCGTTAGGAGGCAGCAGGAACAAGTTGTCTGAAACTGAACCTCCCGTGTGGCCAAGAGCAAGCAACCTAAGGGCTCCTTTCCTGCCTCCTTCCTCATGGAAGCACGCCCCCCCACCCCGAGGCCAGTACTCGCAATTCTGGTTGACACAAAAGATGAGAATGTCCCGTGAGAGAAATGGCTGCTGTGTAGGGAGAACAGAAAAAAGCAGTCATGACATGTTTATTGGGGAAGAACTGTATGACTCTTGGTATTCAGGGGAGAAACATCTTACAAGATGATAGCCAAGCAAAAGCCACATCTTTAGAAAGGCCTTGACCTTAAAGACAACTGGAGAACTAGGAGCTAGTCCAGAACAAGCACCCAGATGAGCAGAATGAGGCGCGGAGAAGGGGTTGGCAAGAACTTGGGGCTGGGGCCAAAGGACATCAGATGTGTTGGTGAGAGGACAGCTCTGCAGGTAGGGAAGAAGGCTGGCCACCTTGACACAATCTAAGTGATTTTCCCAAGAAAATGTGTTTTCCTGTCTTTTTTAGCCTTATGCAGGTGGTCTTCAAGTTTCTTTTGTTCTTCTTTCATGAATCTACCCTTCAAATCTGAAAACAGAATCATTAACTGCTTTCTCCAAATGTGACAATTCTTTTTTCAGTGAGTGGTTCCCAGTTTTCATTCACGATTGACCAAGATGGAAATATATAGAATTTCGGTCAAGTCAGGCCCAACACCAGTCAACCTTAATTGGGAAGAATTCAGATCTGGAATCCTGGGGCCAGATACGTGGGACAGTGGACCAAAGCCTTGCCTTGCAAGCACAAGTGCCGGATGTCACGTCCCCGGGTCCCTGGAATCTGGAGGCTGCTGTGGACTGAGTGTGACCAGCTACCTTGAGCTCCTTCTGCTGCTACAGGGGACAGTAACCTGGAACTATCAGCTGAAATGAACCCTTCTCAAAAATAAAAATAAAAAAGAAAGAAAGAGAGGAAATGGGAGGGGAAGAGGGGAAGAAGAGCAAGAAAGAGAAAGGAGCGTGAGGATGGGAGAGGCAGGCAGAAGGAAAGGCTGCAGGAAACTGTTAGACTTGTATTATCCCAACACACCTGGAGCAAGACAGGAGATGGAGACAGGAGAATTTCCCAGAAGCTCCTGGGCCAGCTCACCTGAGGCAGAGGCTCTGCCTGCAATGCAGTGGACATGAGAACCAACATCCATACCTTGTCTTCTGACCTCTACACACTTGCCAATGCATGCTCTGTCCCTCTTTCACAGACATACACCACCCCCACCCTAAGAGAAAAAAAAATCTCAAACATTAAAAATAATCTGGGGCTGGAGAGATGGCTTAGCGGTAAGGCACTTGCCTGCGAAGACTAAGGACCCAGGTTCAATTTTTCAGAACCCATGTAAGCCAGATGCACACGGTGGCACATGTGTCTGGAGTTCCTTTGAAGTGACTAAAAGCCCTGGCATGCCCATTCTCTCTCCCTCTGTCTTACCCTGTTCCCTCCCTCTTTCTCTCTCAAGTAAAATAAATCTATTTTTTAAATAATCTGGAATCCTCAGAACTGCCCATACTTTCTTCTGCTTCAGTCAGTCCCCTGGAAAGGTAGCTAGGAAGCCCAGAGTGCAGCTTTAAAAGCCAACAGACATGGTTTGTTTCCACTCCTCAAACATGAGTTCTGGGACACTGTCAAGAAGCTAGGTCGTATGCTGGATTCCAAAAACAAAGAGAAGGAAAAGAGTGTATCTTAAGCTCATAAACAGTGGTTCTACAGAGTGGGAGACTCAGCTTGGATCTCCTCATTCCACACGCCTCCCCCTGCAACTCAAGACTAACAGCTGGGGCGGCAAGAAGTCAGCACAGCCTCCAGCATGTGACCCAGCATCAGTCTTTCTAAGTTAAACAATCTAACATGTGAGAGGGGAAAGCCTGATGGGATCAGCGTCTGCTCTCCAGAGAGGAGCAGGCAATCTGGATGAGAACGGAGCTGTGTGCTTGGGGGCTGTCACTGTCTTTGCAGTTTGGTCCACAGCAAACTGCTCCTTTGTGCCTTGTAGGCATTTTTGTCTCTCGCAGTCTCAGGATGACACTTGGAACGTAGGGGAAACATGAGCAGGTGCGCCTGTTAAATATGTAAATACACGTCTTCTTTCACTCAGAAGATACATATCCAAGGGGTGTGGAAAAGTCACCTGATATAAAGACAGATAGAAAAAAAATAACAATCATGTGCATTTTTTTAACCACACAAGAATACAAGTGGGCTTAGCATAACAGCTTTCCACCAAAAACAATAAATAAAAATGCAAGCCAATTAAAAATTCTGTTTCTTTTCTTTAAGCTAATTCCTCGGGTTTTGCTAATTAGCAACTAACAGTTCTGTCATTTGAGCTGGGGACATGAGGAGGGACACCAGTGGTGTGTTTTCAATCAAAGCATTTGCATGGGGGGGATGAATCATATTTTCCATGAGGAGTTACTGCTTGGGAGCAGTTGGGGGCAAAGGAGAAACAGTCTCTATACAGCTATAAAACTGGATGCCTGAACTTTTAGACAGGAAGGAGTCTTTCTGCCCCCTTTAACCAAACCGAGGCCTTCTTACAACATGCCCCGCGAATCCAGCAAACTTCACACACAGAACCCTACAGAGACAGCAAGAAAACTGGGCCCGTCACAGTAACAGGGAAGACAGAGGAACACATGTTTTCTGTAAAAGGAAAGAGCATAAAAGTTAAGTGTCAGTCAAGGTACAAGGAATGCTTGAACTATTATGTCACCTGCCTTTGCAAGTTTATATACCAATAAATGTATAGCAGTAAATGAAAGCAGGGGGTGATGGTGGCTTAAAATATTGGCTACAGAAGGAGGGGGGGAAACCCTTGCTGAGAAATCTCTGGGCAGGAGAAGTAGGCTCTAACCTGACTCCACTACAAGCAGACAGACCCCCAAACCCAGCCCCTCCCATGGTACCCCACATATGAAAGGAGGAGGGATGCTACGATCGAGAGGCTGTCAGCAACACCCCACGTCTGAGCCTTGCAGCTTGCACGTCTGCCTTGATATACAGTCTATCCACAGCTAGCCTCATGAGAGGGCACCCGACACCCCCGCATGGGTTTTATTCCAAACACATGTTAGGAATGTTTGAAGTGCCCACTATCTTCGAGTTTCCTTTTTTCTTTTCTTTTCTCTTTTAAAGTCCAACCCACAAAACCTAAGATACTTTCAATTCTGCTTAGCCACAGCTTGTGACAATGCAACATTGCATACAAGTATAATGACATCTTGTGCAATAAAAATTTTACAGATGTCCTTCTAAAGGGAAAAAAAGAAAGAGATTTTTTTTCCTTCCCTCTTCCGGTCTTACAGGAAGCCTACCCACACTTTAGAAACACAAAGTTAGTATATATAGAAGCACATATTAGGCATCGTGAAGAGTCCACATTTTCCAACCACAGAGAGAAGGAGGAGTGACTGGAGTGTCCGAGCCGGCCACACTGGACTGGGCCGGTTGTTTCTTGCCCAACTGCCTCAAAGAGCTGGAACACACAGGAACAGGGGAATGGCCTACACAGACCTTCCTGGGCCTGAGTTTCTCAGGGTCTGCAGTGCACGGGGCCTCTGGACAGCACTGCTGGTGGTAGATAAGTTTCACTCACAAGGAACACAACTGTAATCAAAGTTTCATGTCTCTTTTCATAAGGTACTTTTCAACATATTTTAAAATTCTTAGAAAATCTTCCAGCTTCAGCTCAAATTAGTCATTAGCTTTGCCTGGATAATGAAATCCATGTGAGGTCTACACTTTACTATGAACACCCCAAAGCTACCTGGGATACTAGTAACAGGTTTAAACAGCCCAGCAGGATTCTATGGAAATGAAGTCATGTAATGTCTGACTGAACTTACAGCACCTTTTTAATTGTTTTGTCTGTATGTATTCTTCACTGGTTACATGAAATACTTTGCCAAAAATTTAAAATGTCACCGGGCATGGTGGCTCGCGCCTTCCCAACACTTGGGAGGCAGAGGCAGGAGGATCACTGTGAGTTGAAGGCCAGCCTGAGACTGCATAGTGGATTTCAGGTCAGCCTGGGCTAGAGTGAGACCCTGCCTCAAAAAGCAAAATAAAACAAAGCAAAACAAAAAAAGTTAAGATCTCTCAAACAGAAAGGCTTTGCACTATCTTCACTTACAAAGCAAACCAAAGTCAACGTCCACAGAGGCTGCATCCGAAAGGACGGTGCTCGGAAGAGGAGCAGAGCACAGTTCCTGCCACGCCAACTCTCTTCAGTTACGACCAACTCATTATCGGTGTTTACAGGGCGGGTGAGCGAGTCTTGGAGAAAAGAAGGCCTGTCTTTACTGTAAAAACACACCCCAGTATTCCTCGAAATGGCTCGGCTTAAGGCGTGAAGGAAGTAGCTGGCAATGGCCATAATGATGGTGGGGAAAGAAAAGAAATAAAAGGAGGAAGTAGAAGGAAGAAAGGAAAAAGAACTACCTTTAGAATTCTGAGCACTTATTTATGTGCCAGAGATTTTACTAAAGACTCACTTCATTATCTCAATGGCACAAGAACGCCAAGACCCTGGCAGTCGGATCTGTTACCCTTATCTGAGCATCGAGGACCAGTCACAGGCACACAGCTTCTAACCTCAAAGGCAGCAACTGAGCCCCCGAGTCCTGGCAAACGTGCGCGTGTTGCAGGGTTCCGCGCTTGCGCCATGCACCCCGTGATTCCCTTTCCACACGACTGAGGCCTCAAGAACACGCAATGGGGCATCACAGCGGCACTGCCCATTAGGCTACCGTGGCTCATCTAGCTCGTAGGTTGTCATGTAATTTTAACGCTCTGAGGAGCGCAGTGGGGAAATGGGGACAGCCAACCTAAGGGGCTGTGGTCTTGAAACAGAGGGGGAGTTAAGTGACCTATCCCAGTCTGCCCTCGGCATTGCAGTGTTAGCGTGACGCGTTGCAGAGCCTGGAGATGGGTCACACACAAGCCACCAGGAGAGAGAGGGGGTCCCAGGTGGGAAAAGACCCAGCCTGCAAACAAAGGGGAGACGACTGAATAGGAGGACAACTGTGAAACAAAGGCAGAAGCGGGACCCCGAATGGCACCATGAGCACCAACGGCTCCCTGTCCGCTGCCGTCAGCTACAAGGAGCGTCGCCATCCTGACTAACGGAACGCCTCACTAATGAGCGGGCATCTGGAAAACAAAACAAACGCCACTGTGTCATGGGAAAGGCCTGCGCTCGCACATAAGGACAAAACGCGGCAAGGAGCGCATGAGCACTTAGGCTTGGCTTTCTCAAAAAGTAGGTCTGCATAGATATACAGGTGGGAAAAATACAGAAATCCTGATGTATCCACTGGAGACATTGAAAAGAGAATATTCCAAGTGAGAATACTATGGCGAATACTTCAGAATGTGCTCAGAGAAAAATCCTTAAAAGAGTTACATTTAAATCTTCATTCCTAAAAATAAAAAAAAAAAAACCAACAAAATGAAATGAAATAATCCTTAGAAGGAGCCGGAGAGGCATCTGTCCAGTCTGCCTCTGTCTTCCCTTCCGGGACTGCGTGAGGACAGATTAGCGCTTTCTCGAGAGAGAGGCAGCACCTTGTAAGAAAGCTTACAAGAACCTTAACAACCGTTCTTCCATGCTTCTGACCACTTCTTTAAAAATCCTTTCCATCTTAAAAAGAGTGCACCTCCCATCTTTTCCAACAATATATATTCTAGTGAGGGAAGCAGTTACTGGGACTTAAGGTTGCTGCGAAGCCCTTTGATCTGGTGAGTTAGCGTCCCCTTTGCTGTGAGCCAACTAATGAAGGGATGAAATTAGCTTTTATCCCGGGCACTTTCTTGAGAGAGAGAGAAAAAAAAAAAACACGCACTAATCAGCTGTCCTTACTAATCAGTCATCTGGCTAATGACCTTTTGCCTTAAAACACTACAATTTCTGAATGATGTGGTTAAAGGGAAACATAAACCAGCACCCTGCTCGGGAGCTCAGTGGATCATCTGGAGTGGAGGTGGAGGGCTACATGGCAAGTGCGGACCCCGGCAGGTGATAAATCTGTAATCAGGAGCCGCACTCTCTGGCACCTCGACATGAACTTCATTACTCCACAGCCAAATTGTATTCTCTAACTAGAAACAGACCCAAAGCGAACTCAGCTTGTCTATATTTTTTCTTTATATTCTGCCTCCAAAAACAGCTATCGTAGACATGTTGCTCACAGTTCTACTCAACTTCCTAAGCCTTCTTTGGTAGAGTGGGGAGAGGGGACAGCAGAGCTCTGGAAAGCCTTCCAGAGTAACAAGTTTTGTACCGAATTGTTAAAACAAGTTTGTTTGCAAACTATCAGCATAAGAATAGCCAAAATCTTTAATCACGAAGTCATTAAAAATAAGAACAGCTCCCCATTAAAAGCTTCTAATGCAACCAGCTTTAGTAGTTCCTCACCTTCAACCAACTTTTCTCCAACAGAGTCTCCTTGCATGCAGCAAAAGTCCATGTGGATTCACCACAAGACCTTCCTGAAGGCCATCCCCAAAGTGCCCAAAATGTCTTAAGCATGTAAGAAAATGTCACTCCCTAAGACCAATAAATAGGAACTAGAAGTATGATGGAAAAAAATAAACGATATTATAACATGCAAGGCCAATAATTTAAACACAGACACACACGCACACACAGCCACCCTCACAGGTTCTCTAACAAGCACCAAGCAGGAAGCACTTACGGTAGTGAGGCTCCATGTAGCCATTTCTGGGGTCCATAGCGAACACGGTGCCGCGGTAAGGGACTGAGGGTTCCGCCAGGTGTGGTAGGGACCCATGGATCTCCTTCTTGATCAGCGAGGCCCTCTCATCGCTGGACGTGGAGGGCTCCTCACTGATCTTGTTAAGCCCCTGCCCGCTCTGAGGCTGCGTGGTGATTGCGTTTCGTCTCTCACGGTGATAGACCTGGCTAGGACTTTCATCCTCTAAAGAAAGAAGGAATAAAAGACTTTAGAAGCTACTTTAAGAAGTAATAATAATAATAATAATAATAAAGTCAATTCATCCTTCCTCCCTATCTCTCCTTCTCTTTTTCCTTCATGGCTACTTTGTAAGTTACACACTGGTGGTGGGATAGCTATTTGCAAAACAAAACTGCCTATGAATGACAGTCCAAACTGCTCTTGGGAAGATGAAGCAGGAAGTGAGCCCATTAAACTGAGGTGCCAACTATCACCTCAGCTCAGGGCCCAATCTGCACCTGAGGTTTCCCTCGTGGAAGTGCCAAGACCCAACATGTCTCACACTGTGAATGTCCAGCTTCCCTCTGTCTATCAGAGGAAATGACCTCCAGGGTCCTGGGAAGCCCAGCTGCCCGGTTGGCCTCTGGGTAGCTTCATGGCACGGCAGACCTATCAGCCAGCCAAGAGTCTGTGGTTCTGTGTTGCTAAGTCGGCGTTGTAGCCCACCCAAAGATTTCATGGGCCCAGAAACTAAACTGAAAACCTCATTCCTGACAGGGGCAAATGTGACAATCATGAAAACCGAAGAGACTCTTAGGACTACACCTCTTGTGTCAGCTCGTACAAGCTGGAAACCAGGAGGAAAGCTGAGCCTGGAAGTCCAGAAGCACGACGGCTGCGTGCGCAAGGAGATGTGGCGGTGACGTGGCTCTGTCTGGGCTCCGACGGAGGCCGCGTCTCTGCAAACACCTCAGAAACAGCGACTTGAAATCAACCCACAGATCTGGAAATTCCAGGACCCGAACACATGCGCTCCCTTTGGTATTTTCCATCCGCCCGCCATACCCCTCTGCAAATATGATTGGATGGCTTTTCACTAGTAAAAGATACACAAACCAAAGCATCAAATCAAATCAAACTGGCTATCCGACACAATAAGTGGACCTCTTAGAATCACATGCACATGAACCTCAAGCTAGTTCTGTGTTTAACCAACAGATGTTGCTCTGGAAGATAAATGTTGATGGAAATCAAGCTGCCTGGGTTCCACTTCAGCATCTTATTAAAAAACTTTAAAGCATCAGGCTGTGGTGGTTCCTATCTATAGTCCCAGCACTTGGGAGACTGAGGTAGGAGGATCACAATGCATTTGAGGCCAG
Organism: Jaculus jaculus; assembly: GCF_020740685.1. Lineage (NCBI taxonomy): Eukaryota > Metazoa > Chordata > Mammalia > Rodentia > Dipodidae > Jaculus > Jaculus jaculus. Next base: position 4,850,904 of record NC_059117.1, read on the forward strand.
CCTGGGCTACACAGTGAGTTCCAGGTCAGTCACCTTGGGCTAGAGCGATATCCTGCCTCAAAAATAACCCCCAAATCAAAACAAGACAAAAATTCATAGTCCCTATACTAGAAAACATTGAAACTGTAGATTTTGAATATCATCTTACTCCAATATACAAACTTCTTTTCCAATTAATACATAACGTAGATATTATTACCTAAGTGAACCCAAACCAGAAAAACTAAGCTTTGATACTTTTCTAGGTCTTTGTTCAAAGTCTGAAGAAAGTAGAGCTATATACACGCTGTATATTAGTATAAACCAACATAACAACTATTTTGTGTTGACTAAGGACTTTACCCACTGCGAGTGTAACTTTAGGCTTTCTGCTTAGATATAAAACTTGAATGCATGAATTGCTTTAGCCCACTGAGGACTTGGCAAGCAAAGCAGGAGAGGAGTAAGTGTGGGTCTGCCCAGTGAACTGCTGACTCCACAAGGTAACTGTGAAATATTATTTTAGTATTGTTTTGTGCAGATCCTAACCCCAAACTTCATAATTAAGGGGTAAATTACAATTTTAATCAATCAAGTAACTAAAAAACACTAAAACTGGCACAATTCCAGATTTTTATATTGATCTTTCCAAAAGTAATTCAAATCAGACTGCTGGTGATTTTAAAACAAAGTAGCACAAGTAAGTAGCTAAATGCCTTCATTTTTATTCTGTCTTCTGATAGTTGCAGGCGCTAAACTGCACTTCTGTTTCATTAGCAGCAAGGTGGCTGTAGGTCAGAACTATATAAAAGTAAATGGGTGTCAAAAACACTAAAACTACGTCAGTTTTATAAAAATTCCTACAATCTGCAAATGGCCCAAGTCATATTTTCCACTCATTTGTACTCTGTATAAAACCCTTATTTCAAATTTGAAGCTGAAGTTAACTTAGAGTGGTGAGGCAGGAATTCTCTAAAGTGGGACCTTCATTTGGAGTCCAGTAAACCCACCCACAGGGGGGCTGTGGCATGTAAACAGCATTCTCTAGAAAAATGAAAAGCCAAGCTCTGCTCATCAGGTTCAACAGACTTCCTTGCCTTCATATGCCTAGGAGAAATTAACTTTTCTCCCCTAAAAATACATCTCTGTGATAGGTTGTCTCCCTAGGATGAGCATATGAGCACAAGTCACCAAGAAGTGAGGAGCTGGTGTGGTGTGATCAAAAGCTCCCCCCCCCCAGCTTCCCGGGAGAAAGAAGCAGGGAGGAGGGGAACACATAAATGAGGGTGCCTGTTAGCTTGTGAGGGTGCCTGTTAGCTTAATGGTTTTCTTAATAAGAGCTATCCCAACGTGCGAATATTAAAGTTATAAAAAGAAATGACCATAGTTCAAATAGTTAATACAGAAAAAAAAGAAGGCATTTCCTTCATAAAGTTAAATGCAGGCAAGAATGTTTTTAATGTAGAGAATTTCATCAGGAGACTTCACTTTTACAGCAGTTTGTGCTCCATCATTTCTACGCAACAGCCCACCTCCCCAAGCTGCCAGCAGACGCCCGTTTCCCGGGGTTCACTGCGCGTGGAGCTGCTGCTGAGGCGGATCGCAGATGAAAACTTGACACGCTCCCCCCACAAACAGCGAGGGCCGGAAAGCCCTGTGTGCGCAGTGAAAGAGTAACTCTCCAAGCGATATTCCTGCCTGCTCTTATAATTTTAGCAAGCACTTCAGCAAGCCAAAAGACGAAAGCTGTCTAATCTTGTTGAGTTGAGCAGAGCTGTTCAATGAAGTCTGAGAGTCAGTGCAGACAGGCTACGCCAGGCCAAATTATTGACAGAAACATACTGTCCACCATGGCAACAAGCAGAAGTCTGCTGCAAAAATGTAAGCAAACAGCCCACTGCTTCCAGAGCATCTGCCAATGGACTTTAACAGCCAGACACAGGGCAATTGTTCCAGCTTCCTTCTGGATGCTAACAGCTGCAAGCTCAAGCTGCAATTCACTCAAAACTTTCAGGAAAAAAATTACCTTAAATACTTCATCCTAATCCCACTTTGAGCCTCCTTCTTTCTGTCTATCTGTGCTCAAGTGGCCATGAACCAATTCCTGCCCCCAAACACAAAGCTACCCAAAGTCTTCGAATCTGTCCCAGATTTGCCAAAATCCTCCAAAAACAACCAACATGGAGTCAGAGACTTTTGGTGCCAGAAACTCCAGGAGAACAGAAGTGGCCTCCCTACAGACGGTGGCAGGCTGGGACTTTTATCACCAAGGTCACCAGGAAGCTCTGCTGCGTGAAGCAGGACTTGAACACGCGCTCCCAAAGCCCGGGAACACTGGGGGGCAAGTTGCTGGGTTTGGGGGGACTTTTTTGTTTTGTTTTGTTTTTTCTTGCCTAGCATGTGAGAGAAAAGTCTCAAACAGTTCTTTCCATGTAAAAGCAAATTCTGCCAGGCATCACTAAGTGGGAAAGCTCCTGTTACCTAAGGGAGAGGGCGGGAGGGAGGCTAAGAATGCGGGTAATACTTACAAGGCGAGCTCTGGCTAGCTACTTCGGCGAGCTTCTCTGGGTGAGCTGTCTGTGGCAGCGCCCACCCTCTAGAGCATTCTCAGTATCTCTCCTCTCCCCTCTTCCTCCTGCAGCCAGGGCAGCTCCCATTAGAGGAATTAAAAGAGGTTGGAGCCATGCTAAATTTAACAAGCTCATTAGTATTCCTTGCCAGTGCTTCGAAGTGAACTCCCCATTCAAGCCGCTCTCTCCAGCAGAAGGGTCAGGCGGGTAATCATTAAATCAAACTAATGTCACCCTATCACAATCGGCCTCAGAGAAGGAGGGTTTATTATTTCAGTTTATGCTAAATAAACGGTTTTACAAATGGTCCCCAAGCAAGGTCAACACAGCTTCAATTACAAGACAAACTTAACAAGAGATACTATAAACTAAGTACTCCGTATTGACTTAGGGACAGGCTGGGCTCCACATTTCACCACTGGCAGGGCTGTACAGGAATGCATATTATAAAATAAAGGAAGGGCTGAGCTTTTTTTTTTTTCTTTGCCAGAATTCACGAGTGCACAGCGACTCCTCATTCACCTCTCTCCAACCAGCTAGCCGCTCAGCTCAATTCACCCCACACAAAGGCTGGAGCCCAGACCTCAATGGACCGAGTGAAACATGTTCAAAACTAGGCTCTCTATTGTGACTGAATTTCTTAACATCTTTTCAAAAAGCGGAGAATGCCTTGAGGCTAAAGGAAGAAACAGGCTAATGGTGAATTGGGAATTCTGAGCAAATTTCAGAGCCCTTTCCTCCTAGCTTTTGAGGTTGAAAGCAAGCTCTTTCCTTTCAAGTTTCAAAGTCCTTTTTCCTCCTGCGGTGTCACAGAAGGATTTGAAAAGAAGGTAATTGTGCTCGCAGTCTCCCTGATCAGAGCTTACGTCCTATTTCTGGTATTTCGGAATACTTCTTGCAATAATAGTGCATATAGCTCAATCCCTTAACCGGGCTGCACTCCGCAATTGCTCATTAAATGAACAATTGTGGGTATAAAATGCCTTTTATGTTCAAGGTCTGGATATAAGATAAGCATTCTAGGACTCTAAATTTGGTTTACTAAGGAAACTCTCCATCATTAAATTACAAAACTCAAGTCAGAATATCAGGCTTTCCCAGAAAGTGGCCTCAGGTTGCCAAAGAGAAGGGCAGGCGGGGGGGGGGGGGGGGGGGGGGGGGGGGGCGGACAGCAAGACACTAAGGGGAAGGAGGGAAAGACAGGATGCTCAGATCCCTGGCCAAATGGGATTTTAACCAGCAAAGAGTATTCCCGTGTTCAGGGTCTGGGTTTCTGAAGCCTGGTACTTCTGACACTGAATGATACAGTTATCTGTGAATGAGCGCAAACACAGCGCAGTGAGTGTGGAAGTGACTAGCGGCAATGCCTGGCCAGCAGTCACCTCTCCTCCTGGAGAGCCCAACCCTCGCTGCTATCATTTCATGCCACTTCATCTGATCCTCAGAGCCACTCTGCCCCAGCATGGTGTTGAGACACAGTTTCCAGATGGAAGCCCTATGTCCCCAAGGGAGGGACCAAAGCGTCCCACATGACAGGGCCACTTCCTGGTAGGTTCCCAAAACACTACCTGAAAATACACCCCGCCCCACAACTGCTACCCTCGGAAAATGAAGGGGCAAAGCACAGAGCTCAGACACTCTCTCGTGAAGATCTTCTACAATATAAATCCATTCCTGGAAACTGCTAAGCCAGGCTCAAATGACAAATTTATGGTGAGACACTGGACCTGTCCGGCCCTCGCCAGGAGCACAGTCCTCTCACTCCCGGTGAGAGCAAGCGGCTCGGGCCAGGAGCTTGCTGGGCCTGCCCTCCTCTACATGGGACACAGCACTCTGCTCCTTCCTTCATAAGCAACTGCCTCTCTGTGCTCAGAAAGAGCCTGATTTCATTTTTTTCCTATTATGCATTTGTTATATCTTATCGGCTTTTATTTCTTTGCTTATTTACATTTTGATGCTCTTTGAATAAAAGCCAGTGGAACCCAAGTCCTCGCCTCCCCTTTTCAGAATCCTCCCTATGGCCTCGACCAAAGAGATGTCAGAAATGAAAAGGAGAGGAGGTTGCGTGTATTCATAAGAAGAGCAGGCTTGTGCTAGGTAGGGGGAATACATTTCCTGTAATTTTTAATAACAGAAAAGCCGCTCTTTCCACCTAGACAGCAGTCATGCCTGAGCCAGAGCTGCTCTCTGGAATACCTAGAGCTCTGCTTCCAAAGCGGCCGAGCAAACAATGCCTCCTCGAAGCACACTGCCTGTCCTCTCGGGGTCAGACACTGCCCTTGTGCGGCTACACATACATCTCCCACTGACAATGACGGATGGCTGAGCGAGGGCCCGGCAGGATCAAGAGGAGCACCTGCTTTGTCTGCAGCCCTTAAGCCACAGTGCCAGGCCTGCAGCTGGACAGGACTGCAGCAGAAGGATGGGAAGTTTTGGAGAAATCCAAGTGACAACTGCCCTATCCAAAGTGATAGGGTAGAGCTCCCCCCGCTTCCCCATTCTATCAACCAAGAGGTCCCAAAGCAAATGGAGAGGAAGAAGAAAACGTCTTCCACGAGAGAGATAGGAGTACCTCTGTTGCTTGAGCATTTCTAATGTGCACTTTGCCGAAGAACAAAACACAGCCGGCACCGACCCGTGCCGTGCTGACCCTGCACTGGAGCCACTGACCACTAACAAGGAGGTTCATGCTCAGCCCAGGGACGAACTCTCACCCCAGTCTCCATCTGCTTAGCTCACGGCTCCGTCCACCGTTGAAGCACGTCTTTGGAATAGGAGGAGGTGAGCCGGGAGGGCAAGACAAGAAGAGCAGAGATGAAGAAAAAGCGCAAACCCTGGAGCGGTTTCGGGACAGGTGAGGATGACAATGAGGTCTCACCAAGCAGCAAGCCCTGCTGCCAGCAAACTTCCTTCCTCTCCCCACGCTGTGGAGCTCTCCAGGGGAAGAACTCTAGCCTCGCCCTCTGGGGCATGTGCCTGAAGGTTGAGGGCAGGAGCCCTGTAACCTAGCCAGTAGCACCCTTCAATACGCATTTAGGTCCAGGTGCAAATCGCACGGTACTAAGCAACTCTCAAAAGTTTTGGAAAGGCAGCTCAGGCCATGGCCTCCAGGTCCCCGGGAAAGGAAGACCATGCCCTCAAGTGCCCCTCGGCTCCCCTTGGGAAAGGAGAGATCGTCCTGATTTTCACGAAAGACCCTTCCTTGAATTCAGAATTCTAGAACATCACAGAGGCCCTTCTGCTGTTAGCTACTGCTTTCATGGTGTGAGTTGATGAGTGACATCAAAAGCAGTAAAATAAATGCCCTGGAGAGTCAAAAAAAAAAAAAAAATGTTCTGTCGCTTATAGTGAGTGCACTTATGTCCATCTGTGAGGAATGGTCTCCTGAACATACAGGTGTTAGGGATTTCTTTGAGACATTGTCTTTCAAAGCAGAGAACTGCAGGGTCTCTTTCTTACTGCGCAGCAGAGCTGGGATTCCACGATGAGTTGCACAGGTAACGGTCTAACCGAAGCAGTGAGATGCCTGCTCTCCGGCCAGGGGCCCAGCCTGCCGCTGTCTGGCTACATCATCTGCGAGGAAGGCTCCTCTCCAATCCCCGCCCCCGGCAGTGGGCAGGCTCGGCGTGGGCCACGGCCCCTCCTGCTGCGCGCTCCCCTGAGGTGCTCCAGCAAGAGTCCCATTTCTGTACCTTTCAGCCATGTTTTATGTGAAGAGATGAACACAAGCTTAATCTGTTTCATCTGGCACGTTTATGCTGCATGTTCTTGTCTTCAGACAGACATGTAATGAAAAAGCTTACGCATGTGGCGGTATTATATTTTCAATAAATTGATGTAGACCACGATGCAGAAAACATATCCTCCCAGAGAATCCAGGATACTATAAATACCATCAGAGTATCCCCATAAACTAGGGGTCATGAGGGCACCCTGTGGGACTGTGAGCCAGCCTCACCTAGGCCTCTGGGGTGGGGCCAGGTAGCCCGGCTCAGATTTCTGTGGCAGAAACCCCCTTTAGCTACAGCTCCCTCCGTGACTTCAGCCATGAAATAAGTGTTGGCCAATGCAAATGCAGAAATCCCATTCTGGTTGTGTGGTTTCACCTGGGTAGCCAGCCATTGATCAGCCACAGAAGTCACAACCTAAAACCAACTCCCCATTGGCTAAGAAAAAGAGAGAGAGAGGCAATGACACCTAACCGCTCTCTAGGCGCAGCTGGTTCATGGTCAAGACGTGACGCTGGAACCACCCCAGAAGCCGCCCTGCCCTACGCAAAACCCAGGACAGCTGGGCAGGGCACTGGAACTCAAGTCAGACATTCTTCATAGTTTTGTCCCAGAGTTCTAGAAACTTCCAGAAGAACTGAATATGTTGAACCTAATGGGAATGTATTATTTAAAAAAATTGAGGGGTACTTTTATTTATTTGAAAGTGACAGACAAGAGACAGAAAGAGGCAGATAGAGAGAATGGACCCACCAGGGCCTCCAGCCACTGCAAACGAACTCCAGACGCGTGCGCCCCCTTGTGCATCTCGCTAACGTGGGTCCTGGGGAATCCAGCCTCGAACCAGTCTCTTTAGGCTTCACAGGCAAGCAATTAACCACTAAGCCATCTCTCCAGCCCAGGAATGTATTATTTTAAAATAATGAGCAGTAAGAGTAATTGGGGAAACAAACAAAACTCACATAATTCATCCACCCTTCTAAAAGACAAATAATGTTAGCCCACTCATTGTTCCCATCAGTCACTTACAAAAACCTACCGTACCAAGTGAAATCTAATAGCAACATGCCAGCGAATGACAACTGACATTTTCCTCATGGAGGTAGGAAGTGCTCACCTATCTTCTTATCAGTCTTCGATGTGGCTTTTTACAGGCAAGTCATGTCACTGTCCTCATTAAGCAGATGAGAAAACGACAGCACCCGAAAGGCAAGTCAGTACCCAGATCACACAGCTGGTGTGCATGCAAAACCTGACTTCAACTTGGGTCCCACGCCCAGGTCTGCCACCTCACCGCCACTCAGCTCTGCTGGTGTGGGGAGTAACCACAGACAGGGCCAAGTCAATAAGCATGGCTGTGCGGCACTGAATTTCATGGGCAATGAACTTAGACCGTCATATCACTTTCACATGCCACATTTAAAAGCGTAAGAACCACCCTTAGCTCACCGGCTGATGACAGCAGTAGCAGACAGAGGCCGGTAAGCTGGGTGAGTAAGCCAGTGGGGAGACCGGACGCCCCGCTCTGCCAGCAGCCCGCAGGCTGCGACGCCATAACGCGCTGGGATTCGGGCAAAACAGTAGCTTACACTTGTTCTCACCGCAGAAACAACTTAGCGTCATGTTGCATATCTTAAATATACACAATAACATGCATTTTTAATGGCACAGAGTAAATATTTCTACTGCAATAAGGCACGGCAAGGAGAGACTAGACGAATACACATCAATAACCAGTAGGTATACATGATAACACGAATACACATCAATAACCAGTAGGTATACATGATAACACGAATACACATCAATAACCAGCAGGTATGCATAATAACACGAATACACATCAATAACCAGTAGGTATACATGATAACACGAATGCACATCAATAACCAGTAGGTATCCATAAGTCACCCGCTTTTTAACTGCAACTATAATGGGTAGCAGGCTGGGCTTGGTCCAGCAGGAGGTCAAGTGCAGTTTGCCAGCCCTCACTCAAGGAACATACACCCTTGAATCAGAAATCTTGCACCCAGAAACAGTTAGAAACATTAACAGTAAGATTGAAAAGCCAAGGTATTAAGTGTTGGGGAAGCGTATGAGGAAGTGACAACTTTCACACACCATTACAGACAAGTAAAAGTATTTCCAGAGCTGGCAAGGCATGTCATGTGACTACGCTTCTAGGAGGAATCTGAAGGGGAAAAAAATGCCAAAGACAATGCACTTAAGGATGTTCACAGCAGTGTTATTTATAAAAAGGGAAATAAGTTAAAATACATGTTAACTGCCTTATGACACGATGGACTTCTATGACATTAAATGAAGTGCTTTCCTCATTGAAGTCAGAAATGAGAAATGCTCCTATGTAAAATTTTATTTACTGTGATATGGTTGCAAGCACCTTGCAAGACAACCCAGTGCCATCAAGAGGTTAACAACCCTAATAGTACAGATACAAAATCGGGGACATAATTACCCAAAGATAACAGCTGTCACCGTCATAAGGTTTTGTGGAGATTTCAATAAATTAGCTATTTAAAATTATATGATCAGTTTGATTATTTCATATCTATACAGATGCTTTCCAAATACCCCCCCCCCAAAAAAAGAATGTGGTATTGTTTCTTCTGGCAGAAAGTTAACTTGTCTTTTACCAAGCCACCCCTGACATGAATAAAATGTAAATACATTACCAACACTGGTCTCTGCCTTCAAAGCCACCGCATTTACTGAGCACGGAGGGAGTTCGAGACCAGCATCCAGCGCTGCTGCCTAGCCCCACCCACTCTTCTCAGTGTGCATGACTCCAGCTAGTCAGATAAAAGTTCTAAGACGTAACGAGTTCTGAGCACCTCCTTAGAGACACTGACTGTGGTGTGAACATACCCCAGTAATTCATAACGTGGAAACCGGGCTCTCAAAGCCGTGGTGCAGACCCCCAGCATTTGGGAAGGGAACGATTTTTGAGAGCTGTGCCAGTGATGAATGGGTTCTTGTGAGAGCAGCTGGGTCATAAAAAGCAAGTTGTCTCTGACTACCTAGTTATGCCTCACTCTGTAACGCCCATGTAGTGATGTAGTCTCAGGGATGATTTGGTAAAAGACAAGTTTTGGGCTTCCTGTCTCCAAAACTCTGATCCAAATAAACCTCTGTGCTTTACAAATTACTCAGTCTCGGGATTTCTGTTATAGCAACCAAACACAGACTAAGACATTACTCTTCAGGTAAGTGATCAGCTAGCCTTGGCTTTCTTCAGCGTTACAAGTAGCCGTTCACCGCGGCAGTCCGTGCACGGTTTGTGTCTGATATACAGAAACTCTGAAAATCTAGAGACACAGCAGTACAGCGAATGGGTAAGCAGACTCCAGATTCCAGTCCGAACTGTGACTTTTTACTTGCATTTTCTTGGACAATTATATCTCAGGTGTGTGTGGGGGGGGGGGTTGTCTCTTTATCCCTGCCCCGCCCCCATTACCTTCTCTTGTCCTCTCTCTTCCCTGAAAACTCATCTCTTCTCTGAAATAGTCTCCATTCTACTGCCATTTACTATATGTTATCTATTTCATACAAGAAAGAAAAAAATGTGACATTTGTCTTTCTGAGTCTGTTTTGTTTTTCTTAATATGATCACTTCCAGTTCCATCTGTTTCCCTATAGCTGACATAATGTCACTCTTCAGAGCTGGAAAAAAAAACCCTATTGTGTGTATACAGCACGTTTTCTTGATGAGCCACATCATTGATGGCCACTGGGGCTGACTCAATACCGCGGCCACGGTGGATAGCGCTGTAATAGCCATCGATGTGCAGGGATGTCTAGTGTACATGCTGCAGCCTCCGGCACGGATAGCTGGCTCATACAGTAGTTCTAGTTTTAATTTGTTGAGGAACCACCATACTCACTCTGTAGTGGCTAGACAAGCTTACACTCCCAAGCAATGTGTAAAACGTCCTTCCTCTCGCGTTTATTAATTTTGTTAAGACAACCATTCTGGTTGCGATGGAATCTAGATGTGGCTTGGATTCTCATTTCCCAGACATGTTTCCACTTTTGTAACTATATAATTAGCACACTGATTTGCTTGCTGATCTGTCTGTATGTGAAGATTATTAAAGTCAATCTACCCCTCCTGGTAGGCTAACAGGAAAGGGCATTTCAGACTTTAACCAAAGGAACAGATTTGGAAAATAGTCATGACACATGGTGCAGACATTTCTCTGGAAGTCTTCTTTTTCTGCTGGGGTTGCCATTGCCAAGTTTGGGTCTTGGATGGGTTTAGCAAGTTGTGGTACAAACAATACTCCACACTCAAGCTGAATTATTCCCTCACCTCATACTTCCCTTGGGCACTCCCCATGCCTTTCGCTACTGCCACCTGTCACGCTTCTGCAGTGTTTCCAGGTTGTGAATGACATTTCTGCCAAGGAACAGGAAGCATGGTCTTCTGGGAGACGCTATGCCAGCTTGCAGGCAAGAAGGGGTTTGAGTGTTCGGTCTGCGTTCTACCAGCTAAGCTAACGCGGTTTTCTGAGAGGAGCATATGTCTGGTCGTTGAAGAAGCAGAGGCCTTACCGGGAAAGGGAAGATGAGCGGCTGGGAAAGCTTTGCCTGGATTATTTGCCAACAAATGAAAGTCCTTCATGCGGCCCGAGAACAGGATCCTCCCCACAGGCTGGAAGAGCCTAGGACACCACAGCCGGCCCCCCTCCCGCTGCCAAGCCAGTCACCTCCCTGGTGAACCATGATCATCCATTCAGGACAATTTATTTTGGGGGGAGAGGTATTTTTATTTATTGATTTGAGAGCAAGAAACAGGGAGAGAAAGAGGCAGAGAGAGAGAGAATGGGCACACCAGGGCTTCCAGCCACTGCAAACAAACTCCAGACGCATGCGCCCCCTTGTGCAGATGCTAACGAGGCTAACATGGGTCCTGGGGAATCGAGCCTCGAACCGTGGTCCTTAGGCTTCACAGGCAAGCACTTAATAGCTAAGCCATCTCTCCAGCCCAATTCAAGACAATTTAAAAAGGTTTTTTTGAATTTCTTAAAAGACCAGACGAGGTCTTAAAAATGCGCTATTAGGATGGAAGCTGTCCCTGAAAGTGCCGCGTCCATTTCCATCCATGCAGTAACAAACCTAACAAGCGTCTTTTCAATTTCCTTTCATGACGGCATGTCCAATAAAGTACAGCAGTGCTTCATTTAGGCAACGGAGTTGAAGCAAAGGGATCAAAATAAATAAACAATAAACATATAAGGGCCACTTACCAAAATAAATTCATCTCACGCAGGCTTTTACGGGAGGCACGTGCAGCAGCATTTTGAAAGAAAAGTTCTCATAACACGAGCTTCCACTTAAAACTCACTGCCAAGGGCTGAAACTGTGGCAGTAAGTTTAAGTGCCTGAGTATTAATGACATCAACTGCCATGTAGAAGGCCAGAGCAACATGGCATAATAAAAAGAATTAGAAAACCTGGCTCCGTGGCTCTAGCCCTCCACTGGTACATGACCCAGACTACCTGAAAACAGACTACCTGCTGCCTCCTTTAGAAAAGGCCGCTCTCACTTCAGAAAATTTTCTGAGTGTAAACTGTGATGGCAGATGAAAGGAGCCTTTACCAACCGCATTGTTTGTGGATGGCAGGCCATCTCCTGAGGTAGCAACAGAAAGCAAGGGGCCAAAATGGAAGTGGCCTGGCCCAGGGCACATGCGGTAGCGATGGATCTCCAGGCCTGATGGCTTCACTGTCAAAGAGGCGGGTGACACAAGCTTCTCTCAGCTACTGACACCCCACTGCTGCCACCAAGCCAGCCTGTCCATCTTCTCCCGCTTTGCCAGTGAGGGTCAGACCAAGGAGCACCCGGGCACGAGGGAGAGACACACCTTCTTGTTTCACGACCAATGAAAAGATCCAACCTACTCACGTCTATGACCTTAGCTTGGGTCAGGCTCAAAAATGAGCAATGGCCATTGTGCCTAATTCTTCCCAATCCTGTTGAAAACATCAATCTCTTCTCTACTTGGATTACTCTTGATACATTTAAATTTTCCTGAGAAATCCATTTTGTATTTCTCCACAACCAATATTACTAAAAATAACCAAGCAAATTCTCAGAACACAGTGGCTAAAGACCTACAAAAACTGCCTGCTGTTGATTTGCTAATAAATTTTACATTTTTAATGGCTGATAAATAAAATACTTCATAAAGTATAAAACTAAGGTTAATTCACATTTAAGTGTTCACAACATCTTAATGGAGCATAATGGTCATGTGTATTCATTTGCAGACTGTCAACTGTTGCTTTTTCTGGTGTGTAGGTTCATGTGAATGTGTATGCATGTATGTGGAGGTCAGAGGACAACTTTGGATGTCAGTCCTAGACTTCCCCCTTGAGTTGGGGGTCTTTCATAGCTCACTGCTGTATAAGAAGGCTAGCTGGCCTTCAGGTTCTGGGAATTTCTCCTGTCTCCTCCTCTCTTCTTGCTGGGATTCCAGATGCTTGTCCTGTAGCATCAGGCTTTATGTGGGTTCTGGGGTCCAAACTCAGGTCTGCACACTTGCACAGTGAGCTCTATACCCACGGCAATACCTCCCCGGCCCACAACTGAAACAGCAAGCAGTGGGAGAAAGACCAACGGCCTATGCAGACCCGAGCTGGATGTGGTATTTGGCTTTCTGTGACTGTAATGAAATACCTGAAACATCTGACTCATAAGAACAGGATTACTGTGACCAAGTTTAAGAGGTCCTAGACTGAGAACGGCTGCTCCGACTCCCAAGGGGGACAGGAGTTTCAGGCCCTAGACTGTGAACAGATGCTCCGACTCCCAAGGGGGACAGGAGTTTCAGGTCCTAGACTGCAAACGGCTGCTCCGCCTCCCAAGGGGGACAGGAGTTTCAGGTCCTAGACTGTGAAAAGTTGATCTTATTCATTTGTGTTTATAGCAAAACAACACATCATGCCAGGATCACGTAGAACAAAACTACTTACTCTTTAGCCAGGAAGCAAAGAAGGATAAAGGTAGAACTGGAATTCCACCATCCTCATTGGGATGGACGGACCCAAAGACTTCCCAGTATGTTTCACTCCTTCAACGTACCACCATCTCCCAACACCATCACCCTGGGGCCCAAGCCTTCAGGTTCCATTTATGATCTAAGCCACTGCGCTGGCCTTTTGCAGAAAAAGTATGCTGTTCTCTACATATTTATCTCAAGACATGTTAAAATTCATAAACCTATGAAACCTATGTGGGAAATACAAACTCAAAAATAAATAAATAAAGCAGGTAGAGAGAGAGCTCTGTGGTTGCAAAGCCTGATAAGCCAGGTTCAAATCTCCAGCACCCACATAAAGCCAGATGCACAAAGTGGAGTTTGGGGCAGTGGCAGGCGGCCTGGTGTGCTCATCCCCCTCCTCTCTCTGCATACAAGAAAGTAAACGAATAGACGTTGTAAAAAATAAAGCAGCTATTACTTCTAAAGTACTTCACAATATTGTTTCCAAACTGGAAAATAAAATTTGAGGTGTGTGATAATGTTATGCCACCTTACAGACGAAAGCACCACTCAGATGTAGGCTTCCCCAGTCACAGTGATGACACCAAGGATTAAATCAAATGGCAATTATATGAGCGAGCCTGGCAGTGACCTTCATTAGCAGGGGATGGGAGGCACATGAGATGAAAGTCCGAGGCTTTCTGATCCCAGTCAGACGCACAAGCCAGGCAGCCTTCCAGGCAAGGCCTGAGTCCCTCACGACCATCTGGCCCAGCAAGCGCTTCTCTGCAGCTCCTACCAACACGTCCACGCCAAGGACTCAGTGAAACCCCAGAATCATAAAACCTCACCTTCTTCTTCTTCTTCTTGTTTTATTTGTTTGTTTGTTTGTTTTGAGGTAGAGTCTCGTTCTAACCCAGGCTGACCTGGAATTCACTAAGTAGTCTCCGCGTGGCCTTGAACTCATGGCGATCCTCCTACCTCTGTCACCCAAGTACTGGGATTAAAGGTGTGAAACTTCACCTTCTACAAGGAGTGAAACCAGAAGGGCTGCAGCCCCCAGGCCCACATGATCGATGTGTGCAGACATAGAAGGTTAGAGGCCACAGAAAGGCAGTAAGGTCACTGTCGGAGAAGAGATGGAAAAAAGAGACTAAGCCTGGTCTTGTTCAGTATTTAATGTGCGGGGGTAGACTAAAAGGACCTTCTTAGAGGAGGCTTGGTCAACTCGATTTCGGAGTCTCAAGATCAAATTCTCAATGAATATGCCAATTTAATCCTCATGCTAGCCCTGGAAACTTTCAACTGAACAGTACAGTATTGTAATTTCTCTAACGCTCCAACATACTGCAGCTTTGGTTTAAGTTGAGAAGATCTATGGGCTTTGTTTTTCACGTGTCTTTAACCTTTAGTTCACGCTTTGTTGCTACAAATAGAAACTTGCATTTCTTGGAAGAAGAGTTTTAAGTTTAGGGAAATAATTAATAGATAGATTTCATATACATTGCCGCCAAGTTAAATAAGAATGCTTCCACCCTAATCTCACATCTGCTCTAATTCTACTAAAGTGCTCAAAAGAAGTTGCCAAAGACTAAAATACATAATCCTCACAGTGTTACCGTGCCTGATAATGTTGTAAATTCTCCTGGGCACCCCTAATCTTCTGTGTGATGTGCAGTACAAACACCAGGACAGCAAGTCACAGCCCCTCCTGATGAATGACAGCACCTTTCTTGAAGCCATCCAGCAGAGGGAAGCTGCGTCCCCTGGGGTCCACAGCAGCTGTCCTCCCTGGTCCCCCCACCTCAGGGAGCATTGAGGAAGGCCTGTCTGAGCATCACTGCCCTCGCTTACGCCACAAAGCTGCATTTGCTGGTCAAGTAACAGCTACATTCACAAATTACACATTTCCTACCCAAACACTCATTCTTGGCCATGGCGACCATGTTCAGTGATAGTCAAGCCACAGCCTCCCTGTTCGGGTGTCATAAGTAACGGAGAAGACCACGGCAGCCGTCTATGTCTTTCTACCTGCCCTTCCTTGGCTGCACAGTGCACGGTGGCCCGCCCTCCCAAGGCTGTCAAGGAACGGGAAACAGAGACGTTCATCAACCACTCGCCTGTGTGTGGTGACGACCTGTGTCTGATGAGCCTTTCCCGGTTGGTCTCTGTATGTTTACTCTAAGCGGAATGCAGCGACCGTGGCACCGTGTCCAGTCGCGGCACCACCTCTCTCCTCGATGCATCAGTCCCCTGTGCACCCACAGACCGTGACCCAAGGGCTTTCCTGGACACTGTGCAGCCTGTGCTTGGGCCACGGTCTTTCCCCTGGTCCCGGGGTTCTTGCTTGCCTGTCCTACACTGGCAGATGCCTTAGTCTCCCCCAACTCTGCTCCAGTCGTTTTTGCCTTTCCTGTCTTTTCCTATCAGTTAAATTTAAATGGCTTCAAAATACTCACTTCCAGATTTTTGTGAAATTCTTTAATCCTTTAAAGGGCCCTATCTGGATAGACCTAAAACTTACTGTCAACTAGGAAAGAATGGATAGAGGAACAGTGTTTGCAAAACTGTAAGTTCTAATTTAACTGACATGCAGAAACATGGGCATTAAGACATCATGGATCTACCCTGACCCTATGCAAATAAGTTTATTTTGAAAGCTTGTTTAGTCCCACCCATTTCAGTCATCTAAATAGAAGTTTTACTTTTGGGCAACAGTCTCGGAATATTCTTATGGTTGCAGGAGAAAGAAGAAATGAAAGGATGACAGGATGAGATGTTTAAGTCACATTGCACTCCCTAAATCTGTTGAAAATCCTTGGCTTCCCAGTACCCCTACCATAAGAACCATGGAAGACAATTGATAAAACACCTCCTTCGCCCCTGTGAACTGTTTCTATTTGAAGGTACCGAGAGTTAAAATAATAAGTAAATGAATTAGAGTTTCCACGTGGGCTGGCAGGATTCTGACAAAATTACTTTTAAAATTTTCTTCCTCAGAAATACATATTCCTAAAACTCAAGTGTGGAGCCAATTCTCCACATGGAAACTTAAAAAATTAGAAAACAGAAGTCCTGGATTAGCTTGATTTTACCGCTCAGGTCATGAAGACACAAATGGACAGTTTACGGTGTTCAAATCACAGTAGAATGCCGCTGCCTTGGGAGACTCATCGCCGCTTGCACGTGCTGTCTCAGAGCTAGTTGCTAGTGATACCCTTTTGGGACCCACTTTTTTGTCTTGTTTTGTTGTTTACAGAAGAGCCTAAAAAGCCCCTTACATATGAGCATTATTGACTCTGTGAGCTGAGCATACTAATATTATAGAAAATTCCAGCAAAGAAAGTGAAACCTAGTCTTTCAAAGAGAGTTCAAATAGCAGAAGAAAATCCAGAACACTACCACCTAGATGTTGGGAGAATCCAAAAATTACATACACTTGGTATTAACCTCAAGTGTAAAGCAAACTTTTCATGGAGTAGCTAAGCCTGAAGCAATGGCTAACGGACGCTGGTGGTCTCCACACTCCACACTTAAAAGTCATTTCTCATTTCATGAGCATCCTGGGATCAAGATCAACATGTGGCCCAAGCCTGCAGTTGTCAAGGTTCACCAGGACAGTCCAGCATCCCTTCCTTGCTGCCCAAGATCAACTCCAAGTTGCTTCGCAAGCGTCAGGGCTCGGAGAGGGAGGAGCCACATTCAGGACCACATTGTGGCCCAGACTTTGAGCGTTCCTGGCCCTTATCCATGACCTGCCCCAGGAAATCAAGTTTCTACTCAGCTGCAAATCTTCACAGGTAGCACCTAAGCTCTGTGGAGAGAGGGGCTCGGCCTGGATGCTGGACTGTCCTTGGGGACCCTGACAACTGTGGGTTTGGGCCACAAGGAAAGGACGCTGGACTGTCCTCAGTTGACAGACAGACTCTGAGAAATAAGACACCAAAATGAAAAACTCCAAATGGGAGGGCAACAAATGAGAAGAGAGGACAGAAGACTCCCTGGGAGCATGAGTCCAGGGTTGGGTCTGGTCTGGTTCTGCTTTGCAGTGATGAGGACAGCCAGAGACTTGGGCCGCGAGGCGAGCACTCTGGGCCTGAGCCACGCCGGCAGCAATGGCTTCCGCTTTGTGTGACCTTGTCTAACTGTTGCCAGTTTCTCCTCCCAGAACTTTCGATTGCTATTCCAACTTAAGGCTACTGTGCTTTAAGAGGCAGATACAATGTTAAAGTCCATCAAAACAATGAGAATGAAAAGAAACAGAAAAGGGACAAGAAAAATGGACAAGTGCTATACTACAGACCTCCTCTCTCCCAGTATCTTTTTTTTTTTTTTTTAGCTTCTCAATAGTCATGGGAGTTGCTATGGAAATTATTCTTTGGACTTACATGCATGATTCATAGTTTGAAGAGATACTCATAAAATTGGAAATGCACCAGCTAACATTTGGCCCTCCTCAACTTGTCAATTTGGATGCACCTGGATATTTGGTAACTTTTAGAGAGACGCATAAACACATCGTTCATACAAACAGGAGGAAGGCACGAGGAAGAGCAAGAAAGGTAACCCTGGCAATTTCCACAAAAGGGAGAGCATTTTAATGTAGCGCATGGAGGGCTTTCTCGCTCGCGCTCTAACTATCAGCCTTTCGTCTTAACTCTAGTGGGGACTACATTTGCCACAGGCTGATGAGTAAATGTGCCGGAACTTCAAAACTCATGGCAATCCAAGAATCCAGAGGCAGGCTTGGGAGGGAATGAGACACAGGCCTGGTAAACAGCAGCTATAAATTTTTTTAACTGCCTTTTATTTAATTCTGCCAAACGATCCACACAGCAGCACAGCCCGGCTTTGGAAAATCTCTCAGTTTCTACTCATGCATGCACGTGGCCTAAATCCAATTTTTTTTTCAAGGTAGGGTCTCACTCTTGCTTAGGCTGACCTGGAATTCACTATGTCATCTCAGGCTGGCCTTAAACTCATGACGATCCTTCTACCTCTGCCTCCTGAGTGCTGGGATTAAAGGCGTGAGCCACCACGCCCGGCCTAAATCCAAGTTTTTACCCCTAAAATGTGACTTTCATTAAACTAGGAACCTAAGAAGTTTGTTTGTAAGGCCAGTAAGTTCACTAACCTCTTCCTCCTAAAACAACTTAGGCCTCAGTGTACTTGGGGGAGGAAGAGGGATCAGGAGAAACTAATGATGAAAATAATGACGTATAAACAGTTATTCTTCACCAAGAAATGAGCTCAGCTGAAGCCAACAGACATTATCTACAATTTAAATCAGAAACCAAACCGGCACCTTGCTAATAAGAGAACTTCATTACTCTCATCCATTGTAAATAATGCCAAGGAAAGAAAACAAAAACACCATTCATTGTAAGTCTAAGCTGTACTTTGCTCTGCTCAAAAACTTAGGTGGAGAGAACAAAGGAAGGTGTGGCCCAGGAAAGCCACCTATGAGAACATGCACAACAGCATTCTTCGTCACTAACTGGAAATAGAAACCAACAAATGCCATGAGCAGCAACAGAACGAATTCTGAGTCTGGCGTGAGAGTCACACAGAGGAGTATCATATAGCAAGGAAAATGGGCATCCACAATTACACACCAAGGAGATGAATTCGGTAAATAGTCAAAAAATGCCAAGAAACAGAAATAACATATGCAGAATGAACACGAACCGTCACAATGGATGCGTGCTGTCAGAGGTCAGGAACCAGGGCGCTCCACGATGCTAGCATTGCCTTACTGAGCTCTGCTTCGCTTCACAAACATGATTCCTTTGTGAAAGACCCACGCTGCTTTACAGGCATATTTTCTTCAGGGATAAGTGGGGGCAAATGTCAAGTATCAAATTTCCAGAAGTTCAGATGTCTCTCTTATCTTCACAAGTGCTACTATGTTCCTTAAATATGAAATCACAACTGTGTATCTTATTTATTTATCGCGTATGTGTTATTAGAGATTAATCAATCTAAGGCTTCCTGCATGCCAGACAAACATGCTTCCAATGAACTAAATCCCCAGCATTCCTTCTACGTTCTGTTTTGAGACCATCACTCGGCTGCCCAGTTTGGCTTTGAACTCATAATCCTCCTGCCTCAGTCTCTCAAGTAACCAGAATTACAGGCCTGTTCCACCAGGCTGAGATACAGCTCTGGGTTTTCTATTTACTTATTTTTTATTAATTAGTTTTGTAGTCAGTGAATACAGTCAAGTTGGTACCATTGTGAGCCTCTTCCCTGCCGGCGCCCCTCCCCTTGGCCCTCCTTGCTGAGGTATATGGGTCCTGCATTGTGGGGTTAGCCCTCAGTTATGGGTAAGAGGAAATGTCTCTTGGGTCATGACCCAGCGTGTGGCTCTGACATTCTTCTGACCTCTCTTCCACACATTTCCCTGAACCATGTTGGGTTCATTTTAGGTCTATTTTGTTTTGTTTTGTCCATTAGATAGCTCACTACAGATATATTTAACCACTTGCAGTATGTAACGAAGCTTTTACTCCATAACACAGTCCCGCCAGTGTTGTGGGCCAGGCACTGCCGATTAAAAGAACCAAAAATTCAAATGTACAGTAAGAGAATGAAAGGACATTTTACTTCGTATGATAAAAGAGTAGAACTGAAGCAAGGTAGTAGTGCTTGCCCTGGTACCAAATGAGGAAGGACTCAGCTTATGGAGAGACGCACCCTCTATTGGCAGGGTGTCACTGGGAGGCTTGCACGCTCACTGGTGAAGCTCACAAGCACTGAGAGCGGGTACCGCCCCTCACTGGCGCTAATCCAAAGGAATGCTTCGAGATCCAGACCAAGGCTTACCTACATAGATGTTCACTGAGTGATATTTAGAATAATCAGTCCAATTCCTAAGCAGCAAATGGCAGGTGATTTTAAGATCCACAAAACAGAGAAAAGGGGCTGGAGACATAAGTCAGATGGCAGAATTCTTGCCTAGCGCACACAAAGCCCTGGGTTCGATCCCCATAACCACACAAACCAGACATGATGGATGGAGCCTGTAATTCGGCACTCTGGGTGGGGAAGGGAGTGGGAAAAGACAGGATGATCAGAAGTCCAAGGTCATCCTTAACCCTACACAGCAAGGTGGAGGCCAACCTGGGCTCTATGAGGCCTTGTTGAAGAGCAGGGAGAGGGAAGGGAAGCGGAGGGAGAGAGAGAAAGAGAGAGAGAGAGAGAGAGAGAGGAGGGAAAATGAGAGAGAGACAGAGAGAGAGAGAGAGAGAGAGAGAGAGAGAGAGAGAAGAGAATGCCAAAGGGTTAGCAATGGTAATCTCAAGGAAGTCAATTGTTGGTATATCTGCTGCATTTTCTGAGAGATCTCTAAAAATGAAAAACGCAATGTTCAACTTTACAAATGAATGGTTTTTTTTTCAGAGCTGTCTCGAGCTTGAGCATCAGAGCTCCTGTAAAGAACCTGCTGACTGTTTCAGGTAGCTCTGGCCTTTCTGAAATACCAGCCAGGGGAAACAGGAGGTGCACCCTGTTGCCACAACGAACTGCCACCTGCAAGCCCTTGCTTCAGCGTTTATTTTCTTCCCTTATTCCCCTGTGGGGGTGGCAGGGATAGGAATTGGCCAGTCAGTGAGCTCAGACCCAGCTTAACCCAGTTACCCAGACAGGATAACCTGGGAGGATCCTGCCGCGGCTTCTCCCTATAGCAGCAACCCAAGTGACTCGGCACCCAGCCACTTATGACTCGCGGCGTGCAACGAGGCGGCGCCTCCCAGCTGCACAGGCCCCGCTGCACACACACGCCACGCCCAGTCCTTCCGGAGACAGGGAGCTCCAGGAACTGTTATCAGCTCTCACTGTGCCCTGCTCACCAAAGCTTCTCGCTTGGCTGTGAACTTCCCAAGGTTGTCCCGAAGTCTGGATGAGATGCTTTGAGAGCCCTCTCTATGATATGAAGAGCTGTGTCACAGGCTCCCCTAACTGGACACGCTGCCTTCTATGAGACGAAGTTTCTGTGCCAGGACCCAGGGAAGGCAGAGGGGAAGGCAGACATCTGGGCTCCGAAGCCCCTGGGACGGGGACATGAGGTTTCTCCTAACACACTCAAGTTTATACTCACCAGTTGCCAACGCTTCCTTCCAAAGATACATGAAAGCAAAGGCACCGATGGCCTCTGAGCGTCCCTCATCACTGCAGAAGGCCTTGCCATTCATTATCCACAATGGCAGTTAAAAGTGAGGTGAGGGGGCTGGAGAGATGGCTTAGTGGTGAAGCACTTGCCTGTGAAGACTAAGGACCCTGGTTCGAGGCTCAGTTCCCCAGGACCCACGTTAACCAGATGCACAAGGGGGCACACGGGTCCGGAGTTTGTTTGCAGTGCCTGGAGGCCCTGGCGTGCCCTTTCTCTCTCTCTATCTGCCTCTTTCTCTCTCTGTCTGTCACTCTCAAATAAATAAATAAAAATGAACAATTTTTTTTTAAGTGGGGTGAGGGAGGAACAAAGATGCCATTCGTTTTTATTGATCTTCCGTATACATTTTGAAGTAAGGTGTGTCATTTTATCTCCTCAACACTATACCAGACTGCTCACAGGTCCACCATGGCTCAGAGAACATTGCAGAAGCAGGGGCAGAAAGACTGTAAGAGTGAGTAGGAATGTTCTATGCACACTACCCCACATACTATGAGGCCTTCATGACCCCACGGTGAATACCAACAGCCCCATGGAGGAGGGCCCACTGGGAAAGGGAAGTGGGGGTGTAGGGAGAGAGGAAACCTAAAGTTTAACCTTGTATAAAATAAAAATTTAAAAACTGAACAGAATGACCTTACAACACTTTTGTTTTTATTTAAAATATTTATTTATTTATTTGACAGAGAATGGGCAAGCCATTCCAGCCAGTGCAAACAAATTCCAGATGTATGTGCCACCTTGTGCATCTGGCTTACGTGGGTCCTGGGGAATGGAACCTAGGTCCTTTGGCTTTGCAGGCAAGTGCTTTAACCGGCAAGCCATCTCCCCAGCCCTTACAACACCTTTTCAAGCAGAAAGCAAGGGTAACAGCCTCAAAGCAGGGAGGGGGTGCTGTAGGATGTACGTACATGCTGCTCAAGTTGAACTCCTTTCTTTTAGTACAGCCCCACAGCGGATTTGAACAGAAAAGGGGGTCTCATGTGTCCCAATAGCACCTTGCCCAGCCTATGGTAGAGGCGACACAGAAGGTCACCATGCACGGGGCACACAGCGCTCCACAGAAGGTCACCATGCACGGGGCACACAGCGCTCCACAGACGGTCACCATGCATGGGGCACACAGCGCTCCAGAGACGGTCACCATGCACGGGGCACACAGCCCTCCACAGACGGTCACCATGTACGGGACACACAGCCCTCCACAGACGGTCACCATGCACGCGGCACACAGCTCTCCACAGACAGTCACCATGCACGTGGTACAGCTCTCCAGAAGTGGAGAGTGTGGGCAAAGGTGTATCTGTGGGACAGCAGACTTAGTTTGTAAGAAGCTTTAAAATTATAAGGGATTATTACGGGTGTGGTGGCGCACGCCTTTAATGCCAGCACTTGGGAGGCAGAGGGAGGAGGATCACCGTGAGTTCAAGGCCACCCTGAGACTACATAGTGAGTTCCAGGTCAGCCTGGACAGCGAATGAGACAAAATATATATATATATATAAATGGGATTAAAACAAACACCTAGGCAAGAGAATCACTGCATGCGCACATCCTCAAGGCTCCTCTGCTGGGCAGTTGGTGCAGCCGTGGAATAGGCAAGCTGGACCTCTCCGGCCTCCTAACCCACTCTCTGACCTTGGCCTCTAGCAGCTGCCTGCAGCGGGGGAGGGGACTCAACAGCAGACCTGAGGGTTTCTTTCCAGAGGGTTAACACAGCTGTGGGGGAACCTTGCCTCCCTTCTACCTGATGTCACCTCTATAGCAGACTGGTGAACTCTGGAGGTCACAGTACCATTTATCACTGTGGAGAATGAGGCTCCACCTAACCCCCCTCCTGGAGGGAGCAGCCACCAGGAGAGGAACAAGCAGTCAGGACGGGGAGAGCAGCAGTCTTGCCGAGAAGAACCTCACCCTACGGTGGTAGCAGGAGTGGCTGCCAGCCTGCCTGAACCCTCCATCTTCCCTGAAAGTCAAAGTCATGAAGAACTCTTATGTTCTTTCTCGTTAGGCCTCCTCTCAGTGATAGATGCAAGACAGGTGCCCATGACAGACTGTGGAAGTTTGATCCAGGTGTTCCCCATAAACTCAGGTGTTCTGAATGCTAGGTTCCCAGCTGAGGGAGATTTGGGAATTAACACCTCCTGGAGGCAGTGTATTTTTGAGGACAGGTTTACGGGTGTTATAGCCAGTGTCCTCTTGTCAGTGTTTGGCACACTCTCCTGTTGCTATTGTCCACATAATTTTGACCAGATGATGATGTCCACCCTTTGCTCAGGCCATCAATTTCTCTGCCATTATGGAGCTTCCCCCTCAAGCCCGTAAGCCAAAATAAACCCCTCTTTATTTCCACAAGCTGCTCTTGGTTGGGTGATTTCTACCAGCAATGCAAACCTGACTGCAACAGTAAAGTGGTACCAAGGAGTGGGACTGCTGATAAACACCTGACTATGGGGCTTTGGCCTTTTGGAGCTGATTTCCAAAACCTTGGCCTAAGAGATGACTTGCAGTGCTCTAAGTACAGCTTGGTGGACTATTCTGGTCTGAGCTGCAAGACCTGAATGCAGTAAGAACTATGGACTGTGAAGTTTGGCTTATGAGGGTGAGAAAGAGCTTTGCTTGGACTGGGCTAGCAGTTTGTGTGAGAAGCTTGCTGTTATGCCCGTGTCCTGAGAGGTTGTGCATGGTTGCTTTGCATAGAAATGAACTGGTGTGAGCAGAGAGAGATGGCACAGAAAAAATGAAATCTTCGGGTGATCTGCTGCCCATTCAGCTGAAATGGAGAGATTACATCCACTGAGACTGGGCCAGCTGACCTGCACTGGGGCAACAGGAAGAATATAGACTCTTTTCAAGGGGCCTGAGTGCTCAAGGAGTGTCCTGTTCTTCAAAGTCTGCTTTATTCCCCCTGGATTAACAAACTGCCACCTTACCTGGTATTGTGGAGTATAAGAAATGCAGAAAAGAGAGGGTCATTGAATTTATAACAGTCTTGTGTGTTGGAAATGGCCATGGGCAGTGTGAAGCAGGTTTGCTAGACGCCTGCATGGTGACCCCATGGGGCCTTGAGGAGGAACCGTGGATTGCAATGGAGACCCAGAGGAGCAGATGGGACCACGAGATGGCTGCTAAGGAGAGCTGCTGACCCCGAAAGAAGTTTTCCAGGACTATGAGTAGCCTAGCTGGAGGGGTGGAATTGGAACTCCAGAGAGTTATTGCTGGGTAGCCTTATCAGACTTGGAGACTTGTCACTGGCTAGAGTTGTTGGACTTGGAGCTACTGAGTTTGTTGTTTGCTCCGCTTAAATCATGTATTGCTTGAGTATTGAGTATTGAGTATGTATTTCTTTGCTATGCCCAGTGCCATCTTTTGCAGTGTGACTGTTTATTCTGTGCCATTATGGGTTTTGGGCGGGGGGGATATTTTGGTATTATGGCTCAGTTAAAAGACCTTAGATTATAAGGATATATGTACATCATTGGGATTGATAAAATATATGGGGACTTTTAAAGTTGGATGAATGCACTGCATTTTACATCATGGATGGTTATCAGTTTACAAGGGCCAGGGCCGAAACGTGGTGGTTTGATTCCTGAGTCTCCCATAATTTTAGGTGTTCTGAATGTGAGGTTGCCAGCTGATGGAGAGTTGGGAACTCACCCCTCCTGGGGGAGTGTGTTGTTGGGGGCGGGCTTCCGTGTGTTACAGCCAGTGTCCCCTGGCCAGTGTTTGGCACACTCTCCTGTTCCTCTTCTTTACCTTATGTTAGCCAGGGGGTGACGTCCACCCTCTGCTCATGCCATCGTTTTCCCTGCCATCATAGATCTTCCCCCTCAGGCCTATAAGCCAAAATAAAACTCCCCCCTCCTAAGCTGCTCTTGGTTGGGTATTTTCTGCCAGAAATGCGAACCTGACTGCAACACAGACCTAATGCCTGGCCCGCTTAGAGGGATGGACAGAGCCTGTGAGCACCAGGTGGGATATGTGGGTAAGAACTATGCTAAACCAATCAACCACAAAGACGCACATGTGCGCACACACACAGAAACACACACACACAAAATATTCTCTCCTCCCATGTGCAGCCACTTTGTAGATTCTCTACTATGCCAAAGTTAGGCCCTAATTTTCAGTAAAGGAATTTCTAAAGTTGCCTTAATGTTACTTTTCCAATCTCTGAACCTTGTGACACACAGCTCAGTGATGCCGACACAGTCTGCTTGGATTGTCTATGGAAAGATTCCCATTTACTCTGACTTAGAAGTAAATATTCTCTAATATTTGCTCCTTCCCAATGTCAGCCACTTTTACAGCAGGTTCCCTGAATCACGTACTCCCCCAAAGCAAAACCTGCTGAGGACTCGTGGGGAGCACTGTCAGGAGCCGTAGCCCCGTAGCCGTTCCCGCCACCGGCTGCATGAGACAGCCGAGCAGAGGCAGCCTGCGGAAGGGGACGGCTTTCTTCCGGTTATCATTTCGAGAGGTTTCATCGCGGCACACACAAGACAGCAGCGTGTCTCATCCTACTGGAGGCAGCAGTTCAAGTACTGGTCTTGGAGCTGGGCTCTATCACCCCAAAGCCAGGCCCTAGAAATATCCGTCTTTCACATGGGCTCCTCCGCCCAAAGGCTGTGCGACTTTCCCAAACTGCCACCAGCGGGGGACTAAATGTTCAAAGCCCATGACATTGTGGGGGACGCCTCAGCAATGCAGCCGCTGGCCCGCCAGAGCGTTTCCTGTGACCACCACAGGGCCAGTAACATGGGTGATGAGAAAGAAAAGTACAGTTTTCAGAACCAGAGAACAAGGCCAGAGCTGGTCCATTCCCGTCTCTCTAACTCTCTCTCTAGTCATTATATGGTGGCCACACACCCAACTTCTGCCATATGGCTTTTGTTCCTGAGAATTTGCTGGAGGATTGAAAAAATCTTGACCCACCCTGCTAATTTTACAAAAATATACGAAGTTTACATTTCTCGAAAGGACCAAAACAGCTGTAAAAAGCAGACCCCTGCTGATGTGTGACTTTTATTAAACTAAATGCAGCATGGTTTCGTGTATAGGGCAAGAATACTCACAATATTTGCACAGCAGTAAGAGTTGTAATACAATATGAAAGGTAACCACCCTAATTGTTCAAACGTTTCATGTGAGAATTTAATCAAGTTTTATAATTTGGCGCTTATCTGTTTATACCTGAGCAACTCGTTCTTATTTTCTATCTGACGTATTCTACCTAAGCCAGGTAACACCTCCCCAAAATAAAACTTGTTTTAACAGTACTTTTTTTTTTTATATGAAATGGGGATCTGCAAATTCTGATTTCCTGATTCTCATTTTTGGGGGGTCAAGAGATGTGTGAACTACATGTCCAAACCTTTTCAGCTGAATTATTTCACCTTTGTACCAGTCTCACAGACTTTGCTGGCTTTATCCCAAATGCCTGTTTATTCATTCCTGGCCCTGCAAGTGTTCAAGGCTGGGTGTTGTGAACCGGCTACAAGATCTGAGGGAATCCAGCCTGTGGCAGGGGAGCCGGGGCTCGGGGTGGCTCTTCCCGGACACGACCCACAGAAGTCAGCCGAAGCCACCACCCTCCGCTCCCATCCCCACGGTTACAGTTCGCTCTGACTGACTGCTCGTCAATGGCTCCCACCCCCACGGTTACAGTTCGCTTTGACTGACTGTGCTCGTCAATGGCTCCCATCCCCACGGTTACAGTTCGCTTTGACTGACTGTGCTCATCAATGGCTCCCATCCCCACGGTTACAGTTCGCTCTGACTGACTGTGCTCGTCAATGGCTCCCATCCCCACGGTTACAGTTCGCTTTGACTGACTGCTCGTCAATGGCGCCACGCAGAGGACCCCGTCTGGCTGCAAGGGGTCAGGGCCTGATCACCGCACCTGCCAGTCGCTGACCTCCGCAGCCCAAGCCAGGGAGCCACAGTGGGTTCATGGGAGGGTTTAAGTGAGGCTGCGTTCTGGAGAGATCCACGACCAGCGGGACCTCCGGCCCAGGCTAGTGTGAGGTCTGCCTGTGAGGTAGGGTCACAGGCCCACATGATCTGTGTCAATTCAGCTGTTCCTCAGAGCAGCACCCTGACTCCATTACATTACCAGAGAGACCTGGAGAGGAACTGATCAAAATCACACCACCTCTGTGATTCTTGGTATGCGCCTGACATGCCATGTGACAGAAACATGAGGGCCCAGTCCCCCAGGTGCCAAGCAACAAAACAGTACCCCTACAAGTACAAAAGCAATAGCAATGTCCCTTATAAAAATCTGCACAAAGAGCGAGTGAGCGGGGGAAGATGGTTCAGCAGCTAAAGGCACTTGCTTGCAAACCTGACAGCTGAGATTTAATTCCCCAGTAACCCATGTAAAAGCCAAAGTGGCACGTGCTTCTGGAACTTGTTTGCAGTGCCAAGAGACCCTAGTATGTTCTCTTTCTCTTCTCTTTCACTGTCTCTTCTTTCTTCCCTTGCAAATAAATTAAATTGAAAACAAATTTAAAGCTGGGCGTGGTGGTGCACACCTTTAATCCCAGCACTTGGGAGGCAGAGGTAGGAGGATTGCCATGAGTTCGAGGCCACCCTGAGACTCCATAGTGAATTCCAGGTCAGCCTGGGATAGAGAGAGAGAAAGAAAGAGAGGAAGGAAGGAAGGAAGGAGGGAGGGAGGGAGGGAGGGAGGGAGGAAGGAAGGAAGGAAGGAAGGAAGGAAGGAAGGAAGGAAGGAAGGAAGGAAGGAAGGGGAGAGAGAGAGAAAGAGAGAAAGAGAGAAGGAAAGAAAGAGTGAGCAATTTAAAAAGAAGATGCAAGAAACAGTGGCAATGCAAGCAGATGTAGTCTACAGTGCTGTGTGGTCCACTTAGTCCACAGGTCCTGACAAACCCTTCACACAAAACCCTTCATGGAGTCACCCTCCCTCCCTCTTTTCCTCCCCATTTGCCTATCTTGAATGCATGCCAGCTGGTACCCACAGAGAAATGACCCTATCTCCTCCACAGGTAGAACAGCAGGCTCTTACCTTAGCCTGTGCTCAATGGGGCAATTTGCCCACCTTTCAGGCACTTAAGATAATCTGCTCCTTCAACCCTAGTCCACTGAGAAGAGCCAAGGTCTAACACTTCATTCGGTGACTGTTTCCTGAAAGGGGCATCTTCCTGAGTCTTCCATGAGGGAGCCCAGTTGATGGCAGGAAGCTAATCATCTGCTTCCAGAGCCTGGCTGTGTGACCGGGAGGAAATCCTACATGCCCGATGTGAATGGGGACTGGGACTGAGGAGGGCTTTGGTCAGTGTCCCTGTGAGTGTGCCTGCCTCCAGGGCATCCCTTTGGGTGCACAGGTGCTGGTGGAGGTGTGAGGACCACAGAGCTGTCAGACCCCGGAGAAGCCGCCTTCCCAGGAGTTGTGGGTGGGGCCTGGAGGTCAAGAGAGGTGTCTGTGGATGGAGACTTCAGCAGATCCGGTCTCACAGAGCCCTGAAGAGTGGGAACAGCGACCACAGGGACATCAGGGCAAGCAAAAGATTAGTGGCAGGAGGCGGCCATCAAAAACAGAGTCCCTGGATTGCAAATGGACAGAAACAGTGAAACATGGTGGCCACTGGGCTGCCAAAGAAAGCGAAGCTGGAAGGTTCCAAGAGTGAATGGACCTCTGTGAGAGCAAGGCTGAGGTAAGGGACCTCTCTGAGTTCAAGACCAGCCTTGGCTACAGAGTGAACTCCAGGTCAGCCTACGCTACAGTGAGACAGCGCCTTTAACAATAAATAAAACAAAACAAAACAAAAAGCACTCCCAGGAAACCCAGTAGCAGGACTGGAACCTGGATGGCTGATCCAGAACCTTTGACCCCTGAACTCTGAGCACTAGCTCCGCATTCCAAGGGCCGAAACACACCAGTATTTAAAATGCTGTATCAGATGAAAAGAAGGCTGCTATCAAGAGAATGGGGAGTCATTTTGATCTAATAAGAAAAGACTATCTCACACGCAATCAGAGACAGGAACAAAACTTTCGCTTCAGGATAAAATCTCCTGATAAGCCAGACCTGGAGTGAGCGCATGTGTGCTTGGTGTGGACTTGCCTGCTGAGTGTCCAGAAGCAGGAGAGTGATAAGGAGATAATACGGTTCCAACATTTAGGGGCTGAACAGCTGGGTTGGAAGAAGTAGAAAAGTCTCAGATCAGATCAGTGTGACAATGCCATGCTGCAGGTGTCAATGAGAAGAGTCCTGATGGTGTGCACTGGACGTTCAGCCACTCTGGAGACCAAGGCGGGATGACTGCTTCCCCAGGCCAGCCTGGGAACAGACTGAGACCCCATGTCAAAACAACAAAGACAGAAGATGTCCACCGGAGAAGACGTCAGAAACAAGTGCCCAGATGACCATGGCTGCACACATGGCACATGCAGCGGGAGGAATTCTGGGATGGAAGAATGAAGCGTGCCCTGTGGACACAGCAGCACTGTGGGATGCATGAGGCTGCAGGAGGAGGAAGAGGAGCAGGCATGGACCCCCAGCACTCAGAAGTCGTTCACGCTTGCAAACAGGACTTGCCAGCTGAGGAGGCTGACAAGCACACCCAGGCAGAAGGAGTAACATTGGGGCCACCGGCCGCTGAGAGAAGACCAAGGGTCGCAGCCCCGCGTCCAGGGCTCCCGAGAGGCTGTCTGAAGACCGAGTGCCAGCCCTCGGCCTGAGCAGATGAGCACCACGTGAGGACTTAACAACGAGGTCTCCTCAGAGGAAGGGATCAGAGCAAAAGCGACAGTGAGACAGCAGGAGGGAAGGGTGGAGATCAACTGAAAAGAGGCCAGCACCCAGCATCCAAAAATCTGTGAGGGCGTCCTGCTGCAGGGATGGGTGCAGTGACTCTGTGAAGGCGTCCTGCTGCAGGGATGGGTGCAGTGAGTCTGTGAAGGCGTCCTGCTGCAGGGATGGGTGCAGTGAGTCTGTGAAGGCATCCTGCTGCAGGGATGAGTGCAGTGACTCTGTGAAGGCATCCTGATGCAGGGATGGGGTGCAGTGAGTCTGTGAAGGCGTCCTGCTGCAGGGATGGGGTGCAGTGAGTCTGTGAAGGCGTCCTGCTGCAGGGATGGGTGCAGTGACTCTGTGAAGGCATCCTGCTGCAGGGATGGGTGCAGTGAGTCTGTGAAGGAATCCTGATGCAGGGATGGGTGCAGTGACTCTGTGAACGCATCCTGCTGCAGGGATGGGTGCAGTGACTCTGTGAACGCATCCTGCTGCAGGGATGGGTGCAGTGAGTCTGTGAAGGCGTCCTGCTGCAGGGATGGGTGCAGTGAGTCTGTGAAGGCATCCTGCTGCAGGGATGGGTGCAGTGACTCTGTGAAGGAATCCTGATGCAGGGATGGGTGCAGTGACTCTGTGAAGGCATCCTGCTGCAGGGATGGGTGCAGTGAGTCTGTGAAGGCGTCCTGCTGCAGGGATGGGTGCAGTGACTCTGTGAAGGCATCCTGCTGCAGGGACGGGTGCAGTGAGTCTGTGAAGGCATCCTGCTGCAGGGATGGGGTGCAGTGAGTCTGTGAAGGCGTCCTGCTGCAGGGATGGGTGCAGTGAGTCTGTGAAGGCGTCCTGCTGCAGGGATGGGTGCAGTGAGTCTGTGAAGGCGTCCTGCTGCAGGGATAGGGTACAGTGACTCTGTGAAGGCGTCCTGCTGCAGGGATGGGTGCAGTGAGTCTGTGAAGGCGTCCTGCTGCAGGGATGGGTGCAGTGACTCTGTGAAGGCATCCTGCTGCAGGGACGGGTGCAGTGAGTCTGTGAAGGCATCCTGCTGCAGGGATGGGGTGCAGTGAGTCTGTGAAGGCGTCCTGCTGCAGGGATGGGTGCAGTGAGTCTGTGAAGGCGTCCTGCTGCAGGGATGGGTGCAGTGAGTCTGTGAAGGCGTCCTGCTGCAGGGATGGGGTGCAGTGAGTCTGTGAAGGCGTCCTGCTGCAGGGATGGGGTGCAGTGAGTCTGTGAAGGCATTCTGATGCAGGGATGGGTGCAGTGAGTCTGTGAAGGCGTCCTGCTGCAGGGATGGGGTGCAGTGAGTCTGTGAAGGCGTCCTGCTGCAGGGATGGGGTGCAGTGAGTCTGTGAAGGCATCCTGCTGCAGGGATGGGGTGCAGTGAGTCTGTGAAGGCGTCCTGCTGCAGGGATGGGGTGCAGTGAGTCTGTGAAGGCATTCTGATGCAGGGATGGGTGCAGTGAGTCTGTGAAGGAATCCTGCTGCAGGGTTGGGGTGCAGTGAATCTGTGAAGGCATCCTGCTGCAGGGATGGGTGCAGTGACTCTGTGAAGGCGTCCTGCTGCAGGGATGGGTGCAGTGAGTCTGTGAAGGCGTCCTGATGCAGGGATGGGTGCAGTGAGTCTGTGAAGGCATCCTGCTGCAGGGATGGGTGCAGTGACTCTGTGAAGGAATCCTGATGCAGGGATGGGTGCAGTGACTCTGTGAAGGCATCCTGCTGCAGGGATGGGTGCAGTGAGTCTGTGAAGGCATCCTGCTGCAGGGATGGGTGCAGTGAGTCTGTGAAGGCGTCCTGCTGCAGGGATGGGTGCAGTGAGTCTGTGAAGGCATCCTGCTGCAGGGATGGGTGCAGTGACTCTGTGAAGGCATCCTGCTGCAGGGATGGGTGCAGTGACTCTGTGAAGGATCCTGCTGCAGGGATGGGTGCAGTGACTCTGTGAAGGCGTCCTGCTGCAGGGATGGGTGCAGTGAGTCTGTGAAGGCGTCCTGCTGCAGGGATGGGGTGCAGTGAGTCTGTGAAGGCATCCTGCTGCAGGGATGGGGTGCAGTGAATCTGTGAAGGCATCCTGCTGCAGGGATGGGTGCAGTGACTCTGTGAAGGAATCCTGCTGCAGGGATGGGGTGCAGTGAGTCTGTGAAGGCATCCTGCCGCAGGGATGGGTGCAGTGAGTCTGTGAAGGCGTCCTGATGCAGGGATGGGTGCAGTGAGTCTGTGAAGGCGTCCTGCTGCAGGGATGGGTGCAGTGAGTCTGTGAAGGCGTCCTGCTGCAGTGATGGGGTGCAGTGAGTCTGGGAAGGCGTCCTGATGCAGGGATGGGTGCATTGAGTCTGTGAAGGCATCCTACTGCAGGGATGGGTGCAGTGAGTCTGTGAAGGCGTCCTGATGCAAGGATGGGTGCAGTGAGTCTGTGAAGGCATCCTGCTGCAGGAATGGGGTGCAGTGAGTCTGTGAAGGCGTCCTGCTGCAGGGATGGGTGCAGTGAGTCTGTGAAGGCGTCCTGATGCAGGGATGGGTGCAGTGAGTCTGTGAAGGCATCCTGCTGCAGGGATGGGTGCAGTGACTCTGTGAAGGAATCCTGATGCAGGGATGGGTGCAGTGACTCTGTGAAGGCATCCTGCTGCAGGGATGGGTGCAGTGACTCTGTGAAGGATCCTGCTGCAGGGATGGGTGCAGTGACTCTGTGAAGGCGTCCTGCTGCAGGGATGGGTGCAGTGAGTCTGTGAAGGCGTCCTGCTGCAGGGATGGGGTGCAGTGAGTCTGTGAAGGCATCCTGCTGCAGGGATGGGGTGCAGTGAATCTGTGAAGGCATCCTGCTGCAGGGATGGGTGCAGTGACTCTGTGAAGGAATCCTGCTGCAGGGATGGGGTGCAGTGAGTCTGTGAAGGCATCCTGCCGCAGGGATGGGTGCAGTGAGTCTGTGAGGGCGTCCTGCTGCAGGGATGGGTGCAGTGACTCTGTGAA
Source organism: Jaculus jaculus (assembly GCF_020740685.1). Lineage (NCBI taxonomy): Eukaryota > Metazoa > Chordata > Mammalia > Rodentia > Dipodidae > Jaculus > Jaculus jaculus. The sequence goes on from NC_059117.1 coordinate 4,884,071, forward strand.
GGCATCCTGCTGCAGGGATGGGTGCAGTGACTCTGTGAAGGATCCTGCTGCAGGGATGGGTGCAGTGACTCTGTGAAGGCGTCCTGCTGCAGGGATGGGTGCAGTGAGTCTGTGAAGGCGTCCTGCTGCAGGGATGGGGTGCAGTGAGTCTGTGAAGGCGTCCTGCTGCAGGGATGGGGTGCAGTGAATCTGTGAAGGCATCCTGCTGCAGGGATGGGTGCAGTGACTCTGTGAAGGAATCCTGCTGCAGGGATGGGGTGCAGTGAGTCTGTGAAGGCATCCTGCCGCAGGGATGGGTGCAGTGAGTCTGTGAAGGCGTCCTGATGCAGGGATGGGTGCAGTGAGTCTGTGAAGGCGTCCTGCTGCAGGGATGGGTGCAGTGAGTCTGTGAAGGCGTCCTGCTGCAGTGATGGGGTGCAGTGAGTCTGGGAAGGCGTCCTGATGCAGGGATGGGTGCATTGAGTCTGTGAAGGCATCCTACTGCAGGGATGGGGTGCAGTGAGTCTGTGAAGGCGTCCTGATGCAAGGATGGGTGCAGTGAGTCTGTGAAGGCATCCTGCTGCAGGAATGGGGTGCAGTGAGTCTGTGAAGGCGTCCTGCTGCAGGGATGGGTGCAGTGAGTCTGTGAGGGCGTCCTGCTGCAATGATGGGGTGCAGTGACTCTGTGACGATGTCCAGCTGCACAGATGGGGTGCAGTGACTCTATATAGGCCTCCTGCTGCAGGAATAGATACAATGACTCTGGGAAGTCCTCCTTTTCCAAGTATTCGGCACAATGACCTGACATCCTGCTAAAAGGATGGGGGCAAGCGGTGGAGTCAGTAGGTCAAGGACTGTCGGTTTCTTTTCAGAAAATTGCTGTTGTATACTGGCTGACTGTTGGGAAAGAAACATCAGTGAAGGACACTAAAGAGAGGCAAGGGTGGCTGGAATGACAGCCTGCGGCCAGCAGGAGGGTGGGGCCCAGACACGTCTGGTAGGCCTGACTGAGGAAGCGCCTTCTGTGCTTGGACCTGTCAGTACCTGGAGAAGAGGCGGTTGTGTTGTGGGAGGTGGGAGACTTCTCTCCTGTCAGACCACTTTATTTAGTAAAAGCCAAAGTATGGCTATCTGTTGAGAAATGAGGAGGTGAGTGGAGCCTCAGGACACATCAGAGGAGGGCAAAGCAGTTGACGTGGCAGTGACAGAGCCTGCCAGCAGGGGTTCAAGTCCCTGAGACCCACACAGAGCACAGGTGAGACGTGTCTGGAGTTCAGTTACAGTGGCGAGGGGTCCTCGCGCACCATCGCCCCCCCCCCCCGCCTTCTTTCTCTGCTTACAAATAAGTAAATAAACTTGTAAAACAATATATGTTAAAAGATACGAAAGTCTTCTTCTAGGCACAATGGGAAAGGAAAGCAGACTTCCAGAAAGTGACATTCTATCTCTGGGGTCCCAAAATGAGCAATTTATAAATACCTTTCCTATTGTTTAATAAAAATTAGAAGCCTAAAAATTTAGAAGCATGGAGAAGCCACAGGCCTACTGTAACAACTTTTGCAAACAAGAGCTTACATAGATCTTTCCTAACTGGAAAGGGACAATCATTCACCCAGAATCTGGAACAGGGCCTGGCAAACTTTTCCTGTCATGGGTAAGAATATAAATATTTTCACTTTTTCAGGCCATTTTATTACAACTCTACAATTCAGCAACAGAAGAGCTAAAGCCACCATAGGTTATGATAGATGAGTGTGTATGTGTGTATATATATATATATATATATATATATATATATATATATATATATATATATAGTTGGTTGACGTCTGTAACCTAGAAAAGACATCCTCTAAGGATTACATTAGACTATCCTAACTTCTACTAAGAGCAGAAAGACTCTAATGTCATACAGATCCTACTGCGTGATGTGATTTTAATACCAAGTTGATGCAAAGCTTGCAAAGTCTTGGTAGCATCATGATTTCAAGGCATAATAAAAACATTCCATTACCCTACACTGCATTGCTCTGAGATGACTACACCAATTTGAAACAGAGAAGCGTAGAGAATGACACAGGTTAAAGTACTTAAGAGAAAGGAAAAAGGTCCCGTACGTCTTAATAAAAAAAAACAAGTCTGTAAGCACTAACCAGCTAGAAAAATTCACATACCCAACACCCCAGGAACTGGTGAATTTCTAACTTTAATGGGGGTGGGCAGCAGAAAAAGAAGTCTCCCACCTACAGGCCACAGGACTAAACAGGGGGTCCCTTGTGATGGAGTGATGTTTTCTCATGTTTAAGTCCATCTGTAAGAACTCTGTAAGAACTTGTGGAGGTTTGATTCAGGTGTCCCCCATAACCATAGGCAATCTCAATGTAGCCTCCCCAGCTATGGCAATTGGAAATTAATGCCTCCTGGAGGCGGTGTACAGTTGGGGTCGGCTTCTGGGTGTTATAGCCAGTGTCCCCATGCCAGTGCTTGGCACACTCTCGTGTTCCTGTTGCCCAGCTGATGTTGGCCAGGAGATAATGCACACCCTCTGCTCATGCCATCTTTTCCCTGCCATTGTTGGAGCTTCCCCTTGAGTCTGTAAGCCAAAATAAACCCTTTTATCCCCACAAGCTGCTCTTGGTTGGGTGATTTATGCCAGCAATGTGAGCCTGGCTGCAACAGTAATGTTGGTACCAAGAACGGGGTTGCTGCTAGACACCTGGCTGTGTGGCTTGGCCTTTTGGAGCTGATTTTCAAGAGGAATGTGAAAGGATTTGAAACCTTGGCCTGAGAGATGCCTTCCAGTGCTGTAAGTACAGCTTGGTGGACTAGGCAAGACCTGAATGCACTAGGAACTATGGACTGTGAAGTTTGGCTTGTGAGGGTAAGAAACAGCTTTGTCTAGACTGGGTTAGAAGCAGTGTGAGAAGCTTGCTATGATGCCCGTGTCCTGAGAAGTTTTGTAGTGTTGCTTTGCACAGAAACAGACTGGTGGGAGCAGAGGGATACGGCACAGAAATAAAATCTTTTGGTTGAAACTGCTGCACACTCAGCTTCAATTGTGTGAGAGATTACAGGCTTTGATATTGGCCAACTGACCTGCACTGGGGCAACAGGAAGAATGTAGACTCTTTTGAAGGGGCCTAACTACTCAAGGAATGTACTGTTCTTCAAAGTCTTCTTTATCACCACTGGATGAACAAATTGGCACCCCACCTGATATTGTGGAGAATAAGAAATGCAGGAAAGAGAGGGTCATTGAATTTGCAACATGGCCTTGTGTTTTGGAAACGGCATGGGCAGTGTGAAGCAGGTTTTCTGGATGCCTGCATGTAGACTGGATGGAGCTGTGAGGATGGACCATGGATTGCCGTGGAGACCCAGTGGAGATGCCGGGACCACGAGATGGCTGCTAAGGAGAACTGCCGGCCCTGATGAAGTTCTCCAGGATTGAGTAGCCTCACTGGAGGGGTGGGATTGGAACTCCAGAGACTTGCTGCTGGTTAGAAATATCACAAGACTTGTCACTGACTACAGTGTTGCATTTGTAACTACAGAGTTTGATGTTTGTCATATTTAAATCTTCTATTGCTTGAGTATTTCTTTGCTATGCCCAATGGCATCTTCTGCAATGTCATTATTTATTCTGTGCCATTATGGGTTTGGGGAGGGACTTTTTGGTACTATGGATCGGTTAAAAGACCTTGGATTATGGAAATGTTTGAACATCATCAGAAGTGATTAAAAATGATAGGGACTTTTAAGGTTGGACTGAATGCATAGTGTTTTACATCATGTGTGCATATGTATGGCTTGACGACAAGCCAGTCTTCTGCTGAGAGGGGACACTTCCTAGACAGGGATAGCTCGTCCTGTTTGCAGTATTTCATGTAGGAGTGTTGCAGGACTTGACTACAGACCAGACTTCTGTTGAGAGAGGACTCTTCCCAGATGGGGACAACTCGTCCTGTTTACAGTATTTCATGTATGAACTGATGTGAGCAGAAGTATATGGCACAGAAAAAAATGACATCTTTGGGTGAACTGCTGCCCATTCAGCTGAAATTGAGAGATTACAGCCTTTGAGATGGGGCCAGCTGACCTGCACTGGGGCAACAGGAAGAATGTAGACTCTTTTGAAAGGGCCTGGGTGCTCAAGGAGTGTCCTGTTCTTCAAAGTCTGCTTTATTCACCCCTGGATTAACAAACTGGCACCAGACCAAGCCCTACAACCCTCATACATGAAATACTGCAAACAGGACAAGCCGTCCCTGTCTAGGAACAGTCTTCACTCAAGAGAAGACTGGCCTGTAGTCAAGCCTTACAACCCTCATACACGAAATACTGCAAACAGGACAGCCGTCCCTGTCTAGGAAGTGTCCTCTCCCAACAGAAGACTGGCCTGTAGTCACGTCCTACAGCCTCCATCCTCCTCAGAAAAGTACAGCGTCTTGGCCTCGTCTTCTTCTGCCCTTCCTTGCTCTCAGCACTGTGACGACGACGGAGATCAGGCTCCGTTTGTGCTCCCCGGGCTCTGCCCTGCCATGCCCTCGGCCCACAGCTCCTCCACTCCTGGCTATGTCTTCTGCAGTCTGCCAGCCCCCCGTCATCCTCTCTCCAAGTCTCTTGTCACCATCATAGTTCCGCTAAGGTCACTGCCCTGGTCATTAGGTCCCTCCAGGAAGAAGACAGGGACCATGGACTTTCCTCTCGACGTACCACCTCCAAGACTGAGAGCAGAGTCTGGCTTGGGCAAATGTGCAGTGAGCGCTGCGACGTACTGTTTCCATGGACAGCTGGACAGATATGCCATGCGACATATAACTGAGCACTGCCCAGGCCATATTGCCATCAGTGACACCCAGTCACCCCAGCTGCTAAAAACAGACACCCTTAAGCAATCAGCTCATGTGGGGTTAGCTGAGCTGCCTTGCTCAAGGTCATGCACATAAAAAGGAAAGCAGGAAACTAGTAACTTATCTGTGCAGGGGTGGGAAGAGCGAGCTATCAATCCATCACGGAATGACTCAAGCTATGGAGCTCCCTGTGGGCTCAGCATGAGGGTCTGGAGTCTCCCTTTGAACATGAGATCACTATGGGATTTCTCAAATCCTCCTTCCTTTCTCCAGGCACAGATAACCTAGGTCCTGCTAAAGAACCTCCTGAGCATTGGCCTCGACCCCAGAGACAAGTGCAGGGAAAGTGCACGTTGCAATACTCAGGAAGCCTGTTCGAAGTAAAACTGACTCTGACCCAACCTAGGCACACAGGAAGCAGACCAGGCAGGTCAGCTCACCTGGACACACAAGAAGCAGGCCAGGCAGGTCAGCACACCTGGGCACACAGAAGGCAGACCAGGCAGGTCAGCTCACCTGAACACACAGGAGGCAATCCTGGCAGGTTACACACCTGGACACACAGGAGGCAGACCAGGCAGGTCAGCACACCTGGACACACAGAAGGCAATCCTAGCAGGTCAGTTCACCTGGACACACAGGAGGCAGGCCAGGCAGGTCAGCACACCTGGGCACACAGAAGGCAGACCAGGCAGGTCAGCTCACCTGCCACCTTCCTGCCCTGTTCCCTGGTGTCCTCTCTTCTAAATTGGCAGCCAGGATTTGCACTAAACCCTTCTGTCTGGGTTTCAGCTGTGTTTCATTAGTCCATCAAAATTCACATATATTCAGAATGGCAGTTGGAGTGTTAGTATCTCTCGGTATTTACCTTCCCTTCCCCTGACCTTTGGGCAGGGGTCTTAGGCCACCTTAAAGATTCTATCATCACCAACCACTACCCACAGCCTAGCTGTTTTCTTGGTCCCTGGAGTTCATTCATGTTCTCCAGCATCCTGCAGAGCTTATGCAGAAAAGCCCTCTCTAAAGGGATTACCCTTCCAGCAGCGTGGTGGGATGCTCATAGCCTTTCTGTGTGACTCTCAGATCGCACCGATGAGCTCTCACTGCCGCCCCGCAGCTGCTCTCCAGAAGCACAAACGTTTACTTGTGACACTCTAGAGCTGCCTGGACGTCTTCCGGCTTCCCTCGCACAACCCTCAGGCCTCACAGAGGTACTGTGCAGGGCGCAAGTTCACGGCCCACCCCACTTCGGTGCTGCTAGTTCCGTTCCAAAGCTGAAGGACTGTTTTAAAATATTAATTCACTTAAATTTTTCAAAAAATACAAAAGCTAGCAGCAGTGTTCAGCGCTGCTTCTGGGCTGCCATCTCGACAAACTCCAGTGTGGTGGTTTGAACAGATGGCCCCCAATATATTCGGTTTTTTACTTGTTTGTAGTTTGCATCTGCAGCCACCTGGCTGGAGGCCTTGTCACTGGGCGGATCTTAAGGTGTGGTGGTGGGTTTCAGATTTCAATCTAAAGATATGCAAAGTGTGCCTAGCTGGAGTTCCGGAAGTGTGCTGTGGCTTTTGGCTTTTAGGCTTGTGCTTCTCTCTTTCAGTTTGGACCTGCGAAGGCAGGCCAGCTTCTTCTGTCATTAAGGAACTTCCCCTGGATCTGTAAGCTTCAATCAATCCCTTCCTCCATAACTGTGCCTGGTCTGGAAGTTCATCTCAGTGAACCTGAAGCTGTCTGCTACATCCAGCTTCTTGAAACTTAAAGAGTTTACCCTGTCCATTCAGTCTCCCTCAGTCACGAGTGCTGCGCAACTGCCCACCTGCAGGACAGCAGCCACGTCAGCGCCGGTGCCTCCCAGGCCTAACTGGACCAGCAGCAAGGACTCAGCCACCCTGACACCTCACAGTGAGCAAATGACCCAACAAGCCAGAGGTGAGAAATTCAGCCTCGAGCCATGGTGCAGGCCATCGGAACCACAGGCTTGGGCTTCAGGACAGCATCTGAAACAAACCCCAGCCCGCTCCCAGCGCCTCCGAACACCCGTCCCTGACAAGCAACTGCATGGAAAACCTGATCTTTCCTCTTCTGTTTTCCCTAAGCACCCACCGTGTCCCATGCATGGTGTCATGACTGAATCGTTCTGTTTTGCTCACCAAGTCTGAGTCCCTTGAAACTCGGTCTCCTCCCCTGTGACCAGCACAGTGCCTGACGGCAGGCAAGTGCTCAGAAAAGATGACGAAGCCACTGACCCTGCTGGAGGCATGGCTGGGGGCTGGGCCAACTTCTTTAAGTACCTTCTGACACTCTCCAGGCAACATTATTTGCCAACAAGTGGGCAAAGAAAAGAGAAACCTGGAAAACCACATGGTCATCTGAAGGAAACAGCAGAGAAAGGACAATGGCCCTCCTCGGGGACAATGCCGCAGGCCCTTAATGTCATTACACAAGGAGAAACCAAAGCCTTTCCTTATTCTCAGCCACTAGACAGGCCCAGCATTTACAGCAAACAATTCCACTGTACCTAACAAGCCTGGACTAATACCTTCTTGAAAATACCTAGAGCTAAACCTCTGGGCGGTCCGAAGTAGTCCCACACCAGGTCAGCGTTTGAGAACGACCATATCTCCTTTTGGGATTAAATAATTAACATGAAAGTTCAAGTATTCCTAAGTTATCTAGCACAGAAATGAACAAGCAGCACAAAATCTTATTAACAGCATACAATGAAACAAAGAAAAACACTCTTCTAAGTAAATCCGTAAAACGCGCCCCTTTCTAAAGCGCTAGAATTAAGTTGGATGTGGGTATTTAATGTATGAACTAATTGCAAAGAAACTCATAGCAAGCCTATCAAGCTCAGCACCAAAGATGATAGCTACGTAAAGGGCCGTGATGGCTGATCTCTGGTCTTCAACTTGACAGGAGTGAGAGTCGCCACGGGAACAAACCTTGGTCATGTCTGCGAGGGACTTTCTAGGTTGCGTTGGTGGGCTGGGAGGACCCATCCTATCCGTGGGCGGGAGCATCTCACGGGTGAGCTCCTGCACGGTGTTCGTAGCTAGCGGAGCCCCCAGCGTGCCTGGCGCTCTTCTTCCTCCCATGCGAGGCTGGGAGCTGCCCTCCGCTCCCGCCATCCTGTGCCGCCACGTGGGACAACTGTCCTTCCTCATGCTCCTTCTGCGTAAGTATTCTGTCCCAACCACGAGAAAATAACTGACAGGGTCCACTGACCACCACTCCTATTTTCAATACTGCTTGATTATTCTTGCTCCTGTTTGTCATTCTGTTTGTTTGTTTTCACAACACAGGGTCTTGTGGTAGAGCTTAGCCTGACTTCAAGCTACAATCCTCCTTCCTCAGTCTTCTGATTACAGATATGCCCAACCACACCTCGCTAATAGTTTAATTACATTCTTTGAACTGAAAAACTAAAGAATCAAAATCAAGGCAATAATTCTGAATTGAATGTTTGCCTGCAATACTTCCTATCTACTTAAAAATTCAAGATGTGACCTGTTTGGGAGAGAGGGTCTCTGTAGCTGTGATTAGTTAAAATGGCATCTAAGCATACAGACACAGACCTGTTTCACCCCAACTGGGGAAGCTGAAGCAGGAAGGTCTCTATAAGGAAGAGGCCAGCCTGGCCTAAATAGTGAGCTGAAGACAAGCCGGGGATAGAGAGTTGGACTCTGTTTCAAACGGCTCAAATCATGGGAGGGCAGTGTGCCCAAACACCACAGACACCTCGCAGGAGGCGAGGGAGAGACGGGGAGGCGCACCTCAGGCCGCGGAGCGCTCCCTCGGGAGGAGAGTCTGGAAAAGGACCCTGGCCCTGCCAAAGTTTGGTTTCAGACTTTTGGATTCTACAACTGTGAAATTATAAATTTCTGCTATTTTAAGACACACAGTTTGTGGTAATTTTCTATAAGAGTATGGGTATATTACCTAGGTCAGAAGATCTTCATCTACTGTATATAAAAGAATCCTAACAAATATATACATATACATATATTGCTGGTAAAAAAAAAAAAAGAGCTTGGTTTAGCTGGATACATGCCAAAACCTGAAAATATATTTCACTTATTTTTTATCTTTATTTTTTTATTTTTGTAGTACGTTCTCACTCTAGCCCAGGCTGACCTGAAACTCACTCTGTAGCCCAGGCTGTCCTCAAACTCCTGGTGATCCTCCTACGCCAGCCTTCCAAGTTCTGGGATTACAGGCGTGTGTCACCACACCCAGCTCTGAAAATATATCTTTAAATATTTTCATTTATTTATTTGCAAGCAGGAAGAGAGAGAAAGAATGGGTGCTCCCAGGCCTCCAGCCACTGCAAACAACTCCTAATGCATGTACCACTTTATACATCTGGCTTTATGTGGGTACTTGGGAACTGAACCCTGCTCCTTTGGCTTTGTAGGCACGTGCCTTAACCACCAGGCTCTCTCTCCAGCCTTGATTGAAAAATCTGCTTTAAGGAATTTATATAAATAAACAGAGACAGAAACAAAAGAATTAGCTTCTAGTACAATCACCACACTGTTTATATTGGCAAAAAATCAGTGAGAACTGAGTGCACTCACAGATACTTGCAGAGACTATGTGCACAGCTGCCCGGACTTAGAAGTGACCACAGCGCTCTTCGCTAGATACGTTTATACATGAACTGTGGGACGTCTAAGCAATGGAACACTTCTCAGTGTTTAAGACAACAAGCTATCAAGCCTACAAAAAGACCTGGGGAAATTACAAATGCATATTACTAAGTGACAGATGCCAAAGCAGAAAGGCTGGTCTACTGAGTGATTCCAACAGATCAACTTTCTAGATAAAGCAAAACTGAGTGCCGGGGAAGTGGCGTAGAGGATGAATCATTGGCCACGTAAGCGTGAAGACCTGGGCTTGGATTGGCAGCACCATGTCAAAACGCCAGGTGTGGTGGCACAAGCCTGGAATCCCAGCATAGGGACGTGGAGAAGGGGCTCACTGGCTGGTGAGGCCGGCCAAACTGGTGAGCTGTAGGTTCAGCAAGAGACTGGCTCAAAGGTAGACAGTAACTGGGGAAGACATCTGCCACTGTCCTCTCACTTCCCCAAGTATGCACTCAGGGGATCACGCACACAAGCACGTGCCCTCACATGGAGATGAACACACACACACACCATGCCTGTGTGCACACAAAACTATAAAGGAGGCCAAGCAGAGATGTGCAACCATGGAGATCAGCGGTCCCCGGATGCTGGAGGGCTGGGCAAGCACGCGGGACAGCGTCACTGCCCTGTGCGACACGGCAGCGGTAGGCGCATGCCATGCATACTTGTCCAATGCCTAAGACCAAGAGTGGGCCCTGAGACAAAAGGCAGACCTGGGGTCGTAATGACACAAGGCCGCAGGTCCGCTGGATAAAGCAAAGGCTCCCCCTGTGTGCGCTGGGGAGGCGGGTGGGTGTACGCGTGCGAGGCCAGAGGCGCCTTCACAATCTCTGTACCTTCCACTCAGTTTTGCTATGAACCTATACTGCCGGGAAAACTAAAGCTCTACAGAAAAGGAGACCCTAACTCCCTGAGTAAGACACGACACTTTGTCAAGACTGACAAAGTAAAGTTTGGCCCAGCCAGCTAATGCGATGGTGAAAGAACCGAGAAACTTGGAGGGACCCTCAGCCAAGAGAACCTGCGGCGCACAGAGGATCCACGGAGCCCACGCGGCACAGGTGGCGTGGAAAGTCGGCTCCGTAAGAACAAAGTGGAAACGCACAGGCCCTCGGTAAGGCGAATGAGCCAATGCACAGTCAGAATTCCAGAGCTCTGTACTGAGCCCTCATGAGACCCTGAAGAAAGCAAAGGGGCTTTTGGTCTCCTTTATAAAAACCTGATCAAGGGAAGCCACCATCATCCAAACCCAAAATAAATGATTGGGAGAATGAAATAAAATATGTAAGGTTCAGATACTCTTAACGTTTTTTTTTTGTTTTGTTTTGTTTTGTTTTTTCAAGCATGTGCTAAGCATGCCCACCTTGCACTCACATGGCTTTGGAGAAGAAAGAAGAAAGAGGCTACAAAGGTTAACAAGTCAGACCTGGTGACAGAGGAGTGAGAAAGAGCAAATTCGCAATGGTGACAGGAGCGACCTCCTCTTCCTTCAGGGTTATTAACAACAGAGGGAACGGCTGCGTTATTGGATTAGAAGAAGCTAAGAAGCAAGCCAGAATCAACTCACAGGGATCTTTTCAAAAGCTCCCACATGACAGTATCTTAGATCCCGACAGATTCAAGCACTTACCAACAGCGCAAGAACACCCATGCCCCAGCGACACCCACATGCACAACACACACACACACACACACACACACACACACACACACACACACACACACAAGTATACACATGCAGACCTTCAAGTCTGCCAAATCTACAGGGTATGGTGTGTTTCCAATGGTTATTTGATGCAATAACAAGCCAAGTGGCATGGCTACCATGGCATTTTCATAAAAATGCAATATACAGATTGATGCATTACTTTTTTAGAAGCTGAAAGGCAAAAACCATGAAGAAGTGAAAATAATGACAATGCCAAGAACAAATTACAAATCAAATGAAAAATGAAAAGCTACCAGAACTGACAAATGTCTTCCAAAGCTGGCGTCCTGGAGATCAATAAACTGGGGGCCACCATAAGCTAAAAGGCTTCTTACAAATCTAGGTAAGACTGAAAGGGCAGAAGACGCAAACACAAATTGAGAAGGAGATAGAAATATAATTTAGGGACAGTTGTTTGCTGTACTGAGTTTCATTCTAATGAAGATAGTAAAATTCTGCAAGTCAAATTTAAATATAAAGGACCAAAATTGACTTCAGAAGAAAAATAAAATGTGAAAGATTCAGCAACACTGGAAGTATCTGCAAAGGCTCCTAACCTTATCTGCGGTGAAGGCTGGAGCATGAGGTACTAGCTGTTTCTGGGAAGATAATCCAAACTTCAAAGACAGAGGCCCATCCCACAAAAGTCTTTCCAGACTAAGATATCTGGGGCTGGGAATCGAATTGATTTAAAACTGGAGTCCAATCCTGATGCCGGAGTCTAACAGTGCAGACAAGACAGGAAGTACCAACTTCAGAATCACAGCTGGGCACCCAGCTCCTCGACGCCACAACCACAAATCATGCCAGACCCAAAAGTCTAGAATCAAAAGGATTTCATTCCAGGAAGCATAACTAGAAACACTGTGAGAAAGCATGCAAAGATTAACAATTTGAAAGAGAAAAATCCAGTATCAAAGCAACAAAAGACAATGGGTAATTGCTTAAGAGACTCAATACTCATTCCAAACCAGAAAGGCCCTTCTTTCACCTGTCTTTAAAAATAAGTACATTAGGGCTGGAGAGATGGCTTAGCAGTTAAGGTTTTGCCTGCGAAGCTTAAGGACCCAAGTTCGATTCCATGTAAGCCAGATGCACAAGGTAGTGTGTGTGTCTGGAGTTCGTTTGCAGTGGCTGGAGGCTCTGGTGTGCTCATTCTCTCTCTCTTGCTCTCCCTCTCTCTCTCTCTCTCTCCCTCCCTCTTTCTCATAAATAAATAATATATTTCTAAAAAGTATATAGGTGTATTAACACCCCAGCTGGGAGGTTTCTCATCACTGCTAGCCAGTGTTATCCAAGAAACTGAAGGAAGCTCAGTGTTACATGAAACAGAAATCCAGTGTACAGCAACTGAAGGGAAAGAAAAATATTACTGGCAGACAATATTGTACTGTAACCTAGAAAGCACCAAAGGTATAGCTGAAATTATTAGAACAAATAAAATATTGAGTAGAGCCATAAATTTGAAAATAAATACCCAGAAATCAATAGCTTTTCTACTTACCAGCAATTGCTGATTTAGGAAACAAAAATGTGTTTTGAAACACATACTGGCAGAGGTGTTAAGTCCTTAGCACATAAACTCCTTTAGTTTTCACAACAACCCTATGAAGTAGAAACCACTAGAACACACCTTTCATAGGTAAGAGAGGCAAGGCTTAGATGGGTCAAAACTCTCACTGGAGGCGCACAGCACAAGCAGGAGCAATAGCAGTCGGAATGCAGCGTCCTTCTGAGAAACACCCCACACCCACATCCACACCACTCGTCCACCTCTGCGACACACAAGCCAAAATGGGAATAAAACAGTAACAAACATAACAAGGAAGATGTGGGGCTTAATCCATACAGAAACATTAACAATAAAAACAGGAGGGCGTGGCGGGGCACAACTTCAATCCCAGCACTCGGGAGGCAGAGGCAGGAGGACCACCGTGAGTTCGAGGCCACCCTGAGACTACATAGTAAATTCCAGGTCAGCCTCAGCTAGAGTGAGAGCCTACCTCAAAAAACCAAGTAAATAAATAAAAGTAAAAATGAAAACAGGACCAACTATCATAAAAACAGCCCACTGAGATAGAAACATGCCGACGCAGATTAGGAGCAAGGTGGCCTTTTTTCTGGTGGGTGGTTAGCTAGGAAGCATGGATGCCACCTTGCCCGCTCTGACAGGACTAGAACTCACATTTCACTCCATCTCATCCAAGGTGGCTGCCAGCAACAATCTCTTCACCACTCCCTAAGCAACATTGAGTTTCTCCCTCAGTTTGGAAGGCTTGGCCCATGGGGGTGGACCCTTCCTGAGTGAGGTCTCCTCTTGGACCCTACAACCAATCAGTCCCTTCCTTTATACACTAGAACGTTCTGTTCACATGAGTGGGTCTGAAACCTGGTTTGAGCCTCTAACCCTCCTTGTGTGAGGGGATCTTTTCTGCCCCCTTTCCTAATTCCTAGGAAAAGTTGGGAAAGGGGAGATTTTCTTTTGGCTTGAACTTTCCTGCTTTGTTTTCATTCTTAATGCTAATTCTCCCTAAAATCAATTTCAGAACTTGCCCTTCTCATGAATCTGCGTTCTCAAATCTCTGTTACCGTAGATATGGGCGTGCCAGGGCGTCCAGCCACTGCAAACAAGCTCTGGACACATGCGCGACCTTGTGCATCTGGTTTATGTGGGTCCTGGGGAATCAAACCTGGGTCCTTTGGCTTTGCAGGCAAGTGCCTTAACCGCTAAACCATCTCTCCAGCCCAAGCCATGGAATTTTAATTGTGGGGATTTAAATGTCCTTTTAAAAGCTACTCACTGTATTCTCCATGTTTGGGGGTCTATGTAGGCTGTTCCCAGGCCCCATGATCAGTTCCCTAATAGAATCCAGGGTTCACCTTTGGTGATTTCTTGATGATAAGAAATAAGAAAGTACAAAAAAAAAAAAAAAAACCTAATAAAAGATAAGTGGCAGTTTAGGGGGAAAAAGAGGATAAAATTAATTAGAGTTCACAGGTTACAGGAATCAAAGAATGTTTGGCATACAATCTCTGTTTTTGTTTTCAAACTTTAGAATGAGGACTCCTTACAAAAAGTCTAAATAAAACCATACACTGGAAACACTTAACTGGGCAGAGCAAGGTTCAAAAACTGGACAGCTGCATTGGAGTAGGAAGACATGCGAAGAGCTGACAGCCTGAAGGCCTTGTCACTTGTCATTTCTTCACACACAGTCCTCCCTCAGGGCCAGTCCAATGTGGAGTTTTCCAAAGCTCCACCACCATTTGAGCTAGCATCCATCTCTACCACTTAGTACCAAAGTCACCGGACACCCTGTCCTCTAAATTACTTGGAAACAAGCCTGGAAGACAAGAGCAGGACCTGAGGTTTGCAGGACTTAAAAGGAGCCCAAGGCCTCAACCCAGTACCTAAAAAGAGCCACTGAGCAGGAGATTCCAGCTCAGCGTTTAAGGCCTCTGCAAGTTTAAGTGTTCAAAAACCGGGGAGAAGGGCCACATCAAAAAGGTGATTTTTTTTTTTAAAATTCAGCTCCAGCTTTTTTAAATATTAAGTTTCTAAATAAAGTAAATGGATCTTCCAGAGAGACAACCAGAGGAAGGCCGCTGGGCAGTGCAACTACTCCAGACTTGAGAACTCAAATAAACAAAGAGGCCAGCAAAGGAAAGCAGAGCGCACATTACAGACCCTCCTGCCTTTTTGTTTTTCCATTAAGGCGCTGTTCTTATAAACAATGAGTCCATTCAAAGGGGGTTTAAAAACAACTCTGGAGGAAGCTTCTATCTCCTCAACCCAAAGTGTCCCTCACCCTTTTCTCCTGACTGCATTTGGAAGGGAAAACCTTTGATCAGTAGTTGTGAGGGGGAGGAAAATCCTGACTCAAATTACTCAGGAATGCTATTGGTAGCAAGAGGTGAAAGGGAGTCAAAGGCTCACAAAGCCCGGCCTGCTCTCAGGTGCCCTTCCCCAGCACAAAGCAGGGAGCACAGGGACGCTGGAGGTTTCTGGAACTCTTACAGAGGGCAAGTCGCACATCTGCGTCCGCTGGATGCCAGGTTTCTGAACACACGCCCTCACAGGTACGACCACCTAGAGCTGTCACCATACCCCGCGCGGCTCGCGGGCGGCACAAGTACCATCTCGGCTACTCTCGTTGGGAGCGCTAAGGCTCGCTCAGTATTCGTCTGGACCACCTCGGCCCAGACTTCCGGGCGGGGCCTGGCTGCCCACAGAGACGCCTGGGAAAATGAAATGGCTAATTGCTTTCACCTCTCCTGTTCCAAAAATTTAGAAAGACAGAGTTATGGAAGGAGGGAGGGAGGGAGGGAGAGGACAAAGAAAGAAACTTGCGACTGGAGAGATGGCTTGGTGGATGAACACAGCTCGGGTTCGATTCCGCAGAGCCCACATGAAGCCGTGTGCGTGCACCTGGGGTTCATCGGCAGCGGCAGGGAGCCCTGGCACGGCGCACCTCCACCACCCCACCCCCACAGCCCGGCGTGCAAATAAATAAAGGAAAATAGTTTTGTTTCGGTTTTTTTTAAGAAAGAAACGTGGACCAGAGAGATGGCTCAGCGGTTAAGGTACTTGCCTGAAAAACCTAAGGACTTGGGTTCAATTCCCCAGTACCCACGTAAAAACGATGCACAAAGTGGCACATGCATCAGGAGTCTGTTTGCAGCAGCTAGAGGCCCTGGCAAGCCCATTCTTCCTTTCTCTCTCCTTCCAAATGAATGGAAATACTTTTCAATAAAAAAAGGAACTTAACTTGGTTTATTTCCTGTGGATTTTCTTTTCCTTTTGCTTATGACAACAGCGTAAAGCTTTGCTTTTGAAAACCGAACACCCAGGGCTGGGGAGACGGCTCAGCAAGGGAGATCCCCGGCTGCTCATGGACGCATGAGGGCCTACGAGCCCTGAGACCACCAGAGTTCCACCCCGCCCCGTCACACCAGCCACACGAGCTCACAGGAGGGCACGCGACACTCTACATTGTCCTCTGAACTCCACTGGAGTACAGGAGAAGTGCACGCACATGTGCACACACCACATTCACCACACCACACAACTCCACTCGAGTACAGGAGAGTGCACGCACATGTGCACACACCACATTCACCACACCACACAACTCTTCACACACAGAAAACGCGTGCAGCACACTCAGGGTCTTGCCTCGTTCCTGCCCGTGTCAACGCAATGCAACGGATGCACAGCAGAATCTTCCAGCTCACACCCTGTATGTCTGCATGTGCACCTGTCCCTAGACAGTATGCGTGTATGCATACATATCTGTGTGTGTGTGTGAGAGAGAGCGAGCTGAGGGCCAAACCTAGTGCCTTACACATGCTGAGCACACACTCTACCGCTGTGTCTCGATACTGAGCAACCTCATCGTTGCTGCATTCTTAAAAAACTAACTCTGGGAAGAATTAACTACACAAAAGAGGCTCAAAGTTTACTGTAATGAGAGATGGGCCCTGTACTGGCTACCGTCTTGCTGCTGTGAACAAATACGTGCCCAGGAACAAGGAGGTTACTTCGCTACATTGCTCGGGCTCCGGAGCTTCATGGGGGGAGGCACGCCCGCAGGCTCTTCACGTTGCGGTGCGCACACCTCCAGTGGCCCTCCCCAGTGACCCACCTCCTCCAGCAAGGCTCCACCTCCTAAAGATTCCCAAACTGCACCATTAGTCCAGGACCAAGTATTCAAACACACGAGCCTGCATTTTACATTCACATCAAGACAGGCCCAAACTTACTTGCGAACTTCAGGCTAGGAAGACCCGCCCTACGCTAGCATCACCACCACGTCCTTTGGAAGGAGCTCTTCATTTTCGTCTGGCAGCTGGCTGTCTCCGGGGGCTCAGGCTTTCTTGCTGACCTCCTAAAGGTTCATGTTTTTCCAGTTACCGTGAACATTTCCAACACAGGTCTTTATTTCTAACTTTCTGAGATTTCTATGCAGCTACCTGGACAACATCGGACTAAGCTTGCCAACGAGGTCATTACTGCCTCCAGGTCAGCCTTTCCCGGCTCTGTGATCAGCACCACATCCACTTGCTGTAGTTTTTGATCAGTAATGTGCCCAGTGACCCGTCTGCTAAAGGTTTGGTCTTCAGCTTGGCAGTGAAGTAGTGTAAGCCTTTAAGGGACCAACGACTGGTTTTCGGTCACTGTGGGCACACCCTCGAAAAGGAGTGGGGACTTAATGTTTCTTGCTTTTTAAAACTCTGATTCCTGGCATGGGGTGGCCAGGCCCGCTCCACGGTTAAGAGTACACCTACCTGAGCCCAGCACCCCCGAAGCCTCAGGGCAAGGTGGGGGTTTACTTCATTCCACCCAGTACTTAGCAAAGTACTTTGGCACATGGGCATTTTTGAAGGATATTTACTTAAGCAATAAATTAATGATGGGTGGATAAGAGCCAGATGGATGTACTAGTGTGTATTCAATAAACAGGGGTGGTTGTCTCCCCTGCCCCAAGACAGCCCACTTGAACAGACACAGCACATCAGCTTCGGCGTAACAAGGCTCTCAGTCAAATGCTACAACTGAAAGCACTTCCTTCTCCATCATTTCTCACATGTGACCTTGTTGTCAGTTTGCCTAGGTAGAGTGTCTTGAGTAAGCCCAACAAACACAAGCATAAAGACAAAGGGGTCGGCAAAACAAAGCCAGCGCCTCTTACAAAACCTCACTCAGTCCCCTGCTGGACAAAAGTGGAGTCAGGCCCAGGATGCTCCACAAAGCTGTGCGGACTCCGCTGCTTCGCTCACACAGGAAGATGTTTCCACGGTTCCAGAAGTATGAGAAATGCTTACAGAACCTACACGTCCATGCAGACGCACTGTGACTAACTCTCACAAAGTGATGAGGAGGAGGGGGCTGGAGAGGTGGCTCAGCGGTTGACAGTGCTTGCTTGCAGAGCCTGATGGCCCAGGTTTGACTCCCCAGTACCCATGTAAAGTCAGACGCACAGAGTGGCAAGAGGACCCAGTGTTGCCATTCTCTGTGTCCCCCCTCTGCAAATGAATAATAACTAAAATATTTCTTTAAAGTGGTGAGAAAACCTGGGAGTTTCTAGGATGGAACAGGTCAATCTGCTCTTACATTTTAAACAAGAATCTTCACCCACAGAGCGTAAGTGCGGCATGCCACCAGGATGGGCGAACCGGGAAGCCTGCGTGAAACCAGACGTCTCGTCTTTGAACAGTGAGCCCCGGTAATATTCCTTTGCAGATGTACCTTCCAAAACAGACCTCTTAAAAAACACCTACATTTAAATTGGCCAGGCATGGTGGCACACGCCTGTAATCCCAGCACTTCAGAGACAGAGGTGGGAGGATCATTGTGAGTTTGAGGTAACCCTGAGACTACATAGTGAATTCCAGGTCAGCCTGAGCTAGAGTAAGATCCTACCTTAGGGGAAAAAAATCCTTAAATTGAACAATAAAACACATATTACAAGAAGCATCCTCCTCCAGCATTCATAGTTTCAGGCACTGAAATGTGATCTATACAAATTTTAGATCAACATTATTGTGACTCCAAGTCAGCAGTGCACCTTCAGCTCAACCCAGAACTATGCACCTGAAAGACTACACTGTTTACTCTATGAAGATTCTCTGTTGGTAAACTTGGTAAGACACGGCCCTTGATGGAGACTGTGTCGCATGTAAGAAGATGTTAGATGGTCCTTTCTAAGTAAGGGTTGTGTGGGAGAGAAGAACAGGAAAAAAGAAATCATCTATTACAATACTGCCCCAGCCTACATGAAGAGTTGCCTCAAGCCCTCAGCTGAGAGAACTGTGGTGTGATCTGCCCCAGCCTGCATGAGGAGATGTCCTGAGCCCTCAGCTGAGAGGAGAACTGTGGTGTGATCTGCACAAGCCTGCATGAGGAGATGTCCTGAGCCCTCAGCTGAGAGGAGAACTGTGGTGTGATCTGCCCCAGCCTGCATGAGGAGATGTCCTGAGGCCTCAACTGAGAGAAGAACTGTGGTGTGATCTGCCCCAGCCTGCGTGAGGAGCTGCCTGAGTCCTCAGCTGAGAGAACTCTGGTGTGATCTGCCCAGCCTGCATGAGGAGCTGCCTGAGGCCTCAGCTGAGAGAACTCTGGTGTGATCTGCCCAGCCTGCGTGAGGAGCTGCCTGAGGCCTCAGCTGATAAAACTGTGGTGTGATCGGCCCCAGCCTGCGTGAGGAGCTGCCTGAGGCCTCAGCTGAGAAAACTGTGGTGTGATCGGCCCCAGCCTGCGTGAGGAGCTGCCTGAGGCCTCAGCTGAGAGAACTGTGGTGTGATCTGCCCCAGCCTGCATGAGGAGCTGCCCCCAGCCCTCTGCTCAGAGCTTGTCCTGAGCATGCTCAGCCAGAGGTGTGGGAAGCGCATTACTACATTCGCAGGCTGGGCCGGGTGGCTTGTATTCCAAAGATCCTCCACCTCATCTCAGAACAGTCTGGCAAAACCTGGAATGAAGGCCTTGTAGACAAATGGCTGCAGGCTTCTTAAAGATATCAACATGTAGGAGGGACTGCTTTAATTTCTTTCTTTAATTCTCATAATTTTCATGGTCAAGGCTTTTAGGTGGCTTCCATCCACATTCTGTTGCTCAAACTTCACAGTCCCAGACGCACTCCTGGGTTAGGAAAGGCATCCTACGTGTTGGGAGTGGGGGAGGGCGCCTGAGGGCCTTGTCTGCGCCCCGCTCTGCCGTCACGGTGAGGCTGCGCCGCACGACCGTCACGCAGTCAGTCTTTCCGCGCAGCCACCCTGGGGACCCGCGCCTCAGTGTGCAGGAGGTGGGTGTGTCTGAAGGCCTGGCACTTACAGGAAGGGTCAAATGCAGTCTGTGGTCATCGGACTCGCCCTCTCTTGGCAGTGGCTGTGACTGTCCCACAGGGCCGTCTTGGAGCCTCAGCTCACTGGCAGTTGAAGACCAGGCTTGATTTAATTTCTAAATCCCTAAACAACAGACCATCCCTGTGCTATAACTTTGATATTACCTTGAGACACACACATGTGTACACACACACACACACACACACACACACAACCAGATGCATTAATTATCCTCCAGAAAAAAGTTCAGAAAGTATCAGCATGAGACACAAACCATGGCATCAAAAATGTGTAAGTTCCCAAACTTTCAGAAAGTCTTTAAGGATGAGCCTGGGGACACTCGCTGCCAACACGTTCCGGTTCCAAGTGGACTGTGACGACAGAAAACAAGTGGCATCCATAAAGCAGTTGGTCAACAACCAGACACAAAAGAGGACATGCAGGGAACTCTGGAACAGAGCTCCACCAGGCCAGTTAGACAGGCAAGAGGCAGTGCTTTGAAAGCAGACCAAGTTTGGTCCAAATGTTAGATGTGGTTTCAGCTCCTCACCACAAAGCTGGGTTACTAACATTTCTAAAATTTCTGAAAACGGTTCTCAGGCCTGTACCCTACTTGGGACCATATGAAAAATTTCCATTGTTGATATATACAGCCGTTAGTATGCAAGGTAAACAAGCACCAGGCAGGATGTCTCCTTCTCAAAAGCTTACAGAAAAGAAAGCCCAGCGAAACCCCAGCAGCGCACTCGCTGACTGACGTCCGCGCAGGCAGCTCATGAGGAGAGCTCCGATGGCCCTCTCCGCGCTGCAAGTGACCATCTAAATCCCTGCACCAACTCCCGGCGGAGGAGTCCACCTCACGCATCCAACTGTGGTCATGTTTTCAATCAGAACTGCGTTTGTTTATTTTTAACTGAGTTTTCATAGGTGGTACCTGTCATGCAAAGGTAGACTAAGGATTTAAAAAAAAACTTGTGTGTGTGCCTGTGTGTGTGTGTGTGTGCGTGTGTGTGTGTGTGTGTGTGTGTGTGTGTGTGTGTGTGTTCCCTCTCCCCTAGCATTGGGACTAGACCATGACCGCTTTGAGAGTAAATGTCATGTCATACCAGCTTTTTTCTTGAGATTATAAGCTGAAACAAGAAAGAAGAAATTTAATAAATACAAAAAAAAAAAAACCTATAATTAGGACCAAAACATGACCAGTGAAGTCTTTTTGAGTACCGAGTAGCAGAAAGATTACTTGGCAGCAGACAGGAAAAGAACCCCGAGGGGTGGTTTCAGAGCACCTGTCCTGAACCCTTGTTCAGTCACGTGCATTAATGGAAGTGGTCTGGGCTACTGTGTACACAACATACTTGCTGCGTCGTTCCAAAGGCAACCTTTCCAAAGGCAACCTTTCACAGCAACGTGTCCAGGCCCAAGCAAACAGCAATGACTCCAAGCCAACCGGAGAAGAAGAAAACAAAGGGGGGAAGAGACCATGGGGATCCATTCTTCAAATACCAATAAATACCCATAGACAAGGAGCTTGCGCTTGGATGGATTCAAAAGGCCAGAGAATTACCTAGTCACTTCTGGATCTACTAACTTTTTTAAAAAGTAGCTTATTTATGTATTTGCAAGCAGACAGAGAGAGAGAGAAAGAGAGAGAGAGAGAGAGAGAGAGAGAGAAAGAAAATGGATATGCCAGGACCTCTAGCTGCTGCAAACAAACTCCAGAGCGTGCGCCACTGTGCATCTGACTTCATGTGGGTACCGGGGAATCAAACCTTGGTCATTAGGCTTTGCAGGAAAGCACCTTAACTACTGAGGCAGCTCTCGAGGCCCTGAGTATCGACCACTTTTAAGAGCTTGTAAAGAAAACGGGGCATGGAGGAGCAGAGAGTGTTGACGTTACGGAGACGTGGGTGCCTGCCCCACACAAGCAAGCGTGCTCTGGGAGTCAGAATGTCTGAAAATGGAGTGGGAGTCTTCACCAAGCGCTTGTCTTTGAGGAGGAGCTACAGCAGACTTTCCAGGTTTTTGACCAGTAGGTTTCCAGAGGTATTAAGGCACAGGCACAACCGTTGCCCTTCCTGCCAGGCCCGCCACCCGTTCTCTCTACTAGTGCCCTCCAGACCCCAGCTGCCCGCACCAGGGTTCCACTGCCACAATCACAAAAGCGGGGGCCTGACCCTCGGCAGGCCCTATTGTTAGCACGTGATCTCAGCCTCTCCCATTCCTCACAGAAGTATGTTAACATAGCAACATATTCGCCACTGCTCAACCCACTCCTCAGTTACTTGCAGAGGGAAGAGAAGAGTGGATCTCTGTACCAAGGGCTGGTTTTGGTGTGTAGCCCTGGAAGCTCAGCAGGCGCTGTCGCCGAGCTAGCCCCAGCCCAAGCGCTGGACTTTCCATCGCTTCCCTGGGACGTAACTCACAGGCTCACCGCATCTTCCAGCTGCTCTCCTTCTTCCAGTGAGTCTCCCTGTCCCCATCTACGAGTAAGTTCTGGGCGCGCCTCCCCTCAGCAGATTCACAACCCTCACACTGGCTGCCTGGGAGATTCCCACTGTGCTGTGCGGACCAAGCTAGCTGGCCTTGAACTCCTAGACCAAGTGACCTCCCAACTCCAACTCAGCCTCCCATGAAACAGGGAGCGCAGGTACATAGCACTGTCCAGAGCTACGTTTGCCCCACGGTGAGTTTTTCGGATCCCAGCGCCTTAGGGCGTGGCTACTCAGTCAGGGTTGGCAAGCATGGCTCCCGTGAAGCGGCCTCGCCACCGCCGCCCTCACACCCAGATCTCCCTTCCGCCTCCGCCTCCCGCCGACCCCAGGCTCACGTCGCTTCGGCTGCAAGCCCTTGCCGTGACGCGGTGTACAGTTCCAGCCCGGGGCCCACGTTCCACCCTGTCCAGCTCTCTGCCAGGCACTTTGACACCGCGCTGAGAGCCGCACGTCGCCCTCCCACCTGAGCCTTGACTCTTCCTAGTGACCCCCACAAGCAACGCCCTCATCAGGAGCCACGTTTCTTCTGGGCCCGCAGTTTCGTTTTCCCTTTAGCCTCCTCCAGTGTGATTCTCTTTTTGAGGAATTTGAAAAGTCATAATTAAAAGAACTTTTGACAGAGATCTGAGTAGAATATCCTATGTGTGGTTCCCTGGAGCGGCAGGAGGCAGCACGTCACGCCCTGGACCTGAGGCACAGGGGCGGGCGCAGCCGGGCAGGCCACCTGACAGGTCCTGTTTTCAGTAGACCCTCCTCCTCTAGAACTCTGATCTCTTCTTTTTCCAGCTTACCAGTATTTACTCATTTACTTAATGTTTCACGGATCTAAGTTGACAGGTAACGTTCCGTGCCTGACACGGTGCCCTGAAGGAGACATACCGTGGGGCAGGCTAACTGTAACACGTGCACTGTCTTGAATGTTTCAGTCTTGTGGAAAGAACACTTAACATTCACTCTCACCATTTTTTTTAAATTTTTGTTCATTTTTATTTATTTATTTGAGAGTGACAGACAGAGAGAGAAAGGCAGAGAGAGAGAGAGAGAGAGAGAGAGAGAATGGGCATGGCAAGGCCTCCAGCCACTGCAAACGAACTCCAGACGCGTGCGCCCCCTTGTGCATCTGGCTAACGTGGGTCCTGGGGAATCGAGCCTTGAACTGGAGTCCTTAGGCTTCATAGGCAAGCACTTAACCGCTAAGCCATCTCTCCAGCCCCACTTTCACCATTTTTCTCTTTTCCAAACAAATATGTCTTTACTTGCAAGCAGAGGAGACAGACAGAAAGAAAGAATGGATACATCAGGGCCTCCACCTACTGCAAACAAACTTCAAAGACATGCACCACTTTGTGCATCTGGCTTCACGTGGGCACTAGAGAAACAAACCCTGATCATTAGGCTTTGTAGGCAAACTCTTTGACCACTGAGCCATCTCTCCAGCCCAGCATTTTTCTTCCAAAAGTATCTGAGGGCTAGAAAATGAGCCAACAGTGAAAGGCACCTGCTTGCAAGCCGGCTGACCCAAGTTTGATCGTCCTCAGCGCCCACATACAGCCTGGGACAAGGGGGTACATGCTCCTGGAATTTAAACGCCCGACAGCAGTGGAGGTGGGACCACGAGAGGCTCCTGAGCAATAGCAGCAAAGCAAAAAGCAGCCTCTCTCCAAGAGGAAACACACCCTGAGGTTGTCCTGACTTCCATGGTGTGTCCTTACACGGGCGCACACAAAACAATCAAAAAAGAACACAGTATTGTTCAGTAACTATAATCACCAGGATGTACAAGCGACCTCTTGACATTAGACTTCTTATTTACCCATCATTTTTAAGCTTGGCCAAAATCTCCCCTACCTCCCCCCAACCTGCCCCAGCCACTGTTAAATGCCATTTTACTTCTACTTGTATGAAATGAACAGTTTTAGATCCATGAGGTTGTGTGACGTTGATCTTCCTGCAGTCAGCTCACTGTGCTAGATAAGATGGTCGTTTACGTTGCTAGAAAAATCTAGATTGCCTTCAATTTTATGTTGGAGTAATATTGCCTAAGTGTCCACACCACTTTCACGCACTCATCGTCTGGTGGACACCGGCCTGTGCATGGATTCCCCTCCCTGCTGTGAACAAACAGCTCACCTGACGCAGCCTCAGGAGGGAGAGGGCTTCCTCCGGCCCGCGGTTCCGGCGGGCGCGGGCGCCGTGGAGGAGAGCCTGGCACGCCGGAGCAGGAGAGGAGCTGGTCACAGCTCTCTAGACTCGGACAGCAGGGGACACGCGGAGGTGGGGGTGAGCCACTCGAGGACACATTTTGTCCAGCACAAATACTCCTTCTGAAGATTGCCCAACAGCATGACCAGCTGGAAACCCAGCGGTTGAACACAGGAGCCTGTGAAGACCATTTCATTTTCAAACCACTGCAGGTAGGTGCCATTCCTGGCAGCTGCGGAAGGCAGCGCACTGAACAAGGGGGTGCAGGTGTCTTGTGCTTCTGTCCTCCACTCCCCCACCGGGCCCTGTAGTCTCCTGACTGCCCTCTCCCGGCTGCACTGCCCTTCCTCCTGGGACCTAGAGGGGTTTTGAAGCAGATGACCTCCAATTACACTTCCCTTCCCACTCACTTAAAGGAGAGAACCCGAGCCAGGCATGCGGGTGCACACCTTTAATCCCAGCACAGGTAGGAGGACCGCTGTCAGTTCGAGGCTAGCCTGAGACTACATAGTGAATTTCAGGTCAGCCTTGGTTAGAGTCAGACCCTACCGTGAAAAAACAAAATATTAAAAATTAAAAAGACAGAACTCAAACTCTTTAGCATGATTTTTCTTATTTTTAGAGGTTTTCAAAATATATTTTTATTTATTTGCAAGCAGAGAGAGATAGAGGGACAGACTGAAAGAATGGGCCCGCCAGGGTCTCCAGCTGCTGCAGGTGAACTCCAGACTACTATGCCACTTTGTGCCCCTGATTTTACCTGGGAACCGAACATGGGTTATTAGACTTTGCAGGCATGCTCCTTAACCACCAAGCCATCACTCCAGCCCTCTTTAGCACTATTTTGAGAAGGACCAGCATCTGACTTCAATCCATCTTTCTATTCACATTTACAATTGCAATTCTCCCTATCTCCAAACCACGCCAAGCTAATCATCAACATACAGTGGACTGGTAGTTCCCCCAAATTTCCAAAGGCATCCCCACTTCCAAGTTTTTCTTATGCCATCCCCTCTATGTCAAACACCTTCCTTTATCCAATTCCCTAGCTACCCATGCCCACTCCTGTCTGCCCCTGCCTTCAGTACTGGCATGGGGAGGCACAGCGCGTCCTCTGAGAAACTCTCCTTGGCACTTGATAGGGAACGTTTACATTCCATTTAACAACTGTGTGGTAATTTGGCTTTCGATGCATCCAATTAGGAGCGCAAACTCCCCATTTTACTAAGCTACACAACCAAATACAATGTGTGGTATTTAGCAGCACCTCAACGGTGTTTGCTAACTACGGTGGCTCATCAGGAACAATAATTGAGGACTACGGGAGTTTGCTGTATCTTTCCCTGCATTCTGCTCATAACCTCTTCCTGAGCTTTGTTCCAGTTGAATAAGCAAAGGGGAAAGAAAGGGTTCTTATTAGACAAAACTCCCCAGGGCAGGGTCCAGACTTGAAAAGTTCTATTGTGTGAACAATTTCCCCAAGACACTCCTGTGGGGAAAGATGGAAGTTCAAATTTCACTGTGGGCTACCAAATCTGTACTTACTGGTATAGCGTGGTGAATTTGTATCTCCTCAGACAAAAGGTCAACTAAACGTTGAATGATCTGGAATTTGGAGAATAAACAAGAGCCATATCTCTCAATTACTTTCAAAAGTTTTAGGAATGGTTTCTGAGAAACCTTTCAAGGGTCAGAAGCTGAAGCACGAAGAAAGTCGGGGAATTCTATGCTAAGGGACACGTACCCCCCTGCTCAGCACCTCACCTGCAAGGGTATTTCCCATAAGAGTTCTACATTATAGCAACACATCACACGGAGAACTGAACCTGCCTGTCCTGTTTACACACCTCTTTCTTCATTTGGCCATGGCCTGTGTAATCTAGTGTAGCCTCTCCAAGTTACTACTATATTAAGATCACCCCAAAGTCAAGGTGGCTTTAAATTCAAAAGTAAGAGCTCAAATCGCCTTGTGGTTATATTGATTGCTGGCAAAGTAACTCCTGTAGTTATACAGCCTCAACATATCCCAAGTTCTTGAAAGATTTCAGGAGAAAAAAGTCACCAAGCAGCACAGGGCAGCTGCTGTGACTTGATTAAACGACAGCATGGCGCAACGAAGAAGCTGGAGAATCACTGTTTCTTGGAAGAACCAGCCCCAGTGCTTATTAATGTGCCTGAACCTTTCAATTCAAGCAGACGAAACAAGAGTAAACAATCCCAAACTATCTCCAGACATGTTCAAATATAAAAGATATATATATATATATATATATATATATATATATATATATATATATGCCTTGCCAACTATTATTTCCCATTTATTTTTTATAAGTCACAGATTTTTAAAAAAAAATAGCTCTTATGAAGACGAAAGCAGAGCTGGAGAGAGGGCTCAGAGGTTAAGGCACTTGCCTGCAAAACCTAACAACCCAGGTTTGATTCCCCAGTACCCACAGAAAGGCAGATGTACAAAGTGGTTCATGCATCTGAAGTTTGCCTGCAGTGGCTAAAGGCCTTGACGTGCCCATTCTGTCCCTTTCCCTGCGACCCTCCTCTCTGTTTATTTTTCTGTTTGCAAATAAATACATAAAAATATATTTTTTTAAATATGAAGGCAGAATGTGGACACCAGGGTGAGTTAAATTTGTGTGGCTTTGAAGTATGGCTGGGAACAGAGAAACCTTATGAGAATGTGGCATAAAGGAAAAAGTGTTTAATCTTGTGACCAATATATTACAATAAAGCCTAAGTACACTGGCTTAGCATACTTCCAAACAAAATCTCACAGAGATATCTTTGAATCTATCATGATATGTTTCAGAGACTAACAAAACCAACATCCAGACACACACACTTCAGACTTCCTACTTGTTAATATTTTGTCAGCTTTGCTTAAAAACATATTCTTGAGGCCAGGCGTAGGTAGTGGCACACACCTTTAATCCCAGAACATGGGAGGCAGTGGTAGGATTGCCATGAGTTTAAGGCCACCTCGAGACTACATAGTGAATTCCAGGTAAGCCTGAGCTAGATTGAGACCCTACCTCAAAACATAAATAAATAAAAATAAAGGTGCAGATCTGATAGAACCCTCCCTATATCAATGCCCCTCTGCTCTCTCCAGACACAGCAATTTTGGCACTGATGGCGCCCGGCACATGTTTTTATGCAAACTCATAAACGTGAGTCTGTAAAGACGCCCCTGAAGTCCAACTGAGTAAGAGCCGGAGCCACTTGAGAAGGGAAACTAACACACTCTATCAAAAATGCTGCCTTCCGCAAACAAAATCGGAAAGTGTGGTACTAGCAAAAGATCCTGTTGGCTGAATGGATCCTCTGAGAGCAGACACCATGGGCTAGGGCCCCACAGTCACCCTCCTTCCTGACCAAGCCTGCTCACTGAAATTGGGGGGCAGTGACTGTGCCTCTTGGGTCCTCGGTCACCCTAAAACATCCACTTGCCTCCTCCTACCAGACCTATGATGTCAGCATCCACTGAAGCCGTGAGGTCAAACAGCATGCACAGGCCAGCACTCCCTGTCCGCCAGCCTCCTGACCCCCTGACTTTCAGCATAACTGGAACCACCTCACTTACTCCAGCCATGAATAAGCACTGATGGTCTTCAAAACTGAACTCCGGGCTGGAGAGATGGCTTAGCGGTTAAGCACTTGCCTGTGAAGCCTAAGGACCCCAGTTCGAGGCTAGGTTCCCCAGGTCTCACGTTAGCCAGATGCACAAGGGGGCACACGCGTCTGGAGTTCGTTTGCAGTGGCTGGAAGCCCTGACGCGCCCATTCTCTCTCTCTCCCTATATCTGTCTTTCTCTCTGTCGCTCTCAAATAAATAAATAAAAAATGAACAAAATATATTAGAAAAAAAAAAATTGAACTCCACTTAGGATCTAGTTGAGCCAAGGCCAGCTGAGATGAAGGCACATCAAAACATCAGTGCAAATATATACTCAGTGCAGGTGCACTAGACGCTAACTCCAAAAGAATGAATCTATTTTCAGAGCCATTCCAGGCAGAGCAATGACCAGAGACAGAGGCAGAACAAAACCCAGTCAAGAGTTGAATTCAGGGCCACAGCCAGACACACACTCAGGTCAGAATAAAATTCAGTGCAGCATGGGATCCAGGGTCAGAGCCGGACCCACATCCTAGTCCAGAACAGTCTACACAGATAGGGAAGACAGAAATAAGACTTCCCATTACAGAGAAGCGCGAGCAAATGGCAGGTTTCTAGGAAACTGGAAAAGGAACATGAGAGAGGCCAACAGAATCCAGCCGTCACAGGGCCTTCCCCTGGGTAGTGACTATTGCTGCAGGTGGCATTCTACTCTGAGGAGGATGGAGGATATGTTTTGATGACCTGAACACAAGTCCATCATAGGAAATTTACAACTCAACCCTGGTATAACCAACTGCCTCCAGAAAGCTGCAAGCACTCTTGCAATTACCTTTTCACTGCTGGGCAAACATCTGACCAGCAGCAGCTTATTAGAGGAAGGGGTTTATTTCAGGCTCACAGATTCCTGAGGAAGCACCGTCAATGGTGGAGGAAGCTGCCTCACCTCAGCATCTACAGCAAAGAGAAAGAGCTGCCAGCAGTAGCAAGCACCAACAGCCAGAGCTCAAACTGGCTCTTTCTACATCTTAGGGCTGGACTAAAAGACCCCCACTCAGTGACACCTCTTCCATCAGGCTACGAAAGTTTAATCTCAATCAAAACTCCTTGAGGCTTTCTGGGACATATATTTTCACTCAAACCACCACACACTCCTACTGAAAGAAGGGTGACAGAAAAACAAATTAACTCACAATATACCTCCTGATACACACGGCTTAACACATAAACACAAGTGACAAAAGCAAGGCCACCAGTCACCTCCAAAAATTAAAAATCCCAGAAAAATGGCCTATAATGAAGTGACATCAACAAAATTCCAGATAAATGAATTCAAAACAAGCCATGCGTGGTGCACAGGCCTTCAATCCCAGCAATAAGGAGGCTGAGGTAAGAGGATCACCATAAATTCATTGGCTACTGAGTGAGTTCCAGGTCACCCTGAGCAACAATGAGACCCTGCCTCCAAAAACAGAGGAAAAAACCCTCAGTATAATGAACTCAAAATATGTTCAAGAAAATCTAAGATGACACAAATAAAAAGGAACATCATACAGGATATGAAAATGGAAGTGAATAAAGAGAAATACTGAAGAAAGTCCAAACTGAAATAACGGATGTGGAGATGAAAACTTCGGTAAGACAAATAAAAACTCAGTGAAAAGCCATACCAATAGAATGGATCGCAGAAAGGACAGACTATGGCGGGGGGCAGTCAAGAAAAGTGGAAGTTTTGGTACATTCAGTTAAATACAGCTCTGTTTTTCTAATGCATGAATGCCATGTAAAATTTTGGAGTATATTAAAGAAACACAAACCTAGGAATTATGAGCAGTGAAGAAAAAGAATTCCCTACCAAACGCATACAAAATAGTTTCATCATAATTACAGTAGAAAATTTCCCAGGGCTAGGGGGAGAGGCCATCCAAAAACAAAAGAGAGAATGAGAATACCAAATAGTCAAGATCAAAAAAGAAGCAAGCCACTTCACATCACAGTCAACACACCAAGGGCATAAATAAGATAAAGAAAGTGTGTTGAAAACTGCAAAAGAGAAACACCAAATCACATATAAAAGAATAATAACTGATTTCTTTAAATTTTAAAAAGCCAAAATGGCTTGGAATGATGTGTTTACAGTTCTGAAAGATCACAGCTCCCAACCCAGACTGCTATAAACAGCAAAACCATCTGTCAAGATTGATGGAGAAAAAAAAGTTTCATGATAAAGACAAGAATGAATGAATGAATAAATAAATAAACAGATAAATAAATAAAATCTATGAGCTAAATAAATCTATGAGCACTAAACCACTCTGTGACCTCGAACTCTTACCAATCCTACTACCTCTGCCTCCCAAGTGTTGGGGAAAAAAGACATGCACCACCACACCCAGCCTTCAATCAAAATTATACCATTTTTCACAGAAATAGAAAAAAAATCTTAAAATTCACTCCAAATGGGTAAAAGTCCTTAAAACCTGACACTCTGAAACTGCTAGGGGAAGAAGTTGGAAAAACACTGCTAGACACAGGCACGGGTTAGGATTTTCTGAATAGCTGAGTGGCTCAGAAAATAAGACCAAAAATTGACAACTGGGACCCCATGAAATTAGGGTTCTGTATAGCCAAGAAAACATTTAATTAAGTGGATAACAGCCTACAGGATGGGAGAAAATCATTTCCAGTTATACAAGAAGTAATGTTTTACTATTAAGAATATACAAAATATTTTTAAATGTATACAACACCAAAACAAACAAACCAATTTAAAAATGAGCTGATGAACTAAACAGAGTGCTCAATAAACAAATAAATACAACTACTCCACAGTTAAAGGTGCTTGCTTGCAAACACAGACAGTCCAGGACTCAAGTTCCCAATACCCATATAAAGCCAGATGCACAAGTGGTGCATGCATCTGGAGTTTGTTCGCAGTGGCAGAAGGCCTTGGCATACCCACACTCCCTTTGCCTCTTTCAGCATCTTTCATAAATAAGTAATTTTTTATTTTTAATTAATTAATTTTTTTTGGCTTTTTGAGGTAGGGTCTCACTCTAGTCCAAGCTGATCTGGAATTCACTATGGAGTCTCAGGGTGGCCTCGGACTCACGGCAATCCTCCTACCTCAACCTCCCAAGTGCTGGGCTTAAAGGCGTGTGCCACCACAGCCAGCTAATTAATTTATTTATTTGAGAGATAGAGGTGGGGGGGGCAGGGAGAATGGGCACACCAGGGCCTCCAGCCACTGCAAACAAATTACAGAGACATGCGCCACCTTGTGCATCTGCCTTACATGGGTCCTGGGGAATTGAACCTGGGTCCTTTGGCTTCACAAGCAAATGACTTAACCACTAAGCCATCCCTATAGCCCAGTAATTTTTTTTTTTTTTAACAAAAAAAGAGGAAAGCAGGCAATGGAATGGCTAGCTCAGGTCTAGGGCTATGGTAAAGCAAGAGTTGCTCTGTATCTCTCAGATCCTTGTAGATTCCATTTTTTTCATTAAAACTCTAAGAGTCTTTATTTTAACAACTGCTGATTCAATAATCATGACCTATCTCATCTGCAGATGAAGCATCTTTTCCCCAGGAAAAGAGGCAATCTGGAGGTCTCCCTCTGCTGCTTCGCTGTTCAGTTACCACGCTACCCAGCCCCAGATGAGGAACCCCATGCTCCAGGAGCCAATTACAAACACGGGTTACTTGGGAGGGTCATTGTTTATAGGTCTGGTAATCAAAGGTTATTATCCTGTAAGTTTTGTTTCTTTGTTCCACTCCAAAAAGTTCAAGGCAACTAAATTAGCATCAAAGAAATTTGCAAAAGTTCTAGTGCAGCCATGATGAAATATAATTACATAAAACCAGATGCCAAATAGAAATGTTCTCCGAAGATGTTCAGAAGTTTAAAGGAGGGCCAAGGTCTGGGAGATGTTAGTCACACAAAGTCATGACACTTCTTCTAAGCCCCTAAGCAGTCACCAGGAAGATGAGTACCAGATACGGGGTCAGTGAGGTAAGAGACCAGGGCTAGACAGAGGAGACACAGTGGCAGTGTGCCAGTCCTGACCCAACTGCTACGTTGACCAGCACCGCAGTAGTACAAACTGGAGAACATAACAGGCTTACACTGAAAACCGACATCAACAGCCTGCCTTCCAAAACACCTGGGAACTGTGTTTGTTTGTCTTTTAGAGGCACTACCAACAGACTGGCCTTTTCTTTTTTTCTATCTGAGAAAGTGAGATCTTGAGGGGAAGGAAAGAATTGGCACTCCAGGACATCCAGCCATTGCAATTAAACACCAGTCACTTGGGCTGGAGGGATAGCTTTGCAGCTAAGGCATTTGCCTACAAAGCCAAAGGACCCAGGTTTGATTCCCCAGGACCCACATAAGCCAGATGCATAAAGGGGTGCATGCATCTGGAATTCATTTGCATTGACTAGAGGCCCTGGTGTGCCCATTCTCTCTCTCTCTCTCTCTCTCTCTCTCTCTCTCTCTCTCTCTCTCCCTCTTTCTCTGTCAAATAAATAACTCCAGACGCATGCACCCCCTTGTGTATATGTGCAACCTTGCACGCTTGTGTCACTGTGCGTGTGGCTTACGTGGGACCTGAAGAATAGAACATGAGTCCTTAGGCTTCACAGGCAAGCACTTTAACCGCTAAGCCATCTCTCCAGCCTGGAACTGTTTTTGATTGAACAATGCCATGGTTTGTTTGTCCTAAACAAAATCTTGAGTGCTTTTTCAACCCAGGCTCAGACTATATACATGAAATTTCAAATGTTTAATTTAAAGACAATGTTATAATTCCTTTCTAAACTGAGATTATATTAATTTTTTGTGAATGTTTTCACTTATCATACTCCCACTGTTATTTCAGATTTTTACAAGAAAAATATTTATGTGGTTTTTTTTGTTTTGTTTTTGTTTTGTTTTTGGCTTTTCAAGGTAGGTCTCATTCTAACTCAGGCTGACCTGGTATTCAGCCTCAGGGTGGCCTCTAACTCATGGCAGTCCTCCTACCTCTGCCTCCCAAGTGCTGGGATTAAAGGCATGCATCACCATGCCCAGCTACAATATTATATGTGTCTATCTTGTTATTTTTACATTTGTCTAAGTTCCTACGGAATTTAAAGCAAATATCATAAAAACAGAAAGTTGGAGAATTCAACTATATGACACCTAGGGCCCTCATATTCGGAAAAAGTAATGTCCATGCAAAAATCTCTTGTAAACGCATCACACTGCACAGAACAAAGATTCAACTCTGTGTTCCCTAATAGCTGAGAGGTTCGGACAGGAGATCATTCCTCCAAAGACCAGTTCTAATCATTCAGCCAGTATTTTCCTGGTAAAGATTAGAGCTCTTGGATCTACCTGTACACCAGTGCCTTTGGCAAAAGGCAGGTCACAAGACCTTACTACTCCAGGGGCAAAGGGAAGGGTGGAGGCCCATGCAGCATCACCTAAACTGTTCACCTAACTTCTTAATGTGCCTATGAACCTTCCAGGCTCAAGGATCATGAATGAAGCATCGGTGCCATAGAAAATGGCTCACTTCTTGCAGATACCATAGCCGTTCTGAGGTAGCTGCTGCCCAGCCAATAGTCCTCACCCATGACAGCAGGGGAACTCGACGCAACAGTCATGAACTCGCCCGTCCTCATGAGACAGAGCTTCTGTAAAAGGGTGCAACCAGTCTCTAGTTTATAAAGACACAGAATCTCTCACTTCCATTAAAAAATGGTAGTTCTCCGAGTTGAAATAAAACTACAGTAACATTTAATTATATATAAGATCAAAACCCCAATTCTCTCTTCTCCATCTCCTTCCCACTCTCTCTCATCTGTGCATGCACCCCTTTTCTCTCCCTCGCCCCTCTTCTCTTTCCCTCTTCTCTCCTTACTCATTACAATAAAGTCTTAGAGTCAAAAAATGATATTTGGGCTGGAGAGATGGCTTAGTGGTTAGGCGCTTGCCTGTGAAGCCTAAGGACCCCGGTTCGAGGCTCGATTTCCCAGGACCCACATTAGCCAGATGCACAAGGGGGCACGCACATCTGGAGTTCATTTGCAGTGGCTAGAAGCCCTAGCGCGCCCATTCTCTCTCTATCTACCTCTTTCTCGCTCTGTCTGTTGCTCTCAAATAAATTAAAAAAAAACATTAAAAAAATGATATTTGCATGACTAATATACCCAAATATCATGAAGTTTCCATATTTAATAAAAACTGATTTTCTCGCAGTCCCCAACCACGCCCTGCCCCCAGTAGCATGAATACCATGGACCTAGGCTACAATATTAATTAACTAAGTGGTATGACATACTGTGACCCCAGTTAATATATATCTACTTCTTTCTTTTTTCATTTTATTTTATTTGCAAGCAGAGAGAGACAGAAATAAGAGAGAAAGAATGGGTGTGCCAGGCCTATTGTCGCTAGAAGCAAACTCCAGACACACACGCACGTCACTCTGTGCATACGGCTGTACGTGGGTACTGGGGAACTGAACTTAGGTTGTTCGGGTTTATAGCCAAGCACTTTAACCACTGACCCATCTCTCCAGCCCTATATCTACTTCTTTATTAAGACTTTTTTCTTTCCTTTGTTCTTTGTGGGGGGGTTGGTTTTCAAGGCAGGGGATCACTGTAGCCCAGGCTGACCTCAAACTCACTCTGTAGACTCAGGCTGGCTTCAAAGTTATGGCAATTCTCTTACCTCTGCCAGGATTAAAGGAATGCACCACCACACCCAGCTTAATTAAGATTTGTTTTTAATCTTCATGAACAGAGAGAGACAGCACCAGTAGCCACTGCAAAGAAACTCTATGCACACGCCTTTGTGCATCTGGCTTTACATGGGTGCTGGGGAATTGAACCACAGTCATTAGACTTTTCAGATAAGCACCTTAACCACTGAGCCATCTCTCCAGCCCTTATTTAAGACTTTTTTTTTTTTTTGAGGCAAGCCCAACAGATTGCCCCTCCTTTTTTTTTTAGAAGAGGCAGCGCGAGTAAGAGCAAGAGAAAGAGACACAGGGAGAGAAGAGAACTGGCACACCAGGGCATCCAGCCACTAACAGAACACCAGACACGTGCACCACCTGTGCGCATACGCAACCCTGCACACTTGCATCACCTCATGTGCCTGGCATGCATGGGACCTGGAGAGTCGAAATGGATCCTCAGGCTTCTCAGGCTAGCACCTTAACCGCTAAGCCATCTCTTCAGCCCTAATTAAGACTTTCAAAAAAGGTTTTACCCTCAACAACTCACTCCCAACTCTGAACTTAAACAACAAAAAAAAAATTTTTTAAATAAAATTATGCAGTATTTTTCTTCACAATAAATGATGGGTTAAGATGGGCTGGAGAGATGGCTTAGCGGTTAAGTGCTTGCCTGTGAAGCCTAAGGACCCTGGTTCGAGGCTAAATTCCCCAGGACCCACGTTAGCCAGATGCACAAGGGGGTGCACACATCTGTAGTTCGTTTGCAGTGGCTGGAAGCCCTGGCATGCTGATTCTCTCTTTCTATCTTGCCTCTTTCTCTCTCTGTCACTCTCAAATAAATAAATAAAAAATGAATAATTTTTTTAAAAATGTGTTAAGACATCCGCAAACTATCTTCACCTTCCTTTCTTAGAATCTATTATTGGTGGGGAGAATGAAGGCATAGATATCCTGCAGATAAGCAATGAAGGCTTAGCAAAAGGTCTGGATAGGAATATGATCTTCTCCTTCAGTCTCATTTGGAAGAAAACCAACAAACAAACAAAAGCAGGAGTAGCACATCATGCTAAACCATCACTAGCCACAAGCAAGAACAAATCACACAGACATGGTTTTAGGCAGTTTTTTCTGCTCTAACACTGTGCATGGCCATGCAAAGCTCTTGTGATCTTTGAATTCCAGCCAATATATATGTTGAAGTGTATGGATATATGAATACTTAGAAATGAAAGATCAGGTAGACAGACAGACCGGTGCCCATCTTTTCTTTTCCTAATTCATTCTACTTTATGCGTCAACCAATCTCACAGGCATTCTGATTTTGAGTAAAGCAAATCAAAGAAAGTGCTTTGAATTTATGTGAAAAGTTTTCCAAACTTGATTCTTTTAATTGTGGAAAAGAGCCCAAGGCTTTGTTAAGGGGCACATGTTTTCTATAAATCAAAACGTAAATAAATGTAAGATTATTTCACTGGACATGCATATGGTTTTTGCTAAGTAAACTCTATTTATAAAACACTGTTAGCCTATACAGGAACTGCTGTCAACATTTATAGGAAAGAACTTTTCTACTGCCCTGAAACTTGCCAGCATTTGAAAACAGGTCTAAAAACATTAGTTTCTTTAAAAGGCAGGTTTGATTTCAACTTACTGTGAGGAAGCTGGGAAGATAGCTCATTGAGTAAAATGCTTGCGTGCCGAGCATAAGGGACTGAGTTCGGTCAGGCCAGAGCCCAGGTGAAAATGGAAGACTTGGTGGTGTACACCCACTTGGAATCCCAGCCCTGGGGAGGCAGAGGCAGGAGGATCTTGGGGTTCACCATGCAGGCAGTTTAGCCTAAGTGATGACCTCAGGCCAGTGAGAGACTCTGTCACATAAAACGGTGGATAATGTCCCGAAGGAAAGATATCCAAGGTTGTCCTTTGGCCTCCACACATACACATGTGTACTGGTACCCACAAGTTCACCCTGCGCACACATACACACACACACACACACACACACACAGTCATAGACATTAAAAATACACACATAAGCCAGCCAGGCGGGATGGCGCATGACCTTAATCTCAGCACTCGGGACAGTGGCAGGAGGATCACTGTGAATCCAAGGGCAGCCTAGACTACATAGTGAATTCCAGGTCATCCTGGGCTACAGTGAGATCTTACCGCGAGACCATCCCCACCCCCCCAAAAAAAAGTTAAAAGAATAGACATAAGGGTTTGTGAGTTGGCTTGGTGGTTAAGGTTCTTGCCTACGAAGCCGAAGGACCCAAGTTCAACCCCCCAGAACCCATGTAAGCCAGATGCACACGGCAGCATACTATACATCTGGTGTTCATTGCCAGTGGCTGGAGACTCTGGAATGTCCATATTCTCCCTCTCTCTCTTTCTCTCAATAAACAAGTAAAACTGAAATTAAAAAAAAAAAAAAAAACTTAAAATGAAATGATACACTATATGTTTTCTGCTTTCTAAATGCTCGGAAGAGATCTTCAAAGATTAGAGTAATATTTAACAGGAAATATATTGTTGGAGTTCCACTACTTCAGGCCATAACTTTTCTTTCTAGAAATTCACCTGGTTATAGGCAAGGTCCTCAGATCAATTTTCTTATCGCTGCTACTAGAACAAAGAGGAGACTTCAGCATCCATTACGGCTGCACACTCACGGCTGCCATGATGGCTCCGCTCAAGCGCTCTGCACCCTCTGCTCTCCCCAGAGTACCGTCCTCGACTGCAAATACACTCTTTAGTCCGATTTAGAGAGTAGCCCTAACAAGTTTTCTGTTAAAGGAATCTGCTATAAGCAAGAGTCCTTGACAACCTCCAGCAAATCATGGAAGGCAGCAGTACCCTTAATAAAAAAAATGAACATTCTTCATTTTTCCATTCAGCTCTTCTTTCTTAGGTCACAGTGCCAGCCAAATCAGAACTTCTTCCTATGCTTTTGCAGTCAATGCCACTGTAGGCGGCTCCAAGCCAGTGGCTCACACTCGTGAACAGTTCCACACAGAGACTTCTCAGTCTCTCCTGCTTGTTTCTCGTTCTTTCCTTTCAGACTGCGTCTTCCCCACTGTAAGATCGGTGACTTCTTGCCCAGAAATGAATGTGTTTATAAGATAAATTCACACTCAGAAAAGTAGGAAGAGGAAATGCTAAGTCCATAAAAATGACTAAAAGGATTCCAATTTCTGAGAATGAGACACTTCCAAATTGATAACACCTTTACGTAGATGTACTGGTCACTACACAAGACCAGTATGATCTGCATATGATTAAACTGCTTCAGAAACAAGTGAATGTCTTCACTCCCAAATATCTGCCCTAATGAACATGTAGAATTTCAAAATCGGGCTAGAGAGATGGCTTAGCAGTAAGGCATTTGCCTGTAAAGTCAAAGGACCCCAGTTCGACTCCCCAGGCCCCATGTAAACCAGATGCACAAGGGGCTCATGAATCTACAGTTCTTTTTGCAGTGGCTGGAGGCCCTGGCCCGCCCATTCCCCCCTCCCACCTCTCTCTCTCTCCCAAATAAATAAATAAAAATAAAGAATTTCAAAATCCTTAACCCAATGTACAAACATGTTAGTTCTTTTTTTTAATATTTTATTTATTTAGTTGAGATAGAAAGAGGGAGAGAGTGAGAATGGGTATGCCAGGGCCTCCAGCTACTGCAAATGAACTCCAGACACATGTGTCACCTTGTGCATCTATCTGGCTTACATGGGACCTAGAGAATTGAAACTGAGTCCATAGGCTCCGCAGGCATATGCCTTAACCACTAAGCCCTCTCTCCAGCCCAGGAAGGCATATGCCTTAACCACTAAGCCCTCGCTCCAGCCCAGACATATTATGTCCTTGAGGCTATACTTAAGGGGGAAAGTTGCTAATAAAATGTGACCATGGTTTTAAGACGCTTAGAAACAGTTTCAGAGCCAGGGACGCAGCTCAATGGTATAGTTCAGTGACTTAGCTAGCCACCGTAATAGTAGGCACCAGTGAACTTGAAATTATAAGGGAAAGTCGAACTCTCCACAACTGTTCTTCATCAATCACCGGTGATCAGTGACATCATTGATGCCTTTGATCTCAGATCCTCTTTCAAGCTGGGATGTGGCTGCATTGATCCTGGCTGGCGCAGAGAATGGACAGACACCTAGGAGTCCGGTCCACTGAGAAACCAGAGAAGTCACCCTCCACCATGTGCGTCTTCAAGACATCTTGACAGACAGCACATTCCAGGGCCTCCAGCCCCGAACAATAGAGCCACCTCATTAAGTCCAAACCTAATTCCCGGCTGACTGGGACTCCCAGATTGCCTTAGGAGAGGCAGGGGATGATAAGCTACTTTCCTTTCAAAGAGCTTCGAGGATGGGCCTACAGCCTGGTCTTCTTATCCACCACGCCTGTGCAGGACTAGTTGCTCCATGCTCCCGTTCAAAGCTGGAACCCAATGCAGAACTGCACCTCCTACTTCTGGGCTTCACTTCATGAGACATGTATATTTTCAAAATAAATCTTATTGTTTTTTAAAAGCTTTACTTAATGAAACTGTTAGTGACTCTATACAAATCAAAAAGAAAGCCACCCTTGAATTTCATGTTGATTTGCACTAATTCCAGAATCCCTGGGTTGCACTTACACAGAATCTGAAATGCTCAGTGTGGAAATAGAAGTTTTAATTGATCCTTACAACTGTGGCCCACGTTGGTTTGCTCTCATCCCCTCCTTACTGGTAAGAGCAATCTAATTGAGCTTCAGGAGCACTGGTGGAATGTGGTTTATTATCTCCCTCATCAGGTGATCAATGATTTCATTAATAAGACAGATAACAAAACTGTCATATCACCGACACTCTTATGAAAGATGATCCTAGCTACCTGCTCCATTTTCCAAGGTCCAGGGTTCTCTGTGGCAGCTCTGAGTCCATTCAATATTTTCCACCGACAGAGAAAAGTGAAAATCCATTTTGAAACCAATTTCAATTAGGATCCAGAAGCTGTTATCACAGATGTCGCAGAATGGCCCGTAAGTGGAAATGTCGCCTATCCATTCTGAAATGAAACCTTATCAGAGGCTACAAAGATGGCTGGGGACAGCCTATCTGTAAATTACTTTTCATCCTGTGTTAACTCAACCTTAGTTCTGTCATATGGAATTCTTTCCATCCGCTAGTAATAATCTAATGACTAACTACACACAGCACCCAACGACTTTCACCCGGGCAGGGCTGTCCCCTCACACATGGCACACCAAGGCCTGCACAGGCTAGGCACGCTCTCCACCACGGAACGCCACGTTCATTATGGGAAATAAAAGAAGCCCCGTCTCCACCCATTGCATTCCTGGTGATTTTTCAATTGTAAACTCGAAAGCCCCGTGATTTCATTAATGCAGCACCCAAGTCGGGAGGCTTTTCTCTCACATCTTTCAGTCTCCTTTTAGCAAATTATCCCATGACGGCGGATTTATTCAGTCAAAGACCTCGGACTTTGAGAGGCAACAAAAGAATCAAGAGACTTTCTGGTCCACCTGCCTGCGAATGATGAGGCCGGGAAAAGTCTCCCCCAGAGAAACCAATCAAACCATTGTGTGGCACAGTCAGACCTTTTCAGCTGTCAAGCCGGAGAGCAGGGAGGGAGATGAAAGGGCAGGGACGGGCTACCATTTACAGAACCATGTGGGAATGGTCTCCAAAGAGTTCATAATTGGGATGGAACTCAACTTTGCACAGCCGAGGGGAGAAAACGAATAAGGAAGGAAGACAGAGACCAACAGGAGGAAAAAGCCAAAGAGAGGGCAGGGAGGGAGCAAGATGGGAAAAGATAGCAGAGCAGCTCTAGAAATGACTTTTATATCAAAATTTCCCTACCTAGGATGAAATTCTGTCTGCAAACGCAAATGAGGGTGAAGGGGCTTGGGGGGATGGGGCAAGTGAAAACGGGGGTAGGAAGGAGAAAAGGGGAGATAGAGAGATTGACTGGTTTAGCAAGGGCTTTCAAATTTTCCTCTAGGTTCTAGATGCATTAGATATTCAGATTCTAATTTTCTCATGCAAGTCGCTCAAAGTCACAAAATAACAACAAAAAGCTCTTATTAATATGGTGGCCTTGTAGTTCTTAAAACTGGCCTAAAAGCTATACTCTCTGGACACCGAAAAAAAACAGTCGAGCTACAGACACCGGGGCTGATGTTTCTGAGCACTTTGTAGTCTTTTTTTTTTTTTAACTTCTGATGAAAATTAAATAGGAGATTAAATAGAGCAGAATAAAAAACCAATAATAAATATTGCTCATAGGAGCAAAAATACAGACTTTAAAAATCCTGAGTGAATGGCCAGGTGTGGTGGCACATGCCCTTAATGCCAGCACTCAGGAGGCAGAGGAAGGAGGATCGCCATGAGTTCGGGGCCACCCTGAGACTACATAGTCAATTCCAGGTCAGCCTGGGCTAGAGTGAGACCCTACCTAAAAATAAATAAATAAGTAATTCTGAATGAGGGCTGGAGAGATGGCTTAGCGATTAAAGCGCTTACCTAAGGACCCAGGTTTGACCTCCAGACCCCACATAAGCCAGATGCACAAGGTGGCACATACATCTGGAGTTCATTTGCAGTGGCTAAAGGCCTGGT
Source organism: Jaculus jaculus (assembly GCF_020740685.1). NCBI lineage: Eukaryota > Metazoa > Chordata > Mammalia > Rodentia > Dipodidae > Jaculus > Jaculus jaculus. The sequence continues at coordinate 4,925,787 of NC_059117.1, forward strand.
GTGCCCATTCTCTCTCCCTCCTTCCCTCTCTCTCTCTCTCTCTAAGTAAATAAAAATAAAATATTTTTTAAAACTTCTGAATGAAGCACAACATCAAGCAGCTGGCGAGTCCCAATGGTGCCAGCACTGTGGGCAGCTTGGCAGTGCCCACCGCAAGGCTGGGTAAAGCACAGGCACCTGTTCTAATGCGCTGGGGCTTGACTGTCATAGTGGCTGCATGACCCCCTGGGCTGCCTAAACTCAAAGGACTTACCACCACATGCAGCAACTTTTATTGCAGATGTAAAATGTAAGTGCAAACTCAAACAGTATGTATCCATGTGCGACAACAGCAGGATTTTTTTATTATTATTATTTCTTTGACCATAACCCTACCTCCTGTAAGCTGCTTGGAAAATGGACCCCCCCTAGGGGGAGGGGTCAGAGTGATGGAAGGAGGAGGCTGACAGCCACCTCCCACAACCATCCTCTGGTCCCTTGAACCTGCACTATCTGGTGGTTATTTCTGACTCTGACCAGCGTGTTTCCAAAACATGAAATAACCCCACACCTTGATCCCAAGCAATCAAAGAAACTTGACACAAGCAAAACACATGCTGTGGTTTCTTTTCACTCCCCAGCTTCCAAAACCCGGCAAGATGAGAGTGTCATTCATTCAACTAATCCCAGCACCTAGAGGTTCTTTCTGAAATCTAATAATGGCATTTAAGGCAGGGGACTCTGTCCTTGAGTAACCATCTCCAGAGAAAATGACATTTCAGCCAACGTCATGCTACAAGGAGGAGAATGAGATGTATCAATGAATTAAAGACTGCCAAGTTCTATCCAGAAGCAAGTTACTACCACCAGCAGCTAATATGTTTGGGTCCCCACTGTGCCAGAGCCTGAAAGGTTCAATATGTAGCCCGAGATCACGCAGCATTCCTCGGCAAGGCTAGGGCTCAAGCACTGGGTTTTAGCAACATATGAATATTAATGTGTTACACATGCACATCTTGAAGGGCCGAAGGTCTGGCAGGCCTGTGTACAGGACTTCCCGGGCTCGTTCTCCCTCTGCCGAGGTCTTCTGTGCCCAGAGCAGTGCATTGGGGCGAGGTATGAAGGCAGCTAAGCTAGCTATAAACACAGGTGAGATGAAGTGCTGTGACAGGAAGAAGGAGTGCAGGAGGAGCCCGGGCGCCGGGCCGGGGATGCCTAGTCCAGTGCTGTACAAGAGGCAGCACTGCACAGTTGCCCAAACCCACAAAACTGAGCAACTGAGCACACTCCACTGCAAACTCCAAACCTCAGCTAATGCACGATTTCTAACAAACATCGCACGAATGCAAAATATGACTAAGGGGGGAGATGCTTGCTGCAAGCATTCTATAAACTAAAACTGCTCTAAAACACAAAACGTATTAACTTATCAGTAAAAAAAATGAAATGCAATTTTTACTCTAACTGTCATTAGGTAGCTCCCAAAAGGATGCAGGCACTAGAGAGAAATGGGAGGTGTGTACTGGGAAGAACGGACGACAAACAGCCGCCAGTACCAGCCAAGCAGCCTCTGTGGCAGGGTGCCCGAGGAGAGGCGGCACGTGCAGGCTGGGCAGGGATGGAGGGCAGCAGCGCACCACACTAGAATGTCAGGCTGTAGTGGCATTTTAGGAGGCATCTAGACAGTAAGCTAATGGCTCTCAGCTTCACTCTATAGGGAGCTGGGAGTCACGGAAGATTCCAGAACAGGGACATGGCATACACAGAACAGTAGCAATGTTAGTTTGGCAGGAGTATATGCAATGCATAGCGTGAGAAGAGCCCAGGGACTACAGGAGAGGGAAGCCAGGTAAACTGCCTAGGCAGGAGGTAGCGAGGTGTACAGAGCGGAATGTAGGCAGCTGGCCTGCAGGAACCCATGAGTGAGTAACTATGGAGGGAATCAAATGGGACATAAAAGGATGAGGGGGCGGGTCAAAGGTGACAGTGAGGCTTCAAGGCTGGGTAACTGCAGGAGAGGTGACATACTCAACCAAAATAAGAAAACAGGGTAGTTCGGGCATGTGTGAGTTTGGAGCCCCAGGCAGAGTTTTTAATGACAGACTGCTCATCACCAGCTGGTTGGTTTAAAAGCATAAAGGTTCCTTAAAAAGAATAAATAAAATCTAACTGTAAAGACAGCACAAATTATTTTGCAGACAGGTATCACATCTGGAAAGAAAATAGTTCACCCCAGAAAGTAATAAAAATGTAGAATATACATATGGTACTTCTGGAAAATACATAATCAACACAATGTTATTTCCAAGCTTAGAAATCACTACATAAATTTTCTTAAAATTATCTTCGTTATTTTCTGATTTAAGGAGGCTTTCAGAAAGGAGAGTAAATTTTTTGTTTTGTTTGTCAAGGTAGGGTCTCACTCTGGCCCAGGCTTACCTGGGATTCACTATGTAGTCTCAGGCTGGCCTCTAACTCTCAGATTCTTTGACCTCTGCCTCCCACTGGGATTAAAGGTGTGCAGCAAGAAACTTTTTTTAATTTATCCTTCTTTGGTCATATTTGTAATTAATAAAACACACTGAACTAATCTTAAGACACCTGAGTCCAGAAAACTCATTACTTTTCCCAAACATTTGTCATTCAATTTGAAAACCTATGTGCATTTTGAAGAAAACACAATCCTTGCTTTGGATGCATATTGAACTCTCTGGAATGCTTTGACCTAAGAGCAATGGATGACCTTCACAGAGCTGTTACTATCATAAGCTTATGGAAAACCGTGAACAATTGTCTCATTTAAGCCTCTACAGACAAGTCCAGAGAAATGGGTGTTAATATGTCCTTGTTCAAAGATGAAGAAACTGAGACACGGGAGCGACGCGCCCTCAGTCACACAGCGGGTTCCAGGCACTGCCTCAGCTCAACCCCAGTTTTCAGGTCCAGCGTCTGTGGGCTCACAGACAAAGCCCTACAATGTAAAACCCGTTTCTGGAGGTCCTGTCCACCTGCTATATGCCGAAAAGTGGGATATGGCAAGAAGAATTAAAAAAAAGAGTTGGATATCTAAAGGAACAGAAAGCTAAAACTCAAAATGTAAGGTCTGAGAGAAGTAGGCAGAGAGTCCACATTATAAAAACAGACAAGGAGATGACAGTTTATATCAAGTTTCCACAGAACTGGATGCCTTCTTCCTTCCAGTCCGAAGACCAGAGGATATCACATATGTTAATGTCTACATAAAAGGCAGTTTGGAAGCACATTTCTAGGCCAGGAAGAAAAAGTAAAAGAAAAAAAGTTGGTATTTATACATCAGACCATGCCACTTTTACCTCACAAATCACAAAGAAGTTTTCAGCAGAAAAGCCAAGCTCTTCTTTGTGAAGAAACAAAATGAAAGGGAATTACCACTCTTCTAGTTATCTCACCTGGTATTACCATAATACCATAAAAACGCCTGTTTTCCATCATTTTAAGGTATGTCCCAACAATTATCACAGCCCATAAGATCCTTCAGACCACAGCCTTTATCATTTTCCCTGTTTCTTCTTTTAAGGCTGAGTAGCAGAGTAATAAGAACTATCAAATGACTACATTAAAAAAAAAAAAAAAAACCATGGGAGGCTGGGGAGATGGATCAGTGATTAAGGGTGTTTGCTTGCAAAGACTGTGAGCCCAGGTTCAATTCTCCTGTAACCATGTCAAGCCAGATGTACCAAGTGACACATGCATTTGGAGTTCATTTCCAGCCCTGGTGTGTGTGTCTGTGTGTGTGTGTGTGTGTGTGTGTGTGTGTGTGTGTGTGTGTCTCAAAACAATGAAAAGAAAGACAGAGAGAGAGAAAGAAAAAAATATGGACTACAAGTGAAGAAAAACACCTCACACTGAATACTCAATATTTTCAAGTCATGGATAGAAGTTTTATAGGCTAATAACCGTGAAACACCAGCAATCTAAAATTCTCCTTATTCAGAAAACACAACATGTAGGGACCAAATAACCATGAAGGCATTTTACATACGGTTTAGGTTATTACAGACTTAGACTTATGCACATATGGATCCTGAAATGATACAAAAATCGGGTTTGGCTTGTACTTTTTTCCCATACAAGGTCTAAACACGGTTTTGTACTCATGTTATTTCAAACTTAAATTTTATGTAGCAAATGCTTACGTATAATGCTCTTCAGAGTTTTTGACTGTGTCAGTGTATATTTTAGCAAAACTCTAGCAGACACTCAACTGAGAAAAGCAAGAGAACAGACCTGTCAGGACACGCAGTGGAATGTGCACGGCTTGGCTTGGAGGCTCACAATCGAGAACAAATTTCACCACATAATGGCTGGAAAAGTTAATTAAGTCAACTTAACCAACAACAAAACTATTTTTTTTTATTTTATTTGACTTCAGTCATAAAATGGTGGCATATGACATTCATTTGGTTCTTGATTCAAAACAAACTGTTTATCTGTCTGGTCATAAATTGAATGTCAGAGTATTGTAGAAACAAAAAAAAGAAAGACAGCATAAAGATCCTGAAGAGAGGCGTGATCAGGGCTACCACTGTGGCTGTGACGACCTCAGCGCAGTTAGACATCCAAGCATTTCTGAGAAGTTTGTAGAGAGGCAACAGATGAGGACAGACAGACAGATGAGTGGATGGACAACAGATGAGGACAGACAGACGGATGAGTGGATGGACAATGACCATGGTGATGATAGCCACAGTTCAGCACAAGCACGGTACACCAACCTTGGGCAGCCGGCCTGGCAAAGGCGCCAAGCCCACATAGGGCACAGGACCGAAGCCCAAACACCGGCTACATGAGAAGGGCCCAGCTCGAAGGGCAGCCTGTGACCAGGGAGGGCACATGCAGCACAAGGAGACTGCCCTTCCGGCCACCTCACCACAGTCCTAGACTGTAAGGAGATTCAAAGAAAATGAGTTCTTTATGTTTTGTTTTGTTTTGCTTTAGACAAAATGTCACTTTGCCACAGGCCAATCTCTCAGCCTCACAATTCTGCCTCAGGCTCTCAAGTGTTGAGATCATGGGCGAGACTGACTATGCCTGGTTCTGTTTTCCTTTCTTTTATTTCGTGTTGCCTTTAAACAAGTTTGCTTATTTTTCTGCACTCTAATCAGGTGGAAATTTGTGTTTTAAAAATATTTCCAGGGGCTGGAGAGATGGCTTAGCTACTAAGAGCTTGCCTGTGAAGCCTAAGCACCCCAGTATGAAGCTCGATTCCCCAGAACCCGCGTAAGCCAGATGCACAAGGTGACACACGCATCTGGAGTTCCTTTGCAGAGGCTGGAGGCCCTGGCGCGCCATTCTCTCGCTCACTCTCTCTCTCCCTCTCACTCTTTCTCTGTTGCTCTCAAATAAGTAAATTAATCAATTTTTTTTAAAGTCTTTTTTTTTTTTCGGCTTTTCAAGGTAGGGTTTCACTCTAGGCCAGGCTGACTATGCAGTCTCAGGGTGGCCTTGAACTCAATGCGATCCTCCTACCTCTGCCTCCAGAGTGCTGGGATTAAAGGCGTGCGCCACCACGGCCAACACACACACACACACACACAATCTTTAAAAATATTTCCATCTTTCTCCTTTGGTTAGAGCTTTCTCTCATCCCAAAATGAAAAGCAGCCAAGTGCTTAGAAGAAACAGGATCACTGAGAAAGTAGTCCAGGCCTGAGGTTTTCTAAGACAGCTCTTATCCAGGCCTGTGCCCTGCAGATACAGCTAATGAGCATTTGCCCCCAAACGGGGTAGGACTTAAACTTGCTTAGTAGGGACGTGGGCTTGGAGGCCATGGGCTAAGCAGGGTGGGAAGGCTGCAGAGAGTGGGGTAGCAGTGTGGAGAGGGGAGGAGACACAGAGCAGGGGCCTACTCCTCCGGAACGCACACCCTCAGGTGAGGGCTCCAGGCTCCGGTTACATTCCAAAGCAGATTCTGACTTTCCAGTTGTGTATTTACAACAATGGTGAATCAATCCAATGAAATCTTGCTTGAATAAATTCACTATAAAACTACAGGGAGGGAGATAATAAGTTGGCTCAGAAAAGCGAATCAGAGAGCCCAGGTGCACCACACCCAGGAGGGAGAAGGGGGAGCACAGGGAATCCCGGCGTGCCCTTGGGGAGCCTGGGAATGGCTGTGGGATCTGCGGAAGCAAAGGCCCGCGCTCTTGGATCCAGGCTGACCTTCCCAAGGGTGCTCCGGGATTCATGGCCAGGACAACGTGCTTGAACTGAAATGCCTCCCTCCCGATGTTTTGTTTAAAATGCAAAGATAAGGCAGATGTAACAGTAACTGTTATCTCCGAGAACAATCGAGTAAGTTACATCTGAAGAAGTCAACTAGAGAGACCATCTCAGAGACCAAGGCTGCCTAAAGGCTCACCTGCTAAAATTTAAACTCATGGGTGGGGGGAGGGTTAGGGCCCTGCCATAAAGTTTGAAAACTTTTATCATTTGTAAAAACAAATTATTCTGACGAGCACAGACTTTCCGTGTAAAACGCAAAGCATGCGGAACTCCTGCCATGCAAACTAGAGGAGTTCCCAAAGGCCCAAGCAGGAACCTCCTACAACAGATAACCTGCCACGCGTGAGTCTCAGGTTAGACACCCCGAATCCAGCGGGCTGGTGCACTGTTGACATGGAGACGGCTAGCCCCGCCCACTCCAGGTCCCCCCTCGCTCACTTCAACCCCTCGGGGGACAAGCACTGGTCCAGGTGCAAACGGTCAATTCACGAGGACACGGGGGACAGAGCAGCGGCCCTGGGCTTGGCTGCTGGTCCCGGCGGCGACTCACCATTCGAAGTCGTGCTGGAGGCCACGGCTTTCTCGCTGACCTCTGCTCGGGCGGCGCATTTCACAGTAGAATTTTCAGCTTTCCTCTTCTCAGTGGTGGCGGAGCTGTGGGACTGGGCCTCCATGCCGGCTTCTCATTCCTTCAGCTCCCTTCCAGGAGGGACACCTACAGGACAAACAGCACAGGCCGTCAGCTTCCAGAACTGCGGAAGAGCGCTCACCGAAAAGCCCCCGCAAACGTTCAATCTGAGTGACTTCTCCACGGGGAGGGGTTTCTTTCTTGTTCTTTTTTGCAAAAGTACCTCAAAATTTTATCAACAAACCAGTCCACATGTGCAAAAGAACAGACAGCATTACCCATAATGTGGTAATTTCCAAGCTCCTGAATGTTTTTGTTATCAAATGGCCTAAATACGCCCATTTTCAACTGTGTCTACAATGTGAAACCCATGTCACATGACTCCAAGACCGTGTCTACACATGTCTCTTCAGATGGCCAACCTCATAGAAAGGACCATTAACACAACTTCCAAAGCAAAAGAAGGTTTCTAATTATTAATTAGAAGTGTCAGAGGGTCTCCACCAAGTCTACTCCAAGCTTTCAATCTGAGGAGAATTCCAGCCATGCAGCACGGGAATTTTGCTTTTTTTCACTAAGACATCTGAATTGAAAATTGCTTCCTAGTCCAAAACTGTCCATGCAAACTGTATTCTTTACGCTGTCTTAAAAACAGAATATGTCAGGCCATTCAGTTTCCCTTTTCTAAGCACAAGTAGTAAAGACATCATGCTTTCCATCCCACAAGTCCAAGTCAAGAGCTCATGATGGCCAGGCAGGGCTCAATGAAGAAGTATGACCACTCAGCCACAGACCAGCGGCTTTCCCAGCTTCAGTCACATGATAATGGCCCCAATGCATCGCCCATCAACTTTCACTCCATTTAGTACGGTTTCTGCAGTCATGTTCTGCACCTACCAAGAACGCCAGAAAAGATGAAACACGCCCTCTCAGGCGTTTTCCCTTCAAACTAGCTAGATTGCAACGCCCATTTCAACCGTCTAGTCATCTGCTTATTTTTCTACATGTAGCAGACGCCACAATGTTCAACCAAAACAGTGATTACTGAAATAAAATAAGCAACTGTTTAACTGGCTGAAAAAGTTGAAAGGCCAGAGCAAGTGTGTTTAGCCACCTTTAACTCATATTTGCAAGGAAGCTATAAATTCTATATGTACATTGAAACTCCCAGTGACCCGGAATTCAGGCAACTAGACAGACTCAGAACCCAGAGCTACATGGCACTTTGGTACAAGGTGGTGCACTAACTTTCAGTAACCTTGTCAAGAATTTCCGGTGTCATTCACTGTAAAATACACAAGTTACTTGAGATAAGATCTTGTGGAATAAAAAGAAAAAGGAAACAGTCAAACATATGTATCAATTGTAAGATATACACCAAATTCAGAAACGTCCATCCAAGAGCACAACCGCCCAGCTGTCCGGGGGTTGCCAATGGCCTCTCTCAGGGCCGCCTCGGCCTCAGGTGACAGAATCCAATACTAACATTTAATACTTTTCCTTGGGGAAGGGGAGCCACATGTCAAAAGATTTTTCTCCCCAGAAAATACCCTTTAAACAAAAGTGTACACTTAATTGCCAAGGGACCACAGGCCTTCCAAACCATTTCCACAAATCTGGATTTAAAAAATAAAATAAAATAACACTGAAGAGAAATCTTTGACAGTAGCTTCTAGGTCTAGAAACCTCAGAGTCGTTTTTGTTTTTGTTTTTAATTCTCTCCCACAGTAGAGTTGTTTTTGTTTTAGCCCATGCTTGCTTCAAAGTCCCAACGGTCCTGCCTCGTCCTCCCCAGCGCTAGGATTCCAGGCTTAGGCGACCACACCCCGCATTAAGTACCATCTTCAAGGATGTGGGAAGAACAGTCCAACCTGGGAGTCCCTGGCTGCCAAGCTGCTGCCATGCCCTCGTCCCGAGTCCTGGGCATGGTCTCTGGGGAACGCAACTGTCTTGGAGGGTGGGCAACCGGAGCCTGCAACATAGAAAGCTTCCGAATGACTGCTCTACACATGTGCCTCTCCTGACCGCTCCATCCACACGCAAGAGGGCCTCAGGGACGTTTGTTCACTGGTTTTTCCTGACTGTACAGAAGGAAGCGTATCCCCGGTACTGGATCCACCACCTACACAAACCGATCTCAGCTCTGGGTGACCTGAGCTGTCCACAAGTCTTGGCTGAAGACCCACCACATGGCAGGCCTCATGAGGACGAGGATTCCATGGCCCAGCGCGCACATGGAAAGGTTCACTGAGTAAATAACCAATCACAATGGTGACCCTGTGGCTTCTTCAGGGTCTGAATGAACTGCTTCCAGTTCTTCACCACTGGGCTAGTTACACTCATGTTCATTTATACTGAGCACTTCACTGAACACTGGCAAGGGATATGAAAACTAGACATTTTACTAGGACTTCTTATCAAAACACCCCATTCTTTAATCACTTCAGATACAATAATTATTAGGGGAATTTGGGTAGTCTAGTAACTTGATACAGCACACAGAAACATGCAAAGGAACCAGAAATCCCTAGTAAGAACTCAGTGCTCTCCTTAGTAGATTTAATTAAGGGTAGTAAGGAGACAAACCACCAAACGTCCTTGATAAAGGTGTTTTTTTGTGGACTTGTTGTGTTTTCCCCCAAGGCAAAAATAACCCCTCCATTTTAACAAAGCCATAAAACCATCCAAGAACTTCTCAGAGAGAGATTCCTGTGCTACTAAGAGGCAGGCTTGGGGCGCTACTGAAATGCTGAAATCCACTAATTAATGGCCTTAGAGGATACTAATTCCTACCCCTGTTTGAAATGGATTAAAAAAAAAAAAAAAACTAGGCCTTTGGTCATTCAAGACTCTACCCTCTTCTTCTATTTTGACAACTTATTTTTGGATCTCATTAGTTAGTAACTAATTATTTAAAAGTGTAGTTGATGCTTGGCACAGGGCTAGAAAATGGCAACTTTCCAAGGCAGACATCCGCTTCCTCTATAGTCCTATAAATTATATCAGTTTTTTTTAACTGATAACCAAAAGCACCATTTTATCCTTCTCTATTACAAAGTTTAATGGCACGGTTGCCCACATCCAATTTACTTGTGCAGGAGAGGATCAGCAAGAAAGGCTTCGCCCAGGGGTGCCTTTCACAGTAGAATAAGGGCCTCAGAAACTCAGGCCTGACTGAGTTCATTCCGTAAAGCATGGGACGGAAGTGACCAGAATAAAAAAAAAAAACATAATGGAATGCTACAACATGGCAGGCACAGCCATCCTTAAAGCCTACTTTCTTACATTCAGAACTTAAGAACCCAGGGGGAAAAAAAACTGAAATTCTGCTTCAGTTCAAAGACTTGCCCCCTGCAGGCCACAGGGCACGGGTGTTCAGATATGAATGAGCGCCCCCTCCACACAGTTTCCTTGTTTACAACTCCATGCCTTTCAAGAAGTAAAACAAACTCTGCAAGCAAGATTGGCTGGCATGCCCTTTTGACTTTTCCTGTTTAGGGAGGATGGGGGAAGTAAAGCTTGTGGCTGATGTCTGAATGGAAAGGGGAGGCCTGCAGATCGGCAAAGCCACTAGATAACCTCTTAAGGCCTGACGTTTCCCAGGTAAAAGGATGCAAGTTCCTTTCTGAGAACAAACTCAAGGCTTTCCCTACTCAACTATCCCTGGATTTTTTTTTTTTTTTTCTTCTTTTAATTTCCGAGAGGCCAAAACCCAGGGCACAACTAATTGTGGCTTTCATTTTAAATCTAATTCCTCTCCCACCAGCAGCAACTGCCTGCAGGGGCGTCTTTTCTTTCTAAACTATGCATCTGAAACTGCCTCGACCTCCCCTTCAGAAAGGGCGGCATAAAGCTTCCAGGATCCACTGAGAGAAATAATGGCTGTCATGCAGGTTTGCATTTGAAAGTGGAGGGGGGGGGGAAGGAGGGTATTACCATGGGATATTTTTTATAATCATGGAAGTTGTTAATAAAAAAATAAATAAATAAAAAAGAAAGTGGAGGGGGCTGGCGGCGGGGGGGGGGGCTAAGAAGAGTAACAGTTACAAAATTGGGAAATTCTCCAGGAGAACCTACATTTTTAGCCAAGCACTTTGGCACAAAACACCTTAAAGGCATCCTTTTTAAGGAAGAGCTTCCAACTTAAAAGATGCCATGGCGGGGGTGGAGGGGGAGGGACGGTCTCAGACGAACAGTCGTCTTTAGGAAGGCGAGTGACCAGTCACTACAGCAATTACCCGGGGCGGGCGGAGCGGGGCAGGCTGGGCTCTCGCTGGGACGCGCTGCCCGGGGCGCGGGCAGAGTGGGCACCTGGCACCGGGCGGCACCTCGCCGCGGGCCGCGCAGCCTCCGCCGCCGTCTCCGGAGGACGCGCTCAGCGCCGGCTGCAGGCACACGCCGGGAAGCCGCCTGCGGGAGACAATGGCCCGGCCGCCGGCCGCGGGCCCAGAACCCCGTCCCGCGGGCTTGCGGGGGTGGGGTGCCTCCTTTCCGCAGTGAGCCAGCTGGCTTCAGGGAGGCGCAACACGTGCGTGTGTGTGCACGTGCGTGTGCATAAAACTTCACTGCCTATCAACCTGGCCCCTGAAAGTGTTTTTCCTCCTTAGCTGCCCTAAGTAGACGCAGGTGCTGCGATGGCCGGTGAACAGAGGCACAGGGCCTCGCAGTCTCTCTGGAAGCCCTCCGCAGAGCCCCCTCAGATCAACCTTAATCACCACAGACATTTCACGCAGCAGCAAGGAGAGGATTAGAAACAAAATTGCAATTCTGGGAAGCTGTGAACATCAGCCTTGCCCCCTTGCAAGGTCTCTGCAGTGATGCCTCCAGCCCCATGGGCAAACAGGATCCCTTTCTAGCTCCAACATTAATTCTCTCAAAGAAACCGCCAGTGCGAAAGCCAGCCTTTTTGTTTGTTTGTTTGTTTGTTTGTTTGTTTGTTTTCCAACGTAGGGTCTCACTGTAGCCCAGGCTGACCTAGAATTTACTATGTAGTCTCAGGGTGGCCTCGAACTCATGGTGATCCACTTACCTCTGCCTCCCAAAAGCTGGGATTAAAGGGATGCACTACCACACCTGGCTCAAAACCAGCTTTTAAAGTGGTGTTTGAAACAAATGAAATAACTCTAACCTAAGGCAAAAGGAACTTGCAAACCCACAGCACCCTTGCTGGAGAGTGCGCTGAGAGCATTTATTTCCCTAATCCATTTAATTTTTTAAGATGCCTGAACCTGGGCAATGACTCTTTGATTTTTTTTTTTCCTTAATGTACTTAAAGATTTAAAACAAAGCTAAAAACCTGACTCATAGGTTGGAACAGCTATTGGCCCTAAGAGAACTGAGAGAAAAGACTCCTGGACAGCAATGCAATGCTGACTAGGCGGAAGTGAAAAATCACTGTGTAGTTCGGGGAAAAACTGCTCTGGGGGAACAAGGCTTTCCCTAGAGACATCTCGTGGATTCACTCACACCTGCTGGTATGTTCATGAATGAATGGTATCCCTCCCTCACGTGCTCATGTCTTTTAAAGACCCGGGTGACCCAGGCAGAGAGAGGATGTCTGGGCAGCCTTCCTCCTCGCCCTCACCAAGGCTGGCACTCCTCTCCTACTTCTTTCAACAGCTGCTCCCCTCAGTGATGCTCTCCTGAGCGCTGCTTTAGGAAAATCCCCCTGGAATAGGATGCTTTCCTGTAGCTAGCTAATAACTCATTTCCTAAAGAAAATGATTCCTTCAGGATGTTTGTTTGTTTGTTTGTTTGTTTTTAATCAAGAAGCTCAAGCTAATAATACTGTCTTCAACTTGGAGATCAGTTCTGGCCATGAGAAGTAGCCCTGAGGTTTCATGAGCAAAACGCAGGTGACTGAGACGCCTCCTGGAGTCGTGTAGTGGAGAAAATCCTAGAGGTGTGTAAGAAGGGTGAAGATTTCTTGTGTTCAGAATATCTCTGTGAAGTTGAAACCAATTAGTGATGCATAACCTGTGGGACACACATCAGCAGTCCTCAAGGCTCCTAAACCGTCCCTACAGTTTGCACGTGCACCCCCTTCCTCTCCTAAGGAAAAGCCCAGCTTCATACGTTCTTAATGAAATCTTCATGAATTCTTAATGGCAGTATTTTTAACGTACAATTCTTCCACCTTTATAAGATTACTTCTCCCATGATCAGGTAAGTGGAAAGCGTCAACTTCAAATAAGAAATTTGAAATCTCTCCCTTAGTAGCACAAGGGTTCCCCAAATCTGCTGCCTAATGTTTTCAATTACCTCCATTCATGATACTGCTGCCTGCAGGCACCCCCAAAATAGAATTACTCTAAAAGGAGGTAATTGCCTGGCTATGGATTAAGTGAATTTGGTTTTCATCAGTTAACCAGATCTAATTTTGAGTGAAATCTATATATTTAACTGTAATCTCTGAAGAACATAGTCAACATGAGAGTAACCATTGCTCATACAGGAAATGTCACCAAGTGGCATATTGCACAGTAGTCTTAATTTTCTGCCTTGTATAGGTAAAAGATTACAAGCTGCTTTCTCAGCTGCCAGAGTGCCCTCTATAAAACATATGCCCCTGTGCTTTCATCCGGGCCATGCAGGAGGAGTAGATGTCATTAACAAATGAGCAATAATGAGTACACACTGACCCGGGCACTTTCTGGGTGTGAGCTGGATCCAGACAGTCCTGAGGTAGAAACCTCGATCTGAAAGTCAGTCATCAGTCTATAGACCAAGTAAGCTCATGAAAACTGTACGCCTAGTATATCCTAGCCACAACACTGTGACTGTTTCCTAAAGGTTACCTTTTTTTTTTTTTTTTTTTTCTGGTTTTTAGAGGTAAGGTCTCACTCTAGCTCAGGCTGACCTGGAATTCAATATGTAGTCTCAGGGTGACCTCGAACACACAATCCCCCTACCTCTGCCTCCAGCTCCCCACACACACACACAGTGCTGGGATTAATGTCTTGTGCCACCACGCCCAGCTTCACAGAGGTCACTCTTACAGGATGGACATAACTTTGGGTTCCTAGAATCCTGCTCCCCTTTACAGTAAAGTCTACAGGGACGGAGCACGTCCTCCATGAATAATCACGGACTTGGCTCAATTTGAGATAGGGCCTCACATTTCATCTACACTGGTGGAGCTCACTGAGTAGCTCAGGCTAACCTCAAATTTGTAATCCTCCTGCCTCAGCCTCCTGAACGCTAAGATTACAGGTATGAACCACCATGCTGATGAACCGTCAAAGCACCAACACCCCTTAGGCGTTACAATCCACTGCAGATAATCTGAAAGCGCTTAGCATACTATTTGTGAATTGAAATTCAGACTTTAAACTTTTGAATCTCAAATCTTCACTGCGATTTTTAATTTTTTTCAAAATATATATACATATATATATATATATATACACTTATTTTTATGTATTTATTAGAGAGACAGAGTGAGAGAGGGAGGGAGGAAAAGGTGCAGAAAGAGAGAATAGGCACACCAGGGCCTTCAGTCACTGCAAACAAACAAACCCCAGATGCATGTGCCACATTGTGCATCTGGCTTACATGGGTCCTGGGGAATCAAACCTGGGTCCTTTGGCTTCATAGGCAAGTGCTTTAACCTCTGAGCCATCTCTCCAGCCCCAAAAATTTAAGGACTTTTAAATTAAGCATATTTTGCAAAAGTTACCATGGCCCACTTGTCCTATAAACTTTGCTTATTTAACACAACTGACTCACTGCCATTTGCATATACAAAGCTGTCAATCCAGCACCAAACTACTCCACAGGCTCCCAAGGAGACTTGGGGCAGAATTGCATTTGAACACCCACAGTTTAAACAGCAGGCCTTGTCCTGAAGCTGGGGGTGGGCGGTGTGGCCAGACCACATGTCTGGCAGGTGGGTTCCTGGTTTCCATACTCATCCGTCATTAAGGCTTCATCTCTGAGCTGTGGGAAGGGGTTTTTCTACTCCTTGATAACTTTCTTTGGCATGAATTGTTCTTTAAAAAAAAAAAATCACAAAATGAAATAATAGTTGACTTAACTGCCTCATTCCTTCATTAATTTGAAACTTATCTTCCATCTAAATGGTGAGTTTTCAGTCTTGTTTTATAAAAATCAACAGTATATAAATGTAAAGAAAGCACCCTGGAGAGTTTTTAGGTGTTCTGTGCAATCCTCAGAGAAAAGCACCTGAAGCTAAAAGTTTCACCATGAAAATAAGCAAATATAATGTCATACACTTTGGAGTTATTTCAATGGGGACTTTTAAAAAAAAACATAGCATTTACACTTATCTACTATTACTGAATTAAGTCAATGCTAGCACATAAAACTGACACAAATTTGCAAATATATTGTGTGGAGTATATTATTCCTGTTCCACTCTTCCCCTCCTCCCCCCCCAAAAAAAGGTAAAGAAAAGCCCTGGAGCTCTTCAGGCCAGCAATCAATCCAATTTATGAAGGAGTGACTTCCATGCACACTGTAGTTCAAGCTGCAACAAAACCACCGTATGATGCCAACAGGGGCTTTAGGAAACTTTCCCCCTCAAACTCGAAAGGAGCTTTGAAAGAAAGCAAGGATTACAGTCAGCTAGAAGGTAGGGAGGGGACTTACCTCAAAGCCAGCCAAGCGGAAATCAGAGCAGTAATTCTACAAGCCGACAGAGTACACTTCCAAAGCTTCCAACGCTGTAATGGTGTGAAGAGTGCCGGGCAGCATGGCCTGAAGGCAGCACTAATTCGCTGGTGACTAATGGCTGTGCTGGGCAGACAATGAATTTGGGGCTTGAAAACTAACAGAAACCATGCAGTACTTTGAAAAATGGGCTTTCACGATTTCATTCATTGAATAACCTTTAAGCACAAAATTGGCTTGGGTTCTCTTGGGAATGATATGACATGTTGCTCGACAATGATGTAATTATTTGCTTTTTTAATTATGACTCTTACACAAAATAGAGTGCCCCGCATAAGAGGACGCAGCTATAGATGCTTCAGAGGCAGATGTGGAACTCCACACAATACCGCCTTCAGGAGGGGCCAAAACGTCCCAGTGCCGCCTTATTAAGTATGGAATCGCTTTTCCACGAAGCTTCTTTAGAAAGCCATGGATTTTCTGAGACATGCTGTTGGGGTGAAATATACACACCCAGCATAAAACACATCCAGTCACGTGAAAATTAAACACAAACGTACCTCACCATGGTAATGAGCAGTTAAGAAATTTGGTACTAAAATGTGGTGTGTTTACAGTTACAAATGGAAAAGGTCTACTTTTCAGAGTCTAAGCACAGTTAAAGTGCTATGAAGCAACGAATACACCACATAAAGTCTGTAATCAGACACATGTACAAACACATTTAACATCCAATTCCTTTCCAACTCTTTCCAGTGTAATTAGCTTCTCAGTAAAAAAAAAAAAACAAACGATAAATTTGGCAATTTTCTAAAGAAAAATTAAATATCTACAGTCTAAATTAACAAATATAACTTATTCCAGACATTGCCTTTAGCAGATCCTAAAATTTAAGAAAAGGCTCTTAAAGCAGTAAGCTTAGTGAGCTCCTGACACTGTTGCTGGAGCCAGGAACACATAGCATATTTAATCTGCAAACTGTGAGAGTCCACAGTGATTTCAACAAGATCTGAGGCATGCCCTCAAGGTTTGCTGGGATCTGGGATTAGGGGGCTGATAAGAACCTCTGCTGCCCATGGACATGTTTTTCTTCTGCAGTTAAACACAAATGCATGGAGACATTTGACTGCTGCTCGCCGTTACTGCTCAAGTTATATAAAAGCTTTGCAGCTCCTTTTGCTGTCAATATATCAAAGTTTAAAAAAAAATCATCAAAGTGTGAAATTTCATTTAAAGTCTTTGCCAGTCTACAGCTCTATTTCACAGGCCCATCAAACAAAAGTAAAGATGAAAAATGCACCGAAAGTACTTGAAAAAGTTTGCAGCAGCACTCCTGCCCAGTTGTTGTTTATTTTGTCTCCCTTTATTTGCTTTGAAAGGAGAACAGATCAATTTTCATCTAGAAAAATGACGACAATGAAGTGAAGGGCAGAAGCGGCTCCCAGGCTTTAACGAGAAGACAATCTGGACTCGTTATTAGAGAAGAATCTTTTGTTTAACAAACATATATGGGTGCTTGCTTCTTCTGTAGCCATTTCAGAATGTTAATTGCCTCTCATGATATAAGTTGGCAGAAAATTTCTTGAATCTTCCAAAACAAATCAGACCAGCCTCAAACTACGAATGCCAGGAGAACTAAAACCTCCTTCAAAGAATTCTTTAGCTGGGGATTTACAACTGCAGAAAGGAGAAAAGTCTGACTTTTAAGATAATCTACTATAGTCTAAAAGCATTAACATTCCATTACTAAGGTTTTCTTGAGCAGTTCATGACTCACTGGTTCACTTCTCCTTCAAGACTGGTTTTTCTTCATACATTACTGTCTCCACATAAGTGAGGGCATACACTGATCATTAAATTGCTTCCTTTCCCGAGTTCCCAAACTCCTGCCTCAGAAAAGCAGGGAGGGGGAGGGGTCGCAGTAGGCAGGATGCCTTACCCTGAAGGCAGGGCCTCTGGTGAGGAAGCAGGGGGAAGTCTGAAGCCCTGACGGCATGCAGGTAATTAAGGAAACTTCACTGGCCACGAAACAAAGGAAAGTCCAACTTTTCAGGCTTTGGCACCAAATTGATAAATTAGCAACTCTTGAATTAAATAAGTCATGAAATAACTCAGCAGAGCCCTTTCCTTCAGTGCTCAGCGTTCTCTCATTTCTGTCCGTGGTCCTTTACAAATTAGACGTAAAATAAAAACGTGGGTATATCAGCGTTCAATCAAGGAATATAAGCATGTAAAAAGTAGGGGGAATTGCTAGGCATCTGAGCTAAAGCCTCTGGCCTATTAACAATAATGCAATCTATACCTTCTAAAGTGTTGCTGCCTGTGTGAAATTCCACCAGATACCCCTCACGTTGGGCTCCTTCACGCATCTTAAAGCAGAGCGTCCCTGGGCTGACGTTAAGAATTACAGACCCTGAAAGGGTCTCCCCTTAGGCAGAGAGTTTCTAATTAAATAGCTTTTAGTGTAAAATAAACTCTCTGCTCTGTACAAATATGCTATTCCAACTAATTTAAATGTTATTTCATGTTTGTTTTAGGTTCAGCTATAATCTGGCTGGTCACAGAGCTTGTGGCCCGGGCTGTTAAAAGCGATATTTCCTAACATAAACAAATCCTTCAGATACTCTGCACGGTTTACATTGTTAAGACCAGTCACTGTTGCTTTAATGCAAGCCCCTCAACCGAAATACTGCTCCGCCTTAGAGAAATGGAGCGATTTTGAGGTTTTTCGCTATTTTAAAACACAGCATTTTCCTTCTTCAAAATAACCTTGACACGTGTAATTAAGAAACTGTCAGACTATTATTAATTTTTAATTTAAAACCTAAATGAAATAATTACAGGAATCAATCAATAAGGCACCTATTCAAATTACAGAGCAATTACATAAATACCCAAAATTAATACTTTAGGCCAGTTCTTAAAGATTTCAGTCGGTAACACACGAAGACATCAAACAGTGCCAAAGGGGGGGGGGGGTCATGAGGGTAAAGAATAGTTGGTCCTTAAATAGACTGAGATGAGACCATTTCAGATGGCCATGGCACAGCTCCCCACTCCTCCTTCCGCCCCCCCCCCCCCCAGCCCGCACCCAACCAGCCCGGCCCAATGCACTACCGCCACGACTCCTTCTCTAGAAGTTAATTCACTCCCACCAGACACGTTTCTGGGTTATATATATTCATCCAAATTCTGCACAAGTCACTCAAGAGGAAAAGGCCTAGTCACTGGAATTTTCAGCAAAGTATAGATATTGGACTCTGAAAAAGGTTGAGGAGGTGAGAAAAAGGAAAGCAGGAGGTGTTTTTTGGAGCTAATAATACCAGCGGGTCTAATGATAGTGCCCCAGTGTTTGCACAGGGGCCGGCCCTCCAATACCTCTTGACTAAAGGGCTCTTTTACTCGGAGACGCGGACAGTTCATCATTTCAAACTGAAGTGGCAGCTGGAAAATGTGGAACAGCTGGCAAAGAGCTGGGAGAAAAATGTTTTACATAAATATATGTACATATAAACTGGCAGAGAGCCATGGGCACTGTACCCAAGGCCAGAATGTATCCCAGGTCTACAGCAGGGAGGTGAGGATTGGGGGGGGGCAGGTCGACCCAGGGCGCATGGTGCAAGGAGCCTCCTGAGTGGCCTTTCCACACACAGCCGGCCAGGAGGCCTGGGGTCCTGCACCTCCAAAGCATCCAGCAAAAGGTGCACTGGAGACAGAAGCACAAAGTTCACCGAAGGATAACGCGAGGTCAGGCCGGGTGTGGAGGGCAGCGCGGGCATCCGGAAGGCGGCTTAAAAGTCTCTTCACCAACTCTCCAACTTCGGGAGCAATCTCTCTCCAGCCTCCTCCCGCCCGGGCTCCCCTTGCAAGTGGAGAAAGTAACTGTCCCCTGCACGATGATTCACACCCAACTCGGTTCGTGTAAACGATGACCGCAAGGGCCACGGCCACTTTTCTCCTCCCTCCTTCCCTCCCCCCACCCCAGCCCCCGGGGCCAACCGAGAAGGAAAAGAAACAGCATCTCAAACTCTCTGCAAATGGCACAACTTTCACTTTTCCTCCATCCCGGGCGCGCCTCTCCCTCCGCCGGGGCTCTCCCCACACCCCCGCCGGCCCGAGCCTGCCCGGCGTCCGGGGTCCCCGCGCCGCCCACCTCCTTCCGCCCGTCCCGAGCCCGGGGCGCACCGGCGCCCGCCGATCGAGCCAGGACCCACCGGGGGAGGATGGGGGGTGGCGACTCGGCGTGGTTCCTTTAACCCTTCGGGGGACCGGGCGCCGCCGCCGCCCGGCCAACTCGGGTGGGTCCCCGGACGGCCGAGGCTCGGACTGCACGGAGGGGGACCTCGGAGGAGGCGGCGGCGGGCGGGAGGGGAGGAAGAAGTCGCTCGGACGGCGGGCACCCCCTGACAGCCACCCTCACCACGGCTGGCGGAGAAGGGGGGATGGGGGGTGGGGTGCGGTGGGAGGGGGATGGAACCCCTCTCCGGACCCGGCGGGAGACGGTGGGCAGCCGAGCCCTCAAAACAAAGAACTTCGGGCGGGACGTACCTGCGGTGGCGGCGGGCGGCGGCTGTCAAGTCCCCGAACTTCCCATAGACCCGCGTGTGGGCGGCGCGGGCTCCCGGCGGCGGGGACTAGCGCGGGGCGCGGGCGGCGGGCATGCCGCGGCGCGGGCGGCGGGGCGCGGGGCGCGCGGGCGGGCGGCGGGGCGCCAGGCGAGGGTGCGAGCGCCGGCCGCGCTGCCCGGTCCGCTCCTCCCGCCCGGGCAGCTCGGGCATCAGTTTCAGGGATCCTTGTAATCCGATCCCTTCTGACTCACAGGCCCTGAGTGACAGTTCTGATTTGGTTCAACCGCGGGAGGGAGGGAGGGAGGGAGGGAGGGAAGGAGGGAGGAGAAAGAGAAAGAAAGAAACTCTCCCCCGCGCGCCTGCTCGCTCGCTCTCTCCCTCTCTCTCCCCTCCGTCGGGCCCTCTGGGCATCCGATCTATTTTCTGCACAAAGGTCCCATCCCGGACGAGGACCCCCCGGTGCAGGCTGCAGGCGCCCCCTCCTCCCACCCCTCGCCCCTGGCCCCGAGCTGCCTGCGCTACTCACGGGGTGCAAAAGTTGTCCCTGGGCTCTGCGCTCCCCTCCCGCGCGCTCCCTGCAGCCCTCCTCCGGCCCGCTCTCCTCCTCCTCCTCCTCCTCCCCCAAGTTTTCACAGATGTGGCCCGACTCCCCGCTCTTCCCTGCGCGCCTTCTTCCTCCGCCCCCCGTCCCCGCCCCGTCCCTTTTATTTCCGCCACTCCGGGGCTCGGAGGGGACGCGCCGAGCCGCAGGACTCCCGCCGCCGCCGCCGCAGGGGGCGAAGTTGGGAAAACTTGGAAGCGCTCCGCCTTGCTCGCTCGCTCGCGCTCCCGGGCTCCACGCAGGCCGCGCCCGGCCCGCGCTCCTCCCGCCCGGCGGAGCCCCGGCCGCCGCTCGCCCCGGCGGGTGCAGAAGGCCGCGCGTGGCCGGCTGGGCCCGGGGCTTGGCGAGGGCAGCTCGGGCGGTGGGGGCGGGGGAGCCACGCGCGCGCTGCCCCGCTCGCCCGGCTCCTCGGCGGTCCTCGCTCGGACACGTTCAAGCCCGCTCCTCCCCCCCCTCCTCCATTTCCCGCTCGCTGACCCCGCGCCCCCTCGGCGCGTCCAGGCCCCACCCAACCACCCGGCCGGAGCCAGGGGGCCCGCGCCCTCTGCACCCGCGCGCGCTGCGCCGCCGGGACGCCCGGCCACCGCGCGCGCCACGCTCCGGCGTGGCATCTCCTCCCAGCCTTCAGTCCTCGTCCCCGTTCTCCTGCTGTCTGGGGTGGAACCCCCCCCCCCCGCCTCTCTTAAAGACTCTCGGCACTGCTGATCCCCGTACCCCCCCCCCAACACACTGCTGGGCTCCCCTCGTGGGGCACCTTTCCCCAGGACAAACGTGAAACTCCCCTCTGGAGCGGTGGTGGGTGTGGACGTTGAGGGCTTCCCTCTTCTCTCCCTTACCTTAACCCTTGGGAAGTGGAAAGTCTCCCCACTCAGCTGCTGATCCCATGGGCCCCTGTACAAAGGACACGCAGAGACCCTGGACTAAAGGGTACTGTCGCTCCAGACAAAATGCCCTCGACTTATTTTCAGACACCCACGTTAGAAGGAATTCGTCAGGCCAGTCCACACTCCTGCTCCCTTTCCAGGTATTCAACCCGACCTGTGTCTTTAAAAGGGGCACCTGAGAGGGGCGGGAAGAACAGAAAGCCCCGGCGTGGTCCAGAACCCTGGGGTAAGCGGAGACTCTACCCACTTACCCAGCCAAAAGTGCCTTGGAGCTCAGGGCGCTCTAGTGTGGCGTCTCTGAAAGTCTTCAAGGAGGAGAGTGGGTGGATGAATAGCTATTAGGATTTCAACAGCATTTTGAGATTTGCATGCGTAACTGAAGAAATTTTTAACGGAACTGATGGTGGTATTCACGATTTCGTTTTTTTTTCCCTGCAACGTGTTGCGCATCACCGAGGGAGAGCTGAGAGTGGCTCTTAGGGGAGAAGCAGCGGGAGGAAAACAGGGCTCAGGCCTGGTTAGTTCACGGTGTTTCCCCGAGGCCACTGCTTCACTGAGAGCGGGAGTCTCAAAAACAAGGGGTGCCCCCTCAGTACACGGACTCAGGCA
Source organism: Jaculus jaculus (assembly GCF_020740685.1). NCBI lineage: Eukaryota > Metazoa > Chordata > Mammalia > Rodentia > Dipodidae > Jaculus > Jaculus jaculus. Next base: position 4,947,951 of record NC_059117.1, read on the forward strand.
TGGGAGGAAGGGTTCCCGGAGCCTCCCTAGTGCTGCACCCCTCTGTGTTCTAGGGTCCCAGGATGGCTCTGGGTTTCCAGGGAGACCCTATCTGAGCGCGTCTGAAGAGATGGGTCTGTAAGGGCGCTCTAAGCTGCCCTTGCAGAGAAATGAGAGCTACTCTCCTCCGCGCTCCCTCAGCATCAGTCACGCCTTAAAAAAAAAAAAAAAATCCAAGACCACTGCTGCCTCCATCGCCGAATGCAAATACCTACTGATAGTCCCAATGGCAACAGATACATAAAGAAAGGACAGCCCATAAATCAACAAGTAAAATAAACCAGATATTTGGACTTTTACTTCAGACAATCTCCTAGCATATTTTGAGACATGAGGATCTTGATTTTCAGTTCTACAAAGACTAGGACAAATAAGAAGCCGTAAACCGACCCTCTACCCCCTCTTGCCCCATTCCCATCCGAAGAACGCCAGGCCCACGAGGAGGATTGCTGTCTGGGGGGGTCCCTGGCTTTCACTTCTCTCACCTCGGATTCTTGGTGCAGATGCACACGTGGCTGATTTGCTGACATATATGTAAGTAGACCCTTTTTCACAGAAATGGTGGGGGGAAAATTCCCTTACTATGAGTTAAATGATGCCATCATGCAGTGGGTTTTCAATCCATGTTAACTTCAGAACTCTGGTATTAAAATCCCAAAGTGTAAGAGAGGCATTACTGTGGTTGAAGTGAGAGCGGATCTCAGAATCAAGACCTTAAGCCTTTCTCTCTCATCAACCCTCTTTTCTGACATAGCTCCCAAGTCATACTCCCCCTCCCCAAAAAGCCAAAGGCCCCCTGAACCTCAGCATAGAAACTTGTGTTGTCATGGTAAGCAAGCAGCGAGGTTCAGATGTATAGGATGGGCATAAAAACAGCTCCTCCTAAATGTCTGAAATTCCATCCTTATAGATTCACTTCCCTTTTCTCCACAGTGCTCATTTCAAATGCAAATAAATGTTTTAGGACATTTCTTCAGAATATTTAAGCTTTTAAGGTGGTTTTTTGTGGGTTTTTTTTTTTTTTTCCAAATTGAAGTAGGAGACTTGAGAATTTTCTCACTAGCTTCCTAAGAAAGTATCATACAGAGGATGGCCTGGACAACAGAAACCTGCTCTTACATTTCTTACTCAGGGTAGGAAGTGCTGAGTTCCCTGTGCAGTACCAAGCCAGGCCAGTACCTCGCACTTCCTCTGTGTAGCCCCTTCCCGGCTCCTGAGAGGGTGGCCCACTCCTGTGGCGTCCTCACCTGGGTTCTCTGCCTGGGTCCTCCTCTGGCACTCCAGAATAACCTCGACAACTAATTACATCCCTAACCTGTTTCCTAGGTAAGATCACACTTTGAGGCTCCTTGGATTAAAACATGATTTTTTTTTGTTTTTTGAAGTAGGGTCTCACTTCAGTCCAGGCTGACCTGGAATTCACTATGTAGTCTCAGGGTGGCCTCAAACTCATGGCGATCCTACCTGTGACTCGTGAGTGCTGGGATTAAAGGCTTGCGCCACCATGCACAGCTAGAACATGAATATTTCCTTTGGAAAGGACACAACTCAGCTCATCATAACAACACCATCCCCAAGGGCTCTTGTGTTTGGTGGCTTTTCTGTCCTCAGTGTGACGCGGTTGAGATGATTGAAATCATTAAGTGATGGAGCCTAGCATGACAGGGTTTTGATACAGAGAGGAGAGGGCTTGGGGACAAAAAAAAAAAATAGAGCAGTTCTTCTGTGTCCCCGATTGTGCTCAAGAAAACCAGTTGGGATAAAGGAGCAAATATGACCCTGTCTAATCTCCGGGCTCCTGTCTTGCCATGTGATTGCTCTCACATGGGTTCTCACCATGATGTCATATGTCATGAAGCCCTTCCCAGAGCCCAGACTGATGAGAGCGCTCAGTCATGGACTTTCCAGCTTCTAAACCTCAGCTGAGTAATCCTCTTTGGTTTATAAAGTGCTTACCCTCAGGTAATTTGTTTTATCAATGAAAAACTACTAGAGACAAGGAGAGTAGAATAAAAGATCTGCAACAAAGAAACAAAGGATGCGGCTGGAAACAAACCTCACAAGTTCCTCTGGGTTTTTGCTGTTATGTGTGCTGTCATAAATATTCTTCTTGCACTCATCAAAGCAGCTCTCTCTCTCTCTCTCTCTCTCTCTCTCTCTCTCTCTCTGTGTGTGTGTGTGTGTGTGTGTGTGTGTGTGTGTGTGTAGTAGTAGTGAGCAAGTTGAAGAAATCCCCCAGTTTCGGGTGAACTGATAAGCTCCCAGTTGCCAATGATGAGATTCCACTCAAATTGACAAGTTAAAAGAGTCAGGGTAGTGTTTTATTGACTAAAACGTTCAGGAATGGGCATGTACACTATAGGCCAGGCAGAAGCCAGGGGATGTATTGTAAGCTAGCTGGGTTCTGTTTCCATCTTTAGGTTCCACTTTATCTCCACATCATACAACCTCCTTTTTTTCTAATATTCGTGTATTTGTTTATTTTTTTACGTGTGTGTGTGAGAGACAGACAGACAGACAAAGGTAGAGTGAGTATGGGTGCCCCAGGGATTCTTGCTACTGCAAATGAGCTCCAGACACATGCGCCACTTCCAGTATCTCTGTGTCTGGCTCTAGGTGCGAGCTGGGGAGTGAGACTCAGGCCGGCAGTCACTACAACCAAGCCTCTAACGGCTGAGCGTCTCCACAGCCACACAGCCTCTTCAGACACCCGAAGAGGGCTTCAGGATACAGCGACCTTTACATGATCAGCCAACATTTCCTCCCCAACAACTGACTTTTACAAGAGTGTGCCATACTCTTCTAGGCTGGATAGCTACATATAAGCAAACAACACGCCTTCTGCACTGCATGTCCATTCTAACAACACGGGCCTTCCACATCACATGTCCCTTCTAACAACACGGGCCTTCTACATCCCACGTCCTCTCTAACAACACGGGCCGTCTATATCCCATGTCCTCTCTAACAACACGGGCCGTCCACATCCCATGTCCCCTCTGACAACACGGGCCGTCTACATCCCATGTCCTCTCTGACAACATGGGCCATCTACATCTCATGTCCTCTCTGACAACACGGGCAGTCTACATCTCATGTCCTCTCTGACAACACGGGCCGTCTACATCGCATGTCTTCTCTAAAGGCCATCATTTTCTTCCTCTTCTGGGCTGTTCACCTTCTACTATGTAAGACAGTCAGTGTGAGACTGCATCAAGGATTTCCTGACTAGAAAGTGAGGGGTCTTTTATCTTCTCAGTGGTCCCTGCCCACCGAAGTCACAGTAGTCCACCCACATTCGTGTGTGCACATGGGTCCTTCCTCCTTGAAGTTACACTTATCACAAGTCTTTCCCCCTTCTTCCCTCTCTTCACCTTTTCTCCATATCTGCTGGTCTGGCTTCTTCCTGTTCCCAATGGGACACGGGCAGAAGGATGTGCCAGCAGGTCAGCTGAGGGCAAGAAGGTCTGCTCTCTCCAGGTCTGACTTCTAGAAAGCAGGTTACATGCTTTGTAAATGTAATCACCAAGAGCAATGTTTAAGGGTTAAGAGCTCAGTACATGGAGGGAATCAGTTGTTTTTAGCACCTGAATGTGTACAGGTGAATCCATATGCATACCTGGGACCCCCTTGAGAGCACCTTGGGGACAGAAACACTCTTACAGGCAATGCAGCATGTCACTGGCCAGCTGCCAGAGAGAAGAATGCTTTTAAGGGCACTGTGCATGGGCCGTTCCGAGACTCTGTCACTCAGCACCCACGCAACTCCTTCTTCCACCTTCCTGGAACACCAGGGTTATAGATGGAACCCAGATGTCCGCTGTGTCCTTCTTCACCTTGGAGATGTAGCTATGATAGGCTTGGACCTCAGCCAACCCCACAAGTTTGGAAGAACTAAAACCCTATCTTTGAATTTCTGCAAATTTCAGTGGATGCCACACAACATGGATCCATGCCCCCCACTGAGCTCTTCTCTTATACAGCAGGAGCATGGGGCAGCTTGGGAGATCCAGCTGATGGTGTGGGCATCCAGGGGATGAACTTCTCCACCTCTCCTGCACAAAGAAAGGAGGTTTGCTCTGGGTCTCAAGTACAGCACTTTGGTGAGTGACATTGTTTTGTTGAGGTCTCTCTCTCCCTCCTAGCTGGGACATTATGTGTGCTTCACTCAGTAGACATCTCTCCTCATAGCCAAACACCAGTTGTAAATAATCATGGTGACCATCCCCACCCACCTGGCAGCCATGCTGTACGTCTCTTCTAGATTCCCCAGGCCGGGGCACTAGGAAGTCTGCACTTGCAATGTCATTCTGCGGCTGAGCCTAAATTCCGCATGTCTCCAGCTGCAGTCCGGGCTCTTCCCTTGGCCACAATCTGGGCCACTTCCCACTGCCTTCTGTGGAACATCACTCATCCATACAACCAGACTTACTCTTAGAGACTTTTCTGCATTTCTCATCTTTGTCCTAAATAATCTACTCCACTTGCTCCAATTGTAGGTGTTACTGGGATTTTCTTTTTCTTTTCTTTTCTTTTCTTTTGTTTTTCAACACCAGGCTACAAAGGATGTCAGAGAAAACAGCTCCAACATCTTCCACTGGAACTCCTTCCTCTACGTCTTCCCAGCTGCGAGTATAATGAAGCGTTGGGATATTTCAAGGCTCTAAGACTTGTAAGGCAAGTAGTGGTCCTGTGCTTGGGAAGTGAACTGCTTGTGGGGAAAGGTTCTTTCTCGCATACATGCACCTTAAGAGCTGGGGGCTCAGAGGAGTTCCCAGATCAGAGTAACAGGGCCACAGGAACGACTAGGAGAAAACAGCCAGACCATATAAACAGCCACAAAGCCAGCCAGTGCCAAGGGGTCTGGTGCAAAGAGCAGCGTTTGCAGTGGCAGTAAGTGAAGTGTAGTGCATGCCAAAGAGAATGTGGGGCCGATGCCAGTGAGTGGTTAGTCGTAATGTATCTACTTGGCTAAAGACCGTAGTTCTAGGAGCTAAGTTTTTCCGAGCTTTATGTGCTCAATTCAGTTTTTCGTACCAGACATGATTTCCTTCCCACAAAATGGGCCGTAAATCCAGTCACAGAGCCGTTGGTTACCCCCATCGCTATGTGCCACTAGTGCCCCATGGGCACATCTTGCCTGCTGGTTGCTTGTGTGCCTCGAAGGATCTATTGCTTATTAGGACAGTGGATGACTTCTCTCCCCCGTGGCCTGCACAGTGCTCTGCGGCACTACGGCAGCTAGCCGGCAGCGAGGAGACTTCCTGCTCAGCTCCAGACTCCGGAGCCAGTGGGCCGCCATAGCATCCGGTGCTTTCAGCACCAGCATCTCACTTTGGAATTCTGCTGGCTATCCAAGAGCACCGGAAATAGCCTGCACTGTTGGGGGGGGGGGGGCTTTGGGAAATAAAGGTAGAGGTGGGGACAAAGGAAGTTAATAGGATGAGAATAGAAGCCACTTACATTTACTCATATCTTAGGTCTTTCAATAAAAAATGTTTATAGCCTGTAATGGAGGCAGACACAGAGGACACTCAAACTGCACCAGAGCAGAAATCCAGAAGCTGCTGAGAGCTCAGCACTAAAGTAGACCTAAAACACACCCACCTCAGCTTGGGAGATTTTGCAGAAGAGTTGCGTAGAAAGGTTGTAAAGGTCACAGGGCGGGAGGGAATATACAGAGGCATTGCCCCGGCCCCTTACCACGACCGACTGCTTCTCTCACATCTCGTAACCCACAACACCAGGGGGGATACCAGCAATCCCACTGCGGAGGACCCTCTGCGGAATGGGGGCAAGGAGAAGGGAAGTGATGGTACAAACACATGATGTGTCCATGAGTTTCTATGTACCCAAAAGTTTCTACTTAATAAAAAAATACAAAAAAAAATGGGGGGCCCCAGACAACCCTAGCAGTAGTGCTGTAACACGTGATCACAGGGCCAGTGGTGGCTTTTCTTTAAATTCATTTTATTTATTTATTTGAGAGCAACAGACAGAGAGAGAGAGAGAGAGAATGGGTGCGCCAGGGCCTCCAGCCATTGCAAACGAACTCCAGACGCATGAGCCCCCTTGTGCATCTGGCTAACGTGAGTCCTGGGGAACCGAGCCTCAAACTGGGGTCCTTAGGATTCACAGGCAAGCGCTCAACCACTAAGCCATCTCTCCAGCCCCTCCAGTGGTGGTTTTTAACCGTCGGTATTGTGACGCATGTTCATGCTGCAGCACAACTGAGGAAGGAAGAACCAGTTACGCGGGAAAGTCCTACCACCTTCTCAATTGTCCCCCTACCTGGCCAGCTGCGTCATCTTTGTCGATGCACAATGTGTAGCATAGGGCACTACTTTCTCTTCTAGTGGCAGATTGTCTCGCTTACTTAACATGACTCGGAAGCATACAGGACAGGGTAGCCCTAGATTAAAATCCTTCCTCCACCCTTATCACCTTTGCCAAATCAATCTGCTCAGTTTGCCACCAATGAATGGAAGCGATAGTTCCATGCCACAGTGGCGGTGAGAAGGAAATGGGGTGGTATAGATGAAGATGGCACGCCACTGCTGGGATTAGGAGGTGCCAAGCAAAGCAAATTGCCTCTTCCCTTGGTTGTTACGCCAACTGAGCTCCTTGTCACGATTGCAGATTTTTTACATACAGTAAAGAATACACTTGAAAACTAGAGAGTTAAGTCTGTGTTCTACTTCCTCTATGAAAGGTCACTTGTTTGGAATTGTACGAACTATTTCAAGAGCGTACTAGTCAATGAACTTCTAGAGTACAATTTCTCTGGAAGAAACAATTTGCTAATTCTGGATAAGTTGCTATTCTTCCATGCCCAAAAGAATTTTGGACATAACTTACGGTGACACCGTTCGCATATACAATAAAGAACATCTAACCCTAGGGTTGTCTTTGCCAATCAGCATGGGTTTCTCATAGGATAACAATGTACAAGCAAAACGTGGTGATATGATGAGATGTGTCACCTCTACCACACAAACCAGGACCCAGAAGAAATTGCAGAAAAAGTGGTGACATGAATACTCCTTACTGCTAGCTGACAACCAGTTCCAGGGTGATGGTGACAGACACGGTGATCAACCAAAACCTATCAAAGCAGAAATCCACAGGCTACAGAGAGCTCAACACTAAACCAGACTGCCAACAGGCCAGCCATGCCTCAGGGAACATTGAAGGAGGGGGTGGGGCAGATTGAAAGAGCCACAGAGTGGGTAAGGGTATCCTGAGGCATGGTCTCTTCACTGAGGAGTGCCCCGAGTGACAGGAGCAGGGACAAGGGGATAAAAGAATATAACTGTGTGTGTGTATATATATGTGTATGTATAAAATAAAAAGATAAGCAAAACATGGTGGCATGATGGATTCTCCTTCCTACTTCTAACTATAACCTGAAAATCATTAGATCAATCCTCCAATCAGTCATATATTCATTCAATAAATGATCAGCAAAGATACATGTGTGATTGCACTAGATGTCACTGGGTATATGGTGGTAAACTGACAGATCTACTTTTAAAGAGCTTAGAGTCTGTGGCAACCCTGGACAGACATACTTGAACATCTTCCACACATATTGTAACAGATACTAAATAGGAAAGGTCATCGCTACACATGATTGGCCTATATCTACTATGGCAGGAGGAGGTAAGTCATGGCGAGCTCCCAGGATGAAGGGTAGTGATGAAGTTAGCAGCATGGAGGAAAATTCCAAGCACAGCTAGCTGCTCTGGGGCAGGCAGAGCTTGTTTCATTATGCTGGCTTTGCTTTTTTTTTAATATTTCATTTTTATTTAGTTATTTATTTGACAGATAAAGGGGAGAGAGACAAAGAGAATGGGCACACCAGGGCCTCCAGCCATGCAAACAAACTCCAGATGCATGCGCCCCTTGTACATCTGGCTAATGTGGGTCCTGGAGAATCAAACCTGGGTCCTTTGGCTTTGTAGGCAAATACCTTAACCACCAAGTTATTCCTCCAGCCCTGGCTTCTCTTGTTTTAACTGATACATGAATGAATCTCATTGCCTTGGGTAATGCTATCTGTGTTTTAAGATTCATGTTGTTATATTGTAAGTATTTATACATAGACATATTTAGTCCCTGATTTCACTCTTATATGAAAATTAAGAGCCATATATCACACTTTTCTTTCCATTGTCAAAGCACTGAGTCTACATATGGCTTCCTTTTCCATATCACCATCGAGGAAATCATATGTTCCACTTATGTACCATTCAAGTACAAAACAAAGCCATCATGCTTGTTCAAACCTACCACTGGTAGCTATGTATAGAGTTTAAATATACAAAGTCATAAGTGGTGTCTCTCTGTAGAGGGTGTCACAGAAAGGCACACACATGCACACAGAAGTGAACATGTTAAGTCAAATCAAAGTTGAACCTGAGATACGAATTTATCCTCGTCTTGGCTGCTGATTAGTTTGAATTCATAGTGCTCAGTAACCATGGCCAGGCTTCGTGTACTCATCAGAACTGAGGCAGGTGCTTGAGTCAACAAGTGGTGAGTTAGCCCAGTTTATTCAGATTTTGATCTTACCAGACGGTTACATCAGAATGTCAGAATAAAACACCTTTAAAAATGGTAAGTAACTGCAACATTGATTGAACTGGTATAGGAGAGACTTGTCACGGTTGATGTCCCCCAGAGGAGGCTTCCCATGAAAAACCGCTCAAGCTTATCCAAATCTCCCTGCCATACATAATTAAATTCCTGCATGTCTCCCAAACACAGGGAGAAGATGTGCTCCTCAGATGAAGTAAGTTTAATAATTAGGGACAAGGTTTTAGGGTTTTCAGGGATTTAGGAATATTTGGCCGATTTTATCATTTTCTGTAGGGGGACTAAGCACAGAATGAAACCCATCTGCAAGCTAACTTCTAGGAGGGCTTGGTGTGTGCGAGACATGGCTTTTGCACCCCACCCTCCTTCTCAGGAGACTGCAGTGACAGACACTGTGGACGTAAAGTACTTAGTTATCCACTTGCTGCCATCTCCCCAAGACTCAGCTTGCTCATGGTGACAAAGTCTGGGTTCAAAGAATTACAACAAATGTTTTTGTTTTCTTCTTCTCTTCTTGGCCAAATGTGTTTGAGCTGCTACTCAAACATTCTGAACTTTGTAAAATGATTTAGACAGTCAAATAACATAATATCTATTCCATGCTCAACACGTAGCCACTCAGTGTGGCTTCTTTTCCTTTTGACATACAGGTGCAACTTTCAGCACACAGGGCTAGGCGATGTGACGAGGTGACGCAACAGATCACCAGAAGCATCAACTTTGTCTCCCAGAGACACGGTGACTGTGAGGTGGCCTCACAGGAGTATAAGATTGAAGCAGTAGACACAGCATCTTAGTTGCTTCTCCCATTGCTGCCACATTGCCTCAAAGACGGGTTAAGTAAGAAGTGCTTTATCTGGGCTATAACTAGGGGTACAGGCCATCGTGGCATGGTGGCAGAACCATGAAGCAGCTAGACACACTAACCCCAGACAGGAGGCAAAGAGCTCTATGAATGTTGATGCTCAGCTTACTTTCTCCTTTTTGCCCAGTCCTGGACCAAAGTCCATGGAATGGTACTGCCCATGTTTAGCCCATATTTTGCCCATCTTAAGCCTTCCCTTCAGCCCCTCCATTGTGTTTCTCAGGAAGATCACCATGAGTTTGAGCCCAGCCTGGGACTACAGAGCGAGTTCCAGGTTAGCCTGGACTGGAGTGAGATACAACCTCGAAAATAACAAAACTGGGGCTGAAGAGATGACTGAGGGGTTAAGGCACTAGCCTAAAAAGCCTAAGGACCCAGGTTCAATTCCCAAGTACCCATGTAAAACAGATGCACAAAGTGGTGCATGCATCTGGAATTCATTTGCAGTGGGTAGAGGTTCTGGTGTGTCCATTCACCCAGTCTCTATCTGTCTCTCTCTCCTTCTTTCAAATAAAATACGCACACACACACACACACACACATATATATATATATTCCATGACAATTCTAAAGTTGACAAGATTAATGTCATGCATGAGGAAAACAGTGCCTTTAAGACCAGAAATTGAGATGAAGCCCTGGGAAGGAAAGTGTGAATGCAACAATGCATCAAACATAAGAATCTTTAAAAGGGCCATATGTTTACTTATTTTCTTGTTTGTTTATTTTTTTTTATTTGAGAGTGACAGACAGAGAGAGAAAGAGTCAGAGAGAAAGAGAGAGAGAGAGAGAGACTGGGCGCACCAGGCCCTCCAGCCATTGCAAACGAACTCCAGACACATGCACCCCCTTGTGCATCTGGCTAATGTGGGTCCGGGGGAACCAAGCCTCGAACCAGGGTTCTTAGGCTTCACAGGCAAACGCTTAACCACTAAGCTATGTCTCCAGCCCCGCGTGTTTACTTATCTAGGCATTTAAATAGTATTTAATGATCTCTACCACAAGGCACATGCTATTCCAGGCCCAGGGAGTACGGTAGTGAGCAATGCCATGTCTTTGCTCAGACACAGTGGACTAGATAAAAGAAGCACACACTGCCACGTCAGGTGGTGACAGCTGCTCTGAAAGAACAAACATTGGTTTAAGGCATAGACAACAAGGAGCATCACAGTCAGGTTCACATTGCGGGCAGAAATCACCCAACTAAGAGCAGCTTTTGGGAAAAAAGGTTTAATTTTGTCTTATAGATTTGAGGGGAAGCTCCATGATGGCAGGGAAAATAATAGTATAAGCAGAGGGTGGACATCAACCCATGGTCAACATCAGGTGGACAGTAGCAACAGGAGAGTGTGACAAACACTGACAAGGGAAAACTGGCTGTAACACCCATAAGCCCACCACCAACAATACACTGCCTCCAGAAGCCATTAATTCCCAAATCACCATCAGCTGGGAACCTAGCATTCATAACACCTAAGTTTATGGGGACACCTGAGTCAAACCACCACATTTTGCCCCTGGCCCCCATAAACTGATAACCATACAGGACATAAAGTACAATGCATTCATCCAACTTTAAAAGTGCCCATTGTTTTCATCAATCCTAATAATGTTCAAAAATCCCCATAATCCAAGGTCTTTTAGCTGAGCCATAATATCAAAAAAATCTACCCAAAACCCATAATGGCACAAAATAAACATTCACACTATAAAAGATAGCATTGGGCATAGCAAAGAAATACTCAACCAATAGAAGATTTAAACAGGACAAACATCAAATTCTATAGCTCCAAGTCCAACAACTCTAATCAATGAGAAGTCTCCAAGTCTGATAATTCTTAACCACTGACAAGTCTCTCTGCCTCTCCAGGTAGGCTACTCATAGTCCTGGAAAACTTTGTTGGGGGACACTGAATCAAGCCACCACAACGAGGAAAGGATTATTTTAAATAAAGTTGACAAAAATAAAGGCAAAAACCTACCTTACTCCAAAAAGGATGGCAATCATTAAAAAGTCAAATAACAACATGTGTTGGCAAGGATGTGGGGAAAGAGGAGCTGTCATTCACTGCTGGTGGGAGTGCAAACTTGAACAAGCAACAGGGAAATCAATATGGAGATTCCTGAAAAAGACAACAATAGAGCTTCCATCTTACCTAGCCATTCCTCTGTTGGGCATCTACCCTAAAGCCTTTCCCTTCACTGCAGAGATATTTGCTCAACCACGTCTATAGATGCTCAATTCACAATAGCTAAGAGTTGGAATCAATCCAGATGCCCATTGCTTGATAAATGGATAATGAAGATGTGGTCCATATACACAGTGGAATTCTGTTCAGCAGTAAGGAAAAATGACATAATGAAATGATATAATTTGTAGGAAGATAGCAGACTTGAAACACATCATACTAAGTGAACTTAAACATGCACAGAGAGACAAATGCCCCATGTTCTCTCTGCTCTTTGGTTCCTAAACTGCAACAGCTTGAGTGTCAGGCATAATTGACAAGCAACTCAAGGGACAGACAAAAGGGTTGGAAGGGTTTGGGGGAGGAGACCAGGCAGGGGGAGGAGATAGACACAAAACCAAATCCAAAATGAATGGGTACCGTAGAAACCTTCCTAGGAAACAAATTAAAAGATACAACCCTTGGGCTGGAGAGATGGCTTAGCCCTTAATGCATTTGCCTGCAAAGCCAAAGGACCCAGATTCAACTCCCCAAGACCCATGTAAGCCATATGCACAAGGAGGCACGTACATCTGGAGTCATTTGCAGTGACTGGAGGCCCTGTGTGCCCATTCTCTATGTGCCTCTTTCTCTCTCCTCGCTCTCTGTCAAATACATAAGCAAATAAATAAATAAAAATAAAAATCCTTTTAAAAAGAGTTATTTTTTAAAAAAAAGGATACAACCTTCAATAGGAGCATGGACGGATTGGTTAGTAAAAAGGGTCCTAGAAAGAATGGGATGAAGACTAACCCTAAAACATTTGGCTCTGTCCTGTAACTCCCAGACCAGAAATTGGTTACAACCCATGTCGACCGGAGAGACCTGCATGGTACCCAAAACCAAAAAGGCTTCTGTGAAAGCACTTGATTACCCACCTGAGGTAAAAGGTAAGACCCTGTTGCTGAAGACACCACATGCTGCTGACACAGAATAATGAGAGATCTGGCTGAATCTGGAAGGAAGCCAATTCCCAGATGGTTAGCCCATATAATGCTAAAAAGCGCTACATGAGTTGCTGGAGGAAAACAAAGCCAACAAAGTTGTGAGGAAGCAGGGGACCCTGCAATATGAAAGCACCCCGCCTGACAAGATGTGCACACCAGTGCAGTACTGGCGCACAGCCTAGGTGGCTCTCTGACTGGCTAAGAGATCGGCTCAGTGGGAAGAAACCCATAGCTGGAATTAGGGCCCATGACAGAATCCTATGGATACAAGATTATGGGTTCCAGTGAGAAGCTCCCACCAGTCTTTGGCCAAAGTCTCCACGTTAACAATGCTTAACCCCTTTAACTTCTCCTGATCTCACTCTCTGTGGGAGAACTTTTAAGAAAGCAGTGAACAACAAGAACAACCAAAATCTATCAACAAGACAAGAAAAGATAGCCAGCGCCCTGGTGGGAGATGAACCAGCCCTCACACAGCAGCTAGGGCCCGGGTGGAAGCACGGAGGAACTGGCGAGATGAGCAAGAGCGCTGCTCCCACGGCGAGCCTGACAACCTGCGCCAGGGTGATGGAGACAGACACTGAGGACACTCCAAATGCACCAAAGCAGAAGTTCGTAAGCTGCTAATAGCTCAACACTAATGTAGGCTTAAAGCACACCCACCAAGGCTCAGGAAATTTTGTGGAAGAGGGGGAAGAAAGAATGCAAGAGCCACAGGATGTGAGAGAATATCCAGCTGCCCCCCACCCCTGGTAGTGACTGTTGCTCTCCCAACTCAGAACCCACAACTCCTGGTGCATAGCAGCAATCCTACTAAGGAGTGCACTCAGTGGAGTGCAGCAGAGAGGAGGGAAATGATGGTACCAAGACATGATGTGTCAGTAAAAAGTTTCTATTTAAAATAAAAGAAAGTTAAGAAAAATAAATACAAAGAAAAGTTGGGGCTTAGGATATTAACAAGGAAGATCACTTAGGAGTCTAGAATATGGGTTTCTTGGACCAGTGGCTTATATGTTAATATTTAGCTAATTTAGTCTAAAATTATTTGCACCATAAATTTTGACTGATTTTATTAAACTTGCTATGTACAGGTGGGTCTCATGAATGTCTGTTTTTTTCCAAATTTGTGAATACATGCAATGTTTGATTTTTGTTGTTGTTGTTTTTTGAGGTAGGGTTTCACTCTAGCCCAGGCTGATCTGGAATTCACTATGTACTCTCAGGGTGGCCTTGAACTTACAGCAATCATCCTACCTCTGCCTCCTGAGTGCTTGGGATTAAAGGCATGTGCCATCACTCCCAGATATGATTAACTTTTTATTTTATTTTTTTGCTACGTGGCCAAGGTCTTTTGAGATGACTGGAAGAAAGGGAAAGGGCGAATAATCTTTCTCTCTAAGTGCTGATGTATTTTCTTGAGCCCTAGTGGCATGAATCTCGGAGTGGCTTATGTTTCCACAAGGTTGGCCAGGCAGACTTACAGGTGTGAGTGTCCAGTCCTCAGTCCTGTACCCTTACCAAATACATCAGTCTATTACAAATTTAACCTTTGTTGAACTCTCTGGCCCTGGGTAGCAAAATGCAGCTATCCTTTATGCCAGTATACCAGTTCCAATAAGGTTTTCTGTCATCCTTCCTTTGTCTTAGAAAGTTCATAAGCCAAGCCTCAAAGTTCAGTTCTCTATGCACTTAGCATTTTCAAACTCTCATCATAAGAGTCTATAATACTTGGCTTAACACTCCAGAAGGCATCTTTAGTTGCAAGTACCAAGTCCATGCCCATTCCTCCAAAACAAAAGTTCAAAAAGACCAAAATCCACATGGTCATATTTACCTCACCCCACTGCTGATACCAATTCTGTGGTAGACAGCTTCAGGCAGTTGAGATGAACTACCAATCCAGGCACAGTTATGGAGGAAAGAATATTTATTGACGCTTATAGATGCAGGAGAAGTTTCGAAATGGCAGAAGTTGGCCCCCTTTCATGGGACCAAGCAGAGAGATAAAAGCCAAAAGCCACAGCAGCACCACAAACAAGCACATTTCAGGGACACCAGGCAGAACTCAGGCACTTTGCACATCTTTAGACTGGAATTCCAGCTCCACCACCACACCTGGACCCTAAGATTCATCGAGTAACACCTCCTCCTTCCAGGTGGCTGCAGATCTACGTTACTCACTTTAATAAAATCCTGAATATATTGGGGGCCATCCATTAAAACTACCACAGCTCTCCCCCAGGTTTTTGTGCCATGTTTAACTTCCATGTAGAATGTTTATGGTGCAGGGTCCAGTACTTAACTCCAACGAAAACCGAAGTATTAGGAAGGAATTAGGTCAGTGGCCCTGGTTCTGGCAGACTGTACAAGGGAGGAGTCTCTTTGCAGTTTACTTTTTGGTCACATAAACTCTGGCTGAAGGGAAAAAGTTCACATAGTCAAAAGTCAGCTCTCCCTTTCAGCCTTCCAACAGGGATTCCCTAGTCTGAAAATACCAGGATTTCTGATCAAAATATGCACTTCAAAGAGACAAATTCGTGTTTGTGATAGTGGTTATACCTTTAGGCCAATGAATGGAAAATTCTGGAAAATGAACTCAACATTTTTATTGCCAATTACTAGAAGTATATTATTTGACTAGAAACAAAGTGCCCATATCAAACTCGAACCCACAAACCGCAGTCATTTCCTAAGGGTGGGGGAGAATCTCTAATTGGTGATGAAGCGGGAAACTTTAAAGTTTGTACTGTTTTTCCCTCACCGTATCCTTAGAACTGCCGGGAGAGGACTCACCGCGGCGTTGCTCGTGTCTTCCTGTAGGAATGGTGGCACAACGGGGAGCTGAAATTCTAAGAACGTGGAGTAAGAAGAAATAAATAAATAAGCTCATGAGTAAGTCCACTGAGAATCCCAAATGCAAAGCCATGGCTTGCTCTAATCTTCCGGGATCACATAACATCCTTAAATTATAGTTTATGTCACAGAGGCATATAATTATACTATTGCAAGGGTCATACGCATTATCTTGTCCAACTCACAGTTTGGGGATAAGGGAATTTAAATGAGGGAAAATCAAGCAAGTTGCTTAATTTAGTTCGAAACAAAGGCAGGAAAGGAATACCTCCACGCCTGTCCTGTGCTGAGCCTCCTTTGGTGATGCCCTGCAGATAACAGGCACCTGTTGAGAAGAAAGGAGTAATGCTACGCACATAAGAGTCAGAAAAGCGCTGGAGAAAGGACTTAGCAGTTATGAGCTTGCCTATAAAGCCAAAGGACCTAGGTTTGGTTCTCCAGGATCCACAAAGCCAAATGCATAAGGTGGTGCATGTGTCTAGAGTTTGTTTGCAGTCGCTGGAGGCCCTGGTGTGCCCATTCTGTTATTCATTCTCTCTCTCTCTCTTAAATAAATAAAAATAAAAATAAAATAAAATATTTTAAAAGAGAAAATTCACAAAGCATGAGATATTTGATATTATTTAGTGATTCTCTTATCCTTCTTAGAATTTAAGGGACTATTTCAAAGAAAAAAAATGATTCTTTTTCTCCCTCTTAATAAACTTCCCTAGGTAAACTATTATCTCAGCACAGGGCCAACAAGTAATTCCTGTAAGATTTCAGATATAGACTCAAATGCTAGTGACAGAAATGTTTCCAATTTTGAATTATTTCAAATTGAAATAATGAAGATGAGAAGCAACTTTGAGCATAAAATTTATTTATGTTTCACATCTACATTATCCATGTTGCCCAAAGGCACTTTTCCACTGGGCATGAAGCAAATACTCAGGGGACAGAACATTCCACTTGGAATATGCCAACTCTTGTAGAGGTTTTGGTTTTGCAGCTGTTTGGACTGGGGATGCTCAACCTATAGGATATATTTTAGACTTGACAGGTCATCCAGTCTCTGTACAGCTGCCCCACTGTCCCTTACAGAGAAAGGGCATTCAGGCATGATATGTAAGGGACGAGTGGGGTTGTGTTCCAGTAAACCACTATTATGGAGACTGCAATTTAAATTCAGTATCATTTTCATAATTTTCTTGTGTCACAAAATGTTATACCTTGTCTAATTTTCCGTAACTCTTAAACTATAAAAACCATTCACAAAATCAGGTGCAGGGTCAAATTTGGCCTGTGACTTTGTTTCCCGTTCTTAATGAGACTAAAACAGAGAGAAGTTGAAGTTAGAAATACCTAGTTTCAAAATTTGTTTATGTTTGGAGTTGTAACTTAACTCTTCTCTGCCATACTTGGTCCATCTATAAGTATGCTAACACTGCTCTGTCAGGTCCTTAAGGGCACTGTGTACGTTGACAACCACAGGAGGCCCAGGAGACCCTATGGACAGCACATCTGTAATATGGATTATCTGCTCTGCTTTCTCCTATCTCTAACCCCTGTACCACATATTCACACATAACTTTAAAAAAAATAAAATCTTCTTTTAATCCTATGTTTTTCTTCCCTTTTTCCCCCAAGAACTTTTAAAACTCCAACTTTTCTGAAGACTTTACCTAGGACTTGGGTTATGATGGTAGGAAAGTCAGTGTTCTCCGTAATATAGACTACTTTTTCCTTTTCTATCTTGATTTCTGATGAGAAAACACAAGATCAAGAGTAGCCTTTCTCAGGCTTGACAAGCCACAGCTATCGGAGGCAGCCCCCGTGTGGACTTGGATGATGAGTTCAGGCCAGAAAGAGCAAACATCAGTGAATTCTTGTTCCTTCTAGGTGGGTAGACTTCAGCTTGTTGACTGAATCACAGCTCAGGGTCTTCTACAGCTCTCACTGGGAGTCATTGCCTGCTGAGATGCATCGTTCGACATTTGCTGCACTTTCTCAAGCTTGATATAGGAGCCAAGTCAGACGACCCCCAAACAGCCAGAGTGCTTCCCTTGGGACACACGTCAGCCTCCACGCACTGTAGAGCTTTGAGAAGTTCTCTCTTGCCATGTGGCCAACAGCAAAGTGCCCCAAGCCTTCCTCTGAAACCACCTGCAATCCTCAAATGGACATGGGATGACTAAAGGGCAGATGGATACATTTGAATGGAAAGGGCAGGTATCATTTTCCTTGGCACAAAAAGCCAAAGGGGATTTGATAAAACGGAGAGTGAGTAGGGTAGAAAAACTCAAGCCTGCTTGCATGAGCTAAACTTTATATATAACAGGTTTTCTACTTTAAATGGCTACACAGAGCTTCCAATTAAGACATTTTAATACTTATTTCTTTCAAGTCATTACAGTCACCATGAATGAGAAACTTTGTTCACATATAGCTCTTTCTCATCTCTCACTTAAGAAGGTGGACATGAAGAGGGATTTCCAAAGGAACGCCAGGTTCTAAAAGGGAAGCATTTCAAGACAATGACGGAGTTCACAGTAGCTGAGTCCAAGAGCGGTCTCAGGGAAGACATTCAGCTCACTTACACTTAAGAGGACGTGTGCGCTGCAGCTGGCAGGGGTGCCCATGCGTGAAGACAGCATTCCTGCCAGGCAGCCCCGACTGCCCTGCTCGGTAGAACCTGCGCCTAGCCAGGCATGGTGGTGCACACTTTTAATCCTAGTGCTCTGGAGGCCCAGGTAGGATTGCTGTGAGTTCAAGACCACCCTGAGACTACATATGAATTCCAGGTCAGGCTAGGCTAGAGTAAGACCCTACCTTGAAAAAACAAAAACAAAAATGAAAGAAAAAAAAAAAGAAGAAAAAGAATATGAGCCTAGGGCTGCTCTCTGTGCCTGGGGTGCACATGGCCAGGAGACTTCTCCAGCAGCTCCAGACCACCTGGTCCATGCTGCTGCCGCTAAGGTCGACACCCACGTTTAGGGTTCTTGACACAGCAGAGCAGAGGCAAGGGTCAGTCAGGGCTCCCCACTTCTATTTGTGGGAAAGAAAGGGGTACACTATCAGACCTGCCGTGTTCCCTCCTGAGAGCCATGGAAAAGGCTGATCATAGCCTGAGGCTACCAGTCTGGCTGCCCCAGGGCCAAACAAATCAACTTCTGGTGGTGCATCTGTGATTCACTCATGGCTTGCCAAGTAGGAAGTTTCCAGTAAGTTGTGCTGAAGCTTGGAGGCTCCACAGCCAGACAACCCAGGCTTGAACCCAGCTCCTCCTGGGCTCGCACTGCATCTTTAGTGTATGCAGATTCACTCTCCACTGCCCAGCTTTCTCCTGGGTGTGCCATGCGTGCCATGCAAGAGGGGCTTCCAGTCTGTCCTCGTTGCCCAGCACATGGGAGCCAAGCTTATCAGCGTGGAAGCTCATTCACTCAGCTTCTCCCACTAGCCACCAAATTTAGAGGTGGAATTTATCGTTGAGGTTTTTAAGCTCAAAGTCACTTCCACCTCCATTTATTCACTTCAACCATACGTTCACTTACTTACAAGCATTTATTTAACGTGGCAGGTATGTCGTGCAAGCCCTGAGCTCTTTTACTTGTGGCACTTACATTCTAGGAGGCACAAAGGGCGCCAGACAGAGAAGCATACGCTCAGAGGCTAGTGGGAAGAACTGGGAAGAAAATGCACACCACCAAGTGAGCATTCAACAGGGGCAAGCACTGACTTGACTCTATTGGAAAGAGGGCAGGGAGTTGTAATTTGAGCAAGGACGATTTAGCTGAGGTATGCAGATGGGGTCACAGTTGTCAAGGGTGTGGGCAGCAGCTAGGGGTCAATTCAAGACTAATAGCATCGCACGTGAAGCCCCAGGTGGACAGCGCCTCTGAGACACAGATGGTGGACTGCACGTTCTTAGCATGTGAATGGACAGGACTGCTTCATCTAGGGCTGGAGAAATAAGCAATGGGAGGTCTTACAAGACTCAGATGGACCATCTGGGGGGATTTCATTTTTTTAATACAATATTTATTTGAGAGACAGACAGAGAATGAGGATGAGTGTGCCAGAACCACCTGTCACTGCAGACATGCATGTGCCATTTTGTGCATCTGGCTTTCTGTGAATTTTGAGGAATCAAACTCGGGTCATCAGGTTGTGCAAGGAAGTCCCTTTAGCCGTTTCTCAGCACTTGGAATTTTGTGTTGTATTATTATTATTATTATTATTTATTTATTTGCAAGCAAAGAGAGGCAGAGAGAAGAGAAATAGGCAGAGAGAGAATGGGCATGCCAAGGCCTCTAGCCACTGCAAACTAACTCCAGATGCATGTACGACCTTGTGCATGTGGCTTTACATGGGTCCTGGGAAATCAAACTCTCATCAGTAGGCTTTGCAAGCAAGTACCTTAACCACTGAACAATCTCTCCAGCCCAGGAACTTCTTTTGTAAATTTTTATTTTTATTTGAGTCAGAGAGAAAGAGAGAGAGAGAGAGAGAGAGAGAGAGGTGTTGAGGGAATCAGTGTGCCAGGGCCTCTAGCAACTGCAAATGAATGCCAGATGCATGAGCCATTTTGTGAATCTGGCTTACATGTTAGCTGGAGAATTGAACATGGGTCCTTAGGCTTCACAGGCAAGTGCCTTAACCATTAAACCATCTCTCCAGCCCAGAAATTTCTTTTTTAACTTTAGGTTTTGTGGCGTTTTGAGTAGAATGGCATGTACAGAATGGACTGGAGGCAGAGGAAGCTGAGAATCCAGAGGTACTACTTGCAGCAACCTCAGGTGAGATGCACAAGGGTTTAAAAGCAAGACAGTGGTAATGATACTTTGTGAAAATGATACATTTCAGTAGGATCTGGTTAAAAAATGGAAGCAAGGTGGAGGAGGAGGAGGATAGGATTGTGATTCTCTTGAGCAAGTAGGTAAATATTGGTTCTATTTTACTGGGATTTAAGAGGAGAAATAATTTAATTTTGAAAATGCGTTGAGGTGTTTGTATGACAGTTACATGTAGATGTCTCTGAAGTAGTGGACTGCATGCCCTTTATGATAAAGGGGAAACATTAGCCTATTTGATAGGCAGGATCACCAGGAGAAGAATCTAAGGTCTGTATTCCAAGTGGGGATGCTGGAGTAGGCTGAATGCAGGTGAAAAGTGGCAGAAGAAGCAGAAGAAAATCCTGGCTTTAGAAGTCAGCTAAGAACTAAGAATTAAAAAAGAGCATTCTGGAAGTACAGGCACATCAACTGAGGGATGCTGCAAGCCGGTTAGCGTTGCATGTGCATGCACTTGGCCTCCGAAGGCATCAATGAATGTAGTCACTGGGAAAGAGCCAGAGGATGGCCAGGCAGCATGGTGCAGAGGGAGAAAGCCAAAAGGTGCTTCAGGTGAATACGTTTTCTTTTCTAGATACTAGTCTATATTCTTTCCTTTCATTGCCCAAATTATCATAGTTTTTGCTGTCTTCTTTTTTGTCTGAGGCTTCTTAGGAATCGCCTACTCAATGTTGGGTCAAAACACCTGACCAGAAGCAGCTTAGGGGAGGAAAGGGTTTATTTCAGTTCATAGTTTCAAGACATGTCATTGTGGCAAGGAAAGCACGGCAGAGCAGGCAGCTGGGGCATCACATCTTCATATCGGCAGGAAGGAAGCAGCCTGAATGAGCTTCTCTGAACACCCAGTACACTGGACTCCACGCCAGACTTCAGTGGCACACCTCACCTAGCAAGGCTCTATCTTCCAAAGGCTCCACCAGCTGAGAGCTAAGTATGGGGCTTAATCACAGAAACTTGAGGCTACAGGGGGGAATTTTACCTTCAAATCACCACATCACTGACTCCCTTCCTTATTTCCAACCAAAGCCCACAAAGTCTAGTTCAGTTGTGATTTGGCTATGAATTATCCCCTGAACAGTCATGTGCTGAAAGCTTTGTCCTGAATGAAATGGCCAGAGGTGGAACTTTGGGGAAGCGATTAGGGCTTTGAACTCATCAGTAGATTAACACATTGATTGAATCTCCACATGATTGTTCATTGAGAGGAATCTTGAAAGTGGACTGGCTGCAGGAAGCAGATCACTGACGCATGTCTTTGAGGGGGTACCATATACTCAGACCCTAAAAACTACTTTCTGGCTGCCCTATGGCGAGCAGCTCTGCTATTTTGTCTTTCAGGGTGTTTTAAACTCATCCCAAGTCTACACCACTTGTTGTAGTCACGTTCGCATTTCTGGAAGAAAGCAGCCAACCAAAAGTCCCAGTGCTGTTCAAACATCCCCTTAGTCCAAGGTCTTTTAATTGAGCCGTAATACCAAAACAACAAAATAAAATAAACCCACCATAATGCCACAGAATAAACATTCACACTGCATAAGATGGCACTGGGCATATGAAGGGAAGATTGATCCAATACAAGATTTTAAAACAAACAGGGCAAACATGACATTCTATAGGTCCAAGTCTGACATCTTTAAACCAGTCTCTGGAGTTCCAATTCTGCCCCTTCAGCTCATCTGCTCAAAGTCTGAAGTAAACTCCATCTGCTGCTAGCAGCTGTCCTTGGCAGCCTTCCCACAATCCTGGCCTCTCTACTGGGTCTTTACTGCAATCCTTGGTTCATCCTCATGGCTCCATCAAGTCTCCACACAGGTAATCTAACAGCCCTGCCTCACATTGCCCATACCCATTTAACAGGAAAAAAAAACAAACAAAAAAACAAACAAACAAAACAAACAAACAAAAAAAACAAAACAAAACAAAAAAAACCAAGTTGAAAATTCAATGATCCTCTCTTTTTCAAAATATTTTATTTAATTATTTCATTTTGAGAGGGAGAGATAAAAAGGAAGATAGAGAAAGGGATGGGCACTAGCCCCTGCAAACAAACTCCAGACACATGTGCCATGCTGTGCATCTGGCTTGCATGGATACTGGGGAATCAAACCTGGGTCCTTAGGCTTCACAGGCCTCAGTACCTTGACCAATAAGCCATCTCTCCAGCACCCCCCTATTTTCTAAAAAATTATTTGTTAATTTCATTTTGAGAGAGAGAGAGAGGTAGTTAGAGAGAGAATACAATAACCATCTCTTTCCTGCACTTGTTATATTCCAAAGTACTAGGTGAGCTACCAATTTATTAATCCGTGGGGAGGGATTAAATCAGAGTTTGAAGAACAGCAAATTCCTTCAGCATTCAGGCCTCTTACCTCAAAATCATACCCATTCTTCCCGCTAAACCAATGCAGATCAGCTGCTTCAATCTCAGTGGTTGTAATCTCTTAAACAATTGCACCTGAATGGGCAGAAGTTTCAGCCCAAAAGATTTCATTTCTTTCTGTGCCATATCCCTTTGCTAATAGCAGTCCATTTCTAACCAATGAAACTCTGCACAAGTTCTCAGGACACAGGCAGGCAGAATGCAAAAGCCTCTCACACACACTGCTTCTAGATTGGTCCCTACAAAGTTCTTCCTCACCGTCATAAGCCAAACCTCACAGCCCAAGGTTGTTACTGTATTCAGATCTCTCAACTCTGACCAAAGAATCCATCAAGCTGTACTTAAAGTACTACAAGGGGTCTCTTAGATCAAATTTCAAATCCTACTATATTCCTCCTGTAAGCAGTTCCAAAAGTCATACAGCCAGATATCTAGTAGCAGTGACCCATCCTGTGGTACCAATTTTACAGCTGCAGTCAGGTTCACATTGCTGGCAGAAAGCACCTGACCAAGAGCAGCTTGTGGGTTTATTTTGGCTTGCTGACTTGAAGGGAAGCTCCAGGATGGCAGGGAAACGAAAGCATGAGCTGGGGGTGGGGTGGGGGTGGGGGAGGGATATCACCTCCTGGGTCACATCGGGTGGGCAATAGCAGAAAGGAGAGTATGCTAGACCACGGAAAGGGGAAGCTGGCTATACCACCTATAAGTCTGCCCCCCACAACATCTCCAACAAGGTAGAAAGTCAAACTGAGTCTAGTAGCTCATGTTTACACCATTGCCACAGACCCTAAAATCTACATCTGCTTGCCCATCACTGTATGTTTGAACATCACCACAGCCCCTAAGATGACCTACATCTTCTTGCTCCCCTTGACAAACTGCTGGCTAACAGATTCTCATTGCCAGTGGAAGAGGCGCACTTCGAGATCAGACTGCAGCACCTGTCACACTGATTAGAATGTAAAGGAGCTGATGAAAGAGTGGACGAGACCTGGCTCACCCAGGGAGAATGATATGACCAGAGAGAGGGCTCTTTTCACAGGGTGAGAAGCACTGTACAGATGACCCTACATGCTGGCTGTTTGGTCCAGAGTCAATCCCAGTACTTATTAGTGTCCATTTCCTTGAAATATCATGTGCTCACATTCTAGATCACTTCTTCCCCAGGGTGCCAAGATGTCCACTATTTCCCCTATCACTCATTTTTTTTTTCTTTTCGAAGCTTAATGTAGTTGGGTGGAAGTAGCCCCGCAGCCTCCAGAATGCCGCCCGTATTCTAGCTCACTGCTCCGAGCTCTCCCTTCCACTGGACTCCCAGGCATGACACAATGCAGAAGCGTTTGACGGTTCATCAGCTAAAGAGAAGGACAAAGAGCAAGGAAGGTGGGGAGAAGAGGAATCCAGGTTAGCTTCACCTCAGACCTAAAAGGATCATGGTTCTCAACCAGTTTGGATTTGAGGACTTCTGGACTTAAGTAAAATCAGTGTAAGGTGAGTGTTGCATCTTCTCATCCTTTCTTTCTGGGGTTTCATTCTATGAATAAAGTATTTTGGTGTCCCCCCCAAATTCAAATGTTGAAACTAATTCCCAGTGTGTTGACATCTGAAGAGGAGGTCATGAGAGTGAGGCTCCTTGCGTGGATCAGGGTCCTTGATGAGCCGTGTGAAGAAGACACAGCAAGAAGCTTCCCCTACCCAGTGGTCAGCAAGTGGGCCCCTGCTAGGAACGGAGCTGACCACCACCTTGATCTTGGATATAAGCCCCCAGGACTGAGAGAAATACACATGTACTCTTTAAGCCTGTAGCATTTGGTTTTAGCTGCCCATGCCAAGGCAGTTCGGATCCTCTCAGTTTCCATGATGCCAGAAATACATTTGGTTTCCTGCGGGGAAGGGTGATCTGCTGTGCCTGGAGTGCGGCAGCTTGAGGATCTGAGTCACCCAGCATTTTCCAGGTGCCTTGTTTTTACAGGGCCTCAGTGCCACAGGCTTTCAAATCTCATAGCTAGTTGGATGCCAAGCTAATGCCCCAAGAACTTTATAGCCTATTTTGATTGCTGGGTCTTTGTGGAGTCCTTTATTCTTGTGAGTTAAATGTTTAAAATTTTTATTTTTAGGGGGCAGGAGGGTTGGGGGGAGCAGTTAAATGTGTGAGTGTCTGCTTTTTAGACTATAAACTCAACTAAGTTTTCTTTTCTGCATTTTCCTTGTCACATTTGAGTGTTCTGGCTAAAACAACATCTGACAACAAATGTTACTTATTCTTCAATGTTTCTAAGAATGTATATGACAGGGTAGACAGCGTGAAATGCTGTGTCTTCCAGGAAGGTTTGTTGAAACAACAGGTCCAGAACATCATGGGCCAGTGCTTTTTCAGGGGGGTGTAGGAAGATTTTGCTTTGGTGATTTTTAAAAAAGAATGATCATATTCTTTTGTGTGTGTGTTGGGTGGCATGTACTGTGGTGTGCGCTCGTGCGCGTGGATGCCTGCACCAGAAGTCATGCTCACGAGTGGAGGACCGAGGAGGACGCAGGTAACTTCGTTTGTAGCTCTTCCACCCAATCTCCTTGAGACAGAGTCTCTTGCTGACCTAGAGATCTTCGTTTGACCAGGGAGCCCCAGTGACCCTGCTGGCTGAGGTAACAGGCACGTGGCTATGCCCAGCTTTTTAAGTCGGTGCAGAGCATCTGGCTCAGGAACTTGGGTTCTCATGCTTGGGTATCAAGAGCTATTATCTGCTGACCCATCTCTCTGGCATCAGAGATTTTT
Organism: Jaculus jaculus; assembly: GCF_020740685.1. Taxonomy (NCBI): domain Eukaryota; kingdom Metazoa; phylum Chordata; class Mammalia; order Rodentia; family Dipodidae; genus Jaculus; species Jaculus jaculus. The sequence continues at coordinate 4,973,463 of NC_059117.1, forward strand.
CTCTTGTTCCTTCCTACTTCTGTAGTTTCTCTATTTTTGTCTTGGTGAGTGGTTCTAAATAATGATTCCATTATTATCTCACACATTGTTCATCTCTGTGAATGAACTTTCAGTTTGTTCAGTTACTTGTACATTTTTTTCCATTTCATACACTTTTCTTTTCATTTGCTGCTTTTTATCTTCTTTGGGCTTACTCTTGTCTTTTCCTAGATTCCTAAACTGTACATGTCACTCAAGTGTCTTCATTCTTTTCCCTCACAGATCCATGTATATAAGGACAGAACATTCTTCTCAATTGCTTTAGAGTATGATTCAACATTGTCTTTGCACACCTGGGTTATAGCTTTTCTCTTGAACTCATGGTTTATTTTAAAGTGAGTTTCTAGGCCAGGCATGGTGGTACGCACTTGTAATACCAGGACTTGGGAGGTGAAGGCAGGAGGATCAGTAGTTCAAGGCAAGTCTCAGTTATATAGTGAGTTCAAGGCCCGTCTGGGCCACCAGAGACGAGTTTTTAGTTTAAAGTGTGTTTTATTGTTTTTTAAATTATTGACTATTTATTTTTCTTGGAAGTGCTAAGCTCTTGTTTCATGTTAGGGTCAGGGCACATTATGGGTTACTATTATTGGTTGGCTTTACTATTTTTAAGCTTTATTTGGGGGTTGACTATTATTGCCTTGATGCTTTCAGAATCATAAGGCCTTTGTCTTTTTATTCTGTCATTATTGGGAGTGGGGTCTGATTCAGACCCAGGCTGACCTGGAACCCATTTCAAAGCAAAAATCTCAACCTCCCAGCTGACAGCATAAAGGGTGTAGAGCAACGCACACCCTTAGGGACTTTGGCTTTACAAGGTTATCTGTTTGTATCAATCCCCAACCTTACATAAATACTCTGTGCTGTTTTTAATGAATGTGTATGTTGCCAAGTTGAATTTTGGAATTTGCCATTAAATTGCTCTACCCTGCTCACTAGACTATTTAAACAGCAGGCAAACTCAACACCTATGATTACTTCTGCTATTGTCTTGGAGTACAAGAGCTATTAACTTGGACCCTTAAGTTCTTAACCTGAATATATGTAAAGTTGGATTTGCACAGGTAAGAACACTGCAGAAAATTAGAAAACCCAAGCATCAAATTAACTCAGGATGCAAAAATGTCTACATTATAATACAAGGAACACAAAAAAATCAAGACAATGCAATCCCACCAAAATTATAAATCCATCAGAAATGACTCACAATGATACTGTATTAGATAAAATGCCTGACAAAGATTTCAAAATTTTATTTTAATCTGTACTTGGAGAAATCAAAGGAATCAAATAAGTAAACAAAACTCTTGAAGGAGCACACAGGAAGCCAACTTAATGAAATAGTGAGGTCAATACAAGACATGAGTAAGGAGATAGAAATGCTGAAGAAAAACCAGGCAGAAATCTTAGCAATGAAAACCACAGTAAGTCAAATAAAAAAAATTCTGGAAAGTCTCATCAGTAAAATGGATGGAGAGAACAGAACATCTAAACTAAAAGACCAGGTGGCAGATTTAATATAGTCCAACAAAGAAAACGAAACTAATAGGAAGGCATGAATGGGAATTTCAAGATATTCAGGACACTATGAAAAGACCAAACATAGAACTCAGGGTACAGCAGAAGGAGAAGAATTGCACTCCAAAGGCATAGTAGGCATTTTCAACAAAATCATAGAAGAAAGTTTCCCCAAATTGGGAAAGAAATGTCAATGCAGATACAGGAAGATTTTAGAACACTAAACAGACAAAACCATGTTATAACTAAACTACTAAACACTCAAACCAAAGAAAATATATGGAAAGCAGTTACAGGTAAAAAAGCAAGTCAATTATGAAGGCAAACCCATCAGGATCACAACAGATTACTCAACACAAAATTTAAAAGGCAGAAGGGCTAGGAATGATATATTCTAAGTTCTGATAGATAAAAACTGTCAACCAAGATTACCTTATCCTGAAAAGGAATCTATCCAAATTGATGGAGAAATAAGGACATTCCACAACAAAAACAGGCTAAAGGAATTTATGACAACTAAACCAGCTCTACAGAAAATACATGAAGGAATCCTTCATGCTGAAGAGAAAGCAGTGCACACACATGAGGAAACAGGAAAAATAAAATCCTCAAATAACAGTTAAAACAAGAGAGTAAAAGGAAAACAGGAAGCACTACAAAACAAGAAGGCAAAAAAAAGTACATGTCTTTCAAAAATAATTCTCAATAGCAATGGCTTTGATGCCCCAACTAAAAGACAAAGGCTTGCAGATGGATTAAAAGGGAGGATCTAACTGTTTATTGCCTCCAGGAAACTCATCTCTCAATAAAATACAGACACTATCTTAGAGTGAACGGATGGAAAACAGTATTTCAAGCAGATGGGCCTGGGAAACAAGCAAGGTTGCTATCCTAATATCTGACAAGATAGACTTCAAACCAACATTAATGAGGAAAGATAAAGAATGTCACTTTATACTGATTAAAGGAACACTTCAACAAGAAGGCATTAGAATCCTAAACATTTATGCACCTACCATGGGGGCTCCCAATTTCATCAAATAAACACTATCTGACTTAAGGTCACAGATAACAACAAACACAATTGTAGTGGGTGACTTCAATACCTCACTCTCATCAATTGACAGGTCATCCCAGCACGAAACAAACAGAGAGGCATCTGAATTAAATGATGTCATGGATCAAGTGTACCTAACAGATATCTACAGAACATTCCATCCACATGCTGCAGAATAGACATTTTTCTTAGCAGCACAAGAATGTTGTCTAAAATAGGACATATATTAGGACACAAAGCCAATATTAACAAATACAGGAAAATTGAAATAATTCCCTGTACTCTATTTGATCACAATGGGAGTAAACTACAAATCAGCAACAAGAAAAACTGCAGAGCACATACAGGAAAAAAAAAAAAAAAAACAGGCTCTGTAGGCACAACAGAATATTAAAGATGCTATAGCAATCACAAAAATAATTGAACTGGGAGAAAAATGACTATTATATACCTTTTGTCTACATATACTAAAAAGCATAAAGTAAGATTACACAGGATATACCTGGATCATCCTGTCTCAGTGGCAGGAGTGTCTCATGGTGAGGAGGCTACCTGAGGTCACAGACGGCCTGCGGTAGGCAAGGCCTGGCCTGCGTGACAAGCCATCTGAGACTCAACCACGGGCTCCCCCTTGTCTTCATGGCCAAGGCTCTGAAGTTAAAGAGCTGAAAGAGCAGAGCAATCAGTCGGTAAGGGAGATGTTCACGCAAGCTCCAACGAGCAGCGACTCCCAGGCCAAGCACCTCCAACCACGAAGGGACATGGCCGGAGCATCAAAAGGGTGGGCTGGAGAAACGAAATACCTGAGCCCATTTTCACACACGTCGTTCCAGAACCAAGTCACTAGTGACAAGAACTGTCCAGGCTCAACTATGGTCACATGGGGGTCAGGGACTGGGCAGGGCCAACGTGAGACACGGGGAGGTCTTTTCCTTCAACGGTACTCCAGGGGCTCTGGTCAAAACTCAGTGGTTCCCAGAATCCCAGTTACTCAGTAACTAAAATCAAGATTCACACCCAGTGCAACATTGAGAACTGATTTTTAATATGTTGTAAGTAAACCACACAGCTTTAAGAATGATTACAAGCTGGGCAAAAGTCATTCTACTGACATAGGACATGAAAACGTCACAGTGATTAAAGCAACTCTTTAAGCCATCAGTGCCATGTTGTCACACCTCCTTCCTACCCACGAGGATGACTGAGAAGTACTCGCCTGCCATGGGAAATAGCCACTGCCACGCCCATCAGGCCCCAAGGAGTGGCTAGACAGACTGTGGGCATCACTAAATCCACCTGGCACCCATCTCAACGGTGACTTATCCAAAGCCTTGGGCAGACTGAGAGAGAGCCCTCGCGCAGCACGAGAGCGCGCGGGTCCCGCCAGGCACCATCACAACGGAACGTGCGCCTCCGGGAGCGCAGCGGGGAAACAGGACCTCGCCGAGCTGAGGGCACAGCCTTCACCGCGTGCGCTGCCTTCGTGAAAATGCCAGGTGGAAAACTGGAGCCAGGACTTTACAACATGAAAGAACAGCAATACAAATATGTGAAATACGCATTTTATACTGTGGGAAATACAGTACAGATCAGCAAAGCAGGACTAAGGGTTTTTCAGAACTTCAAGTGTCTGGAGACCCAGCAGTGAATGTTTTCGCTTCTCTACCGTGACCGGGTTGGGAAGAGAAACAAGGTGTGGTCCTGGCTGGATGAGGGATCTCTAGATCAAGTCTCCCAAGTCCCCAGGTCCTAACCCTGTATGTGCAAAGTGGATGTTCATAAGTGAAACTGTTAAAGCATTAAATGATCATTGACCTTAAAAAAAAACAACCCAAAAACAAACAAACAAAAAAACTACAGAGCATACTCAAATTCATGGAGCTTAAATAGTACACTATTGAATGATGAATTGGTCATTAAAGAAATCAATAAATTCATAGAATCAAGTGATATTTAGAACACAATATCCCAAAACATTTGGGACACAATGAAGGCAGTCTTAAAGAGGGGAATTTATAGCTTTTTATTTATCTATTTAATTATTTATTTATAAGAGAAAGAGTGAGATAGAAAGAGAATGTGTGCGCCGGGGCCCTGCAAACGAATACCAGACCCTTGTACCACCTTGTGCATCTGGCTTACATTGGTACTAGGGAATTGAACCTGGGTCCTTAGGCTTTGCAGGCAAGTGCCTTAACTGCTAAGTCATCCCTTTAGCCTGGAAATTTACAGCTTTAAGTGCCTATATTAAGAAATTAGAAAGTTCACAAGTAAATTATTTAATGCTTCACTTTAAGGTCTTGGAAAAAGAAGAACGAGGCAAACCAAAAACCAGTAGATGGGAAGAAATAGTAAAGATTAGGGGAAAAAATTAATGAAATAGAAACCAACAAACAAACAAAAAATCCAAAGAATCAATGAAATAAAGAGTTGTTTCTTTGAAAGGATAAACAAGATTGATAACCGGTTAGCAAATCTGACCAGAAGGAAGAGAGAAGAGACAAAAATTAATAAAATTAGAGATGAAAAAGGCACCATTACAACAGATACCAAAGACATTCAGAAAATCATAAGGGCATACTTTAAGAATATATACACCTAAGTTTTACATTCCAAAACAAATGGATGACTTCCTTGATTCATATGACCTACCAAAATTAAATCAAAATGAGATAACTCATTCAAATAGACATATAACAAGAATGGAGATCCAAGCAGCTTTCTCCATGCACAAGAATCAAGTCTAAATGGATCCAAGACCTTAATATCAGAACTGAAACTCTGAAACTGCTGGAGGAAAAAGTAGGCAAAACCCTTTGACATAATGGCATAAGCAATGATTTTCTGAATACAACCCCAGTTGCTCAGGACATAAAACCAGTAATCAACCACTGGGACCTCATGAAATTACAAAGTTTTTGTATGGCAAAGGACACTATAAATAGAGCAAAGAGGCAGCCTAGAGAATGCGAGAAAAATCTTTGACAGCTACACATCTGACGGAGAATCAGTAACCCGGATATACAAAGAACTCAAAAAATTAAATAGTGAGAAATCAAGCCAGGCGTGGTGGTTCACGCCTTTAATCCCAGTACTCGGAAGGCAGAGGTAGGAGGATTGCTGGGAGTTCCAGGCCACCCTGAGACTACATAGTTAATTTCAGGTCAGCCTGGGCCCGAGTGAGACCCTACCTTGAAAAATCAAGAAATAAAAGAGAAATCAAATAACCCAATTAAAAATGGGCTATGGAACTAAATAGAGTTCTCAAAAGAAAACATACAGATTGCATATAAACATCTAAAAAAGTTCTACATCCTTATCCAGGGAAATACAAATTAAAACTGCATCAAGATTCCATCTCACTCCTATCGGAACGGCTATCATCAAGAAAACAAATGACAATAAATGCTGGTGAGGATGCAGAAAAAGAGAAACCCTTCTACACTGTTGGGTGGGAATGTAATCTGGTATAGCCATTGTGGAAATCAGTGTGAGGTTCCTGAGATAGCTAAAAATAGATTTACCAATTTACCATATGACTCAGCTATAGCACTCCTAAGCATATACCCTAAGGACTCTTCTCACTATCTTAGAGATATTTGCACCATCCATGTTTATTGGCACTCTATTCACAGTAGCTAGGAAATGGAGCCAGCCTAGCTATCGCTCAACTAATGAATGGATAATGAAGATGTGGTATATTTATACAACAGATTTATGTTCAGCAGTAATGAAAAATGATATATGAAATTTGCAGGGAAATGGGTGGAGCTGGAAATGATTATAGTAAGTGAGGTAACCCAGGCCCAGAAAGCCAAGCATCACATGTTGTCTCTCACATGTGGATCCTAGTTACAAATGTTCAGACTTGTGTGTGAGTTGGAGTTATAGTCGGTAGCAGAGGCCAGTAAACTAGAAAAGGACTACAGGGAGGGAGGAGAGGAAAGGGCTTAAGGGGTTGATATTGTATATATGTAAATAGACAAACAGATTATTGTGGGTGCAATGGCCTAAGCAAGGTCAGGGGAAGTGATTGAGTAAAGAAGTATAAGGGAGGGTTAACCAAAATCCAGGACAGTGTGAAGAAGCCATATGATAACCTGCTTTTTTGGATAATGGCACACCCAGAAGCCACACACTGTTACTAGAAAAATGTCAGTGCCAAGGATGGGATGCCTTCCAGTGAGTTGTTGGCTTGGGAGTTCCCTAATGCCCCCAAATTGCCAAAGCTCTTGGTTTCCCACCAGGAATAGTTGAAAAACCCTGTTGCCAAAGAATCCACATGCCTAGGCTACAAGGTCACCAAGCAATCAAACTGGGGCTGAGATGAAAACCCCCTCTCTGTAAAGAAATCTGGAAAAAACTGTACTGCATAAATCCCTATAGGAGACAGAAGCCATTAGTAGTGAAAACAGTGGATACTGCAATCCTCAAGTTTGGCCAACCAGGCCAAAAGAGCCAATGGGTACAATAGTGGCATGTCTGTTATGGAGGAAACCAACTGGTCTATAATGGACTGGAGACCTGCTCTGTGGAAGGGAATATATGCCTGGTACTGAAACCTAATCAAAAGCTTGTGGCGGGGGAGGTCATGAGCATTAGGAGTGTAATGCCTGCTCTCGTCTAGTTAAATGCATGTATTATGCTCACCAAACTGCCATGGAAGCACTTTACTTCATGTTCATACCTATATATTAATGCTACTCTCACTTTTGGTTAGAGAAGCTTCTCTTTTCAGATGGCAGTGAACCCTGGGATGTCCCAAAAGGCATCGATCGTAGCGCTGAGAAGATGAGGTGGAGGAATGTTCAGCACTCACACATCTCTATCGCATCTTCCAGGGCTCAGGGTCCAGTGTGAAGGAGGTGGCAGAAAGAATGTAACAGCCAAGGGAAGGGTAGGACTGTTTACAATGCAACTGTCCAGACAGAAATTGGCCTCGATATCCATGACCCCGCAGTGCCTAGCAGTACCTTCACAAGACCCTCATAAAAGGAGGAAAATGATGACATCAAAATAAAAGAGAGGCTAATGGAGAGAGGGAGGGGATATGATGGAGAGCGGAGTCATGAAGGGGAAAGTGGGGGAGGAAAGGGAACTATCATGGTTTATTGTCTGTAAGTGTGGAAGCTGTGAATAAAAATGCCTCCTTTATCTGTGTACTTATTTATTCTTTTATAATTCTTTGGAAGTCTGTTTTTAGAGCATTCCAATTCACAGTTACTGATTCTGCTTGGAAAACTGTTTATCATTTGTAGTGGTTTCAGTACTTCTAATTTGAATTCTGTTTTCAAAACCAGTACAAACATTTTTAAATTGCTCTTTCTTTGGCATACATTTCTTCAGCACGTCTGGGAGAGAAAATCTGAATGCCATTGTTTTTTGAGACAACATCTAATAAAACCTAGGTTGGCCTTGAACTCACCAGGTACCTGAGGTTGGTCTTGAACTACCAATCCTTGTATTCCTACCTCCTAATTCTTGGGATTACAGTTATATTCCACCATACCTAGCCTAAAAACTAATTTTCATCCTATTACGTGTGAGATTATATTTGTTTTTTAGTGTACTTTATGTAAGAAATATGCATCTAGATCTCTTTTATGTTTTATAGTTCAACAGAATTGTGAGTCTTTGGAGGGTGAACTCATTTGTAGTCACTATGATTACTGATGTACACAGACTTTCCCTACCATCTTCTGTGTATTTTTTAATCTACTCTCTTTCTTTTCCTACTTTTTATAATTAATATAATCGTTTCAATTTTCTATCTTGTTAATTTCAGAATTATTGTTTGTCTTCTGTTTTTAAGAGCTATCTTTTAATTGTACCACAAGAATTTAAGTGTTGAATATACATACATTAAATAATATGTAAATTAATTTAGTCTCTGTTTTGGTCCCCTGAGAAAAACCAAATCCTTTACTCCTATAATTACATATTGCTTTCTTTTCTCTGGTCATTAATATTATTACTCTGAGTTTTTGGTCTACCTGTTTAATTAAAAAAATACAGGTCTCATGTTGCTGCTATATTTCTGGTGAATAAGTAATTAAGTTTATCCTGCACTTTACTCTTAGCTTTCCCTGTCATTACTGCTTGCGTCCTGGTCTTTCCCCTGATTGATTTTCCTTCCTGCTTTCTTTCACTCCCTATGCTTCTTTCAGCCAGGGTTCAGGATCTCTTTGAGTTTTTGAACTGAAAAAAACCTTTATTTTTTTCTCAATCCAGAATAATAATTTGATGAAGTACAAAGTTCCAGGTCAGTGGATTTCTCTTTTTCTTCTCAGCACTGTAAAGATAATACTTCCTACACTTTAGGCCTTGGTTGTTGCTTGTAAGAAATCTGTTGTTCTACTCATAAGCACTGTTTTTATTTATTTTTATAAGAGAAATGTCATAAAATTTGCATTTTAATCTCTGAATTTCTGCAGTGTCAATAAGGTAGATTTGGTTGTGGAAGGTTGGAGAGATGGCTCAGAGGTTAAGGTGCTTGCTTGTAACATTTAATAACCAGGGTTCGATTCCCCAGTATCCATGTAAAGCTAGATGTACAAAGTAACACATGAGTCTGGAGATCTTTTACAGTGGTGAGAGGCCCTGACACCCATTTGCTCTCTCTCTTCGTCTTACCTTGCAAATAAATAGATACAAACAATAAACAAAAACACTAAAAGTGAGAGATGGGGTTTATCCAGGCTCTACATTTGTCCATCTCCAGTCTATCTTATCTTGCTTCTTCCTATATTAAAAAGAAAATAAGCACTTTATTCTGAGCACTTCTGCTTCCTCCCTAGGTTGCATGACCTACTGAAAGTCACACACTGATGACTTGGTGAAGGCACTCTTACTGCCCTCTCCAGCACCCACTGAGGAAAGGATGGTTCCAAGCAGGCAGGTAGAACGGAGTGGGTGCTGTCCGCACCACTGGGGCCTCACCTCTTCTGGCCCCTCCTGAGAGTGGGCAGCTCTCAGTGGAAGGCTCTCACACTTTCCCCATGCACTGTGGGCAGCATGACCATAGTCCTCAGGCCTTGGCTCAGCTTCTCCCGCTGGTCATCTTCCCAGGCCTCCTTCAACAGTTTGGTAGAATATTCCAGGCTTAAGCCTGGCTGAATTTCATCTGCTCTGTTTGTTTGGGGGGAGCGTGGGAGTCTGGTCATCTTCCATCTTCTTTTCAGTCTCTCCTCTGGCACAGGCGCTCTGCCCTCCTTCCTCCCAGACCTCCTTTTTCTCATTCCTAATAACCTCTTCTCTGAGCAGCCTTCCCCTCGCATTTCAAAAACTTTGGCTGTGAACGTAGTGTTCCTGCTCTGGGATGAAGAGCTGGTTTGGGAAATGAACAGGGACTCTTTCTCCCTCGTGTTTTCCAACTGCCCTTGTTCCTTTCAGGTTTGGGGGGAAGGAGGTGGAGAAAGGGACACACACTTGTGTCTGAGACACCTTCTCCTCATGACATGGCAATGGTACGGACAACGACCCTGGCAGGCTGTCCACACAGCACACAGCACCAGCATGCTTTTGGCCATTCTACGGTATTTTAGTTAGCAGCATTTGCCAGGGTAGGTCTCATGGTTACTGATTTCTGCTCGTCGGGGGTGAGTTCTGCCTTCCCCAGTCACGTACTCTACAGGGATAATCTTTCTTATTTGTAGACACCCAATGTCTGGGGAACCCTGACTCTCTTTAGTTCTTCCCAAGGACCCTGATGAAATCTGTACTAATGTACCCACTGGAACCCATTAGTTCTGGAATAAAACCACCACATTCCCTACAGATTTATCCCTTTCAATGTTGTTAGTGATCACATTTAAACAAATCAGCAAAATCCCCTTTCTCCCCCATTTTTTTTTGTTCTCTCACAAACCTGGGATTATAATTCTTGAATTCTATTTTCACACCAAAGTATGAAAAGGCCTCTTTCCGTATGCATTTTTGTAAAATCTTTTTGTGCTCCTTTCAAGATAAGTGCTTGAAAAAATATAGATGTTCAGTAAATTCAGAGAGAGAATTCTTAAATCTTTTGACCTCATCATGGCATCTAGAATTCTGGGCATTTCTAAGCCCTTGATCACATTTATACTTACTATGATTATAACCCACAGGGCCTCCCTTTTCAGATCTTCTGTGACAAGAGAGCAAGAAACTAAAGGTTTGTCTCAGGCTCAGCATTGGTTCTCTGAGCCCGGGACCGCGGGTGTGTGGTGAGCGTGATTAGGATATAGGGCTGCTGTTCAGGGAAGAGGGACACAGTCGTCCTGGGACTGAGAGGGCCTGAAGCACCAAGTTCAACAAAGCACCTGGAAACCAAGCAAATGCCAATGGTGTGGAACTGGCAGCAGGAAGGGGATGTGGGAGTCGTGGCCCACCTGGACCCTGGCATGCAATGGTGAGGTTGGTGAACTTTCTTCTTGGTCTGTGCTTGCTGGGAAGGCAGACAGGGCTGCTGAGTTCAGCATTTCTGCCCATGCTGTGCCCCCACTGAGGTCCATGGAGGATTTTGATGGGTTAGGAAGGAACTCTGAGTGGGGGTGAGGAGGACCTGTTTTTCCAAAGCTGTTCCTAAGCAAAAATGTAAGTCTGTCCTTTTTGGCAAATGAAGGCACTTGGCCATGGGTGTTTACCCATCAAACACTGACCACTCAGGATGAAATGGGTACCTTGCAATCTGAACGCTATGTAGTATTTTCTTACTCGCACTGAATTCATTCTGGCAATTGCTTGTACATTATCTCTCTCTCTCTTTCCCTTGGGAGCAAGGATGCTCTCCATAAAGCAATCTCAGTGGCTGAATAGCTACTCCAATTATTGCTATGTGGAAACCTGCAGTTTCAAATGATGCCTTCATGCTAAAACTCATATCAATGAATCTACTGGATTTCTTTCCTGGGATCTTTTGCAAAGGATTTTTAGCACAATGTGTTATATCTAGAGATTGTACCCAAATGGCACCTAAATTAAATTTAATAGATTATTTTAAATCTTGCAAGATTTTAGTCTGATTGCCCCATTTTGCTTCATACATGAACACACAAATGATGAGGAGGAAGGAGTCTAGGTAGCATCACTGGAAAGAAATCACTTTACATTTAGACAATCCTCATAGAGACGTGGACAGAAAGGAAAATAATGCCCTTGCACAGCGTGTGAAACTCAGCAAAGATTTGGTATCTTTCCCCTCCTTATCTGTTAAATCATGCAAAGTAGAACTTAAATACTCAGCTTCTAGTAAGGGTTTCATGAAGTGAGAAATATCAGGCATAACCATTGGCCTGCTAATCAGTGAACGTCGAGTGGCAGTGTGAACAGAACCGGGAGGCTGCTTTGCATGGACCTGATTCTCCCATCCATCCGTGGTAGACCTTGAGGCAGGCTTTGTGTCTCTGTAAGAGTGAATTTCCTTTTCTATAAAAGGAAAATAACTTCAATCCTAGTGTAAAAGAGTTATTGTTGAGATTAAGCAGGAATAATTACCATTATAGAGGATCTAAGTTAAGTAGATAATGAAAGGACTAAAAGATTGTTTATGCAAAGTTGTTTATTTTATCATCATTCACAAGTTAAAAAAAAACTTGAAAGTGAACCGTACATCAATGAAAGAATCATTAAATGTATTATTGAATGATTTCCAGTGACATGTTCACAGCCATTATGGGAACACTCATAAAGATTATGCAGTAAAATAAGTTCAACAGAGATTCCTAAATAACACATTGAAAAATATGAACGAAAATTTATATGCAGCATTATAAAACATGTAAAATGTCAATCTGAGAGGTGAGTTTGCTAAATGTAGTTCAGTTGTTGAGTCATATCTTATCATTAAGTTTTTCTATTACATTATAATGCTTAAAAAACTGTTTGTGAGGAGATAGATAGATAGATAGATAGAGAGATAAGGAGGGAGGGAGGGAGGGAGGGCGAGCATGCGCCAGGACCTCTTGCTGCTGTAGATGAATTCTAGATGCATGCATCACTTTGGACACCTGGCTTTATGTACATACTGGGGAATCAACTGGTCCATCAGATTTTGCAAGCAAATGCCTTTAACCTCTGAGCCATCTTCCCAGCCCTGTATTGCTTTTCTAAATAAAAGAGTAGCATTATTCATTACTTTTATTTTTCTAGTTATGGCAGCTTAGAAAACATAGATAATATAAATGATTGTGAAGGATAAAATCATCTTTAATACCACCATTAGAAATTCAACTTACATTGCTTCCTTCTTTTGTATACATTATATGTAATATATGTGTATAAGTACATATTACATATAGAAATAAATTAGCCTTGCTTTATTTTCAATTTACCTGTCAGTCTGCTTCCTGAGCTGCTGCTGGTTCTGCATCCCTTCTTTATCTTTGACCTTTTAATGCAAGCTTATCCTTCCTTTCCTAGAAAATTGAAAGCCCTGTGTCTCACTGAGAAAACTGAATAGCACTTTGAAATGCTCCTTGCCTAAGATAATTCCCAGAGGTGACCTGCGTGACTCTTAACATGTCTAGTTACCACTCTTCTCTTATGGGCTTTACTTCCCTCTAGTACTCCACCCCACCATCCTGGTCACTTCTCTCTAGTTATCACTTAATCCAGTGAGGCTCCCCTAGTCCTCACTCACCTGCAGGTTCCTCTCAGGTGGAAAGCAGGTAAGGAAACTGGTGCCCCGTCAGTTCCCTTTCTGACAAGCATGTATTGACCTTGACTCTTCTGGATTCAACTGGGATATTCATCTGTTCTCTGCCATTTTCTCAGAATTAGATAAACACATATATTTATATAGAGAGAGGCTATCACCAAGAGATACACAGGTACAGCTCTCAGACCAAGGTAGTTCTTTCAGAGCTTTTGTCATTTTGGTCCCTTTAGTAGTAGTTTACATGAAGGGACAAACCTTCCTGATGTTTATTACACAGGCCCAGAACACCAGTGGGAAGAGTATCACTAATTTGGTTCAAATATTTTTATTTAGTATTTATTTAGTTAGTTAGTTTTGAGAGAGAGAGAGAGAAGGAGAAAGAGTTGATATGGGGTGTACTAGGGCCTCTTGCCGCTGCAGATGAACCCCAGACACATGCCACTTGATGAGTCTGGCTCTATGTGCGTCATGGGCATCGGACCCAGGTGTGCCAGCTGTGTAAGCAGATGCCTTTCAGTGGTGGTGGTCTTGCCAATTCCCCAACTAGGCTTTTATAGATGCCTGTGATCCCTACTACAGAGCATCTGCCACAACTTGAGGTGCTCTTCAGTGAGCACCAGAACCGAGCTACAGACAGGGTCCCTGGAGGGTACTCCGTTGCGATAGAGCCTTTGGACAGGAGCAGAAGGAGAACGTGCTTAGAAAGCACAGTGTGTATCTCCTGAATCACTGCCAGATGGAGGTTGTTTTTCTTTCTTTTCCACTAGTTCTCACCCAGGCACAGCTCAGCCTGGAGTAGGTGGTAGAAGAAGTTCGTACCTTTTCCTTATCATTTGTAGAAGGTGAACTGATATTGCAAAGGGTAAGTAAGCATGTAACCACCTGCCTTACTTCTCAGTTGAGTTTCAGTTAAATATGCTTGTGAGTAATTGTTAGGAATGCCTCTAAGAACTTTCTAAAAGGTTGCCTGTGATGTTTTGATTTTAGGGAATTTTTTTTTTTTCTTTTCTGGTTATCATGAAACACTTAAAACTGCAGGTCCCTGTTTTCAATTTAAATGCCTTGGTAAATATACTCTAAAAAATAAGCCAGGAATGGTGATGCATTCCTTTAATCCCAGCACTCAGGAGGCAGAGGTAGGAGGATCGTCATGAGTAGGAGGCCATCCTGAGACTCCACAGTGAATTCCAGGTTAGCCTGGGCTAGAATGACATCCTACCTATAAATAAATAAATACCTAAAAGAAAAAGGCATCTGGCCATTTATAACTAATCATTAAATTTTTTAAAGGACTGCAGAAATATGCCACTATTTCTCAAAAAATAGCTCACAAAATCTATGAAGAATTTTCATAAACTTAAAGATTACTAGAGATAGACTTAATGAAAATTGGTAGCTTACCCATCTATCCATCTGCTAAGAGACAGCATTCCTACTTAAAAAAAAAATTGATAGAATAAAGATGTGAAATGTTCCACATCTTCCCCTTTTGTCCATACTGTGACTCCTGATTAGAGCCAAGATTTGCCTTAACAGGACAATTTGATGGCCATCTGCTCACTATTTGGGTCCTTGCTACATTGTTTCCTGACATTTGCCAGGAGAAGATGCGGACCAGCAGTAGGAACCTTGGCTCCAATGTGATACTGAAAACAACAGTATATGGCTGCTTTCTGTGGTTATGACAAAATGCCATAGGCTGAGAACTTTGTAAAGAAAAGAGACTTATTCATCTTACAATTCTGATGAAAGTTCAAGATTAGTTCTCCTTACCTGTTCGGCTGCAGGTACGGGCTTCATGCAGGTAGTCTCACTGCGGCATATGTAGAAGAGATTACATGGGAAAGCAGAAAGTCAGTCAGAGAGACTCCAGGGTTACATTTGCTCTCTTTTTTATAACCATCTGATATTGTGAGAATTAACGTGGGTCCTATGAGAACTATGTTAATCCCTTCCAAGAGCAGTGCTCCAATGACTTAATGACCTTGCACTCGTCTCTACCTCTTAGAGTCTGTTTACTTCCCCAAACCAGCACAGTGAGGCCCAAGCATCCAGCAGGAAGCCTTTGGGGATACAGTCAAGCCACAGCCAAGCCTCAGCAGAAGGATGTTTGCGTTTGACCATGATTCCTATTACCAAAGGATCAGCTGCAGACTGGGTAACTCTTCTTCAGCTGAGAATCAGAGCTGAACTGCAAACAGTGCTTCTTACAAATAGACAGACCTTAGTCCACGAGACACACCTTTAACTAAAGACGTGGAAATGGATAAAATCATTAAATGGACTATGCAAGGAAAATTCTCCAGGTAGCATGCTCGCTTAAGGGAAGGTTATAAATCGCAGAGTATAGTGTTCTATTTCACTTAGAACACCCAAGATAAGAGGGAAGGCTGACGGCACACCGAGGCAGCGGGCAGCGGGCGGCGGCGGGAGACGGCGGGCGAGGACAAGAGTGCTTGAGAAGACGGGCGTGACTCAGCCTGGAGTGGGGAGCTGGCTGCTCAGCGCATCCTGTGCTTGAGGGCAGAACAGCTCCTTCTGCGGAATGAAAATTCCTACACTTGTTTGGCCAACACTGAAGCTTGGTCTGTTTATAATCATCCACAGGGAAATTCTCTGCAGTCAGATGACCAGTCAGAGGCGTGAGGAGATTCCCTTGCAGGGAAAACAGAGCTCCACATGTTTGTTGACAGCTTGTTTATGAAGCTCTTGGGCAAAAATGGTTTGGATGGATCTCCGTGTACACCACTGCTTTAGCTGTCTGACCTCCACACAGGATGAATCATTTGGGAGAACAATGTGATTCTGGCAATTAGAGGACTACCCATTTATGACTCCCATCCCTTTTTTAAAAGTCTCTTGACTCCTATATCTCAACCTCAGAAATATGAGGTGAGGAAAAATAAATTCTTAACTCCCACTGCCAGTTTTTGATAGAAAATAACTTTGGGAGAGCAAAGAATCAGAGGAAGATAAAATATGTCAAAAAAACTTGGTAGAACATACATAAATTTCTTACAATTTATAGTGTAGATTAAAATTATTAGCTTCTATTCGAGGTTTTATATAATTACATTGTATTCAATAAACTTAAAAATAGTCTAATAATTCTTCATAATTAACTTGAAAGTCTAAAGAATGCAAATGTATGGGCATTGTAAAAACAAAATATGGGCTCATTTCCGTACGTATCACTAATAAAGGATGAGTCATTGTCAAAATATAGTGCATGTGTTTTAGCCTAGTAATTGGTAAGTTTTATATCAGAAATATTGTTGATGTACATATGTGTCACCATGATGAAGAATGGATGAGTCAACCCCAACACAAAGCATTAATAATAGGTTAAAGAGTAATTCATATTTATAAAAGTAAAAATAGCAGCAATTAAAAGTTACAAGTGATTCAAGGCATCAAAAATGACAAACTAATAATGTACCCCTTCCCTTCTGATTGAAAATTTTACAATCTGTGTGTGCATGTACACTGGAGCTTTATAGAGTGAGGACCTTGGGTGTTTGTCCTACTTTGAGAAGAATACTTGGAATCCTCAGTGCAGTCGGAGAGGATGCTAACTTTAGTCTGTGAACATCAAGTCCTGGTCATACTTACTACCTGTCAGGAAGCTATGAGCGAGTAGTGAGGAGTAAGGTCATGTGGAATTATGGATCAGCTGCTCACAGAAATTCATAAATGGACTTTGAGGTATTTTAGCAAAATCATACGGACTATGTTACTAGAATAATTGAGATAGAATGTTCTTAGTTCAGGAGGGAAGAGAAAGATCTTGTTGGAATCAGTGGCTCATTTCTTACCAACCCTTAAGTTTGAGAAAACTGAGCCCTGGAGAATGAGATAAAGAATTGTGTAACACTCTTCTGCAGTGACTTGAGCATTACGTGTCAGTGGACCACATCTAAAGATGCATTTTTAATAAAAACTGTGCTGAAATGTCTTTGCCTTTTAGCCAGATAGATTATACTCACACCTATTAAGTGGTCTTCATCATAGCTACTAATAGTAGTTGTTATAAAATATTCTGATGAAATGGTTTTGTGAGAGTGGAATTCTTGTAGCTAAATTGCATAATTCTAATCTGCGCCCTGGATCCTAACTTTGTGTGTGTGGCTGTGGTGGGGTGGGTGGTGCATGCCTTCCTTGTGCTCACTTGCTTGGGATGCACTTGCCTGTGTCAGCCTCTTTCACCTATTGTTTGAGCCAAAGTCTCTTATTGATCCAAGTGGTTTTTTTTTTTTTTTTTTTTTTTACAAGCTTCTGGGATTCTCACAGAAACAGGTATTTTTAGAGGGGCTTAGATTTTCAAGTATTGTCAACTTTTCTTCTGGGAAATAATTTTTCTCAGAAGGATCACATGAGTTCTTGCCCAAAGTGCCCAAGTGCCCAGAGACGTTCTCCAGTCTCTTCTATGAGCTGAGCTTGACAGACGTGTGTGGCCAAGCCTGCTGTTTATGTGGGTTCTGCAGACCCACACTCTGGTGCTCCCCAGTCTCTTCAGTTGCCACCTCACTTCTCAGTGCAGTGGTCCAGCTTTCTAATTAATGCTTCTAATCGGAATAAGGAAAAATGCTATCTTGCAATTAACTGTCATGTTTTAAAACAGGGTCTATGTATATATGGATTTTTGTAGGTAAAAAGTTGTGAAATTATATCTTTTTTATAAATGGCATACAGGAAATTATTACATAGATTTTGAGACACCATTTTTGTTATACAGGAAAGGCTTTTTTATTTATAAAATCAGTTTTATATTATTATTGGTTTTAATAATAATACTTTATATGTTCAATATTTTTAAGCTTGCAGATATTTTGATTCATCTTTTTTATTATAATCTTTTTTTAAAATGTTTTCTTTTTCAGGGAAGGGTCTCATTCAGCCCAGGCTGACCTGGAACTCACTCTGGAGTCCCAGGCTTGTCTCAAACTCACAGTGATCCTCCTACCTCTGCCTCCCAAGCGCTGGGGCTAAAGGTGTGCACCACCACACCTGGCTTGATCCATCTTCTTTAAGATAATCCTTACCAAATTCCTCTTACGTAGGCAGAACTCACAGTCAGATTTCATTTATTCATTTATACTGTCAATGGCCCATGTCAAGCATGAGGAAACCAGGACTTTGAGCAGTTACTTAGCACAGAAAAGGCAAATGTCAGAAACAGGAGTGCTGGAGTTAATTCTTGAGCTCCTGGTTTAGTAGTGCGTCTTTGTAATGTGATGTATCGTGACATAGTTCAGATGAGGTATAGCGTGATTATTTCACTTTCTACATTAACTTTGTGAAACAACATTTCCATATAAGCAGCAACTAAGCTCAGAGTGTTGATCAATTATAAAACCAGAGATCAGACAGCCAGACAGTCTACCGGGCTGCCATGAGGTATGCTGCTGGGCCCAAATCGGACTTCACAGGACTTGTTTATTACATATGCAATTTCATAACCTCTTTACTATTTTTCTTTGGAAACTACAGATAGGCAGAAACATCATCCCTTCCCATTTTGAAGCTTTCTATATCTTGAATTGGGTGGGTGCCCCCTTCCTAATGAGCAAATCCCAAAGGTCTGCATGACTTTTCATTGCATATTCTCCAACATGTGGCTGTCTGCCCTCTGGGATTCTCGTAGAAATAGATACTTTTAGAAGTTCTTAGATTTTTCAAGTACTGTCAACTTTTCTCCTGGAAAACTATTTTTTTTAAAAAGGAACATTTGTGAGTTCTTGCCCAAAGTGCCCACGTTACCATTCGGGAATAAATTAAGTGCCTCCAATATGGTCCTTTCTTTAATGACATATGCCAAGTACTCTGGGTAAAAGGACATGAAGAATAAAATAAAATTAATTCACCTACTAGTAAAGTTGGCAAGGTCTTCGGGTGTCGATCATTTAGAAGTGCAGTTCTTACTCTGGTGGAATCACCTGGGAGCTTGGCAGTCTGGACACTCCAGAGGGCCATCTTAATTGCTTTTCCCTGACTCTGAACAGGCGCGCAGGTATGGATCAGGAAGACCGGAGTCCTGACTCACAGCATATTTTCTACTTAGCTACATGGAGCATGGAGAAAGTGGTAGAAAGCCCCAATATTCTTGGGCAAGGGTGCTTTTTGAGAGCAGAGGAAGAAAGATGGGCACTAGGCTTCATGTTTAGAACAAGGTCACTTCTCTCTTCTTTCACACTTGGAGTACTGAAAGCCAAAGAAATCTAAAAACATGCAGTCTCCCTGGATTGCCAGAAAATATAAGGACATATTAATTTTATTAACAACATATTCTTAGGGCAGGGGATAGGGCACAGCAGTTAAAGGCACTTGCTTGCAAAGTCTGATGGCCTAGGTTCAATTCCCCAGTACCCACATAAGTCCAGATACACAAAGTGGTGTATGTAGCTCAAGTTCATTTGCAGTGGCAGAAGCCCCTGGAGTTCCTCTCTCTCTCTCAAATAAACAACAACAAGATATATATATATATATATATATATATATATATATATATATATATATATATATATATATATATATATATACACATGGCTGGAGAGATGTCTAACAGTTAAGGTGCTTGCCTGAAAAGCCTAAGAAATGATGTTCAAATCGCCAGGACCCACGTAAGCCAGACACACAGTGACACAAGCTGTGAATGTCACACATGTGCACAAGGGGGCGCACACATCTGGAGTTCCTTTGCAGCGACTAAAGGCCCTAGTGTGCCCATTTTCTCTCCTTCTTTCTCTGCCTCTTTCTCTCTCTCTCAAATAAATTTTTAAAAAATTTAAAAAGAAAATGCATGCTTGCATTTAACAGTTTTCATCCTTTCTTGTGATGGGCCAGTATCTCTCCCCAGCACTAGGGATGGAACCTTGGACTTCATGCATGCTAGGCAAATGCTCAATCACTGAGCTATGCTCAGCCACCTTGGTAGTTCCAAGTGCTGGCTAACACTAGTCCTAGGTGCTGGTATCACTTTCTTTGGCTGTTAAAGTGGCACCGTGCGGCACTACGACTTTCCTCTATTAATGTACACAGCCGTTACAGAACTCGCTTCTTTGTTTCTGTAAGTGACAGAGCAGAATTTAACTCCAGCCACAGGCTCCTGATCTTTTGTTTTTAAGCACTATGCTATTCTACTCTGCCTTCCAGTTACATAAAAGAATGGGACCATAGAATTCTTTTTTGCTATGTGTTTTAGACAAACCCCCTTTAAAAATGATTATTGCTATTATTATTATTTGGGTTTTTTTTTTGAGGTAGGGTCTCGCTGTAGCCCAGGCTGACCTGGAATTCACTATGTAGTCCCCGAGTGCTAGGATTAAAGGCATGTGGCACTACATCTGGCTCTAAAATGATTATTATAAAACATTTACTTAAACTGGTTAAACAAAACACTCCACCTGCCCCCCCCCCCATCCGAACATAAGCCAGGCTTTTGACTTAGAGAATATGGTTTGTGAGGTGAGAGTCCGCAGAATTGCACCCGATGGAAGGCACAGGCTCCTGGATCTGACAGACTTGGGGTCCTCTGTGTTCTGTCCAAAGAATGGAGAAGGTGCTTTGCCAACTGCCAAGAAAATACCAAGGAGGCAACACAGCTCTGCCATCTCGTGACAACAACAGGGACCAGAATATCTGTGTGGGTGAGAATAATGATCAACCCAAGTCATCACACCGCAGAACGACCCCACCAGGCAGGCATGGAAGACCTTTGGGAGAGTGAGACTTCTCTGTGTAAGGCTGAATGGAAGGGTTTATGCTATGCCAAACATGCTCAGATGCAAACACTGGGGGCCCTGGGTCAAGTGATGTGTCAGCGTGGGCTCAGCACTTAAAACCCGCATTCCGCCTGCTGTAGGTGGCTGTAAGTGTGTCCCTCTGCTCTCTCTTGCCTGGCAGGTGACTCACCCTCTTGTCAACGAAGCCATGCTGTGTGCACTACCCTCCTGTTAGTGTTCTGGAGTCACCTTGCTTATCCAGTCAACCATCATGTTACTGTAAGTCTTGTGTGCAGATGACTCTTATTTAGCTTAATAGCAGCCCCACATCCTGAGAATAGTGATGGACAACTTAGGCGTGCCAGAGAAGCTGTACGTTACTTCTTCTAAGTGACAAGGCGGAAGTTTGTCGTAGGTGTTACGTGCGCCGAGGAAGACAGGGGAGTATAGGAAGAATCTGCTTCAGTGCGTGGTTCCCGGCGTTCACGGGAGCTTCGGAACTTCTCTCTCACAGGGAAGAAAGGCCTCCTACACATGAGAAGTCTTGGCACCTCCTGCTCCTGTTTGCCGTGAGTCTAAAAGTGCACTAAAAATCAATTCCATTACAAAACACTGTGCTAAGGGAAAGAAGTCAAACACAAAAGGGTACTTATTGCATGATGGCATCTATGTCAGATACCCACAACAGGCAAACCCATGAATGAAAACCAATGAAAAGTAGGTGCTTCGTTGGCACAGGGATTTTTCTTGGTGGTGAAACTGATCTGGTGGTAGGCAGAGCCTATGGTAATTAAGCAACATCAGGCACCCACTACAAGCTATTGAATGGTGTACCTCCAAGAGGAAAATTTGGTGAGTTTTATAGTATGTGAGTTTTCTCTCAACTAAACCAATTTTAAAATTCATGTAGAACAAGAGAAAGAAATGTCACTTTGAGCTGGGCATGGTGGTACACACCTTTAATCCCAGCACTCGGGAGGTAGAGGTAGGAGGATCACCATGAGTTCAAGGTCACTCTGAGACTACATGGTGAATTCCAGGTCAGCCTGGGCTAGCATGAGACTCTACCTCAGAAAACCAGAAAAAAAAATGTAACTTTAAAATTAAGGAGGAACAATGCTTTTGAAAATGAGGTCTTAAAAGGACTAGTTTACAAAGCAAATCTTTTCAATAACTTTGTGAGTATAAAAGATTGTGATCTTTGAGGCAGGTACAGAGAGAGGCAATGAGAATATTTTCTGTGTTTATGAAAACACAATGATGTGAAGTTGAACTTATATGAGAACTGGAAAGCTTGAAATAGGGCTGGGAATGGTGGCACACGCCTTTAATCCCAGCATTTGGGAGGCAGAGGTAGGAGGATGCTGAGAGTTTGAGGCCACCCTGAGACTACATAGTGACCTGGAGGTCAGCCTGGGCTAGAGTGAGACCCTACCTCAAAAAAAAAAAAAACAAAAAAAACCCTTGAATTATAATTATAATTATATATAATATAATTATATAATGGCTGTAGGTGGTCAAAACGGAACTGATGATGTGGCCAGCAACATGTGGACCAGTGAGTCACTCAGGCAAAAGACCAAGTGGACATTAAGAATGCAGACAGACACACAAAATACAAGATAAGATACAAATACAATGATCAGCACAACAGGCTAAATCATCAAAAAAACAAACAAAAAAAAAAACATAACCAAGCGATATTTTTCTGAGCAAAAACAAAAGCCTAAAACTTTGCATAAAACATTGCTGAAGATAGACTTTTCAACAATATGCCCTGTGATATTTTTATGTAAGCAAAACAAGGTTTTATAGAAAGCATCAGAACAGGGTAGATTGTCTGGCTGCAAAGGAACACACGTTAGACCAGAACAAATTTGTCTCAAAGGTAGTCGACCAGAAGACACTGGGAGAAATGGCACGGAATTCCAGGAAAAACTGCCCCGACACAAGTGCTCTTTCCTGGCCAAGTTGTCATATGTGTTATGGCAACAAAAGACATGTTTTTGAGAACCGAGTAAGCGCCCAGAAAATTTGAAGCATTTTTTTTTTTTCTTTTTACAAGTATCTGAGTAAGATGGCATGGTCTGAAAAACAGTTTGCTATATGACCAAGAAATTATAGTTCTGGAATTTATCCCAGAGGATGAAACTTGCTTCACACAAGACCTGCATGAGGACATTCATAGTAAAGTGTGGTCATTAAAAGGCCGTAACTGGCCGGGTGTGGTGGCGCACGCCTTTAATCCCAGCACTCGGGAGGCAGAGGTAGGAGGATCGCCATGAGTTCAAGGCCACCCTGAGACTCCATAGTGAATTCCAGGTCAGTCTGGGCCAGAGTGAGACCCTACCTCAAAAAACCAAAAAAAAAAAAAAAAAAAAAAAAAAGGCCATAACTGGGGCTGGAGAGATGGCTTAGTGACTGAGGCACTTGCCTGCGAAGCCTAAGGATCCAGGTTTGATTCTCCAGGTCCCACATAAACCAGTGGCACATGTATCTGGAGTGCGTTTGCAGTGGCTAGAGGCCCTGGCGTGCCCATTCCTTCTCTGTCTCTAAGAAATAAAAAAATAAAATATTTAAAAAGTCTCTAACCAGAGATAGTTGAATGTCTTTTAAAAAGAATACTCTTACACCGCGGTACATCCGAACCATAGACTATTGCTCAGCCAGAAACAAGAAGAGCCAAGGCTGGGCGTAAACCTTGGTGTTTGAGGTTCCCGGGCACTGCCCGCTCACTGGGCTTAGGGGCCGGAAGGGATAACCTTGGAAGATGACCTTGAAAGAGGCTTCTCAGGTGGTGATAGGCTCCTTTCACTTGGACATATGTGGAGATTTCCCCACAGGGTCTTATTCTTTTTCCACAGGTGTTTGCACATTCTCATCTTACCTCAGGCTGACCAGGGTCCCTGCCGAGGGCACAGTGAGAGATGGTTGCAAGAGCTTAGGACCTCCAGCTTTAGTTTAGCCAGTGAAATTTTCACTTAGCAGCTTAATATTTTGTTGGAAGACAGTGTGTTAGTAACTTTTATTGTGGCTGTGACCAAAATACTTGATAGAAGTAACTTAAGGGAGAAAAGATTTGAAGGAGTGTTGATAGGCGCAGCTCCTCCCATACACGAGGGAGCATGTGGCCCCAGCTTCTCACATCGTGGCCAACCAGGAAGCAAAGAACACAGCCTCGGTCATAAAGCAAGACCCCATGTCCCAAAGGTTCCACCGCCTCCTAACGAAGGTGACCAACTGTTAAACTACATGAGCATACGGGAAACATTCCAAGTTAGATTATAACAGATAGAAGAATTTGTACCTTAAAAAAATTAAAACAGGACTGGAGAGATGGCTTAGCTGTTAAGGCACTTGCCTGCAAAGCCAAAGGATCCAGGCTTGATTCCCCAGTACTCATGTAAAGCCAGATGCACAAGGCGGTGCATATGTCTGGAGCTTGTTTGTAGCAGCTAGAGGCCCTGAAACACCCGTTCTCTCTATATATATTGGCTCTCTCTCACTCTCAAATGGATAAATAAATAAAAATAAGATATTTTAATTAGAAAAATCAAAACAAAAATATACTTGCTAATTTCAATAGGAATGACTTAACCAGTTCTCTGTCATGGGGTATTTGAGTATCTGTCAATTATAATTTACTATAACTACCTTCTCTTCCTTTGCTACCTGACTTCTGCCATGTATAGGTTTACAAATATCTCCAAAGGCCCATGTGTTAGATCTTCGTCCTGAGTTGGGCATTTTTGACAGGTGGTGGAAAACTCACTGGAGCCGTGTCTTTGAAGGGGGCTGTGGGATCTCCCTCCCCAGTGTGGAAACACCCACCATCTTTCACAACATAGCTGTGGGGTGAGTAGTTTGACTCCACTGTACATTTCACATGTGTGCCAGACACAAAATCCTTTGGACAACTGAATATGGCTTGTGACCTCTGATAGAAACATGGGTCTACTCCAATGTTCCTTTTTAACACCATCAAAAAAAACAGTGAGCAGGAATTTTGAGTTTCACAACCATTTTAATGTGGGTGTGTTTCATTAGCATGAGTTATTTTCCTTGAGTTTCATACACTGTGGGAAACTGTCAAATCCAACTGTGTGTGTGTATGTGTGTGAGGTACATGGGTGTGCATGTATGTCTGAGAATGTAGGTTCACATGTGTTCATGTGGGAATGGAGGCCAGAGGTCAATGTTGGATGTCTTTCTAAACCACTTTACATTATTATTAATATTATCATTTCATTATTGGTTTCTAATAATGAGAACTTATATGTAAACATACTGCAAATTGGTCCAATTCCCATCAGATTATTCTCTTTTGTTCCCCCTCCCCTCTCCTGCCCCCACTCCAGTGAGGGCCTCCTCAGCAGGAGTGTCAGCATTCACCGTAGGGTCCTCATGACTCCACTCAGTTCCCGTGGGGACAGGGCAATGCCTCATAGTAAACCTTTCCACCATTTGGCTCTTATATTCTTTTTACCTCCCCACACTTCCACGTTTTCTGATCCTTAACAGTTATGTTAGAAATATTATTAAGTGTTGAGCTCTCAGAAGCCTCTTATTTTCTGCTTTGATGAGTTTTTTTTTTTTTTTTCAGGTAGGGCCTCACTCCATCCCAGGCTGACCTGGAATTCACTAGGTCGTCTCAGGCTGGCCTCAAACTAACGGCAATCCTCCTACCTCTGCCTCTACCACACCTGGCATTTGATGGTTTTGAGTCTCCTTACTGTCTACTGCCACCTCCATAGAGAAGCTTCTCTGGCAGTGAGAGCAGCCCTCATATTTAATTGACCACTTCCTCTGTGACATTTTGTGGGTGCTGGCAGGTGTGATAGAGATGACTCATTCAGTGCTAGGCTCTCCGCTTTCTCCTCTTGCCATACTGATGGGTCTTGGGGCTCTCAGGGTACCCACTGCCATCTGTAAAATGCAGATTCTCTAACTAAGTATGAGGATAACATTGATCAAAGGGAACAAACATATATATTTAGGTTTTAAAAAAATTTATTTACTTGAGAGAGGGAAAGAGGCATATATAGAGAGAATGGATATGCCAGGATCTCCAGTTGCATGTGCCACTTTGTGCATCTGGTTTACATGGGAGAATTGAACCTGGGTACTTTGATTTTGCAGGCAAGGGCCTTAACCATTAAGCAATCTTTCCAACCCTAGAAGGTTTTAAAAAATATTTCATTTATTTATTTGTAAGGAGAGAGTGATAGGGAGAGGGAGAGAATGGTCGTACCAGGGTCTTTAGATGCATTCACCACTTTGTGCATCTGGCTCTATGTGGGTACTGGGGAATCAAACCTGGGTTGTTGGGCGTTGCACGTAAGTGCCTTAATCACTGAGCCATCTCTCTAACCCATTAGAAGGTTTCTTGTTTTATGATTATAACCTGTACATTAGAAGTAGTTGTTTCCCTCTAGGGTCTATAACTTTTCAAGCCATAGGCTTCTGATGTGGTTCTCAGTACCTGGTATGAATTCCCTGAGCACTTCCTATCCAACCAGAGAGCAGCTGATTACCCTCACAACCTATGTGCCACCATTGTACCAGTGGGTACATCTTGATTGGCTGGTTCATTTTGTAGTTTGCAGCATCCACTGTTTGTTCACACTGTTAATGACTCTTTATCTCCCATGCTGCTCCCCCAGCTTTTCCAGTACTGTGGTGGCCGGCCAGCAGGAAGAAGGCTTCTATCTCAGTTTGAGCTTGATTGCTCAGTGACCTGGGACTGCAGCCTGTGTTCCCCTTGCTCTTTGAGAGGAATCTCTCACTAAAGCTTGAGCTCACTGGTGTAACTAGACTAGCTAGCCAGTGCTGGGATTGCAAGCACATGCCAGCACACCTGATTTTTACATGGGTTATGAACTCAGGACCCCATGCTTATGCAGCAAACACCTTACCAATGAGGCTATCTCTCCATCCTCAAAACCCTACAGAGAGAGAGAGAGAGAGAGAGAGAGAGAGAGAGAGAGAGAGAACAAGCTTCACTAGCTGCTGCAAATGAACTCCAGATGTATGTGCAGCTTTGTGCCTCTGGCTTTGTACGGGCACTTGAGCACTAATGCTTGGTCTCTAGGCTTTGCAGGCAAGCGCCTTACTGGCTAAGCCATCTACCCAGCCCCCAGAAACCTACTTTCCATTTCTCGTCTTCTGAGGTTTGCTTCTTGAAACATGTGGACCCCATTAGCATGGGGGTGTCCCAGGAGGCTATCCTGAGCAGCTGGATGGATGGCTTTCCTACCAAGCCTTTCCATCATCTACTTCATCACCACTGAAACAGGTTACATACCTCTTCTTTCCTAATCATTTCCGAAATCTATTTCCAGGTTTACATCCATTCATATGTGTGTTAGAAGCAGCATGCTAACCTTTGACAACTGGCACTTGGAGGACTGTGGGAAAAGACAGACATATGTCATAGCTGTTATGCCAGTAAGTATGTTTAGAAATGTAGAGGACCGTCATGATGAAGGGGTGAGGTTAGGAGTTGCGTACTCCCTGGAGGTTAATTCATAACAAAGATGTAAGGTAGAGGTGATGTAAGGAAAGGAAACAATTCTGAGGAAGAGGCTAATTACCCCCAGAGCTGGTTGTAACTGAAGGGCTGATTATAGCTGGGAAATTACCTTCCTTTGATTCTCATGCATTTAATGGTGCTATAGAGAAAGAGTTGGGTGCCCTGGCTTCTGTCCAGGACAATAGTATTTAAAATAATGGTGCTTGGTTCTGGAACTGAGTTTGCAGAGTGGGAGATGGCTCACTAAATCCCCTTTATGCTCTTTTATACCTTTTATGTTCAATGATTTCAATGTGTTTTTTATCCCCTGAGTCCCATGTGTGTGTGTGTGTGTGTGTGCTTATGTGTGTGTGTGTGTGCATGCATGTGTGCGTGTATGTGTGTGTGCATGCATGCTCAGGTGTAGGGTAGTATGGCACAATTGCAGCTGAAGCCCAACTGAAGGGTTGCCAGAGCGTGTTCTGTCTGGACGTCCATGATGGCTACATGACCAGTGGTCAGCAAGACTTTCAGATTCTTGTCATGGGAATGTTTCACTTCAGTCATCTGTGTGTACGTGGTTTATATTGCCTTGCAGAATCGAAGAAATAGAGTCCACAAGTACAAGCTGACTTTTGTTTCTAAAAATGTTTATGCTCACCAAATGCTTAGGTCATATTCATTCTTAAAATTGTTATACATATTTATCATCAGACCCCTCAACTTCCTTTTTTGTCATTATTATAGCTAGGACTGGGAATGTGCCCAAAGACTTGTGGGTTAAGGCTCAGTCCCCTGGCTGGTGCTATTCCAAGTGGTAGAAAGTGCAGAATGTTGGGTTACTGGGAGGTCTCCTGGTTATTAGAAGCATGCCCTTGGGGATAACAGGTTCCAGTGCCTTCTTCTTCTTGCCATTCCCTCTCATGAGGTGAACAGTCTTCTCTGCTTTGAGTTTCTGCCATGACATCCTGGCTCCTGTGAGCCAAAACAATGGAGCCACTCAACCTTCTGCTGAAAAAAAAAAAAAAAAAAAGAGTCATGTTGAGTGACACTGAGATTTGGCAGGGATCTTTAAGCAATGTCCTCAAATGCCCAGCTCTATGGTTTTCTCATCTTATAAGCAGAGACAATGCCACTTTCCTTATTGTCCTAGAGCTTGTGGAGGGGAGTAGTCATGATCTACAGGAGAATACAAGGAATTCCTCCTGAATTCCACTAATCTGTCAGATTAGACTCTGATAAAACTCTCTAGGGTACTGACAGCTTTCTCTTAAAGATAACCACTTTGGAGTAGTTGGGAAAAGAACCTTTCTCCTGCTCTTCAGCTGCAAGAGAATCCTCCAAACCTATCCACTCCACTGCGCCCTTCAACTTCCAGCGCATTCCTCCTCCAGAGCAATGCTTTGAAAGGCTGCAGCTCCAAGGACTGGCTCTGCATGAGCTCTGAGTGGAAATGACTTTCTAAGTATCTTGACCACACCTCTCCCAAAGTCCTTGACCTGCCTGAAATAAGGTGCTAACCATATCTTTCACCACTTCAAGGTCAGGACAAACCCAGAGACATGTGAATCTTCAGGCAGGATACTACATCGGAGGGGCTGAATATGATATTTTAAGATATAGTGCTTGAATCAGACATGGTGTTTTACACCTGTAATCTCAGTGCTTGGGAGGCTGAGGTAAGAGGATTGATGCAAGTTTGAGGCCAACCTCAGCTACATAGAGTTCCAGGCCAACCTGGGATACAAAATGAGACCTCCAAACCAAAACCCAAAACCTATTCAAATCAAATGAAATCAAAACAAAATCCAAAAGACATCTCTTCCCCCAACACTCAGAGACGTTCTTGGCTGTGGGGACTGCTGGAACACCAAGGGTTTCATGTGCATGCCTCTCCAAAGAAAAATGATAAAATTGTCTGAGGTGCAAAACTTAAGTCTTGGAGAGTTTACAGCTGTCACCACTACATCTTTTTCTTTCTCTGGGGAGCTTAGTTGAGTGTACCCTTGAAATGGACTTTTAAAGTTTCTTCAATCTCCTACAGCTTTCTCCATGAGAAGAGCTCTGCACAATGGGATCTCTGCACTAGCTACCTGTTGCCCTGAGTCTAGTACTGCTAATCACAGTGCTAATTAAAAACCTGTGCAATGTGCAGACCAATAAATTCAGGCATATGCTTAGATAGAGTCCTCAGCTACCAAAATGAGTCGAAATAGAAAACCTACCTATTGGGTCTAAGGTTCAAATGTTACTTCATTTAGTTGGAAGCATTGATTCCCATCCTGTAAAAGGAATGAAGGTAGGCTAAAAAGAACAAAGGAAAGAGGATAAGAAAGAAAAAACAAAACACAAAACAATCTCACACACATCTCAAATGTTATTATGGCCCAATGTGCACAAGCCCATTGCTGCTATCTTCTCTGTTTTCTGGCTTAATGGTGAGAATTATTCATCAAAACACAAAACACTTTGGTTGGTAAACGAGCAGTGCTCTGCATTACTGCATTATGAGGGTTAAGAAGTTGAGGTCCAAAGAAAAAAACACACTACATTTTTAAGAGGAATGTCAGGCCTTTGATTTCATCACAGTAATTTGCCAGGGAATGGTATAGGACATTCAAAAGATAAACTTGCCCTTAGAGTCTAAAACTGGAGGTTAAAAAAAAAAAAGAACAGAAATTGGGGCTGGGAAGATGGCTTAGCAGTTAAAGACATTTACTTGCAAATCTTCTGGGCCTGGGTTCAATTCCCCAGCTGCCCACATCAAGCTGGATATGCACACATTTGCAGCAGCAAGAGATGTTACTTGCCCCCCCCCCCACATATACACAAATAAACAACAACAACAAAAAAAACATTTTAAAAACCAGAAACTCAAGAGTCATCTTAGGGTTTCTTTTTTTGGTATAGAAGTCATAAAAACAAGCCATAATGATAAAGCTAGATTCACTGATTATTCATTCTAGATAGACAATGAAGTATTTAGGACAACCAGTAACTACTGTTTTGTAATTCCTTCCTTTTTGGTTTTTCAAGGTAGGGTTTCACTCTAGCTCAGGCTGAGCTGGAATTCACTATGTAGACTCAGGGTGGCCTTGAACTAACAGCAATCCTCCTACCTCTGCTGGGATTAAAGGCTGTTTTGTAATTCTTTTTAAGTATTCCTGAAGGTTATCTAGGTTCTGCCCACAAGTTATCTTTTTCAGAAGGGTCTGCTACAGGAAGTTTGGGGGAAAGGAATTCCTTCTTGAGTGTGCAGGAAAAGCACGGGGCATAAAAATTAAACTTCCATATTCAAGGCTGTAGTTAAAACTTTCTATCAGGCACCACAAACAAAACAAAAATAAAAATAAAACAACAACAACAACAAAATCTCAAATGGGGGATGAACATAAATGTGAAACCTAAAACTAAAACAACCTCATACAAGGTATAGGACATAGTCTTCATGACTTGTATTAGGCCACAATTTCTTAGATAAAGTCAAGATGGTAATCCATGAAAGAAAAGGTGGTCAGTGGAAGCCTGTCTATGTGAAACAAGTCAGTTCTCTAGAAGGCACTGCTAAGAGATTGAAAAACATCATAGGAAGAGAATGTGGTCATGTATGCACGTTGACATTTTGGGCAACAAGAGGCTTTAGTATGACAGAGGTCTTTTAAAATTATAACGTGGTTGAACATGTTTTATTGCCATAGAAGCGCCGCAGTGTGACGTGTTGCTCCCATGGCTGTGGGGATGTTGTGAACAAGCCACAATGCTGTCCAGCGTGTAATCACGTAGGTCGTGATGCTTAATAATGATAATAGTTAATGGATACTAGATGATGCATTTACTGTATTTGACTTTTTATTGTTGTTTTAATGGATACTCCTTCTACTTACAAAAGAAAGTTACCTATAAAATAGCTTGCTGCATGATACCCACAATACCTCCAGATTGCATTAAAAGCCATGTCCAGTGGCTTTCAGTGGCCACCCAAGTCTGTGTAAGCACACCCCAAGATGCCCATACAAGCATGAAATCATGTAATTAGCATCTCCATTGTTAAGCAATGTATTGCCCTATTTGCAAAGAACATATCTGGCATAATTCTTGTATCCAGAATATAGAGAAAATTCTGAAAACTTAGTAATGAGAAAAGTAAATCTAGTTTAAAAACTTGAAAAGAGATTTAAATCAACACTTCACTCAAAATATATGACTAACTATCTCTCTCTTTCTCTGTTTGCAAATAAATAAAATAAAAATAAATAAATAAAGGGCTGGAGAGATGGCTTAGCAGTTAAGGTGTTTGCCAGCAAAGCCAAAGGACCCTGGTCCCATGTAAGCCAGATGCATAAGGGACGCAAGCATCTGGAGTTCGTTTGCAGTGGCTGGAGGCCCTGGCATACCCATTTGCTCTCTGTCTGTCTCCTCTCTCTCTGCTTACAAACGAAATTAAAACATAAAATATATGAATAACCTGTTACTATGTCAAAAGATGTTCAGTACCATTAACATGAAGGAAATGCAAATCAAACCACAGGGGATGCTATCGTACAACGTGTGCATAGCTGAGGACAACCAACTCAAACTCACAAACAAAAGAAACACAGTAACAGTGTGGAGTGTTGGAGAAAATCAGAATCAACTAGAACTCTCTTTTTCAAAATATTTTACCTTTATTTATTTATTTGAGAGAGACAGAGTCAGATAGAGGGAGAGAGAAGGGCCTCCAGCCACTGCAGACAAACTCAAGATGCATGCTCCCCCTTGTACATTCGGCTTCCATGGGTTCTGGGGAATTGAACCTAGGTCCTTTGGCTTTGCAGGCAAATGCCTTCTCTCCAGCCCCTAGAACTCTTTCATTGTTGGTAGAAACACAAAATGTTAGAAGCACTTTAGAAAATCACTGTTTCTTGTCCTCTGTCCACTTGGTTAAGACCCCTACCAGCCTCTGCAGGCCCTGGTGAAGGAGGTGTGAAAAAGCGTGTCACCATTTAGGATGTTTGGCATTTTTCAGACAACTGAAATAAATTATTGCATACATTCCAGTGGAGACTTGTGTGAAGTCTGATGAGAATGTGGAAGAAAGGATGCCCTAGGCCAGCGAGGGGATGAAAGAGGATCCATGCGTGTATTACGGGACCAGGAGCACTACTCATTTGGAAATGGGGTGTGAATGAGCCGAGACCCTGTGATGCGACGGGAGCCAAAGCTGCTGTGGAGAGCTTTGGTGCGTCCTGTCACAGAGTTTGCTTGCTACACTTACCGTGAAGAAACAACAAAGGGCTGAAGACCTTCAGATGAGAGAGGGACAGGGCTATGTTGTCCCCTCAGAGCAGCGCTGAGAATCAGTGACTGCTGATTCCGAAGGTCCTGCCCAGAGCCTGTCTCAGGCTGGTGTGGGGTCTCTAGTGAGCCCCAACCTAGGCTTCTGATGTGACGTTTTGTGAGTCTAAGGTTAGTAAACTCTCAGTTTCTGAAATATAACTTTCATAAAATAAATACCAACTTATAGGAGAGTGCATCTGGCTTGTAAAATGAAAGCATTCTTTGCCTCCTATAACAAATTGATGGGAGGGGATCAGTTTTCAAGGTAAGAGGCCCAGGAACTTGATGGTATCAGACATTTGCATTTCTCTCAGTTTACACAAAAAGAAAAGCTTCTTTATCTAATCCCTCACACACTCCACAACTCCCTGTGGTTGAAGATGGGGAAAAGGCTGTATTGGTGTCTGCTGCAGTGCCAAACAAGGGGTGATATTTACTGTGTGCCTGTGCAGTGAGAAACATCCTTACTAAGCATGGCGTTCAGTCTAGCACATACATGTGTATCCATGTTCAGCATGGGGTCCAAGTCTAGCACATACATATATATCCATGCTCAGCCTGGGGCCCAAGTTCAGCACCTACTTTTGGTAGTAAATAGTGCAGATTTACTTGAGCCATTTTATGCCCAAAAGGTGCCTTGATTCTTGGCCTGCAGCTGTGACTCACAACTCCCAACGCTGGCACATGTCTGAGCCTCAGGAATGGGCTGATAATATCCATCCAGTTAACGATTGCAATTCACTGTAGTCCTTAGATCCATAGCACTGTTTAACCATCATGAATATCAATTTCTCGCGGTCCCTGTAAGAAGCTCCCCGTGTCAGAAAGCGTCCATCGCCATGTCCTCAGCTCACAGCCATCCCTTCACTTGCTTCTGTCGATGAATTTGCCTCTTCTGGACATTTCATACAAACAAAACTACATAACTCACATTGGTCTCCTTCCACCTACCGTAATGCTTTCCAGGTTCATTCACGCAGTGGTGTCTATTGCCACTTTTCCACTTTAGGGAAAAACAGTACTCTGTTGCATGGATATGCCCCTTTCACACTCGCTCATTAGTTGATGGATGTTTAGGTTTTACTTTTGGCTGGTGTAGATAATGCTGCGATATGTTCTGTGTGCATGTTTGGGATTGACGTATACTTTCATTTTCTCATGGCTCTGTGAGAGGAGTTGAATTGCTGAGTCATATGGCAATACCACATTTAACATTTTGAGGAATTTCCAAGCCATTTTACACAGTGGCTGAATCATTCTACATTGCCACCAAAAATGCACAAGTGTTCCATTTCTTCACATTCTTGCTTATCAGTTTTCGCTTTTTTTGGTTATAGCCATCTTTGTGGGTATGGAATAATATTCTTTGTGGTTTCAACTAACAACCAACAGTGTTGAGCATATTTTCTGACCTCATTGGTCGAATGCATATCTTTGGCCCCAATTCCTACACCTCTTAATGTTGATAATTGATTTCCGCAGTAAGTGAAGAATGCTTCCATCTGAGAGGTGGTACATTCTGGAAGCAGTTCACTTGTGAGGTGCAGCATCTACACATAGTTTATTGCATTACGTGGGTTTGCCTCTTAGCCTTATGCTCTTCAGTGCAGGGTCTTGAAGTTTGATGAAGCACATTTGACCTGTTTTTCTTCTGTGGCTGGAGCGGCCTGCCCCAAGGTTCAGAAATTTATGCCCGTCTCTCTAAGAATTACAAAAAAAAAAAAATAGCATTTATACCTATCTCTGTGATTCACTTTGAGTTAAATTTTGTATAAGGAGTAAGGGAGGGATATAAGTTCATTCATTTGTATGTTAATATCCATTTCTTTTAATTTTGTTTATCTGTATCATTTTCCTACTTCTGCAAGCTAGTTTTACTAATATTTGTCCACATGTTAGAAATACATGAAAACAGTGACTCTCAAGTTTTTGTCCTTACAGCCAGCAACTTGGAAAGAGGCCAAATCCTAGGCAAACTCAATATTAAAATTTCAGGGAAGGAATTTTGATTGTCTAATTTGGCTCAGGTGTATGGCCCTGGACTCCTTAGCCATAGCAGAGAATCAGGCTTGGGTACCAAGAGCTCCCTGCGTCTGGAGAGATACTCCTTAGGCATGGTAGGCATGGCTGTGGTCCCTGCAGAGTGCTGTAGTAACATAAAGCAAGAGAACAGTGGAGGTCAAGGTCATTTTCACCCGCAATAGTGTCTGCAAATGCACAACACACAACCAATGCACCAATGGTCATCACAGATGCTGTGGCATGTCTGCAATCCCAGGACTCTGGGGGCTGAGGCAGAGGGGAATATGAGTTAGAGGACAGATTGCTACGTAGTGAGACTATCTAAAAGCAAAACCAAATACTGTAAGAGTTATTTTTCTCATGGTTGGGACCTGTGATGGTTTGATTCAGGTGTCCCCCATAAACTTAGGTGTTCTGAATGCTAGGTTCCCAGCTGATGGATATTTGGAAATTAATGCCTCCTGGAGGGAGTGTATTGTTGGCGGCGGGCTTAGGGGTATTAAAGCCAGTTTCCCCATGCCAGTGTTTGGCACACTCTCCTGTTGCTATTGTCTACCTTATGTTGGCCAGGGGGTGATGTCCACCCTCTGCTCATGTCATCGTTTTCCCCTGCCATCATGGAGCTTCCCCCTTGAGCCTGTAAGCCAAAATAAAACTCTTTTTCCCAGAAGCTGCTCTTGGTTGGGTGATTTCTACCAGCAATCGAACCCAGACTGCAACAGGACTAAATACCTGACAAAAGCAACTTAAGGGAGTAAGCATCTCCTTTGGCTCACCGTGTAAGAAAACGTAGTCCTTCGTGGCAAGGGAGGTGAGGCAGAAGGCGGCTCCATGGTGGTGGGTAACGGCTGTTTGCTCACATCTCAGGAGATCAGGACATGGAGAAGGGTTGAATTCTCTGCCCAGGTGGCTCCCAACTTTCCCCTTTATATTCAGTCCAAGATCTCAGTTCATGCGATGATGCTACTCCTCCCCAGGACAGGTCTTGCCTGCTCAGTATGCTTTCTGGAAAAGCCATCACAGATACACCAATGCTATGCCTTGTTAGTGTCTTAGATGTTTATTAAACCAATCAAGCTGATTATTGAAGACAACTATCCTAATTACATAAGTATTTTATTTTATTTATTTGCAAGCAAAGAGAGAGAGAAGAGAGACAGACAAAGAGAGAATGGGTGTGCCAGCGCCTCCAGCTACTGCAAACAAACTCCAGACTCATCTGCCCATCGTGTGTCTGGCTTACGTGGGTACTGGAGAGTTGAACCTGGGTCCTTTGGCTTTGCAGGCAAGCACCTTAAATGCTAAGCCATCTCTCCAGCCCTAAGTAAGTATTTTAAGTATGAAAATGCTTACACAGTAATGAGACTTTGAGCTTTTACAAGTTTGAGGCAACATGCCATAATGTCAGGACCCAGATGGAAGCGGGACACTGATTCCAGGTCAGTGCACATGGTGGACTTGAATGCAGCTCTTGCTGGACCTGTTCTGAGCATATAAAGTGTGGTTAATTTATTTACTTCACAGCATTGCTATGAAACTAAGATTACAAATGCAGTAAGGCCATGAAGAGCTCAAACACCGGACATAATAGAAGCTAAGGGACACGAAGCCCAGAGCTTAAGAGAGGCTTTTGTGTTGTGGAAATAAGTAGGTGGGAAATGAGAGTTCAGGAAGTTAAAGGGGGTGGAGAAGCACCTGAAAGACAGGAGGAGGGAAGGAGACTGGGTCTTAAGAGGGATGTAATCATTGCGTAGTAGTGCTTGCAGTTTGAGATCCACCCTCATTCCCCTGAGGCCCTATTTACTCAGTGACATTATTGGTGCTCACTGTGGGGTCATGAATGCATCAATCAGCCTCTGTGGAAGGGGCAAGGCCTCAGGATACTCCTTCCCACCCTCTAGTATTACAGCTTTTTACCCCCTCTTCCACTGAGCATTGGAGGATGTGTTATAAGTCTCCTTCAGTGTTGAGCTTTCTGCAGCCTCTAATTTTCTGCCTTGATGATATTTGAGTCTCCTCAGTGTCTATGGCCATCCCCCTGGAGGAGGTTCTCAGACGAACCATAAGAACAGTGTTCATATTTAATCTTCCACTTCCTCTGTAATGTCTCCTGGGTCCTGGAAAATGTGATAGAGATGACATCCCTTGTGCTAGGCAGTCAGTCGGCTTTCTGTACTGATGGATCTTGGGACTCCCCAGTATTCACTGCCTTCTGCAAAAACAAACTCTCTATCCAAGAGTGAGAGCAGCAGTGGTCAAAGGGGATAAGTATATACGTTCGGGAGATTTTTTTTTTTTTTTTAGTTTCTCACTCTGGCTGAGGCTGACCTGGAATTCACTATGTAGTCTCATAGTCTCAGGGTGACCTCCTCCTCCCAGTGATCCTCCTACCTCTGCCTCCTGAGTGCTGAGATTAAAGGCATGTGCCAACATGCCCAGCTTTCAGGAGAATTTTTGACAGGCATGACTTCTCATTTTTGGCCAAAGAATAGTGGGAGGTTCCCTCTATGGTCTATGACTTATCCATGGGTTTCTGAATAAGTTCTCAGTAGAATTCCCTTCCTCTGAGTGAGCCAAACGACCGATCAGAGAGCAGTTGATTACCCCCTAGCCCATGCCACGATAGTATAGGTGTCTACACCTTGCCGGGCTGGTTAGGACTTCCTAATCTTGGTGCCATTGCATCACACTGGGTAACTGTTGGGATACTTTCTTGGACATGGGAGGATGTTTGTCAGCTTCCCTGGCCTCTGCCTCCTAGGTGCCTATGGCGTCCTTCTACTAGGATAACTTTGCCCTCCCCTGCCTTGTTTAAAAGAAGCTTTCAGCAGGGCGTGGTGGAACACACCTTTAATCCCAGCACTCGGGAGGCAGAGGTTGAGTTTGAGGCCACCCTGAAACTACATAGTGAATTCCAGGTCAGCCTGAGCTAGTGAGACCATACCTTGAAAAAAACTAAAAAAAGATAAAGAAAAAGAGAAAAAAGAAGCTTTCAACTAAAGTATGGTAAGGATGGCAAAGGAAATTCCTTGTTGGCACTGTGATGTGTAAATTGGATGACGTGCGAAATCCTGTTTCACTTAAGTCTCCGTGGATTGTACACTTCATGTGTTTCTATTACTAGCGGTCCCCATGTTCTCCTCAGTTGAATGTATTACCTTCCTGGATGGACACCTGGTCATTGGTATCGCCTCTCAGGGCTGAGTGTTCTAGGCCTCCTAAATGCTTTAGCAGTTTGAGCCTTGGTCATCTCTTTTCTCTTGCTGTCTCTTCCCACCAAACGTTTTGCCTCAGTGCCAGTCTGCCCTGGAGTTGCTGTGCTTCCTCTTGGCTTTGCATCTACACATGCCATCCGTGCCTCCCCTTCACCTTTTCACCCAGACAACACCTTCCGTGCCCTGAATAGTGAGTCTTTCCCTGACCACTTCACTCGCGTCAGGGGGCTCCCTCCTCCTTCTGAACTTCTAAGGCACTCAGTTATTCCTTTTTGTTTATTTATTTATTTTTTTGTATTGGATTTTACACATCTGCTGTGTCCCTATCATGTGTCAGGCCTTCCCACTCTGACCTCTCTACACAAAACACAGTAGGAGCTTAATGCTGATCCAGGCCAGGGAAGGAAGTCAAGTAAAGCTAGTCCCTTCCCCCACCCCCAGGCCACATTCATGGCCACAGCTGTCCAGTTGAACCATCCAGAAGTTTCCATTCTCCAATAAGGTGTAAGGTTTTGGATTGGAGATATTGAAAAATAGGGAGTTAAGTTGAGCAGAATCAAATAATCCTACGGGCGTGATGCATACAAATCTGCCTCTAATTAAGCATGCACATGGCTAATTACAATATGCAGAGTGCAGGTAAGATCTTGTTTAATAGCTAATCCCTCCTGGTTAATCACAGTGCCCAGAGGCGACATCTGCATTGGGATCCTGGTGGGACTCAGCCCTGCCCTCATTGTTCAGTGGAAGGCCTTGCCTCTCTCCCAGAGGTGTTCCCTGCTTCTCTGGCCTCGGTGTGATTGGCACTTTGTCGCCTGGCACCTGGGCAGAAGGCTAGCAGTCAGAATGCTGGTGCTTTGCAGCCCCCCTGGCTAGGCCTCCCCTGCGTGGCCCCAGCTGGACTCTGCTTGGGCCCTGCCGTCTGCGCTGTGGCCCTGCGTGTTCAGGACCGGGCACGGCATCTGCTGTTCGCTGTCCTCGGCCCTCTGGGAAGGGCTGGTCATCGGTCCTGCGGCTGCTGGTGGGAAGCAATCGCTTGAGGGCAGAGTCTACGGAAAGCTTGTCTTGGGAGCAGCCCTCTCTCTCCCGTTTTTTCTGCCCTCCACCCCGGAGCCTTCCCGGCTGCATCTGCTCGCAGGAACTGTCGTGCCAGCCACTCGCTTCTGTCCTGTCAGGAGGGTTTGGGGAAAGCTTCAAAAGTCTTTGGAAATACTGGACTTAAGAAGCGAAGGATGCAGTACGTCATGAGCTGGAAGGAAACGACAGGAACCACGCTGTCGCACAGACCCTTTGGGAAGATGTATTCAGACACAGTGGAATCGGGGTGCTTATGAGTGAGGGGTCCTGGCAGTGGGGGCAGAGAAATGTCAGATTTTACCATTTGGAACTTTTGACTTCTGAGCCCAGAAAACGAAGCATATATTCTAAATATAAAGGGGAAAAACTAAAATGAACAATTCACAGAAAAAATTGTAATGTTTATAAACGTATGAAAAGATGCAAAATTCACTTCTAACAGGAGGTAAAAGTACGTTATAGGGAGATTTTTTTGTATATATTTAATTTACAAAGATCAAATATGACATAATATGGAGTATGAATATGAAAGTTGGGAAGGAAATTCTTTCAAATACTATTAGCAGTGTGTGAATAAATGCCACTTCTTAGCGAGCAGAAGCCCCAACAAGCGTGATGACCCAGCATCTCTCTGGAGCCTCCCCTGTGACTGCTTTCATGGAAGTGCCAATCACACAATATGTTTACTGCAGAACTACTCATGGTGACCAGCGACTGCGCGCAACTAATCCTCACCAGTGACGAAAAATCATGGTGTGGGTACTCAGCCTCAACACCGTCTTTAACAAGAATGTGCTCTTCACATGTGCTCAGCTTGCATGGAATTTGTCTGTGATATTTAATCCATTGCAAAAGGTTTAATGCAGAGTACTATGAATAGCAAGTTTATTTCTGTATGTTTCTCCTTTAGAATCTTCCCTCCTTCCATCCTCCTTTCCTTCCCTTTTTCCCTTCCTCCCTCCATTCATGCCTCCATCTGTCAATCATCTATCCATCTACCTATCATCTATCCATCTAATCTATCATCTATCTATCTAATCTATCATCTATCTATCTAATCTATCATCTATGTATCTAATCTATCATCTATCTATCTAATCTATCATTTATCTATCTAATCTATCATCTATCTACCTGTCATCTATCTTTCTATTATTTATCATCACTTATCTAATCTATCTATCTAATCTATTATCTATTTATCAATCACATGTCCTATGTTTGTCAATGATCATCATTATCTGTTATTGTGCATATATCACTCTATCTGATCATGCTTAGGAAAACTTTGGAAAGATAATCAAAAAATATTCCAAGTGGTTGTTTGTAATGACAGATATATATACATACATACATACACACACACATATACATACATACATACAGATATATATATAATTTTTTTGTTTTTTTTAAGGTAGGGTCTCACTCTACCCAGGCTGACCTGGAATTCACTCTATTCTCAGGTTGGCCTCTAACTCACGGCGATCCTCCTTCCTGTGCCTCCCGAGTGCTGGGATTAAAGGTGTGAGCCACCATGCCTGGCATGACAGATATTTTTGTTTTCACTATACTTTACATATATACATACACTAGTAAACTTTATCTTACTAAAAAGTTATGTGGCTTTTTATTACCATATTTTT
The DNA here is from genome assembly GCF_020740685.1 of Jaculus jaculus. Classification (NCBI taxonomy): domain Eukaryota; kingdom Metazoa; phylum Chordata; class Mammalia; order Rodentia; family Dipodidae; genus Jaculus; species Jaculus jaculus. Next base: position 5,014,218 of record NC_059117.1, read on the forward strand.
ATTGTAAAATAAATTATTCTGTCCATCTACTGTTTTTTTAATTTTTTTGTTTATTTTTATTAATTTGAGAATGACAGACAGAGTAAGAGGGGGAGAGAGAGAGAGAGAGAATGGGCTGGGTACATCAGGGCCTGCAGCCACTGCAAACAAACTCCAGATGCATGCACCACCTTATGCATCTGGCTTAAGTGGTAATGGGGACTCAAGCCTTGATTTTGGGTTCTTAGGCTTCACAGGCAAGTGCTTAACCACTAAGCTATCTTTCCAGCCCCATCTACTGTTTTCTTTTCCAAGTCTAACTTGCACAAAACAAATAAAGGCCAATGATCATCCCACACTGAGAAGTAGTGCAGTTAATCACTGTGGGGAGAGGACAGAACCCTGCCTGCGCTTTGGAAGCCCCTCTGAACACCTAAGCACTCACTACCCTTCGTCCTTCCTGCCGTACCAGGGTCGACTTGGCTGGGAGAGTCACTGGCTGCCATTCCTTCCCGGGGAAGCACCATAGCTTGGTTCCTGTGCACGCCGTTAGGGCTCTCCGTAAAGGGACTAGTAGACTTAGGCTCCTGTGTACAGCTTTGGTTCCTCCGCATTACATGTGTGAAATTCATCAGTGTACAGTGAACCATGTACTTTGGTTCTTTTCATTGCCGTACAGAATGACAGCCTATGAATATATTATATTTTACCTATCTACCATTGAGCTAAAAGTTTGGGGCCACTATAAATAATACTGCTATACACATTTTGGTACATGTGTCTTGGAGCAATATTTCTGTTGAATCTTAATATAGAGTCAAATGTCTTCATTATGCAAAAATGTATTCAACTTTAGTAATTGCAAAGCATTTAAATAAGTATTGATTTTGAGTGAGGATGAGCATAAGTGATAAAGAGACCTGCAGTGTCTGTAACATGCTGTGGAAATATTGTGGTTGTTGTTCATACCAACTGACACGCATTGGCAATACTACCAGTGGCTTGCCCACATTTACAATGGGAAGAGATAATGAGTTTAGGTTAAGAGTTAGCAAAAAAATTGACAGTTTTGTCTTAACAAATTTATGATCTTTCTGAAATCTGGATATTAATTCTGTGTGGGTCTATAGGCATTAAGCTATACACTTTTCCTACGATCTCTTGCTTGTCAGTGAGGCAGTTACATGGTTGCAAACTCCATTTGGAGCCTGTGTTTCCTTCGCTGTGAAGGTAGGGCTAAGTTTCATGTGACTGCACACATCTTTCGATGACTTTTTCTAACACTGGCTAACAGGAACCCTGTGTTCTAACACTCCACAGCGCTACCCTGGCTTCTGTCCTGGGCACATATATGTAGATCTGTTGAGGGACTCTTTTATTCCATTGATGTACTTGTCTAAGCAAAAATTCCTACTGTCTTCATTATGACAGATGTCAGATTGATATCTGGTAGAACAAATCTAATCTGTCCTCATACATGAAGGTAGTCTTAACTGCTTTTGACCATTTGCATTTCTACTCACAATCTAGAGTTGTAAAGTGTTGACACTAGATCAGATTAAACCACAACACCACACTCTCCCTAAAACAATAACAACTGCTGGGTTTTATTAGCATTGAAGCAATTCTGTAATTCATTCGCTTTTTTTCCTCTGAGGTAGGGTCTCACTCTAGCCCAGGTTGACCTGGAATTCACTACGTAGTCTCTGGGTGGCCTTGAACACAGGGTGATCTTCTTACCTCTGCCTCCCAAGGGCTGGGATTAAAGGCATGCACCACCATGCCCGGCTCTGTAATTCATTCTAAATTCATAAATACTTAGCTCACCTTAATATTTCATTAATAATTTTTAAAACCACAGATCTCATTTGTGCAACAGTTTTAGACTAACAAGAATTGAACTGGTAGTAGAAAATGGCTACACCATCTCCCCAGCATGCAAAGTCACATGTTCCTGTCATTGCCAGGTTGGAGCTGTATGGTGCATTGACTGCTTTTTATAATAAATTGGCCACCATTAATACATTATTATTAGCCAAAGTCCAGAGTTTCCATACCCTCGCCTTTGGTGTTGCCCTCTTCTGTGGGCTCATGTCCACCACTCACTGTCACAGAGAGAGGATCATTGCTCTAAGCGTCTCATCTAGGCGTTTCACCCCTGCCCCTCCCTTCACCCTGTATCCAGGCAACACTGAGAGTTTGCCTCCTTGATGATTTTGTGTTTTCCAGATGCCACCCCTTTGAAATCATAAAGTAGCTGTATGAGACTGGTTTCTTTTATTCAGAAATATGCATTTAAAGATTTTCCATTTTTTGGCTTCATAGCTTGTTTTTTTAAATATCAGTTATTTTTTAATTAATTAATTTTTTATTTGCAAAGAAAGGGGGAGGGAGAGAAAGAGAGAGGAAATGGCTGCACCAGGGCCTCTAGCCACTGCAAACAAACTCCAGATGCACACACCATTTTGTGCATCTGGCTTCACATGGGAACTGGAGAATTGAACCCAGGTAGTTAGGTTTTGCAGGCAAGTGCCTTAAACTCTGAGTCATTTCTCCAGGCCGACCTTGTTTTTTCAGTTGCTGAGTATCAACCTAAGCTTGCTTATGCACCTATTCAAATAGATCTTATTTGCCTCCAGACTGTGGTGATGAACAATGCAACAAACAGCCCATGCACGTTTGTAGGTTAACGTAAAAGTTCAACTCAATTAAGAGTATAATAACTGCATCATATGCTAAAACTATGCCTTTGTACAAACTAAACATAAGAACTCTATAGTTTACAGAGATGGCTCAGAGGTTAAAGGGTGCTTCTTTGAAAAATGATCTTCCAAACTGGTCACACCATTTTGCCCTAAACCAGCAATCAAGGGGAGCTCCTTGCTCTGCGTTCATTTCATTGTTTTCTTTTGTTTCCAGGCTCCCCACAGTTCTTAATAGCATGTGGTAATATCTAACTGCAGTCTGCAAGCCAGTGCCAGGTAATGCTCTTCTGCCTCCTCTTTGCCCCATTGCCACTGGCACGCCTTCTGTGGTGCCCTCTTTCCAGATCTTTTGCCCGTTGTTCTGTTTGGTTGCTTGTTTTCTTATTGAGTTTGAACTCTTCATATTCTTCATATACATGTCTGATAAGTGTTTGGCAAATATTTCTCTTAACAACTTTGGAATGTCTTTTATTTCCTAAATTCTCAATAATTTTTTAGCTTTCTATTTTGCCAAGAAGTTTGTGGCTATTTTGTTAGGTATATTCTCAGTGCCTTTATCATTTTGATATCACCACAAGTGGTGGTTTTATAAAATATTTCAAACGATGTCACAAATGAGGCTATAAGTTTGATTACTGTTTGTTGCTGACACATAGAAATATTATATTTTATAAGTTCAACTAAAGGATTATTTTCCATAATTTGTTTATAAATGCTTCAGGTTATTTTATGCATGTTCTATGTAAAAGATAATTTTTCCTTTACAAACATTACTTTTCTTTTCAAAACTTACCCTGTGCAAAAGACGTTTAGGATCTCATGTATAACATTTAAGAGAGTGCTGGTGGGTACCTTTGTCGGTCTGGTCTTTAATTCTGTACCATGGGAGATACACACATCATGTACAGCAAGGCTTGGATATGAGGTTGTGTGTGACCAGGCTACCTTGATGAGACACCAGGTAAAGCTCTGTATAATCTGAGCTGAATCTGAGCAAGTCTCCAGCAAAAGAAAGAAGGCAGTGACCCCAAACACAAGCATTTGAACCACAGGATCTGCAGCAGATAAAACTGTTTTGTTTTGATTGTGGGGTTTTGGGGTCGTTATTTATGCAGCAAACTCATGTAGCAAAATGGATGTGTGGCAGTTATGCTGATGATACTTTTAAATTAAGACATCATAATAATTCAATTAGTTTAATAATTTAATTATTAAATTATTTTAATTATAAAATTAAGGGACTCTCCTTGTTTACAAGTTTGCTTAAAAAATCAAGATAGGGGCTGGAGAGATGGCTTAGCGGGTAAGCGCTTGCCTGTGAAGCCTAAGGACCCTGGTTCGAGGCTCGGTTCCCCAGGTCCCACGTTAGCCAGATGCATAAGGGGGCGCACGCATCTGTAGTTCATTTGCAGAGGCTGGAAGCCCTGGCACGCCCATTCCCTCTCTCTCCCTCTATCTGTCTTTCTCTCTGTGTCTGTCGCTCTCAAATAAATAAATAAATAAATAATTTAAAACTTCAAAAAAAACAAAAAAAGTCAAGATAGGGCTGGAGAGGTGGCTTAGCTGTTAAGGCGCTTGCCTGCAAACCCAAATGACTCAGGTTCAATTCCCTAGGACCCATGTAGACCAGATCCATAAGGCGGTACATGCACCTGAAATTTGTTTGCAGTGGCAGGAGGCCCTGGCATACCATTCTCTCTCTCTTTAAAATAAATAAGTAAATAATAAAATATTCAGAATTGTGATTATAGTTGCACAGTTCTGTGAATGTACTTAAAAACTTTTATATTATTTAAAAAATGTCAAGATAAGTGGTATTTCCATCCAATTTTTTCTTCATATGTAGAAATCAGCATAATTTTTTTCTTTCTTTTATGAGTAGTGAATTACATGAATTGATTTTCGACCTTGCCACTGTCTGAGTCAGTGCTCCCCAAAGGAACATGTGTTAAAATATTGGTCAGAAGTCCGAACACAGAGACATCTTCAGGAGGGGACCTAGTTGGAGGGAGTTTGGAGCCGAGGGCAGCAGGCGCAGGCAGCACTTCCTGGCCTTCTCTTTGCTTTCTGGCCAGCATGAGGTGAAACACTCTTTCCAAACAAGCTGCTGTCTATGTGCTTTGCTGCCACAGGCCCAAGTCAAACCCCAAGCCGAAAGACACCTTCCATCTTTTTAAGCTGATTTATCACATGTATTCTTTGTTATAGTAAGGGAAAGCTTACTAATGCAAAAATTAAATTAAGTGTGCTTTTCTTGGTTTAACTGAAGTAAGTTGTAAACTGTTGTCTTCTTTATATACTGCTGAATTTCATATGGAGACATTTTGTTCAGAATTTTTGCATTACACTGACAAGTGAAATTGGTCTGTAATGTTCTTTTATGTGTCAAGTTTTGGTATCAATAAATAAAATAAATGTGAAATGTTCCCTCTTTTTCTAGATTCTAGATGAATATTTTTAAAAATGAGGTTATTTCTCCCTGAAATGTTTGAAAGAATTCATCAACGATGCCATTAAGACCATAAGTTTTGTTGTATAAAAAGATTTTCAATTTTTATTTAAAACTTAACTTCTTCACTAGTTTTAGCAAAGCTAGATTAATTTATATTCTTGTGTCAGTATTAATTGGCAGTACTTTCTAGGAATTTGTTTAAGTAAAGTTTCAAATTTATCAGTAAAATGTTGGTCATGATATGTTTTTATTAGCTTCCTCCTCTGTTTTATTGAAATACAACTGGCAATCAATCAGCCTATATATTTATGTTGATTGATTAAATATATATGCTTAAGATATACAACAAGATTTAAAAAAATATTTATTTGTTTATTTATTGGCGTGCAGAGAAAGAATGGAGAGAGTGAGGGAATGGGCACACTGGGTCTCTTGCCAGTGCAAACGAACTCCAAATACATGCACTACTGTGTGCATCTGGCTTTATGTGGATACTGAGGAATGAAACCCAGGTCATTAGGTTTGGCAGTGGTTAAATGCCTTAACCACTGAGTAATTTCTGCAGCCCACAACATGATGTTTTGATATGCCTAGGCATTGCTTTGAAAGTTTCCATCAATATTTTCAAGAATTTTGGGGCTGTTTTCTTGCCCCGTCATATTTTATCACTGACATGGGTTTTTAGTTTCCTGCTCTTTCTCTTGGACAACCTTGCTAGACATTTGATTAGACTCTCCAGTGCCTTGCTGATCCTTTAGATGTCATGTTTGCTGGTTTTCCATTATTGAATTCTGTTCTTTTGTTGATTATTGACGTCACTCTACTTCATTTTCAATTAATTTGATATATTTTTCAGTTTTCTACTCTGTTGATTACAAATATTTATCTTATTTCAAGTTGTTCATTTCAGGCCATTAGTACTCCTTTGAGCACAGCTGTGCTCTGGAAGCTCTGCTGTGTTTTAATTTCTGCTACGTAAATTCAGTTTCTTACTCAGCATGATTCTCAGACGCTTTTGCCATTTCTAAAGTGTGCTGCATGTGGAAACATATGGTGGCTTTTCTTTCTTTCTTTTTTTTTTTTTTAAAAAAAAAAAAACAAAACACTTTCTTGCTTAACGCAATGCAGCCAGAAAACAAACCCTTTGCTTTTGCATCTCTTGGAATTGGTTGTAACTTGCTTCATAACGCTGAATAGCTCTATGAATGATATAGCAATAGTGTCATACTAACATGCCACATTTTTACCTTCAATCACTCTTGTGTCCTCAGTGTTTTAGATTTCTGGAAAACAGCAGCTCTCTCTCTCTCTCTCTCTTTCTCTCTCCATATATATATATGGAGATAATATATATATATATACATATATATATATATTTTTTTTTTTTTTGAGGCAGGGTCTCTCTATGTAGGCCTCCCACTTATGATCATTCTCCGTCAGCCTTTTAAGTGATGGGAATATACATATGCATCTTCAAACCCAGCCAACACTATAGTCTTTATCAAGATTACAATGTTTAGTGCATTCACATGTATCATAATTACTTATTTGGTATGTGTGAGTTTAAACTATGTTTAAATCAAGTAAGATATCATTTTATACAGTAATTATTTAGATGTTTCTACCTATTTCATATTTTCAGCTTTATTCTGTCACATGCAACTTTCCATTTGGGCTTATTTTCTTTCTAAACAGCAGTTTAGTATTTACTTGAGCATCAATTCTTCCAACTTAAAAGTTCTCATGACTTATGTCTAAATGTGGCATTTTTTCTTTTTAAAAATATTTATTTCTTATTTTAATTTATTTATTTGGCAGAGAATGAGGGAGAGAGAGAGAGAATGGGCATGCCAGGGCCTCCAGCTACTGCAAATGAACTCCAGACCCATGTGCCCCCTTGTGTATCTGGCTACTGTGGGTCCTAGGGAATTGAACCTGGGTCTATTGGCTTTGCAGTAAAATGCCTTAACTGTGAAGCCATCCCTCCAGCCCACATTTATTCTTAAAGATTCCGGATACAAGGCAAAAACCTCTAATGTGTAAATTAGCCTCAACCTTACAGTTTGAGGAATTTTAAGCCTGTATCAAGAGCAGTATAACACATATCCATACGTGCTCTTACATCAACATTTTTCTAAGAAAAAATGCCTTTTCCTGCATAAAACATAATGGCATTAGCATTCCCCACATTTTACTATTATTCATTAATGTGGTCTAGTATTCTGTATTTCTCAGTTTTCTCAGAGATATTCACTGCTGTGCTTATGTGTGTTCTGAGGTCTAGTCCACGTCTAGTCTCAGGCAGCATATGCTGTGTGCTCACCCATCTCTTCACTCAAAGCCGCTTTCCTGATCAATGACACCAACGCTGCAGAAAGGCCCAGGCCACTTGTCTTGTAAATGTCCCCTAAGTCATCACTCCAGCCCCAATGTTTGAAGTTCTTTGTGGAGTCTGGATAGCAATTCCCTGTGTGACTGGCAGAGATCCTCTCCTGCTGTTATGCTGTCTCTTCATTCTGCTGCTCCCTTTGTTATTAAGAAACTTTTTAATTCCATTTGGCAATGTTTGGAATTATTTACTACACAACTGAAATCCTTTTCAGAAAGTCTTTCCCTATGCCTGTCTCTTGAAATGTTTTGTCTAATTTTCCTCTAGCAGGTTTGAAGTTTAAGACCTTATAATAAGATCCATTTAAAATTGATTTTTGTACATGGTGAGTGATATGGATCAAATTTCATTATTTTATGCATGGGAAATATTATTGAAGTAGTTTTTTTTTCAAAAACATATTGACAACTTCTACACTTACAGACAATAACCCATGTTATTTCCCCCCTCCTCCATTTTCCCCATCACAACCCCACTCTTCATCATATCTTCTCCCTCTCTCTGTTAGTCTCTCTTTTATTTTGATGTCATCATCCTTTTCTCCTATTATGAGGGTCTTGTGAAGGTATTGCTAGGCACTGCAAGGTCATGGATATAGAGGCCAATTTATGTCTGGGCAGTTGCATTGTAAGAAGCGGTGTCCTTCCTTTGGCTCTTAACATTTTTTCTGACACCTCCTCTGCAATGGTCCCTGAGCCTTGGAGGGTGTGATAGTGATGTTACAGTACCGAGCACTCCTCTGTCTCTTCTTCTCAGCACTATATTGCCTTTTGGGTCATCCCAGTGGTCACTGCCATCTGAAAAGAGAAGCTTCTCTAACCAAAAGTGAGAGTAGCATTAATATATAGATATGAACATTAAGAGAATTGCTTTCAGGGCAGTTTGGTGAGAATATTATAGTATTTAGCCAGACAAGAGCAGGCTTTGTACCCCTAAGGCTCATGTCCTCCCCTGCCATAGGCTTTTAATTAGGTTTTCAGTGCCAGGCATGTATTCTCTCCCATAGAGAGGGCCTCCAGTCCAATTAGAGAGCAGTTGGTTTCTCCCAGAGCAGACATGCCATTATTGCACCTGTTTGGTCATTTGGCCTGTCTGGCCAAACTTAAGGCTTCCAGTGTCCACTGTTTCCTCTGCTAATGACTTCTGTCTCCCATGGGGCTGCCTGCAGTGCAGCTGTTTCCAGCTTACAGTTGGCTGGTCTGCAGGGAGAAGGTTTTCATCTCAGCACCAGCTTGATTTTTCAGTGATCTTGTTGCCCATGCATGTGAAGTCTTCAGCAATAGTCTTACCATCTGTTATTTCTGGGAAACCAAGGGCCTTGGCAAAAGCCTCTAATGTTTTGGAGGCTCAGGGTATGTTTTTGACACAATTGTCAAAGAGATGTGGCAATAGCTGTGTGGGTTTATGTCTGAGTTTTCTATTCCATTCCATTGGTACACATGTCTGTTTTGTACAAGTACCCTGATGTTTTTGTTATTGTGGTGTGGTGATACCTCTTTTACTGGTGATCTCTGTCTGGCTGTTTCTAGGTTCTCACTCAAAGGATTGAAAAAGTCATGCACAGACAGCAAAGTGGCATTGATTTTTGTTAGAGGGTAAAGTGAAAGTACAAGTTTTGAATACACTGTCAAGAGAGGCAGTGAACCATAAGAGAGAGAGAGAGAGAGAGAGAGCAAGCATACTCAAGGGCTCTGTGTGATTGCCTGAGGCTTCTTTTTATGGAGTATAGGAGAAAGAGAAGCTGGTTACAAGGAGGCATTGTTTAGACAATTCTCTTCTTTGATTGATGGGTTTGGAATAAATAAACTTTTCTCTACTGCCTGCATCCCTTCTAGCAATGCCCATCATTATTGGGAGCAGTAAGTAAACAGGAGATGGAGGGAAGCTTGGAGTCACTCAGAAGACACAGTTTGCCTTACTGCTTGTACACCCCAAATCAGTCCCGTCCTCTGTCTCCTGACCCTAGGTATATCCTGGAACATACTTGAAGGAATAACTTGTTTCACGTGTTTCAAGTGGGTAAACAAGCAACTTACCGTAGGTGGAGATCCCTGGTTGGTAACAAGTTGTACGCACAGCATTAGGAATGGGGTATGTGTACTAGTATTCACTTCATTTCTTGTTTCCATGGCTACAGACCTGACCAGCAGCGACCTGTGGAAGGGAAGAGCTTATTTTCAGCTTGTAGTTTCAAAAGGGAGTTTTGTGGCAGAGGAGGTTCAGCAGCAGGAGTTGGGAGCAGAGGCGATCACACTGTGACAGCAATCAGGAAGCAGAGAAAGAACAGGAAATAGGCTACAAAACCTCAACACGCCCCACCCCACGATCCACTTCCTCCTAACGTGTCATAACCTTTCCCCACAGCACTACGGTCCTGCAGATCCGGGCCTGGGGGGCAGCATTTTCACATTCAAGCCATTGCACGGACCAAGCCAAGTGGTGGTCCGGGTGGGTTACTAAGCTGCTTCCCCCTGTTTGCCAGCTCCACTTTCAGTGGTGCTCTTTCTGTTAAGGGTTGCTTGGACTGCTTGGGCCCTTTGGCGTTTAGGATTACTTTATCTGGTTGTATGAATAATGTGACTGGATTATGTAACTCTACAAATTGCTGTTTGGTAATGCACCCATCTTCATCATATTGACTCTTCTAACCCTTCCCTTTAGCGTGGAAGGTCTTTCCGTCACTGGTGTCTCCAGTGTCTTAAAGTTTTCCTTGTAGAAGTCTTTAACTTCTGTGATTCAGTTTATACTTAGGTGTTTTATGTTTATTTCTTTGATGCTATTGTGAATTTCACAATTTTTCTAATTCCTCAGCAAGTTTGTTACTGGTATACACAAAAGCAACGGACTTTTGTTTGTCATTTTCTGTCTTCCTACTTTGATGAAAGTATCCAACCTAAGAGTTTGCTGGTGGAGGATTTTCAGTACAGGATCACACCACTGCAAATTGGTGTAATTTAACTACCTCCTTTCTCATTTATACCCTTTATTTTTTTCTCTTGTCTTATTAGTCTTGCTGTGACTTTGAGCATCACACTGGTTAAGAGGAGTCATCTTTAAAGACTTTCTCGGCCTTTTCTTTGTTGGGAGACTTTTTATTACTGTTGACTCCTTGGTATGTTTTGGCTTCTTTCATGTTTTTATCCTCGTGATTTAATTTTGGTAGGTCATAGAGGACTAGAAATTTATTTTTCTCTAGATTTTCAGTCACTTTTTCAATGTAAACTTTCAAAGTATTCTATTATTATCTTCTGTATTTCATTGGGATTCCGAGTCACAAGCCAATTTTCACCTGTAATTTTATTGATTTGAATCTTCTTTGTCTCTTGATTAGATTGGGTTGTGGTTTGTCAACATTGTTTATTTTTTTAAAAAAGTCAATCTCTTTGATTCTGTACATGGTTCTATTTGTTTCCATTTTATTAATTTCAGCCTTGATCCTTTTCTTCCTTGCTGTTTTGTGCTTTTGGGTTTGGATTGTTCTTATTTTTCTAAGACCTTGAGGTATACCATTGAGTTATTTGTTGAGATCTTTCTGACTTTTCCAGGCATTCATAGTTATAAACATTTATCTTGGAACTGCCTTTGCTATATCCCAAATGGTCTACTAAGTTGTGTTTTCATATTTTTTGGATTCTAGAAATATTTTAATTCTCTCCCTGGTTTCTATAATGCATCAACGATTTAACAAATATATACAGAATATTCCATTCAACAAGAGACACAGAACTTAAATTCTTCTCAGCCGACCATGGAGCCTTCTCCAAGATCCAGCCCACTTAAGGAGTTGTGGTCCATTGGAAGCATCATGTTATCTTCCTTCTCTGCTGGGATCTGTGCAGATGCTGGATCTTTCCCAGGTTTAGCTGGGTATCTTCCCAGCTAGCAGCCCTGCTCTTTTTTTTAAGGAAAGACTTTGATTACTGACAACTTTATGCATGTAAGTAATATATTTTGGTCACACTCCCTCCCATCACCTTTCCTTGCTGCCTTCGCCTCACACTGAACCCCTTCTTCTTCCATGTCTGCTTTGGTGTCTTTTCTTGTGACTCACTGAGTTCAGTTAGAGTTGCTTGTATGAGCTGCACCGTGAAGAAAATGCCTGCCCCTCACTCAGTCCCCCTTCCCTGCCCCAGGGAGTGGGGGCAGACTCAAGAGTTAAGTCCTCCACCATCCGTGACGGAACACTCACCGGCCGACCAGCGGGTTTTGCACAGGCAATGACAGCTCCGTGTTCTCAGACATGCAACAGCCGTATCATGTGTGTAACGTCACTCCTCCCTGTCCTCTGGCCTTCCATTCATTCTGCTCCCTCTTCCTCAGTGTTTCCTGAGCTGTCCTGGGTCCAGGTGAGGGAGTGTACCATCTAGTGCTGAAAACTCAGTCACTTTTTTTTTTTTTTCGAGGTAGGGTCTCACTCTAGCCCAGGCTGACCTGGAATTTACTATGGAGTCTCAGGGTGGCCTCCAACTCCCTGCGAACCTCCTACCTCTGCCTCCTGAGGGCTGGGATTAAAGGCTTGAGCCCCCACACGTGGCTTTCAGTCACTTTATTTATTTATTTATTTTACAGCACTTAGATGAGTTTTGAGCTTTCTCAGGAGTCATCATCCACTGCAAAGGGAAGCTTTATTAGTAGCCCAGTCTTTTTACAAAACTATTATTATTACTTCATTTCTTTACAAGTGTGTGTCCGTGTGTGTGTGTGTGTGTGTGTGTGTGTGTGTGTGTGTGTGTGTACATGGGCATGCTAATGTCTCTTGCTGCCACATACTGGTTCCACATTTTGCACTGACTTTTACATGAGTGCTGGGGGAATTAAACCTGGGCTGGCAGGCTTTGCAAGCAACTGTCTTTGACCTCTGGACCATCTCCCCAACCTTCTACTGTTCTTGAGAGATCAATCTTCAGTACCACTTTAGGAAAGGAGAAAACAAACTGTATTAGTAACAATACCACACCATAAGATACAGAAATACACTTAACATCAGTTAAAGCTCATCAATCGCCATAAAGCAGAGAAGGCTAAAATTAATGTAGCACATGCTATATAGATGAAAGTTATTTAGGGCAAACACTAATTAGTAAATGAATGAGATAAAGGAAGTGTAAAGGGAAATGGGAAAAATCGAAAAGAAATGGGTTCATATAAAAGACAGGAAAAAGAAGAGGAAAGAATTATTATGGGGAAAAGAGAAAGGATGAAGAGATTAAGGGGAAAAAAAGTAAAAAGATAAAACAAAGATTTCCCAGTAATGTAAGAATTAGGAAAACAACAAGAGAAATATAAGTAAGAATGTGAATAAAAACTGAAAATAAATAAGCTGTAAAAATGTATTATTTTCTTTTGAGTAGGAAGAAATAATATTATAGAATGTTATTCTCTGGACCCTGTAACGCTTGGACTGTCTTTGGCTGTGATTATTCATGGGGAACCTGCACACGATTGAGCGCATTAGCTTTCAGTCCTGTGTGTGTGTGGTGGGGTGCATGCGGCCCTGCCCCTCGGCAAAGATTCATAGATAGCTAACAGTGGCTGTGGGAGGGGCCTCTCCCTCTTGCTAGGATTTATACAGTTAATAGCTGCAGATCTTGGTTCAGTGAGAAGCTCTGTCTTAAAGAAACAGAGACAGGAGCAATAGTGGAAGATTTCCCGCATTCTCCTCTGGCCCTGCACGTGGACATGGGGCACATTCATCAGCACACACGTGTGCACATAGAACACACATACACACACAATTTTTTTTTTTTTTTTGAGGTAGGGTCTCACTCTGGCCTAGGCTGACCTGGAATTCACTATGTATTCTCAGGGTGGCCTCGAACTCATGGCGATTCTCCTACCTTTGCCTCCCGAGTTCTGGGATTAAAGGCGTGCGCCACCACGCCTGGCCACACACACACACGATTTTTAATACCATGAAGTCCAGTTGTAATGAATAAAGGCAAAAGATGAGTAGCATTGGAGTAACTGGTTTTGGGGTTTCAAAAACTGAATACTGGGCTCAATGCACGGCCAGGCCATGATGCCTGCCTGACACTTACATGGCCGCTGTGGTCTAAACTCTGGTCCTTATACTTGTGAAGCAAATGTTTTATCCACTGAGCAGTTTCCTCAGCTCCATCATAAGTTTTCAATATAAATACATTACGTGAATAAATTCCCTTATATTGAGCCATACTTATAATCTTACATTCTTATTTCCATTTTTTAAAAATTGTGTATTATTTACTAATATTTCATTTAGAATTTTTTTCTTTTTTCTTTTTCTTTTTTTTTTTTTTTTGAGAGAGTCTCATGTTGCCTATGCTGACTTTATACATGAACTTCAGCCAAGGTTGGCCTTGAGTTTCTGAATCACCTGCCTCATTTGGCCAAGTTACAGGTCTAACCCACCATTCCCAGTTGATTGAGAATCTCACCAGTATTCCTAAAATAAGTATGTGGACTCTTTGTTTATGCTCTCTTTCTCATTTTTATGTATAATTTTATTGTAGCTCTATCAAAGTTATTGAGGTTTTTATTTTTGGCCCCCCCTATTTTCTAGAATAAAATGTGCCCATTTTAAGGATTTGGTCTTTAGATTTTTGGTAGAATTCTGCAAAAATATCTGTCTTGGGATGTTTTTATGTGACAGTTATTTCATAACATCTCAGTATCTTCTGTGGAAATTGGCTGGTTCACACTTTGTACATCTGTGGGGTAAATGTTTATAATTGTATCCTCCTAGAAAGTTGCTAATCATCTGTCTTGGTTCTCAAATTCATTTACATAGAAATGTACAAAGTATTGACCATTATTTTGATAATTTTATCTGATTTTAATTATTATTTTGGGGATGGAGGAATGGATTAGAGATTAAGACATTTGCCTGCAAAGCCAAAGGAGCCAGGTTCAATTCCCCAGGACCCATGTTAGCCAGATGCACAAGGGGGTGCATGTGTCTGGAGTTTGTTTGCAGTGGCTGAAGGCCCTGGTGTGCCCATTCTCTCTTCCTCTTTTTCTTTTCTTTTTTTTAAAATTTTTATTCATTTGTTTGCAAGTACATAGAGAGAGATAGAGAGAAGGGAGATAGATAGAGAAAGAATGTGCACTCCAGGACCTCCAGGCACTGCAAACAAACTCCAGACACATGCGCCCCTTGTGCATCTGGATTACGTGGGTCCTGGGGAATTGAACCTGGGTCCTTTGGCTTCGCAGGCAAATGCCTTAACCTCTAAGCCATCTCTCCAGCTCTTCTTCCTCTTTTTCTGTCAAATAAATAAAAAAATAAACATTTTAAAAATTATTATTTTGTATATCTACCCCTCTTTTCTGAAATAAATATCCCAGTAGTTTCTCTATTGACCTTCCCTCATCTTAATTAATTTTTGTATATTCATTGTTATTATTTCTTCTTTTCCACATTTTTATTATTTATTTATTTATTTTTGGTTTTTCGAGGCAGGGTCTCACTCTGGACCAGGCTGACCTGGACTTAACTCTGTATTCTCAGGGTGGCCTTGAACTCATGGCGATCCTCCTACCTCTGCCTCCCGAGTTCTGGGATTAAAGGAGTGCGCCACCACGCCCAGCATCACATTTTTATTATTCTTTTACTTGTATATTATTTTTCTATTCATTTGTCACTCATTATCATTCTTTTTATTTTTACTCTATGTCATTTCCATTAACATCCATGTATGCTTTAAAATCTTTTCCAGCTTTGTAAAATTTGTGATTTTATTCTTTTAAAATTTTATTCTTTAATTTTTAGACTATGAGTTAGGGCTATTAATTTTTCTCTAATCATCTTTATAATATAAGACTTTCATATTTTTTCTTTTATTCTGTTTTTAGGTTTGAGGATATATATGTTTACTTGTTTCTCACAATCCTTTGTTGTTTTATCTAGCTGTTACATAAACTTACATAAAACTGATTCTGATTCTCTAGTAGTTTCTTTATTTGATTTTATTTATTTATTTATTTTTGGTTTCTCAAGGTAGGGTTTCTGGTCCAGGCTGACCTGGAATTCACTCTGTATTCCCAGGGTGGCCTCGAACTCACGGTGATCCTCTACCTCTGCCTCCCGAGTGCTGGGACTAAAGGCATGCGCCACCACGCCTGGCTCTAGTAGCTTCTTTTGAAATGATCTGTGAGTAGCACATTTCTGAGACTGCGCACATGTGGAACGGCATTAGCCCTGTCAGGACAGGGTGGCTGGCACACACTTCTTCCCTCGCTCGTCCGTGCCTCCTTCCCGAGAGTCACCGAGCCCTGCTGGCAGCCTTGCTTGCCCATCAGCGGACAGAGACCCGGACATCTCCCCTTTGCAAGTCCCTGGGTCTTTGGTCTACAGGTGCAGAGCCACCTTTTCCTTTAAACTTAATACTACAATTCTGCTAGATTTTGAAGATAACTATTCCAAATAAAATTTTCCAAAGATGTGGTTGCTTCCTTCCTTCTTTCTTTCTTTCTTTCTTTCTTTCTTTCTTTCTTTCTTTCTTTTTTAAAAAACATTTTATTATTATTTATTTGTTAGAGAGACTGATTGGGAGAGATAATGGGCATGCCAGGACCTCTAACCACTGCAAACAAACTCCAGATGCATGTGCCACCTTATGCATCTGTCTTACGTGGGATCTGAGGAATCAAACTTGGGTCCTTAGGCTTTGCAGGCAAGTGCCTTAATTGTTGAGCCATCTCTCCAGCCCAGTTCTTTCAATCATATGATTCTGTTACTAAAATATTTTGGTAGATTCAAAGATTTATTTTGTTCTTTGTCTGTATTCAACCTAGGGACTCAAATGGTATATATGCTCCATCGTATCTATCAGCTTTTTATATTCTTTCACCATGATCCTATTTATATCTGAGATTATTTTTATTACTTTTTGCTTGGTTATTTTCATTTCTATCAAGTTCATCATATTTTTAATTGAAGTTTTTATATCTTCTAATCATATTATATTTCAGAGAATTAAAAAGCGTTTCTGAATCCTGTAAATTCTCATTTCACATAGTTGTGTTTTATATGTTTCCTGAGTTCTGTTTTTTAAAATTCTCAACTAATTCAGGCATGTTGGCACACATCTTTTAACCCAGCACTTTGAGAGGCAGAGATAGGAGGGTTGCTGGAAGTTTGAGGCCACCTTGAAACTACGTAGTAAATTCCGGGTCAGCCTGGACTAGGGTAAGACCCTACCGTAGGAAAAAAAAAAAAAAATCCCAGTTAAAACTTCTGAGAGGAACGCTTGTGATTCAAGCCTGACATACCATAGTTACGTCACAATGCACACTATTCATTTTTTATATTATTTATTGATTTGGAGAGAGAAAGAGCGAGCGTGTAAGCACACCAGGGCCTCTAACCACTGCAGACAAGCTCCAAATGCACCTGCTGCTTTGTGTGTTGGCTTGAGTGGGTGCTGAAGAATCGAACCTGGGTCAATGGGCCCGCCAGAAAGCACCTTTAACCACGAGGCCTTCTCCTCAGCCCCTTCAGGGAGATATTTCCATTGGTTTCAGATCTTACTGTTTCTGCTTAGAAGTTTAATACCAGTGTCTCTCTATGGACAATGAGACTCTCCCTTTCCCATCTAAGCTTCCTCATTTACGTATTGTTCGGTTTTGTTATGATGGTCCCGCAATTTCATCTTGCTTTTGGTGCTTGTTGATTGAGGGCTTAATGCCTTCAATCTGTTTTGAAATGTATCATAGCCATTAAAATATAAATGTTAATAACAAGCCACCTTCTCTCAGTTCCTCTTTTGGAGCTCAAGTTACATGTAATTTCGTCTGCTCTCTGTATTTCTTGTTTGCGTATTTCTACTCCCCTCCTCTTTTGCCTCTTTTGTGTTTTTCCTTCTCACCTATTTTAGTATTTTTATATTTACTATATCAAATGTTCAAAGGAAGGAAGCTGAGTTTTTGATTTATTATTATTATTATTGCCTATAGAATGTTCTCGTAATTCTGATTCTCTGCTGATATCCTCACTGTTGTCTTTTGCAGCTGGCACTGTTTTGGGCTCTGCTCACTTCACCTCCAGTGTGCTACCCCTCCCTTCTCCCAGGCCAGGCCCACGGTGTTTTTGCAATCCTATCACTGCCTTTCTACATTTCTGAAGTTCCTCTTTTCTTTCTTTCTTTGGAATCAATTATTATTATTATTGTTATTATTTTTAAATTTAAGTACTTGTAAGAAGAGAGGGAGACTGAGACTGGGCACGCCAGGGCCTCTCGCCACAAACGCTAGACCCACGTGCTCCTTTGTGCATCTGGCTTTATGTGGGTACTGGGGAATCGAACCCAGCCCATCCCGCTTTGCAAGCAAGCACCTTTCACAGCTGAGCCCTCTCCCCAGCCCCGCTTCTTTCTCATATTTTGATTCTTCTCCCCATCCAGGATGCCCGGAAGCTGCATCTGGTCTCTGCCAGCTTCCCTGGAAGTCTAGGCAGTTCTGAAGCCACAAGTCAGACAGAGATCAGAGTGGCTTTTCCTGGGCGAGCACGTCTTCCCCTGTAGTGTGCCATTGCCGTGGTGGCTGGGGCCATCAGGAAAATCTTGGCCTCTCCTTGGAAGCCCATCAGCCTCCAGCTTGAAGGCGGTCACGTTTCCTAATTGTTCATGGCGTCCAGCTTCTGAGAGCTCTGTGTAATGCAGGAGAGGCATGCTGTGCTAGTACTGTTCCCATGAGTTTTGGCCTCTCCTGCTCCAGGAAGTGTTAAGGCCACAAGTATGGAGGGCACAAAGGCTCACAGGTAAGGAGGGCACGCCGGGCAGAGCTCGGCGGCAGGGCAGGCTTTGTTCAGATAAATGCACATCCCTCCAGACAGCCGGGTTCTCAACAAAGGCCAAGTGTCTCCATGCGTCTTCCAGTCACCCTGTGACCTCTGCGCATTTCTTGGAACAGGAGACACTTCAAAGGAGCTTATTTGGACTTGGAGGAATGTTTGTTTGTTTTAACCTCCCTGGTTCTAGTTAAGAGTTCGGCAGGAAGCGCACGTTGTTTTTGGACTTTGTGTAAGAAAACAGCTCACCTCCTAAGCATCATTCCCAGGTCCCATCATCCCATGCGGAAGCCTTTGCCTCTGTGCAGCAGTTGGGTGCTCACCTCATACACTGAGGGGGTAGGTTAGGTTAGAGAGCACAAAAAAAAAGTTTTTTTTTTTTTTTGGATGCATCAACATTCTCCTCAGATTTCTGCTGCCTGGTGTTGTCTTAATTAAAATAAGAATTTGGTTTGAAGTTCCTTTCTTAGTGATCTCTGGTTTTGTTTTATGTTTGATTTGGTTTAATTTCCCTCTTCTGCTGCTTAAAAATTAAGTTTACTTAAATGCAAGGAATGCACTGCTTATTAAGCCCATGGTATCTTTATGTGGAAAAGAGGGGAAGGAAATCCAGACTGCTTTCATTGCTACTCCTCGGTCTCAGCTTAGCAGCTCTGGGCTTGCTCATTTCTTCTCCTTTGTGAGCGCTTTGACTTCCAGCTGCGCGGAACACATGAGACGCTCTGTGCGGGGACTCCGTCAACCGAGCTACTTAAATCTTCATGAACAGACGAGTGCTCACCATCTTCCACCCTTAATGAAATCACAGTGTGATGATTTCTTACAAAATCTCTTACCAGCTGATTTTTTTTCCAGCCACATAACATTTTTCTTTGGCATGTGTTCGTGGGAGTTTTGTTTTGGCTGTGTGCGGAGTGCAGGCCGTGGACGTGTGGCCTTTGTTCCGCACGCGCGGCAGGGCTCATTGTGCTGCAAGACTGCTTGCCGGGACTTTCAGAGCTGTCAGGCCCTTGCAAGTGTTTTCTGCCAGCCTTTGACTTGTCTTTTTAGTTTTTGGTAGTCTTTTACAGGGAAGAACATTTAATTTTAACAGAGCCTGCGAATTCTTTTATGGATGGTGCTTTAGGCATCATATCTAGAAAGTGACTGCCAAACCCAAGGTCATGTAGACTGTTCTGTTACCTTCTAGGAGTTTTGTGGTTTTTTTTTTTTTGATTTAGATTTATTCCTTGTGATGCATTTCGAATTAGTTTTTTTTTTTTTTTTTTTTTTTTTTGTGTGTGTGTGTGTGTGTAAAAGGTGTAAGGGCTGTGCCGGGATTCACTTTATTTATATAAAATGACAAATAAATATGACATATGTGTTTATGGTACGTATTTTGATATATGTATGTAATGTATGCTAACTATAAAGTAATGTAACACAGTGTAAAACAGTATAAGATTTATAACAGACTGATGAGGACACTGGAATTTTTTTTTTTTTTTTTTTTGAGGTAGGGTTACTGGGCTGCTTCCATATTGTGGCCATTTTAAAAAGGTTTTTTAAAATACATATATTTTTTATTTGAGAGAGAGAGAGAGAGAGAGAGAGAGGGGCAAGAGACAGTTGGCGCCCCAGGGCCTCAAACTCCAGATGTTTGCACCACTTAGTGGGGCTTGTGCAACCTTGAGCTTCCTCACCTTTATGTGTCTTGCTTACAGGGGATCTGGAGAGTAGAAGAACATGGATCCTTAGGCTTCACAGGCAAACGCCTTAACCGCTAAGCCATCTCTTCAGCCTTAGACTTCTTTTTTATGTATGTTGTCAAGTTGCTTCTGCATTATTTGTTGAAAATATCACCTTTACGCTTCTGTTAAAGAGCATTGAGCATACCTATGTGAGTATACTTATGAACCATGTTTATTCCATTATTTATTTGCCTACCTTTCATGTCTTCTCCATTGTCTGACTCCTCTGACTTGATGGTGTCTTGAAATCAGCATCGCCCCGGCTCTGTACTTCACTATGCGTTGGGTTTTCTGGGTCTTTTACTTCTTCACATCGACTTTATAGTCAGCTTGTTGATATCCACAAAATTAGTTTGTTGGTGTTTTGAGTGGGATTGTCTTAATTGTATAAAGTTAACAAGAATTTATGTGTTTAAGGTATGTTATCATTTTTCTTTCAAGTCTAAGAAGCTCAAAGAATGGGATTTTATTATAGTTTGAAGACTGGTCTCTTTCTTTTTTTTTAACTTTTTAAAAACAATTACGGACACACTTAGTATGGATACGTGATGTGTTAGTACCATCCTTTCCCTCGCCCCTGCCCCCATTCCATTGGGGACCCCCCTCAGTGGGGTTCCAGGTATTCCCCATGGTGTTGTGAGTTATACCTTGTGGGCGCAGTAGTCAGTTGTTGCGGGGAGGCAATGCTTCTGGGTTTCACGTCCCAACCTGTGGTTCTTATCATCTTTCTGCCCCCTCTTCGGCAAAATTCCCTGCACTGTGGTGGGCGAGTCTTAAGTCTACTTTGGGGATGAGTGCTTAGGAGTGTCTGGATCTCTGCTTTGGTAGGTGCTGAATCCTCATTCTGTCTCCTTCACGCTGGCACTGATTGGCAGGTTCCGCATGGAAGCAGCTCTCTTCCTCGTCTCCCCATTCCTCTGTGGTTTCAGCTGTGGCTTGGCTGAAGGGCCAGGGGTGGTTTATCTCTTCCAGCCTCACTGCCTTCTGAAGATGAAGAACAGACTCTGCAATGGAGAGTGGTGACAGTAGAGGTGAAATGGGATAGTGTTATTAATTTAGGGACAAGTTGATGGCGGTAGCCCCTTCGAGCCCAAGACTACGGGAGCTTGACACTGGAGAACAGAATCTTTGTCTCCGTAGGATTCTGACCTGGTTCCCAATTCCAGATACGAGTCCTTTTCCACTGAGCAGGTCTCTTAGCCAATCAGCAAGCCATTGGTTATGCACCGAGGCTGTGTGCCACTGTTGCACCTGTGTGTACATCTTGTCAGGGTGTTTGCTTGCGCGTAGCTTAGACCCCTGGTTGCTTGACCGTTCTTGGCCTCTTTCCCCCAGAGACTCATGTAGTGCCTTCCAGCACTAGATGGCCTGTCTGTCAGGGTGTGGCCCTCCGTGTTCTGTGCTGGCAGCATATGATGTCTTCAGCTATAGGGACTTACCTTTTACCTCAGGTGGGCAATCAAGTGCTTTGACAGAAGCCTGTTTTGTTTTGGGGGAACCTCATAGATCTCTCCAGTCAGCAGCTCATTGTGGGTAGCAACCACTGGGAGTTACATGCCAGAGCCAAAAAAAAAATTAAGATTAGGCTTCACCCCACCCTCTCAAGGACCCTTTTTTTCAGGCAATCCCCCATATTTCAGTCTTTTAGTCTATCTTCAAGGACAAAGGCTTCGTTTCTATGGGACCAGTTCATTTTGGGTTTAGTTTTGTGTTCCTTTCCCCACTCTCCCCTTCCCCTTTGAATTTTTCAAGCAGCTCATGGATATGCATTCTCTTAGGATCTGCTAACTGGAGTTTTGTTAAATCCACCTTCTGTGGTGGTGTTTGCGTCTCCCTCCCCTTGCCCCAGTCACCACCACCACTATTTTTGTCATTTGTGTACAGTGGGGCTGGAGTCAAGTTCCACTGCAGGGAACACAGGAACAAATTCAGTTCCAAGGCCACTGTGCCTGTTCCTATGGGTGCCCAGGGGCCACGATGCTCTTTGGTATCACAAGTTCCCATGTGGTGGCAAGACTGCCCTTATACCCTGACAGAGCAGTGAAAGAGAAACAGTAGTAAGATGGGTATTCTTTTTCCCCAGGTAGTAAGGGTCAGAAGCCCGGAGATGGAACAAGGAAATGCCATTCTGTCCATCTTGGCAACACTGAAACTTGTGTCTGATTCTGTCTCTCCAAGATGGCTGCCACTGATGCACCCAGCAGGAGCCTCCTCCACAAACCAGTCATACCTGACCCAGTTAGGTCTCTCTTCACACACACCTGGGTCTGATAACAAGGTCTACCTGGAGTGGATAGACATCACAAACGTGTGATGTTTTAGTGGTGGGATGGACCTCGTTTCCATCACTGTGCTGATGCGTCCCCACGTCGGCTTTCCTTGAGCTTTGGGAATTCTCCTTTTCCTCTTCTTCCTACCCACACTTCGCCTTCTTTATAGTCCCTCTGTTCTGTTTTTCCTATTCTGGACATCCCATTGGACAG
This sequence comes from Jaculus jaculus, assembly GCF_020740685.1. NCBI lineage: Eukaryota > Metazoa > Chordata > Mammalia > Rodentia > Dipodidae > Jaculus > Jaculus jaculus. The sequence goes on from NC_059117.1 coordinate 5,036,724, forward strand.
ATATTGAAACTTTGGTTTTTAAAAATTTCTTCACTATTCTTTATGCTTACTATTACACACACACACACACACACACACACACACACACACACACACACACACGGGCTTTTGAGGTAGGATTTTGCTGTAGCCCAGGCTGACCTGGAAATCACTATGAATTCTTAGGCTGGCCTTAAACTCACAGTGACCCTCCTACCTCTGCCTCCGGAGTACTGGGCTTAAAGGTATGTCCCATGTCTCAGCACACCCAGCCTGTTTGTAATATTTCTATTCTGGACTCAGGATACTTACTTTAGCTTCAATTTTTAGAGCCTCAGCTAAGATGTAAGGTGTTTATTTTTTTATTTTTATTTTTTTGAGGGAACCATAGCCTTGTATATACCTTCATGATTACTTTTAAAAATGAAATCTTTGGATCTACAGGTTCATCATCTTTTAATATTTCTGATCCTATTAATTATATTTTACAAAATGTTTGATTCTTTTTTTTGGCAGTAAATATGCATTTCTCCCAGAATCAATTATAGCATCTGGTTATCTTTCTGTTGTACTTGGTCATCTTCAAATGTCTGCTGTCTTTTCCTGTGTATGAGAGTGTCTGTAAAGTTGTCTGCGTGTTTTCCCCAGTTTTCATCTCCCCTGATGCTCGGATTCCAGTCCTGTGCCTGTGAGGAGCATTCTGTAGCCTGAGCTCACAGTTCAAAGTACCAGCACTATGTTACTAAACATGAGTTCTTTGTCCATTATTCTGAGACATGTGGCTTGGAATGATAGAGCCTTGAGTTCTCAAATCACACAAAGTTATCATAAGTTCCTAGAAGAGCCAACACAAGAGTAGATAGGATTGTGTTTGTGCAGTCATAATAAAATTGAATAAAAGTGGTCTGAAGGGGTTATACCAGTGGGATGGAGAATGCTCCACATGTGTCCTTGGAGATCGATAACTTCCGACAGGCCTGTCCAGCGAGAAGAGAGTACTGGGTCAGGCGTGCATGAGCAGGTGTGCTAAGGCCAGAGCAGAGGTGGAAACATCTACAAAGACACAAGGTAGGGGAGACAAAAACATTTCAGTTTGGGGAACAGAAGGTTCTTGGAGGGGGACATGGGAGCACAAATTAGATATGGTAAACTGAAGATAATTTCATGTTTTAGTTCCAGAGGGGACTTTGTGTGAACAGGCATCATTTCATAGCTACTGTCACTGGCTTGGATGACCACAGGAGATGGGAAACCTGTAAGCCTGGGTTGTTTCCCAGAGGTACCTGGGGCCAGCTTTGGAGGCCTTGTCTTGATCCTCTGTTGCTTGCTCCTCCTTTGAGCCCTGTATTTGCTATCTTGCTCAGTCGTTTTACTTACTCACTGCTTTCCCAAGCCAGTTGTTTGAAAGCCTGACCCTGTCCTCCAGGTTGCTCTCACAAGAAGTGAGGAGAATGTGCTTGAGCATTCTCCATGTAGGAGCTGAAGAGCAGGAGGGAGGTTGGAGGAAGGCAAAGGGTCATTACAGAAATGTTTGCGGCAGTGCCCTTCTGCATTGACTCTGAGCCCCTCATTAACACATCTGAGAAGGTTCCGCTCACACAACAGAGCACTGGTTTTAGACACATGGATTTAAACCTTCAGAAATGCTCCTTGTTTCTGTCTGTACCATTTAAAGAACTGCCCATCAGTGACGAGCTCTGTAAACTACCATGCCCTATCATTTACATTTTAGTTTTTCAGTGCCAGGAAAATAATATTCACTTGATTCACGTATTGTGTGGTGTACTTCTGCCGTTCTCCGCCCATCTCTGCTGGAATCTTTCATCTTTTGAGATCATGAAAGTAGAGCAGATTATTGTGATATATCAGTTGAATTTAGGACTAGCAGAAGAGAGGATTTTTGGAGGCTCTGCTCTCTGTGTTGCTTCCTAGGGTTTTGCAGGCTCTCTTCCTGGCTTATTGTTGTGGTCACTGTGCTATGGGCTTTATGCTGTGGGCACCATGCCATGGGCACTATGCTGTGGGCACTATGCTATGGGCTTTATGCTGTGGGCACTGCAATACCCTGCCTGTCCTTCCCTCACTTCCCACCAAAGCAAGAGTCTGATTCTTTCAGTGTTCATTTCCACAATCAACAAACAAACAATCAAAGCAAAACCAAACAAAAAAGAAAAGTCTTTGAGGACTCAGCCTAGCCACCTTGTACCTAGGAAGGCAGACGTAAAAGTGTGACGTCTGTGTTAGTACCAGTTTCTCCTACCTTCATTCATGCCCCTCAGTAAATAGATATTGATCACCGTTTATGTGACAGGCATTAATTACTGTGATGCTTTAAATAGATGGCCCTGAATATATTCAGGATTTTATTAAAGTTTGTAGTTTAGATCTCTAGCCACTTGGCTGGAGGAGGTGTCACTGGGTGGATCTTGGGGTCCAGCCCTGAGGTTTGGGGGCTGGGTGTGGAATTCCATTCTAAGATATGCAAAGTGTCTGAGCTTTGTCTGGAATTCCTACGTGTGCTGTGAGGTGTGGCTTCTGGGTTTTGACTTGTGGCTATTTCTCTCGGCTTGGACCTGTGAAAGCTGGCCAGCTTTTTCTGCTGTTAGAATCTTACAGTGTGTATTACTTTGTGTATGATTGATTTGTTCAACATCAACCTCATGAGGCCCTGCTGCGTCATTACATTATAGCACACAGTGGTTCCCCACTCACCTACGGCATTGCCTTCACAGTTTTAGTTACCTGTCCAAATGCTTCAGTCAACACTGTGCAAAACTACTGCCCAGCATGTTTCAGAATCAAACAACTCAACGATTTTAAGTTGCACATCATTTCCATGAGCCCAGTTCAATTTCACACAGTCTTGCTATAGCCCACTGGGGAAAGAACTCATTCCTTTATTCAACAGAACCATGCTATCTACATATAACACCTATCTGTTGATCATTTAGTAGCTGGTTCAGTAAAAAAAAAAAATTTACTTTCAATAATTTTTGACATTTTTATTGAGGCCTTTAGTACATGAGCATACTAGAATGTGACCATATTCCTGTCTCATTACCCGCCCCCTTTTTTTGAGGTAGTGATTCACTCTGGCCCAGGCTGACCTGGAATTTACTGTGCAGTGTCAGCGTGGCCTCAGACTCACGGTGACCCTCCTCCCTCTGCCCTTACAGATACGCGCTGTCACATCCTCTGCGTAACTCCACCCCCACTCTCATCCGCTCCCAGCTCCCTCCTCTTTCCAAGCAGCCCTGTTTCAGATTTGTTGTCTTCTTCCTTTTGCCCTCAACCTCCTCCATGTCAAAATGCTGATGAACTCAGAAAGGAGAAGGTCTTGGGGGGGTTTGGGTGACCACTGCGAAGTCACGAATGCACCAGTGGACTCCTGCCGGCAGGACAGTGGCCCAGTCACCCTGCGGCTCCTACATTCCTTGCACTCCCTCTGCCTTAATGTTCCTGAGTCTTGGAGGACGTGGTGTAAGTCTCCTTTAGTGACGAGCTCCCAGAAGCCTCTGGGCTGCTGCTTTTATGGGTTTTGCGTCTCCTCAGTTGTCTACAGCCATCTCCCTGGGGAAGAAGGTTCTCAGGCCAGCAGTGATGTTATGTAACTGTGCAATGTTTCCTGTGCCCCGTCGCATTCTAGGCTTTCAGATTTCTCTTTTTTAAAATTTTTTTTCTCAATTTTTATTAACATTTTTCATGATTATAAATAAATATCCCATGGTAATACCCTCCCTCCTCCCCACACTTACCCTTTGAAATTCCATTCTCCATCATATCCCCTCCCCATCTCAATCACTCTGTCTTTTATTTTGATGTCAAGGTCTTTTGCTCCTCTTATGATGGTCTTGTGTAGGTAGTGTCAGGCACTGTGAGGTCATGGATATCCAGGCCATTTTGTGTCTGGAGGAGCATGTTGTAAGGAGTCCTACCCTTCCTTTGGTTCTTACATTCTTTCTGCCACCTCTTCCACATTAGACCTTGAGCCTTGGAAGGTGTGATCGAGATGTTACTCAGTACTCCAGTCACTTCTTTCCAGCACTATGATACCTTTTGAGTCATCCTAAGGTCACTGCCCTCTAAAAAGAGAAGATTCTCTACCCAAAATGAGAGTAGCGTTAATATGAGGGTATAAATATTAAGAGAAGTGCTTACTGGGCAGTTTGATAAGTATAGTATATACATTTTGCAGACATCAGCAGACAGTACACCCCTAGGGCTCATGACTACCCCTGTTTTAAGTTTTCAGTATCAGGGATGTATTCCCCCACATGGAGGGGGCCTCCAGTCCAGTTGGAGGGCAGTTGGTTTCCACCATGACAGACGTGCTACTATTGCACCTGTTGGCTCATTTGGCCTGGCTGGCCAATTATAAGGCTTGCAGTGTCCACTGTTGAGTATCTTCACTGGTGATATCTCTTTCTCCCATTGAACTACATGTAGAATGGCTTCTTCCAGCTTTCTGTCAGCTGGTCTACATGGAGGAGGTTATCAGCTCAGTTCCAGCAGGATTTCTCAGTGGCCTTGCAGCCCAAGTATGTGGAGCCTTCAGCAATAGGGTCTTGATGGGCCTTAGGTCTGAGCTTTGGATTGCATGGTAGAAGTCACCTTTGGTGTTAGGCTCTCAATGCCTTCTTATTTTCAGCTTTGATGAATTTTTTAAAACTTTTTTTATCGACAACTTCCATAATTACAGACATTAAACCATGATAACTCCCTCCCCTCCCCCACACCCCCCTTCACAAATCCACTCTCTGTTGTATCCCCTCCCTCTCTGCAGCAGTCTCTCTTTTATTTTGTTGTCACTATCTTTTCCTCCTACTATGAGGGTCTTATGAAGATAGTACTAGGCACTGTGAGTCATCAATATTGAGGCCAATTTCTGTCTGAATGATTGCATTGTAAGCAGACCTACCCTTTCTTCGGCTTTTACATTCTTTCTGCCACCTCTTCTGCAATGGACCTTGAGTCTAACAAGACATGATAGAGATGTTTCAGTGATGAACACTCCTCTGTCACTTTTTCTCAGCACTATGGTGCCTTTTGGGTCATCCCAGAGGTCACCGCCAACTGTAAAGAGAAGCTTCTCTAACCAAAAATGAGAGTAGTGATAATGTATGGGTATGAACATTAAGTAAAGGGCTTACAGAGCTGTTTTGTGAGCATAATATTTGCATTTAGCCACACAAGAGCTGGTGTTACACTCTTAGGGCTATGACTTCCCCTGCCAAAGGATTCTGATTAGGTTTTCAGTACCAGACATTCATTCCTTCCATGTAGCAGGCCTCCAGTCCAAGTAGAGAGTAGTTTGTTTACCTCATAACATGCATGCCACTATTGTACCTGTTTGGTCATTTGGCATGGCTGGCCAAACTTAATGCTTGCAGTGTCCACTGTTTCACTGCTGATGACTTCTCTCCCATAGGGCTATATGCAGTGCAAGGTTTTCCAGTTTTTCATCACCTGGTCTACAGGGAAGAAGTTTTCAACTCAGGTCTAGCTTGATTTCTCAATGACTTTGTAGCCCAGGCATGTGGACTTTTCAGCAATAGGGTCTTACCATCAATTTGTGGTGAGAAACCAAGAGCATTGGCAATGACCTGTGATGTTTTGGGGGTATCAGGGACCTCCCTGGCCAACAACTCACTGGAAGGTATCCCATCCCTGGCAGTAACATTTTTCTAGTAATGGCATATGGCTTCTGGTTATGCCATTATCCAAAAAAGTAGGTTTCCAAATGGCTTGTTCACAACATCTTGAATTTTGGTGAACTCTCCCCTATCTTTCTTTTACTCAGTCTCTTCACATGAACTCACTTAGGCCATTCCATCTGCAGCAATTGGTTCATCTGCTTTCATACATACAGTACCATCCCTTGTGTCTTTCCCTGTCCTCCCTCCTTTACAGCCCTTTTCCAGATTACTGCCTTCTGCTCTGATTTTTACTCCACCTCACATACAAGTATAAATACTTGTAGCTACGATTCACATATAAGAGAGAACATGCGAGTACAAGGGATTATTTCAATTTTCCTGTATTTGTTAAGATTTCCTTTGTATCCTAATATATGGGCTATTTCACAGAATGTTCCATATGCTGCTGAGAAGAATATGTATTCTGTAGCATTTGGATGGAATGTTCTGTAGATATCCGTTAGGTCCATTTGTTCTATGACATCATTTAACCCAGATGTCTCTCTGTTTATTTTTTGCCAGGATGACCTGTCACTTGACATGATTGGGCTATTGAAGTCACCCACCACAATTGTGTTTGGTGCTATCTGTGACCTTAAATCTCAGTGTTTTTTGGATGAAATTAGGAGCATCCATGTTAGGTGCATGTATGTTTAGAATTGTAATGTCTTCCTGTTGAAATGTCGCTTCCTTAATCAATATAAAGTGACCTTCTTTATTGGTCCTCTCTAATGTTGGTTTGAAGTCTATCCTGTCAGATATTAGGATAGCAACTCCTGCTTGTTTTCTTGGTCCATTTGCTTGAAATACAATTTCCCATCCTTTCACCCTAAGGTAGTTTCTGTCTTTCATGGACAGATGAGTTTCTTGGAGGCAGCACCTAGAAGGATACTGCCTTTTAATGCATTCATGCGTTCTGCGAGCCTGTGTGTTTTGGTTGGGGCATTGAGGCCATTGATATTAAGAGTTACTATTGAAGGGTATGCATTTATTCTTACCACTCTTCTTGTTTTGTACTACTTCCTGATTTCCCTTTGCTCTCTTGTTTTAACTGTTATCTGAGTTTATTTCTTCTTATTTCATCATGTGTGTGCTTTTCTTTCTCTTCAGCATGGAGGACTCCTTCAAGTATTTTTTGTCGAGCTGGCTTAGTGGTCATATATTCCTTTAGCCTATTTTTGTTGTAGAATGTCCTTATTTTACTATCAATCTCGATCCTATTCAGCTTTCCTGAATAAAGTAATCTTGGTTGACAGTTGTTATCTTTCAGGACTTGGAATACATCATTCCAAGCCCTTCTGGCTTTTAAAGTTTGTGTTGAGTAATCTGCTGTTATCCTGATGGACTTGCCTTTATAAGTGATTTTCTTTTTCTCTCTAACTGCTTTGAATGTATTTTCTTTTGTCTGTGAGTTTAGTAGTTTAATTATAAGTAGACAAGGAGAGGTTCTTTCCAGGTTTTGTCTGCTTGGTGTTCTAAAAGCTTTCTGTATCTGCATTGGCATCTCATTCCCAATCTGGACTCAAAAAATATGCTAAGCGAGGTCACCCAGGCTGAGAAAAACAAATGCTGCATGTCCTCTGCCCTCTGTGGCTCTAACCTGGATTGGCTTCCATTAACTGCATGTCGTAATCAGTAGCCTCAGTATGGACATGGTGCTAGAATAAAGATAGAGAGAAAGCCAGGTAGGCAGGGAGGGATACTTGGCAGGAAGTCGAGGTTCTGGAGCCTAGGTCACTCTCTTACTGCTGTTTAGCCCTGCTCTGGCAGAGGGGATGTCCAGCCTCTTCTGTGACATCCTTTCCTTGCCATCACGAAGCTTCCCTTTGAGGCTAAGCCATGATAAACCCTTTGCTCCCATTACCTTGTTTTGGTTGGGTGTTTTGGCTCACCGCTGTGAAGCAACTACAAGAATCCCAATCCTGCACTAGGATTTTAATAACCCGTGGCTTCTGGGAGCAATACTATCCAGGCACACAGGTTATTTTCATTCAAAATCTTTTAAGTATATATTTACATTATAAAGTATTCGGATTCCATATGAATTTTTCATGCCTTCTTAGTATTTTTAACCTCCACTACCCATTTCTATCCCCCAGGGCCCCACTTCCACCCCACTTTGACCTTTCCATTCCCAGTATTCCGTACATCTACTTTCATATCTCATGTGCTCTACTATCCATCCTTTAATGACACTTTTCTTTTTAAGTTTAATGTTTTAACTATAATGTAACACCAGGAGACTGCTCTCTGGCCTTTCATCTTCAGTGATCTAAATGCCTCCTGAATTGGGATGGCCACTGCTTTGCCTAGATTTGGCTGTGATTTCACTGAGTATATTACTTGGGCCTCTGTCTGAAGTTCTCCTCCTTCTATGCCGATGATTTGCATGTCTTTTAATCATGTCCCATCTCATACACTGTGTGCTTTCTTTGTCTTCATCATTCATGTTGGAATGCTCAGCTCATCCGTCCTGTCTTACATTCCTGATCTTCAGCATGCAGTACAGGAGTGCACTTGCCGCTTGACCTACCGTAATGCTGATGCTTTCTTCTGAGTGTAATTGACTTATATTTATCTTCTAATTTCTAAAATTTCAATTAGAGGTTTTTTGTTTGTTTCCCTTTGTTGAAGTTATCTTTCATATCCGGCATTGAATTTCTTATTTCAGTTGGCTCTTTCTTTGTATTTTCTTTGAATTCAATTAGGAGTTATTTGTATCCTTCTGATTTTGTTGAAGAATTTTATTATTTAAAAAATTTTCTTATCTGAAACTTTGTCCAGTTAATGTTCATTGGAATTCATTATTGTGAAATTGGTAGTTTTTGAATAGATCCTACTGCATTGGTTTTTTTTTTTAAAGAATATTTTTTTAAATTTATTTATTTGAGAGCGACAGACACAGAGAGAAAGACAGATAGAGGGAGAGAGAGAATGGGCGCGCCAGGGCTTCCAACCTCTGCAAACGAACTCCAGACACGTACGTCCCCTTGTGCATCTGGCTAACGTGGGACCTGGGGAACCGAGCCTCGAACCGGGGTCCTTAGGCTTCACAGGCAAGCGCTTAACCGCTAAGCCATCTCTCCAGCCCTGCATTGGTTTTTTATATTTATGATATTTCTCTGTTGAGATGTATACATCTGAGGCTATATCATTGATTAGATTTTTTAAGTTATCTATATACTTTCAGCTTAAGTACTTGCAGTGTTCTATTTGGATGAGGGTATACTAGAATTATGGTGCCTAAATCCTCTACATACATGCTCAAGTCTCTAGGTGCTATCCTTACTCTAATAATATTACTATAATAGTAGAATATTACGTGCAAAAACCAGTAAGAACTTCTGATGCAAACGTCTTAATAGTCACAGGGATGTTTTGAATGTAAATACATTGCCCTTATAGTTTCATAGATTTTTGATTAAGATGGATCTTGCAACTTATGTCTCCAGTGGGCAGAGCCCTGGTGGGTAAATGGTACATCACTGGGGGCTGCACCTGCAGTCAAGCTCTACTAAAGTGTGAAGAGAGCCCTTGTTGGCTCTGGCTATTCATTCTTGCTGGCTGTAGGTTGTTATCTCTCTGCTATGATCTATGGGAGTGAGCCAGATTTTTCCACCATGGATGGTGTCACCCCGGATTCTGTAAGCCTAAAATAAACCCTTTGCTCCCATAAACTGCTTCTGGTCAGATGTTTATCCAGCAACATAAAAGTAACCTCAACAGAGAAAATTTGTGCTGAGAATGGGATTGTAGCTGTGCTGAATCTGACTGTGTGAGTTTTGCCTATTGGAGCTTGTTTATGAGGGGAATGTGGAAGGATCTGGGGCTTTGAACTGGTGTAGACTTGCAGTGTTGAAGCTGAGTTTGATGGCTATTCTGGTGAAAGTTTAAAAATCCTCAAGACAGAGAGAACTGTGGACTGTGAAGACTTGGCTTATGAACTTGTAAAGTGGAAAGAGAGGACTTTATTGGAACTGAGCTACTGCCAGGAAGGCTGGCTGCATTTTTCTGCCAATGTCCAAAAAATTTGAGCCAGGTTGAATTTAAAAGTATTGGACTGGTGTGACTGATAGAAGGTGTAGAACAGAAATACATGAAAGATATGTGGCTTATCAATGAAAAAAATTCAAGCAAGTTTGATATTGAAGGCAGAGAGATTGATTACTGAAACTGTGACTGTTATGTTAATGACCACCATTAAGTATGGGCCAACTGCTTTGCATTGAGACAATGGAAAACATGCCAGAGGCTAAACTCCCTACTGAGGAATGATCAAATGAGTAAGACTACTAACTCTTTAGCAAGGAGGAGGCTTAAAGGAAGAATTCTAAGGAAGTAACCTACTCTATAAGGTAAAGGTTTATTCCCTTCTGGATCTGCAAATGTGGGTATGCCAGTTACCTGACACAGGTTTTAGAATCGTAAAAAATATCGGGAAATGAATTATGAAGTGCATATGGTTCAGGAAGCTACTACACAGTGGCCAAGCAAAGCAGGTTTGGAATCCCTGTGTGGAGACCCAACAAGGCCACTGTTTGAAGATGAACTGTTACGGGAGTGACAGAGATATGGCAATAAGAAATAGGGCTGAGATGCCCATATGAAAGAAAAGTAAGGCCATTGTATGAAGCAATGAAGATAAACTGTGGTTTGCAGTGAAGACCCAAAGATAATTTTGATGTACTAGGACTATGGAAAAGCTGCTGTGGAGTTCTGCTGGCCCAGGATGGAGTCCTCCCTTAGCTGCTCTGTCCCGATGCAGGGACAGAATTGAAAACCCATACTTTTGTCACTAGTTATGGATATTGGGCTTGAACTGCAGGTCTGTGATGTTTATCTACTGGTTATTGATTTTGAATTAGCCCAGTCTCTTCCTATAATGGAAATGTTTATTCTGTGCCATTGTATGTTAGAAATATGTAACTTATTTTGATTTTGTAGGATTCACAGCTAAGAGGTAGTCTTAAACCTCAGATGAGACTTGGGACTTTTGAATAGTGTTAAAGTTGATAAAGTTGGACTGAATGCAATATGCCTTATGAAATGATCGTGCGTATAGGGGGCAGGGTCAGAGTGTTACTGGCTGTTTGTTTTGTCTCTCTGCTGAGACTACATAGTGAATTCCAGGTCAGTCTGGGCTAGAGTGAGACCCTACCCTAAAAAACAAAGAAACAAACAAACAAAAAAAGAAGAGTTTGCATTCACATTCATTCATGGGGGGATTGACCTCAGGCTTATTTCCATTATTTCAATGTAAGAGATAATTGCCTTAAAAATTGCAGCTTTAGCAACTAGTTTTCATGCCAGTAACCTTAAAGTTCCTTAAATTTTAACAATTTTAATTCTTATATCTCTCAGTTTTAGATCTTCTACAAATCTCATCAGTCCATTACTTTCAAATTCAACCTTGATCAAATTCTTAGGGCTTAGGCAAAAGAACATAGCGAGCCCTTATTCTAGGATCCCAGTTGCAACAAAGTTTTCTTTCTTTCTTCTTCCTTTCTTTCCCCTTTAAAAATTCATAAGCAAAGCCTCCAAATACAATACTCTTTTCACTGAGCATTTTCAAACTGCCACCAAAATAGCCCATAAATTTTGCGTCTGCAGTCTAAAGTGCCGAGTCCATACATATTCCTCTTCCAGCACACAAGTTCCAAGGACCAAAATCCATGTGGTCAGACCCACTGCGGTAGTACCACCCCATTTCTCGGCACCAAGTATCTGCTGTAGACAGCTTCATGCCACTGATGTGAACTTCCAAACAGAGTTTAGGGGAGGATGGGATTTATTTCAAGCTCACAGATCCAGGGGAAGGTCAATCAGTGACAGAATAAGCTGCTTCTGGAGCAGAGGGAGGCAACCAAACAGCCAGCAAATACCAAAAGCAGCAACCACAAACAGGCATCCAGCAGACCCCAGAACTCATACTGATGTCTTATGCCTTTCATCTGGAAAACAGATCCTCCGCCAAACACAGCTTAGGCCGGGACCCCAGGCTGCGCCATTGACACTTTTTCTAGCCTGGCTGCTAGAGATTCAAGGTACTAGCTTTCATGAAACACCTGATTCTATGGGACACATGCATTCAAACTACAACATATTTCTTTCACCAACTTGCATCGATAGGACTTCTACTCTGTCTTCGTACCTAGAAGTTCATTATTTTTTGAATTTGTGAATTTTTATGAATTTATCATTACTAAGGCGAGACCCTGCCTCAAACACAATGGAAACAGAGGGCACAATGGCCCTGACATGCCTGCACTCACACACATTTAAAAATCTTTTATGAAAAATGACCCTGAGTATCTATTAAAATATATTAGAATGAGAAACTCTCAAAATTTTCTTTTCCACTGAAGCATTGAGAACATTGTTAAAATTTACCAAAATTCACTTTTAAGAACATAGGAACATGATAAAATCAGAGCAAAGAAGCCAGTGGAGGGGTCAGAGAAGGGTTGAGTTCTGTGAGCTCAGAGCATTGCAGCTATTCACCCAATAGTGTGTTGTCTGGAAAGATGCCCTCTAAGGTCATGTGTGAAAGGGTTGGATAACCTCTAGAGTGTGAATTACTGGGATCAGTCCTGTGGCTATAAGAAAACAATGAGGGACTAAACAGGAATGAATGTTGGAAAGAATCTTGAAAAAAGGCTAAAAATCCACATTTTTTTTTTTTTTGTATTCCATTTAAGTTTAATGTTCAACACTTGAAAACCAAAGAGATATTAGAATACTGACTGCCTATGGTTTAGGTGAAGGAAAAATTGGCTTTCAGTAGGTAAAACTTATTTTTCTGTGGGGAATGAAAGAATTATAAAATAAATGATAATAGTGAATGTATATCTTAAATGGATAAATTATTATATGTGAATATAAATTTGATATGAAAGTTCTTTCTATGAGTATCAGAGGCATACTATTCAGTTATCCACCTGGAATTTCCCAAGTACCTCAAAGGTGTCTCAAGGACAGCATATTCAAAGTAGAGTCTCCTGCCCCCACCCTTTTTCTCTTTAGGACCGTCTGTCTCACTTGTACTAATCATTGGCTTAGTGCAGAAACTGGAGCCATTCTTCATACTTCCCTCTCTGTTTACTTTGGCATGTGTGTGGCACGTGTTTGGTATGGTGTGTGCATGGGTTGTGCATGTCCTGTGTGCAGAACCGAGGGGACCAGGGGAGACAATGTGGTACCCACCTCCACTTCACTTCCTTTTCATTTCCTTGACACAGCCTGTCGCGGAACGTGGAGCTGGTGTTTGGTTTATACACTCAGATAGGCTGATCAGTGAGCCCCAGCAATCCCTGTGTCTCCAGCAGGACTGAGGTTACAGTGTGTGTGGCCATGCCCAGCTTTTTAATCTAATTTTTTAGTTAACCACCTCCTTAGATATACACAATATACCATAATCCCACCACCTCCTTTCCCCCCTCCCCAAATTCCTGTCCACTGAATCCCTTATTTTTTGCAACTAGTCTCTATTTTGATGTCATTATTTTTTCCCTCCTCTTATGCAGGTCTTGTGTAGGTAGCATCAGCCCCTGGGAGATCACGGGGGTCATGGCCACTTTGTTACTGAAAGACAGTATTGCAGAGCACTCCAACCCTTCCTTTGGCTCCTGCATTCTTCCTACCACCTCTTGTGCCAGTGGTCCCTGGGTCTTGAAGGGTGTGATGGAGATATTCCAGCACTGAACACTCCACTGTCTCTTCTTCTCCGCACTCTATGAGTTTTGAGTCTCCCCAGTGGTCTCCACCATCTGAAAAGAGAAGCTTCTCCAACCAAATGTGAGAGTGACATAAGTATGTAAGCATATAAGTGAGAATTCAGAGGGCAGTGCAGTGAGCAGGAGATACCACTTAGCTAGACAACAGTAGTAGTCTCCCTACAGGGCTGTGATCTCCCCAGCCATAGGCTTTTGATTAGGTTTTCAGTGCTAGGCATGAATTCCCTCCTGTGGAATGGCCTCAGATATTCAGAGCGCAGTTGGTTTTCCCCCCACAACAGACATGCCACTATTGCACCAGCTGTCACTGTTGGCTTGCAGGCCAGCTTTTTCCATGGGTGCTGGAGATTCTGAGAATCTAGGCTCTATCAGGCATGGGAAGTGCTTATCCCTGATGAACCATTTTCTAGTCCCAAACTGCCCTCTTTTTAACTACAGCTTTCCCATTACATTTTGTGGCTGTTTATGAAATTTTTGTTGCCATGCAGAATACATGATATTGTGTAATACATAGAGAACAGAGATGCATTTTGGGGCCATGGTTGGTTATGGAGGCTTGGAACTCCAAGAGTATGATACCGGCATCTTTCTGACAGGTGTCGGGTGAGGGCAGGGAATAGAAAGGCAAGTGGGAGTGTGCACGTGGACAAAACAGAAGGGCATGCTTGCTTCCTAACAATCCACTGTCTGGGCTTTAGTCTTGAAGTGAGAGCACCCGTTCATTCAAGGAGAACTAACCCAGGCCCCTTCACCAATCAAATAGTTTCTGAGAGGCCTCATTCATCACCTTACCCTGAGTCTGCAGGAGAGGAAAAACCACCTCAAGCCTCAGCACGGGGTTGTTTTTATCTGCTCTACTGTAGGCCTGCATCATGACCCTGGTAAAACTGAGCCATCGAAGTAGTTGAATGTCCCCAGACCCATGCTTCATCCTTCAGACAGCTTCCAGTGTTGAAGCCAGATGCATTGCAAACTGCTACTTCAGTCCTTTCACCCTCACCTGAGTCTGCAATATGTGTAAGACCTATATCTTCTCACCATGTTTTGCTCATTTAGCCTTATTTCTACTTAAAAACACATCAACACATGTTTTGAAGCAAATTGCAAAGCATTCATCAATCAGATTGCATGTTGTAATGATACAAAATATGTGTGAAACAACACTGTTTGGGATTTCTGAATAGGTAGAGGGCTTGTGTTTAAAATAGATTTTCAGTGACATTTTCAATGGTAATGTTATATAATATTCTCATTATAATCCTTGATTGCAAGTTCATGTTTCAACTTCAAAGATAAAATCTAGTCTTTTTCTTTCATTTCTTTCTCATTTTTTCAAAGCAAATAAAATCCTTTTTTTTTCAAATGAAATCTTTTTGGAAATTCGATATGAAAACAGAAAACTCCTTTACCTCTAAAAAGCCACCATAACCTCTCAACCACTGAAATGACCAGCACGTTGAGAATCAGATTTCAACAGGAATTTGAAAGAGGAGGGGTCTGGTGAGACGTGGTCTTGTGTGCACTTCATCGCCGTCTTGTTTCTGACCCAGAATCTAAGTCATTTAGGGAACGGTATTGAAACCCACTGGTTTACAGTAATAGCATTAAAAGTAAAAGAGCAATGTCATATGTTGAATTTTCCCACTTGCACTAATATTGAGTCTAAAATACTTATTTTTGAATTCTTCCACATATCCATTTTCTTACACTGCTGATCCTATCTCCAGTCTACTTTTTTCCTGTGAAGTTCCTTCGTGTTGATTTATGTAACTTTCCATTCATTCCTTTGCTGGCTTCCTGTATGATCATCATTTCTCCTGTGAGAATTGCCTAAAGAGTTCTCCATGACACTTTACAGCAAACTCCATCATTTCACATGCACATTTTCATCTGGGAAGATGAATGCCGTTTTAAAAGCAAGAGCCATTTACCTGTCACTGGCCGTGTGAGCATTGCTGACCCTCCCCCGGAGCGCGCTGTGCGCTCACGCGCCGACCCCACCTCAGGTCTCACAGGACTCTCCTGACTGCGTGTCACCGCTTCACATGTGTGGCTTTCACTGCCGTTTTCCTCACCTCCAAGATCTGTTGTCTTCAGTTCATGCTAGAAAATATGGTCAGTAACTACTTTTCCTGGGGCAAGAGTCCTTATTTATAGTGCTTGGCTGTTTCACAACTTTTATATCCCAATCAAGTTTAGAGTTCCGGTGCTGTCCCGGAACATGGTAAGGAGAGAGCTCCAAGAGTATGGCATGGCAGCTGCGCACACACGGAAGAAGCAGCAGCGCCAGGAGCGCAAGCAGCAGTCAGCCCGTTAGGATCAAATGAATTTGGAGGACTTATTTGCTTTTAATATAATTTACTTACCTATAAGTTTACGGAATGGAACTCTTAATAATGGCTGTCTTTAACAGCCAGCTCACAGGGTTCCCACAAATGCAACCTTGGTCCTGCTGGAGGTTGTTAACACAGCAGGGCTCTTTCTCCTGCGCGTCTCAGGAGAGACGGAAGCCTCTTCCGCTGGGAGGCCGGCTCTTTGCATGCTTAGAAGCTCAGGGGGCTGTGCTGAAAGGAAGGTGGAAGTTTTGTTTTGTGGAGAACACTTCAGTCTCTTGGTAATTTTGATGCGTGTGTGAAAGAATAAAATGGACTAATTTGGGAAGAGGAAAAGACTAGTGGGGGCATCAAGAATAGATAATGGTGACTAAATAGTGTCAAAGTATATGATATATTTTAAACATTATGAAACATTATTATTATTATTTTTTTTTACAACAAATACATACTTAATAAAAACTCTAAAGGGAAGATGTAGAAGTTACCATGTCCTTGCTGGGACAAAACACCCAGCCAGAAACAGCTTAGGGAAGAAATCAGTTTACTTCAGCTTTGACAGGGGAGGCCTGGCAGAGCAGACAGCCAAGTCATCACATCTTGTCACATCAGCTGGGAATACGCACAAGAGTAAACTACCTATACCCTGTGGGGCTGGGCTTACAAACCTCACGACCCACCCTCAGTGATACATCTCCTCCAGCAAGGCTCCACCTCCCAAAGACTCTAGGAGATGGGGGTAAAGGAAGCTTAATCCCAAACCCTAGATGCTATGGGGAACACTTTACATTCAAGCTGCCACAGAAAGCATGGTAGATTTTATTCTGAATGTTTTGTTCTTTGTAAGTGTTTTTCCCCCACCTAAGCAATAGAGAGCACATAGAAATAAGGGTCAGGTTTTCCTCTATCCTCAGCTTTATGTTCCAGTTGCTCATGCCCACATATGGTCCTGTGTTCTCCCTAGACATCAGAACCACTGCCTTGACCCACCTCTAGGTGTTATCTGCTGTGTCATTGACCCTGTCCTCCATGTCTGCTCCTGGGCCTGTGCTCTGGAGCTCATGACTGACACTCTTAGAGGGTGTCATGTAGGATGCCAACTGACGCAGGGCAGCATGATCTTTTAACCATCCTGGCAGGAAAAAATAATATTCATTTTATTTTAATTTTTGACACTTTTATATATGCATGTAATGTATTTTGATAATTACATTCTCTTATTCCCTTCCTGCTTCCACTACAACCTTTCTTCTTCCCGAATAATCCTCATCCTACTTTCATGATTTTTAAATATTTTTTGTTTCACCCCATCCCAAGTTAGATGAGCCCAGATGGGAGGTTATTTACTGCAGAATGGGCAACTTAAACAGTGACGAACAGGACTCTCCACTTGTCCCCTCAGTAAGTATTGCTTTGAGTCCTGTGAGCTCTTCCATCATCCATGGTGAAGAATTGACAGGCTCAATCTTGTAAGATAACCATAGCTGTTGTGAGTTCATAAGTGTAACAGGCACGGCATATCCAGAAGATACAGGCATATTCCCCATCCTCTTCCTCTCACATCAGAAGAAAACATTCTTTTCTTTTAAAAAAAAACGCATACAGAAATAGGCAGGGAGAGAGAGAGAGAATGGGTGCACCAGGGCCTCTAGCTGCTGCAAACAAAGTCCAGATGCGAGTGCCCCCTTGTGCATCTGGCTTATGTGAGTCCTGGGGAGTTGAACCTGGGTCTTTTGGCTTTGCAGGCAAGCACCTTAACCACTAAGCCATCTCTCCAGCCCCAAAACCATGTTCTTTAGAGACACTTATATTATTCAGATTATTGAAACAATGGACCCACAAGGAATTAGAATTTCCCCAGGCATCTTATGTTAGGAAGAGAAAAAGCCTGAAGCTTGGTGCCAGCCAGAGGAATTTGCCTGAGGAAAGAATTAAAAAAATTATATCACAATTTTTCAGACATATATTGTGATGGTTTGAATTAGGTGTCCACAAGCTCATGTGTCATGCGCACTTGGCTCCCTGCTGATGGCAGTTGGGGAGGCGGTGCCTCATTGGAGGAGGTGTGTGCTGAGGCGCAGGCTGATCAGTTTCAGAGCCATGTCCTGGCTACAACTCGGCTCTTTCTCCTGCTGCCGTTTGTCCCCTGCTGTGACATAGGTAATGTCCAGCTTCTGCTCACGCCACACTTTCCCGGAGCTTCCCCTTGAGACTGCAAGCCAAATAAACCCTTCCCTCCCATAAGATGCTTTTGGTCACAGGCTTTGTCCCAGCAACAAGAAGACAACTGTAGCATATGTATTGTAACTTGACCATATGAACGTCACTTTACCCTCTCCATCTATCTCCCCAGTCCTGCTCTACTCCTTCTTTTCTTCTTTTTAATCTCTATCTTGTGTGTTCAGTAGCTGTAGACATTCTTTTAGTCTTGGTTAGTTTGTTTTAAATTTCCTTCTTTTCCATTTTCTCTATTATTTTTAAAAATATAATTTATTTATTTATTTATTTGAGAGTGACAGACAGAGAGAAAGAGGCAGACAGACAGAGAGAGAAAGAGGCAGAGAGATAGAGAAAATGGACACACCAAGGCCTCCAGCCACTGAAAATGAATTCCAGATACATGTGCCACCTTGTGCATCTGGCTTATGTGGGTCCTGGAGAATCAAACCTCGAACCGAGATCCTTAAGACTTCAGGCTTCACAGGCAAGTGTTTAACCGCTAAGCCATCTCTCCAGCCCTCTCCTCCTTCTTTTCATCTCTGTCAGTTTATCAAGGAGGGGCGTGGTCCCTCCTGCCCTCCTAGATCCCTTCCACAATGCAGTCTGGCCCATCAACTGCAGGTCTTGTGTAGACAGCACAGTCGCAGTGCGTTGGTGAATGCAGTGGTCTTGCAGCGTCCAGGAGACAGCTGTGCAGTGCTTCTCCTCACAGATCCGGCTCTTAGATTAAATCTACCCATCTTTTGTGATGTTCCCAAAGCTATGGAGGGGTGATGTATATGTCCTATGTAAGACTGAGAGCTCATCAGCCACTCATTTTCAGCACTTGACCAGTTATGATTCTCTGAACTAACCGCCTCCCACTACTGGAAAAGAAAAAGCTTTTCTGACCAGGCCTGACCTCAGAGTTGATCTGTGGTCATAAAGGTAAGTGTTCAGGAGACAGTTTGACAGAGCATCTGCTCAGCAACATGGCAATGGTAGATTCACAGTGAAATATTAGCAGAGAGAGAAAGAAACAGAGAGAGAATAAATATGAGGGCACCAGGGCTTCTAACCACTGCAGATAAATCGAGATGCATGTAGCACTTTGTGCATCTGGCTTTGTACAGGTACTAGGGAATTGAGCCCAGGTTGCTTGGCTTTGTAGACAAGTGCCTTAACCACTGAGAAATCTCCCCAGGCCTCACAGCGAAGTTTTATTCAGTTGTGAAGATAAATTAAATCATAAACTTTGTATAAAAGCAGAAGGAGCTAGAAAGTATGATATTGAAGTAACCCGGACTTGAAACCGCTGATATGTTTCTCCTCATATACGGGTCTTAGCTTATGCCGTTGTGTGCGTCTGTGTGGGTGAGTGGGTGACTGTGAGACTAGAAAGGAGACCGACCATGAGAGGGAATAAGAGATGTCGAGCAGGGGCGGGGTTCTAGAGGCGCCTATGTGCCTGAAGGTGAAAGGCTTTGGGGAGAGGAAACATACAAGGGGGTTCAGAAAATGGGGGCGGGAGAAGAATCAACAAAAACAAAATTGTTTGAAATGGCCATAATGAAACCCAATACTGCATATGCTAATTAAAAATTTTAAGACAAAAAAACCATTTAATTTCTGATATTTTTGATGTAGACTCATTAATCCTTAGATTCTGGAACATTGTCCACATAAAGTAGATGCTTTGAGGGCAGAGGTGTGAAGAGAAGTGGATAGGCAGCAGAATCTATAAAAGGAGAAACACCAGCAAAACAACACTTTGAAATGCCTTGGAGCCTGTGCGGTAAGTTGAGCAGTTAACTAAGATCTAAGATCTCAGCCTTTGAGAGCTGGGGGAAGGGAATCGGGAAACACAAGATATAAGGCTTCCTAAAGAAACCCAGAACAAAGGCAGAGGATGGCATGTGCCTGCTGGACAGGCATGGCATGCAGGAAGTACCCTGACATGAGCAGAACTGAAAACGTCTGCCCCTACAAGCTGTTTACTTCAAGCTTGTATTTATCTGAGACCTATCGCTCTGTGTGCTGTTTTCATTATCCTCATTAGCAATTATGAGAACACTTATTTAGTTAAAAATTCTTGTCTTTCATTCCCTCAAGACTCATCAAATGTTAGAGGAATGTAGAAGGGTAAAGAATATTGTAGAGGAATGTTTCTTTACTGAATCACGGGGAGTGTTACTTTTAGAAATTGTTCCTAGGAGAAAAAAGGTCTTTTCACAGTGGTAACGCTTCATATTTTAGAAGAACGTGTGCATTTAATTAAAATTCCATATGACAATCAGTGTATTATTTAAATACCAAATGATTATTAAAATCACATTTAATTGTGGTCTGAAAAGTATAACAGATACATACCCATGAAACAGCTGTTAAACATCACCAAAATTTCCTTGATCAACTTTTTTTTGTCTCAAACATTTTCCAGTTATAATCAGCCCTGTTTAAAAGTATTTTATACACACACACACACACATACACACACACATATATATATATATGTCATCAACGTTAGGACAATAAATTTTCTGGAACTAAACAGAAGTTTTATGAGCATTGTTAATGAATTGAAAATAGCAAATGAACACTGGATTGTCCGTGCCTTCATGGTGTGTCTTGCTGAACATCATTCAAAGAGTAAGATGTCCCAGAGATCTTCAGGTTCTCTCTCTAGCTCTGTGTGTGTGTTTGTGCTTGTGTGTGCTGAGTGCTTTTGCTCTGTCAAATATGCCTTCCAGGAAACGACAGCATTTTCAACAAATGGTGCTGGATGAATTAGACAGCCACATGTAGAATGAAGTAGACCTACGTCTTTCACCCTGCACAAAAGTCAACTCTAAAAGGGTTGATGACCTCAATATAAGACCTGAAACTCTAAAACAACTACAAGAAAAAGCAAGGAGAACACTCCATGATATAGACATAGGGAAAGACTTCCTGAATAACACTCCAATCACTGGAACCTCATGAAACTCAAAAGCTATTGTACAGACAAGCAAACCATCAACAGAGTCAATATACATACATCTCACAGAATGGGAGAAAATTTTTGCCAGCTATACCTCCAACAAAGGTCTAACATCTAGAATCTCTAAAGAACTCAAAGAATTAAATAATAAAAATTTAAACAATCCAACCAAAAAATGGGGTAGAAAATTCTCAAAGGAAGATCCTGTTGCTGAAGACATCACTGGCTGCAGTCACAGAACACTGGAATACTACGCTAGAATTGAAAGGGAAACTCGCTCCCCACCTTGCTGTCCCTCATGGTGTTGGAAAGCGCTGTGGGATCCATTAGAGGAAGATGGTCACCAGCAGCATGAATAAGCTGGAGACCCGACTATGAAATCAGCCAGCCAGTCAAGAAGTGCACCCTTGCACAACAGAGGCACACAGCCTCTGCAGGGAACCAGCTGTTGTTTGATTTGACATGAGACCTGCTCAGTGGGAGAGGATTTACATCTGGTGCTTGAAACCAAGTCAGAATCCTGTTGTCAGGAAGCTCATAGACTTCAGAGAGAAGCCCCCTCTGTTCTCTGGAGAAGAAAAGTGGACTTGCAAACCAAAAAAAAAAAAAAAAAAAAAAAACCCCAAAAAAAACCAAACAAGCAAACAAAAAAATAACCTCTCAAATTTTCATACACCCCATTAACTCAAGCTTCTCTTACTCTCATTTGGAGAATCTACTTTATTTTCCAGATGGCAGAGATAAAGGAGGAGGAGAACCAAGATCCATTGATTAGACAAGAAGTTAGATGACTGCCCACCATGAGATGTGCCACCTCTACCACATCTGCCACGGCCCAGGAGAAATCACAGGGGAAGTGATGATATGAGCACTGCTCTTACTACTCAGCTGACAACCAGCCCCAGGTTGATGGTGACAAACATGGTAATCAATCACAACCTATTACAACAGAAATCCAGAGGCTACAGAGAATTCAACACTAAATTAGACTGCCAAGACTATTACCATTCTTCAGGGAACATTGTGGAAGAGTGGGTGGAAAGATTGTAAGAGCCATGGAGTGGGTAGGACTATCCATACGCACAGTCCCCAGCTACCCCACAGGGAGTGACTGAGGCCTGCAAGACCCCACACTGAATACCATAACCCATCAAGGAGTGTCTCCAGGGTAATGGAAGCTGGGGTGAGTGGATAAAAGAAAATAAAAGTAACTTGTTATAGTTAATATAAAATGAAAATTAATTATAAAATTCCCCTTAGGAGAAAATGGTGTTCATGGAGCTCAAGGTTCCACTGCTGTGCATCTAGGGGACAGTCGTATGAGGGATTGCAAATGGGGCTACTGCTGCTCCACACTGGAGGCAGCTGTGCAAGGAAGACCAAGTTAGATGATGGGTGACAGTTTCAGATAGGAGCCTGGGGGAGGTGTGCTGGCGGGGTGGGCTTATGGGTCTTGAATCTAGCTTCCTTTCCCGGTGGTCTGGCACCCTCCTCCTGCAGTTGTCCACCTCATATTGACTAGGAAGTGAGGTCCAGTTGCTCCTCATGCTGTCCTCTCCTGTCTTCATGGACTTCCTCTTCGGGTCTGTGAGCCCAAATAAGCCCTTCCTTTCTCCACATAAGCTGCTTTCGGTTGGATGCTTTGTGTCGCATTGCGAAGCTGACTGCAACAGCTCTACTTGTCCCGTTGTTCCCTGAGGCAGACCTACCTCACCTCTTTCTACCTTGGAGTACACCTCCATCGCGTTTTTCTACCTTGGGTGTGCTTTCCTCATTTCCCTCCCTTTATGGCTATTTTGCATGCCTGCAATTTATTATTATTATTATTTTGGTTTTTCAAGGTAGGGTCTCTCTCTGGTCCAGGCTGACCTGGAATTCACTATGTAGTCTCAGGTGGCCTCGAACTCATGGAGGTCCTCTTACTTCTGCCTCCTGAGTGCTGGGATTAAAGATGTGCACCACCATGCCCTGGCTTTTTTTTTTTTTTTTGAATGCTAGCAATCTTGATTCCAGGTTCTAGACCTCTTGAAGTGCAAACACATCCCACCTATGACACCTAATCGGTCTCTCTCCCAGAATTGTGCAATTTCACAGTTATTTTGCTTTCTGCTCTTGCTTCTGTCCTTGTTCATTAGCATCTGGACTCAGGGCAGCGTGTTTAAAACAATATGCACTGTGAGCACCTTGCACGCATAAAGGGCTATGCCGATGGAGCTCCCCACTGAGCCCCCATTCTCCCTCCCTTCTTTCTCCTTGCCTCTCCCTGCTTCTGATTTCCTCTTCTTTTTAGAAAAAAATACCCGGGACGCCTGGGTAAGAATGTGATGTCAGCACAAGTGTCTAGTTTCTCTCCTTCCAGATCCTGTTAAAGTGACCGATAGACATAAAAATAAGAGGGAAAAAAAATCGTATCAGTGCTGACTCTTGGGAAGGCTGAAATCTCCAAGAATTTCTGTTGGATGAGAAAGGATTGAAAGAAACTAACCTGGAGTGGGAGAGGAAATGCGCACAGGAACACTGAGTGACAGAAACACATCCAGAAACCAGCTAGGAGCCCTTAAGATAAAGGAGCAAGGGCTGGGCATGAGGTCAGATCCAGGTGGTCAGGAGGACTTCGGGATTCCTACAGGGTGGTTGAAAAATGTGCTACTAGAGCGCAGGTAGCAAATTTAAAACATGGGGGTTCACCCACTGTCTAGCCAGAGTGGGGCAGCCATCCCAGGAAGGACAGGGATAGTGAGTATGTGTGTCTGTGTGTCTGTGTTTAGGATGCAGTAATGTATATTTTGGGGGCTCAATTTCAGATGAATCTCAGTTTATTTTCTATCATTTCTTCCCTTGGAAGAATTATCAAGCTCAAAGCAATAGGCATTTTATGATTACTAGATTAAAAAAACATGTTTCATGAAGATTTAAGCAGTTTATACCACCTTAGTGAACTGCTCATTTTACGTACCCAGTGTTGAAGATTAGCAATAGATGGAAAATAGTATTCAGAACTGTGTGTTCATCAATTGAATTTATTTCTTCTTTAATATGTCCTGGGCATTTACTCAATTACCTTTGCCTAAGGGGGGGCGAAGGCATATTTTTGTTTGACTTGTTCTATTTCTGATGAGGGAAGGCAACTATTGTGGATGTAATTCTCTTTCTTTTCTTCCTTGTTTGAGGCAGAGACAGCCTGGTTTCAAGTGCGGAAACAGCTCTCCTGCAGGAGCTGAGGCCCAGATGCAAAGTCCCCATTGTGATGGCTCCCTTCCCTTTGAATCTCTTGATCTGATTGCTTTAGAAGATGGTTCAGTTTCATGAAGTTTTGTGTTTAGCCTTTTGTTATTATTTTTAATTATTTTTGTTATTATTGTTAACTGTTGTGATTTTTGACAAGCTGAGTGTATATGTGGTGTCCAAATTCTGTGATTCAAGGTAGGGTCTCACTGTAGCCTAGGCTGGCCTGGAAGTTGCTATGTATTCTCAGGCTGGCCTCGATCACACAATGGTTCTCTGACCTCTGCTCCCAAGTGCTAGGATTAAAGGTGTGCACCACCATGCCTGGCTTAAATTTAAAAATGTTATTTATTCATTTGAGAGAGAGAGAGAGAGAGAGAGAGAGAGAGAATGGGTTTGCCAGGGTCTCTAGCCACTGCAAACAAACTCCAGATATTTGTGCTACCACGTGCATCTGCCCTTATGTGGGTACTGGCGAATTGAAGCCAGGTCCTTAGTCTTTGTAAAAAGCATCTAAAGCATCATAACTGCTGAACCATCTCTCCAGCCTTTGAAGCAGATCACCTTGATAGTAAAAGGAGAAACAGGACATCTTTACGCAAAAGCTAAGCAGGAGTAGATGATGCTCATTTTTTGTTTGTTTGTTTTTTTTTTGTTTTTTGAGGTAGGGTCTCACTCTAGTCCAGGCTGACCTGGAATTCACTATTTAGTCTCAAAGTGGCCTCGAACTCTTGGTGATCCTCCTACCTCTGCCTCCCGAATGCTGGGATTAAAAGTGTGCACCACCACACCTGGCTTAGATGATGCTCTTAATCTATTCAGTTCTTATTTATCTAACAAGTTGTTCTTTTAATTAAAAAATATATTTTATTTATTTGTGTGTGTGTGTGTGTGTGTGTGTGTGTGTGTGTGTGCAATAGAGAGACAGAGGGAGGGAGGGAGGTGTAGCTAGGCAAAGAATGAGGTAACAGGGCCTCTAGCCACTGCAAACGAATTCCAGACACATGTACTGATACTTGTGCATCTGGCTTACGTGGGTCCTGGGGAATCGAACCTTGGTCCTTTGGCTTTGCAGGCAAGTGCTTCAATCACTAGTCCATCTCTCCATCCCCTTTTTAATTTTTTAAATTAATTTTTATTTATTTATGAGAGAGAAAGGAAGGAAGGAAGGTAGGTAGGCAGGCAGACAGATTTTACCTGCACAGGCCTAGCAAAGTGTCACAGGTGGAGACTTGAGGTGTAAGCTTTTTGGGGAAGTGTCTTATGCTGAGGAACCTAGCCCTGAACTATGAGAACCAAAGAGCAAGAAGCTAAGGGGTTCCCCAGAGAGGGTATCCTGGCAGCCAGAAAGTAAAGGCCAACATCACCTGTTTTATAACTGCTTCAGAAGCCTGAAGTTCCAGGACCTGTCGAGCTAATTCTGTACCTGAGCAGATGAGTCCACAAAGCATTTCGGTCTCCTAGAGCAGCCGGGCACTCTGGCTTTGCCATCAGCACACACACCTTCCTGTCACACTCAGGCAACGCGTTCATTCCCTGCCGACCGGGGCCCGGAAAATCCTGACGCTGCCGGAGCCACCTCCAGTGGGAGGCCATGGCCCCTAAGCTTAGCTGGCATTACGAAAGGTGAGTTAGTGGTGTTTCTGTGATTTCTTTCTGAGAAACGGAAAGAAAAGTTGGTATGTAGAGGTTACCTGTGCATTCTTTTCTTGACCCATTAGAGCTGCAGCTTTTTCGGTATGATCCTCCCATCCGTTGTGGGGAGGCTGTAGGGGGCAATGCCCGAGAGATTTCCCTCATCCACTTGAACACCCTAACGACAATGGCTGGCCTTGGAGCTGTGGCAGCGTGCAGTCTTGCAACTGAATCACACCTTCTAATGAGCCCCCAAATCTGCCATCAGATGGGCTTTACTGACTTTCAGACCACAATTAACCATGAGCCCCTAAATCTGCCATCAGATGGGCTTTCCTGACTTTCAGACCATAATTAGCCAACACTTTTTTTTTTTTTCTTTTGCAGTTATTTTGACTTTTTCCCATTCTGTGCTTTTATGTCTGGGCCCAATCTATGTTGGAGATTCTAGCAGATCCTCAGTGGTCTGACACTGGGGTAATCAGGGATTCTTTCTCTGGCTTTTGAAAGAAACGTAACAGGTTTGGGTTGGGGGAAGACAGGTCAGAGGCTTTTCCAGACCACTCTGTCTTAAAAGGAGGAAAGAGGCCTTCCCTGCCTACTTGACACTGCTTGTGATGTTTTTTATTACTTTTCAATTAGCGAAGGTGATAGAGCGCGTGGTTAGCAGAAAGTGCCGGCTTCGTTAGAAGCACACGTGGCCGGGCATGCCGAGGACTGTGCTTAAATCAGTTACCGCCTTTCCCTTCTCCTTGGCAGACTGAGATAAAAATCTGTGATCATTATCTGACAAAGGCCTCACTGTGTTTTCTTCTTTTTCTAAAGAGATGTGTTTTCTGTAGCTCCCCTCTCATTTAATTTTGATTTCTAGAGTGTCCCAAGCTCTACCTGAGCTGGTGAGCACTCGGTAAATAAGTGGTCCATTTTAACTCCTCTGCATGCACACCCACACAGCCTGCATGTCTAGTGTTCCGTATCCTTTAAAATCTGGAGCACATAGATTTAAGGGTCCCACCTTGCAGCCACAGGGTATAGATGAGTCAATTAGGGAGGTGGTCTTTATTGGGCACAGTCTTGAGTCCCATTTTCCTGAAGGAGATTTGTGGCCCAGAGGAAATTAACAACAGTTCAACAGGAGGGGGTAATTGCCCAGAGGCCTTGAAGGCAATTAACATCCTCTACTCTGAATGCAGGTTTCTGGACTGTAACCCTGTTCTCTCTAGCCCACCTCGCACTGTGGTGTTCTAGCAACTTCACTACCCCAAGTCTCTGTTCCCTAATTTTCACAGTGGCAGATTGAGTACCCCTAATTCAAAATGACCACATGTGTTTTGGAGTTAATGATTAAAAATTTTTTTTGAACATTTGCAAGTATATGATGAGATATCTTGGGAATAGTCCCCAACTTTATCTTGAAAACTCATTTTTTTTCTATGCACCTTATGCACAGTCTGCATCTAATTTTCATGCACCTGTGGTTTGTGCGTGTTTGACTGTGACCTGACACGTGAGGTCAGGTGTGAATTTTTCACATGTGACATCATGCTGACACTCAAAAGGTTTTGATTTTGGAGAATTTCAGGGACGAGGATTTTGGACTGGGAATGCTCAACTTGTACCTTCCTTACAAGTTGTATGCATGTACGTGTGTGTGTGTGTGTATGTGTGTGTGTGTGTGTGTGTGTGTATAGATTTAGGGTGCTAGTATTGGTAAAGTGTTTGGGGGTTCCAAGTAGTTTTTAGCACAGAATGCAATACGAAGGCAGATAATCAGAATTCCATGCTTGCAGATGAGACACTCATAGGTCTTGGGGTGTCCGTCATGTTCCTGGGCTGCACACTAGCCAGGTCACAGGGCCAACCCGAAGTGCAGGCAGGCCTGGCTGTGCACGGTGTCTGCAGCAGCCAGGCCGGCTGTGGGCTCCGCTGACCCGCGCACGCCACTCGGCCGCTTCTGCTCTGGTTTGCATTACCTCCCGTCCTCCCCACAACTTCCCCTCTAAATTTGAAGCACACCTTCAGGGAAGTCATGTTGAAGTTCAAAGGAGTCTGGTAACTGATTAAAAATGTCTTTCCCAGTTTGGGGTTCCTTCTGTTCTCTCTCTAAATAAGCCACTGGTCAGAGGCGGAAGGATCCCGGAGGCACTGGCGTGGGGCAGGCGGCATGTGTGCATTGCATGGCTCAGAGGTAGGGCGGGGTAAGAAGATGCCCTACTGTCGGATGGAGAGCTTGCTTATGGCTGCCACTCAAATGACTATTATTTAAATTACTTCAGAAGGTGAGTAGCTGGAGTCTTGAGCCTGTAGCCCATATACTGGAGTCACTTTACAGTGCCAGGGAGCCCCTGGGGGCTGGAAGGGGTGAGCAGAGGCCTAACCAGGCTTGCAAGAGCATTGCAGCCAGGGCCCTGCTGCAGGCAGGCTACCCTTCTGGAGTCAGGGAAGAAGGAAGCCAAGCCTTGCAGGCATGCTATGAAGAGAAATTTTATGCTCTGTCAAAGCAAAGTCCTGCCTCCCCTTTCACGAGACCAAACTTGGGAAAGCTAATTCTTTATTCAAGTCATTCCTTAAAACTCTCTGCAAAGTGGATTGGCAGCCACAGCATAAGGACACAGGGTGGGGTGGCCCCGGGACAGGTTACCAGAAGCGCTGCAGGTGTGCACCTTGCCCGGGGGAGGAGGGCTGTGGGGTCTTAGGAAAGATGCCTTCTCTTCCACAAGACGCACTGACAGCGCTTATTCTGGTGGTTAGCAGTGTGGTAGAGAGAGCGCAACAACCATCCTTAGGTCGGTGGAAAGCGCCCAGCGCTCGTCCCTGACAGGTCGGTGAGCGAGGCGTAGGCTGCGTGGGAGTGGCGCAGTGGTTGATGATGTCAGTGCTGACACTTTAACCGACTTAGTGCAGCGGTTGTGGACTGAAGTTCCCAGAAAACAGCTCTACCTGCTGCACCTGCTTCCAGCAAGGCTGCATGGACTGATGAGCTCCCATGATCACAGAGATGGCATGTTGCAAGTCAGTGCCAAATTACCTTGGGCTACCTTTAGCCACTTAATAGCCAATTATTGCCCACATCTGAATTAACATCCTGGTGACTGTCAGTTGATCAGGTATGATCCTTTTCAAAATGCAAGAACAGGCCCTGGCTTCCTCCAACCCAAGGGCTAAGATGTCATCAGACAGCATCTGAGGCCTATGGTGGAGATTTCCATGCTTCACTGTAGCCTGTCTACCTTAGGGTCAGCCAATGGATTTGAAAAATACCTTGATTTATGACTTTCTTTTGTTCTGTAGCTATAAAACCTTCATGAAATTGTTAACACGGAACATGGAATTTGGGGTAACCCAAGTCTGTGTTCCCAGGCTGTGATCACTCATATTTGGCTCCAGACTAAACTCTCTTATCCCCTTTGAGGTGAGAGCCATTGACAGTTTTGGCGCCCAATATGGGGCCCCAAGGACAAGCCACTTCCACTCAGGATGCGTCCAGACACAGCCAGGTATGGGTGTGGGCCCATTGCCCAATAATCTGATGTTGTCTCCTTAAGTGCAGGGTGGTGAGTTCATTTGGACAGCATCTGTCTGTCTCTCTTCTCTCTCTGTCTCTCTGCTAGCAAATAAATGAATTAAATAACAAAGATTTTAAAACAGATGCCAAAGCTGTTTATATAGTAAAACTGGAAAGGAAAAAGCCACTCCCTCATATCCAGAGAGCTGGTCTTAGAGAAAGAAAGGAAATGATAAATATATTTCTAGATTTAAGATGTTAAATACAGTGTTGAGATCAAAAGTTATTAAGTTCCTTATGATATGTTTAAAGAAACAAAGGTTATTAAATTGGGAAATCCAAACTTCAAATTTTGTTGAAATTATTTTGCTCTTAGTAATGTTTATGTCTAATTCTGTTTGCAACAACAAATTTCTTAGGTATTACCATGCTTTTACTAATGCACACTAAATGGTTTATAAACAAAAGTTTTAAATTTATGTTTTCCAGTAGAGTAAGCTTTTATTTTCTTTTCTAAATAATATCTACTTGTATACTTACAACAAGGTTTCTTAAATATTCTGGTTTACTTATTTATTTATTTACCAGTGTTTATAAACGTAGCTTACATGGATTTGATGTTTCATTCTTTTACTAACAAAGGCTCTAATAACTTATAGTTAAATTACATCTAAATTCTAAGTTTATATGCTTTCCCACTTAGAAAAGCCTTCATTTATGAGATTACAAACTTATTTTAATAAATATAAATGTAAATTTGTTTATGAAATTTGAACTATTATTAACTGTATTATGCTTTTTTTAAAAATTTTTTTTGAGGTAGGGTTTTGCTCTTGCCCAGGGTGACCTGGAATTCAATATGTAGTCTCAGGGTGGTCTAGAACTCATGGCAATCCTCCTCCTTATGCTTCTCAAGTGCTGGGAGTAAAGGTGCATAACACTACGCACGGCTTATTATGCTTAAAAAAATCATCCTGTAGAGTACTTTTTTTTTTTAAGAGATGTTGATAGCTTGTCAAACTTAGCAAAATATTTGGCTTTCTAAAGTACTAAATGCCCTATAACCATTAAGTATATATATGCATGAATATATTTTCTATGTATATGTCATCTATAAGAAATAGTTTTAAAGCAATTTTAAAGTAATAGGTAATAATTGAGAATTACTGGTTTTCCACAATGAGCTATTGGGAAATGTAGATGACATCAAAGACTTCTGCTTATAGCATCAGGACTCTATCAAGTACTTCTAACTAACTCCTGTGCTACAAAATTTCAAGAAATGGACTCTCAGATTTATATTTCCCTCTTCAAGCATCTAAACATCCACATGGACTTCAGAAACACTGGGTGACACTGATCTTTAATTGCATCAACAATTAAGTACTCCAAGTAATAAACTTCTCTAACTCTTTTATATATATATTACATTTTCCTTTACATTTAAACATTTAAAAAATGTCTAAGATATTTAAATTTTTCTTTGGTATATATGTTTTTAAAAATGTTTTCTTTATTTATTTGAGAAAGATAAAGAGCAAGAGAGAAAGAAAATGGCCCTCCAGACCCTCCAACCACTGCAAACGAACTCCAGATGCATGTGCCCTCTTGTACATCTGGCTTACATGGGTCCTGGGGAATTGAACCTGGGCCATTTGGCTTTGTAGACAAGTGCCTAAACCACTAAGCCATTTATCTAGTCCTCTGGTATATTTTAAGTGAAGAAGATAAAGCAATGTTGTTTTTTGTACAGGTACAAATGAGGATGTCATTATGTTCTTTCATTCATTGCTTTTGTTATGAATATTTGCTTATCCAGACTGCTACCTTACTTAACCAAGATTTTATGTTTAAAGGGTTTCAAGTTAGTATCATTATTCAGTATAATTTGGATACAAAACAAGCTCCTACTTTTAAATTAACAAAGTTTTACTTTAATCTTCTAAAAGAACCCCATTCTGGGGTACAACTCTTTTTTCAGTCCAAGTTCTTAGAACATATATATGTATATGTATATCTAGATATATGTATGTAGGTATATATATGCATATATATATATGATCTAGCCAATTAGATTACTATGTTTACAAATGTTAAGTAATAACTAAGCCAGGCATGGTGGCGCACGTTTTTAATCCCAGCACTTGGGAGGCAGAGGTGGGTGGATTGCCATAAGTTCAAGGCCACCCTGAGACTACATAGTGAGTTCCAGATCAGCCTGGACTAGAGTGAGACCCTATCGTGAAAAACAAAAAACAACAACAAAAAAACAAAAACAAACAAACAAACAAACAAAAAAACTAATTAAAGACTGTCAGGGGCCCTATGATATATTCAAACTCTGACAATGTTAATGTAATTTAAATTTCTTTTTACTATTAGAGATACCCAGAGATTTGGGTTAACTCTTCATATCCAAATTTTACAAAAGACATCAATCATGAATAATAACATTAATGGTGTTTTATAACTTGAACTGATATTTGTTAAGTCAATATTTAAGGTGTCCTATAATACAGTTAATTGAGATCAACAGTAACTCCTATTAGAGTTCCATATCCTTTTCTGGCTCTAAAATAATAAATAAGATCTAGCTATGTCCACAAAACCTACAAATCCTAATTTGTAACAGATCTGAGTTTTCATTTCTATTCCCGTCACTAAAATATTTGATCCAAAATAAATTGTTGTAAGATACTGTATTATTATCTGAATTCTTCTGTGGCTTGATTGTCCATTTGATTCCCCATATGGGGACCTAGTACAATACTAAGATAATAGAACAGATTAAGTTATTATCTACAAATAAGAATTGTAATAATTTGTATGTTAAAAACTAATTTCTCCTAAAATTAGATATAGATACTTCACAAAAATTCATAGATATAAAAACAAGCTGGCCAAAAAAATTAGAATTAAAAGATAATACATTATTTTAAGCATGATAAACTTCAAATCAAAAAGTATCTCACAAAATACAAATAACTATAAACACTGCAGGAATATGATCAATCTACTTTTAAATATATCATGTCTAGTTAGTTTAAAATGTCTACTTCCCTCATCTGCTGCCTAAAGTTTGTTAGGTCAGACTTATTCTTTATTATATTTAACTTTAAATATAACATTGTATTATATTTCACATGTACATGTTATATCAGATGCAGAGGACCAAAAGCTAAATACACCTGGATCATGATGGCTACTAGATTTAACATGACCCAGGTGTTTGTTCCTTAATGGCTTTAGCAGCGACTCCTCTCTCCTGAAGATGGTTTCCCTGCCTTTTACTCAGCCTCATCTGTACTAGGCCTTGCAATGAGCCTTCTGAGCTTCGAGCTTCGTGGGACATATTCAGTATTTTATTTGGCCTCTGCATGCACAAAATGTGATGCTTGGCCAACAGAGGGAACTGTGAACTAAAGTTCCCAGCAAACAGCTCTGTCTGTTGTACCCACTTCCAGCAAGGCTGCATGGACTGATCACAGAGAGATGGAATGTTGCAAGTCAGCACCAAATTACCTTGGGCTACCTTTAACTCCTTAATAGCCAATTATTGCCCACCTCTGTGCCTTAACTAACATCTATGTGACTATCAGTGGATCAGGTATAATCCTTTTCGAAATGCAAGAACAGACCCAGGCTTCCACAAACCCAAGGGCTAAGAATGTCATCAGACAGCATCTGAGGCCTATGGTAGAGATCCGCCCCGCCCCCCCCCCCCTTGGCTATAACCCACCTACCTGATGGCCAGCCAATGTATTTGAAAAGTTTCTTGATTTATGACTTTCTGTTGTTCTGTAACTATAAAACCTTCATGAAATTGTTAACACATTGGAACATGGAATTTAGGGTAACCCAAGTCTGTGTGCCCAGGCCATGGTCACTCACCCTTGGCTCCAGAATAAACTCCCTCTTCCCCTTTGAGATGGTGAATGGCAGAGCCTCGGAAGGCATCAGAGCCTGTGGTGCTGGCTCTTCAGGCACCTCCCCTCCCCTCGCTTGATCCCGCACACTCCTGCTAGCTGGGTACTGTGTTGGTTATCTTCTTTTTGCTATGAAAAAACTCCTGACCAAAAGCTACTTAAGGAAGAATTTTAATTCCACTGATGGTTTCAAGGCACAATTTCATGGTGGGAAAGAAGGCGTGGTGGCAGGAGCTTAGCTGAACACCTGTGTTTGTCATCAGGAGAGGGAGAGAGAGAGAGAGAGAGAGAGAGAGAGAGAGAGAGAGAGAGAGAGAGAGAAGTGGGGAAGTGGGGAGCAGGGCTGGGCTGGAAAACCTCAAGGCTTGACTGCAGGGGTCTCTCCTCCAGCAAGAGTCCACCTCCCAAAGGTTCCACAGCTTTTCCTGAAAGGGTTGCCAGCTGGGAACCACACAGTCACACTCCATCCTCAGAAAGGCATTTTGCATTCAAACCACAGCATTCTGCCTCTCCATTCTGGCTTAGGCCAGTTTTGTAACATAATATGCATTGAGTCCAACTTCTTAAGTCCCACAGTCTTTCATGGCCCCAACACTTCAACAACCCAAAGTCCAGTGTCTCAACTGTTACCTCTGTAAAGTCAACAAATGACATAACATGCTGGCAAAGGGTAAACGTTGCCGTTCCAAAGGGAGGATTGGAGACATAGCAAGACTGAACCAAAGCAAGGCCCAAACCCGGAGGGCGAGCACCAGACCCTGCAGCTCCACATCTGCTACGTAGGACCCTTGATGGACTCATGTGGGCTCCGCAAGCTCGGGCAGCGCTTGCCCTGAGCTCCGCTGCCCCCGGCTCTCACAGTCTCTCTCAGGCCAACCCATTCAGAGCCGGGAAATCTTCCCAGTAGACGTTGCACCGTCCTGTCATTGAATATCCTTGGTTCTCCATTGCAACTTGGGGCTAACCTAAAACATTGCCTTTCTTCATTGGTTATCTGAAACTGTGATGCAATATCCCATGACTCCCTCGATTTTGCATTTTTCATGCCTATCAAACAAGCACTATATGGACTACACTGCCAAGTCGGGCTTCCAGCTCAGGATGAGGCCTGGCATCGGAAGACAGTTGTAGCAAGACCCAGAATGCTGATGTGGGAAAAGAACTATTTTCTTGGCATTTTCCTTACAAGTCTTGTCCCTTCAAAAGAATTTGCATCCTCCTAAGCTCTGGCTGTCAGTGTGTGGAGTCTTGCCCTCAGGACATCTTTACTATTGTCCCAGTGCACAGCAGTGGGCTTTTCCTTAATGGCTCTGATCTCCTTCATACTCAGAGCTCCTAACAACAGAGTGTCCCTCTGTCCACTTGTCCAGAACTTTAAACTTGCTGACGTTTCTTCCTTGGCAGACTTCCCAGTTTTCCATCTTCTGGCTCTCCGTGCTGCTCTCTTTCACTGTAGGTGGGAGTAAAGCAATCTTCAGAAGCCACGCCACACCTGGGCTGCTGGGCTATCCTGAACTCTCCTTCACCAGCGTCCTTCACTACCTTTCCTCAGGTTCTCAGGACATGGGTGCCATGCAGCTAGATTCTTTGCCAGAAAATAACAGGAACTGCCTCTAGGCCAGTTCCCAGGAGTGGCCTTGGAATCCTCCTGCTGCAAGCCTCCAGTCTGCGTGTCACTCAGGACCTGGCCTTCCAAGCCCCCACCGGAGTGACACGCAGCTCTGCTTGTAGCTCCAGACTTGTCTACCTTCCTTCCACAAACCACTTCCAGAAGCCTGTGCAGGAAGGAAAGGGCTTATTCAGGCCTACAGTTTGGAGGCCATGTGACGTGTCATCGTGGGCAAGGCATGGTGGCATGGTGGCAGAGTGTGAGCAGAGCTGGATGCCCTGCGTACTCAACCAGGAAGGAGAGAGAGAGAGAGAGAGAGAGAGAGAGAGAGAGAGAGAGAGAGAGTGAGAGAGAGAGGAGATTACAGGATGTAGTGCTGGGCTATAAAACCTAAAGGTCTGCCCCTAGTGACCTACTCCCCAGCAAGGCTTTACCTCCACAACTTTCCCAAATTGCACCACTAGCTGGGGGCGGGTGTCCAGCACTTATGGGGGATAGCTTTTACATTTCGTCCACCATGGGTATATACCACTGGGTGTTCTGTGAAGGGAAAAAGTAGGTGTAGTTGAGATGGGACTCTCACGTATACAAGTAGCTGGGAAACAAAGACTCAGATCCAAGAACTTCAACAGTCCATGCTGCTTCCAAGAGAGTGTCGCCAGCATTCCCCTCTGAAGGCACATGAAGTACACACCCTTCAGCCAGTGGGTGGCCCTGGAGGGAAGGGCACACAGGACTACACAAACTTCCTTCTAGCTGGAGTCCTTGCCGCACATTGTACAAGCTATTTTTCAAGCATGTTCCCTCACACCAAATTTCTTATTTACCTGACAGATAAGTTTTCATGCTTTCCCCCCTCTTCCTCTCTCCTTCCCCTTTCCTGTCCTCTTCTCCCCCCTTTTTAAAAAATAATATTTTTAGGCCTGGAGAGATGGCTTAGCAGTTAAGGCACTTGCCTGTGAAGCCTAAGGACCCAGGTTTGATCTCTTCCAGATCCCACGTAAGCCACCCACACAAAGATGACACAGCACAAGGTTACCCATGTGCACTAGGTGGCGCAAGCATCTGGAGTCCAATTTCAGTGGCTAAGGCCCTGGTGTGCCAGTTCTCTCTCTAAAAAAATAATATTAAAATTTTTTGATTTATTTATTTGGAGAGAGAGAAATAGAGAATGAAGTAATAACGGCCACACTGGGGCCTCTTGCTGCTGCAAACAAATTCCAGATGCCTGCATCACTTTATGTGTTTGGATTTACCAGGTACTATTGAATCAGATCCAGACTTGCAGCCTTTGCAAGCAAGTACCTTTAACTGTTGAGCGATTTCTCAAGCCTTTTCTTTTCTTTTTATCTTTCTCTCCTTTCTCCCTCCCTCCCTTTGTCTCCTGATAGTCTATGATGCTATCTGGGCTAGTTTCAAACTCGAAATCCTCCTGCCTTCACCTTACAAATGCTCAGATTACAGAAATACAACCTCATGCCTGGTTTATAACTGGATTTATAATTATCTTTTTCATGTGTGAGTGTTCAAGTGGCAAATATGTACATAAGTGCTCTGTGTGTGTGAGAGAGTGTGTGTGTGGGAGGCCAAAGGAAACCTCCGGTGTAGTTTCTTAGGAATGCCATCGCATGTTTTTGAGACAGAGTGTTTCATTGGCCTGAAGTTTGTCAACGATGCTGGACTGCTGGCCAAGGAGCCCCTTGTCTCAGCCCCCCAGCTCTGGGATTACCAATGTCACCACTACACCTAGCTTTTTCCTGTGTTTTCTGAGGATTAATCTAAGTAAACTAGGGACAGGCACCCCAAACCTATCTTTTAGTGAAAAAAGCTAAGAAATTGAAGTAGCACTTGTTTACGTTGTGGGTTGCGACTGGAACTGACCTTCTGGAAATATTCTCAGAATGCACCTCTCTCCATCACCTCGGACTTGGGGTAATCTTCTTGCAGAGCCATCATCATCTTGAAATAGTCTCAGAATGCACCTCTCTCCATCGCCTCGGACTTGGGGTAATCTTCTTGCAGAGCCATCATCATCTTGAAATAGTCTCAGAATGCACCTCTCTCCATCGCCTCGGACTTGGAGTCATCTTCTTGCAGAGCCATCATCATCTTGAAATAGTCTCAGAATGCACCTCTCTCCATCGCCTCGGACTTGGGTAATAATCTTCTTGCAGAGCCATCATCATCTTGAAATAGTCTCAGAATGAACCTCTCTCCATTGCCTCGGACTTGGAGTAAACTTCTTGCAGAGCCATCATCATCTTGAAATAGTCTCAAAATGCACCTCTCTCCATCGCCTTGGACTTGGAGTCATCTTCCTGCAGAGCCATCATCATCTTGAAATAGTCTCAGAATGCACCTCTCTCCATCGCCTCGGACTTGGGGTAATCTTCTTGCAGAGCCATCATCATCTTGAAATAGTCTCAAAATGCACCTCTCTCCATCGCCTTGGACTTGGAGTCATCTTCCTGCAGAGCCATCATCATCTTGTCAGAATGAACCTCTCTCCATTGCCTCGGACTTGGGGTAATCTTCTTGCAGAGCCATCATCATCTTGAAATAGTCTCAGAATGCACCTCTCTCCATCGCCTCGGACTTGGGGTAATCTTCTTGCAGAGCCATCATCATCTTGAAATAGTCTCAGAATGCACCTCTCTCCATCGCCTCGGACTTGGGGTAATCTTCTTGCAGAGCCATCATCATCTTGAAATAGTCTCAGAATGCACCTCTCTCCATCGCCTCGGACTTGGGGTAATCTTCTTGCAGAGCCATCATCATCTTGAAATAGTCTCAGAATGCACCTCTCTCCATCACCTCGGACTTGGGGTAATCTTCTTGCAGAGCCATCATCATCTTGAAATATTCTCAGAATGCACCTCTCTCCATCGCCTTGGACTTGGAGTCATCTTCCTGCAGAGCCATCATCATCTTGAAATAGTCTCAGAATGCACCTCTCTCCATCGCCTAGGACTTGGGGTCATCTTCTTGCAGAGCCATCATCATCTTGCTACTCCAGGCCCCTGGGGGCCGTATTCATCCACTACGTTCCTAACATAAGCCCTGCTGCCAAGGAAGCTCAGAAGAGCCTGTGAATGAAGGTTAGCATGACTCAGCTGTGAGAGACACCGTTTCAAAGGTCACATTCTTTTGTCCCCTTTTCTATAAAAATACAGAAATGGAGAATTTGAGAATAATTTTTCTTTGTTTATGCAAAATACTTCATATTTACTTCTGGGCTTTGTTCTTAAATTTATGTCAAGAAAGGGAGCCCATTATATGATTATGGCCCTAAAATATATTTAAGTAAAAGTGAGATATTCAGTCAACATTTCAAATTTTCAAAAATTTTTGTCTTTAAGAAAATACATCATACTCTGAAAACAAATTAAGAAACATAAATTAAAAAGATAGTAGGGCTGGAGAGTTGACTTAGTGGTTAAGCACTTGCCTGTGAAGCCGAAGGGCTCTGGTTCGAGGCTCAATTCCCCAGGACCCACGTAAACCAGATACACAAGGGGGCTCATGCATCTGGAGTTTGTTTTCAGTGGCTGGAAGCCCTGGCACACCCATTCTCTCTCTTTATCTATCTCTCTCTGATGCTCTCGAATAAATAAATAAAAATAAACAAAAAAAATTTTAAAAAGATAGTAATGCCTTTTTTATTTCCCTCCAACACAATTTCTAGAAATAACTATTATTACCCTGGTATGTGTCCTTTTGGACTGCTGTCCAGTAGAATATTCTGTGCTGATGGAACTGCGATGGAGCTGTGCAGTCTAACATACGACACCTACTAGCCATTCATAGCTACTGAACACTTGGACTATTGCCTATGTGTTGAAGAAATAATCTGTTAATATAATTTAATTTTAATAACTTATATGTAGACAAATATTGAACAGCAAGGGTCTACATCTTTTGTCTGAATGTGCAAGCCTATATGTTCAACATAAACAAATAGAATTAAAAAACTTTAAAAAATTTATTTATTTGCAAGCAGAGAGAGAGAGAGAGAGAGAGAGAGAGAGAAGAAGAGAAGAGAAGAGAAGAGAAGAGAAGAGAAGAGAAGAGAAGAGAAGAGAAGAGAAGAGAAGAGAGACAGAAAGAGAATGGGCACACCAGGGCCTCCAGCCACTGCAAATGAACTCCAGATGCATGTGCCCCTTGTGCATCTGGCTTACGTGGGTCCTGGGGAATTGAACCTGGATCCTTTGGCTTTGCAGGCAAATGCCTTAACCATTAAGCCAACAAATAGAGTTTTGTTTTTTTTTTTTAAACAGTATGTTTTATTTATGTTGGTTGGAAAGGAATGCCTGGAAACTCTTAGTACCAGGAAGATGCTTGCTAGTTTAACTATCTAGGGTTTGTTTGTGGTACTCAGTAATGGTTTTATCATTTTGCTGTAAGACCACAGGGAAAATACTCTGGAAGAAGTGCATGAACAAGTGTGACATTGAAAGTAAGACTCACAGTAATTTGGCCGTGACTTTTTGTTCCCTTTTAAAAGGATTAACACAAAGAAATAGTCGAATGACAGAATTTCCTTACTATGTGAATAGTTTTAGCTGTATGTGATATTATTTAGGACAGTTATAGAATTCTTTAATTCTTTTTTCTAATGCTTATTAGGATGGCATGGAAAGTCTTAAAAATATGGATTAAATATTAGTCATGCCAATTGGTAATTCTACTAGCTTCTGCTTCTAATGAATTCTGTATTATTTACTTTCCTCTTAATACCTGAAAAGAAGAAACTTATGGAAGAAGGGTTTATTTTGGCTCAGAGTTTGAGGTAAAATTCCCTTATGGTGGGGAAGGTCTGGGAGCAGAAATGTGTGAGGCCACTGGTCCCATTGCACCCTCAGTCAGGAAGCAGAGAGTGGTGCTCAGCTTGCTTTCTCTTTTTATTCAGCTTGGGACCCCAACCTGTTGAATGAAGTCACCCACATTTGAGATGGGTCTTCCCACCTCAGGTAACCTCATTTCAATAACTCTCTCTCAGCCACGCCCAGAGATTTGCTTTCATGGTGATTCTAAATCCTATCTATCCTATCCTATCTATCTAGAATAACTAGAGTCAGAGCACACATCCTTTGTCGAAGCCATCAGAGGACTGAGCATGACTCAATGGTAACTCAGTTTCTACCAAGACCCAGTGATTTATTTCAATAGGAAAAGCGTGACAGTGTGCTGGAGAGATGGCTCAGTGGTTAAAGGCACTTGTTTGTAAAGCCCAACAGCCTGGGTTCGATTCCCCAGTACCCATGTAAAGCCAGATACAAAAGTGGAGCATGCATCTGGAATTTGTATGTAGTAGCAAGAGGCCCTGGTGTACCCATTTTCTCTCTTCTTCTTCTTTTTTTTTTTTTTTTTTTGGTTTTTTGAGGTAGGGTCTCACTCTAGCTCAGGCTGACCTGGAATTCATGATGTAGTCACAGGCTGGCCTTGAACTCACAGCGACCCTCTTACCTCTGCCTCCCAAGTGCTGGGATTAAAGGCATAAGCCATCACGCCTGGCTCCATTCTCTCTCTTCTTGCAAATAAATAGACAAATATTTTTTTAAAGTGAAAAACAAAGAAAAAAAATTATGACAGTGATCATTGAGTTCAAAATTCTCTCCTGAACCCATAAACTGAGAGAATGAATGAAACCTTTCTTAAGAAACAAACACTTTATATTCCACATCTGAAATCACCCAGTACCTCCATCAGTTAGTTACAACAGTGAACCATGGAAAAAGAGGTCAGTGTCCCCTGAATGACCTGATGACAGTCATGTTTTCCTCAGCCTTAATGTCAGCCCCTGTGGCCTCTGGGGCAGTGACCCTCCAGAGCGGACAGTTCACCTGTGAAGCCTCAGCTCAGATGCCTGGGCAGCTCAGCAACTTGCTGCCCTGCCTTTGTGCCCGCTCCGCGAGCTCTGCTCTGGACTCCAGCAGCCATGCCGTCTCAGGGCCCTGCACAGAGCCAGACTGCAGCTCGCTCCTGCCCACTGACGTCTGATGAGCCCTTGCTCGGAGTCTGCGCTTTATCTCCTGAGGGATCCTGATGCACAAATCCTGTCTGGCCTTTAAAGTCCTTGATTACAGAATGTTTCTTACAATCTTTCTGATCTAAATCAATTTTCCTTTCTGAACACCTACAGTGACTGGCATTTACAATTTCTCTGCTTTCTTAAAGTTTTTCTGCCCAGAGATTTGCTGAAATGGTGTTGGTTTTGTTCTGGAAAGTCAGGTGGCTGTAGTTGGGACGAAGATTTGCTTTAAGTTGA
Organism: Jaculus jaculus; assembly: GCF_020740685.1. Taxonomy (NCBI): domain Eukaryota; kingdom Metazoa; phylum Chordata; class Mammalia; order Rodentia; family Dipodidae; genus Jaculus; species Jaculus jaculus. Next base: position 5,077,815 of record NC_059117.1, read on the forward strand.
TTACCATCTATGGCTCTGAGAAATTAAGTGGAAACATCTGTTTGGAGGTCAAGATTAATTTAGCTGACACTCAGGTTAGGTCCCTGAAATGCGGCCACCACGGGGCCAGAGCGCCTCGTTCAGGGCGCCTTACCCAGTGCAGCGGGAGCACTAGAAGCTGCCCGAGGGAGTTACTCACACCCCAACGCTGAGTTTTCGAGAACAATGGGAAAAGCCCGGAGAACATGTGAGGACTGGAGCACTGCACAGATTTGAAGTGCAATGTGATGTAGTGAGAGACGCGCTGCCTCTGGATTTGAAATTTCACTGTTTCGTGGGGAAAGTATATTTCACTGACCTTCCTGAAACTGTTTTCTTTTCTAATGGTCATCACCCAGAGTAAGCCAGCACCTGGGCTTCTAGTTTACAAGAATCGCTTCCAGCACCCAGCTGCCTGCCCAAACTCGCAGAATCCCATCTTCCCTGCGGCTCAGGCGGCTCAGTCCCCAGGAGCATCGGGGAGCGAGAGCCCAGGCAGATTCTCTTGAAGATAACTCTGCAACTGCCAAAGTCTAAGGTGGAGCTCGTGTTTTCTAACTTTCTTCAGACGCAATGTTGCAATTCTTACTCAAAATGCTTATCCAGGAAATCTAACTACCCTGGGATAAAACAGAGGCAAAACATGTTTGCTTAGGTGTATAGAAACAACAACAACAAAATAAGAATTAAAAATAAAAACCCCCTTCAAAAAAGTAGGTCAGCCTTAAACTCAGTAAGATTCAGGAGACAGCCTCAGGCCCAAACGGTATTCCTGGCATCGGGAGAGAGAGAGAGGGAGAATGGCGGCGAGCTGTGGAGGGTGTGGGCAGTCTTCAGTGGCTCACTCTCAAATGGAAATTTAGACATTTATTGATTATTTACAGTATGCATGTGCTATGTGTTATAGAATGCATGATTCCGTGTCTCCCAGAATGCTGCTAAGATGAGAAGTCTCCAAGAGGGAAGGTCACCCACAGGCTCCCACTCAGGAATGAACTAGGTGGTCTGTTAGTAAGGCCTCCTGGTGCTTAGTTGAGCCCACTGTCCTGATATGTGGACAGCATGGGACCGTCTCGCTGCCTGCTTGTTCATCTTAATTTGGATAGGTAGCTTGCATGAAGATAGCATGTGTGAGAGAAAGAGCCTAGTCCTTTCTTTTATGACTGTTTTGCCTTTTTAAAATATTAGAGACTATTATATTCTATATTATATAAAGTTCTGTGTGAGCACGTTTCAACCACGGTGACTTTCCAAATAAAGTTTATACAGACACTTCAGAATCACTGCTTGTTTGCTCCCTGAGCTTAGGTGGACTTCTGCCTTTTAGTTAAGGCCACATAATTGTTAGTCTTCCACAGATGAAAAATAGGACTAGAGAGATGGCTCAGCAGTTAAAGGTGCTTGTCTGCAAAGCCTGATGGCCTGAGTTTGAGTCCTCAGCACCCATGTAAAGCCAGATGCACAAAGTAGTGCATGTGAGGCAGCAGGCCCTGGGGTACTGATTCTCTCTGTCTATCTCTGTCTCTGGTTCTCTCTCAAATAAATACATATTTTTTACATAGGACCTTCAGTCCCATGTTGGTAGCTCTGGTCCATGCGGAAGGATACACATGTCAGCTATTGCTAGCCTAGATGTTAATGCCTGTACTGTAACTGTACGACTCCATGAGGACACTTCTCGTCAGATGCGCTGAAACCAGCAGTTGACCCCATCTCACATCACTCTTAAGTGCTAAACTTTGACGGCTGAGCTGGATTTTGTCTAAGCATCAGCAGCTGGGCCAAGCTGCCTACCACCTGTTCCTCTGGATGGGGACCGACTGGTGTTAAGGTCCTTCCCTTATCCCATTGTCTTCAAGCTCCTCAGTCTCCTCAGTTAACTGAATCATGCCTGGCTTTGTTCCAGGAGAGAAACCAGAGAGACTGGGAAGTTGCACTCAGTTTGCAGGAGATGGTTTCATGCCCAGCCTTGGACTTCCAGGCCTCTTTAAAGCTCTAAGCGCCATTCCAGGAGGCTCTCTGACTCCTCGAAAGAATGCATCAATGAATTCAATCATGTCACTGCCATTATGCCCTTTGTGGGCTTTCTTTTTCCTTTTAATTTTTTTGAAACCTTTTTTTCCCTCCTCCAGTCTTAATGCTGAAGTAATCCATAGCTACATATAGGTGTGGAAATAGTCTAAAACATTTCTCCACTCGTCATCAAGTGTGTTTGGACATGTTTCAGTTCTTAGATTAATCTTGTCCATGCAAAGAAGAAGGTATTCTTAATTAGGTGAAAGACAACCAAATAGCCCCTCTTTCCACCTGTGGGCATACGTTGTGTAATTAATAACAAAATTTTTGCATATGTACAATTCTTTTCATTGCAAGGATTCCCAAAGCACTTTTACAAGCTTAAGTTGAGCTAAATATCCTCATTACATCATTGAGTACTGAAATGTGGCAATCTCTGGGGAAAATATAGCAGCTGCTTAATGGTGCCAATAAATACTGTGCTGTACGATCAGTGCAAGCCCGAGACTGAGGCACACTATTACTGTGGAAGCAGTGGGAGAGAGCGACTCAGACACGCTGCACTGTGGAAGCAGTGGGAGAGAGCGACTCAGACACGCTGCACTGTGGAAGCAGTGGGAGAGAGCGACTCAGACACACTGCACTGTGGAAGCAGTGGGAGAGAGCGACTCAGACACACTGCACTGTGGAAGCAGTGGGAGAGAGCGGCTCAGACACGCCACACTGTGGAAGCAGTGGGAGAGAGTGACTCAGACACACTACACACTGTGGAAGCAGTGGGAGAGAGCGACTCAGACACACTACACACTGTGGAAGCAGTGGGAGAGAGCGACTCAGACACGCTGCCCTGTGGAAGCAGTGGGAGAGAGCGACTCAGACACGCTGCCCTGTGGAAGCAGTGGGAGAGAGCGACTCAGACACGCTGCCCTGTGGAAGCAGTGGGAGAGAGCGACTCAGACACACTGCACTGTGGAAGCAGTGGGAGAGAGCGACTCAGACACGCTGCCCTGTGGAAGCAGTGGGAGAGAGCGGCTCAGACACGCTGCCCTGTGGAAGCAGTGGGAGAGAGCGACTCAGACACGCCGCACTGTGGAAGCAGTGGGAGAGAGCGGCTCAGACACGCCGCACTGTGGAAGCAGTGGGAGAGAGCGACTCAGACACGCCGCACTGTGGAAGCAGTGGGAGAGAGCGGCTCAGACACGCCGCACTGTGGAAGCAGTGGGAGAGAGCGGCTCAGACACGCTGCACTGTGGAAGCAGTGGGAGACGGTGACTCAGACACACTGCACTGTGGAAGCAGTGGAGAGAGCGACTCAGACACACTGCACTGTGGAAGCAGTGGGAGAGAGCGGCTCAGACACGCTGCCCTGTGGAAGCAGTGGGAGAGAGCGACTCAGACACGCTGCACTGTGGAAGCAGTGGAGAGAGCGACTCAGACACACTGCACTGTGGAAGCAGTGGGAGAGAGCGGCTCAGACACGCTGCCCTGTGGAAGCAGTGGGAGACGGCGACTCAGACACGCTGCACTGTGGAAGCAGTGGGAGAGAGCGACTCAGACACACTGCACTGTGGAAGCAGTGGAGAGAGCGACTCAGACACGCTGCACTGTGGAAGCAGTGGGAGAGAGCGACTCAGACACGCCGCACTGTGGAAGCAGTGGGAGAGAGCGGCTCAGACACACTGCCCTGTGGAAGCAGTGGGAGAGAGCGGCTCAGACACGCTGCACTGTGGAAGCAGTGGAGAGAGCGACTCAGACACGCCGCACTGTGGAAGCAGTGGAGAGAGCGACTCAGACACGCCGCACTGTGGAAGCAGTGGGAGAGAGCGGCTCAGACACGCCGCACTGTGGAAGCAGTGGGAGAGAGCGACTCAGACACGCCGCACTGTGGAAGCAGTGGGAGAGAGCGGCTCAGACACGCCGCACTGTGGAAGCAGTGGGAGAGAGCGGCTCAGACACGCTGCACTGTGGAAGCAGTGGGAGACGGTGACTCAGACACACTGCACTGTGGAAGCAGTGGGAGAGAGCGGCTCAGACACGCTGCCCTGTGGAAGCAGTGGGAGAGAGCGACTCAGACACGCCGCACTGTGGAAGCAGTGGGAGAGAGCGGCTCAGACACGCCGCACTGTGGAAGCAGTGGGAGAGAGCGACTCAGACACGCCGCACTGTGGAAGCAGTGGGAGAGAGCGGCTCAGACACGCCGCACTGTGGAAGCAGTGGGAGAGAGCGGCTCAGACACGCTGCACTGTGGAAGCAGTGGGAGACGGTGACTCAGACACACTGCACTGTGGAAGCAGTGGAGAGAGCGACTCAGACACACTGCACTGTGGAAGCAGTGGGAGAGAGCGGCTCAGACACGCTGCCCTGTGGAAGCAGTGGGAGAGAGCGACTCAGACACGCTGCACTGTGGAAGCAGTGGAGAGAGCGACTCAGACACACTGCACTGTGGAAGCAGTGGGAGAGAGCGGCTCAGACACGCTGCCCTGTGGAAGCAGTGGGAGACGGCGACTCAGACACGCTGCACTGTGGAAGCAGTGGGAGAGAGCGACTCAGACACACTGCACTGTGGAAGCAGTGGAGAGAGCGACTCAGACACGCTGCACTGTGGAAGCAGTGGGAGAGAGCGACTCAGACACGCCGCACTGTGGAAGCAGTGGGAGAGAGCGGCTCAGACACACTGCCCTGTGGAAGCAGTGGGAGAGAGCGGCTCAGACACGCTGCACTGTGGAAGCAGTGGAGAGAGCGACTCAGACACGCCGCACTGTGGAAGCAGTGGAGAGAGCGACTCAGACACGCCGCACTGTGGAAGCAGTGGGAGAGAGCGACTCAGACACACTGCCCTGTGGAAGCAGTGGGAGAGAGCGGCTCAGACACGCTGCCCTGTGGAAGCAGTGGGAGAGAGCGGCTCAGACACGCTGCCCTGTGGAAGCAGTGGGAGAGAGCGACTCAGACACGCCGCACTGTGGAAGCAGTGGGAGAGAGCGGCTCAGACACGCCGCACTGTGGAAGCAGTGGGAGAGAGCGACTCAGACACGCCGCACTGTGGAAGCAGTGGGAGAGAGCGGCTCAGACACGCCGCACTGTGGAAGCAGTGGGAGAGAGCGGCTCAGACACGCTGCACTGTGGAAGCAGTGGGAGACGGTGACTCAGACACACTGCACTGTGGAAGCAGTGGAGAGAGCGACTCAGACACACTGCACTGTGGAAGCAGTGGGAGAGAGCGGCTCAGACACGCTGCCCTGTGGAAGCAGTGGGAGAGAGCGACTCAGACACGCTGCACTGTGGAAGCAGTGGGAGAGAGCGACTCAGACACACTGCACTGTGGAAGCAGTGGGAGAGAGCGGCTCAGACACGCTGCCCTGTGGAAGCAGTGGGAGACGGCGACTCAGACACGCTGCACTGTGGAAGCAGTGGGAGAGAGCGACTCAGACACACTGCACTGTGGAAGCAGTGGGAGAGAGCGACTCAGACACGCTGCACTGTGGAAGCAGTGGGAGAGAGCGACTCAGACACGCCGCACTGTGGAAGCAGTGGGAGAGAGCGGCTCAGACACACTGCCCTGTGGAAGCAGTGGGAGAGAGCGACTCAGACACGCCGCACTGTGGAAGCAGTGGGAGAGAGCGACTCAGACACGCCGCACTGTGGAAGCAGTGGGAGAGAGCGACTCAGACACACTGCCCTGTGGAAGCAGTGGGAGAGAGCGGCTCAGACACGCTGCACTGTGGAAGCAGTGGAGAGAGCGACTCAGACACGCCGCACTGTGGAAGCAGTGGAGAGAGCGACTCAGACACGCCGCACTGTGGAAGCAGTGGGAGAGAGCGACTCAGACACACTGCCCTGTGGAAGCAGTGGGAGAGAGCGGCTCAGACACGCTGCACTGTGGAAGCAGTGGAGAGAGCGACTCAGACACGCCGCACTGTGGAAGCAGTGGAGAGAGCGACTCAGACACGCCGCACTGTGGAAGCAGTGGGAGAGAGCGACTCAGACACGCCGCACTGTGGAAGCAGTGGGAGAGAGCGACTCAGACACGCCGCACTGTGGAAGCAGTGGGAGAGAGCGACTCAGACACGCCGCACTGTGGAAGCAGTGGGAGAGAGCGACTCAGACACGCCGCACTGTGGAAGCAGTGGGAGAGAGCGACTCAGACACGCCGCACTGTGGAAGCAGTGGGAGAGAGCGACTCAGACACGCCGCTCTGTGGAAGCAGTGGAGAGAGCGGCTCAGACACGCCGCTCTGTGGAAGCAGTGGGAGAGAGCGACTCAGACACGCCGCTCTGTGGAAGCAGTGGAGAGAGCGACTCAGACACGCCGCACTGTGGAAGCAGTGGGAGAGAGCGGCTCAGACACGCCGCACTGTGGAAGCAGTGGAGAGAGCGACTCAGACACGCCGCCCTGTGGAAGCAGTGGAGAGAGCGACTCAGACACGCTGCACTGTGGAAGCAGTGGGAGAGAGCGACTCAGACACGCTGCACTGTGGAAGCAGTGGGAGAGGGCGACTCAGACACGCTGCACTGTGGAAGCAGTGGGAGAGAGCGACTCAGACACGCTGCACTGTGGAAGCAGTGGGAGACGGCGACTCAGACACACTGCACTGTGGAAGCAGTGGGAGACGGCGACTCAGACACACTGCACTGTGGAAGCAGTGGGAGAGAGCGACTCAGACACGCCGCACTGTGGAAGCAGTGGGAGACGGCGACTCAGACACACTGCACTGTGGAAGCAGTGGGAGACGGCGACTCAGACACACTGCACTGTGGAAGCAGTGGGAGACGGCGACTCAGACACACTGCACTGTGGAAGCAGTGGGAGACAGCGACTCAGACACGCTGCACTGTGGAAGCAATGGGAGAGAGCGACTCAGACACACTGCACTGTGGAAGCAGTGGAGAGAGCGACTCAGACACACTGCACTGTGGAAGCAGTGGGAGACAGCGACTCAGACACGCCGCACTGTGGAAGCAGTGGGAGACAGCGACTCAGACATGCTGCACTGTGGAAGCAGTGGGAGAGAGCGACTCAGACACACTGCACTGTGGAAGCAGTGGGAGAGGCAGAATTCAGTATGAGAGAAACAATGTGAAAGAGAGGCTCAGCTGTACTGAGCTATAGTTCCATTGTGCACTTTTCCACACCTTCTTGTCTGCTCTAGCTGAGAGAAGCTGACTCAGTGGGATGCATCACCAGGGCCTTCTGTACTCCGGCTCTGGGCCCAGCGTGCAGTGGCACGGTGGTGTTTCGTTCCCCTGTGGTCGTGTTCCTCCACCGAAGCTGTGAGCAGCACTGGGCTCCTGGCCACGGCTGCTCTCTCTTTACTGCCTAGGTTCCTTCTTACCTCTTAGAAGCAGCAAGGACAAAACCTCTGCAACGTGACTAATCCCAGGGCGTCATCTGTCTTTAATGTCTCCCCTGCCCTTCCAAAAGCCAAGTCAACTTTTGTAAAGAATCTGTCAAGCACTTTCTGACATGCTATAGGGGAAGCTGTGGTTTCCTGGTGAGAACATGCATGGGAAAGCATCATGGAGAGTCAGTATTCATGTGAATGGATGTTTTGGGGTGCACATGTACCTTGGGCCACACAATGTCTCCGTGCTTTACATGTTCAATCTTACTCTTTTACTTTTTTCACTGAACATACACTTGGGTTGACTTTACTATCAGGTGTATTTCTAGGCCTTGAAAACCTAGTGTTCAAGGCAGAAGATGGCTTTGAACTCATGGAGCTTAGCTTACAGAACATTTCTCAACTTACCTTGGTGTCACTCGTAGAGCTATCTGAAGCCCAGAATCTCCTCCGTCAGCCGTGTGTTTCATATATCTAACCTCCTTACATCTTAGCAACACTGCTCTGTAGAATGCTCGCTGCTCAACTCTGTACTGGGATTGTGGTGTGGCTACTGTCGAAGAAAAGATCGGGTCACATGCTGTCCCAAGAAAAGTCAAAGGTTGAAATTCTGAGTACACTTTCTCCTGAATATGTAATGCTTTCACAGCTTCAAAGCTGAAACTCTGTAAATCAAACACTCACAATGGAATTGGCAGAGATCGGAAAGTGGACTCTGCGGCTGGAGAGATGGCTCAGTGATTAAAGGCACTTGCTTGCCAAGCCTGATAGCCTGGACTCAATTCCTCAGTAGCCACGTAAAGCCAAATGCACAAAGTGGTGCATACATCTGGAGTTCATTGGCAGTGGCAAGAGGCCATGGTGCACCCATTTTCTCTCTCACTCTCTTGCATTGCTTGTAAATAAAATTTGAAAAACATTAAAAAGAAATTCATACTGCATCCAAATGTTGTAGAGAAAAACTGAGCAACAAGCACAGAAGACAAAGGGGTGACAGGAAGGCCGCAATGTTCTGAGTGGTGAGGGAAAGCCTCGATCAGAGAGGAGACTCTAAAGAAGCAAGGGACAGAACCGGTGGACATGTAGGCCAATGCAAATGCAATAATAGCTTCTGAATTATGGCTTCACAATGAGGCTTTGTGTGGAGAGATTGCTTGATGGTTAAGGCACTTGTCTACAAAGCCAAAGGACCCAGGTTCGATTCCCCAGGACTCACGTAAGTCAGCTGCACAAGGTGGCACATGTATCTGAGATCCTGGTGTGCCCATTCTCTCTCTCTTTCTCTCTTTATCTGCCTTTCTCTCTCTCTCAAATAAATAAATAAATAATATATGTTTAAAAATGAGGCTTTGGGCTGCAGAGATGGCTTAGCGGTTAAGTGCTTGCCTGTGAAGTGTAAGGACCCTGGTTCAAGGCTTGGTTCCCCAGGACCCACGTTAGCCAGATGCACAAGGGGGCGCACGCGTCTGGAGTTCATTTGCAGTGGCTGGAAGCTCTGGCGTGCCCATTCTCTCTCTCTCCCTCTATCTGTCTTTCTCTCTGTGTCTGTCGCTCTCAAATAAATAAATAAAAAATGAACAGAAAATGTTTTTAAAAAATGAAGCTTTGGAGGTTATATAAGTATAAACTAGTAGGTCTAAGATTACCTTCTGCCTGTGTGTGGTGGGCATGTATGAGTGCAGTGTGTGTGTGTGTGTGTGTGTGTGTGTGTGTACACACATGCATGGAAGCCAGAGAACAATCTGAGGTATAATCCTCAATTATACCTTTCACTTTTTTTGGGACAGGCTCTCTCTTCTGTCTGGAGCTCATTGGTTAGGTTAGGCTGGCTGTGCAGTGACCTCTCTAGACTTGTGTATTTTTGCCTCCCCAGCACTGAGGGCTGGTGGGCGCCACCACACCCGACATATCATGTAGGCACTGGAGATCAAGCTCAGCTCCTCGTGCTTGCTAGACAAGCACGTGGCCACCTGAGCCACCTCCTTTTCCCCAGCTTCTTCAGCCTTCCAAGCAGCTGCCCAGGAATCCTCCAGGCCTTGGTACCATAGAGGCAGCCAGCCTTGTGCACTGAATTGTGACTGGGTTCTTAGCCTCTCCAGTGTGCAAATAACCATTGTTGTCTTAGCCAGTTCCTATCATGTAAGCCCATCTAGTGAATCCATGTATACACACACACACACACACACACACACACACACACACACACACACAGAGTGTATGTGTGTTCCTGTCTGTATGCATGCTATTGGTTCCGTGCCTATAGAAAACCCTGCCTGATGTATGGAGTAAATGCAACATAAATAATTATTGATATCAGTGAAGAAAAGTGACAGTGGGTTGGCTTGTAAGCAATAAACTATACAAAGAGATATCACAACTACTAGAGTCCTCAAGGCTGAAGCAGTGTGCACAAACCCAGGTCCCAGGGCAAGGCCTCAGGCGGTTACACAGAACACGCATGGGCTCCTGAGGGGACAGGAAGTGACTGCAGTACTGATGGGGGACATGTTGGAAATCTGTCCTGGGAATTTGTGGTGGCCACGTCCTAGGTAGTTGCATACGGGAGGGTGCCAGGAGGTGCTGCTGGCTACTGGAGGCTCTGTGTGATGAGCGCCTGAGCAGCCGGTGGCGAAAGAGCTTCCAAGCGGAGAGACAGTGGAGCAAGCTCGCCATGACCCGGGAGCAAACCCTTCCCTGCTGCGGTATCTGACTGCTGTTGTTGCTGACAAGGCTTTGGTGGTTACAGGCAAGGGAAAAACAGGTAAAGGATACAGATCTTCTCATAGAGCAGACAGAGGATGAAGGTGGCAAATGACAAATGCTATGGACCTAATAGTTGATCACTTCTATGAGAAAATGTAAGTGCTTATTTATGGAATATTTAAGAATATCCACTTACTGCTTGTTAGAAATCAAACTGCCTAATGAATAACAGGCAAAGAATTTGAAGCTGCTTAACCAAAAACCCTTGCAGATAACACATAAAATGGGGTATTAATTTTAGGTTAAAGCAAATTAAAATCACAAAGTTACTGCACATCTCTTACACCCAGTAAGATTAAATAGGCAGTAATAGACCAAAGACTAGGCGAGGATCAAGAGGACCCAGACAGAGCTGCTGGCTGTGAAAATGCTGCTCTGCCACTTCGGAAAATGATTCCTCAAATTCTTATAAAGGCAAACATCCCTTGTAACTTCCAACCCATCTGTTTTATACCTAAGAATTTATACAAGCAGAATAAAAACATATGTCCACAAAAATATTTGTACATAAGTGTTCATAGCAGCTTTATTCATAGTTCTCTCAGCTTGGACACAGCTCCACGACTCTTCACAGGGTGAGTAGATACGCACAGTGAGCCAAACATACTCAAAGGTGTATCACACGGCAATGAGAAGAACATGACATAGATGTGATATGTGCACTGTGAAGGAATCTGAAAAACATGATAACAAGTAAATGAGGCCAGGCACAAAAGTCGACAGAAAGTGTGATTCTGCTTATATGACATTCTGGAAAAGAGAAAGTGGTAAGAACAGAAATAAATCAGTGGATGCAGAAGTAGACGGACCTCTCAGAACCAGGAGGACAAATTTTGAGGTGATGAAAATGTGTAGTGTCTTCATTTGTCAAGTCATGGGACTGAACAAGAGCAAAACATTCACTGCATTCAACTTGTTCCTCAATAAATCTGACTTTACAGACTAATATGTAAGAATATTTTCTCATAGTCAAGTGTATACCTCTGCAGTGCTTGGCAGCAGGGAGATTATAATTAATTTGTTCCCTCTTTTACTGAATCACTTAAGAACAAAACAACCAGTTATTTGCTATTTTACATATAACCCCATAAAAAGTCAGTGCTGTACTTAAGATAATAGGTATCCCAAGGAGGTTGTTGAGAGAAATCTTTGCTCCCCAGCATGTGCTACTGTGATGAGATGGAAACTTTAGGAGCTGGGGTCTTGTGGGAGGTTCTTAGGCAACTGAATGCATGTCCTAGACCATGATGGAGTGACTCTGCTCTTTTCTCTTGCTTTTTTACTTCCTGGTCAGGAGGTGTGTGGTTTTGTACCAGCATGCACTCTGCCAGGATGTGTTGCCTCTTTAGAGACCCTGAATTGTTGTCAATATGGAGTGAAGTCTACAGAACTGTGAGTTATTAAATTCCCACTTTTAAAATCTGATTAGCTTTGATGTTTGTTATAGTGACAGAAAACTAACTCATAATCAGAAAATGATTTGTGGATATATGCTCTTGAGTCATTTGGAATTTGACTTCATTCAATTGATGCATAGGAATTGCTATTACCGCCTAGGTGTCTGCTTGGTAGCGTCTGTCCCTTCCCCGACCCCACCCCCGAGGTGGTTGTAATTGCCACATCATCCCAAAAACCATGTGAGCTAATTCCAGCTATTCACTACCATGTTTGCCAGCAGTTGGTGTTTTCAGTCTTTAGAAATCAACCATTAAAATCTTAATTTTAGCTTCCCTGGTAGGTCTGTAGTGCTCCGTCACTGGCCATTCATCTGGATATCGTTGATAAGAATGATATTGACTCTAGTTCCTACCTCTGCTAGTCATTTAGATATCATATAAACTACCTTTACATGTTTTTAAAATGCTTATTTATTTATGAGAGAGAAAGAGAGAGAGGGGAGAATGAATGGGTGCATCAGCATTCATTGCACTCATTGAACACATGGGGGACAGGCTGAGTAGGAAAGCCAGCTGTACTTAGGAAGCACACTTCTGGGCGAGAGACCTGCGTAGGTACTGTGGCGAGGATGGAAGTCTGTCATTCCCCCTGGAGGAAGCCGTCTGTAGAATGGGAAATACTTCATAGATCAGAAGAACAGACTGACTTTTGGCCTTGTAAAGACAAATTCCAATTGTCAATTGTAGAATTAAAATTGGCAAGTTATCTGACTTCAGATGGAGTCTATGGCCTCTATGGCCTACTGATATCTTCTGCCAGGTACAATAGCATAAAAATATTGGTCTACAAGTAGACCCTATTGCTGAAGATACCACATAACTTGGGCTGCAGCTCACCAAGCAATCAATGTGGAGCTGAACTTGAAACCTCTTCCCTGTTGACTAGCTGTCAGAATGCTGGAAAGAGCTGTGCAGCATATAGTCTTTGGGGAGAGAGAAATTACCAACACTGTTAACCAGCACTGGACACTGCAAGCCTTACAGCTAGCCAGCCAGGTCTAATGTGCCAAGGAGTACAGTAGCGGCATATGCATTATGGGGGAAACTAACTGCTACCTCGTTGGACTGGAGGTTTACTGTACAGGAGGGGATGCATGCTTGGAACTGCAAACCTAGTCAAAAGCCTGTGGTTGGGGAGGGCATAAGCCCTAGGGCAGTAATGACTACTGATGTCTGGCTAAATAGATACGGCATGCCACTGCCCATGTGTCTTATCATTGGTCATTATCTGCCACATCATGTCATTATCCACAGTGAGTTAGGGTCTCTTATAGATTGTTCATGAGAATTGCCAATGCCTGGATTTTCATCAGTTTGACTCACACGGAGCCTACTTTAGTAGAGAAAGAAATCTCTGTTGAGGTCCCAGTCAGAGGAGACATTGCCTTATCATGATCACATTGGCCGAAAGTACAAATGTTTATTTTTCTCTCTCAGCAGCCTACATGAACTCATTCACCATGGAACTCAGGGTTGCTCTAAAAGTACCAAGGGTTCAGGGTCTAAGGCATCAATTTCTGTTTACCTTCCAAATCTTATTTTAATTTTCATGCCACAGTAGTTATACAGTCCACTCTCTCTCCAGTAGCGGACAAACTTTAATTGCTATAAGCCCTTATCAATACTTGGCATGGCCAGTCATTTGAAAGTTAGCCATCTTATCATGTGTGTGTTTTAAAGCACACAGGCTACCGCTTTCTCTCATGTCTTCAGAAGAGGGGTTTGTGCCCATGCTTATAGACAATAATACTGAAGTATGTCTGTTGTCCCATGAAATTGCTAAGTGTCGCCTTGACTGTCTTAGTTCTCACTCCAGTGTTGAAATGTATGAACACTCCATTTTGGGACCACTTGGGATGTCCTCGGGCCGCTCTTTCTCACACACTATAGTCCATCACCAATCACTTTTTTCTTCTCTAAAAGAAGCTTTTCTGGGGACTGGAGATGATGGGCTTAGCAGGTGAAGCTTGGGGACCCGAGGTTGATCCCCAGCACCTGTGTACACACCCTTGCATGGCAGCACATACCTGTAACCCCAGCACTGAGGAGGTTGGAAAGTCACGCACAGGAGGCTCTGCTCCAGTAAGAGACCCCGTCTCAGGTGAATTAGGCAGAGGAGCGATGGAGGGGACACTCGGTGTCTTCCCTGGCCTCTGTAGGAGTGCGCACACAGACCACACACATGATATCATCCATGCAAGCATAAAACACACACACACACACACACACACACACACACACACACACACACACATCAGTTCCAGCTTGATTTCTCCATGTCTGGTGATCACAGTAGTCAGCTTTTCCCATTTTGTTCTTCTAAGTAACCAAGCACTTTGACAATTGCCTGTATTGTTTTGGGAGCATCTCTCTGACCACAGCTCATGGGATGGTGCCTCTCCCTCTCCTCACTGTTTTCTCACAAGGATTGAGGTTAAGGAAGCAGCCCTCTTACGAGAAGGGCAGAAATCACGGTGCCTTTACCATTCTCTGTGCTGTAGTACTCTGAAGCTTTGAACCTGAAACTTTCATAAACATCCGGAGAGTTTTAAGTTCAGAATCATTAGTCCTGGTCTGCCTACTTTCCAGTTTATGCTTATATTGCTCCTCTTCCTTGGTGAATGTAGGATGCAGCTACCCTCCTTTGATACAGGCTATCTATCCTATGGACTTACTAAATATATTTCCATTTCTACAAATATAATATACATGTTGCGCAATGCTTTCTCAGTCCCATGTTCTCATTCAAAAATAAAGGATGGTTATGTATCTAAAATATGCTTAATGAATCGGTTCAGCTGGAAGTCTTCAATACTCATGATAATCTTAACAATTCAAAGTTTGATCCATTCTATGATTTTCCCCTCTCAGTTGACGTATTTCTTGCAAGATTGATACTTAAATACAACCTATACTCACTGCATTTACAACACGATTTTAGGGAACTGCTTTCCTTTTACCTTTAAAGCAGCGCGTTAGTGTTAACCTTGTATTCCAGATGATTCCACTGGCATGGCGACATTAGTCCAGAGCTCCTCACCTCTCATTGCTTTGTAGAAAAAAACAATTGCCCAAACCCGGTTGAAACAACGGAGCTCTTCCTCACGCGCGTGGTAGAGTCACGCCCAGTCACGTCGTGGCTGCAGCAGGGAGGACAAGGAGTGGGGTGGACTGGGTGACCGCTCCGCACGTCCATCGCCAGCCTTCCTAGCGAGGCAGGAATATGGGTGCGGAGTGTGTGCAATATTGTACCCTACGACTCCAAGTAAAGCATACCTGCGTCTGAAGACGTCTGCTATCCAGTGCTCTCCCCAACCCTCTCGGGGGCCAGCCTCCCCAGCAGCAGCCAGCCCTGATCCCACACACAGGATGGAACGGTTTAAGCCACACAATCCGCTTCGGCCATCCCTTCCAGCTGCAGTTCCTCCACGCAGCCCGTTCTGAGTTAAGCTTAATAAATGTACTGGAGATTGAACTCACCTCCCCCTCCCCCGATGGTCTTTCCCGCTTGTCTTACAGCCTCACCCAGGCTCAAGGCTTGATGAATGGAAGAAATACGACTCTTCCTTGGGCTGCCCTTTTTCCATTTGCAACTTCCTAGTGTTTTCCCATGCTGAGAGTCCTCTAACTTCAGCCACTCCCATTGGAACCCCTTCCTGCGCCTTACCTGGAACTTAACTGAAAAAGGGCTCCTTTGTTATTTTTATTGGTTGCACAAGATTCCATTTTTCTGACACTCCAAACTTTATCGTACCCTCTTTCTGAGGCTTTATCATTACAGGCATCTCTGCAGTGTCTCTGCCCTGTGGTGTTCTCTGTATCCATGCATATGTTTCCTGAATAGACCCCCAGGGGACAAATGCTAAGTCAAAGGCCACGGCCCTTTTCTGTTTGCAATGTGCACTTCCAACACAATGAGTGAACGTGCTTTCCTCCACACAGTTGACACACATGCGCACACTTATCCCAATATGATTATTTTAGGTTACCGAGTTTTACTCTGATGCCTTTTATTGGGAGGGAGATGGACAGTATCTTCATCTGTACTGGATTTATATTTGGATTGCTTGCTTTATTTGAATATAGTCTATGGAGTTTCTGTTCATATGTCTTTCCTGTTTTGTTCCTGTGGTGATGGGATTTGAGCTCAAGGGTTTATGCATTGTACACAAGCATTCTGCCACCAAAATATCAATTTTTAACTTAAATTCTATTCATTATTATTATACGAATTCCTTTCATAATAAGGAGATTAACTTTTAACTTTACTATTTCACATTAATTTATGATTACTATTATCATATAATTTCTATTAAAATTTAAATTCTGATTTGCATTTCATTAAAACATGTACTTCCCTGATAGTATGTATAAACATATATATTTTAGCCTTTGTTTATTTACTCATTTAGAACTCATTTTTCTTATATAAGATGTGAGGTGAAAAGTTGCTCTACTTATTCTGAAAACATCCAGAAATTCCTGAATAGTATTTACTCAATCATCTTTTCCTTTTTCATTAATTATTATAGCAGCTTACTATGATTTAGTAAGAAAACTAGCACTATAAATTTTTAATATTTTAAGTTTGGTAAGATAGATACTTCCTCTTTGCTCTTATATCATCTTTTGTAAAAGTATGAGAAATTCTACTGTGCTATTTCAGATAATTTTAGAATAACATTTCAAACTTCACTAGGATTTTGATTAGAATAGCATTATTCATAGAATGCACACTAATTTAGACACAGTTAGAAATATTTAGCCTTTGGGAACAAGGATAATGTAATTAGACTATTCTGTATTCAGGCCTCATTTATTTTTATTCATTTTTTTCTTTATATTTCTTATTAGAGCTACTCTTACATATTTTATTCAGGTTGTCATTATAAATCATATCTCTTTACTCTTTAAAGTATATTTCAATAAACTTCAAATTTAAGAAAAATTTTAAAGAAAAAGGTATGAGTGATTGTATATTATGAGGCTACAAGAGAAAATGAGACACAGAAGGGTTAGGGAGAATTCCAAAAGTGATTATCCTTTGAAATTGTCATAAATGATTCTGATAAGACATCTGTTTGAATAGGGCAACTGGCTAGCGTCCCCAGTGTATTCTCCCTTGATGTTTCTCTAAAATATCTATGAGGACACGGGAAAGGTTGAAAACATAAAACAAAAGCACAAGCGAAGACAGGCAGCTGACCTAATGTTAGATTCTGAGGGAAATTGACAGCAATTTCATGTCAGATGACACAAGACAGAACAGCCTAGCTTGTTGATACCTGGGCTTTTCTTGACAAGCAGGAGGGGTCTAAGAAAACAGGAGCTGTTGTGTGTCCTAACCAATACGCGTACTGAGAGGCAAGGATTTACGACTTTCCCTGCCTTAAAATTAAAAAGTAAGGGCTAGAGAGATGGCTTAGCAATTAAGGCACTTGCCTGTGACGACTGAGGACCTAGGTTCAATTCCTCAGTACTCACGTAAACCAGATGCACATGGTAGTGCATGCATCTGAAGTTTGTTTGCATTTCCATTACCTCTCTTTCTCTAAAATAAATAAATAAACCATTTAAAAAGTGGGGGCTGGAGAGATAGATGGATTAGTGGCTAAGGCACCTGTCTGCAAAGCTAAAGGACCCAGGTTCAATCCTGCAGTTCCCACATAAAGCCACATGTATAAAGTGGCTTGTATGCTAGAGTTGATTTGCAGTGGCTAGAGGCCCTGGAAAGTCAATTCTCTCTCTCTCAAAAATTAATAAATAAAAATATTTTAGAAGCTGGGATTTTGTTCATGCTAAGATGATGATGATGCATGTGACCAGCAAGCTGTCTACTCCACTGCTTCTTTCCCAGTCTCTCTTACCTTTGCTAATGTACGTACTTAACCAAACCACCAGCAACCATTCATTCCTAATGCTCGAGTGCCACATGGTGCAGCATCTACCCCACAATCTGTTACTGCCACCCCACCTTATATGGTCACCTTTCTATGGTCCCCAGAAGCTGTCCTTTGTGTGTCACTGGAAAGCAGGTGCTGAGGGCTGCGTCATGGCGTGCTCACGTGGCCGTCCAAGTGAGCCCGTCTTGTTTCACACATTTACTTCTTTATCCATTCTCTTCCATTCTTTTTGTGCTACAATTAAAAACTTTTATTGGAATTTAGCATGTGAACACACTGTACTTTGCGTGTGACTCCCATCATCATACCCAATCTCCCTGCTCCTTCAAGACAGTTTTTCCTCTGATTTGCTGTCACATTCCTTTTTGTCTTCCTCCATCCTCTATGTCAAACGTTTATGGGCTCAGAACAGCGCAGGACTTATGGGGTACGGGTAGTCACTGTGGGGTCGTGAATGCATCAGTTGGTTCGTGTCAGAGGACAATGCCCCAGAGTACCCTTTCCACTCTGTGTCTCTTGCACTCTTTCTTTCCTGTCTTCCACAGTACTCCCTGTGCCTTAGAGGGTCTGTTGAAAATTTCCACTAGTGTTGAGCTCTCAGCAGCCATTCTTTTCTGCACCATGATTTTGAGTCTCCTCAGTGTCTTCCGCCATGTCCACAGAGCAGCTAGCAGTGAGAGCAACACTTGCGTTCATTTAGTCACTTTCTCTGCAGGATTCTTGGGGCTCTGGTGGGTGTTAGAGACATGACTCATCCACTGATGAGCACTTGGCTTTCTCTTATCATTTTGGTGAGTCTTGGGTCTCCCTAGTATCCACCAACATCTATAAAAAGCAGGTTTTCTGGCCTGGAGGGATGGCTTTGTGGTTAAGGTGTTTGCCTGCAAAGCCAGAGGACCCAGGTTCAATTCTCCAGGACCCACGTTATCCAGAAGCACAAGGGGGCACAAGTGTTTAGAGTTTGTTTGTAGTGGCTGGAGGCCCTGGTGTGCCCATTCTCTCTCTCTCTTTCTCTGTCAAATAATTAAATAATAAAAAAGCAGGTTTTTTAACCAAAAGTGAGAGCATCATTAATCAAAGGGAACAAACATATATGTTTAGAGTTTTCAATGGGCATAATGTCATCACTTAGTCAAAGAGCAGTGGAAGCTCCCCACTAGCATCTATGACCTTCCAAGCCATAGGCTTTTGACTTGGTTCTCAGTAACCAGGCATAAATTCTCTCCCACTAAGTAGACCTCATAGCTAATCAGAGAGCAGTTGGTTACCCCAAAAGAAGGGTGCCACTATTGCGCCCTTGAGTGCATCTTGCCTGGCTGATTGTTTACACTGTTGATGACGTCTTTGCCTCCAGAAGTTTGCAGAGCTCTTTCCAACCCAACAAATGCCAGCCAGCAGGGAGGTGGCTTCCATCAGAACTCCAGCTTGATTTCTCAACGTCCTGTGACCATATTCCGTGGTATCTTCAGCAGTTGGGTCTTACCATCTGGAGGCTACATTTGTATATGATCTTAAATTAGGATCAATCTCGTTTTATTTTTCAGCGTAGTGGTCATTTTCTTCTTTGTTCCCTGAATTTTCTCCATTATAATCAACTGGATTCCATTTCTACATGAACTTGTCTATGAGTCTCTAATTCCACTTTGTCTACATGTCATCCTGATACTGAGGGTGTTCTGGGACTCTCTGTGCGTCTTACTATCAATAGAGGACAGGACTAAGGTCGCTTTCTTTTGAAGGCAGTCAGCTAGGGACACAGGCCCACAGGAACATGGACATCATTCTGCCCTGGTGACACTTGAACTCACGTCTGATCCAAGGAGCAGTGGCTTGTTCTCCTCCTTAACTCTTCGTGGTCTTTCCACCACCATGTGGAGGTCCTTTACCAGTCTGTGTTTTCCTCCTGTCCCACCAACCAAAGTCCTTCATGTACACTTGAATTTGGCAATAAAGCTCATCCCTAGTGGTTGCCTGGTTTATAAACAGATCCGATCCAAGTTGCCACAGGAGTTTAAATGGGTTTTTCCCTCATGAAGCCTCTCTAATCCTGAAGGGGTGTACCCCTCTTGCCTTGGGAACTATTCTGCTTTTCTTCTCTCGCTTTTACTCTCTTTTAAAATAAATCTTTCATAATTTACCATTCTCTGTGTCTACATTTCTTTGCAAATCCTAGACAAGAACTTGAAAGCCACTGTGTTGGGGAGTTCTTTGTGAGATTTGGGCTTGGGGAGTTCTAAGCCCATCCAGAGTCCAGGTTCTCAACCCCACAGCAATGTCAGGTCTCTCTCAAAGTGGTCTTTGAAATTCAAAATTGCCACAGCTGGTTGTATGTCTTTATTCTTCAATAAACTTTTAGAAAAAAATTAACAATTTCTATATAAAACCCCTCACTAAAATTCAATTGATGTTACATTAAATTATGTTTGTTACTCAATGTCTATATTTTATATATTTTATTTTGTTCTTTTATGACTTCTTTATGCTTCATATTAGTAATTTGCCCCTTTGTGACTTAGAGAAATTATTATGCCGATATTACAGTCATTGCTGAGTGATCTAATAATTCTCCCTTCACCAAATATGTGTTTTTTCATTTGTTTTTTAAGTGATTTAATTTTCTTTTTGCCCATGACAGAATTTCATCAGCTAGGAACATTAAGCTTCTAAGACATTAAGAACATCAGCCACCTTGTCCTGCAATGTGCATTGGAGAAGGACCAAATTTCCCATTCTACTTCCTATCTTACTGGTTAGTTTAGGGGAGATTAGAAGGTAAATCCATGGGGTTCAGATGGACTTCACCTTATTGTTCCACTGTACCTGCTACTCAGGCCAGGAAGTCATCGAAGAACTCATTAAAAGAGATACCTCACCAGCTCCAGTACTGGGGGGCAAAGGGTATAGCATGGTGCCTGTCAAAACCGTTGGTTGTTACACCAGATTTCCTCGGATCTGCGAGACTTTCATAAAGCTCTGCTATTTTCCCTTGAATGTAGAGTGACCAGTGCCAGTACATCCTACCGCAACTTTCCATTCAACCCCAAGAGTCAGGGGCAGAATCTAAATCATTCCTCATAATACTCTCTTTGTTGATTGGCATGTGTTTTGCGGGGTACACGTATTTAGCCAACTCAATAAATTGTTCATTTGAGATGTCTGCATTTCACTGCATAACACTATACCAAAAATGTCAGGGCATTCACCACCAATATATTTCAATATTATTAAACGTTTATGTGAAAAGCTATCAAGCTGTATACCTGTATTATCCCCAAAAACTCACTGAAAAGAAATAAGAATTACTGAGAATTTAGTAACGTTGCCATTGAATCAATGAACCACATTAGTCTGTAACTGGGGACACAGTTCAGGTGCTTATATCACCATCACATAACAAAAATGAATGAAAGAAAATAAGCCACTAGGAAGGGGATGTAAGTATTTTATTGGATTTTTGGTTTAAGTAAGTAATACTGAAATTCATATTTTGGCTTTGAAACAGAAAACTACAAATTGCTGTCCAAACAATTCTACAATATTTTTTCAGTTAAGGATGCTAATTTAAGCCTAAGAGAAATGGCACATTTTATATCAGTATGTCAGTGTCAAGTTTTAGGCTGCATCTGCATGGGCAGGACAGGATGCTGCCTTGGGTTCTTTAGCTGGTCATGATCTCTGTTCTGTGTTGTCTCTTATTTCATAACTGAAAATAGCTGCTCTCAAATTTGTGGAACACCTAACCAAAAAATAATTGTGAGCTTATTTTCCTTTTCAATGCAATAACACTTGTTGTTTAGTAAAATTAGAAAATTATGAAGAAACGGCACAGACATGTACCTCAGCTCAGACACTCATGTACAGTTAATCACTTTATCCTAATAAAGATAAAGCAAATCCTATTGATTATTCTTCTCAGAATGTCAAGTTAAGACACATCGACTAGGTAGACTATATCACTGAGAAGTTAAGAACACTTGCTCCATAGACTGCATGGATTCTATTCACCTTGGGCCAATTTCTTAACCTCACCAGACTCCAGTTCCTCAGCTCAAAGTGATTACAATACAATCTGCAACAGAGGGAGGGTAATGCTTTTCATGTGATAGGTCTCTCAGTGTATACAGTAATCGCACACAAAAAATACATGACCATTTGAATCGTGATAGAGGTGAATAAATAATAACCAAGAGATTAATTTATTCTATGCTACAGGGTGGATCTTAAATGTCTCTCCAAAGACCTGTGTGTTAAATGCGTTAAACGCTCGCTCCCCAGCATGTGATGCTCTTGAAAGGAGCTAGAATTTCTAAGAAATGGAAGGAAGGAAGGAAGGAAGGAAGGAAGTTAGATCACTGGGGGCGTGCTCTTGAAGGGGATATTGGAAAACCAGGGCTTTCCTGTCACTCTCTTGCTTCTCAGCAACCATGAAATAAATGTTCTCCACCACATGCTCCTCACAGTGCGGTGCTGAGAGTCACAGACTAGGTGACCATGGATGGAGATGTCTGAGAGCGTGGACCAAAACACAACGTTCTTTTAAGTTAGCAACATGGATATGCAACAGAAAGCCAATTGATAGACTATATAATCTGAAACTGTGGGAACATGTAAATTGTAAAAAAGTAAATGTGATTATGAATAAAATTTATCTTATAAATAACATGATTTCACCAGCATATGAATAAAAGCTAAGAGGATCCTTTCTTTTCATGCTCATATAATATAGCCCTGGCTCAAATTCTCATGATTCCTTCCACTGCAGAAATTTCAGTCCACTCTTAGGGTCTTCTTGCCAGTATTTCTGGAAACTTCTAGTGGCTGACCTCAGCCAGTGACTGGGGTTTCCACACAATTCTATGGTTCTTGGACAGCGATGATTCTCTGACACATCTCCTTCCACAGTCAAGACCACTTATTTGCCTCATGTTCATATTTCAGCCCTATTGTACCTAGAGCTACATCCTTTATCCTCTCCCCAGCTTGATAGGAAAACTCTAATTTTACATGAAAAATCAATGAATTTCCTGGCTAAGCCAGATGTGGTGGTACATTCTTGTATTCTCGGCATTTAGGAGACAAAGGCAGGAGGATTGGTAGTTAAGGTTAGCATGAATTGCACAGTAAAAATTTGTCTCAAAGAAACAAAACTTTATGATTACAGATGGTATCACAAAATGAATGGCAACAATTTTTAGCTATGGCTTCTGTCTGCAGCGAGCGAGTTCCTAGCACTGAGTACAGAACGGAGGTCACTTCCTCAAGGTGAGAGCTCTGGCTGGTGCCTCACCTGTAAGATCCAGAGAGATGGAGGGGTGGGCAGGCCTGGAAGAGCACAGTGACCACTTCTGCGGGGCAGGAAATGCCAGCCCTGGAGAAAGAATGTACCTTGTCCCGTCCTGGAGTTCCCAAACCAGGGGTCTCTTCATTCCAGGATGACTGTTGGAAGGAAAGTCTAATCCACTGACCGGGTAGGGGGTGCCCAAGCTATTGCACACTCAGGCAGAGTTTTATCCTAAGCCTTGGGTAGATAATCGAGCTCTATATTAGGCCTTTCAATGGTCAGTAGCAATGAATGTGGGGGAAGACGAAAAGACATCTTTAGTCACTCTAGAACAAGAAGGGCATTTTCTGTGCTCTCCGGGTCTCAACTCTGGAGCTCCACGAACAACTGCTTAGTATCCCAAAGTCAAGGTCCTATAATATGTAAGAAAGAGCTCCTGGAGGTTATTGTTAAAAATTAATTAATTAATTAATTAATTTTTTAATTAAGAACATACTTTGTGTGGACGCATCATGTGTTGGTGCCATCTTTTCCCTCCTCCCTGGCCCCATCCCACTGAGGGCCCTCCTCTGTGGGGCTGCGAGTGTTCCCCCCGGGGTTGTGGGTCACGCTTCATGAGAGTAGTAGTCAGTTATTGGTGTGGTGTTCGAACGCCTTTGGGTATGATGTCTCAACATGTGGCTCTTACAATCTTTTTAGCCCTGAAGGTTAGTTTTATATACAAAATAAATTTCACTTTATGCCACAGAACAGCCTCCTATCCCTGAATAGGATTATAGCTTCATAGTAACTTGATCCAAGATTTCAATTGTGAGCATGCATAACCCCCTCCCACACACACATGAGAAAGAGAGAGAGAGAGAAGAGCCGGAGAGAGCGAGTGAGCGAGAGAGATTTGTAGCTGAATGGATTACAGTTATCTGTGCTATCTCATTTGCCAGAACCCAAGGCTTGTTACGGGCCAGAGCCAGTTCTTACGTGCTTCTCTGTTCCCAGAACATAGTAGTTACTGAGGGTGACCATTAGGTCATCGGTGATTCGTTTTTGCATGTGACACTCTGTTATCTATAGACGGCCATCCATTGTGCGAGACCCCATCCGTCTCAACGTCTCCTCTGTGCTGCCAGGGCCAGCAGAGGTGGCGGAACACAAGGTGATGGATTCTCCAGACCACCATGCCGATACAACTCTGCAAATCATCCAGCCCTTTACGTCTTCCTGAGGAAATGGGGTGGACAGAGTGAGGAGAGGTGGGGGTATGTGCCATCTTGATGAAATCAGCTCTCAGCTTTGTGTCTGGAGCTGAAGGGCCCTAGAAGACTGAAGATCAATGGCAGCCTGGGGAGAATCCAGGGCTCCACTCACACTCTGCTCATAGGACAGCTCCCCAGAACATACTGCAGCCCAAGAAGTACGGACTGGGCTGAAGAAATACCCAAAGACAACCCAGACAGGGGACTGGAAGAAGCAGGAGGTGACAGCCACTCAGTCCCTTGGGATGCAGGCACAGAGGCTCTGGGCTCTGG
The DNA here is from genome assembly GCF_020740685.1 of Jaculus jaculus. Taxonomy (NCBI): domain Eukaryota; kingdom Metazoa; phylum Chordata; class Mammalia; order Rodentia; family Dipodidae; genus Jaculus; species Jaculus jaculus. The sequence continues at coordinate 5,102,117 of NC_059117.1, forward strand.
AACCCTCGAGACATGTTCTGCCAAGACAAGATAAAGCTCAGCTCCCCCTGGCTTGTTGCTTCCACGTGTCTGAACACTTGTGTCTGAGACCCTAAAACCCTGCAGAGCCTACGCCACACATGTGGCTGATGAGAGCAGAGCCCCCGAAGATGGCTCACAGATCCAGGTGCAGGCGACCGCAGTGTGTGCCCTACTTTGAGACTGTCTAGTGTGACTTGGCTTCTCAAAGCTTGGCTTCATTCTAATCCCCCTGAGAGCTTCAGGCTCCAATACCCGGATTTTCTAGTAAAGGAGGTCTGGGGTAGGGCTCAGGAGACTGCATTTCGGGCAAGTTCTCAGGTGATGCTGACGCTACTGGACTGGGATCTCATACAACTTAAACATGCTCTTGAGGTGAATGTACTCACTGGGAGGAAAAGCGTTCCTTCTTCTGGGTCCTTCTCTCCTGTGGAAGATGGGATTCCTGGGAAGGGAGATCCCCACCCTCTCAGGTCCTCGGGCTCCTGGGTTTGTGCCCTGTACCCAACTCAGCCTATTTTGCTGTCGTCTGGTGCCTATGTCTGTAGGAGCTGCACAAGGGCTGTGGACTTCAGGCCTCACCCAGAGCTGCTGATCACCTGGCAGCCTTGGTTGGCATCAGCCTGTGCTCTGTCTACACACACGGCTGGACTCCAGTGTCACGGGCCCATGGCTGGCCTCCAGGCGCTCATGCTTCCATTGCAGCCATGAGGACGAGGGGCTCCAAGTCAGGGCCTCTTTGGCCTGATGAGGACACGCTACCCTGCCAGCTCTGCCCTGTCCCCTGCATGACAGGCTCCTCCACAGCTGTGAATACATGGCAGGGGTCAGCCAGTCATCCAACATCTGCCTCAACGTTTGATGGGCTTTGGTTCACGGAGCAAAGGAATGAAAACATGCACTGCCGGCAAGATGTGGGAGCTGAGGAGCCGCCTTTGGCGAGGTTTGCTGGTGCCCGAGGTGGGGCTCCGCTGTCACTGCTACCCCGTGCCAAGACCTGGCTCCCCCTTCTGCGTCAGCTCTCTCACTGGTCCTGGTTCTGCTCTGGCTGGCGGGCTCTGTGACACATCCCGATCTCCTTCCCTGTGTGCCACCTCTTGCGCTCAGCACCCTCCCTTCGTCAGACCAGCAGTGTACTGGGGCGTGCACAATGCTGGAGGTGCTGGTGAGCACCAGTCTGCCCAGCTACGCCTCAGAACTACTGAGTCAGAGACTCACAGGACAGGACCCAGGCATTTAGTAGACAGTCTTGGTAATCCATATTCTTAAAAAATATTTTTGATCTCTTTTTGAGGCAGACTATAGTCCAGGCTGACCTGGAAGTCACTTTGAGGTCCCAGGCTGGTCGAGAATTGATGGCAATCATCCTATGTCAGCCTCCCAAGTTCTGGGATCAAAGGCATGCGCCACTGGGACCAACCTTCCTCCTGTGTAGTTTTTTTTTCCATGTCACGTTGGGGACATCAATGCTAGATGATCCGCTCCTGAGGATAGTTGTGTGTGGGTGACAAGCATACCTCCACCATCTGCCACACAACATACGGGAATCACTGTACTAGCGGTTGAGTCCCAGGGCAAGGGGGTGAGGATAGAGTCACAGGTGCAGGAACAAGATAATAGGGTGTTTGCAGCTCCCTAGGAAGGCCCAGTGTGTGCGCACATGCCGCCTCCTTTCCACAGGGCCTGAATTTTCTCCAGTGTTGGCAGAGGCGTTCCCTTGGTTTTGCTTAGACGGTGGTCACCATAGCCTATGACCAAGTTTCCAAGCCTTCAGGGACTTACAGGAATGGCAGGCATCGTCACTTTCTGGCTTTCCAGTCAGTTCTTCGCAGCAGCTGCTCGGGGAGCGAACCACTGGGCTGTGCTCTCCACACTGAGTCGCTGTCATCGAAGTTAAGATGTCCTGTTACACACCTGCACCAAAAAAAGTGGGGGTTATTGAACGAATGGTGTAAACGGGAGTTTATGGTTCCAGTGGCACATACTTGCTATCATGTATGTGATGCTTTTCATTGCCAGGCTTTGCCTGTCCCAACCATTAAACTCCTGACTTAAAAAAAAAATCCCCTTTCCCAAGCGAGTCAGGCAAAAGATCAAGCATCTCACTCTACATGACCCTCCAGGTGACTGAAGCAGGATGTGAACCCTGACAGGCAGCTCCAGAGCCCTAGTGCTGAGATACCTTCTTGGCTCTTCGAGGTTGAGAATGTATTTCTGAAAGTTACTCAGAACAGGCCCTATTTCATGAGCATATGCCTCTGCTCTCTTGAACTGAGCCCAAGGAGACTGGCTGTACAATGTTGGACATGAAGCCACCCTACAGGCTAAGGCAGGCCTTCTGAAGCATGCCTGTGCCCATAGGAAATGGTTGTTGGATAAATGGAGGTAACTCTTTTCGTTTGAAATCCACACGAAACACCTCTTTGGTCTGTTTCTTCCTGCACTTTATATTGTGTGTAACTTGGATGGAGTATTGAAGCTACAAGTCATTATAAACTTCACAGTTAGCTAAATACCTAAATTACATGCTTTACCATGTAGTGAGAGTTGGGTATAAACATAGAAAGACTTAGTGAAATTCTTATAATAACCACTTTAATCTGAGGACATATTAAGTTGTGTCACATAGAATCCATTCTGCAGCTCTCTTGATGCTGGGGCTTTCTGCTCGTACTGATGGATAGTTCTACAAATTTTACTCTTTTTTTTTGAACACAACTAGAAAGTCTGTTTTGCTTGTTAAAATGCATAGTGATTTACTATAGTCAAAACTACATTTGGCAGCAAGTTATGTTGAAGACAAGATAGGTAGGAAATATTTTCTTGATTAGATAATGGCTGGTTGAAATTCCTTCCAGCTTTGTGAAACAAAAGTTAGCAATTGAAAGCATATCAGATGATGCATCAATTTTCCATAAGCAGGAGACTGTGCAACCTACCTTATTGAAAAAGCCCCTATGTGGAGTTAGATTTAATCTCTCAATTTGAGAAGCAGTGCCATGAAATAAGATGTTTGCATGCAAAACCTCCAGATTTCCAACGGAAGTTTAAAACAAAGGAGTGCTCCATTCCCTTGGGGTTGGTACCTATCTTGGATTCGTTTTTTTCTCTGATGTTCTTGCATGGTTTTATCAGTGGCTTCAGGGAAGTGAAACAGAGTGTACTGCCTTCAGAACAAAGACTTGGAGAATTAAAGAAGAAAGGAAGATAATATATTAAAAGTGCTTTCCCTACTGTTCCTTTTTATTTGTGATGAATTTCCTGAGGAGCAATCATTGTTTCAAGTAATTTATCTCTTAAATAATTTTAATATTTAATGTGACAGCTGAATATGATCTGAATTTATGCTATGTATTCTGCTTTTTGGCTTTTCTAAGTCACCCATGAAAATATTTCTTGAACTAGACAAATTTTAACTATACAAAATTGAAAAAGTTTAGACATTAATATGAGATAATTATATATTTCCTTTAAGCATATCTAGTTACTTGGCCAACAACAACATAAAAGAGATGAAACTCTAGCTTAGTCTTTACATTTAGTCAATCATACAGTATTCAGCACATGGCCGATTTGGTAAATGATGGAGAAACAAACAAGACCTAGTCCTGGAGCCTGGGTCCAGTGATGGTGGGGTTCGTATGTGTGTACATTGCAGATATGGCTCCCAAGTCTCAAGCACATCCCCTAGTTTGATCACTTGTGTTTAATACTCAGTTTGATCAGTTTCTATAATAAGTCAGCTATTTCACATTCTATAAAATAGCTATGTACTTTTTTCTGTTTTCTTTTGTCAAACATTCAAAACACTCTCCCACGTACTGAAAGCAATGTCACAAAAGAGTCAAGATTCAGTCGGCCCCCCACAGCCATTTCTATCTACATATTTATTTGCTTTTAACATCTCAGGTTAGGTTAGGACAATTTCCCAACACAGTTTAGTCAAAGAACCTGTTAAGGTTTTCTTTTGTTTATTTTATTTATAAATTTATTTTGACAATTTCATACATTCATACAATGAATTTTGATCATATTCATACCCATTTCCCTCTTTCCTCTCCCTCTGATTAAACTCCTTACTTCTTTCCAACTAGCCCCACTTCTACTCACTGCTCTTACTTCTTATGTCTTTTTATTGTGCGTGAGTGATCCAGTGAGTTTAATTAGGAGTTCTTGGACAATCAGGGATGTGCAGGTATTTACTGGAGTATGGGGAACTTATCAATGGCAATGCAACTGAAAAAAAAAAATGACTCCTCCACCTCCAGCCAGTACTGACAGCCAATAACAATCAGGGAGGGATGGAGCCTCATAAGTCCCTTCCCTATTCATTATAGAATATTTTCCTTTTTAATATGAAAATTATATATATTTAAAGTGGACAAGGTGAGGTATTTCTAAAGAGGTGTTAAAACAATTTTATTCCTCATGAAACTAGAGCCCATAGAGATTCATAGTGGAAAAATAGCTAGCAGCTGACTAAGAAAGGTTCTCAATTCAGAAAATACTTTCTGCTTTTTTATCTTGCTTTATTATTATCATTGCTATATATTATAACAGATTATACTTTTCTATCCCCTCACCCAATCGCCTATTACCCTGGGGGCCCTCCTCAATGTGGTTATAATATGCCCTGTGGGGTCAGGAAGGCATCAGTCAACCCTTATCGGATAGCGTGGGAACTGTGCTTCAGAATATTCCTATCCACTTTGTGGTTCTTACACTCTTCCTTCCCCTCTTCTGCAATGTCCCTTGAGTCATGGTAGATCTGCCGGCAGTCTGATTTAGTATTGAATTCTTTGTAGCATCTGGGTTTCTGCTTCAAAAGGATTTGATTGATCACTGTGTCTGTCCCCATCACCCTGGAGCTGGTTGCCAGGCTGATAGTAAGAGCAGTACTCATGTCGCTGCTTAGTGTGTAATTTCTCCCAGGCCTTGGCAGATGTGGTAGAGGTGGCACATCTCGTAGTGTGCAGTTGGATAACTTCTTGTCTAATTGATGGATCATGGCTCTCCTCCGTTTTCTCTAGCAGCTCTGCTTACAGCTGGCCTTTTGCCTGCTTGTCTCCTCATAGGCAGCTACCCTGGAATGATGTCTAGCTCTGGTGCATAACTCCTAGGCACATCCCCATCTCCCTGTTAAGTTTGTAAAGCCATTACTATTAGGGTCTGCCTAAGTGTCTTTCACTAAGTCCCGGATCACATCTAACAGAACTATGCACTTCTGGAGAGACTGTCTCTCTCATTGCTTGGAATTCTACATCTAGAAATGCCCAACATAAACCTGGATCACCTGGAAGTGCTGTCAAAAGCACTCATGGGATGTGCACAGAGTTTCTGAGCTGAGAGAGGAACCATTGCAGCATCAAAACCAATGACTAGAGGCACTTCCAGCAAAGATGGTGACCAACTAGCTGTGCTGCAAATCCCTGAATGATAGGCAAGACATTAAGGTTTTTTCTGGGTCTTCTTGTCAGTGAGAGGGCTCAGAAGGGGGGAAAACAGGGAATCATGAATCCCCTCCTGGGTGGGTAGAACACCAATTCCACCAATAGCTGGGCGCCCCACTGCCACACCCTGTGCCACACCTGTCCTGCACCCCGTCGCGGCTGGGACCTGTCCTGTGCCCTGTCGCAGTGCCATCCCCGAGACTGTTTCTGGGACCCAGTGTTCCCAGCCAGAGTTTGGGCTGCTTCAGGGCTTGGTACCTCAGTTCCCCTCCAAGCTCAAATGCAGACAGCTTTGGTGCATTACCGCTTGAGAATTCAGGCCCAGGCTGATCCACCCATCTACACCTACATGCCCATACACTGTCATGGGCAGACCACAGCTCAAAAGAAATAGCATGAAAAATCAAATGCAAGAGAATCCAGTTAGATCACCCAGTCCTACAATGAAAAATACATCTAACCAAAACATAGAAGAGTGGTTAGGATCAGAACATCAAATTGAAGCTATGAGCAATGCAACCCTGACTAACCTACTGGTAGAACTTGCAGAAAAGCAACAAAGGACCAATAATCATGTGGATGCTACCATCACTAAGCTAGAATAAATTGATAAGATATTTGAAGGAGTGCAAAGAGAGTTAATAGTTTGAGGGAGAGTGAAAAAAAAAAGGACCTTAAAAATCAGCTGGCCATACTAAATGAAGACATAAAGAAATGCAAGGATGAATTCCAAGAATCATCAAGAAAATCAGAAAATGATGTAAAAAGGGAGATTGACAGAGCAATGGAAATGATACATAGAAAAGTAGCAGAAAATGCAAACTTAACTGAACAAGTCCAAAACTCTCTAGAGGCTCTCAAGAATAGAGTCAGCGAAGTGGAGGATAGAAACTGATCTGGAAGACAAGATGGAAGAAACAGTTTGAGAGTTCAAAGACTTCAGTAAGTTCAAAAGTTTCTGTGAACAGAACATGAGGGAATTGTGGGATACACTTAAGTGTCCTAATATCAGAATCATTGGAATACCAGAAGGAGAAGAATTTCAGACCAAAGTCATGGAGAACTTATTTAACAAAATAATTGAAGAAAACTTCCCCAGTCTCTTAAAAGAAAGGCCCATCAAAATACAAGAAGCCAACAGAACTCCAAACAGATTGGACCAAAGGAGAACTCCCCAAGACATATTATCATTAAGACTCTAAACATTGACACCAAAGAGAAAATCCTAAAAGCAGCTAGGGAAAAACAGCACACCACTTTCAAAGGTAAGCCCATCAGAATTACTTCAGACTTCTCAATGGAAACCCTGAAAGCTAGAAGGGCCTGGAATGAAACACTCCAAAGTCTAAGAACCTATGGCTTCCAACCCAAACTACTCTACCCAGCAAAAGTATCCCTCATAATAGATGGTGAAAGAAAAACTTTTCATGACAAAACTCAGTTTTACAATTATATGAACACAAAACCAAACCTACAGAGAGTATTTCAGGAAATTCTCCACAGAGAAGAAACAAATAACCAAACTCATATGCCTACAAGAAGCAGATCACAATAACCAAACTCAGAGTAGGCACAAAAAACATCAAAGCCCATGAAAACACCAACACAAATCTACCATCACAATATGGCAGGGATCAAATCAAATCTCAGTCATTACCCTAAATATTAATGGCCTTAATTCACCCATCAAGAGACACAAGCTAACAGGATGGATCAAAAAATTAGATCCCATAATCTGTTGCCTTCAAGAAACCCACCTCACCACTAAAGACACACACCTCCTCAGGGTGAAAGGGTAGAAAACAATATTCCAAGCAAATGGGAATAAGAAACAAGCAGGTGTAGCTATATTAATATCATATAAAGTAGACTTCAAACCAAAAATAATCAAAAAAGACAAAGAAGGCCACTTCCTACTTATCAAGGGGATGGTCTATCAAGAGGATATTACAATCATAAATATGTATGCACCAAACACAGGGGCACCACAGTTCATAAAACAAAGCCTACTTGACAATAAAACAGAAATAACCACCAACACCATCATAGCTGGAGACTTCAATACACCATTATCAGTAATAGAGAGATCATCCAAACAGAAACTCAACAGGGAAGTAAGAGAGCTCAACAAAACCATAGATCACTTAGACCTCACAGACATCTATAGAACTTTCCACCCCAAATCCACAGAGTACACATTCTTCTCAGCAGCCCATGGAACATTCTCTAAAATAGACCATATACAGCATACTCTTAAATAATAAATGGATAGTGGATGAAATAAAAAATGAAATTGCAAAATACCTGGAATTGAATGACAATGAGAACACATCATACCAAAACTTATGGGACACAATGAAGGTGGTCCTCAGGGGAAAATTCATAGCACTCAATGCCTTCATAAAAAAGACAGAAAGATCCCAATTAAATAACCTAACCATCCACCTAAAGACACTGGTAAAACAAGAAAAATCCAACCCAAAGAGCTCCAGAAGGAAGGAAATAATTAAAATCAGAGAAGAAATTAATGAATTGGAAACCAAGGAAATAATTAAGGCAATTGACAAAACAAAGAACTGTTTTTTTAAAAAAATAAACAAGATTGACAAACCCCTGGCCAATTTGATCAAGCAAAAAAGGACAGGCTTCAAATTAACATAATTCAAAATGAAAAAGGAGAGATCACAACAGACATAAGTGAAATTGGGAGAATCATCAGGACTTATTTCAAAAACCTCTACTCCACAAAACTGGATAATGTGGAGGGGATGGATAAATTCCTGGACACATACCATCTATCAAAGTTAAACTCAGAGCAGATTAATCACCTCAATGAACCCATCATACTCATGGAGATTGAAAAAGTAATAAAAAACCTCCCCCAGAAGAAGAGTCCAGGACCAGATGGCTTCTCAACTGAATTCTATCAAACCTTCATGGAAGAACTCAAACTAATCTTCCTTAAACTGTGCCACACAATTGAAGAACAGGGAAAGCTACCTAACTCCTTTTATGAAGCTAGTATCATCCTAATTCCACAACCTGGCAGAGATGCCACAAGAAAAGAAAACTACCAGCCTATTTCCCTAATGAACTTAGTTGCAAAGATCTTGAACAAAATCCTCGCAAACCAAATCCAACAACACATCAAAAGCATCATCCACCTTGACCAAGTGGGATTCATCCCAGGAACACAAGGCTGGCTCAACAAATGGAACTCTGTCAATGTAATACACCACATAAACAAGGTTAAACGTAAAAACCACATGATCATTTCAATAGATGCAGAAAATGTCTTTGACAAGATACAACATCACTTCATGATCAAAACATTGGAGGGAATTGGCATAGTTGGTACATATCTTAACATAATAAAGGCAATATACAAAGCTCCGAAGGCCCAAATAATACTTAATGGAGAGAGACTGGAGGAATTACCATTAAGATCAGGAACAAGATGGGGCTGTCCTCTCTCACCTCTGCTTTTCAATATAGTACTGGAAGTCCTAGCTCAAGCAATAAGACAGGAGAAGGAAATAAAAGGGATACAATTTGGAAAGGAAGAAGTTAAGTTAGCTCTATTTGCTGATGACATTATTATATATGTAAGAGACCCGAGAGACTCCATCCCAAAACTCCCGAAGGTGATTAACTCCTATAGCAATGTAGCAGGGTATAAAATCAATGCACAAAAATCAGTAGCATTTCTATATGCAAATGACAAAGATACAGAGAAAGAAATAAGGGACATAGTCCCATTTTCAATAGCAACAACAACAACAAAAAAAACCTTGGAATAATGTTAACCAAGGAAGTGAAAGATCTATACAACAAAAACATAAAAACACTCAAAAAAGAAATTGAGGAGGACTTGAGAAATGGAAAGACCTCCCATGCTCCTGGATAGGCAGAATTAACATTGTGAAGATGGCAATCCTACCAAAGGCAATATATAGATTTAATGCAATTCCAATTAAAATCCCTACAGTGTTCTTCAAAGAGATAGAGAAAATGATCTCAAATTTCATATGGAAAGGCAGAAGGCTTCACATATCCAAACATATCTTCAGCAAAAGAAATACCTCCGGTGGCATCCCATACCTGATCTAAAGCTATATTACAAAGCCATAGTAATAAAAACAGCCTGGTACTGGCATAAAAACAGGAGTATAGACCAATGGAATAGACTTGAGGACCTGGACTTTGGGTCAAGCAACTATAGCTACTTGATATTCGACAAAGGCCTGAACAATATAGACTGGAAAAACGACAGCATCTTCAACAAATGGTGCTGGACAAACTGGATAACCACATGCAGGAAACTGAAACTTGATCCACACATTTCACCATACACTACACTCAAATACAAATGGATCAAAGACCTCAATATAAGACCAGAAACTCGAATACTACTGGAATAAAATTTAGGAAGTACTTTCCATGATATAGGAATGGAAAAAGACTTCCTGAACAAAATCCCAGTAGCTCACAATCTTAAACAGTCACTCAACCAATGGGATCACATGAAGCTGAAGAGTTTCTTTACCAACAAGCATACAATAAGCAAAGCCAATAGATTACCCGCAGAATGGGAGAAAATATTTGTGGGTTATCCAACTGATAGAGGCCTAATGTCTAGAATCTACAAAGAACTCAAAAATCTAAATAGTAACAAGTCAAACACCCTACTCACAAAATGGGGCAAAGAGATGAACAGGCAGTTTGCAGAGGAAGAAATACAAATGACAAACACACACTTAAGAAAATGTTCATCATCCCTAATCATCAGAGAAATGCAAATTAAAACAACTATGAGATTCCACCTTACCCCAATAAGGATAGCAAACATCAAAAAATCAAACAAAAATAAATGCTGGCGAGGATGTGGAGAAGCAGGAACACTCATCCACTGTTGCTGGGAATGTAGGATTGTACAACCACTTTGGAAAGCATTATGGAGACTACTGAAAAAGCTGACTATAGAGATACCAACAGACCCAGTTATTCCCTTACTGGGCATGTACCCTAAAACCTTCAAACCACAGGCCAGAGAGATTTGCTTAACCATGTTTGTAGTGGCTTAATTCATAATAGCTAAGAGCTGAATCAACCCAGATGTCCATCACTAGAAGAATGGATAACTAAGATATGGTATATCTACACAATGGAATTCTATACAGCAGTAAGAAAAAATGACACAAAGAAATTTGAGGAAAAATGGTTGAACCTGGAACAGATCATTCTCAGTGAAATTATCCAATCACAGAAAAAAAACTCGCCACATAGTCTCACTCATTTACAGTACCTAACCTGAATCTACCCAAGATGCTTTACATACCCAGCAAGCATCTCATGGACTAGACACTAGAAGGGATGGGGAGGGGGGAGGGCATCGAAGGGGTGGAAAACACTAATCTAGACCCAAAAGGCAATGGTACCATAAAATTCTACTTCCTAAAAGGCAGACCAAATGGCTGAACCTTCACCAGGCCCTTACAGGAAACACCTGAGCCACAAGACAAGAGAGAGGGTAGAATCAAGTCTAACTTAAATCTCCTACATCTTCCCTTCCTCCCTCTCCCTCTCTCTCTCTCTTCTCTAACTCTTGTATATTAGTTATCTTTTTCCTCATTTTCCAGCATGGGGCTATCACCCACAATGAGCTTTTGATCAGAGAAACCTACAAGGTTTCCTAAAAGAATGACAGATTTCTGTCAGAGTACTTGATGACCCACCAAAGGTTAGTGGTAAGTCCCTATTGCTGAAGACACCATATGCAGCTGACACATAAAATGGAACAGCATGGCTGGAAGCCAGGAGAGAGTCAGTTCCCAGACAGTCAGCGTGTCTAGTGCCAGAAGGTGCTACATCAGCGACTGGGGGAAACGACCAATATGTGTCCAAGCAACTCATGGTCCAACCTACTTAGCAGCAAATAACCTGTTGTGATGCCCACACAAGTGCAATAGTGGAACACAGCCATGGTGGGGAACCAATTGCTCTTGATTCGGCTAACTGATCCCCTCAGTAGTATGAGACCCATAGCTGGAGCTGGGAAACAAGTCAGAACCATATCCAAACATAAGCCCACTCTCCAATATCAAGCTACCATCAATCACGGGCTACAAGAGGGCCTACACCTATTAAACTCTATAAAAAAGTAAGGGTTATCTCATTTGTCCTGGTGCTAATTTACTCTCCATTGGAGAATCTGCTTCTCTTTTTCAGATAGATGTAGATCCTAAGGAGAGAGCCACACCATCATACCTCAAAAGGGCCCTGGCTGAAACTAAGGAAAATTGGCGAAACAAGCAAGAGTGCTGTTTTCCTGATGAACCGGATACCAGCACAAGGGGCAAGGAGACCAACATAGAGAAAAATCAACTCCTACCAAATCAGAGAGCCAGAGCCTCAGAGGCCCCCAACAGCTCATCACTGAAGCAGACCAAATATGAACCCAACATGGCTCAGGGAAATCTTGTGGAAGAGGGGGGTGGAAAGAATGTCAGAGCCACATGTTGGGTCAGGATATGCAGAGACATTTATCGTACTAATAACTGTGGGCTAACTCCACAATGCACGACCCATATACCTCAACAAGGAGGGGTCAATGGGGAGGGGGTAGGTCACGGATGAGCCTAATAATGGTACCAAACTGCCTGTACTTGCAGAATAGAAAACTAATAAAAAAAAGAAAAGCAAAACAAAACAAAACAATGACTAGAATAGCTTGAAACATCTTAATTATATAAACATATGTGATCTCAAATGACACCACAGTTGGTGACTTTTGGAAATGTATTGGGTATTGAGTCACTATTTTGAAAAACTGATAAATAAAGTTAGTCCTCTTGTGCAGGATACACAGTATATTTTGAAGTGTCATGTGTTAAAGAATTACAGCTAATAATTGCAGAAGGAATGGCAGACTTAGACAATCATTTTGTAGTCTCCATGAGAAACTGTATTTAAATGACCATTAATTGCCTGCTATTAAGTGCATGTCTGTGGGGAACTTTGTAACAACTGAGCCAGGATAACTATGCTGCAATCTACAACTCAGTCCCCACATCTAGCGTCACAGAGAAGGAAATAGCTATTCTATATTCTTGGCAAAAAAATAATAATAATGCAGCATCTAATCACATTTCCTCTAGTCATCAGTTTAGAGGAAATATGGGAAGTAAAGACTATATTAAATGACCAAGGATATGACCAACAAAATCTGGAATGCAGAAAATGCAATAGCATAAATTACCAAGTTATTTTAAGCAATAAAATTGGAGACATGTCTTAAAAGAAGACGAGTGAGGAAAGGCTGATAGGACTAAAAGAAACCTTAAAGATATATCAGCTAAATACATTATATGGAAGTTATTTAGATCCGATCTAAATAAACTAAACTTCAAATGTTTTTGGCACAATCACGAGAAAGAAATATATAAACAGAATGTCAGATGGTAAGGAATGCTTCATTTTGTTAAATGAGATTGCTTCCACTGAAGAATGATACAAAGTATTTATGGGTGAAATGATATGAAATGTGGTATTATTTGAAATATTCTTGTTATCTCCTAAAAAATGTGTGGGCAAAATATAGGACAGCACTGTCAGAATTTGAATAGCATAAACTAGTTGATTAGGGTTTACTTTCATATTCCCCTTTTTTCAAAAAATAATTTTATTTATTTGAGAGAGCTACAGAGGGAAAGAAGCAGACAGAGACAGAGAGAAAGAGAGAGAAAATGGGCACACCAGGGCCTCCAGCCACTGCAAACAAACTCCAGACGTGTGCGCCCCCTTGTGCATCTGGCTAATGCGGGTCCCGGGGATCGAACCTGGGTCCTTTGGCTTTGTAGGCAAGTGCCTGACAGCTAAGCCATCCATCCAGCCCCTCTCTGCTTTTTTTTTTTTTTTTTAAGAAACAAAGCCACTTTTTAAAAAAATTATGTGTAATGAATCAAATTCTAGCTTTTTCTTCAAGTCATAATTCAAAACAATCAGTTTTTAAACTTGAGTCTTTTTTTAAATTAGAAGATAAAATTCTGCTACTTCTAAAAAGTGCATGACACATTAGCTTTTGAGTGTGTTTCAAAATCTCCAAAATAAAGTGCTTACTAAGTTGATAAGACAGTGAGTAAGCAGACCTAAGCGTTCATTATGGTAATGCATCTTGTTTAACTTCCCTTCTGCTGGGGACATGCTTTACGCGTCCTTTCTCTGATTTGGATTTCTGGGCACAATGCGTGTCTGAGACACTGAGTTTGGGTCTGTGCTCTCCACGCAGACCTCAGCCCCATCCTTGTAACCGGCTCAAGGGTGAAGTTAGTATGGAATTCGGACTGACTCCAACAGTAATGAAAGTAGCTCTCTGTTCACCGCGGCGGCCTCGTGACTGAAATTTTCCATTTCTGGAAATCACATCAGCAGAGCCCGACAGCCAGCAGCTGCAAGCGGGGCTCGGGATCCAGAGGGACCCCGCTGGCTCTGTGACCTGCGGAGAGTCAGGGCGGGAGGCCGCAGCCGCTGGGGGAAGTGGCCCAGGGTGGGGCCTGCAGCGAGGGGCATGCCGTCCTGTGCGGCTGTCTGTCCTATAACCTGCAGCGCTTCGGAACGCGTGTTTTTAGATTAGTTACTTTTTGACAAATTTGTACTTGTTTTGTTTACATTTGCTGCTCCATTACCCTCTCTTATCTACCTCCCACTTCTGCTGAACCCCTTCTGTACCTTCCTACTTTAATTTATTTTCATTTGTGGGGACCAGTGAGCTTAGCTAGGGGTGTTTGCATGGGCATGGGGGTGGGGGCCTTTCTAGAACCCAGGCAATTCGCCAGTTGGCTAAATCACGTCTCCCCTTCCCTCAGCAACCACTAAGGCCAGTAACCCCAGGGTCAGGGTTAGGGGTACGGGTAGGGTTGGGTTGGGTTAGGGTTAGGGTTAGGGTTAGGGTTAGGGTTAGGGTTAGGGTTAGAGGTTAGGGGTTATGGTCAGGGTCAGGGTTAGGGTTAGGTTTGGGGGTAGGGTTAGTTGGCCCAGTCGTGGACACGTCTTTTAGTTACAGCTCCTGCGACTTTATGAGTCAAGTCTAACAAGCGACATTCCAATTTGCTCCTCCCACCTGATCATCCGGTTCTTATATTCTGTCTCCTCTTCATGAAGTTCCTCATGCGTGTTTGGGGTGGGGGAGACAGAGCTTGCCCTTTCAGGCTCAGCACCCAACAGTCGCTTATTCTTAGCACTTTGACCAAGAATGTCTATCTTAACTGCCTCCTAGTGCAAGAAGAAGTTTCTCTGACCACAGCTGACAGCAGAGTAATCTTTTTGTACAAACCAAATACTTACAAAATTCTGTGATGGGGACAGCATGTCTGTTTCATAAAACGATACTAGTAGCCTCCATCCCTGGCCCAGGCTCTATGTCTTCCACAGCCATAGGCTTTTGAGCAGCTGCGTAATTCCAGGCATGAATTCCCATTTGTGGTGCTGCCTCAAATCCTGTCAGGAAGTGGTTGGTTACCCCTACTAGCAATTATGTCCCTGTTACGCCAGTGGGTACTCTTTTCTGGGAAGTTAGTTGTGTGGTAACAGAGTCCACCACTGGGTAAAGTGACTGGTGGTTTTTCTCCCCCAAACCAACTGCATAGCACCTTTGATCACAGTGAAAGCTAACTGGCTGGAAGGAAAATTCCAGCTCATTTCCGGCTTGATGTCTCTGTGCCATGCAACTAAAGAATGTGATGTCTTTAGCAATAATGTCCTACTATGTAATTCTGGTAGGCAACCAAGAGCAGTGGTAATAGGCTGTATTGCTTTGGAGGCAACCGTGGCCTCTCCGAGCAACAACTCAGTATTATTTCTACTAAGACTTTTGTTTGACAGCCTATATGGCTATGGAAACAGCATTACCCATTGATACAGGCATCTGTGTTCAATCTTTTTAATTTTTAGGTTTTAAAGCAGGATCCCACTGTAGACCAGGCTGACCTGGAACTTGCTCTGTGGCCCAGGCTAGCATCAGGCTCATGATGATCTTTCTGTGTCAGCTACCTGAGTAGAGATTCAAGACATGAACTGCAATTTCTGACTTCAAACTCTCTTTTTGAAAAGTAATCCATTTTTATTTTTTGTTTATTTATGAGAGTGAGAGAGAGAGAGTGAGGGAGGGAGGGAGAGAAGGGGAGAGGGGGGAGACTATGAACGGGCGCCCCAAGGCTGCTGCTGCTGTGTTGCAGTCAGGCTCGCACTGCTGGCAACAATCACCTGACCAAGAGCAGCTTGTGGGAAAAGGAGTTTGTTGGGCTGACAGACTTGAGGGGAAGCTCCGTGATGGCAGGGAAAAAGGATGGCCTGAGCAGAGGGTGGACATCACCCCCTGGCCAATATAAAATGGACAACAGCAACAGAAGAGGGTGCCAAATACTGGCAAGGAGAAACTGCCTGTATAACACCCATAAACCCACCCCCAACAATACACTGCCTCTAGGAGGTGTTATTTCCCACATGCCCATCAGCTGGGAACCTAGCATTCAGAATACCTAAGTTCCCCCCCTTGCCCCCATAAACTGATAACCATACATGATGTAAAATTCAATGCATTCAGTCCAACTTTAAGAGTCCCTATAGGTTTTAACACTCCCAGTGATGTTCAAACATCCCCACAGTCGAAAGTCTTTTAACTGAGCCATAATGCCAAAAATAAACCAAAACTCCATAATGCCACAGAATAAACACCCACACTGCAAAAGATGGAATCAGGCATAGCAAAGAAATATTCAACCAATACAAGGTTTAAACAGGGCAAATATCAAACTCTCTAGCTCCAAGTCCAACAACTCTAGTAAGTGACAAATCTCCAAGTCTGGCAATTCCAACCAGCAACAAGTCTCTGGTGTTTCAATTACCCTCTCCAGCTAGGCTACTCACAGTCCTGGAAAACTTCATTTTGTATATGGTGTTATTTACCTCCATTATTTATTTATTTTCTGTTTATATGATGACAATGGGGTATTAAACCTCTATTATTGTGTTGGGATTTATGTCTGATTTACAATCAAGAAAATTTTGCTTTGTAAAATTTGGTGCACCTGTGTTTGACACATGTATGTTTGGTGGTGTAATCCCCTCATGTTGAATTATTCCTTGATGGGCATAGTGGTCTTCTTTATCTTGTTTGATTACTATGGGTTTAGTCTATTTTGTCAGATATTAGTATAGCTTCACCTGCTTGCTTCCTATTCCCATTTGCATAGATTGTCTTTTCCCATCTTTACACCCTAAGCTATGTCTGTCTTTAATGGTAAGGCTAGTTTCTTGAATTCAGCAAAAGGGTCCAATTTTGTGATCCAACCAATGAAACTGTGTCTTTTAATTGGGGATTTGAGTCCATTGATATTCACAGCTATAATTAAAGGTTGTCAGTTAATTCCTGTTATATTGAAGATTTTGTGGAATTTGGTGTTTCCTTGACCTCCATTTGCTATAGCAACTTTGACTAGCATGTTTTCCCTCCCATAGCTCCTGGGGCACCTTTATCCACCTCTTCACGGTGAAGAACTCCGTCCAGTGTCCTTAGTGTGCACAGATTCGTGTAGCCGGCTTCTATCACGGTAAGGTTTGCTTTCTCCTTCCCAGGAACTGCATTGCTGGGTAAAGTATTTTGGACTGGAAGCCATGATCTTTCAATATTGGAAAATTCCATTCCAAGCCTTTCTGGATTTTAGAGCTTACATTGAAAAGCATGGATTTTATTCTGATGGGCTTAACTTTGTAAGTGCAGGACTGTTGCTCTCTTGCAGATTGTATCACTCTTTCTTTCTTTTCATGTTCAGTGTTCTAAGGACAATGTGACACGGGCAATTTCTTTCTCTGGCCTTGTCTGCTTGGTGTTATATGTGCCTCCTGTACCTGGATGGGCCTCTCTTTTCTAAAATCTGGAAATGTTTCCTCTATGATTTTGTTATCTATGTCTTTGGCCTGTGATTCTTTCATTTCCATGATTCAAATGTTGGGTCTTTTTAAAGGAGCCCAAATTTCTTTCATGCTGGTTTGTTTTTCAAGTTATCATTGAATTTGGCCTCTTCATCTATTTCCTCTGCCTTGGCATTAAGTCCTCCTGACACTCTTTCTCTCTTCCACGTGACCTGTTCTTTTGTTATAGCTTTGCTTCAGAATCTCTATCTTTTTATTGTGTTCCTTTTTCTTTTTTTCTTGGATTGACTTTCTCGTGGCATTTAGCTGACTGTCTGTGTTACTGTCTGTGCCCCATTGGTATCCACTTAGGAGTCTCATTAAGTCCTCTTTGAGTTTATTCAGCTGTTTATTGTATTTTTTTGTTATTGATTCTCTTCCACTTAATTCAGCCATTTATTTGTTTAGAGCTCCATTATGTGTGTTGAATATTCTTAGCATAATTGTGTTTTGGAGTTCTTTGTCTTGAGCTTCCTCTAAGTAGCTTCCACTGGGGTCTTCAACTACAGGACTAAGCATTCTTGTTGAGGATATCTTGCCTAGGCTTGTGTTATTTGTTTTGCTTTGGGAGTTG
Source organism: Jaculus jaculus (assembly GCF_020740685.1). NCBI lineage: Eukaryota > Metazoa > Chordata > Mammalia > Rodentia > Dipodidae > Jaculus > Jaculus jaculus. The sequence continues at coordinate 5,120,126 of NC_059117.1, forward strand.
TTCAGCTGTAGATAATCCTGTTGTCTTGCTGGGAGTTCAGCAACAGCAGCTCCGATGGGGACCGTGTTGAAGGGCCTTGTCCATCTTGCTGTGGGTGGGCTAGCACTGGTGTCTATCTGCAAGTCAGGGCTGGCACACCAAGGGAATGACAAGCTCCCAGTGGCCCTAGTGGTCCCTACAGTGGGCAGGCGCACCCAGGTGGAGGTGCTGGGACGGCACCAAGTGGGCCTAGATCCTGCTCAGTGCGATGCCACCGCTAGTCTGACCGCAGGACTGATTGGGCACAGGGGAAGTGCCGCCTTGAACTGGAGTGGTCCACCCTGTCTCGCTCCAGGCAAGACCTCTGGTCTGCCACTGGACTGGAGCAGATTCACTTGTAAGCGGGACCACTGCCAACATTGACTAGGTATGGCTGCCCCGTGTAGAGCGAACAGCAGAGGAACTGGACCACCACCGAGTGGGTTTAGACCCCATTCTGGCTGGCAGAGGCTGAAAGTCCACAGGCAGGTCTGACTAGGGCACAGGGGAAGTGCTTACCTGGGATCCGAGAGGCCTTCTCCAACGTGGTCAGGATCGTGTGTATGGACAGTCTCCCCATGGGTGTGGGCTGGGTGCCAGTCATACCAGCACTGGGTGGTTCCTATTCCACGTGGGTGTCAACTGGCATTCTACGTGTGAGACTCTGAAATGTGTTTTTCAGAATATATTAATTATATTATTTATGTAATAGTGTGATAACTCCATGTATGTGTAACGATCAAATCAGAGTAATGTTTCTGACACCCTGAATTTTATTTTTTTGAGTAACATTGGACATATTTTGTAGAGCTTGGCATTTCAATACTTGTATACAATTTACAGTGGTCAAATCACTGCAACATTTTCATCTCTTTTCCTTTGTTGGAATATTAGTTTCTCTTTGCTGTTTATAAAATATTTAAGTTATTGTGAAGTATGGCTTAATACTTATTAATTTTATCTGCCTATATGTGGATATCCATTTGACAACCTCAATTTATCCCTTCTCCCCACCACCCTTGCCAACCTCTACTGATCACCACACTACAAATGTGTTCATCTCAGTCACCTAACCCGCAACCATTCCCCCTCTGAAGAAGCAACCTTAAACGGCAATTGGAAATTGGGGTGATGACCAATCTGGCTTTGAGCTGAGTGGGTTCCTCGGGTGTGGCAGTTGGGAAACTCCTCTAGTGGGTCTGTGTAAGAGACTCCAAAGAAGACATGGTGGAGTGTGGGATGAGAGTCCTGGAGAAAACACGGGGGTAAAAATGAAAGCTGGCAGTAGGGGCAAGTGGGCATTGAGTCCATTGAGGCTCTTCAAGGCTTCCATTCTTGTAGACTCTCAGGCCTTGGAGGTTATCGGGGTAACACAGGTAGATGGACTTAAGATTTCTGCAGGACCATCTGGGTTTCAACTGACTATAATCAAGAGGATATAAAGTTATAACAGCAGCTGAGTACACAAGATCTAAAAGTTAGCAGTTGCTATTAACCAGAAAAGATAGGCATAATTCTCCTTTACCATGAAGATCCAGAAATCCATCTCTAAAATTGGTCACCAAATGTCATGGTGGTGTCTGGCATGATCTATACCTGTTCTTGTAGATCTTGTAAAGCAGATGAGATATTATTGGAATTTTCGTTTTTTGTTTTGTTTTTGTTTTTATTTTTCAAGGTAGGGTCTCACTCTAGCCCAGGCTGACCTGGAATTCACTCTGTAGTCTTAGGCTGGCCTTGAACTCACAGAAATCCTCCTACCTCTGCCTCCCGAGTGCTGGGATTAAAGGCATGCGCCACCACACCCGGCTTTGGAATTTTCAATAATGCATGACCTTGGTAATGGTACAGATGTCACTCTGAATAACGACTTAACACCCTGGCAACACTTTTTTTCTGAGGGCTAGGACCAAACAGGTAGCCAGGATTTAGCTCTGCAGATGTTGCATTATTAAGGTCAGTTGCACCCTTTGGGAGAGACTCAGGGAGCTGGGAGGAGCTATGTGGCTCAGCACATGATTCAGGGCTGTGCTGAGCGTGGAGCTTCCCTTGGATGCATTGAGGATCCTCCCCTCTGTTCTGATCTTCATCTGTCCAATTTCTGGGTCTCTTTGTCTTCCCTGATCAAGAAGATAGGTGACTACCAGAGATGAAGATCCTCCTAGAAGTGTCCCATCATCTCCCGAGCCAACGTGAGCTGAGAAAGCGGGGACCAAAATACTGGTGGCCTTTCAGCTGTGTTGTCTCCAACTGGCTTTGGCTTCTGAATACCGTTTTTAAGCAGTCGTTAGGACAGTTGCACGAGTCCTGGACAAAAGCCGTGGCTTTGTAAGTGCAGGCAACCACAATATTGGCCCTGGAGATAATTCTTACCAGGATGCAGGAAGAGGCCCCTTTACTGGGATTTATATATATATATATTTGCAATTAGAAAGAGAGAGAGAGTGCATGAGAGAGAAAGATAGCCAATGGGCATGCCAGGGCCTCTTGCCACTGCAGACAAACTCCAGATGCATGCACCACTTTAGGCATCTTGCTTCATGTGCGCATGGGAGCATGAAACCCAGCCCGTCAGGCTCCGCAATCAAGTGCCTTTAAGTGCTGTGCCATCTCTCCAGCCCCAAGCTGGTATTTTAAAATGAATAATCAAATAAGTCAATTTGAATTTGAATTTTGGATACAATAACTATTAGTGGACATACCAAGATAAAAGTTATTTGGTATCTTCAGCAAATGTCCTACATTTGAAGGGTTCTCGAAATTAAAACCTTGAGGATTGCTGTCTTAAAATGAGCCTGAAGCAGAGAAGTGCTGATCACCGGGCAGCGAAGCCTTGCCCTGGAGAGAAACAGTCCTAGGGAGCTAGTGACCCAGAAAGGGATGCAGGTCTCTGTTCTAATGCCTTTATAGAGACTTTGTTTCCCGTTCCTCCATATATGAGTATTGGGGTATGGATTTTTGTATAAAACAACCTGCAGCTCTGAAGAACAGGGTCTAAGAAACTCCTCTAGCAGGTTTGGGGGGAATGAAAAGAAAACCCATTCATGCCATGAATTGGACACAGAAGGAAATTGTAATGAGGACTAAATGTGAGCCCATGCCTGAGTTTTGGGCCCTCACTCACAGGGAGAAAGCCCACAGCCAAAGCTTTCACATGAGAATAGAGGAGGGCTGTGCCCCCCATGGGCACCAGAAGCTTACATGAAGGTCTTCAGTGCTCAGTGTCTGCAAGGCTTAAAACAGCCTCTGGCTGCACTGGAGAGATGGCTTAACAGTGAAGACATTTGCCTGCAAAGCCAAAGGACCCATGTTTGATCCCCCAGGACCCACATACGGCAGATGCACAAGGTGGTACATGTGTCTGGAGTTTGTTACCAGCAGCTGGATGCCCTGGAGTGCCCATTCTCTCTCTTTCTCTCTTCCTCAATCTACCTCTCTCCTTCTCTCTGCCTCTCTCTCTCTCTCTCAAGCAAATAAATAAAAATAAAAATAGCCTCCGGCAATCTGGGGTTTGGTAACTTAAAATGAATCAGATGTTTACAAAAGAGTTTCTCTCTTTTCCTAAGAAGTATGATGAGAAGAAAACTTTCTGAGCTGATATAGGTTTTAAAAAATCAACAACCCACAAGTGGGGGCTGAGGAGATATCTCAGTAGACAAAAGTGCTTGATGAGCAAGGAAAGGGACCTGAATTTGACCCCTGACACCCCCACCGCACGGCAGCACCCGCCTGTCCCTACAGCACCAAGGGGTTGGGACAGGCGGTGGCTGAGGCTCGGCTGGTCAGCCTGTGTAGATGCAAAACGCCAAGCTGAAGTTCGGGAAGGGAATCGTCTCTCCAGGAAACAAGGTTGAAGAGGGTAGAGGAGGACGCCCCAGACCCTCCTCTGGCTGCTCCACGCATGTGCTTGGGGCATGCCCCTGCACACACATCCACACCACACACCCCACATGTTGCGCATGCCCACACCAAAAGAGCCACAACGCAAACATCTATCATAAACGTGTATCGAGATGAAAGCATAGAGGTAATTTTTTCAATAGCCAGAAAGGGCAAAATGCCCAGCTCCACTGCTTCTTTTCCTCCTCTGAATTCGGGGTCCAGAGATGCACAATAGGACCCTGTAGGAACAAAGAAAAGGAAAGAAACAAATGTCACTTTTTCTCACCCCAAATTATTTTAAATCCTAAGGGAGTTCATTCAACAAGATCTCTAAATGTAGTAACTGTATGCAAAAAAATGAAATATACCTGTCTACTAAGCTATAATAAAAAATAAAATAATACAATTTACCATAGAATCAATCATAGTAAAGGAATAAGTTAAAAAAAAAAAACTTTAAGAAGAATAAAAGAAAACCTGAATAGGTACAAACCTATATCATGTTTTACTTTTCAAAGAAGAAAATGATGATTTATTTGCAAATTCAATGTAATTACAAATAATACCCAAGCATGAGTTTTCGTTTCACAAGTTGATGCTGAAATTTAGATAAATTACACTTGTATAGTTTTTGAAATTTATATAAATTACACTAGTATAGTCAGTAAAGAGGGATAGATGATACTAGATCTGAAGATTTAGAAAGCAAAGGTAATTGAAACAATGCAGTATCAGTTCTAGGTTAGATTTATAAGCAAGGGGAAAGAAATCAAGAAGCAGGTCAAAAACCCCAGCTGCGTTCTTAAGGAGTACATGTGGAAAGGCAGCGTAAATCAGTGAGAAAAAAGCTGGCTAGCTAGTGAGACAGGCCTGTCCACGTCGAGTAAAGCACTCCTTCATGCCATAAGCAAAACTAAATTGATATTAAGCAAAACAAAACTCTCGAAAGAATAGGAGAATATTTTGATGACATTAGAACTGAAAATGGTACATTAAACTATGTATAAAGAGCACAACACAGTAAAAGATGAGAGCATGTTTTCAGTAATCCCCCAAACCCATGGCTTAAACCACAAAGGTAGGTTTTGCTCATGCTATGGACTTGACAGGGCATTCTGCCTATGCTGGGCACATGGGGTTCGAAGTTGCCTGAGCAGCCGCTGTGTGCCAGTCCCTAGCGCACGATGCATGTGCTCCTGCGTAATCCTACATGGTTTGAACACAGCAGCCACACAGGGCCCGTGAGGTGGGTGACGGTGTAGAAATCGTGCTTTGGCTCTGTGAATTTCAGAATCTTCACGCTCATCTCTGGAAATTCTACACTGTAGTGACTATTGAGCATAAATTCTGAATATATTCAAACGTGTGAGATTTTTCTTTACACTTAATTTGATTTTATTAAAACATAGAACTGGATACTATCATTCAAAGAGACTTAGACCAAGGCTTTGATGAAATTTTGTCCCAGTCTTTGAACAAGTTACTCTTATCTGCGAATGTCACTTTTTAAGTGTCAACTGGGAAGTTTGGTCAGAGGTTTTCTAACTTTCCTTCTGGTTGCTGGCACCCCTTCTCTGAATTTCCATAACTTATTCAAGGAAGCACTGCAACAAGATTAATTTCAGAATTCCAAGTCAACACAGAAAGGGGCAGCATGGGTTTTCGTAACATCTTAAATCATTTTTTCTGACAACGGCTATGGTTAGCTTCAGGTTTCTTCTAAGCAAGCAGTGACATCATTCTTTTTCTTTGTTTTTGGTTTTTCGAGGCAGGTCTCACGCTAGCCCAGGCTGACCTTGAATTCACTGTGTAGTCTCGCAGTGGCCTCGAACTCATGGTGATCCTCCTACCTCTGCCTCCCGAGTGCTGGGATAAAAGGCGTGCACCACTGCTCCCGACTTGATATCATTCTTTTGAAGACTGATATTAGATATTTGGAAAAACAATCAACTGAAACCATTGAGTAATAATTGGAAAACTTGGCTTGTATAGTTTGGATCTTCTGATGAGGTAGCAATGAATGTACTAACAATTGCTATTCAGGATTTCTCTGGGCTCATTAAGGCGTCCTGTAAGTACCTCAAATGCCCAAATAGTGTTTTCAGACACTGTCATGTCAGTTTTTCTTTTATTTGCAAGGTCAAGACTTAATGAGGAGACTGGAATGAGATAATGAAAAGAAAAATCTTTTTCTTAACCAAAGAAACAAGTCATCCAAGAAAATCAAACTATAAGCATGTTGTGGTTTAAATGTAAAACTCCCCTATATGAATTCTCAGCCCACAGCTGAGAGGTGTCCTCTTTGGGAAGGTTACTGGACCTTTAAGAGCTGGAGTCTTGGAGGGATGGGAAGACCAGGGGAAGGCCTTAAGTTTTATAGCTTAGCCTGTCTTCCTGTTTGTCCTTTAATTCCATACTTTTTTTCCACCAGGAAACTTCTCTGGGAAACTGCAAACTGAAACATCCTTCTTTTAGTTGCTTCAAATAAAGACAGTGGAGGTGCTTGGTGGGACCCAAACAAAGTCTTTGCCAAGACAACTGATACCTTGCTTAAACTTAAGTGTAACTGCAGTTATACGTCAGTAACGGTATAGCTAGCCATGTGTTTGGTATAGATCTTGAATGTTTCCTAAAGGCCCACTGTGCATTACAAGATTGGTGCCAGGTGGTGTTGTTGGGAAATAATGGAACATTCAGAGGTACATCCTTGTGGGAGAACATAGGTTATAGGATACTATGCTTGGAGGGGATCGAGGAATCCAGGCTCTTCCTCTTGTCTCAGCCATTTGCCCTGCATGCACTCTGGCCATGATGGGCAGCCTTGTCAGAAGCCCAGAGAAATGGAGCCACTTGATCTTGGACCAGAGGCTCCACAGCTCAAGTATTTGTCTTTATAGTGACTTACATCAGGTATCTTATTATAGCTACACCAAACTCACTGTATTCAAACTCTAGAGTGCCAAAACATTGCACACATAGCCCTTCCATGCTTGTGTATAAATGAAACCTCTAATAGGCATAAGATCCCCACAGTTACAGGACAAGAGCAGCAGCCTTCTCTCCAGGGGTTGAAGCAAGTCTGTATGGTGCCAGAAACAAAAGAGCAGGGGATGTATGTGACTTATTAACATGCCCCCTGCCTGCTTTACTGGGTTGGTCTCAGCTTCTTAGATCTCCCCGCTCAACTAGAATTTTCTGAGGCAGGCATCAGGCAAGAAAGCAGAGAACTCTTGGGAGAGGCCTCAAGAGCTGTTGGCAAAAGCCTATCCTCAGACAACTCTCATGCCATTGTGTTTTCTGCCTGTAGTGGGGTTTTGACAGAATCAAGTGGAGTTTTGCTTTCTTAAAAATAGAAAACAAGCTGGGCGTGGTGGTGCACGCCTTTAATCCCAGCACTCGGAAGGCAGAGGTAGGAGGATCACCATGAGTTCGAGGCCACCCTGAGACTACATAGTGAATTCCAGGCCAGCCTGGGCCAGAGTGAGACCCTACCTCAAACTTCCCCCCACCGAAAAAAATCTTGCAAACAAGAAGATGATGTAATAATTTTTCAAAAACGTTCAACATAGACACAACATTTCTTTCACAAGAAACAAAGGCCCATGAGGAGATGTAATATGAAAAGGATGGTGTCTCTTTTTAGTCAGACTGATGACGTAGAAGTTCTGTGGTTTGACTTTGATGATTTATAACAAGCCACAGGGAGATCTCAGAGCTCCCTGCTAATACGTGGCTAGATCCACCTTGTATCTAAGCGCTTGTGAAACCTATCTGCATTCTCAAGGCAGTTCAGTCTTGAGTGTTTGAATCTACTGATTGCTTCTGAGAAAGCTAGCCTCTAGCATGATGTATGGAGACTGGTCATTTCCTTGCTATTGTCCTGCAAGTGTTAAGGATTCACTGAAAGCTCTTTTCCTCCTCAAGCTTACTACACGCAGGAATGTGTAAGGGTAGGAACATGCACAGGGAACTCATGTATGCATACATCCATGCACACAGATGTGTGTGTCATCCATACTTTGGCGAATTGTCTACAAATGAGAGTGATCCCCTAAGTGGGTGTCCCAGCCTTCTTGCAAGGTCCAGTTTCTGAAGTAGATAGATGGTACAGAAATTCAAGGAAGCTGGATAGGAAAATGAGAGCTCTATCTTCCTAGGTTCAACTACCTTGAGGTTGATCATGAAATAAAAAAATAAAAACCTTGAAAGATGGCCTTGAGCTACACGAATATGACATTGTGGTTCCTGGTCCTCCTGAAGCGCAGCAGACAGATACAGCTAGAGAAGTTGCCAAAATGGACTCCATATAGAGGTGGACTTTTCAGGTGTTGCAGGAGACCTTCAGTTTCATTTTAGTTTGATTTCTATACACTGTGATTTCATAAAGCAAATAAAACTGTAACAGCAACAACAAAAGCAACCCATCCCATCTTAACCCAACCCAAACCAAACAAACAACAAACCTGGATTGTCAGATGGGATCTCCCTTCTGGTTGGCATTGCTGGTAAAGCCCCCATGGCACTAAGCTCATAGAGTCTAAAGATCGTTATTACCAGTAGTGTGGTAAGCCACTTCCACTAGAGACATTCAGGTGGTTGGCTACGTTAAGGAAGGCTATCTACAGATTCCAAGCAATCCTCATCAAGCTTTCAATGATCTTTTTTCAGAGAACCTGAAAAAAAAAAAATCCTCAAATTCATATGTAAGCATAAAAGTCCCTGAAAGACCAAAGCAATCTGATGCAATAAGGGCAATGTTGAAGGTATCAAAATAATTGACTTCCAGGCTGGAGACATGGCTCAGTGGTTAAGGGCTGACTTGTAAAACCTAACTGCCCTCGTTTGATTCCCTAGTCCTCACGTAAAGCCAGATGCACAAGTGGCATTTTCATCAGAGGCTCATTTGCAGCACTTAGAGCCCCTGGCATACCTATTCTCTCTGTCTCCCTGAAATTAAAAAAATAAAAATATTTTTAAGAATAACAATTGATCTCCCAATTATATTACAGAGCCATGGAATGAAAACAGCATGGTATTAGTACAAAAGCAGACATGTACATCAATGTAATTAAATAGAACAGAGGAGCAAAAAAAATCAATATATACAATTTAGCTACTCACATGCATTGGAGAAAAGATAGTGTCTTTAATGAGTCAGAGTTCTTTAAAACGTGAAGCTCTAAGCTGCTAAATGAAAACATTTCAGGATGCAGACCTAGGTAAAGACTGTCTTAGAAGGACTCCAGCTGCTCAGGGATAGTAGTAGTAATTGACAAATGTGAGAAGTTGAAAAGCTTTTGCATAGCAAAGGAAGCCAGCAGATTAAAGAGGCAGTCTATAGAATGGGAGAAAATCTTGACCAAGAATGTATCTGACAGGGACTGGAGGGATGGCTTAACAGTTAAAGCACTTGCCTGCAAAGCCAAAGGATTCATGTTTGATTCACCAGGACTCACGTAAGCCAGATGCACAAGGGGGCGCATGCATCTGTAGTTTGCTTGCAGTGGCTGGAGGCCCTGGTACACCCATACTTATTCTCTCTCTTCCTCTCTACCTGCCTATTTCTGTATCTCTTTCTCTCTCTCTCAAATAAATAAATAAAAATAAAATGTTAAAAAAAGAAAAATAAAGAAATTAGAGAGATCTCAAATAAACAATCTAACGATCCACCCTCAGGTTATAGAAAACAGCAAAAGCTAACCCCTAAACAAGCAGGGAGCCAGACATAGTAAAAATCAGATAGAAACTAATGAAACTGACACTGAAACAACAATACAAAATTAATCAAACGAAGAATTTGTTCTTTGGGAAAATAAATAAGGTGTGATAAATCCATAGCCAAACTAACAAAACCAGAAGAAGAAAAGTGTATCCACTCTTGACACTTCTGTTCAATATTGTGCTCAAAGTCAAAGCAAGAGCAAAGAGCCAAGAAGATATAAAAGGAATAGAAATAGAGAAATAAGGGCAGATGTGCCTGTTTGCAGATCATATGATTCTGTACTTCAAAGACCCAGTGGAATCTATATTAAAAAAAAAACCCGTGTTAATAAATACTTTCAATAAAGTTTCAGATACAAAATCAACACACAAAAGTCAGTTACATTCATATATAGCAATAATAAATTCACAGAGAAAGAAATCAAAGAAAGCATCCTATTCACAGTAGTTACCAAAATATTAAATGCCTAGGAATAAACCTAACAAAAATGTAAAAAGATATCTACAATGAAAACTTCAAAAGACATTTGTAAAAGAAATGGAAGAGGACACTACACAATGGAATGGCCTCCCATGCTGTTGGATTGGCAGAATTAACATTGTGAAAATGACCATCCTACCAAAAATAATCTATAGATTCATTGAACTTCACATTTAAATTCCAATGATGCTCCTCACAGAGCTAGAAAATAATAATCCCAGAATTCATATGGAATCACAAATGACCACGAATAGCCAAAGAACTCCTAAATGGACCACAGATGGACGTATCACAGGATTTCTAAACCCAACAGGGTATCAGTGATAAAGAGAGCACAGCAGCGACACCTCAACAAACATGCAGACCAGTGGAACAGAAGAGAGGACGCAGAACTAAACCCACTGCTTTTTGCCATTGAATCTTTGACAAATAAGCAAAAAACCCAAAAAGTTCTATAAGAAAAAAAAAGCCTATTCAACATATGATTATGGAAAAACCTGCTAAAGAATGAAAGTAGATTCATCTTTCTCTGCTTGTACAAGTATCAATTGAAAATCAAAAACTTTTTAGTCACGAACTTTCTGAGCAGGACCCCAGTAACACAGGAAATAACTCCAAGAAACAACAAGAACCAAAAAGAAAGTACATGAAATCAAAAGTTTCTGAACAGCAGGCCTGGAGAGATGGCTTACTGTTTAGGGCTCTTGCCTGCAAAGCCTAATGATCTAGGTTCAATCCCCCATGCCCTCATAAGCCAGATGCACAAGGTGGTGCATGCATCTGGAGTTCATTTGCAGTGTTTGGAGGCTATGTCACACCCACTCTCTGTCTGCCTCTTTCTCACTCTCTCAAATTAAAAAAAAAAAAGTTACTGAATAGCAAAAGAAACCATTATTAAACCCCAAAGACAGCCTACAAAATGAGAGAAAATCTTTGCCACCAATACTTCAGACAGGGGGCTAATAATCAAAGTATATAAACAACTGAAAAAAGTCACACACACACACACACACACCTGCCAACTACTAAAATGCACTAATGAAATGAACAGAACATTCACAAAGGAAGAAACACAAATGGTCAGTATGTACTTGTAAAAAAATGTTCAGCATCCCTACCCATCAGAGAAATATAAAACCAAACAATGGTGAGATGCCATCTTAACCCACTCATAAAGGCTAACTTTAGTAAAACAGACAATAAATGCTGGTGAGGATGTAGTGACAAGAGGAACTTTCATTCACTGTTGGTGGGAGCATGAACTAGTAAGCCAATACGGAAACCAGTATGGATATATTTTAAAAAGTTAGATGGAGGCTGACCGTATGTGACACAGCTATATAATTCTTGGGCATACTCAAGGACTCCACATTCTTAAACAGAAATACTTGTACATTTGTGAATATTGCAACTCTATTTACAACAACTAAGAACTGAAGTTAGCTCAGATGCTCATTAACAGACCGATGGATGATTAAAATATGGAACATATACACAATGAAATTTTATTTAGCAGTGCAGAGAAATGAAATTTGAAATTTGCAGGAAAGTGGATTAAGTGAAAAGACTCAATGTCACCCAAAACAAAATCACTTGTTCTCTGATATGATGGTCTTAGCTTCTAATAGCTGTAATTATGTATATATTTGGGGCAAATGTGAATGAAGCATATAAAGGTAGAACTATGACCAAAGTGAATTTAGAGATGTGGGAGGGAAGGACAAACAGGATACTTGTGAAATAGGGAAGAGAGGAATTAGGAGGGGAAGAGATAAGAGGATGAGTGATTCCTAAATCTGTAGGTACCAACTAACAATAAAGTTAAAAACTCAGTCACAACATCCCAAATAGACATGGAATTGAACAGACTATTGTCTAAAGAAGAAATACAAATGGCCAATAAATGTGAGAAAAAGTTGTTTAGCATCTTTGGGCATGAGGAAAATCTAAGTTAAAACTACATTGAGATGCCATGTCACCCGGGTCAGAAAGGCTGTCATCAAGGACACGAAGGGCAGAGGCTGGCGAGGGGCGGGGGAGACGAGTGTCCACCATGCAGCCACGTGGAGACCAGAGAGGCATCAGCACAGAACTGCGGGCAGGGCTGCTGCGGGACCCAGCCACAGTGCTCCCGGTGCGCAGCCAGCAGAGCACGGGTCAGCATCCACGATATCACCGCCTTCCTCGCAGCAGCCAAGTGCTCATGCACAGACATGCCAGGTAAAACAATGTGGCACGCATGCACAACTGACTTTGACTCAGCCACTAAAAAAAAAAAAGAATGGAATTATGCCATTTGTAGAAAAATGGATGGAACTGGAGATCACGGGAATCAATATAAGCCAGACACGGAAAAGCAAATATTACATGTGTGGCGTGTGGAATCTATAATTATATACAAACCCCTCTTTATATATTACTTGAAATTAGAAGGAGGACTATGTGGGAGGAAAGGGGATCTCAAGGAGGTGGAAAGGGGAAAAGAGAGGCAGAGAAGGAAGAAATCATGTCTCCTGTCATGTGGTTATTAGAATTTATGAGCAGGAGGGAGGGAAGTAGACAGAGAGGAACAGAAGGCCTTGTATTTGAGGAGAAGAAAGCAATTAGTATGAGGGAGTCCGGAGGGTGAAGGGAAGAATGGGTGGTGGGGTAAGCATGGGCAAATTATAAATATATATATATATCAAATGATATATATAGCATAATGAAGCACATTATTTAGCACAATATCTAAAACATAACAAAACAATAGAACTAAATATATACTTCAAAAAACTAAGGAGAGATAGATATCATTTTGATGGACTTCTAGCTGCAGGAAAAGCCAGAACAAACCTAGTTTTGTTGGGTTCTAGGAGGTGGATCCTACTAAAATGAGCAGCAGTAGATAGGAGAAGTTTGGGTTTCCAAGGGATTTTCCAGGGGTGTACGTGAGTCCAGTTCAGGCTCCGGGGTAACTCGCGTGTAGGAATGATGCCTCCGCCACCGAGGCCTGTCAGGGTTGCTGCTTGCCTCTTACAGAGCACGTTAGGATCATCTGCCCTTAACTCTCTCCATTGTCTGCTTCTCATAGTCTGGTCCTGCCGCTACCCTTACCTTTGCCTCAGCCTTGATTAAAAGAAGGGGACAGAATACAGAGTTCCAAAACTGAATATTGTTCAAATGGCTGAAAGTGGCTGGATAAGCAATGTAGCTTTTAAAAGAGATTATGAAATGGTCATCTGAGAAATAGATCAATTTTTAAAAGAAAGAAAATAGTTTCAGAGTTGACTCTTCGATACCTCTTCTGAGAAGTAGACTCACACATCCAGTCTGTTTTCTCAGAATATGTGAAAACTACCGCTGTCCCTGGCACACGTGAGCGCCCGTGTTAACGAGGTGGCGCGGGAAGGGAGACTTGGTGTTCAGGAGCAACACACGCTTACCGGCTCTGCCCAAGGCCTGGTTTCAGTTTTTAGTCTTCTATGGACAATTGAGCTTCCTTTGAGCATCCTAGGACTGCATGCTTAAAATAATTCTGGAATGAGCTCGCCATCAGACGTAGCCATCCTGCAGAGGCAGGATTCAAGGGCTCAGTCACTGGGATGTCATGAGTGTGTCCATCTACTCCTGTTGCTAAGGGATTACAGGTGGCAACTCTCAGTCAAGTCCCTCTTTGGTTCCCGACCAGTGCTGATAAGAACCAAGTGAACTCCTCTTTCCTATGTTGCCTGGCACGGAAGTCTGTCTTTCGGGGTATCTTACCCTAGACTCCAGCCGTTCTGCTTCTCTGGCTTTCACGAAACAGGCAGAGGTTGTGCTGCTTCTGACTCCTGTGCAAACTCCAAAACCCACCATCAGCAGCGGGGAGCCCACTGGCTTGCTGCCCATTTTCGCATGGTCTGGGTGCAAAATAGTTTTTATTTTTTACATTTTAAAATTATTAGAATAAAAGGTAACGATCTTTTGTGGCATCTAAAAACTCTGAGAATCAATGTCAGTGTCTATAAGAGAAATTTTCAGCCCAACCCAGTGACTATTCATGGCACGTGGCTGCTTGTGAGCTAAGCATTGTGCAGCAAGGCTGATTAGCTGTCTAAGAAACCATTTCACCCATGAAGCCAACAGCATTTACTACCAGGCCCCTGTAGAAAAGGTTGCCAGCCTTTGCTTTATTCCAGCCTCTTTCCAGGTATAATACTTGGTTACTGAGTTTCTCAAAGGTAAAATACTATATTTCATAATCTTGCACATCTCACCACAATATGTATTGGGGATTTAAAAGCTTTTATCAACTCTGTTAAGCTAATTCAATAATGACAAAACAAAGCAGTGCTTATTGTGTAATTACTATGTAACTGAAGCGCATTTGGTTCCCTGATCTGGCTAACATTGATTTAAATTTTTTTTTTATTTATTTGAGAGAGAGAAAGAGGGAGGGAGAGAGAGAATGAGTGGGGGGCCAGGGCATCAAGCCTCTGCAAAGAAACTCCACATGCATGCACCATCTTGTGCATCTGGCTTATGTGGATCCTGGGGATTTGAACCCGGGTCCTTTGGCTTTCCAGGTAAGTGTCTTAAGCACTAAGCCATCCCTCCAGCCCTGACATTAATTTTTTCCCTAATATAATACGTGATTTTTCTCTTGAGCATCCCCACACCCGCAGACATGTTAACCACCCCCGACACATTGATGGCACATACCCAGGCTGGGTAATTTCAGCATCATATCCCTTCACACCTCCAGGCATCAGGATGGGTACATAACCTGTCATAGTTTGAATGAGAAACGTCCCCTGCAGCCTCATGTTTTTAAAATACTAGGTCCTCAGGTGGTGACAGGGAAGGAAGGCGGCGTGGCTTCTGTGAGGTCTGTCCTTGCTCTAGCAGTCTTGTCTCTTCAGGCAGAGCTTGGGGTTCACTCGTGTCTGTGGGTGCTCAGAGCTGGTTCCTTCTTGCTGCCTCCTCCCTGTGATGATGTGTGCAGGTGTGCACCCACTGCATGTGCTGCCTTGCTTTGCCTGCCAAGCTGGCGCTTTGCCATTGAAACTGTACGCTAGGGCTGGGGAGATGGTTCAGTGCGTAAAGAAACTTGCTTGCAAGTCCTGTCAGCCTGGTTTCTAATCCCTAGCACTCACATAAATGTGGACATAGAGACCCTGGTATGACTATACCCCCCACTCACATCAAATAATAATAAATAAATAATATTTTAAGAAAGAAATTGTAAGCTGAAATAAACTCTTTCCTCCCATAAACTACTTCTGGTCAGGTGGTTTGTCCTAGCAGCAAGAAAGTCACTAAGAAAATGTAAAACATCCTTAACCACCAGGGAAATGCAAATCAAAAGAATCATGATATTTCACCTTACTCCAGAAAGGATGACAATCATAAAAAAAAAAAAATTCAACGATAGTAAATGCTGGTGAGGCTGCAGGGAAAGAGGAACACTCGTTCACTGCTGGTGGCATTACAAACTTATACAACCACTATGGAAATCAATATGGAGACACAGAGCTACCAACTGAACCAGCTATTCCTGTGCTGGGCATCTACCATTAAGGCTCTACTCTTCACTACAGTCATATTTGCTCAACCATGTTTATAGCTTCTCCTTTCACAATCACTAAGAGCTGGAATCAGCCCAGGTGCCCATCATTGGATGAATGGACAATGAAGATATGGTACATAAATACAGTGGAATTCTACTCGTCAGTAAAGAAAAATGATATAATGAAATTTGTAGGAAAATGCATGAACTTGGAACAGATCATACTAAGTGAATTTATACAACAAGGCCAAATCTGCATGGTCTTTCTCATCTGTGCTTCCTAAACTGAAACAGCTTGAATTGTTCTCATACATGACAAGCAATTCAAGGGCCAGATAAGGATGGAAAGGTTTGAGGGGAGGAGAAAGGGAGGATTGGGAGGGGGAGATATATACAAAACCAAACCCACAATGAATTGGTGCCATAGAAAGCTACCTCCTGGATAGCAGACTAAAAGATATAACCCTCAATAGGAGCATGGAGGGATCATCTGGTAAGAAAGGCCCTGGAGAGGGTGGGATGAAGCCTTACCTTAAAATATTTGGCCCTGGCTGGTAAATCCCAGTACCAGAAATGTGTTACAACCCACATTGATCTGCTGATCAGACAGACCTATGAGGTCCCCAAAACAAGACAGACTTCTGTCAAAACACTTATTACCTGGGGAAAGGTAAGACCCTATTGCTGCAGACAACACATGCTGTCGACACAGAATATCTAGACATCTGGCTGAGTCTGAAAAGAAGTCAGCTCCCAGACGGTTAGTGCTGAAAATTGTGACATGGGATGATGGGATAAAATGGCCAACAACGCTGTGAGCAAGCAGGGCACTCTGCTATATGCAAGCAACCATCCTGACAAGATGCACACACCCATGCACGAGTGACACCCACCCTAGGTAGGTAGCCAGTGGCTTTCTGATTCGCTACTAGATCCTCTCAGTGGAAAGGAACCCATAGCTGGAACTGGGAACCAGGTCAGAATCCACTGGAAACCAAGATTATACACTCCAGTGAGAAGCTCCCATTAGACTTTGGCCAAAAGTGAAGCTACTCCCATCAAAATCTAAGTGAATAATGCTTATCCCCTTTATCCTATCCTGACCTCACTTTCCACTGGAGAATCTGTTTTTCTTCTTCAGAAAGCAGTGATAATTGAGGACAGTGAAAATCTGTGAACAATGCCAGAGCAGATAGCTGACTCCATGTCAGCAGATGAATGGCCCTCGCATAGCAGCCAGGGCCCAGGTGAGAACTCCAGGGCTTGGTGAGCTGAACATGAGCACTGCTGCCGCAGCAAGCCTGACAACCTGTGCCAGGGCGATGGAGACACTGAGGACACTCAGAACGCACCAAAGCCGAGATCCAGAGGCTACTGAGAGCTCAACACTGACCTAGACGTAAAGCATACCCACCAAGGCTCGGGGAGTTTGGTGGAAGAGGGGGCAGGGAGTCACAGGATGGGAGGGACTATCCAGAGGCATTGCCCTGCCCCACAGTGACTGACTGCTGCTGTCAGCACTCATAGCCCCCAACTCCATGGTGAGTACCTGGAATCCCACTAAGTGGGGCCCTCAGTGGAGAGGGGCCAGGAAGGATGGAAAAGATGGTACCAATGCCTGAGGTATCCATACAAAGTTTCAACTTAATTAAAAAAAAATGAAATGAGGGAAAATAAAAGCGAAAGTAACTCTTACACGACTCTATCCAGGCCAACAAGAGCCAAAGATAGAACTTCGTTCATGGAGCTTTTTGAAAGGTGGATTCACTATGGTCGTGATATCTAAATTTGAAAATACCATGGACTACCATGACATGAAACTGCTAAAAATTGGAAAAATAGAGTAATTTTCAATGAGGCACTTCCAGTTTCTAAGCCATCATTTTCTAATACACATCTTTTTATTTTATTTTATGTTTGTTTTTTGGCTTTCAAGGCAGGGCCTTGCTGTAGCCCAGGATGACCTGGAATTCACTATGTAGTCTCAGCCTGGCCTGGAACTCACAGCGATCTTCCTACATCTGCCTCCCAATTGCTGAGATTAAAGTTGTATACTACCACACAGAGCTCCTTTGTTTTTCTCAGTCCATTTGAGTTGACTTTTGGTACTTGCAGCTGACAATCTTCACCAGAGTGGAGATTAACTTTTGTCCACAGAGTTTTTGCCCACAATACTTTTGATATCCTCAGTACCCACATTAACTTTCATATCTGAAGAGACCAAAGCTCAGCTGACATACTTGTAGAGAGGGATCAAAACTGAAGACTTGCAGTTCATTCTAAATCTCTGTTCTTTGTGATATATGAAGTAGATGATTGTTCATATTGCAATTGTATATTACAAAGCAAGAAAGGAGAGGCTCTTGCAATTTACAGCCAATAAGGAGAACAAAAATAAAAACCTCTTGTTGCTGACAGTGTATGGGAAGAGACTTATTAATCTGTTTTCAATGGAAATACAAAGGCTATTTTACGAAAAATATCCATTGGCTAGAGAGATGGCTTAGTAGTTAAGGTGCTTGCCTGAGAAGCCTAAGGACCCAGGTTCGGTTCCCTAGTACGCACATAAGCCAGATGTACAAGGTGGTGCATGTGTCTGGAGTTGAGTTTCAGTGGCTAGCAGTCCTGGCATGCCAATTTTCTCTCTTTCTCTCTCAAATGAATAAATAAATCAAATATTTTAAAAGAGAAAAATGTTCAAAAGATTTCAAAGATAACAGAGAAGACAAAGAAAATGCCAATTGGAAGATCTCATACAAGTTAGAAATAATATGAATCTAATTTTTCTTGAAATCTCAGAAACCTTGAAATTTAAGGCAGTATTGTTTTACTTTTTATTTTATTTTACGTTAGCTTAGTTGCTTAGTTTGAGGTTGGTTTCATGTAGTTCAGGTTGGCCTCAAACTCATTGTTCACCTGAGGATGACCTTGAACTCATTATCCTCCTGCCTCCACCTTCCAAGTGTTGGGATCAAAGCCTTTTATCCCCATGCCTGGTGATACATTTAATTTTTTCTCCTTATTTTAGATGTCTGTGGGTCAGCACATCCCCCATAGGCCTATGGGTCTTTTCCTACCCACCCACTACAGAGACTATTATTCTTCAAAATTAAAATGGAGGTATTGAATTTATTATCCAAATAATGCATGCTTAGTGTAAAATAAGGAAGAAAAAGGACAAAAGGTTAAAGATGGAAATAAACACTGCTTGGTTTCTCTGACCTGTCATCAAAAACGACTATTAGCCCGGGAAGGGTACTTTTCCAATGGTGGAGCCTTTACTTCCTGCACCTTCGGTGGATGGACCATCACTCCTCTAAACCCAGGAGTTGTCAGTGGCCTCTATGCATGCCCGCCAGCCTGACTGCCCCAGGCATGTGCCCATTCTTCCCTTCCCTGAATCCTGTTCAGATAAGGTCCATACCTAACTACTTCTCTATGTACACATAGGCTTGTAGACTTCCTATTTTCCCTCTACTTCCCAGAGTTTTGGTGATGTAGACCTTTCAGGTACAGGGATGTTTTCCGTTTGCTTAATCATAGAATCCATGGTAACTTCTATGTTTTCCATGCCTTTTGACATGACAGTTTTCTTAGGAAGTTGGATGTCTTATTGATTCTTATATGGTGCATGTCCTTTTAAATAAATGTGATGAAGTAATGTGAATCCATTAATGACTTTAAAATCAAAACTGTATCTACAATATCAGCATTGGTAGGACTATTAGAAGAATTTAGTTCATTCAGTCTTTAAAATACATGATTGAGTGATCATATAAATTCATCTCTAAAAGTGTTTTATTGGATTTAAATAACAAAAAATGATAATATGTGATACAAATTGGAGGACTTTATTCAGTAATTCAGATATTTCTGAGTGATTCAAAACCCTATCTGGGCATTGCTATTGTGATTTTTTTTCTATAAAAATTTTCATTCCTTTCTTTTTCATACAACAGTTAGTTGAGTTGTGCAGGAGAGGGGTTATGGAAATGATAATTAAAAGCTAAGTTACCAGAATGTCACAATTTTGTTATTCCAAAGTGTTGTAGACAGGTCTATGTTGATGGGTTGGATATCCAAACCAGACACAGTTTATGAGAGAGAGGGTCTACTTCAAGCTTACAGCTTGGGGGTGGGGTGGGGGGGCTCATCAATGGTGGAAGAAGCTTCTTGCATACATACAAGAGAGAGAAGCAACCAAAGAGCTCATGGAAACCAAAAACAATAAGCATAAGCATGCAGCAAGTAGCAGTGACCCCCACCAGAGCTCTGTTACACCTGTTTGCTGGAATGTAGGTCTGCCCCCAGTGGCACCTTATCGCTGGACTTCAGAATATGCCCTTCATGACTCCACCTGGCTGGAGGACCAAGTTACGAGCTTTGCTGAAACACCTGTGTCTAGGGGACACACAGTCAAACTGCCACACAAAGATTCCGTGACATTCTTTAGGCCCTTCAGGCTCTTTGCCACGGGCTGTCCTTACACACAGAGGATACAATTATTCGCCTGCTTTCTAAAAATGTAACTATGAAGTGATGCTTCCTGGCATAGCACTGTGCTTGTGTAAGCCTGTGTCACCATTGCTCTCTGATGGAGCCAGGTCACAGTTTGTGATCTTTGAGGTCAAGGCTATTTTGTCCTAGATCAAGGACACATTTCCCAATTTCTTGTGTGCCTGAAACGACTCATTGTGTGAATGTTATAAATCAGTTTGTTCTCAAGCTGTAATTATTCTATGGGCAGCCTAAGACCTGATGGAGTGCGAGCGTTATGAAACGATTCATTGTGTTCTGGCCGTGGCTTCTAAGTACAAGCCATGGAAATTTCTCGTTCCACTCATGTTGCCAGCTTCGGTAAGTTCCGTGGAGAGCAGATCAATATAAAAGTCAATGTACGTTTTATACGGACAAATGTAAAATTTTATTTGGAGTGCTTATCTTTTGAGGCGTTTTTGGTTCCTCTCTGTGTATCTTCCTCCCTTTATAACTAATGGAGGCCAGCACACATCCACACATCTGAGAACCTGCAGGTCTCATCTGTCCTTAGGAGCAGTTTGTTAAAATGTTTTGTTTCTCTGCAGATAGAAAGGAACCATGTATAAAGAGACACATCTTTGCCACGTAATATTCCTTGGCAGAACTGTGAACAAATTCATATTCAAGAGACAATGTGTGGGCTTTAAATGGCTTCCTACCACTATTTTGAAGTTTGGTCCAATAAGAGCACCTTCTTGGGCTGTGATAGGGACCCTTGGTGCTGAACCATGAAATTGGGTTAGTCCCTGTAGGTCTAAAAAAGTAAAAAAGGCCTTTAGCCTGCCCTTCATCTCTGGGAAGATGCATGGGAGGACCTTTGGTACAATCCTCATTTCTGGGGAAAGCTGCTCATCCGAGCGCCCTCAGCTCTTTCTCTTTTGCTGGGGAGCTGAGTACACTGGGGAAACTTTGGCCTGTCTGCCATCTCCAGGGGACTCTGCACACCCAAGAGCCTTCAGCCTGCCCTTCATTTCTGGGCTCACCAAAGAGCCTTCAGGACACCCTGCATCCTTGGGAGCCGGTGTCCCTGACAGCCTTTGGCCTGTTCGTGGGGCTGATTAAAGTAAACATGAAAGATAGCGGGAGTGAACTGTGATGTCATGAACAGTAAGGCAGCAGAAAGAAACGACTCTGACCTTACGACAGTGTAGTGTCTCCCAATAACTGCAAGCCTTCACTCTGAAGTAGTAAGTGTGAGTTAAAGTAATACCTAAATAAATTTTAAAGAAATAAATTCAACCAACATCCCAGCTCCAGATATGTAAGCCACAAAACAAGAACAAAGTAACATGAGGAAGCAAGGTCATGTAACTTCTCCAAAAGTTAACGGTCTCCATTAATGATGAGGTTGAGGAAATGCTAGAGAAACAATTCAGAATACTGATTATAAGTAGTGAAAAGAAATCAAAGAAGACAACAAACCCCTAGTGAGCCCTGTAAGCAGATTAAAAAGCAGATTAAAATGGGGAATAAGATAAAAGATGAAAGAGGCAATCTATAAAAATATAGAAATATTGAAGAAAAGCCATACTGAAATAGTGGAAATGAAAAATATAATACATCAAATATCAAGCTCAATGGACAGCCTTACCAATAGAATGGATCAAGGGGATAATAGGCTGTCTGAAGTAAAAGAGAAAGTAGAAGAACTGAAACATGCCAGTGTGAGCAGAGCTGAACTGATAAGAAAGAGCAGGACTTTCCAGATATTAGGAGCACTATGAAATGACCAAACTTAAGAATTGGGGCTATAAAAGAAGAAGAGCTACTTTCTAAAGGTATAGAAAAAATTTTCAACAAAATCATAACGAAAACTTCCCTGGATTAGGCAAAGAGATGCCAATCCAGACCCAGGAGGCATTTAGAAACCAAACAGGGGAGAAAAGGGTTTCCACTTGCCATAGTTAGGCCAGGGAATATGCAGAAGAAAGAAACTACTTTGAAAGCAGCATAAACATTAAAGCATGTACAAAATCAAATCCATCAAAAAGGGTAATTCCTCAAAAGAAATTTTAAAAGCCAGGAGGTCTTGGAACGATATATTTCGAGTTCTGAGGGACAACAACTACCAACCCAGACTTCTATATCTAGAAAAGCTATGTTATAATTGAAGGAGAAAGGAAAATTTTCCATGGCTGAAAAATACAAGCCTCAAGGAATTCATGACCATAGAACAGCTGCACCGAGGACACTCAAAAGAATTCTCCAGACTAAAGAGAAAGACAGACATACCACGAGCCCACAGGGAGAAACAAACCACAGTTGGATAGCTGAGTAAGAGAGGAAGAGGAAAATCCCAAACCCTGTGAAATCAACATGCCAGGAAGCATCTCTCAATCATAATCCTGAATAGCAATGTCCTAAATCCCCATTCATAATGTACAGACTTGTGATTGGCTTAAAAGTAAGACCCACTGTCTGTTGTCTCCCAAAACCCACCTCGCCACAAAAGGCAGATGCTTCCTTTGGGTGAAAGGATTGAAAACATCTTTTAAGCAAATGGGATTAGGAAGCAGGCTAGTGTTGCTATTCTAATATTTGACAAAGTCAACTTTATACCAAAACTAGTCAGCAAAGATAAGGACAATCGCTTTCTAGTGCTTAAGGCTATAGTCCATCAAAAGGACATTATCATTCTAAACATATGCATAGCAAACATGGGTAACCCAATTGTATAAATGAAATACTATCCCAGGTAAAGTTACAGATTCACTTTATCACAATAAACGTGAGTGACTTCAATGTCACCCCCCCCTCACTAATTGAAAGATAATCTAGGCAAAAAGTCGACAGAGAAACATCTTAATTGAATGTTATCCTAGATCTGCTGGACTTAACAGACATCTACAGAACGTTCCATTCAACACTGCGAATGCACATTCTTCTCAGCAGCTCATGGAAATTCCTATAAAATAGATCACATGTATTAGGACACAAAGCATGTCTCAATCAGTATAGGAAAACTGAAATAACATGAGAAAACTATGACATAACCCCAAGAGAAACTATGCAGCACATGAAAGATCATAGCGATAAAACAACACACTATGTTAAAATTATGAACTATGAGGTTTGTTTAGGGGGAAATAATATCCAGGAAAAGACTCAAGTCAGAAGGGAATTCTCTTCCTTGCCTGGCTGGAAAGGGAAAGGAGAGTTGGAATGAATCTCCATCACAGAGAAATCTCAGGGGTAAAAGGGCTCTGGAGGAGGTACATACACCCACACATGAGGGCAAAGCATAAGAACCAAAAGATCCCTGTCACATAAAAGACCAGCGAGTATTAAGAAAGAGTGAAGGATTCAGAGATCAAAGAAAAATCATACATGTAGCAAAGTGAGAAAGCACCCCAAAGCAAGACACATGTGGAAGGCAGGTAGGAAAATACCCAGGCTGAAAGAAGTACTCCCCCACCTTTGCCAACCAGGGTGGAAGGCTGTGAAAGCCAGAAGGGGAGAGACAGGCTTACTCACCAGTGTTTAGGCAAAACTACAGAAGGAAGAGTGAGCTCACACACGTGGTTAGACACCTTTATTTGAAACATCCAATGAGGGCGAGCCTTGTTATCAGACTCAGGTGTGTAAGGAGATACCTGATTAACTCGTGGGCTAAAGGGACTGACTCAGGAGAGGCCAGACAGTGTAGATGTGCTGATCTGAGGAGGAGACAAGAAGTTCCTGTTGGGGAGTTTAACAACACACAACTGAATGCTGAACAACTCATTCAAGACATCAAAGAGGAAATCAATGAATTCCTATAAACCATCTTAGTCAATGAAGACAGTTCTAAGGGAAGTTCATAAAGCCCTAAACACCTACATTAAGAAATATTAGTTATCACAAATGAATAACTTAATGACCCACCTTAGGGCCTTAGAAAACAAAAGTACGACAAATTCAAAATCCATAAGTGAAAGGGAACAAGATCAGGGCAGAAATTAATAAAATGGAAATTAAGAAAAAAGAACGAATCAATAAAATGAAGAGTTGGTTCTTTGAGAGTACAAAAAATTGACAAATACTTAGCTAAGCTAACCAAAAGAAAGGCATAATACCAAAATTAATAACACTGGAACTGAAAAGGAGAGTTTTATGACAGATACTAATGTAATTCAGAAAATTATTAGATATGCCTTAACATATCTGAAAGAAGTGGAGCAATTTGTAGATACCTATGACCTCTTCAAATTAAACCAAGAATAAATGAATTAGTTCAACAGACCCTTAACCAACTACCGCAGGCTATTCCTGCTCCCGTGGCGTGCTGCAGGTGAGGGTAGAAAGACACACACTCTTTGCTTTTATCTGAAGGCAGAAATAGCATAATAATGACATAGGTGGGCAATGGTGGGTTTTGGTGAGGCTGAAGCACTAACAAATGACCTCCTGACTAGAAATACCCAAGCTTGAATGGACTCATTGGTGAGATCTCCCACATCTTCAAAAAAGACCCAATAGCATTGTGTGAAATGGGAAAGGAAGGAACAATGCCAGACTTCTTTTATGAAGCCAGTGCTATCCTGATACCACCACTGGATAAAGACTCAACAAGAAAGAATATTATAGACGTCTCACTGATGATTCAAAAATTCTCAACAAAATACTAGCAAATAGAATGCAAAAATGCATAAAAAATATCATCCATCACGATCAAGTCAGATTTATTCCAGAGAGGCAGGGATGCTTTAGCATACACAAATCAAAAAGTATAATATATTACATAAATAGACTCAAGGATAGAAGTAACGTGATCACCTCAATTCATGCAGAGAGGACTTTTGACAAAATCCAACATCTCTTCTTTATAAGTCTTGATGAAACTGGGAATAAAAGC
This sequence comes from Jaculus jaculus, assembly GCF_020740685.1. Lineage (NCBI taxonomy): Eukaryota > Metazoa > Chordata > Mammalia > Rodentia > Dipodidae > Jaculus > Jaculus jaculus. The sequence goes on from NC_059117.1 coordinate 5,145,131, forward strand.
CATATACAAGAAGCCTATACCCAACGTTATATAAAAGGGACAAAATCAAAGCATTTTCATGAAAATCAGGAACAAAAGACTAGGGTGTCCACTTTCTGCAGCCATATTTAATACAGTACTGGGTGATTTAGCTCGAGCAATAAGGCAAGAGTAGCAAATTCAAGGGATACAGGTAGGAAAGGAAGAAGTTGAAATATCCTTATTTGGCAGTGATAAGATTCTATACACACCAGATCTTAAAGACTGGCAATAAAAACCCTCCTAGAACAGATAAACATTATCGGCCAAGAGTCAAGATACAACATTAACATCCAAAAATCAGATTTTTAATGAATTGGCTCTTCTCCAGTGCCCATGCTCAGGACAGACCAGGGCTTCTCTTAGGGGAATGGCAGGAAGCTGAATTTCACCCGGTGCTTGCTTGTGACAAACAAAAGCTGACTTTCCTATAAGCTGGGTGGGGTCCCATCACATGGCTCATGACTACCTCAGCAAGTGGGTGATACCTCTTGGCTTCACTGCTTATTAGCACCAGTCACACGTTGTACGTTACGTGTGCTTGTCCTGTGAGTCCCAGTGCCACCAACTACCGCCGGCTCTTCCGTGGTGTACTGCGGGCGAGGGTAGAAAGACACACACCCTTTGCTTTTATCTGAAGGCAGCAACAGCATAATAATGACCTAGGTGGGCAATGGTGGGTTTTGGCAAAACAATCTGTGACTCGGCTTGAATTTTCAGGTAATAAATTTAGCCATCACTAGCCAAGCTTCTAAAGCAGGCTTGCAATGTTGTGAAATGGCCATGCATTTCATAATGGACGTTTACTCCACAGATTCCCTGAGAACTTTTATCATGGGACTACCTTGTAATCAAAGCCAAGAAAATAATTATGATTCAGACCAAGAGAGATGGAGCAGAAGCTGTGGGAAGAAGACAGATCTTAAATACTAATGCACAAGCTTAATCATAGTGTTCATCGTGCTGTGAATGTGCTGAGAGGTAAAACACAGGATTCCCAGGTAACTATGACGTGGGTCAACATTTGCAGTTCACCTACACTAAAGTTACTTCTTGTTTCTTTCCAATTTACATTCAACAAGAGACCCAATTTGGCTAAGTGTACCTAGATAGGGCAATGTTTGCTACAAAGGGATTCAGCATGCTGCGAACTGATTGACAGTGTGTCTTCACTTGCCTGATGACCCCTGGGGAAGTGAATGACATTGGGATTAGGATTCACAGTGACTGGAGAGCCTCTGTCAGGTAACTGTGTTTCAAAGCCAGAAGGAACCTTCGCACACAGTGAAAGAAACATGGCCAAAGCTTGTCCACAAAGCTGTCCAAGCTGGGAGATGATTTTAAGGGTTAATATTTCTATCCAGGAGGACTTACAGATGCATTATGGAAAGGCTTATGAGGAAAGTTTCCATGCAGAGCTGCAGACCGTAAAGCCGGTGTAGGATCATGTTCCAAGAACGTCAGGAAATGTCCCCTTGGCCAGTTAGTACATCTTCTGCTCACAAAAGGGTCTTCGAGACAAAGCAATGTAGGAGAGGGACGTGAACCGTTTGCTGTAGGACCAAGAGCCACAGAAATGAACGTGAAAGGTGCTGGGAGCTACAGCGTCTGCTCCAGAAAACAACATTCACCTTTCAGGACAGCTTCTCAGAGGCGGCGCCGCCAGAGATCTCAAGTCCTGGAAGCAGGTCTGAGCAGAAGAACCTTCTGATATGCTGAGGAGGGTCACATCAGAAATCTGTAGGGGGGCTCTCCTTGTGGTCTCCAACCCTGTCTTCATTCTGCCGTGAAAGGTCTGGAATGGCTCCTGAGCCAGGTCCCCTTGCAGATGCCAGGCTTGTCTACAAAGTCCTCTCCACCTGCGCGCACTCTGGTCAGCTTCTGTGTCTCGCTTACTGCTTTGGGCTTTTGCTTGGCTGGTGAACATTTGACATTGAAGCAGGCTGAGTGTTAAGAACTGAACTGTTGTAACAATGAAACCTAAAACTGAAGTCATTTGGTGCCAAATTGAGACTTACAATTCATACCTGTGCTGTCATTGTTTTCCTACGAATGGTCGTCAATAGAAAAACATTCCTTTTTGTTACAGCTATCATCTAAGACAATGGCAAGACCAAACTGCACAGTAAAAGAAAGGCTTTCAGCCAGGTGAACACCTTTAATCCCAGCACTTGGGAGGCAGAGGTAGGAAGATCACTGTGAGCTGGAGGCCACCCTGAGACTCCATAGTGAATTCCAGGTCAGCCTGAGCTAGAGTGAGACCCTACCTTGAAAGACAAAAACAACAACAAAAAACCCAAAAGCAAAAACAACAAAAAAGAAAGGCTTTCATTACACACACACACACACACACACACACACACACACACACACACACGCACGCACACGTCACTCATTGTATCTATCTGATGTGTTTTATTTTGGTGCTGGGGACTGAACCCAGGATTTGATCATGCTCATCACACATTGTCTACTGAGCTTTGCCCTCTCAGCCTCTCTGAGAGGGACGGGCAGAGTTAGGGTGACTGGACCCCTGAAGGTAAAAAGGACAGGAAAGTGTACTTGTTAGAAATCAAAGATGATATGGCTTCTTACCTCTTGCCTAGTGCCCCAGACCCATTTTCCCACAGTCAGGACCCCTCCTAGGAGGGAGGTCTTTCATAGGATTTAAACATTGTGGTTGGTCAAGTTCAGCCCCAGAACTCATTGCCAGAGCTAATCTTTTTCTGAGACAGCCCCCCAGCCCTAATCAGCCAGCTGGCCCTTTGGTTCACCTGGGCCAAAAGAGCCAACCAACCTAAGGTTATAAATACCTTCGCAAGGGGAGGGCACTCTCTTGCTCTCTGCTCACTTGGGAACTTCCAGCTGTGGGTGAGGTTTTCCCTTGGCTGGGCCTTGGCTTAGCCCAGGCCCAGCTGGGAGGGGCTTGGCCTAGGCCCTAGCCCAGGTCCAGCCCAGAGAGCCTCCTAGCCTTTACTCTTCGTGTGGGCTGTTTATCCTCTCCAGCTCTGCACATGACAAGAGCTCCTTGAAATTTCTTTTCTCTTTTCTTTCCATGCTTTTTGTTTTGTTTTGTTTTTCAAGACCGGGTCTTACTCTAGCTCAGGCTGACCTGGAATTCACTATGTAGTCTCAAGGTGGCCTCAAACTCACGGTGATCCTCCTACCTCCACATCCTGAGTGCTGGGATTACAGGCGTGCGCCACCATGCCTGGCTGTCATTCCATGCTTTTTTTTATATACCCCAGAACCACATCTGGTCACATGGACTCCTGAGCTACATGTGGCCCACATGGGCTTTTAGGCTCCACGTGTACCTCTCTTCTCTCCACTTTATCTCCCCTTACCTCCCAGCCTTCCCCTTTCCACACTCCTTTGTACAATCTGAATAAAATGTGGTATTTTAAAAATCATTCTCTTGAATCTGAAATTGCCAATTCTTTGGTTAGTTTACAGATATGAACTCTCAGGGCTTGGGGTTCCAGGAAACACCCCAGAACCCCAATTTTCCCATTATCTCTCTATTCTTGATAAGTCTGATACAACTGGTTATAAAATAGCTATTATCATGTAATATTTAATATGAAGTAGTACATTTAAAAAAATAATTCCCAAAGGACACATATTAAGTTGGATTGCTCTAAACATCAGAAAGAAAGGGGTTAGGAAAATTTAACTTTTCTATGGAATGAACTCAGTGCAGTCAGTGTTAATGTAGAATCTCTCACTAAAGAACAAATGAAATCATTAGCCGGTTAAGGTGTAGGAAAATCCCTTCTGAATTTTCTCCTGTGTCATTACCTGGCCTTGGATCTGATAAAGCCTTCTTATTTTCCACATCTGATAGAGTCCTGTATTATTCCCTCCTTTTCTCAAAAGGATGATGGTATATTGTGCCTCTAGACAGATGCATTTTCCAAGCATGGCTCCTCAGCCTTGTGCCAATTCTATTAATATCAAATATGCTTCCAATGAACTTCCTGTCTTTAAGGTAGCTCGAGTTTGTTGGTGCTTGCAATAAGGCTGACTCACCTGCTTATAAGACTGGTCTGTTCTTCTGAGTACCTTAAAAAGGTACACATTTAGGATGAATTCTCTAACATCCGCCCCATTTTATTTTTAATGATTCATCTCACTTTGCAGTTGGAATGATACAATCATCACACCTGGTATTTTTACAGAGGTGACAGTAGATTTTTCATGATTACTTTTGATCATCAAACTTGATTGAATTAAGAAACACTTAGAAATTAGGAAAGCACACTTCTAGGTATGTTTCTGAAGGAGTTTCCAGAGGTGATTAGAACTGAGAACTCTGACCTAATGAGTGAGTTTATCCCTTGATGGATTCATAACATTGTGGAATTTTTTTGGAGGTGGAAAAAGGGAAGAGGATGGGTCTGGCTAAAGAAAGTGGGTCACTGGTGGGAGTGCCCTTGAGGCTGTGAAATACCCAGGCCTCTGCTTGTGTCCCCATCATTGCTTCCATTCTGCTACACAGTGAAGAACTACTTCTTTCATGCTCCTGCCTCCATCGTGCCCTGTCCAAGAGCTTAGAGCCAAACAACTAAGTGCTGATCCTTTTAAACTCTGAATAAACAAATCCTTCCCCCTTGGAACACTTCTCTCTGGTATTGTAACAGATGTCAACCAGGCCTCATTTGGATATGATATTTATGCTTGAAAGAAACTGTGTGGGGAAGGCAGCCATAGGAAAACATTTCTCTAGACTTTTGGTCCTCTACAGTGATCAGGTATTGGGTCACCAGGTGATTAGTAAACATACAGTCCCCTGGTCTTTTAGATGTATTTTCTGTTAAGATTTTCATTGAGAGTCTAATCCTACAGGTCTAGAATAGGACCTGGATATCTGTGTTGCTAAAAGTCTCCATGGATTCTTCATTGCAGGGCCAATGTTGAGAATGACTACAAAATAGTCTAAAAATTGATCACAAGCTAAAGTGCTCAAGACGTTTCTAGTAGGCAGCGTGAATGAGTTAAGTGAGCAATAACGACTGGAACACGCACCATTGCCTTGTGCTCAGGAAGAACAGCTACAACTCAGCGCCAACTCCCTGCGGCCAGGCGAGCCCCAGCATTGTCTGTGCGGTCCTGTACAGCTGCCCGCTCGGAGGGGGAGATATTATTGCTAAAGAAAACCCATTTTTATATCCTTACAAAACACAGGGCATAGAGCGTGGCCAAAATGCAACCTTTGAACAGCCCGTTTGCGATGTTTGGAAATTCCTCTCTTTTCCAGCCAGAGCAGAGCACGGGCAGCCTCACTTTCCGTGTACCCGGCACTTGTTTCTTGTTTGCTCACTTGGGCCTGGGGGGACAGCTCAGCACTCAATGCCACTTGTGTGACATACTTTCTGGGCTGGGTTCTACTCTCCAGCACCCACGTAAAGCCAGATGCAAGCGTCTTTGACCCCACTGCCCTGCGAGGATGGGAGCAGAGTCAGGAGAATCCAACACTCAGAGGTTCGTTAGTCCAACTCTCACTTGCAGTTTGGCAGTTTGTTTGCAGCAGCAAGAGAGACCCCCTCTCAAAGAAGGTGGAACCCGGACACCTCAGAGTTGTCCTCTGACCTACACACACACACAGCCCATCCACATACATAAATAAGAATTTCAACAAAAGGGAACTTGGTTACATTTTAATGGTTTTCATAGGGTCATGCCTGATTCTTAAGTCACAGCAGCACCTCACCAAGATAAGGCAGTGTCCCCTGCGGGGCCCCGCGGGAGCATCCTTCCCTTCGCCGCTCCTTTCCGAGTCCTGGCAGTGACGGCAAAGATCTGCACTGCTGGGCGCAGTACAGGGATGGAGCAATTCCACTTCTTCCCAGGTGTTTAGAATCTTGGCTCGAAGCCATAGGTGTTGACTTTTTCAAGGATATAAAATCAACATAATATAAAATAATAAATATGATACATTTTGTTTTTCAGTGAATGAATTCCTGCTTCCATTTCATATGTCACCCCTTTTTCCTTTTGCCCTCAGTCTTACTTTTGTCTTATCTGGCTGAGTTTCCAGCTGCTTGAGAACATACCTGAGCTTCGTTTGTGGACAATGGTGAACAAGCAGAAAAATAACATTTGTTTTAACAGAATGAAAACATCAGTCCTGAAACAATTTCTTACTGTCCAGCCTCACTTGAAGCATGTTATTAACCTCAAAGCGAACCCAAAGGACCTGCATGCCTATGCGTATACCCTGACACGACACACACTCACTGGAATCCGTGTGCTTGGTGTGGATTCAGCGTGGCACAGGAACTTCTGTAGCATTTTTATAATCAAATTTTAAAAAATCATTGTATTTTTAACATGGCAAAAGGAATTAAAACTTCAAATTTTGAGAGATACTGCTAAACTATCTTCTACAGTTTGTCCAGTTTTCTCAAGTAGAGCAGATAACAGGGCACCTTCATCATTCCCCTTATCTTCTCCCCATGGAATAGTGCCCAGGTTTAAATATTTGTCATACTGCGACAAGTGATATGTTTTCATTTGTGGTAAGCTTGACTATATATATTTTCATAACTTTGTTGATCATTTCCATTTCATCTTTTTAGCTTTTATTCATATGTTTTCCATGAAAACCAAATGAGGCCTGAAGAGATGGCTCAGAAGTTAAAGGGCTTGCTTGGAAAGCCTGATGGCCTGGGTTTATTCCTTAGTACTGATGTAAAGCTAGATGCACAATGCAGCACATACATCTGGAGTGCCTCTGCAGTGGCATGCCCATATATGCTTTCTTTCTCCTTGCAAATAAAAAAAAATCAAAATAAATACTAAAAATTTCTAAAACAAACAAATCAGCAGGAGCTGGAGAGATGGCTCAGCAGTGAAGATGCTTGCCTGAAAACATAACATCCGGGGTTCAATTCCCCGGTACCCGTGTAAAGCCAGCTGCACAGTGGTCTTTGCATTTGGAGTTCATTTGCAGTGGGTGGAGGTCCTGGCATGGCCACTCTCTCTCTTTCTCCCCCTCTCTCTACTCTCCATCTCTCTATGCTTAAAAATAAGTAAAACATTAAAACAAACAAACAAAGCCCAGAATGGACTGATTTTATATTTTGTCTTCCACATTTGCATGTATGTCTTTTATACACTAAAGATAAAAATTCAATTGGCATAAATTGTGTGTATACATATTTTTTGGGCACTTATATTTTAATTCCATGTAACAAATGATGCCATAAAATGACTTTATTGATGCATACAAAATCTTATGTATTTAGCCTAAAAGTCCATTTGTAATTTGTTTTTGTGTGTGGTGGTTAGTTATATATATATATTTTTTCATTTTGGTGACCAGAAACACAAACAAAAGGTTAATTGTTTAAATAGCTGCTTGTCATTTCAATGGAGCCATCTTAATATTCTAAATTTAGATAAAAATAAGGGGCGATATGTAGTGGTAGTAAATATATGTAGTTTTCGTTCATTAGTGTTAACTTCTGTATAAAGATCAGTCTATGAAAATGATACATGTATCCATTGCCTTTAGATCATTAATCATTTTTACCACTATGAAGTGCTATACACCATTGTATTTCTCCTCTTGAGTAATTTTATGAAAAGATTCTATAGCATTTAGCTGTAAGTATGCAATATTGAGAACAAGGTATAACCCTTTCATCAGTGCATAATGCTAAATCCTTCTCCTAACGAAGAGCGGTGTTGCACACAAGTAATGAATGCTACTTATTTTCTGAATCATGCCCAAAGCTTAGTATTTGCTCATTAAAGTGTGTGAGATAGTAGATTAGTGTTTTACTGTGTTTTTCCTTGATTTCATGAGGCGTTACCTAGGTTTATTGACCGTGGGACGTTTTTCTCCACATAATGAACTGGTCTAATTCTTTGCTTATGTTTGGCTCTATTGATTTATGAGCGTCACATATTTGAAGTGTATATTTAATAAATTTTAGCATATGCACATCAAATCAAAATAGCATGCACATCTATAGCCATAACTACTATATAAATATATATATATGTGTGTGTGTGTGATATATATATATATGTATATATACATATATATATATATATATATATATATATATATGTATATATACATATTCATGGATTGTGATTCATTTTATAAAACATACCAGACAATGAAACACACCATTAGTGACAAAGGCAGATTGGCCTAACCTGAGCATAGAATAGCAAAGTTTGTGGGGCTGTGGAGAGCTTGAGAGGAGAAGGGAAAATGGCAAAGAGGCTTAAAGGAGCACCTGGTTTGGAGTGACTTTGTCCTTTCCTCTTCAACATTAATTTTAGAATGTTTTCTGAATATCTAATGCTATATTTCTGGAATCTTGATTGGAACTATATAAATTCAGAGTAACTTGAGGGTATTAACATCATGCAGCCATGATTCACTCCACCTATGACTGTTCATTTCTGTCTTTCATTAATATTTTAGAATACCCCCACTCAGTTCTTGAATACAATTAAAATTTTTCCTAGCTATGTTTTGAATTTTGTATCCTATTATGAATAGGATAGTTAAATTGTCTACATTTTTACTGATGATTTCTGAACTATAAAAATGTTACTGATGTGTGGTTTGCTGCCCATAACCAGAAAAGTTAAAAAAAGCCAATTCAACTATAATAGTTTTGTGTGTAATACACTCTTAACCTTCCTATATAGATAGGCAGATCTATATAAAGTCATGCCATTTGCCACATAATAAAGACATTTACTCGGTACCCTCCTCTCAAATTTCATGTTTTTTCCTTCACATATTGCCTTTGTACATGGTATTTGTATTTCATAAAGTGCTCAACGGGGTTTGATCATATTCTCCCCTATACCACGCATCATGCGTTTTCACCTCACCCTTTTCTGTTGACCCCCTTGATTCGCCTACCTCATGTCTTATACACACATGAATGTATGTACTTATACAAGATTAAGATGTACCCATGAGTGAAAATATATTTGTTTTTCTGAGATGGACTTACTTCACTTAATATAACAATCTCCAGTTGCATTTATTTCCCCTCCAAGAAAAACATAATTTCATTATTATGTCAGAATAAAATCCCATCATGTATATATACACCACTTTTTCATTATCTATTCCTCTGTTGACAGACTCTTCCTGGGAGGGAAGTTTCTCCTCTGACTGGCACCAGGCTTCAGCCTTCTCCCAGCGTGAGAGTTCTGGGGAAACAGCAATTCCTTGTTTTAATAGTCAGGTAGCTAAAGGAAAGGGCACAACGATCTCTCTTTAAAATATTTTCCCTCTGCCCAGATAGGTAAAATACTGATTTCCACAGTGGCTAGACTAGTTACAGTCTCATAGCAGTGTATTGAAGCTCTTTTCCTCCACTCCCTCACCAGCACCTATTTATTGTTTTCACCTTCACTTCTTTTTGTTTGCTGTTTTGTTTTTGAGATAGCGTCTTGCTATAGCCCAGTCTGACCCCTGACCCGGAACATAATTGGTAATCCTAGGCTGACCCGGAACTCACAGCAATCCTCCTAACAATACCACCTGATACTAGGATTGAAGGCCTGTTCTACCATGCTTGGCTTGTTTCTTGTTTTCTTAAGAACTGACATTCTGACTTGGGTGTGATGTAATCTTAATATAATTTTAATTTTTATTTCTGTCATGGATAGTGATGAAAAACATTCATTAATCCAATTGGGTTCATATTATTTAGTTTCCCAGGTGTCAGATGTGTACCAACCAAAGATTTTATATACATACATATATATATATGTTTATTTTTATTTATTTATTTGAGAGCAACAGACAGAGTGAGAAAGAGGCAGATAGGGAGAGAGAGAATGGGTACACCAGGGCCTCCATCCACTGCAAAGGAACTCCAGACACATGCACCCCCTTGTGCATCTGCCTAACGTGGTTCCTGGGGAATGAAGCCTTGAACCAGAGTCCTTAGGCTTCATAGGCAAGCACTTTACCACTAAGCCATCTCTCCAGCCCTCCAATGTATGTTTTCGACATTGCTGTCAGAAGTCAGGTGGTTCTAGTTGTGTGAGTTTATGCTTCCAGTGATGTATGTATCTGTTTTGGGGTCAATTCCATGCTTTATTATTGTTATTAATATTAATGGCTCTATAATATATAGAAAGTTCCATAACTTGAAATCAGGTATGGCAACACTGCTATCAATATTCTTTTTCTCATAATTGTTTTAGCTATCTGTAGCCTTCTGTACCTCCATATGAAATTGTAGATTATCTTTTGTTTCTATATCTGTGAAGAATTAAATGGGAATTTTGATGGAATTGCATAGAACCTATCAGTTGCTTTCGGCAGTGTAGCTACTTTCACAGTACAAATTCTGATCCAAGAGCCCGGGAGGACGTAGCCTCTTCTAGTGGCTTCACGTTCTTTCTTTAGCGTTTTGAAATTTTCATTGTAGATGGCTTTCACTTCCTTGGCTAGATACAATCTAAAGTATTTTATTTTTGATACTATTTCAATTGATATTATATCTCTGGTTTCTTTATCAGCATGGATATAGGAGGTTTACTGAAGAATCCTACCTTATTTGTAGTTTTCTATTTTCTTTTACATGTTAGTATTTTCATTAATTTAAACAAATCATATATTGGGGCCACATGGTGGCTCAGAGATGTGGAAATGAGGAAATCTGGCAATGCTTGGCAGCCCAGAGACCTAGGGGCTTGGGGAATCAGCAGGGCAATGCACATGGCAGCCAGGAGACCCGAGAGTGAAGCGGAGGGTCTGAGAGCCCGGGGGTGTCTGAGAGAGACCGCGTGATTCCGGCAGAGCCACACGGGCGGCCACTGGAGCAGAAGAAGCTGGGTGCTTTTTCAAAAGGGTCCCCGCTGAGTTGGCTTTGTGGCTTCTGGGAATCTCTGAGTTGGAAACTGAGCAAGTAACATTGGGCTACATACTGAATCAGAAACAAGAGAACCATGCCACTTGCAGCAGAATCCAGCAAATGGAACAAACAGACTGCACCTTTCTCAAACTCTGCCACCCCATCCTAGCTCTCTTTCCTGCCCGCCTATTTGTTTTCCATTTCCCTTTCCCAAAGGACATATGCTGGGGAGGTTTTCCAGATACCTGAATCTCAGCCTCCCATGATCTGGGAATGACTGAAGTCATTTGACTATATTTTCACCTCTTTAATTTTCAGTCAGCCTTCAGGTAGCTGACCTCACCTCCCACTCCTTTACCTTTACTTTGCCTCTACTATATACATTTCTCTCCTCGAAGTTTTCCTTCATAAACCCAGAACTAATTGCTACTCATATCTTGCAGGGTTTATTTGTTTGTTTGTTTAAGTTTTGTATTGTTTTGTTGTTGATGATATTGTTTCATTTTGCCTTTCCACAAACACCCAAAACAACTAATATATTAACACACGTAACTATCACTAACATTTTACTTTCTCAAATGATTGGCACCTAAGTGGTGTTTAATTTTTATTTGTCTACTGTTGCATTTTCATTTTGAGTTTACTATTTATTTAAGAAAGAGAAAGAGGCAGATAGATGAAAGAGAGAGAGAGAGACAGAATGGGTGTGCCAGAGCCTCTAGCCTCTGTAAACATACTCCACAAGCATGTGCCACTTTGTGTATCTGGCTTACTTGAGTCCTGTGGAATCTAGGCTGGGTTCCTAGGCTTTGCAGACAAGTGCCTTAACCACTAAGCCATCTCTCCAGCCTGAGTTTGCTCTTCCACAGTGATTAGAGACAAATTCTAATAGCAGTGGGACTACTGGGAATCATGCCTGGCATCCTGACCACAAGTCTAGTTGACAGAAACCCTATAAAAACTCTTGCATAGTACAGAAAGTCCTTATTAAGGAATAAGAGGGATTTTTAAACAAATAAATGAAATGAAATGAAATCAACAGTAGCATAACCCCAGGTATGTAAGTCCATGCCCCCAAACAAAAATAACATGAATAATCAAGGCAACAGCAAATCCGTAGCCAAGCTAACCAAAAGAAAGCTGCAGCAGACAGCTTCAGGTCACTGAGATGGACTTCCAGACCAGACACAGTCATGGAAGAAGAGAGTTATTGAAGCTTACAGATCCAAGGGAAGTTCTATAATGGCAGAAGAAGCTGGCCTGCCTTCACAGGCCCAAGCAGACAGAGAGAAGCACAAGCCAAAAGCCAAAAGCCACACAGCACAGCACACTTCAGGAACTCCAGCTAGGCACACTGCAGATCTTTAGATTGAAATCCCAACCCATCACCACACCTTAAGATCTGCCCAGTGACACTGCCTCCAGCTTGGTGGCTACAAACGCAAACTACAAAGTAATAAAATACCGAATAAACTACTACAAAAGAAAAGACCCAAATTAATAAAATTAGCGCTGAAAAGGGAGCCATTATGATGGACAACAACAAAATTCACGAAATCATTAGAATAAACCTTAAAAAAAAACACCACATATTTTATTAAATTGGAAAATTTTAAAGACAGTAACAGGGATTTCCTGACCAACACCTTGGTAGAAGGTATTCTACCCCTGGCACTGAAATTTTCCTGTAACAATCTATGACTTCTGAGTATAACATTATCCACCCCTACATCTCTTTTGTTACATATATGTGGTTTAGCTAGTGAAAAAGCAGGTTTCATTCATAATGTCTTTAAGTTTCATTAATCCTGTTCCTACCCTCCTCTGCTCCAGCCCCTCCTCTGACCTTGCTTAGATCACTTTACTCCCAGTATTTGGCCTCTCCGTTTGTATTTCTACTATAACCCCTCTTAATCTCTCCTCTCTCCTCCCTCCTTCATGGCCCCTTCCTAGTTTCCTGGTCTCTACTACTGACTTATTCCAACTTACAAGTGTACACACTTGAAGCTAGGATCCACGTGGGAGAGAGAACGAATGGCATTTGACTTTCTGTGACTCTTGCATCCATTCTACCCTCTCTTCTGCAATGTCTCACTCAAAAGTGTCTCATTTAGCACCGTGCACCCAGCCTCATTTTATTCTCGGTACTTTTGAAAAGTTTTGAGTCTCCCTGGTAGCCACTACCATCTACAACAATGCTATTCTGACCAAAGTTGTGATCAGCACTAATCTATGGTGAGAAACAAGATATAAATATGTAGAAGCTATTTGATGGGCACCCCATATATATTTAATCAATCAAAAGTAGTGGCTTCCCCTCTAGTGTCTATGACATTACCAAACACAAGGCTTTGATGAGGTTTTCAGTACCAGCAGTGTAGTCTCTTCTCGTGGAGCAGTTGGTTTTCAAATACAATCAGAAAGCAGTTGCTTACCCATATGCCAGTCATGCCACTTTTGCATCTCATATCAGTGGGCGCTTCTTGACTGGCTAGTTGGTTGCCTTTAAATTAAAAGATAGAACTTGGACTGGTGAAATTGTTCAGTGGTTAAGGTGTTTGCCTGCATAGCCCAAAGATTCAGGTTCAGTTCCCCAGCACCATAAGCCAGATGCACAAGAAGGATTATGTGTCTGCAGTGTCTAGAGGCCCTGGAGGACCAGTTTTCTCTCTCTCTCAAATAAATAAAATATTTTTTAAAGAGGCAGAATGTTTCCATCTAAGATGCGAATGGTGCACATGACCAGCATGCTACCCACTCCACTGCTTTCTGTGTCGTGAATGTTAACTTTGCATCTTGCCATTTCGCCAAAAGTGTTTACCAGCTATAGGAGTTTTCTGGAGGAGTATTTAGGTTCTCTCATATATAGAATCATATAATCTGAAAATAAAGATAGTTTGACTTCTTCCCTTTCCATTTGTATTCTTATTTATTTGACAGAGAAAGAGGGAGACAGAGAGAGAGAAGAGAGAGAATGGGCATGCCAGGGCCTCCAGCCACTGCAAACAAACTCCAGATGTGTGCACCCCCTTGTGCATCTGGCTAATGTGGGTCCTGGGGAATTGAACGTGGGTCCTTTGGCTTTGTAGGCAAATGCCTTAGCTTCTAAGCCATCCCTCCAGCCCTGTATTCTTTTTATTTGTTTCTCTTGTGTCATTTCTCTAGCTAAGGATTCAAGCACTATATTAAATAGCCATGGAAAGAGCAGACACCTTTGTCTTGGTCCAGATCTTAGTGGGAACACTTCAAGTTTTTATCCATTTAGCATGATTTTGGCTAAAGATGTGTTGTATATAGCCTTTATTATGGTGAGATATGTTCCCTCCACCAGTGGTCTCTCCATTGTCCTTTTATCATGAAAGAGTGTTGCTGTAGTTGCCCTCTCATTGTTGAAACAAAACACCCACCTACGCTGGCTGGTGGAGGGAGGTTTTTGTTTAGTTGATAGACTCGAGGGAAAGCAGCTTCGTGATGGCAGGAGAAGCATGGCATGCGTGGAGGCTGGGCATCACTTCTGCTACAGCAGATGGAAAAACAGCAATAAGAGAGTGAAGTGGGTACTGACAAAGGAGAGATGTCTATAACACCCCTAAGTCCATCCCCAGCAACACACCTCCTCCAGCAAGAAGCCACCTCCCAAGTTGCTACCAGCTGGGGACCAAGCTTATAGAACACATGTGTTTATCGGGAACATCTGATTCAAACCACCAGTTATTGAATGCTTTTCAAAGGCCTTTTCCTACCTATTGAGATATGCGATTGATTTATGTGATTTAGGTCCTCAATTCTATCTATGTGATAAATTACATTTATTGTTGTTCATATACAGAACCATCCTTGCCTCTCTGGAATAAAGCCAAAGATCAGGTATATAATGATTTAGACATGTTCTTGAATCCAGTTTTAAGTATTTTGTTGAGAATTTTTCTGTCTTCAACAAAGATGTTGGTCGATAGCTTTCTCTTTTGTTGTGTTTCTTGGTTTTGGTATTACTATAATTCTGGCTTTGTAGGAGTTAGGTAATGTACTCTTATTTTCTACTTTATGGAATAATTTGAGAAGCTGTGGTTTTCTTCTTCAAAGCTTTGATAGAATTCCCCCATGAACCTGTCTGGACTTTGGTTCTTTTTGGTCGGCAGAAATTTTTTGAGTACAGCTTCAATATTGTTGCTTTTTACAAGCCTATTTTAATTTTTTTTTAAATTTGGCTTTACTTTGGCAGATGATATACATCTAGAAAATCATCCATTTCTTTTAGATTCTCCAAATTGGTAAGATGTGGGTTTTTGAAATATGCCCTTATAATTCTCTCAATTTCTTTGGCATCTGTTGCAGTGTCTCCATTCTCATCTCTAATCATATTGTTTAGGGTCTTCTCTTTCTTTTGGTTAATTTGGCTAAAAGTATGCTGATTTTGAATCTTTTCAAAGCTAAACATCTCTGTTTCATTGATTCTTTTCTTTATTTTTTTTTATTTTGGTGTCTTTGATTTCTGCCCTATTCTTAATTATTTCTTTTTGCCTAATACTTTTGGGTTTGTTTTGTTCTTTTTTTGAAGGACTTTAGATGCATCATGAAGCTATTTATTTTTGTTTTCACTATTTTTGTAATAAAGGCACTTAGAGTTATAAACTTCTCCATTAGAGCTACCTTCATTGTGATTTATTTGTTTTAGCATATTTGTTTTCATTTTCATTCAGTTCTAGGAACTTTGTGATTTTCTTCTTGGTTTCTTTAATGATCCATTCATTATTCAAGAGTCTGTTGTTTAATATCCAGGAATATATTTATATACATATATTCATACATATAAATATATATGAATATATATCTAATTACTTTCAAAATATATGGTTTATAAATATACATAGAAATCATACCTATATATTCTGTTGTTTTATTATGTTGTTAACTTCTAGTTTTACTATATTGTGGTTAGATAAAATATGAAAAGGTTTTTCAATTTTCCTAAATTTGTTGAGCCTTGCTTTATGTTATATTTAAAGAAACTTCCATGGGCTTCAGAGAAAAAAGTGTATCCTGTAGTGTTTGGGTCACATGGTTTGCAAGGTCTTTTTAATCTATAGCGTCATGTAACTACAATGTTTCTCCACAATGTTGTCTGATGACTTATTGGTGAGAATAGGGTGTTGAATTCATCTACTGTTACAGTGTTGGGATTTATCTTTCACTGTAATAAAATTCACTGCACATATATTTAGAATCATAATGGCCTCTTGGTGAAATGGTCTCTTATTCAGTGTGAAGTAACATTTATCTTTTCTGATTAATTTTGGTTTGAAGACTATTTTGTGACATATTAGAATTGCAACACCTCCTTGTTTTCTGGCTCCATGTTCTTTTCCCATCTCTTAACCCTAAGGTGATATCTTTCTTTGATTGTGACATAAATTTCTTAAAGGCTGAAAAAGAATACATCCTGTTTTCTGATCCATCTTGTTAGTTTGTGTCCTTATTTATTTATTTTTATTTTTTTAGTTAGGGTCTCGTTCTTGCACAGTCTGACCTGGAATTCACTGTGTAGCCTCAGATTGGCCTCAAACTCACCATGATCCTTCCACCTCTGACTCTCGAGTGCTGGGATTGGGAGGCTGAGATCATTTGATATCCAGAGTGTAAGTTAGTGTCTGTCATGTTGATGCTTTTGTGGTATTGGGGTTTGATGTTGTCTTAGTCTTCATTGGTTTGACAGTTGTTCCAGCCTTACTTATAATTTGTCCCTCCTGTGGCCTCTTGAGTGGGTTTATCTGTATCCTCTGTGTGAATTTTTCTTTCTTTTTTTTTCTGCTATCCTCTCTAGAGCTGACTTAGTGTTCATAAATTCCTTCATCCTAATTTTATCTTGGAAGGTTTTTCTTTGACGTTTTACTATGAGAGACAAAGTTGCTGGGCAGAGTAGTTCAGGTTCGTTGCTGTGGTCTTTCAGCACTAGAAATACATCTTTTCTAACCCTTCTCACTTTTAGAGATTCCATGGGGAAACGCTGCTGTTCTGATCAGCCTGCCTTCAGACACGTCTGGGTACTTTTCTCTTGCAGATTTCTGGGCCCTTCCTTTGTCCTGAAAAATCAGTATTTTCACTATAATATGATGTAGGGAGTTTCTTTCCTGTCCTGTCTATTTGGTGCTCTGTATGCCTCTTGTACCTGGATGGGCCTCTCTTTCCACATATTTGGAAAGTTTTCTTCCATGATTTCATTAAAAGTATTTTCTATGCCATTGCCCTCCATCATTCTCTGACTATGCCTACTGTTTGAACTCTGGGTCTTCCCAGAGTGGTGCAAATATCTCTCATGTTTATTTCACTTTTTTTTGAATGTTTCTGGCTTTTGATCCAATTCCTTCCCCTTGTCTTCAAGGCAGAAGCTCTGTGTTCTCCCTGTTCCATGCATTTGGCTTAGCTTTCTATGGGGCTTTGTGGGGCCAAATACTCCCTTAACACAGGTGTGCCAAGAAGACCTGACCCATGTACTAGTTTCACCGGATAAGTCTTGCTTGGTGGTTTTTGTGACTTCATCTTTCTTTGCTCTTCTTTGTACTAACTGGACTTCAGACTTGGAGATACTTAGGCTGAACTCTCTAGTGGTCATTCAGTGGCATCTTGGGGGACCTGGAATGTTCCCAAATTGGGGGGGAATCTTGCACCTAAACTTCCCCACAGTTCATTTGCTTGTGGCCTGGGGCAACTGGGTGCAGAGGAGAAGCTGGTACATGAAGCTGGTACAAATGGCTGCTTGATGCCAGCCCTGGGGAACAAAGAGGGTGCAGGAGACAAACCGGTTTCTAAATTCAATGATGAGACCTAGGTGGCAGTCCAGGGGTAACACAGTGTGCGAGGTAGGCATGTGTGGGGGCAGGCAGAGGGAGCTGTTACCTGAACTTATTGGAGGCTGCTTGGTGGTAGCTTTGGGGAACAGAGAGAGTGGGGGAGAAAAGCTGATATATAAGCTTGCTGAAGGCCATCCAGAAGCAACCCAGTGGAACAGAGAGAGTCAGGGTGACTCAGTAAAACATGCACAGGACTCAGTAAAAACATGCACAGGACTCAGTAAAACATGCACAGCAGAAGCCAGGCAAATCAAAGAACTCCTTAATGTTGGTTATATCTATTAATACTTATATTAGAAATGAAAAATTTAAGTTTTTACATTTGTTTATAAATCCATTTAAATGTAGCATCAATCCTATATAAACAATATAAACATCATTTGATGAAAAAGCTATATTTCTAACATAGTGCAAAAAACTTGTAAGAATGAGATACTATTTGGCATTTTTCCTAACATTTTGATATCTGGTCAGGCAAATGATAGCTGAGCATCATATAGATGCACATGGATTTAATAATCAGATTTCATGATACATTGTTTTAGTTCAAATATTGGAAAAAACTCAAGCCACACAGAGATGAAATTGATAAAGGGAGTATTTCAGTGTTTTCATATAAATGGACATTTTCTTTGCTATAATACCAAAACTTAATGAGTATTTTTATTAAAGGTAATGTAAAACATATACTTTTATCAATGATTGCTTTTGTTGTTGTACTCATTTACACCGAAATCCATTTGGATGAACCAGGTATAGTGGCTCATGTCTATGATCCTAGCATTTGGGAAGCTGAGGTAGGAGAATCTCTGAGTTCAAGACCAGCCTGGGCCACATAGTGAGTTCCAGGTAAGTCTTTGCTAGA
The DNA here is from genome assembly GCF_020740685.1 of Jaculus jaculus. NCBI lineage: Eukaryota > Metazoa > Chordata > Mammalia > Rodentia > Dipodidae > Jaculus > Jaculus jaculus. The sequence continues at coordinate 5,163,712 of NC_059117.1, forward strand.
GTGTGAACTTGCCTTAGAAATGAAAACAAATTAACAAAATCTATCTGGCTTATCTTATTCTTCTGTTAGATCAAAAGATATAACCATGTGCACTTTTATCAGTCATATATTCGTCATTTGGACAATAGTGATTCTCTGAGCTTTGCAGATATTTCAAGTATTGACATAGTTCATTATATACTAACAGGAGGATATTTGTTTAAAACCAATTGCTTAAGTATGAAAAGTCTTAAATTGTTAAGATGTCTCTAAGATTAGTGCAATGCATATAATTTTTCCCAATTAAAATTTTTTTGCAAAAAATTAATGTAATCTTTCACAAATATTCTTTTTCTTCAGCTAAAAAAACTCATTCATTTTCAAGAAAATGTCTGACAAATGCCAAAGTCTGAGTAATTACAGCTTTTGAGTTCTTTGAAATATAGGAAATGACTAGCTCAGCACATAACCACAGCAATCGGAATGAACTTTTCCTGAAGGACTGTTTCCTGCCACTGTAGTCATCAGAGATCTTCTTGTGCGCTCCTCCCTCCTGAGCATTTCTTGATGGAGCTGGACTGACCAGGTCCAAGCGCCTGCGATGATTGAAGTGAGTCTGTCCCATCAAGGACATTCTTATGTGGAATGGATACATGTTTTCTGTGAGCTAGTGAGGCGAGGTGTGAGCTCCCTCTGGCCTAGCAGCAGCCTTACTCATTGCTTTTCCATTCTCAGAGCAAAGCTAATTAAACAATACACAAAAGGCAGAGCATTTATCTCTCATGAGTGAGGCTCTGAGCTTAATCTCTAACACTGCAACAAAACCAAACAAAAAGTTTTTTAAAAGGCCGTATTACTTTTTTAATGAAAATAATTTATGACTGGGTTCCGTGAAAACTTCCATAGTTTGAGAATCAGTGATACAAAACATTACCAGGTTTTTAAATTTTTAAAAAATTATTTATTTATTTGAGAGAAAGATACAGAAATAGGCAGGCAGAGAAAGAGATGGAGAATGGGTGCACCAGGGCCTCCAGCCACTGCAAACAAACTCCAGCCCCCTTGTGCATCTGGCTTGTGTGGGTCCTGGGGAGTCGAACCTGGGTCCTTTGGCTTTGCAGGCAAATGCCTTCACCGCTAAGCCATCCCTCCAGCTCTAGCAGTTTCTTTTCCTTTGTTCATGGGTCCTGAAAACCCAGCAACTGAAACAAAATAAGACACGTGAATGCCAAGTTCTAGTTACTTTTCCTCCAGAATGTAGTAATGCTGCCAAGTTTGGACATCTCTGCTTTGTTCTGCACTGCAGCTAAAACTGCACACCTTTCAGACACTTCAGATGCTTTGGACGTTTCCTCCTCTTAGGGCAGAGCTATGATGAGGTCTTCCAGGGACTCCTGAGAACGCTGTGACTGTGCTTGCCTCTTTTCCCTGAACTCTCTAATCCATTAGCTTCCTTCTTTGAGTTATTTGCTTTCCTTCCCCACCCCAGTTTGGTGGCTTCTCTTGAAGGATTCTTATGGCTGATAAGAGTTGAGTTCCCTCAGGGCTAGGACTGGGCGAGCTTCTCAGTAACCTGAAGTCACATTTAACGTTGGGTGTGGCTTGTGGTAATTCTGTAGGACAAAGCATCAGCAGCAGGGGCTGAGTTGGAAGTAAGGATGCTATATTCATTATTCAGATTCTTTAATTTCTCCATATGTAATATAAGTAAAACACGATACATATATAACATAAGTGCATATTTAGTAATGCAATCGTATTTGCATAATTATGCCTTTAGTGCCAAGGCGAGAGGACTTGCAGCATCTAAGAATATAGACCAATGTACTTCATTTTCTTCACAGACAAGGACCCTTCAGTACACTCTGCCCGCTGCTGGCCGCACCAAGCAGCCAGCCTTCCCCTGTCCTCCTGTGATGTGCCCTAGGGTAGATAGATGGACTGGACACTGCTCTGTTGTAGATTCAAAAGTCAAGAGAATCTACCTGTCACAACAGTTCCTGATAGCTGCTATTGTGGAGTTATGCATAAAACTTTTTTTTTTTTTTGCTGGAAATCTAGAAGAAGTCATTCATATAGGGAGGCTTTCAACAATTTGTAAATGTCATCGCTCTGGGGGTCAAGCCAATGAACATGAGTAAAAGCTTTGAGCTTTTAGCTTTATTTTCCAATTACTCTTTTGGAGATTTATAAGAAAAAAAGCCTTGTCAAATTTTATGTCTTGTTTCTGCTTTTCCCCTTGGAGTTCTGAAATTCCTTGCATTCTAAAATACCTGAAAATATGATTTACCATGGTTACAATTAAACTTAATTTGATAATGGTTGAGATTATAAATCATAGTGTTAATGCATGCTGATCATCCTGCTCTTCAGTGTGAAAGTTGCTGTAATTATTATTTGGATATCGCAGAACACCTAAAAATAGAGGTTTCCCCTCAAAAGATTTTCTAAATAATGACAAGGATACCCATAACAATGCACCCCAGGGTTCCACTAACCTTTACCAGTAAGGCTCCCAAAAAACCCAGCTAGGAATTTTTGAACAAAAGACAAGGTAATGAATGATGTACAATAATGTGATCTCATATTAATTAATTTATCTATTTAAGGTAGAATGTGACTGTAGCCCAGGCTGACCTGGAACTCACTATGTAGTCTCAGGCTTGCCTTGAAGTCACAGTGGTCCTCATACCTCTGCCTCCTGAGTGCTGGGATTAAAGGTGTGCGGCACCAGTCCTTGCTGAATGTAATCTCTTTAAATGCCTAAAAACTCTCTATAGCAAATGGGTAAAAAGTTTGAAAATGATAGTGTCAGTTTGTCAATATCTATATTTAAATTACTCTGTGCTAAGTGATACAGGTCCAAATCTTCAGTGTCAAATTCTTGGTATTATAGTGGTATGAATAAAACAAAGGGAAATTTTCAACTAAACCAAACAACAAACAACTCATAACCACAAACAGCGGAAAGAGCAGGATGGTGAAGAGGGACCACATGTAAGCCCACTGAGGAAAGCCTGGGTGAGAAAGCTTTCCTGCTCAGTAGCCTATACCACCTTGGGACTTTGCATCTAATGACCTAGGGGGGTAATACCCACTCATGAGTGGCTAGCAGGGGACTATTTCCCTTGAAAACCCTGCCAAAGGCTTGAAAGTATATCCACATATAAGAGTTTTATAGAAGACAGAAATTAATAACAACAATAAGGTAGACCTGTATCTTAAAAAAAAGTTGGAAAAAGTACTACACATTTTGTGGAAAATCAAGCCTAGCTCTCCACTTTTAAGCTTGAACTAGTATAATGTCCAATATTACAGATAGGACATCAATCCTTACTCACACAAAGACATTTAAAAAACATCGTGAAAAATGAATACTAACTCCCTACTCTATCTGAAGTATAAAACTGTCAAATAAAGTAGAATGAGCATTTAGGGAAAATGGAGGATATATTATCCTGAGCTTTTAAAATAGAAGCCAAGTGAAATAAAGAAGACTCAAGGAAAATTCACAGTAACGTCTACTAACATTGCATTTGGTAGCTTACAGAATCTCATTGATGACCCTGTATTCTCCTAATTTGTGCTTGACTTGGTGATGCATGGATATATTTGCAGAAGCACATAAAAGTGAAAACATTATTCTCATTGGAAGTAGGGTTCTTAGAGGTTTTATGCAAAAGAGTTACATGACCCACACTACATTTCAAAACACAACTTTTCCCAATTAATTACAGAAACACCAGGAAACCTTGCGGCTTCAGTCTCAGTAAATCTGTGAGTGCACAGGCAATTCCAGCTGCTAACCATGACCTCTGCTTTCCACTTGTGCCCATTTTCTTTAACTGAAGAAAGTAGTATCACTAAAACAGTCTGACTCCTACAGCAAATTTCAAATCCCTTCAGGATTTGAGAGCTGAAAAATAAAGTTGCTCTGTAATTCTTCTTGAATATTCACCCATTATAATCTATGAACACACACGAATGCATACACATGCTGAGGCTCACATTTCTAGAAGAACATTTAAGGGGCACACACAGGCAATGAAGCACAGAGGCTGTTTTATGGTTCTGCCCAAATCTGTCGCGTAGAAATTTCCATTCCTATTTTATAGACTCCACTTAACTCCATGTTAAGTAAGCTAAGTCTCTGGGAGGAATGGAGACACCTGTCTTAGGCTGAGGCTCACACCCGCTCTGGCTGTAACTCTAGCCTTGGCCATAGAGCCTTTAGGAATGAGGCAGACCCCCACAGAGAGCCTGCTTAGGAGCGTATAAGGCATGTTGTCTTTGCTTGGGAATTTAGTTTTTGTTGAAATAAAAAAACAATAGTTTTCAATTTTGAGCTCGCAAAATTGTCTTAGTGAAAGGTATTAAAAGAAGCATAGTTTATAATGACTTTAACTGAGGAACTTTGCTGTACTTTATCGCTAAGGAACAAGAGATAAATTACACAGGACAGGCTCAAAGCAGTGCTCTAAATACATAAGGAGAATCATTATTCAGACTGATTAAAAATAAGGTACAAAGGATCAATCTATTGTGGCTGTCCTAGGTTAATTGTTGACAATTGAAATGTGGTCTAATGCATCTTAAAAGGATTCTTCAGAAGAGTGAAGGCAAATGAATTTGCCATTTATGGCAGAGTGTAGAGTGCCCTCATCGCTTCAGGTGTTTATGACTAAACCTCCTCCTTAATGCCTCGATGGCAGGGCTCCTAGCACATGAAGCCTTGCTGGAGGAGGCAAGTCACTGGGGTTAGCCCAGTGCTCCAGAGAAGCTAGCTCGTGTTCACTGCCAATGCCTGCTGCTGGGGACAGGAGGCATCCAGCGCTGCTCCTTGGTGATGTCCCTGCCATGAAGAAGCTTCCCAACAAAAGCAAACACAGAAAAGTGGCTCCAAGAAGTAGGGCCATCGCTGTAACAAACATGACCCATGTGGGTTTTAGTCTTTTGAAACTGGTTTGCAGGACGAATATGGAGGGATTTTTTTTTTTTTTTTTTTTTTTTTTTTGACTAGAGAAGCCTTGGACTATCATAAGAAGAGCATGAGGGGCCATTCTGGTGAGAGTTTGGAAGAGCAGAACCCGGAGAGAAGTGTGGCGTGAGTGTGGAGAGGAGGCTTCTGGTCCCAGTGCGTCAGAGTGTGGGAGGCATTACCCCCGCCCCACGCCTCACAGCCCGCGAACTAGGGCGGGCACCAGCAATCCCGCGGAGGGCCCTCGGCAGGGCAGGGCAGGAGGGGAGGGAGGGAAACGATGGTGCTCACGTATGATGTGCCCATACAAGTTTCTACTTAGTATTTATTTTTAAGTTTAAAAATTATGACTAAATGATTAAAAACATGCCAGTAAACATTTAGGAAAAATTGATATTTTGTGCTCAATCTATTGTAACTTCTCTCTCTCTCTCTCTCTCTCTCTCTCTCTCTCTCTCTTTTCTTTTTTTTTTTTTTTGATTTTTCAAGGTAGGGTCTCACTCTAGCTCTGGCTGACCTGGAATTAACTCTGTATTTTCAGGGTGACCTCGAACTCATGGCAATCCTCCTACCTCTGCCTCCCAAGTGCTGGGATTAAAGGCGTGTGCTACCACGCCCGGCCTTTCTTCTCTTTTCTTTAACTATGAAAGGATTAGTATGATTTTATTCAAAAAAATTTTTGGTGTTAAAGCTTTTGTAATTTCCTTTTAACCAAATTATATATAGCAATGTGGATCACATCACAATATATAGCCTTGCTCTCTAATAGGGGCATGATCACATCGCTTAATTCTAATAATACAAATTAAAATCAGATGTGATGCCTTATCTCTGCCACAAAACAATACATTTCTGGTGCCTGAGAAAGAATAATGCCATTATTGTCAAGAGTCTCATTGAACAAATTCACTTTTCAATGTCTTTGTTTTATTTAATCTTGATGCCAGTTGCTGATTAGATTTTACTTTAGGAGACTCTCTCATCCTTGGTCTTCTGTCTCTTTCTACCCTGGGGGCTGCTCTGAGGACTGTCTTCGTGTACAGCAGGGTGGGATTGCTCATGTGGGTCTGTGGTTGGCCCCAGCCTTGGTGAGCAGGCCTGAGGCCCGTGACTGGAGAACCTGTGAGCTGACTGGCTGGCAGGGAGTCACCATTCACCTTCCTCTCGTCGGCAGGGAGTCTCCGGCGATCATCTACTGGCTGGCAGGGCATCTCCAGCAAGCTTCTCCTGTCTGTCAGGGCCTCGTTGCTGCTGGTTCACTCCAAGTCTTTGACATGGCCTCTGTCCCGCCTTGTGTCCAGCAGAGCCCCATGGAGACTGGTTCACGATGTCATACAGGTTCCCTGCTCCCTCCACAGGGTACAAACGCACTCTCTTATTTGGGCTGGAATATACTGTGTACCAAGGGGCCATGTGTTCTGACTTTTAAGAATCACAAGTGAGAACTGAGAGACATGCTTCTTCTCTTGCCCTCTGAATTATACCAATCCATCTAATTCATTTTAGGTTTTCTGGCTTGAAGTTTAGAAAAAGGGAATTTGGGGTATATTTCTGCTCTAATAATTTTTACCTTTCTCCTTCTTATTTCCTAAACACTCCACCATACAGAAAAAGCAAATATTCATCTCCTAAACCCAGGCTCTAGAGTATGACGGAGAGACCCGTATTCCACACATTTCTAGGTGTGCTGGCGGGGCAGTCCGAGAACAACCCACTTGAAGTTGTTTCTCTTTCTTCCTCAACCCAGAGTGGCTAAGATTCAAGGGAAAATAGGAAAAATTAATTTCTTTCCTATAAAAAAATTATCATCTGAACTCTCCATAGCTAACTCTTAACGCTAAAGTGGGAGGGGAAACCCCTTAATTGAATAATATGTATTTTGAGGGCAAGAGTTCAAGTTTTGAATTAATGTTGTAGCATATTCTAGTCTTTCCTTACGTCCCCTTAACTCTCCAGGCAAGTGAGTCCCCTGGGCTAGTGAATAGGAAAGCGATGGCATTAGGAAGCAAAAAGGACAAGCATGTTTCTTATTTTCCTACGTAGTCCTGAGCAGGATGCAGCAGACCGTACGTAGTGCTCAGCGTCTTGCTTCACATTGCAGTAGTAGAACGTGTTTGGTAATAACTTGCCTGGCTGAGCGTTTCTACTCGATGCAACTTCCTCTAACTTTTGGGCCTGTTTTGAACCCCAGGGTGCTCAGAGTCCCATCACTGGAATCTCTCCTCATGCCCTGTTTATTGCTAATGACAAAGGATTGCGAGGAGCTTTTGTTGCAGAGACGCATGGAGGCATGATGAACATACCTTTTTGTTTTCCGCCATCTCTGCACTGTCTCTTGGCCTCAGCTTCTCTTCCAGCCTTGCCTTCTCCAGTGCTCTTTCAACAGCCCTGATGTGGTGGGGGGCAGGGGGTGCAGGGTTTGTCACATCTGGTATCTGGGAGACAGAGAATAGGCTTCAGCAGCACTGACCAGAAGAATTCTTGTCACTTGTATCTTATGGACTAGTTAATTTTTCTTTAATGCAATTTAGCCATCATAATAATTACCTACAGTATGACCTTGCTTAGTAGGACTTATTCCAAGTCCACCAACTTTCCTACAAATTTTATTATTACATTTGTTTCTTACTGTCACACAGAAAGATTTTAAGAGCCATAGGATGGCGAGGGTATGAATATCTCGAGGCATGCCCACCTCCAGAGACTGACTGAGGCCCTCAGGATGTCACAGTGAATGCCAATGACACCACTGAGGAGACCCTCACTGCCATAGGGGTGGGAGAGAAGGCAATAAGAGCATAACCTTTCAAAAATAAAATTAAAGTAAAAAAAAAACTAATTGTTAGTAGGGCTGTGTTTTATTTGGGCACTCTAAGGGGAATTCATTTCTTTTACCTTTTGTGCATCCAAAGGCTCCTTCTGTCTTTGGCTCATGTCTAGGTCATTTTATTGTCCAAACCAGTAACAATGAGTCACGTTCTTCTCACATGTCATCCCTGATTCCTATTCTACACTTAAGCATGCTTTTGATTCTCTCAGGCCCAAATGCTTACGCCACGGTGGATTCTAGTGACTAGAGCAGACAAGGTGACCCCACATCGAACCCTAGTGACTGGAATAGAGAGGAGTGACGTCGTGGTCATACCACTGTGACTAGAACAGACAGAGGTGACTCTACGTCAAGAGGAATCTTGTGGATCTCAGTGTAGATCATGTCTCTGTATCCTGTTGGGTTTAAAATAAGAAAGACACTTTTCATAGAGCCAGTTCTGTTTGTCTAGCTTTGAAATTGTCCTGAAACTTTTACATTCATTATCATATTGAATCCTTGAACTGGCTAGAAGCCCATGTATACAGAGAGCAATATAGGCCTTAAGAGATTGATCAACCTTTCTTTCCCCAACCTTCCTCTATCTCTCCCTCTATCTTTTCTTCCCCATCTCCACCTTTCCCCTCTCCCACTCTTGTCCAGCAGCCCATGTTACCCTCCCTGCCAGGTCCACTTTTCAAGGTACCCAGATTAAGCCAGTGATTTGACACAGGCAGGCCAAATGCTAAGGCGCACTGAGCTAAACGGAAGCCAGATGTCTATAGGTTCACCTGACTGAGCTGAAGTCTGAGAACTGGGGCTCCAGAGCCCACGAGGACGTCCCAGGCCTACTAGAAAATGACCTTTGACCCTAGAGGAAAGACAAGAGGAAGTGATGAGTTTCCCATTTGGAAGTGGCCACTCAGAAGCCTCTCGCTGGTAAGAGAATCTACTTTCTTTTTTTAAAAAAAATATATATTTAAAAAGCAATAATAATTTATTTATTTAATTTTTTCAAATTTTTATTAACAACTTCCATGATTATAAAAAATATCCCATGGTAATGCCTTCCCTCCCCCCTCTTTCCCCTTTGAAACTCCATTCTCTATCATATCCCCTCCCCTTCTCAATCAGTCTCTCTTTTATTTTGCTGTCATGATCTTCCTCCTCTTATGATGGTCTTGTGCAGGTAGTGTCAGGCACTGTGAGGTCATGAATATCCAAGCCATTCTGTGTCTGGGGAAGGGGAGCACGTTGTAAGGAGTCCTACCCTTCCTTTGGCTCTTGCATTCTTTCCACCACCTCTTCCGCATTAGACCCTGAGCCTTGGAAGGTGTGATAGAGATATTGCAGTACTGAGCACTGTGGTCACTTCTTTCCAGCACCCTGATACCTTCTGAGTCGTCCCAAGGTCACTACCATCTGAAAAGAGAAGAGAGAATCTACTTTCAATACTTTCTCCCTCTTAGAAGCTCCCTGGCACTTCTAGTCACTCAGTGGGGACCCAGAAAGCCTGCTATCCAGGCCAGAGTCAGGTGTCCACACGTCCAGTGGAGGATTACCCTTTGAATACCTCAGTGTTTGTAAGTAGCAGAATCCACTTGTTAGCCTCCACAAGCTGCATCCTCATCACGGGCTCACTCCCAATCACATGAGCGCCCCTCTCCCCGAACGGCGGGCTGCCGGGAGCAGTCAAGCAGCTCCTCCTAACAGTCTCCCCGTGACAACAACGGCTTTCCTGGCGCAGGAGCTGTCCACGGAGAGGGAGTAGGAGACAGGAAATCCTAGCAGCTACACCCAGGGTGTTGTGTTCATTTATTCTGCCACCTTTCCTTTGTGCCCTGTTGAGCTCAGTATATCTCTCACACACTCTGCTTTTCCTAAAGTCTGGCACAGAAGCCAAATTGGAGACCTACCTTCTGGAGAAAGAAACGAGATTTGCCAGCTATGACAATAAAAGACTTTTGTGCAAAATTATTTAAAATCTGGAAAAGGGAGTGTTTGACTAAGCCATTTGTCTACAGAACATATTTCCCTTAATTCTCTGGTAATAGATGACTCCTTTGCCTTTGAGTGCAGGGATGAACACGCTGGCTTCAAGCAGACCCACATGATTGTGGCCTTTGCATTCATAACTGTCTCATTTACGAATCTCAGCACACCCATAGAGTTTAATGAAGTAGAAAAAAAATAGGGACTCAGAAAGTCACTGAGCTCTGTGACTGTGTGAAAAAAAATATCAATTAATGCACTTCTCGATGATGGGTGTCCAGGATGTGTTCTCACCTAATATCCGCTTCAAGACACCCAGCAAGACTAACCCAGTGCTTTGTCTGAAAAGACATCTGAAATGTATCAGGGAAATAAATGAACTGTCAAAACCTTCATTTATTCTACCGAGATTATGAATATAGCTGGGGCACTCATCTGAAAGAAGGCTGTGGGAGCTCAGGAGGAGCTGTGTTAACTAACACTCACCATAGAGGGTCTGCAGGCGGGAGCAAGGAGGTCAGGGGTGGCTGGAATGAGGCAGAAATGGTGTCACAACAGAGCTCACGTAGGCAAGGGATTGGGCCACAGTGAGCGCGGGCAAGTCATGGCCAGGGTCGAATTAGCAGCACAAGCAATGTGGTTGTGGTAAATCTCTCCACTCAGCTTTTATTGAGGAAATAAGTCATGCTCAGCTCTTTCAAAATTGTCTGTTCCCCCACCTTTTATGCCAAGTTTATTATTCTGTGGGTGGTTTGCGAGAGGAAGGGGTGAAGGAGTAGATTCAATGTTATGGGCTTCTTTAACAAACTTTAGAACTTTACATTTCAATAGCTTTTGGATAAAAACCAAGCAATTAAAAAAAGGGTGGGCCACCAGTAACAAAAGGAGCTCATGAAGACTTGGCTTCTTGGAGAAGCAGTGATAACATACAATTCCCCATGTATGGAGCATAGCCTCAGTCTTTCCTCCAAAGACAAAGATGCTCATCCTCCTGACAAGAGCAAGAAGACCTTGTTTCTCCTCCTAGCAGCGTCATGGAGCAGGCTCCAAGAAAGCAGCTAACACTGTCGCCTGCCATTGCAGAATTGTCACTGACTTCTCCAAGCCACTTCAGCGAACGAGTCAAGGTCTAGTGGATAAGAAGTGTGGTGGTATTCAGCTCTCTGTACTGCAACTAGTGGATACCCAGGATAATATAACAAGAGGAAAGGCATCTTTTAGTTCATAGTTTTGGCTTTCAGCCTCAGCTGACTCATTGGCCCTGTTGTTTGTGGCAAGTTGGTGCATCATGTGAGAGAACATGGCAGAAAACAAAAACAAAAACTGCTTACTCATGGCCAGGGAGCAAAGAAAGACACAGAGGCACAATCCTCTTCCCGCGTCCATCCCTGATGAGCACACTCAGGCCTACCTCATACAGACACAGAGGCATGATCCTCTTCCTGCGTCCATCCCTAATGACCACACTCAGTCCTACCTCATACAGACACAGAGGCATGATCCTCTTCCTGTGTCCATCCCTGATGAGCACACTCAGGCCTACCTCATACAGACACAGAGGCATGATCCTCTTCCTGCGTCCATCCCTGATGACCACACTCAGGCCTACCTCATAAAGACACAGAGGCATGATCCTCTTCCTGCGTCCATCCCTGATGACCACACTCAGGCCTACCTCATACAGACACAGAGGCACGATCCTCTTCCTGCGTCCATCCCTGATGACCACACTCAGGCCTACCTCATAAAGACACAGAGGCACGATCCTCTTCCTGTGTCCATCCCTGATGACCACACTCAGTCCTACCTCATATAGACACAGAGGCACAATCCTCTTCCTGTGTCCATCCCTGATGAGCACACTCAGTCCTACCTCATACAGACACAGAGGCACGATCCTCTTCCCGCGTCCATCCCTGATGACCACACTCAGTCCTACCTCATAAAGACACAGAGGCACGATCCTCTTCCTGCGTCCATCCCTGATGAGCACACTCAGTCCTACCTCATACAGACACAGAGGCACAATCCTCTTCCTGTGTCCATCCCTGATGAGCACACTCAGTCCTACCTCATACAGACACAGAGGCATGATCCTTTTCCTGTGTCCATCCCTGATGACCACACTCAGTCCTACCTCATACAGACACAGAGGCATGATCCTCTTCCTGCGTCCATCCCTGATGACCACACTCAGTCCTACCTCATACAGACACAGAGGCACAATCCTCTTCCTGTGTCCATCCCTGATGACCACACTCAGTCCTACCTCATACAGACACAGAGGCACAATCCTCTTCCTGTGTCCATCCCTGATGAGCACACTCAGTCCTACCTCATACAGACACAGAGGCACGATCCTCTTCCTGTGTCCATCCCTGATGACCACACTCAGGCCTACCTCATAAAGACACAGAGGCACGATCCTCTTCCTGTGTCCATCCCTGATGACCACACTCAGTCCTACCTCATACAGACACAGAGGCACAATCCTCTTCCTGTGTCCATCCCTGATGACCACACTCAGTCCTACCTCATACAGACACAGAGGCACAATCCTCTTCCTGTGTCCATCCCTGATGAGCACACTCAGTCCTACCTCATACAGACACAGAGGCACGATCCTCTTCCCGCGTCCATCCCTGATGACCACACTCAGTCCTACCTCATACAGACACAGAGGCACGATCCTCTTCCTGTGTCCATCCCTGATGACCACACTCAGTCCTACCTCATACAGACACAGAGGCATGATCCTCTTCCTGCGTCCATCCCTGATGAGCACACTCAGTCCTACCTCATACAGACACAGAGGCACAATCCTCTTCCTGTGTCCATCCCTGATGAGCACACTCAGTCCTACCTCATACAGACACAGAGGCATGATCCTCTTCCTGTGTCCATCCCTGATGACCACACTCAGGCCTACCTCATACAGACACAGAGGCATGATCCTCTTCCTGCGTCCATCCCTGATGACCACACTCAGGCCTACCTCATAAAGACACAGAGGCACAATCCTCTTCCTGTGTCCATCCCTGATGACCACACTCAGTCCTACCTCATACAGACACAGAGGCACGATCCTCTTCCTGTGTCCATCCCTGATGACCACACTCAGTCCTACCTCATACAGACACAGAGGCATGATCCTCTTCCTGCGTCCATCCCTGATGACCACACTCAGTCCTACCTCATATAGACACAGAGGCACAATCCTCTTCCTGTGTCCATCCCTGATGAGCACACTCAGGCCTACCTCATACAGACACAGAGGCACAATCCTCTTCCTGCGTCCATCCCTGATGACCACACTCAGTCCTACCTCATGCAGACACAGAGGCACGATCCTCTTCCTGCGTCCATCCCTGATGACCACACTCAGGCCTACCTCATACAGACACAGAGGCACGATCCTCTTCCTGTGTCCATCCCTGATGACCACACTCAGGCCTACCTCATACAGACACAGAGGCATGATCCTCTTCCTGCGTCCATCCCTGATGACCACACTCAGTCCTACCTCATACAGACACAGAGGCACGATCCTCTTCCTGTGTCCATCCCTGATGACCACACTCAGTCCTACCTCATAACGGTTTGTCTAATTTTACCGGCCTAGGGACCAATTCTTTAGCTTATGTCCTTTAGAGGACACTCAAGTTTCCAACTACAGCAAGTAGATTTCCCAGGTCCCCCAGTAGTAATGGCAGAGACATAGCTTGAATATTCGAGCTATTGTGGAGGGTTAACTAAAACCCTGGACTGGGACAGCTAAGTACACTCGGATATCATCACAAAAGCAGAATGATCTTGGTATGGAGTTGAGCCTGAGAATACTTTTAGAGTCTGTTGAGAAAAATAATGAAGGTTTCTGGAAAACACCAGCAACATGTCTGTAAATATACATGTATGAACATGAAGGGAACATTTACAATGTGATAATATTTTATCAAACACTAAATTGAAATCGGAAGGGAAAGTCCAAGTGAAAGAGAAAACAAGGCAGAGCGATTTGGATGGGAATTGGAGGAACTCTTTTTTTTTTCCTTTGAAACTCTACCCTCTGATTCGGCTGAGGTCCCGAAGACAAGAGACATTCCAGAAAGCTGTACTTGAGGTAGCTCTGCTTAGACTAGAAGCAGGAAATGCCAGAAATCTTGCAAAGAAGCTGATTCTCTTGACATTTCCCATCCTGGAGAGCCACAGGGCTCCGGTGGCCTTCTCCACCTGGGAACTCTCCCGTGAACTTGGCAAGGTTCATCTACATCCAGCCAGAGCTCAACAGGCTGACAGCAGCTCTCACCAGCAACAGGATTTATGTGGCACATTTCAAGGGACATGCATTTTAAGGATTTCTTGCTGTGTGAGAGGCCGTCAGGACAAAATGGAGTAGAAGAAAAGTGCACCTGATTGTAATTAATGCTGACAGTAATCTCCAGCTTTCATTCTGAAAACAGCCAGATGGGAAAGTTGGAACTGTTAATAATAGAAAACATTGCCATCCACAGTTCCTGGAGTCATAACTCTTTAAACTGTTTGGATTCCAGATCTCCACAGACCAGCCCCGGCCAGATGCTGCTCTGCAGCCGTGGGCTGTGGTGGCCCCACTACAGAGAAGGGAGCCGAGGGGGAAGCTGTGCTTGCAAGGCCTGGGTCTGATGAGAAACCTACACGATGGAAACCTGGAGCTGGGACAGACAGGGAGACGAGGAAGCCATAGGACTGTGTGAGGTCAGCTCGTGGCTTTGCAACATCTTAGCAGACAGGTCTCGATTGTGTGGGGTCCAAGCCCCCAGGAGGTCTCGGAAGATGTCTCGGGGAAGATTGTAGTTCTGCGAGTGCCTGGGAAGTGGGGAGTGGTAGAGGGGAGGGACGATAAATACGTTGGGGTCCGGGACTGACAGGCTATGGTAATATTTTCTGCGGGATGAAGGACAGAGCAGAGAGCTCTTAGAAAGCTGTCTTAGAAACAGTAGCCATGAGGCCATTTTGTCCCTTCCTGAAGATTTGTAACTCCTAAGAGCTGGCTGTGCCATCTACGATTTCTTTGGGGTGCCTGGGGTGTGCGGCGAGGCGTGCGGGCAGCAAGGATGCTACAGACATATCTGTCCTCTGCTACCTCCCCATTAGGACCTCAGTGGCAAAGTTGGGGCCAAAGGTCTCCTAGCCAGAGAGCCCTTCTGAGAGTGACAAGGACTCACTGCCTTGGCTCCTTGTTTGGTAAACCCAGGTCTGCTCTGGTTTTGGTTGTCCCTTTGTCCTTTGCGCCAGGACCACGGGGTCATCAATGCCAGCCCTACTGACGCTGACACCCCCCCCCCGGGGGCGGGGAGGTGAATGGAGTGGGGCAGTGCTTTCAAAGGTCCTAACAGACCCCACAGGTCAGACTGACAGGAAGAAACAGGGGAGAGCTCGCAGGGCCGGGTGTGTGGCCAGCAACAGGGAGGAAGGAGAGGACATAGTAGTAGGATGGCTCTTCCAAGCTGTGCTTTCTTTTAGAAGCTGAGGTCAGGACCTGTGTGTCCCCTGGGCTAAACAAGGCTTTTTTTGTCTCCTTTTTTTCTTTTGCCATAGGAAAATGCAGAAAGGAAGGCTCCTGGCCCCAGCCGACACGCAGGGAGCCCTTTGAACAGGAAACGTGTGGTGCAGCAGAAGCACGGAGGCTGGGCTTCAGGATCTGGCAAAAATGCGGCAAGAGAAAGGCCCTGACTGGTGACTTCGGTGCTTGGCCTGTGTCACCTGAGAGCCAGCCCACTGAATGCCACGAAAATCCCGGAGGGATGAAGGAAAGTGCTGAAAGGAACAGGGAAGAGGGCAGACCAGACAACTGAAGCCACCAAAGGTGGAGTTCTACACGCACCCGAGAACTGGACTTTAAAGGACACTCATATTTCATTCCTGTAAATACATCCCAATCATTCCCACAAGCAGTTGGATCAACAAAAGAAAAACACAGGGATGGAGGAGCTTAGGATCAGGAATTGACAGGGTGCTGAGTCAAAAGGTATTCATATTTGAACCTAATTGTTTTTGTATAGGAAAATCTTCCCTCTAACAAAATCTCTTGGAAAGCTACAAATGGATAAGTTGAGCAGATCTGACCCCAATGGGGCCTAGTGCCCTCAACCCCTGGCTCAAGTAGGTATCTTGATGACTTATGAATTGAACATGAAAGGTCCCCTGGATCCTAAGCCTGGGAGGAACATCTTGGGCAGGTGGGAATGTATAACTTTTCTCATTTGAAAGTAGAGAGGAAGACAGTCAATTTGAAAGCAGTGTCACTCCCGCATGGGTGAAAAAGCCTTATGTCCTTCTAGGTTTTTTTCCTTGCTTGAGAAAGACAGACATTAGTCCCCAAGCCTGGGTACTTGGGCCACAGGGAGGAACTGGCTTGAACTTGCCCCAAGGGTTGGCGATTCTATTAAAGTCCATTTCCACATATTAAAAACCTAGGTAACCCCTTCCCTCAGCCCAAAGTGGGCCTCACAGCAGACATGCCTGAGTGAGCACTCAGAGTAGGCATTGAGAAACCCCGTCAGGGCCATGTGGGCCCTGTGCCTCGGGATTCAGCCTTCTGAGCAAGTGCCCTATAACCCAGGTAATTACAGAGCCTGGGCCCACTCAGGGGAATTAGATGAAGCAACGGCCATTATTGCCCTTGTTTGCAGAAATAATAATATGTAGCGCCGCTGTAGCACCTTTCATCAGCAGACTTCAAGGCACTTCCCAGGCGCTGTCTGATTGTAAGCACTTTTACCACCGATTCGCAACACAGGAAACGAGGGAGAAAGGAGCAGTCGGCTGTCAATGAGGAAGCATCAGCTGGCTGTAGGAATGGAGGTGCCTTTGGGGCAAGGGTCTTAGCTGTGGCTTCTTCTGAGCCCAAGGGAGAGGTTCCAGCTGGGCAGCCAGGGCAGGACAGGCTGTGTGCCCACCCAGGCAAGCAGGCCAGGGCAGCGTGTGCGGACGCTGTCGGCGAGGGAGGGACATGCACCAGCCTGAGACTTACTAGAAAGATTTAGCATTTCCAGAGTGCCTCTTCAGGTCAGCTCCATCAGTCTTTGGGCACACAGGAAGGGGCTGAGGGAAATAGGAGAAGCCCTGGGGATGTTTAACTAAGTTCACAGAGTTCAGCAAAGGCCCCCAAGGAAATGGGATGACTAAGACCAATAAAGCTGTGGCTTTATAAAGGGGTCCGTGGAGACAAACGAGGCAGCGGCAGGCCAGTGCATTTGACATGAATTGTAGGCTACTTTGAACGTCTTTAAAGAGTCAAAGAGGAGAACATTTGGAAAGAGCTGGATTGACTGTGGGGACCATGCGGCTTCAGGAAGGAAGGGGCATTGTGTTTCACTAACCAGGGGATTCTTTATAGATCCAGCTGGCCTGCCTGACAGAGTTTGCGAGTGTGTATGCTTGGAAAACCCACGTCTCCAAGCCGGGCCAGCAGGGCCCACCACGCAGATGTGCCAGGCAACTTGTGCTGGAAGAAGAGCCGAACCCGACACGCAGGAGGGTCCGAGAGCTTCCTCTCCCGTGTGCGCATGCCTCGCCTTTGCCACCAGCTGACCCGGGGTTGAGGCTCTGGTCCTTGCCCAGGGCAGAGTTTCCGGGAAGGTGTCCTCACATTCCCATGGTGTGTGGACGCCCTTAGAAATGAGCGTCTACTGAAAGGACTTTTAGAATTGCTGCATGTTCCCTCCTCTCATGCAACTTTAATTAATATAATATGACAATATTTCTAACCGTCTTTCTTATGTGTCCCCAAATTATTTGACCATAGAACACTTTTGTCTTGTGCAAGCACTTGCTAATGTCCCACAGAAGAACAGCCCCGGGGAAGCAGGACTGTGGCAGATCGGGCCAGAGCCAACCTTGACCTGTTCGCTTGTCCAGGCCGAGCAAGAGTACAGGCTGCCACCTGAGGCGCTCTACAACCAAGACAGGGCGCTGAGCAGGTAGCAGAGTTGGGGATCAGGCTGCAGGCGCAATCCAGCTGTGGGGGCTGGACACAGGCAGGACAGCTGAACAACCAACAAGACAACACTCAGACTTTACCGGGAACTCAGCCATGCCCAGCGTAAGGGGCAGCCTACAGACGCCTCTGCAAGGCAAGGCAAGGTGGCGGCCCCCGGCGGTAGGAAGTGCTGTGGAGAATTCTTGCTCCCGAACTAGTATCCATGACCAGCTACGGAAGGTTCAAACGACTTAGGAAACTCCTCGACCCCTGGGCCTTTGCACTGCAGTGGAGACACTTCTCAGAGCAGTCAGGCACTGTGTCTAGCCCGGTCCAGCCTGGTGACCCTGGAGCCCGAATGTGAACCCAACCATTTGTCTTTAACCACTATGCCAAGACTTGGCAAACTGGCCCTACAAAGATTCCAGACCACTGCCTCTGTTACCAATTAGTCTTTCATTGGCACACAGCCTGACCCACGGCTTTATCCTAGTCTGTGGCTGCTTGGGGGCCGCGAGGGCAGAGCTGAGCAGCTGTAACAGAGACCCCATGGCCCACAGAGCCTGGGATATTTACTCTGTGCTCTGTGACCCTTTATGGAAAGTGCTGGTTGACATCAGCCTACCTACTTTCTTACAGGTGTGTGTGTATGGGGGGAGGGGCACATGGAGTAAGGACCAGGTTCTAGGAGGAACGATTCAGCTTGTCGACACGGGTCTTAGCACAACAGCCTACTGTTCAGGGAGGCATCTGCCCTCGAGAACAGATAACTGAGCAAGGTCACACTTAATGGAGAGAAGGAGGGGATATGATGAGAGCAGTTATGAAGGAGAAAGCAGGGGAGGGGAATTCAGAAATACCATGGTTTGTTGTCTATAAGTATAGAAGTTCTCTCTCTCTCTCTTTACATATACATATACATATACATATACATATACATATACATATACATATACATATACATATACATATATATATATATATATGCACACACACACATATATATATATATGAAAACGTAATTCAATAAAAAGAGACTTAAATACAAAACAATTGAAAAAAAAGAGTAGACTGGTGCCTATGTCTCAAATTTGGCCACCATCATCAGGTGGTAAAAACAGTGGCCTGTGTCCTGAACTATAACAAACTCCAGTCATTAAGTAACTTTTTTGAGAGTATATAATGGACCTGCTACCCAACAGTCCATGGCCAGGAGACCCTAACTAGATCTCAGGCAAACTGAATTCTGAGCCCTGCTGGGGGTTTGGATACACTTGATTTTTCAGACCCTCTCAGCTGTTTCTGTAGCTGCAGCAAGTGCAGCCTGCAGTTGGGGTTTGCAGCAGCACCAGCCCCAGGGTGCCTAGGCAGGAGGCCGAGGAGCCCAGGTGGGGGTTGGCACAGGCTCCCAGCTGAGCCGAGGCTGCTAAGCTATGATCATGGGTGAGCTGCAGGCTGGGCGGAGCGGTGAGCAGTGCGCACTGCGGGCCTCCTTAGCGCGGTGGGTGAGGAGCTGCGGATTAGCGCTGAGGGTTAATGAGCCTTGCTCTGATCTGAGCCTGATGGGGGTGGGATTTTTGTCCTGTGGGCTCCAGGTCTTTGAGACTAGACTTA
Source organism: Jaculus jaculus (assembly GCF_020740685.1). Lineage (NCBI taxonomy): Eukaryota > Metazoa > Chordata > Mammalia > Rodentia > Dipodidae > Jaculus > Jaculus jaculus. The sequence goes on from NC_059117.1 coordinate 5,183,044, forward strand.
GGGTCAGTGGTCCAGACGATGGCTGAGAGAGTAAGAAAATAAAGGAAACCTCTGCTCAGAGAGGTTTGGGCCAGTGTTGCCCTCCCTTGCTTGTCTTCTCCCTTCCGACCAAGCTAAGCGCCCAAAGTCCCGGTGTGTGGGAATCTGCGTTTCTCTGTGCAACTCAGCTTATTCTTCTAGAGCTGACTCTTGCCTGTTGCTCTTTGGATATTTTCTGAGGCTCAGCTTCTTACATGTGACCTGGTTGCAGCCCCTGCCTGAGGCCCCTCCTCCTGGACTGGTTTGTCTCGTCCTCATGTTCCTAAGCCCTGATGCAAAGCCAATATGTTGGGGACGACTATTTCACCTCTGATGCAGTGAGCCCGCCAAAGTCTGGCTGCCTGGGTCAGGGGACATTGAAGACCTATGTCACCTCGCTTTCATGCTTCACTCCCAACAGTGTAAAACCTTGTTTCCAGGCTTTTCTAGTCCTGTGAAAGGCAGAAACTCTTTGCAAATGGCTTAGGCTCTGCAGTTCCTGACCTCTCCTGCCCACCGTCCGGTGGTGGTGACGGCTGAGCTGCTCCTGAGAACGACGCCACACCCGGCTGTGGCTTCTCCTCACAGCTCCTAGCGAAGCACGATGACGACTAGTGAGCTGGCAGGTCTGTCCTAGAGCAGGGCCTGTCGTTGAGACAGGAGGCCCGTAGAGCCAGTGCGAGCTGCTGGCATCGACCCTGTCTTCTGGCAGCAGGCAGCGCACAGGCAGCAACGGGCAAGTCTCTCTGGGGACACTGAGCACGGCTGGCTCCACGGGCTGAGGCAGGATGAAGAATCTTTTGCAAGGGGACAACTGATTCCCCATGAACTGCCACCTCCAGCCCACCCACAACCGGGACGTGCTGGCCCTGCAGGCCCAGTGCATACGACGGTTCTATGCAGCTACCCAAGCAGTACTTTGGTCTGCTGTCCCTCTTAGAATCTCTGGACCATCCCACGTTACAAAATGTTCTTAAAATCCGGCATGTGTATCACATCATAGAGGCCAAATTCACGATCATGCACTTTGGAGATGCTGAAAGGTTGTTAATTTAGGATGTATAATGCATGTTCTCCTGCGATATTCACGTGTTTCATTGTTTTTGAGCATATGACTTTTCTTTTGGAATTAATTCAGATCATCTGAGGAGTTACATTAGGTGCTGTTTGCACAATCCAGTAATGTCCACATTGAAAGTGCTCCTTGTGACTCATAGACACTGCTACATGCTAAGAAAAAAGCAAGTTGGAATATATATTGCGAAATTACTTAAATTCCTAAAAACACCTGAGAAATGATCAAAACAATACAAGATTTGGTCTAATCCAAAGTCCCTCATGGATTCAACAGAGCCTCCAGGAATCATTTTAATTTTTTAAATTTTTGATTAGCCTCCAAAATGTAGGTTTTAGCACTTGTTAGTGAATCCTCAGTTTCGAGTCACCCACCCCACCCTTCTCTTCCCACACCCATTGCCTCATCCCAGCTTGAACCTTTCCATTCCCAGTAATCCCTGCCTTCGCTTTGAAATCATTTGTGTCTTACTGTCCACCACTCTCAATGCCCCCTGCTGTGGCCTCTTTCTAGGTTCCTAGAGTTTTATACGTGCCTTCCAACTTGAACACAGAAATCTAAACAATGTGAGATAGAGTCTACAGATGAAAAAGAACATATAGCATTATCTTTTTTTTTGGGGGGGGGGGGTGTTGAGGTAGGATCTCACTCTGGTCCAGGCTGACCAGGAATTCACCATGTGGTCTCAGGGTGGCCTCGAACTCTCAGTGATCCTCCTACCTCTGCCTACCGAGTGCTGGGATTAAAGGCGCACGCCAACACGCCTGGCTCAGCATTATCTTTTGGAGCCTCGGTTACAATAATGTTGTCTAGTTCATTCATGCTCCTGAGAATTTCCAAATTTCATTTTTCTCCAGCTGAATCAAAATACACTGTGCATATGCACCACATTTTTACCATCTTGTCATCAGTGGATGGACAACTCAGCTGACTCACTTTCCTAGCTTTTGTAAACATGGATATGCAAATATCTTTGTACTACTGGTAGAGTCCTTAGGATATATGGCATCAAGTGGCGTGGCTGGATCATATGGTAGTTTACTGTTTCATTCTTTGAGGAACCTCCACACTAATTTCCATAGAGGCTTCTCCAGTTTACACGCCCATCGATAATGAAGAAGGGTTTCTTTTCCTTTTTTTATGAGAGAGAGAGAGGAAATTGGTGTGCTAGGGCCTAAGCCACTGAAAACGAACTCCAGAAGCATGTGCCACCTGTGTGCATGCATGACCTCGTGCATATGGCTCACATGGGTTCTGGAGAGTCAAACTTAGGTCCTTAAGGCTTCACAGGCAAGCAGCTTAACTGCGAAGCCCAGCTCCTGTTTTTTCACATCTGGATTTCGAGGTCAGAGGAGAACACTGGATGTCCTTCTCTTACTGCTTATCTACGTATTCCTGGAGATGGGGCCTCTCCTTCCCACAGCTTCTGCCTGCCAATAAGCTCTCATGCTTCTCTGGTCTCTGCGCTCCCCACAGATGTGGGGTACAGATGTGCATGGCCAGGCCCTGCTTGTTACATGGATTCTGGGGAGTTGAAATTGGAGGTGTGAGGCCCATGCTTAGACAGCAAATTCACTCAACCACTGAGCCATCTCCCCAGCCCTGTTTTGTTATTTTTGTGGTAACTGTAACTGTGAATGGAATTGTTTACCTCAGCATGTTAGTTATTGATGCAAAGAAGGCTACTGAATTTGAGTGTATCCTGCTTCTTTACTGAAAATATTCATGAATCAGTTCTAAAAGTTTTCTGGTAAGGTCTATTGGATCTCATGTATAGAGTCACATCATCTGCAAGGGAGGGAAAGTTGATTTTTGTTATTTGTATCTCTTTCCTGATGGCTGCAACTGACTTCCAGTACCGTACTGAGTAAGGATGGATCACGTAGACACACTTGCCTGGCTCTTGCTTTCTATGGAAATGCTTTGAGCTTCTCCCAATTTGTGTACTATTGGCTATGTGTGGGTTTGTTGTAATGACCTTTATTGTGTTGAGATATGTTGCTTCTAAGTTTCTTCAAGTCTTTTGATCATGGATTTTTGTCAAAAGCCTTTTCTGCAACAATTGAGATGATCATTTGATTTCTAGCTTGAGTCCATTTATACAAACTGTTCATATTATGCTTATCAGTTTGGGTGTGAGACCATCTCTGTGTCTGTGGTGTAAGCTTTCTTGATCATGATGAAAAGTCTCTTTGAAATGGTCCATATTTGGTCTGCAAGTATTTTACTGAGAATTTTTGAACTCATGTTCATCAGGGCTATTGATTTATATACTTTTCTGTTTTAAAACATTATATTAATTAATTTATTTATTTGTGAGTATATGTGTGCATGTCTTTAAGTGTGTGTGTGAATATGGATGCATTCACGCTACAGGACACATGTGGAGGTCAGAGCACACCCTCATGGTGTCTGCACTTTCCTCCCGCATTCTTTGAGACAAGGTCTCTTGCTGCTCCAAACGAATGCCAGTCTAGCTGTCCTGAGAGGTTCACATTCTCCTGGGCTCCACTTCCCGTTGTCTTTGGCATGCTGGCTTTAAAGGGTTTTGGAGAACTGAACCCAGATCTGAACTCAGGCTTTGAAAGCAAACATTTAACCACTAAGCCATCTTCCCAGCCCCAAGTTTCTCTTTTTGCTGTGTCTTTATCTGGTTTTAGCAACAAGGTAGTATTTCATAAAAAGAATTTGGTAGTGTTTTTCTGCTTTTTGTATTTTATGGAATAGTTTCTGAGATACTGGTACTCAGCTAGCTGTCTTCTCATTATTTTTATAGTTTAGATCCCTAGCCCATGGAGTAGTGCTAACCACAGTTAAGATGGGTCCTCTCACCTCAGTTAACTTACTCAACGTGATCTATCACAAGTGTGCCAAGAGTCTAACTTAATGTAGGTTTTCCCTCACCAATATACCTTGAGGCTTGTTTCCTACATGATTTTAGATCTTGTCAAATTCACAATCATTGTAAACCATTGAAAGGCTTGTCCTGATCATACTCGATTCAATTAATAAACACTTATTGAATGTCTGCCATGCATATGCCTCTAGCTAGCTCCAGAAAAACAGCTGAAAAGATAGCCAATGTTACTGTTCTCATGGACCAGTGACTTCTAGACTAGAACTTTCTCTCCCCACAACCTCAACAGTCCCCTCTGCCAAGCCTAGCTTCCTGGCATGCCTATGCCCAACTTCCAGGCCCAATGAGGAGATCCAGGCACTGACAGAACCTCAATTACCACTTCCCCCCACCATGTTGCTCGAGGGTGTGTTGGCTAGCCCTGCTCTGCTTTACTCTGCTTGCGACCTGTGGTTGAGGATAATAATAACAACTAACACTAATGAGCCCTCACCAGGAGCCAGGCACTATTACAAACATCCTCAGATATGTAATATCATTTTCCTTGGAGCTATCTTTAGAGAAATACCCTATCTTTAATTGAAGGAGCCAAGACATATCACCTTGCCTAAGGACACACAATAAATCTGGCAGCGGATCCAGGATTTGAAAACATGCAGAGACCAGAGCCTGTGTGCCACCTTGCTTTTGGCACTCCTCCTCAGACAAGGACGACACAGTGACCCTGTCTGCTTGGTTCCTAGCGTAGCCTTGGCTTGCTCGACCAGCTCTCGCTTGGGTGAATTCTCTTTGCTGAGGAACACTGCTAGTGTGGGGCCATGTTTCCCTCAAGCAACAGTTGTCCACTTTGATGGTCACTGGGAAGGACAAGGTTAGAGAATTAGTACCCGACTTTGCCTGTCATTATTTTATTATCATTATTATTTCAATTTCACTTTTACTTGGGTTCTCACCGTTGCAAAGAAGTGCAATGAGACAAACTTTTCTTTCAGCCTATTATCAGGCTTGCATTCCTTCTACCAGAAATTATATGAGTCCAAATCATTGTTTAAGTAATTATAAAAACAGAGTGAGAGAACTTTAGTCAGATGAAATGTTGGAAGCCAGTGGGAATTTCTACTGACTCAGTCTTGGATAAGGCTTGAAATAGAGAAGCTGGATCAAGAAGAAAGACATTAGGAAATTTCTACCCTATCTTAATGGTATGCATATTTTAGAATTCTGGAGCCTTTTGTAATTAAGTAATAACTGCTTTTAAAATATTTTATTTATTTATTTATTTATGTGCGAGCAAAGAGAGGTATGGAGAGAGAGCAAGAGAGAGAATGAGAGAATCAGAATGAGAGAGAGGGAATGGGTGTACCAGGACATCTTGCCACTGTAAATGAGCTCCAGATGCTTGTGCCACTTCCTCATGTGGGTACTGGGGAATCAAACCCGGACTATCAGGCTCTGTAAGTAATTGACCAATCTCCAGTCCATAACTGCTTTTTGATTTGGCTAATGTAATTTTATCCAAACAAATCATTTTTGTTATTCTTTTTTTGCTTTCCACTTGGGGTGCACTCTTTGAGTAATACAATCAGCCAGTATGCAGGCATGGGGCACTGGCGCAGATAAAAAATCAAGACAGGAAAACAGTGAGAAGAGCATAGAAGGAACGGCAGTGTGACCCTGCAGCTGAAGAGTAGAAACATGCAGTGTGTAAATTACCTTCAAGTAAGTCGTGCTCACAAGCAGAAGGCAACTAAGCTGTAAGAGCAAAGGCTGATCAACGTAACGGACCTTTCTGTACAGTGATCTTCCAAAGCTGTGACTCTAGATGGAGCTCTCCAGTGAAGTAGCTTCCTGTTCAGGTTGACAGGAAGCCAATAGTATTCACATGGGTCTTTTTGGGAACCAAATGATTCCTGGAATTGAAAATACAGGCAAACTCTGACACAGAGAAACCTCAAATCATTCAAACATGAGTAAACAAGGGAAAAGTAAAAGAAATTACTCATTAATGTTAAGATGTAGAAGAATTTCTATAGGAAAGATTTGTCAGCAAACCATCATCATATACATTCAGAAATGTGATAACTAAATAGTAAATATGCCAAAATTAAATAAGCATTAGTGGGGAGGTAATGGTAACATGGACTCCAGGTAATGGTGAATAAGGTGTAATTAGTATTTGAAATATGATTAGAAAATTAAAGGTAAAAACAAAACAAAATAAAAACAAGGGACATATCAACATTTTATCTATTAATTAAAATGATGAGCATCACATAAACATTAGAGTCATCCTCTATTTCAGGGGAAGCAAAATGAGGAAAGAAAGAGAGACAGTAAACTCATAATACTCATTTGCTAATCACACACACACATACACACACACACACACACACACACACACGCATATATACATACATACATACATACGTATATATATATACGTATATATATGTATATACATATGTGTGTGTATATATATGTGTGTGTGTGTGTGTATATATATATATATATACTAGAGGGTCAAGGGTTCAGAACTCCTACTTCTTTTCTGGGAAAAATGTACACTGGAACATTTGAAAATTTATATTTGAATTAGTTATTAATATAACTATAGACAGAATATATATTTTCAGAATTATCAGGATGCAAAAAAGGATAGAAAATAGTTTCCATTTAGCAAAAGGCACAAAACCAGAAGCTCAAGAGCAATAACATATAAATTACATAAAGCATAAAGCAACATAAGAGAAGAAATGTTGCCCATTATTAATTGGTTTAAGTTTGTTAAGATACATGACAAATGAATAGGTTATGTAAAAAAGTTAAAATAAACCCAAAAGACATGGATAACTATTATGAATCAGAAATATTTTGAAAAGCATGTTTGCAAAATAGCCATGATTTCAAGACAACTATTTGTTCCATCAACACACTATAGAATGTTTTCTTTTCTTACCTAACTAATGGGTCGTCTTTAAAAATATAAAAGAATTAATATCATTTTATATGCACTCTATTCAGTACCCCGTACATGAACCACATGGAATTCCTTTAGGCAGAATTTTTACTCTTTTCCATGTATCATCAACTGAAATCCAACTTTTATTGCCCTGACCACGAGTAGAGTGGGTTCTAATAGTCTAATTTACCATTTTATAAGTTCTCTTTCAGTTAATGGCCTAGTGAATTGTTCAAGATCAAACTTTGGTATTGTGACTAAAACTAAGCCCACATTAGAGCAATTATACGGTTATTTGCACCTATGATGTAATCATCTTGGACAAAACGTCCCATGCAAGTCAAAATGCCAGCCATCATTAATATTGTTGTGGTGTGAAGTGAATTAGTGGTTAGTATTTCATATACAATGCATTCTGCCCTTATTTCTACGCTAGCTCAATTTTTTCAGGCTGGGTAAGTCCTCACATAATCTGACTTTTACAGTGGCCATTTTATGTATGTGTGAGAATGTTTGCTGTTATGTGTATTTGAACACAATTGTTCAAATCTGTCTTATTTTTAACATGTTTTACATCAGTAGCCTAAAGAACATGTGTATTCAAAGTATGAAAATATTTTCAAATGTCCAATATTAAAATGATATGGATCTAGTTGTGATATGCTTGGGAAACTGAGTAATCTCTAGATGTCCATTTGTTTGTGGTTGTCAGTATTTTAATGAGACTCAATACATACCACATGTTTAATAACCACAGGTTGGGGTTTACATTGAACTTCATTGTAACATGCAAAAAATCATGGACACAGAATATAGCAAGAGTCGTGTATTGGCCAATAATGTATTAACTATCTACTACTTGCTAGGTACATGATTCAATGACCTTATTACACATTAGCTATAAAGAGCTATACATTTCTGCAGAGAACATATGTCGGTAGAAAGTAGCACGCATCCTCAAAGAGGTTTAGATAAATAACAATGAAAATTGAGAATGAGCTGACACCAGTAAGACTAAGAACAAGCCCTGGTCTAACCAATGTCGGGTCCCTGATGACACATGCATACCCAAGCTATGGCTGGTTCGGAAGTCATATGAGCAAAATTTGTCTTTAGTACATTCTAATGACCGGGACTGTAGAGTCAGGAACCGTCTTTCAAAACTATTATCTTCCTTGTTCAGTTCATTTCAGCAGCATTTAATGAGAACATATTGAAATTAGGAAGAGAGTAAAGAAGTAGACACATCCAGGGGGCTGGAAGATGGTTCAGCAGTTAAAGATACTTGCTTGCAAAACCTGACTGCCTAGGTTCAATTCCCCAATACCCATGTAAAGCCAGATGTGCGAAGTGGCACATGCAACTGGACTTTGTTTGTAGTGGCAAGAGGCCCTGGTACTCTCTCTCTCCCTGCAAATAAATAATAAGTTAAATAAAAACAGAAGGAAAAAGAGAAAATTAAAGATGACTGTAGTGATACATGCCTATAATCCTAGCACTTGGGAAACAGTTCAAGTCATCCTTGGCTACATAGCAAATTTTAGTCTACCTGAGCTACTTGAAAAACTGTATCAAGAAAAAAAAAAATAACAGCAAATGATAAATAGGGAATAGAAAGAACTATATGCAACAGAGCTTGTGTTACCATGGAAGACATTGTACATATTAACAATTTAAATTTATTTGGAGGGCTGGAGAGATGGCTTAGCGGTTAAGCGCTTGCCTGTGAAGCTTAAGGACCCCAGTTCGAGGCTCGGTTCCCAGGTCCCACGTTAGCCAGATGCACAAGGGGGCACACGTGTCTGGAGTTCGTTTGCAGAGGCTGGAAGCCCTGGCGCGCCCATTCTCTCTCTCTCCCTCTATCTGTCTTTCTCTCTGTGTCTGTCGCTCTCAAATAAATAAATAAATAATTTAAAAAAAATAAAAAATAAAAAAATAAATTTATTTGGAATATATGTGTGTGTGTGTGTGTGTGTGTGTGTGTGTGTGTGTGTGTAGCATGTTCAGAGGAAAGGTAATGCAATCAAGCCAGTTGTTCTTGGATGGTCCCTGAGGGCAATCACACTGTAAATTGATGGCCAGATGACCCAAACGAAAGAGCCAGGTGAGGAGATGAGGAAAGGGGTCCAGGCAGAAGGAAGAATAAAGAGGAGAGACAAGAATGCAGGTGTGCACACTGTGCATAAATACCTGTCTCCCATGCTCCAGTGCATGGCCTAATCAGGGTGGGCCTATACGGATTGCAACCAGGACCTGCAATCAGTAGTTTCCAGCTGTGGGCCTGCAACTGTGGCCCATGGAACAATGAGGAAATGAATGCACCCCCAGGAGCAGAGGGACAAAGAAAGCAAGTGAAAATCCTTTCCTATGCTATCATCTCACAATTGAGAATGCAATGGAACTGAGAAAGGATTTCAGAGACAGTTACATACATGCTGTGAGCACCTCTTCTAGGAAGCAAAGGGCAACCTGGAGGTGGCTAGGTCTGCAAAAAGTGTTGATGGAAACAAATGCGAACATTGTAAGTAGTTTAGATGAACAGACTACAAACCAGCAAGACGCCAAGGTGAGGAGTTTGCTCCTTAGCTTTGGGTCTTTACACAAGGAGGAGTCATTTATTAAAAGAGTTGAATCCAGTCTGGTTTTAGGAGGTTTGTCTTGCACAGTGCGGAGAGTGGGTTACATAGGAGGCCTGGCCAGGAAATCAGACCTGCTGCTGAGCCGGGCAGGATGGGAGCTGAGGAGCTGTGGGGCTTGGGCTGGGCTCTGGGACGGCGCGTGTCTGCCTCCCTTGTCTCCCAGGATGCACACGGGACATACATCCTAGTTCTCAAAGGGCACATTGAGCGTCCTCAAATGGGCAAGACACAAGAGGTTTAGTTCTGTCCTCTGCTCTACACAAACCTCCAACTACGATATTCTCAGCAAGTGGTTGACCAGTTGGTCCTGTCCATCCTGACTTCGGTGACTCTCCCCCTGCATCAGTTGGCTCCAGATGGATCAGGAGGTAGAAGATCTCTGTGTCTACTCCGGGTCCTCGCCTGTGCTGTCTTGTCTTCAGTCCATTCTTCATGGAACTTATCCCCAGCTACACTTTCCAAACACATTCCCCATGACCCCTGGCATCACCATGCCAAGCTCTGGTAGTAACACCAGTTCCAGAGCAAGAACTTACCTGCTTTACAGATCATCATTCTCCTCATTTTATTCACACTACAAGCTACACCAGGACAGCACACATGTCTGACTTAAATATAAGTGAGTATCCAATATTTTTCATGGAACCTCATTGGGTACAACAGTTTTGGAACAGAGCTGAGACCTGTTTAAGTTTTGGCATCTCTTAGAAGTGAGGATTCCTGCCCTAGGGCCGATTCCACCCAACTTGCTTGCCAATGGCCTGTGGCACGGATATGGCTGATGTGCCCCCTCAGTGGTTGAACCCAAATGCTCTTTCTTCCACAGTCTAGGTCTGGTTTTTAATACCTCTTTGAAGCTGACCCTCAAGCCTTGCAAAGGACCGCTCAGTCCTGGGCCACTAAGAAAAGCCCATAGGGCACCGCCAACTCACCCATGGTGCCAGTACCACGTGCTGAGCATGCGGTAGCTAGAGGCTATGCTGGGCTCTGGGAACAGAGCTGCTCAGATCAAACTTTTACCCCTCAATCACGGGACTTTTCATCCTTTCAAAGATTTTAACCTTCATCAAGGAGACGATTTAGGTCTGTGACGTCCAAACTCTCCTTCAGAAGTGGAATTGCTCACGTAATGAGTTCGAATACTAGAATGCTTAATTATAACTCAATAAAAATATAAATAAGGCTGTCATTCATTATAATTACCTCTTGATCTGATCCTTCCGGAGAGGAAGGAGTGAATTATGCACCCTTTGGAAGTGAATTAACCCTTTCTGGCTCCTCATTGCATTAAAGCTATAATTTTCCCAGTGTAATGCTTGCAGCAAAACAGTCCAATTATAATCCAAACACAGGCGGTTTACTTACTGGTAGGATAAGTGCTTTTAGTTCCTATTTATAAGGAGTCAAACATCAAATGGAGGCTGACTCTGCGGTAACCACCTTGTGGCCGGCATGATTGGAGCGGAGTTAAGACTTGTTCAGGGTTTGGCATCTCTTAGAAGCGAGGGCTTGTCCTCTCGACCTGGCTCCACACCACTTGCCTGCCAGTGGCCTGGAGTCTGTGCTCTGGGCCTGCAGAGCTGACCCAGATCACATGCTCCTTCAGTCCAGATCTACAGAACCTTGGAGAAGGTGACTCAGTGCTGCATCAGTGCAGCAGTGTCCCAACTGCAGAGGCCAGTAGAGAAATATCCTCAAAGACCAGGGCTGTGGATCTTATGAGCTGGGGCACAGCTGAGGGGCAAGGGTCCCTTCAGAAAAAGATGACACAAGTGAAATACTCCTTCTAACATAGTGAGATTTGGGGTTGGGGACCCATAGGTCATGCATCTGCATTTCCTGTAACATGTTGTGACACAACATCTAGTTGGGGCTGAAGTGTGCTTACCATGTGGTAAAAGGTCACCTGAAAAGGGACAGTTGTGGGTCCATTCAGCCCAGAATACTCCATTTCCTGAAGAGTAACACCTAGCACTGTGTTAGTTGTTCTCATTTTTGAAACTTCTCACCAAGCAAGATGGAATGTCAAATCACAGAATGATGAGCAGTGTCAGGAAGTTATGGCATCCCAAGGCACAGGTGTGGCAGAGAGACTGATGAACGTGGCCTTGGCCAGGTAGGGAGTACTGACCCTCATTAAGAGTGTAACCCTGCCTCCACTGTGCAAGGGCTGCCAGTGGCTCCTCACTAAAGGCCCAGCTGGAGTCCGAGGAAGGTAGGTGGAACAGGCAGGGGTCAAGGATCTGTGTAAGTGACTCCAGGTCCCCCTGACGCATCTGTCCTGACCTCGCTTTGGCACCTGGCTTTGTGTCACTCAGCAGCTTGCACTTTCTGCCTCTCTTTTCCTCATTTGTAAAAGCTGGTTCAGAAGGATGAAGGAACAGAAATGTCTGGTGAAATAGCATGCCACTGTGGAAGCAAGCATGGACTGTCCTTTCTTTAGAGACAACTCTCCTCCCAGGGATCCCCCCTTGCTAACAACCTCACCCTGTTCATGGGCTCTCTGCTAGTTTCATATTGACACAGACAGAGTGCTTGGAAGGAATGGTGGCCACATTCCTGGCCAGGCCATCAAGTGGCCCCCGGGAGAATTTGGGGAGGCATCCAGGCTATTCTCAGTGCAGGCAGTTGTTCTGAAGAGCAGAGCCTTAAGTCCAAGGTATTGACGAGACAGTCTTTCTCCTCTCACTAAGGAGAGTGAGTTCAAATGAGGTGGAGGTAGGATGGATTGGAGAAACCCAAACCAACAATGTGTTTGTTCTTTTGAATTTTCAAGAGCTTCCTTTTCCTGAACCTGAAATGAGGCCAGTCCCTTCTCTAGCAGCAGATGCTGGTAGCTACCACAGTCCTTTGAGCGTCCCACTGCAGTGTGTGGAGAAATGACAGGTGCCAATACAGATACAGCCCTTCCTAATCCATTCTCTTCTCTGTTGACAAAATAAAAACTCAGCCAGGAGTGGTGGCACATGCCTTTGATCCCAGCACTTGGGAGGCAGAGGTAGGAGGATTGTCATGAGTTCAAGGCCACCCTGAAGCTACATAGTGAATTCCAGGTCAACTTGGGCTAGGTGAGACCTTGCATTGAGGAAAAAAAAAAAAAACATACAAAACTCAGAACAACTTCTTCCTGAAAGCAAGTAGAGGGTTATAGGTTTCTCCCTAGGAGTTGGCATGTGCTGAGGGGAGATAGCTGTTGCTTCTTGCTCTTTGCCATCCTCTAAGAGCAGATTCTTAACTTCACCCTAAAGGCCTCATATGCAGCTGAAAGAGCAGAGCTTCCAAATTCTCTTGTGTGCTGGTTTCAGTCAGATGCCCCCCACAAACACATGTTCTGAGTGCTTGGTCCACAGCTGGTGGCAATTTGGGAGGTAGAGTCTTGCTGAAGGAGGTGTGTTGCTGGGTGGGATTAGAGGTGTCATAGCCAGCTCCCCCTTGCCAGAACCAGACTCGCTCTCCTGCTGCTGTTTTCTACCCACTGAGGGGAGGAGGTGTCCAGCCTCTGCTCATGCCATGCTTTCTCCCGCCATCATGAAGCTTCCCCTTGAGACTATAAGCCAAAATAAAAGCTCTCCTACCATCAGCTGTTTTGGTTGGGTGCTTTGTCGCAGTAACAAGAAGGTTGAGAAGGAAACTACAATGCTTTGTTATAAGATGTGATTCTGTCCAGCCCCAAGAGATAAAAACTTGACTGGGTTAAAGAATTTCTAGGGCTGACAAAGTATTATTTCGGGATATGCTTCCATGCTCTGGAAGAGGTTGGATTTGGGTCCGTGATCTACTTAAAGACTAATTGCCATAGTGTAGGTGAACAAGGGTCTGGAGAAAACAAAGACATGAAGTGGAGGTCAGTCCGCTCTCTCTCTGTGCTGAAGCAGAGACGCCCTTCTTGAACACAGAGCTCCACAGTTTTGGCCGTTACGCTGTTGGATCTTTCACCACTGGCCCTCAAAGGCCTCCTACTGAGAGTTACTTGGTTCCGAGGCCTTTGGCCTTGGGCCTTAAACTGAGTCATGCGACTGATGTCCCCATTTCCAACCTGCAGTCAGCACATCACGAGGCTTAGCGTCCCTCAGCATGTGAGGAAAGGGCCATAGTAAATATGCTCTGAGTATCCATGTAACTATCATCTGTCCATCCATCTATGTGCTTATCCATCCTGCACCATCCTGTGTATCTATGGTTTCAGGTTTTCCAGAGAATGCTGAGTAATACAGAAGAGGAGGTGGCGGGTAATGCTTTCTAAACGGCTGCTTTAAGGGCATTGACTCATCTGGGGAAAATCCCTTCTGCCACTTCAGCTATCTTTTTAAAAACTACAAATGGGAAATAATAGCTGGAAAGGAAGCTATTTAGAGCCCTGAGGTGATTTCAGACTGCAAAGCTACGCACTCGGTGTAGATCTCAGGCACAGAGAGGGTGTAATAGCCCATAAGCAGGCCTTCTGCAAATCACACTTTGCGAGGAGCCGGGCTCTTCTCAGTCAGATGAATATGAGAAATGTTTGCAGGTCAAGGTGGAGCCAAATTTGACTGCAGTGCAAAGAGGGGGCACTGCAACAAATTAGGGGCGGCATTCTCTGAGACATGAATGACACGAATCCTGCTGTTCCACGGTGCTTTTTTTTTCTAGGCATAACACGATGCCATGATAATGCTTCAGCCTGGTAACCATGGCAACTTTAAAGTGGAATTGCCAACTCTATGGAGATGGTGATAGAGCTATCAACACTCCCTAGAATATGAAGGACAAGATGCTTACAAGAACCTCGCCTGGGATTTGAGCTGTTGTACCCTCCTGCTTCCCCCCCCAGCTGCAAGTGATCTTGGGAGAAGCTTGATTATATAAGAAGTAAAAGTTGGGGCTGTAGAGATGGCTTAGCAGTTATGGCTCTTGCCTATGAAGCCTAGGAACCCAGGTTCAATCGTCCAGGACCCACGTAAGCCTGATGCACATAAAGGCACATGCATCTGGAGTTCATTTGCAGTGGCTGGAGGCCCTGGTGCACCCATGCTCTCTGCCCATCTACCTCTTTCTCTCTCTCTCTCAAATAAATAAAAAATAAAAATAAAGCAAATAATAATCTATTAAAATAAAAAACTTGAACTTGAAGGAGAACTCCATGGTGCATAGTCCATGAGCTCCCCATCCAGGAAGGGGTGGGGCTCTGCGGGGATCCACACTCCGTTAACTACCCGCGTGTACTCTGTCAGCAGCCTCAGGAATCTCATGGTTCACCAGTGAAATTTCCGTGTGACCAGGCATGTTCTGTGCCCTAGCTGGGTTGAGTAGATTTGTGCTCAGGTCTCCCAAGGGAAAAGCTTTCATATAACACCTGGAACAATAAGTGAGTTTGGCTAGCATGGAGTCTCCAGGCAGCAATTGTCTGGGTGACCTCTGGCTGTTACCTTTGGCCATACTCAAATCACGGGGCTGGTACACAGTGTAGCCGTTAACTTCTCCTTGCTGGGACAAAATGCCTGACCAGAAGTAGCTTATAACAGCAAAGGGTTTGTTTCAGGCTGACCATCTCGAGAGGAACTTTTAGCATGACAAGTGAAGGCATCTGGTACTTCATGTCTGTACGTGAAGCAGCAGGAAGAGAACAGAAAGGGCCAGCCAACTCCAGACACACAGTGGGCTTGGACTAGTCAACCCAAGGTTCACCCTCTGTGGTGGTTTGATTCAGGTGTCCCCCATAAACTTAGTTGTTGTGAATGCTAGCTCCCCAGCTGATGGATATTTGGGAATTAATGCCTCTTGGAGGGAGTGTATTGTTGGGGGTGGGCTTATGGGTATTAAAGCTAGTTTCCCCTTGCCAGTGTTTGGCACACCCTCCTGTTGCTGTGGTCCACCTTATTTTGGCCAGGGGGTGATGTCCACCCTCTTCTCATGCCATCATTTTCCCCTGCCATCGTGGAGCTTCCCCTCAAGCCTGTAAGCCAAAATAAATCTCTTTTCCCAGAAGCTGCTCTTGGTTGGGTGATTTCTACCAGCAATGCGGACCGGACTGCAACACCCTCCCATGTCATACCTCCTCTGGCAAGGCTCTACTGCCCAAAGGCTCCGCCAGCTGAGGACTAAGTAGGAAGGTTACTCACAAACACTGTGTCTCTCCCCATTGCTACTATCTCTTCACTTGACTCCCTCCCTGCTATTCTTCTATCTAAGCTTCATCTAGCTTCCCAGCCAGTGTGACTAATGCGTACCATAACTTAAAAACAAATCAAGCTATTCCATGTTAGCATCCACACATGAGAGAGAATGTGTGGCATTTGTCTTTCTGACCTAGATAACCCCTCCTAGCATATTTCTTCCAGAGCCATCCTTTTTTTCTGAAAATTTCATAATTTCATTTTTCCTTACTGCAGAGTACAGTTCTCTTGTGTATATGAACCACATCTTTATTGTCCATTCATCATTTGCTGGGCATCTAGGCTGTTGCAGTCAGCTCCATGTTTCTGGGATGAACATCTCAACCCAGCACACTTTAGGGAGGAAGGGATTTATTTCAAGCAGACAGACCCAGGGGGAAAGTTCCACCAGTGGCAGAAGAAGCTGTTTCCATGCATCCAAGCAGAAAGCCAGCCAACACACACCAAAACCAACAAGTACAAAATGTGCACTAACCAGCAAAGGCCCGGCCAGAGTTCAGACTGCTCTGCATACCTTTGGGCTGGGAACCAGATCCAACCCCAAACAGACCTTAAAGCTAGATCCCAGGACCTAGGGACAGCTCCTCCAGCCAAGTGGCCAGAGACCCATGTTACCAGGTCTAATAAAACACCTTGGTCTAAGGGGGACATGCATTCTATTTTATTCCAATGACTTATTATGTGTGTGTGTGTGTGTGTGTGTGTGTGTGTGTGTACCAGTAGCACACAGTTTTTCTTATTATGGCTTTGTAATATATCTTGAAATAAGGTATTTTAATACCACCATTATCGTTCTGCTTGTTGAGGACATATTTACTTCCATATGCATTTTGAGAGTATTGTTTTCTATTTCTTTGAAGAATGCTACTGGAATTTCGATTGGAATCATACTGAATCTGTGTATTACTGTTAGTAGGATGGGCGTCTTCACAATGTTAATTCTTCCAGTCATACTCATGGGAGATCTTTTCACCCTCTGGTGTCTGCCTTAATCCTTTTCTTTAGCATTTTAATGTTTTCATTGTACAAGTCTTGCACTTCATTGGTTAGGAATATTCCAAGATATTTATTTTTTTGTGTGTGGCTATTGTAAGAAAAGGACTACATCCCTGATTTATTTCTCAGTATGTTTGTCATTGATAAATATGAAGGCTACTGATTTTTGTGTGTTGATTTTATGACCTGACACTTTGATGAAAAGTGTTTATCAGCTCTACTTTTCTACTGAAGTCTTTAGTGCCTTTAAATACAGATTCATATCATCTCTAAATAATGATAAATTTACTTCTTCATTTCTAATTTATATACCCTGGCTTTATTTTCTTATTACTTGAGCTAAGATTTCAAATACTATGCTAAGTAGAAGTGAGGTAAGTAGATGCCCTTGTCTTGTTTCAGAAATTAGTGGACATGCTTCAAGCTTCCCATTTTATTGTTTATAGTCTTTATTACACTGAGCTATGACCCTCCATCCCTAATCTCTCCACTGTTGGTATCATGAAAGGGACATGTTATTTAGTTGAAGGCATATTCTGCTTCTACTGAAATGGTCATGCAATTTCTGTTCTTAAGTTTATTTATATGATGTGTTACATTTATGTTGAAACATCCTTGAATCCCTGGGATGAAACCTACTTGATGATAAAGGGGAATGATAATTTTATGTATCATTGGGTTCAGTTTGCAATAATTTTATTGAGAATTTTTTTCTATCTAATTTCACCAGGGATATTTTAAATTTTTCATCTCTTGTATCTGTCTAGTTTTGTTATAAGTGTAATGCAGGCTTCATAGAGGCCTCTTACATGTTTTCCTAACTTTCTCTACTTTGTTCCTAAGACACATTGGGAAGATGCAGGTTGGAAGGAGAAATAACCTTAGCCAATAAATAGCCTAATACACTATTTGCAAAGAAATTTCAATTAATCTAGTAAACAACAACAACAACAAAAAGATAAGAGTCTACCAGTCAAGAGGCTTATTTCCATTTACACTGGACCTCTGCCTCCCTGTGGGACCCGGGCAGCTCGCCTTGTCTTCGTTGCCTGCACAACTCCCTCAGAAAAATGAAGAAGATGAAGCTTATAATTTCTTTTAATTCTCAAATTCTAGAATGTGATAGTCTCTATTCTCCCTTGACACAGAAACCTTCTTATGATTGTGAATTTGTGGGTAAATCAGCTAATTCTCTTAACTGCTGTAACTCCTTTAGGCTTGGATAGGAGTCTCTTGTGACTATCAAGAAAGAAAATGGGTGTCATTTTACTATCACTGGCTTACGTGTGGTTGTCTATGAACAGTCTTGGTGGGTGTAAGTGAAGGAAAATGGCTGTGGCCATCTGGATGGATGTGTCCCAATTGACTCAGGAGCATATGAAAACCTATCTCTTAGGTGTTGCTGTAGGCGGTTCCTGGGGTTCCAGCCCTAGGGTATGGAAGCGGATGTGGCATTCCAGTCTAAAGACACGCTGAGTGCTGGAGCTTTGTCTGCAGTTCCGGAAGCGGGCTGGCTTGTGCTGGTGGTGGCTGCTTTTCTCTCTCAGCCATGACGTAACATCCCCTCCATTTGTAAGCTTCAATAAATCCCTTCCTCCATCACTGTGCCTGCTTTGGAAGTTCATGCCAGTGATGTGAGGCTGCGTACTACAATGGTGAACCAAAGGTAGCTCATCTCCCTTGCCTTCTCTCCGAACTCCAGAATGAAATAAATGGTCCTTCTCTTAGAGTTCCAGCTATTTGTCTGCATTTTTCAGGCGTATTCCACACACAGCATGCATTTTGTATTTATTGACCTCTTGTTTTCTAAAATACATGTATATTTGGGGCTTCTGCCAAGACATTATATTCAGCTAAGAGCTGTGAATGAAAACTAGGTTTTAATATTTGGGAAGGACTGAGATTCATATACCCTGCAAAGAGAGAAAGTAGAAAAACATATAAGGGTGTAAAAGGATGCTTAATGAGCAGTTATTTGTTATGAGAGTTCAACATCACTCTGCATTTTCCTTGTTTTCAAATATTCTGCCCCTTTGCTCCTACCAACATGTTCCAGACTTAGAAATATTTTGGGCACTCAAACCACAATTTTATTGCTTCCCAAATCCAGAAGTAGTGTAAAATATTTCTTTCAAATTGGGATCTGATTTTGAGTGCTAAAATATGGACTTAATTAAGAATGGAAGCGATCAGTGCTGGCTAAAGTTATAGGAGTGTCTTCACGGAGGAAGTAGGACTTGGATTTAGAGAGTGTTAGACCTGGAAAAATTTTAGAAATCATGTAGCCTAGCCTGTTTTTGTACAGGCCAGGAGATAAATTGACAGGCCTAGGCATAATTCTCAGAATTTACAGGGCCAGGAGAGCAAGAACGGTTCCTGTCTCTCCCCAGGGGACCTGCCTACGTGCAGAGACACCAGTCTCAGGACAGACTGCCCTCCTTTATCAAGATGCGCTTGCCTGTGCCCACTGCCCTCCTAGAACGATGAGCGGTGGGAATAACATCTTGTCCCCACTCATAAATCATGACAAGATCAACGGAGCACAGTCAGGGACAAAATGGGAATGAGCAGTGCTTGAGAGTGGAAGGATGCAGCTGGGTGGAGCTGAGCAGACAAGAGTTGATGGTGTTGGAAAGAAAAACCTGCCTTGGGGAGCATTGGATCAGGAGTAGGACCACACAGAGGGGTAGGGAGGCAGATCAGCATGTGGACCAGATGCGGCTTGGTTTAGGTCTACTTGTTCTTCTGCAAAACAGAGACAGCGGTAGCTTCTCTGCAAGGGGGAGGCGGTCATACTGTGTTTTGCTTGGAGGATGACCACAGCAAAAGCAGTGTAATATCATGGGAAAAGCTGCCTATAACGAATCCGTCTAACAGAAAAATGAGTTCGAGAAAGTGAGTGTAATCCTTGGGAAGAAACCCTACAAAGTATAAGGACCTGTCTCCGCACCCATGAGACAGCTGTCCGGTATCAGAGGAGATGGAGAGACTGACAGGGGTAAGAGGGGCTCAGCAAGGGGAAGGGATAAGACGTGTCTGGGCAGTGCCAAGTGCACAACACTCCACAGAACCAGGAAGAGGATGGCGCACGGGCCAGGCACGCTTCTCTGAATGTGTTTTTCAAAGTTCACGATGCGACAGCATTGAGAGGTGGGATCTCTAGGTGAGAGGACGGTAGTGTTTGCCTGCGTCCGGTGCCAGAGAAGCTGAGGCAGGAGTATGTCCAAGAGTTTGAGGCTTGCCAGAGCTACCTAGAAAGATCCTGTTCCCAAAACAAACAAACAACAGAAAAAGAAGTGAACAGGTCATCAGGGCTTTGCCTGTGTACCTAAATGAATGGCATTATTGTGGGGGTGTCTTTGCTGGAATGGGATTGGCGCCGTGGATGAGGAGAAGGTTCATTATCAAAGCTAGCTATGTCTCACCAACTATAAGAAGTGTCTGGTTATTCCCCAAGTCCCATTCTCTGCCAACCGGGATGCTGCCGGCATGGTACCTTCTCTGCTGGCTCCGGCTGCTCTTGCCCTAAGGCACTTTGATTTTCTCTAGCCTCCCAGAGATTCTGGGGGCAGCCAAACAGGGGGCCCAGCGATGTGCTCATGATGTCATTGCTGAAGGCCCAGAGCAGGTACTGATCATTCCTGGCTCTTGTGTGACATTCCTGGGAAGATTGAAAAAAAAAATCTGGGCTGGAGAGATGGCTTAGCGGTTAAGTGCTTGCCTGTGAAGCCTAAGGACCCCAGTTCGAGGCTCGGTTCCCCAGGTCCCACGTTAGCCAGATGCACAAGGGGGCGCACGCGTCTGGAGTTCGTTTGCAGAGGCTGGAAGCCCTGGCGCACCCATCCTCTCTCTCTTCCTCTATCTGTCTTGGTCTCTGTGTCTGTTGCTCTCAAATAAAAAAAAAAATCTATGTATCATAGATAGACCACCAAAAGCACACCAAGGAAATGCCGCCCCCCCCCCCCCCAACTGCAGCTTGGTGAATCAGTGAGTTTGCTGGGCTTACCTATAGAGCACTGAGGCATCGATGGCAGGTACATCTCTGAGAACCCACCTGGGTATGAGTGACGGCTCATGACAGCTGCGTCCTGGAATTCCCTGAACCACTCGCAGGCAGCTCTGTTGGACTGTCTCCACTTCCTGGTAATTGTTGGCCATTTTTATAACACTGGGGAGGGACATTGTGAATCTTACAATATTCTGAGTTTCTTGACCCTTGAAAGTTTCTTCAGCTTCCTGAGCCTTAGGAGCTCTCCCCCAGGATGGAAAGTTTCCATTCATCGGGAGCTGCTGTGCAACGCAAGCAAAGCTACGAGCCAGTACAAAGGCCCTTGGCAGGAGCATACCCTGTGGTCAAGGGACACGAAACACCGTGTGCCTGAATGTGCTGAGAAGGGGAGGCATGACAAGGGGTGTGGGTCAAGAGGGCAGTGTGACCTGTCCATGGCACCTGATAGATCATTTAGAGGACTGTTCTTTCTTCTGTCAGAGACACAAGAGCCTTTGCAGAGAAGCGCACAGTGTAAGCCACCCTGAGTTGTGTCCCGGAAGGCTCGCTGGCTGCTGTGCTCAGAGTGGACTTGGACTGGGCAGGGGAGAGCTGTCCTGGAGGCTGTGTCAGCCGTAACGGTGGGACATGATAAAGGCTGGTACTGGAAGGACCAGAAAGTAACCCACAGTCCCTGTCTCCCTGTACTGGGAAGACAGAGGAAGGATGGGAAGTAATGCTCATTCTTCTTTGTGCATCTTTCAACAACCCTTCAACCTGAGCTGTGACTAATGTTGAAAGCAAATGCTCCAATGTAAAATCTCTAAGAATTTACATATAAGGTCTCTGTGAATCTTACAGACCAAAAAAATTTATGCAAATTTTCACCCACATAATGTGGTAAAACTGGTTTTTAACCCAGGATTCCAGTTCTTGAGCCTCCATTTGTATACTTTCTTCCCTGATGATCTCAGAAAAGCTATTTACTTTTTCTCTCTGGCATCATTAGCCACTAGCCTGGACATAATTACTGATAAGTGGGAGCGGCTGGGAAGAGCAGATGAGAAGAGTGGAATGTCCACGTGGCTCTTCTAACAGGGAGCCCGTTTGCTCATCACATTCCAAGATGCTGAACCAACTGGATGCAATGCTTCAGAAAGTCTATAATAGCAAACTACTCAGTTAGGAAGCAGTAATTAGAAAGGAAATGAAGAAAATGGATGTTGGGGGCCTTAATGTGAAATATGACATTGATAAATCAAAGGAAGCCTTGAATTAGAGATGTGGATATTTCACTGATTATCCAAGATAACTCATACCCTTCATTAGCCACGTCCGTCTTGTTGTGCCTCTGCGAAGATAGAGTCTTTGCAAATTGCTGGGCCATGGGACCATGTCTCCCAAATATTTATTCAAAGAGGGTGGGGAGGAAGGGGGTGAAGCAGTTGAAAAGTAATGTGCTTGCTAAGCAGCCCAGAGGAATGTTCTCTCCACTGAGTCTGGAGCGTTTATGGGAAGGATAATAAAACATGCTCATGACGGATTGACAGCAAGCCCCGAGTAAGCAGAGACCCCAGGCTAGGCCGAGGTGGCTCAGCTTGTCCTTCCCTGAGGAGCTGACCCTGATCACTGTGTGTGAACAAAGTGCCACGGGCTCATGTGGGGAAGAGCAGGAGTGGCTCAGCTTGTACCCCTCCACCACATGCCCCACGCCAACCCTGTTTACTTAGCACACTTTGTTTTTCTGAGAAAGATGCCACTAGGGACACAAGGCATGTTGGGACGTTAGTAGAACCATGTGTGCCAAGACCATTTTGATTCATGCTAGCTTGAGAGTCAAAAGGAGACCACAGAAGGGGGAAGGAAATCGAAGGGATTGGATTTTCTTTTTCAGCCACTC
The DNA here is from genome assembly GCF_020740685.1 of Jaculus jaculus. Taxonomy (NCBI): domain Eukaryota; kingdom Metazoa; phylum Chordata; class Mammalia; order Rodentia; family Dipodidae; genus Jaculus; species Jaculus jaculus. The sequence continues at coordinate 5,205,628 of NC_059117.1, forward strand.
CACCCTTCCTGGCAAGAGAGAGTCCCTGGACAGAAGATGTAAGATCCAGTTTTGCCAAATGTCCTAGTGGTCTGGAAAGTCTGACTGTACACATGACAGGAGTTTGAACCGGTGCCACTGGACACCTCACAAGTGCTGTGGGCACAGTAAGGGGTTGAGTTTGTTTTGCATGAGTTTCTTGGGCATTTTATAAGTGCTTCAGTGCTTGTTTTCTGGTAAGTAAGCCTGGGCAAGTTCACAGCGGACTCACCCCGCCCCTGGCTTTTGTCCATACCAGACATCGCTCCCCTGGACTCCTATCAGCTGTGGCTTTTATGAGGGAATCTGGCCACTGCCACAGCACACGGGAAATTAATCTACTTCTCCCCGTGAGCCAGCATCAACTCAAGTCCTGTTCCTGCTCAGCTTGGCCCTTAACTGTGATGAGCACATAAGTCTGAGGTCTTTAGGAGCCACCAAGGTACCCACCAGAGTGTCTCTTGTTGGGTGTGGGGGTTCCTGCTTTCTCGTGTTCAAAATGAGCTCTTCCTCAGTCACAGCCATCAGCACTCTATGCCTCCTGGCCCTCACTGCGATCTTAAATGTGTGAAGCCACCTTCCTCAGCTGCTCTCTGCTTTCCTCCTGTGTTAGTGACTTCCTCATTGCTGGGACAACCTGACCAGAAGCAGCTTGAGAAAGAGACTTATTTTGGCTTAAAGTTCTAGCAAATAGGTGGAGTCCATCATGGTGGGAAAGTATGGGAGGAATAGGAAGCCATTGCCACGCCAGCAGGGAGGAAGTAGAAAGAAAGTGATGCAGAACTGATGTCCCTGCTAACTCACCAATATTTACAGTATTGCCAACACACCAATATGATCTGGGAATTTTGGGGTGTCTTTGGAAGTAGAGAGAACGTGATGCAGAAATTGATATTCCTTGTTAACTCACCAATATTATAATGTTGCCAACACACCAATATGATATGGGAATTTCCAGGTGTCTTTGGATTCCCATGTTATGAATTCAAAGAATTGAAATCCACAGAATAGAGGGTAAAGTTCATAGGTTTGATCAGCCTATAGGGAGAAGCTAAGAGAAGGAAGGATTACAGAGCTTGTGCTGAAAAGACCATGAGCAAGGCTCCGGAAAAGAGGGAAGCTCAGAATTTAAAAAGCAAGAAATGCAGAGAGCTCTCACCCAAGGAGGCAAGGAGGGACTTGACAAGACTGTCTGGCGACAGATTGGAGCCTTTTATAGGTTCTGTGTGGAGCTGTAGTGATCAGCCCCACAGGTTTCTAGGCTGTGTCTAGGGAATGCCAATCTTGCTGGAAGGGTGCTGCTTTCTCAGAAGGGGGCAATCATCTATTCTAAGGAAGGAGTCGGGTTGAGTTTCAAGGTCAAAGAGATCTAAGGAGGCAACCCCTTACTGCAAGGATGGGCACAAGGACATTACATTTTACTTTTGGGGCCCTGTCACCCCTAAACAGCCTTAAATACGTGGAAAAGTGGGGATGGGCTATCACTCCCAACACCCCCTTCAGTGACACTCTGCATTCTGCAGGGCTCCACCTCCTAGAGGCCTCAGGTTCTCGGGACCCAGGGCAGGATTAAGCCAGATTCTCTGCCTGAGTACCACATGTGCTTCTGCTCATCTAGCTCCTGACACAGTGCTTGTTGCCCTTGAACCCTCATGAGCGGAGCCTCCCCACTCACGTGGCTCTTGGCCCTCTGCTCTCCCAAAGTCCTACCAGAGGAGTCCATTGCTTGCAGCAATGTAAGGCTTACCTTTTCAAAGTCCCAAATCCTTTCACATTGTGCCCAGAAACTGGTTCCACAAGACTAAGACCCACATGGCCAGGGTTGTCACAGCAGTGGCCCCACCTCTCCGGGTATGAATTTTCTATGTCAGTTACTCTCTCGTTATGGCACAAGATTCCTGACCAGAAGCAGCACGAGCGTTTGTTTTCACCTCTGCAGTCTCAAGGGGATGTCCATTCTGGTGGGGAAAGCGCTCCTGAATAGGAAGTTAGCTTCATGTCAGGCCAGCAGGAGAGGGGGAGGGCGAGGGAGAGAGGGAGAGACAGCAACTTGGGCTAGACAATAAAACCTCAAAGTCCACCCCTGTGATATACTTCCTCCAGGAAGGCTCCACATTCTAAAGGTTTTACTATCTTCCAGAGAAAAACACCACCAGCTGGAGGTTAAGCATTCCACCACATGAGTCTATGAAGAACACTTTTCATTCAAAATGCCACATTGCCTTATCATTTAAAATCCATATATACGGGTCTTTTCAGGATAATGTTCTACATTTGTTTCCTATATGTTCACAGTTATGTTACCCATCGTTTTCCTCATTTTTACCTTGGTTGCTTAAAATACCAGGGTTATAAAGATACTTAACAGAATGTTCAACATCCTTAGCCATCAGACAAATTCAAATTAAAATCACCTTGACAATGATTGCCATCACTGAGGATGTGGGGAGAAAGGAATTCTTACTGTTGATGGGATTACAAGCTGGTGCAGCAGCTATGGAAATCGATGTTGAGGTTTCTCAAATAGCTAAAATTTGAGCTACCATATGACCCGACTATACCTCTCCTGAGCATATGTCCAAAGGACCCTATATCTACCTTACCCCTGGGATACTGGCTCGCCCATGTCTACTGCTACTCTAATTACAGTAGCTTGGAGATGAAATCAACCTAAATGCCCATCAACTGATGACTGAGTAATGGAAATGTGGTGCATATACACAGTGGAGTTCTACTTAGCTGTAAAGAGAAGCGAAATTATGAAATTTGTAGGAAAATAGATGGAATTGGAAAAGACTATATTAAGTGAGATAACACAAGTCCAGAAAGACAAAAATCAGATATTCTCTCTCACATATAGATCTTAACTTTTAAGGTTTGTATGTATGTAAATAAAGGAATGAGAGACTTGGGTGTGGGCTATAATTCTAGATAGGAGACCATGATAGGGTAACAAGAGGTGATGAGAAGGGAAACGACAAAAGAAACCATGAATACAGGAAGAAGACTAAATGAGAGGAGGTCACAAGGGGAAGAGGGGGTGAGAGAAACTGGGAAGGGGAAACAAAAACCTGTAAACAGCACCACTAAAAAAATCAGCTTAAAACTGACACAAGCTCTTAAATCCCTATTAGTTCTTTGTTGCTGTATTTTTCTCTTTGTTTGTTCTAAACATTCTCCCCGACTTAGCTATGCACTTCATTTGTTACAAGTTGATTACATTGTTTTCGTTGGTAGTAAGGGAGCAATCAAGCAAAGATAATGGGTTACTTTTTTCAAGGTGACCTTGAGGAAATCAGTCCTGCCAAACCTAAAGCAGGTGGATATCTTGCCACAGCTGGCGCACCCTTGTCCAAAGTAAAAGGAGGATTCCGTGAGCAGATACGAGACCCCTCCGCCGTGCCTGTTGGTGCCCCCGTCGGCGCCCTGTTCTCGGAGCGTGGTCCCGTGTACTAGCAGGAGCACTGCCAGAGAGGGTGTTAACAATGCAACCACAGGTGGCATCTGCTGGGCACTGAGTCACCGGGTCTGTGGGGCCGCAGGGGACTTTCACTCGCAAAACGGAGCAGCGCGGCACGGGCCACACCCAAGGAGAGAGCATTAGAGACATTCCTCTTCGATTTCTCTCCAGTCTGGCCTTCAATCCGCTCAGCTCTGTCGCTGCCTATACACATTTAGTTTATCCCTCCCTCCTCCCTTCATTTCCCTTCACGCTGATTTTTCTTCTTTTCCTTCTAAGCTGACAGATAAAATGTTCATATGATGTTTTAAAGTAAAGATACATTGTGGGATGGACAAATATAGCTACTATTTCATAGTCATTATTCTATGGTGAGAATTCTAAACACCCACTCTCACTCTTTTTTCATTTTTAAAACTATTGTATATTGTTATTAGCTGTAGTCACCATGTTATGGGCCTCTTTTATGTAACCCTTCTATCTAATTGTAACTATATAGCCTTTGACCAATAGCTCTCCATTCCTCCACTCACTAAACACTTCAAATTCTGCTAAATTTCATTCTACTTCCCATTATCATTAGGTCAACCTTTAAAAAAAATTATTTTTATTTATTATTTATTCGACAGATAGAGAGAGAGAGTGGGCGTGCCAGGGCCTCCAACCACTGCAAAAGAACTCCAGATGTGTGCACGCCCCCTTGTGCACCTAGCTAACGTGGGTCCTGGGGAATCAAACCTGGGTTCTTTGGCTTTGTGGGAAAATGCCTTAACGACTAAGCAATCCCTCCAGCTCAAGGTCAACCTTTTAAAAAAACTAATACATACGAGTGGGATTAAACAGAGTTTGTATTTCTTTGGCTAGTTTATTGCACTTAAACATAATGTCCTCCATGCTCATAAGTGCTCTCACAAATGGGAAGATTCTCTTCCTTGTGGTTCAATGGTATTTCATTGTGTATGTAAATGAATCGCATTTTCTTTATGCATTGATGGACGTAACCTTATTGTGCCTATTGTAAATAGACATATAATAAACAAAAGAAAGAACATATCTCTTCACCATACTGACGTAATTTCCCTTGAATATTTAGCTGTTAGTGGGATTGCGTGTCATATGGTAGTTCTATTTTTTTTATAATTTAAGGAACCTCTATTTATCTGTTTTCCATAATAATTCTGCTACTTCAGAAGCCCATCAATATGTTAGGGTTCACTTTTCTCCACATCCTTATTAATATTTGTTAGCATTTGTCTTTCTGATAGTAGCTATTCCTTATCAGAATGATGTGATACTTAATTTTTAAAATTTTTTTAATTATTTATTTATTTGACAGAGAAAGAGGGAAGGAGAGAGAGAGAGAGGGAAGGGGTGCCAAAGCCTCTAGCCATTGCAAATGAACTCCAGACAAGAGTGCTCTCTTGTGCATCTGGCTAACTAATGTGGGTCCTGGGGAACTGAACCTAGTTTCCTTGGCTTTGCAGCCAAATGCCTTAACGGCTAAGCCATCCCTACAGCCCTGTTTTTTTTATGAGGGGGTGGAGAGAAGGAGAGACTTGGCATGCCAGGGTCTTAGCCTCTGTAAAATAACTTCAGATGTGTGTACCACCTTGAGCGCATGTGCCACCTGTGCACATGAGTCACCTTGTGCACCTGGCTTACGTGAGTTCTGGGGAGTTGGACCTGGGTCCTTAGGCTTCACAGGCAAGTGCCTTACCTGCTAGGCCACCTCTCCAGCCCCTGGTTCTTGGTTTTGACCTGTACTCTACAATGAATGCTTCTGGGAATTGTTAACATACGTGTTAATAGTTCTCACGTGAACTACCTGTACTCTTGCTATTTGAGTTCCAGAAACACTTTGGATGTCTTGGATGTCAGCCCTGCCTAGGATGCATGTTTTATAAAGAATTTCTCTCTACCCATACGTCATTCTTAACTCTCGATGTTTTTTTCCTTTGCTGTACAGAATGTTTTTAATCTGGTATGATCCATTTTTCTGCGTTTTTTTTGTTGCCTTTGATAGTGAAGTCATAGAAATAATCATAATCATTGGCAAGTCAATATCCTGGAGATTTGCTCTGTGATTTCTTTAAGTAATTTATCATTAGAATGCTTGACATTTAAATCATTTGTACTTAATGCATTTAGTTCATTTCCCCATCAAAACTGTGGAGCATATTTTTTGCATATGGTGAGAGAAAGTTATAATTTCATTCTTGTGCATATGCTTATCCACTCTCCACAGCATTATAGGCAAGATTGTCCTTTCCTCATGCATGTTCTTGACATTTTTTGAAATCAATTGGTTGTAAATATATGGATTTATTTCTAAGCTCTGTATTCTATTCCATGGGTCTATTGGTCTGATTTTAAGCCAGTACCATGCTGTTTTGGTTACTACATCTCTGTAGTATATTTTGAAGACAAGTAGTGGGATGCTTCCAGGTTTTCTCTTTTTGCTCAAAATTTCTTTGGCTATTTTGCATCTTTTGTGGTTTCTTTTGCATTTTAGGATGTTTTGTCTATTTCCATGAGCAATTGTTGCTGGTATTTTGCTTGTAATTTTAATGAACTTATAGATTAATTTGGGTATGGATATTTTGACCATATTCATTCTTCCAATCCATAAACGTGGCATATTTTAGAAATGTATTTATGTCTTCAGGTTTCTTTCATTGATTATAGTTTGCAACATAGAGATTTTTTACCATTTTGGTTAAGTTTCTTCCTATTTTATTCTATGTGGTTACTGTAAATGGAATTATTTTCTTGACACATGTGTCACATAGCAGATGGAAATGCTACTGAGTTTTGTAAGTTTTAGCCTTACTAAATTAGTTTATTAAATCTAACAGATATTTTTGTTATAGTCTTTAGGAATTTTTTGCATACAGGATCAAACAGGGGCAGTTAACACCTTCCTTTCCAACTCAGATGTTTCTTCCTTTGCTTGCTTACTTGTTCTAGTTGTAGGATTTTCAGCAATGCGTTAACAGTTAATGCTGGTGTTCGTGTCTTGCTGTCGAGATCATTGAAAAAGCTTTCACTGCTTCCCAACGTTCCTTCTGTGTGCAAGTTGTTGGAAAGTGTTATTATTTAGCAATAATGAATACTTTTTCTACATCTATTGACATAGAAACTATGTTTGACATTAATTCTGTTAAGGTCATATAGTATATTTATTTTATTTAAAAACCTTACTTATATATGTATTTGCATTTATATGCATTTGTGTGCAGGTGTGTCGCAGGTGTGGGGTCTCTTGCCCCTGCTCATGAACATCAGACGTATGCGTCACGTATACACCGCTTTTCAGTCCTGCTTGACGTAGGTACTGGGATGCTGGGGAGTCTAGTTAAGACCAGCAACTGCATTGGGAAACTTTATCAGCAAGTTTCTTTCAGTCCTGAGCCATCTTTCCAGCTCTGCAAACTCCTAAATGTGTGTCAATGAAACCGTGTTTGTACCTCTCAGATTCAGCCTGCTTGGTTATGGTGAATGATCTTTTGGCTGTGAGGTTGAGTCCAGCTGCTAACATTTTATTGAGGGTTATTTCATCTGTGTGGATCAGGGACACCACCTGCAAGGTTTCTTTGCTGTACCTCGTCTGCTTTTAGCGTCATGGTAGTGCTGAACTCAGAATGAAATGATTCTCTCCAACACTTTAGCAAAAGCTGATATTAATTCTTTACATGTTGGATACAATTCTCTAGTAAAGCTACCAGGTAACATGAGGAGAAATTTTTGTATGGATTCCGTTTTCTTAGTCATTATTAGTATTCAATTTTTTCTCTCCTTATAAAATAAGCTTTAGATATTATAAGTGTACAGAAATTTCTCCTAGGTTATATAAGTTAGTAGGAAAAATTGTACCAAATCCTCTCATGGTCCTTTGTGTTCTGGGGTATCAGCTGCCATGCCTCCTGTCCTCCTGGGACTTATTTATTTAGGTCCTTCTCTCTGGAAAGCTACTCAAACTTAACATTTGCTGATGTTACCTATCCTTCAAAAGCAATCCCTTGATACTTAGGATTACTTTCCTAATTATATCTTACTAATTTCCTTTCTGATCTTTACTGTTACTTTCCTTCTGTTAGTTTTACTGTGAGTTTGTTTTTGGTTTTCTAGTTGTACAAGCCATAATAAAGGACTTTCTATTCATGATTGTCCTGTTTTATATAGGTTTTCACTTTAATAAACTCCTCTCTTAAAGCTACTTCTGCTACATTCCTTCCATAAGTTTGAACACATTAAATTACTTATATTTTAATTTTTTCTAATTTTTTTCTCTTAATTTATTCATTGACACATTGGTTAACTCAGGAACACATTGCTCAATTCTTATTCATTTGTAAAGTTTCCATGTTTCCTCCAGTAATTATTTTCTATTTTATAGAGTTATAGCCACTTACTTTGTGGCCCAACATGTGGGCTTCTCTAGAGAACACCATTGTGTGTCATTAAAAGAATGTGTGTTCTTTAGCTATTTTATTTAATGTTTTGTAAATGTTTTCTAGGTAATAAAAATAACAACTTTCTGACAACCTCCATACGTATAGACTATATATACTATGATAATAACCCCCTTGTACCTCCCTCCCTTTTCACCCTCTCTATACGCCCTCCGCTGAATCCCTTCTTCCAACTAGTGTCTCTCGAGAGATGGCTTAGCAATTAAGGCCCAGCTAGTGTCTCCCTTCTATCTTGATGCCATCATTTTTTCCCTCCTATCGTGTGAGTCTTGTGTGTGTAGTGTCAGCCACTGTGAGTTCATAAATGCTACGCCCACTTGGTTCTGTTAGACAGCACGGTAAGCACTTCTCTCCATTTCACTCTCGCGTTCTCTCCACCACCTCTTCAATGGTCGCTGAGCCTCGAGATGTCTCACCGAGTGCTGAACACTCCACCTCCTCTCAGCACGGTGGTGAGTTTTGAGTCTCCCCAGTATCACCACTATCTGAAAAAATAAACTTCTCCAACCAAAGGTGAGAGTAACATTACCATGTGGACATAAACAGGTAATTTGAGGGCATTTTGGTGGGCAGAATCTATGTATCAGCCAAATAACCCTAGTAATTTCCCCTTAGGGCTTACAGCCTCAGTAGGCATAGGCTTTTGATTAGTATTTTTATTTTTTTATTTTAATTTTTTTGTTGTTCATTTTTATTTATTGAGAGTGACAGAGAGAGAGAGGGAGAGAGAGAGAGAGAGAGAGAGAGAGAGAGAGAGAGAGAGAGAATGGGCACGCCAGGGCTTCCAGCCACTGCAAACGAACTCCAGATGCGTGCGCCCCCTTGTGCATCTGGCTAACGTGGGTCCTGGGGAATCGAGCCTCGAACCGGGGTCCTTAGGCTTCACAGGCAAGCGATTAACTGCTAAACCATCTCTCCAGCCCATTCATTAGTATTTTTAGTATGGATTCCCTCTTGCGGAGTGGGCCTTAAATCCAATGTGAGAGCAGTAAGTTCCCCCACAACAGACACGCGAGCCTTACACCAACTATCACATTTGGTCTGTCTGTTCATCAGCAAAGCTTTCAGGATCTACTGAGGAGCAAGAAATTTGAATGTGAGAGGCGTTGAACACGTACAGCGTCTACCCGTCTGCTGTAGGTGCAGGAATTGCTGAGTGAAGGCCTTCGGAGGAAATGGAGGGAAGTTCATTAGCATTCGGTCTGGAAGTTCTTTTTCTGTCACCTAAGACCAAGGATGTTTATGAAACTTTTCCTCCCACAGAAGTACAAAGACGGCTTTATTTTTTCCAAGCAGATTTTTGAGAAAGAGTAACCAAAATTCAGCAGGCAAGGGGTGCCAATTTCATTCAAGTAAGACACATCAAAATTCCAGAACCATACTTCTTCACCTCAGCCGTGTTCCAGGCAACCAAAGCCATTTTTCAATCTTAAAGCCTCAGGTACTCAAGCGTTTTTTTGTTTTTTTTTTCTTTTACTCTCTTATGAATGGAATTGCCTGGCCTAATGCCCCTCCCCAGTGGGCCGAGAGAAGAGGACGTGTGATCTAAAGCAACCATTGCACTGACTCATCAGGGGCCTGAAGTGCAGTGAGAGCAGAGGTTCCTCAGAGGTCTTGAACAGGAGCTCAAAGGGAATGAGGCATGTGGCCATGAGGTCTGAAGCTCCCAGAATGCCTTGTAGTAGGGAGAGCTTGGGGAGGCCAAGATGAGCTTCGCGAGATAGGATGGACTGTGGTGTAAGGAGCAGGAGCCCCTTGGTAGCAGAGCGGGGAGAAACGAGGGCCGCGCGCATGTTCTGTCTCAAGGCCACCTTTTGGGCCTAACGTCCAGGCTGGCTCCAGGTAAGCGCCCAGCGTCTACCACTGTCCTAACATGTTACTCTACTTGTGTCCTTGACCCGTGAGCCTCTCATTGAATGACCTTGGGTGAGTATGAAGCTGAAAACAAAAATACGAACATTTATTTCTTAACTATGCTTTCTGTTTGATGCAAATATTGACAGATTAAATAACCTGTGACTTCTCCATTTTCTCTTCTTTTAAACTAGAAGATGATGATGCTTTCTGGCCTGCACAAAAGCAGCATAACGAAATAGTAATTAAAAGTTCATCCTTTTGACTTTTCATAAATGACCACAGTTTTGTCATTCTATTTTTTATTTATTTTTATTTATTTTATTTATTTATTTTTTTTGGTTTTTTGAGGTAGGGTCTCACTCTGGTCCAGGCTGACCTGGATTTAACTCTGTCATCTCAGGGTGGCCTTGAACTCATGGCAATCCTCCTACCTCTGCCTCCCCAGTGCTGGGATTGCAGGCGTGCGCCCCCACGCTGGCAGTTCTGTCAGTCTTTAAATGGGGCTTCGTAAGGTTTCAAGTTTCTTTGTTGAGTTTGCATGACTTTGGCTGTAGTGGGCCCATGGGCCTTGTTAAAATGATGCCATGTTGACCCATGTGAACAAGTCAGAATGAAGTCAAGAACTGTCTCAGGACAATGACCTTTGATGAAAATTTTTAATAATTTTGAATGGGAGACAGAAAGACAAGCAGGAAAAAAAATCACATATAATCTCAGAAGGAAAAAAAAAAAGACTGTTAAACTTTACCGATGTCTGTCTTCACTTTTCCATCATGTTAAGAAGTTGTGATCATATGTTATAACATTGCTGAGGTCTCGCTTCACTTCGCATTATAAACATCTTCTTAAGCTCTGAAAACTGTTTTTTAAGCATCAGTTTTAATAGTATCCTGATAGTCTATTAAATATAATTTCATTGCTTGCAATATACCTAATCATTTCAATTGTGCACACATGTTTATAATATTAGGCTAATATAACTGTAATGGATGTGCAACTTGTGTTTTGGATAGATCTCTGAATGTACAGTCATTGGGAAAGTCTGCTTTAGCATTTACAAGGCCAGCTAAAGGGCTTCTTTCAAATTTAGGACTGCGGGAGTTCAACAGCAGGTCCTCTGTGGTGTCTCATCAGCGATCGTGGCTGGCTGGCCTTATATCCTGCCACCCAGAGGTCAGATCCTTTGATGACTGAGGCCGTGTGGATCCGACCAGACTCTGAGTTTAAGCTCTGCTTTCATCTCAGAAGTGCTGCCTTGTCCCATGTAGGAGTTTGCTGGAGTTGATTGCCATGTTGGGACGGAACGATATATGCATACGTATACAAAAGAAATGAAAGCAGCCTACTGGCTCTCCCTGCACACCCTTGTTGTGGCGATAGTCACAATTGTTGCATGTGTCAGCATGTTGGTCCCTGTGATGGCTACTTGAGAGAAGCAGACAGATGAAGGAGGAATGTTTGTTTCGACCTCAGGTTTCAGGGGTTTTAGTCCACACTGGCTTTGGGTCTGAGCAAGGGAGAGCATCATGGCAGAGGAAGGGACAGATCCTCTTACTTCAAGGCAGCTGGAAACAGGTGAAAAGAGCAAGAAACAAGACACAACCCCAAAGACACACCACCAGTGACCTTCTTCCTGTACTTGGGTTTTACCTTCTAAGGTGTCCAGCACCTTCTAGTATCCCGCCAGCTGGGGATCAAGCCTTCCACCCATGAACCTGGGAGCACATTTCATATTCAAGCCATATTTCTAAGATAGTGGGTAAAGAAAATGCGATTACATATGCCTATAAAATATAAAATACTCTTTATCTCAAGGAGGGGCGGTCAAGAATGAGAGAATGGATGTGCGAGGGCATCCTTCTCCTGCAAACGAACTCCAGATGCAAGCAAGCACGACTTCGTGCATCTGGCTTCACATGGGAACTGGAAAGTCAAACCCAGGGCATCAGGCTTTGTAAACAAGCACCTTAACTGCTGAGCCATCTATCCATCTCCAATATAATATATTCTATAATTTGGTAAATGTATAACAAAAGATTATTTAGCCATAAAGGATGAGATCTTGTCATCTGAAGTAAAAGAGGTGAAACTGGAGGTCATTACGTTAAGTGAGACTAGCTGTGCATGACACAATGAACGCAGTCTGTCTCATATGTGGAAACTAACTTCAGTGCAGAATGTGATTGCCAGAGGTGGGGGGCGGGTAGGCTCGTGAGGATGGATCAGTGTACAACGGGTGCATATATTGATATATCGTGCTCAGCCCCTTGAAGATGGATGATTAATACATGATCAAAAAACAATTTTAGATGAAGTGTGTGCAAAATTACATACAGGCACATATGTACACTTTGCCTTTAAGAAGAGCACTTGCTTCTGGTGGCTCCTGTCTCTAGTCTCTAGTCTCAGCACTTTAAAGGCTGGGACAGAGAAATGCTGTAACTTCAAGGCCAGCTTGTGCTGCCAAGTGGCTCACAGAGCAGCCTGGGCTTTCGCACCCAACCTACACAAAACTCAAAAGGAACAAGAAAAGGCAAGTTGCTTAGTAGAAGTTGGAGCCAGAACTGAGAAGCAGGAGCCATGACCTGCACAGTCCCACCTGGGCTTCAGTAAGCATGATGTTGCCTTTGTCTCTACACAAGACCATTTACACAGGTGCCATCTGCAAGGTTATGCACACAGGTGGCATGTGCAGGAACTGTCTTTTGAGCAAATGTTACCCAGGAACCAGTTTGTGAAAGACACTGAAGAGCGCTCAGCCTCTTTCTGAGCACTAGTGTTCGGGTGCGAGGCGGTGCAGGCTCCTGGACGAGCGCCTGCGAGCCCCGCCCTCGCTCTGCTGGCTCCCTGCTCTGCTTGACCCCGGCCTGGGCTCTCAGCTCTCCTGAGGATGAATGCTTACTCAGCTAGAACTCTCCCAACTTGAGTGTCACCATAAACCTGACTCAGGATGAAATAATTGTTTTGCTCTTGTTACCCGACCCTAACCAGAGATAAACACTTCATTTTCAGCAAATAATACAAGAGCTATGAAGTGTTCATTATTTTTTATTGTTTGACCTTTTCGTAGGAAGATTCTCATTGAAGCATCTTCAAATGTCAGTCTAGGAGTGAGACTAAAGCAGTGAGTTTGCCTTGAGTGCGCTTGGGATAGTGAGGCATTGACCTGACTCCATTCGCACCATCATCTGTGGATTCACTGTGCAGCCTGTACTAAGAGCACAGGCCACTTTGCAAGCAAAAACCTATCTGCCAATGTCTCATTTTTAAACCCTGTATTGCATTTTATGTTTTATATGCATATAAATACAAGCTCATATTAAAACAAGCATATGTTTAATACGTGAAGTAGATAACAGGAATCTTTAATTATTTCTCATTTATCTGTTAGTCATGTTAAAAGGTTATGCAACCATTTTTATTAAACACAGACTTGGAGAAAAGAGACACAGTATGATATCCTGGCAAGGACGAGGATGGCGGAAGCCTGGTGTCCATCTGTTCAGAATAGTGTATGTCGCGATGGGACACAAGGTTGAGCTTCATCAGGAACTGAAGCTGGCTTGCTAGGAAGGAATTCAAGACAACAATCTTTCTTTGAATAAGCCTCCTCTCATGGTGCTGCTAAGGTGTATTGAAAGTGTGTTGGTGAGTACGGTGCAGGCACAATGGGGTGGCAGAGAGACAGAGGAAGTGGGGGGCAGGCAGAAGTCACCATAACAGGAAGCATAATTTGGACTTGTCATGCCAAGCCTCAGCTGGGATGGCGTTAGAGGCCATATTAGAGGCTATGCTCTCTTTATGAATATTTGCCTTAAACATAAACCCCCTAAATCCTGGTTTTCTTGCTTTTTAATGATATAACTTTTAAAATTTAAAAAAAAATTTTATTTATTTACTTGAGAGCCGGGTGCAGATTGGACGGCAGACAAAGCTGCTCACCCTCTGGGCGCTGACGTCTAGGATGAAGTGAGCTTCTTGCCAGTGCAGACAGGATTCTGGGTGCAGGCTGTGTGAAAGGCCAGGGAAGGACATGAGTGAGAGCCCACTGCCCACGGTAGGCATCTGGGGTCCAGAGTCCACAGAGCAAGTGCAGGGCGACTCTTAAGGCCTGAGGTGTTGTGACCAGCCCCTGGGTGGGGCCCTGAAAAGAGACTGTGCACCATTTCTAGGGATGGCAATCCCTCTAGAAAATCACTTCCTAGTGCCCCGAGAGTCGGGCAGGGGTGTGGGAGTCCCTGGGGCTCTGTGGGTGTTGGTTCTGTTAACCTGGGCTTCCAGTTCAGCAAGGTAACGGCGGCAGCGTGTTGTTGGACTTGGGGCTGTAACTTTGGCCCCCTGAGTCTCCAAGGCCTTCCATCTCATCCCAGAGTCGTTGAGACCGAGTTGCTCCTTTCAAGGTGGGGCGGGGGGGGGGGAGTGGTCCTGTTTCCTGATGCTACTTGTGACACTTGGGATCATACACCCCCGAGGCAGGGCAGAGGCCTCTTTTGTGAGGGGCATTTTGCATTGGCATGCTACTCAATGAGAGGGGTGCAGTGTTTGAAGAAAACATTCAGTTTTTGGTTTTTTTTGTTGTTTTTTTTTAGCTTAAGTCTCATTAATGAGTCCGGCCATGGAGGATTTACCTGCGTCACCGAATTTGTAAATGAACGCCCTGAGTGCAAAGCTAGAAAGCGTGGAAAAACCAGAGTGGAGAAAGACTTTTAAAATGGCTTGCAAGCTAGAGAGCTCAGCTTTCAAGAATGATGCGCCCTCCCAGAGCAAGGCAGGGGCAGGTATTTGCCTGCGAGAACTCTACGTATCCAGGTGGGGAGGGCCCTTGAGGGGGGCACACCCCTGAGCATGCCCAGTTCAACATACATAGTACTGAACGCACTCAGGAGAGGTCATAGCTCAAAATGGAAAGGTTAGGGGGAAGATTACTTCCAAATACATTCAGTCTATGTTGTAAAAGTGGGGGGCTGAGGGAAGGTTCTCTGGTGCCTGTGGTCCACCATCTGTATCTCCAGCCCAAGATGCTTAACAGGAATTCAGAGATCACTTCTGGCTTTGGCCATCAGTTGCTGACCTATGGTGGCTAGGACAGGGCAGGAAGCTCAGCATGGGCCAGCGAGGCGTTCAGAAGAGGGTAATAAACTCCTCCAGGCTGATCCCTTCTCCCCACCCCTCCCCGACTGTGGCCTCCTCAGGACGGATGGCATGGACATTCTCTGACTTTTCTTTGGGACCAAAAATGGGGGCACTTTTGAAGGAGTGTTAGAATGGACCTGCACTGCCCCGGCCTGCACTGGATCTGCACCAGCTTCTGTGGCCAGTATCAGCTGGACCTTGTAAGAAACTCGGGACTTTCCTCGCCTCTGGGTGGTCACTTCCATGAGCTCTGGAGCGCATGCTTTCATTATGCGGCTCTGAGCCGGCAAACCCTGGGAATCTGGTGTTTTTGACACTTCCCTCGAGACAAGCCGGACTCAAGTCCCTGTTAGAAGCATCCCCAAGGCTACTGTAGTCAACCTTTACTTAAAGATCATTTCTAGGAGGCATCCAATTTCCACTGCTCCCCTGGGCCCCGGTGGAAGACAGGCTTCACAGCGTTTGCTGTTTACAGTTTTGATCTGACAGCTGTTTAAGGGCAAAAGAATCCAGCTGCCACCACCTTGCACAGCTCTTGCCACCAACATTAACCAGGCAAGCAGGGCAAGCTGGGACTTTGTGCAACCAAGGAAACCAAGTTCAATATGGTGTGGGGCAGAGGAGAGGCTTTGGCGTTTCTTCCCTGCTGCGTGCCTCTGCGCGCTTGGTCCCACACCATTATGGGAACTGGCATGCCAAAAACACGTGTGTGACGTGGAGTATCAATCACTCGTCATGCATCTATGTGCGCGGCTCCGGTGGTATTAGCTGACGTCACCAATGTTCAGGGCTGGCTGTTGGCTGAAGTAGCCGATCCCAGTTGCCTAGCCTGGGTCTGTTATGGCAGTAAAGGTAGAGAAATGGGAGAAACATTCATGATCTCTTGAGGCATAGGTTCAGACTGTCAAGTTTAACAAATTCTATAGGCAAAAAAAAAAAAAAAAAAAAAGCTTCAAGGTCAGCCCATTTGTAAGGCACTAGGGAACAAACTCTGGAAAGAACCATAAAGTCAGAAGACAAAATGACTAGACCCAGGGAGGGTTGAAGTGTTGGGACCATCACTGCACTCTGCCACCGTTATATAAGGCCTGCTTCCTCTCCCCGGCGGCTCTTGCCCTGTCTTATTTATCTCTCTGTCCGCCAGCCTCTTGCGCAGCGCTTGGCAGGTCGTCAGTATTCTCTGAGCACACTGCTTTGCACGCAGCGGTGATAGCGCAGGCTCTGACACCACAAGGGCGCGTTGGTGTCCGCCACAGGAAATGCATCCGAACCAGAGATGTCACTGCCTTTTCTTCACACTTGCCCAGTGTGTTCTCTTCATATTTATGCGTGATGTGTCTAGGTTCACATTCTTCTTATGTATTGACTCAGCTCCGACATAATCTTCATTTATTTCTTCATGCATGAAGAGAATTTCCTATTTTCTTCCCTTCTCTATAATTCCTTTTTCTTTTGTGTATGTGTGGTGTACTGTGGTGGTGGGGTATTGGGTACAGATGTGTGCACGGCCCATGCGTGTGGACGCAGAGACCAGCGCAGAAGGCCCGGTACCCTTCTCTCCTAACTCATCCTCACATTTCCTCAAACCCAAGCTGCAAGTCTTCCCCCCCACCTCCCACTTCCCGCAGACTGGGCTTACGGATGTGTGTGGCCATGCTCAGCATTTTACTGGGTTTCTGAGGAGTCAAACTCGGTAGTTTCTGGCCCAAGACATTCTCCTGTTTAATTGGTAAACATGCTTAACTGCTGAGGTCTTCTCTATAATTTATTGTCTCCTCAAATGCTTATTAAGTTGTACTTTTCTCATCTGATCTTTTCTGCTTGCTAAATTCTTGCTTGTTGATCCTTCTGTAATATGGTTTTTTCTTCCTCTTTTCTCCTCAGCCATGTCTGGTTTTTTTTTTGGGGGGGGTGGCCTGCTGTTTCTGTTTGGTGCTGTCATTCCTCTCCTTAGCTCTGTTGGCACTCTCCAGGGTGTTGGCACTCTCCAGGGTGTTGTTGGTACGGGACCAGGGCACGGGCATGGGACTTATTAAAGTGTGACCCATATTCCAGGATTCGGTTTTCAAGAATTGTATTGAGCAATTTTGCATCTAAGTTCATCAGGAATGTCAGACTATAATTTTCTTTTCTTGTTGAGACTTGGTCTGATTTTGGTATTAGTGTAACGCTGGCTTCATAGAAGGAGCTAGGGAGCACTCACTCCTTGTCCGTTATGTGGGATAAAGAGAAATAGTGAAATATGAGTGGCTGGAGGACAGTGTCCACCAACAGCATGCCCAAGCAGGGGATTCTGCACGCTACAGCGTCAGCCAGCCAGACAAGATGGCACACCTGCGCAACAGCGGCACCCTGCCCGTGTGGGTAACCAACAGCTCTCTGAAGTACTTGAGGTTTTTGCAAACGCATAAAGGCATGTATGTTAGTAACCTTTCCAACCCTGTGCAAAAATATTTGAACATGAAAAGCTAAAAGCAACTTAAGGAAGGAAGGAAGAAATGGTTTGTTTGGGCTCAAAGTTTGAAATTACTGCCCATCAGGGTGGTGACGTCGTGTGAGGCAGCTGGCTACCCTGAGCCTGTGGCCAAGAACAAGAGAGATGGTGGCTGGCACTCAGTTTGCCGCCTCCTTTTTGTTTTAGTCCAGGATCCCCGCCTGTAGGATGACACCATCTCCGCTCAAAGGGCATCTTCATCCCTCGGTTAAACCTTTCTAGAAACACTTTTATGGACACACTCAGGGCTGTTCTGACAGTCAAAATCAACCATCACAGCATGTGTCCATTTGCACTGCATCATGCAGACCTGTTCCACCACGCTCAGAAATTACTTTCTGATCGTTTACTTCACCTTTTTCATTCCCAGACTCCTGGCATTGATCTGATTATGGTTTCTATAACCTAGTAGAATGCCATATAAAAGGAATTATACAGCATGTGACCATCTTAGACAGGCTTACTGCACTTAGTTACATGTATACTTATATATGTATACATACATATATGCACATTTTATATTTTTTGCTCCTTCATAACTAATTACTGTTTATTAGTTAATAGTATTTAATTTCAGGGAGGTACTCCAGCTCCCCCTCCCCCTATTCACCAGTTGAAGGACAGCTTGGTTCCTTGAGCTTCTGGTTAAGTTCTGAATAAGTCTACTACAAGAATATTTATGTACAGGTTTTGGGGTTTAGGCCTACTTTTGAAATGTATATAGATGTATATTTGTCTTACAGCATTAGACATGAGTTTATGAAGTTTTGTCCATATTTAACTTAACACTTTGATTCAAAAGCCTTTCAAAATGAACTCAGTGAGAAGACTTTGAAAACTTAAAATGTTTTTGGAGGACAAACAGGAATAACATAGCTTATTTTTGTACAGTTCAGTTAGGAACAGAAGCCCAAAGACTTGGCAGAACCAGAACGCAGTGCTGATCCAGTGTTGCCCAACATGACTGCAAAAATCTGTCAAGAACAGGACCCTTATGCCTTTCCAACCAAGCATACCTGGGAGGACTGGCCTCTTTGGGTCTGTCCCCCGAGTCCAGGAACCAACCAGGAGTCTGCCATGAATGTGAACGAGCCTTTCCTCCACCGCGGTGGCCTGACTAACCTGCGTTTCTTTCTGTAAGAGCAGCGTGGAAGCAGCTTCTCTCCCAGCCCGGCTCTCCGTACTTTCCTGCGTGCCTCTCCTGTTCATTTCCCACATGCATTTTGTTTCCAGATGTCTTTTCACTTTGTTCTGTGTATGATTTTCCGCTAAATTCTGCCTCTCTCACTCTTGTCTTTCTCGGCTGCCTGTTCTCTTGGCATCGGAATTTCAGCCTTGGTATTTCCTTGCTCTGTTACATGGATGATCTCTGACCTCTTGAGTCCTTCATTATTTCTTAATTCTCTCTGATCCTTTTTGTTAAGGGGATGTTTCTGGTTCTTGGGCTTCGTCTTCCATGTGTGGGCACATGTGCCGCTTCTAGAACTCTCTGTGATGGAGATTCCCTCCACCTCCCCTCTCCCATCTGGCCTGAGTTTTTTTTTAACCCTTATAATTTTTCTGTCTAAATCCATTCAATAATTCACAATTTATCCTTCTCAAAGTTTGTTGCTCAATCCTTTGTTAAAATAGGCAAAAGCCCAAAAGCCAGGGCTTACAGCCCCCCCCCCCCCCGCCCCGCAACCTCAAAATCCTGCATCAGTTTCACGGGCCATAATGATGTGGACCAACGGTAAGTGAACACAAGCAATTTACATACGGGCTTGAAATGGCCATGTTGCCCCCCACATTGGTGTGTTCATGTTGAGTGACAGATCTGTGTGCAGGCAAGCAAGGAAGTTCTGGGGAAAGTTTAACAGATTTACAAAGACTAGCATGACAGAGAGCAAGGAATAGCAACAGCCCATGTCTCTGTATGGCCTGTGAGATGCCATCTGCATGGTAGCTGTGAGATCCCTTGTCAGGCATTTGAAAGCCTCCCTTCTTAGTTCAGTTAGCTTCTGTATACTTCTGGTCCTTGGGGGTTGAGAGACCCACAATGAAAACAGCAACCACAATGTAAACAAAAATCCTGAGAGGGTCATGCTTTTGATTTGAAAACAGATTACTAGAGATGCAAGTTCCCAAGTCTCTACTAGCATGTGGCGATATCTTCCCCATCAGATCCTGAGACAACCTCAAGAGATTCCTGTAAGAATCCCGAGCACCAACTAAAGATGGAGGTGCAGAGCATGTCTGCTTATGCTGCATCCGTCCCTCCTCAAAGTTTTACTTCTATCTCTTATGTGTCTGCATAAAGTCTAGGAACCACAAATGAGAGAAATCATGTAACAGCTGATTCTCTGAAAGAGGCTTCATTCACCGAGTATGATTACCTCTAATTGCATCCTTTTTTATTTCTGCAAACATGACTTCATTCTTCATTACCCATTCCTCTGTTGTTGGACACCTACGTTGGACCCATAACTTAGCTATTATAAATAATGAGGTAATAAACAGAGGCTTGAAGGTGTCTCTCTGTGATGTGTTGATTTAGAATCTTTTAGATAACTGCCCAGGAGTGGGATAAGCTGGGTCATATGGAAAATATATTCTTAGTTTTGTGTGATGCTACCACACTAACTTCCACAGTGGCTGGGCCAGCTGCCCTTCCCAGCAGCAGTACGCGCAGGTTTCCGTTGTCCGCGTCCTCCTGTGGTGCCATTCTGCTGAGAGCGGGATCTCAGTGTAGTTTCCATTTGCATTTCTCTGGTGGCTAGTGAGGTTGAACATTTTCTCAGAAGTTTATTGACCATGTGTATTTCATCTTTTGAGAGCTATCTGTTTATTTCATTAGGCTACTTATTGATTGAGTTGTTTGATTTTCGAGTTCTTTGTATAGTTTACATATTAATCCTCTGTCAGACTATAGAATTTGTAGGCTGTCTTTTCACTCACTTAACCAGTTAACTGTTTATTTTGCTATACAGAAGCTTTGTAATTTCTTGAAGTTCTACTTGTCACTTGTTGGCCTCATTTCCTGAGAAACTGCAGTCTACTGAGGAGGCTTTTCTGTATGTTAATATCTTGATGTGTTTCCCCTATTTTTCCTCTAAGAGTTTAAGAGTTTCAGGTCTTACATTAAAGTCTTTGATCTATTTGAAGTTGATTTTTCTTTTTTTTGCAGAATAAGAGGCATGAATCTACTTTCATTCTTCTACATGTAAGTATCCAGTATTCCAGCACCATTTGTTGAACAGGCTCTCTTTTTTATAATGCATGTCTTTGGACTCTTTGTCAAGAATCAAATGGCTTTAGCTGTGTGGGTTTAGATCAGGGAATTCTATTCTACTCTCTCTATTATATTCCTATACTCTTTCTTTTGACCTATATGCCTGGTTTTGTCCAAGTGCTAACTCATTATAATTACAATGGACTTGTAGTATAATTTGAAGTCAGGTGTGGTGATACCTCCAGAATTATTACTTTTTGTTCTTTTGCTAAGGTTTGCTTTGGCTATCTGAAGTTCTGACGTGTTTTTTTCTTCTGTATGAATCTTTAAGGTTGTTTTTTATTTCTGTGAAAATATGGTTTTGGAATTTTAATTGAGATTGCATTGAATCTGTAGATAATTATTGGTGGGATGGTCATTTTCATAAGACTAACTTTTCTACATCATGATCATGGGTGGTTTTTCCATCTTTTTGAATTTTTTTTCAAATTTCTTTCTGCAGGGTTTCAAAGTTTTTATTGTAATGGTCTTTCACTTCCTTGGTTAGATTTACTCCTATGTATTTTTGAGGTAATTATAAATGGGATTGTTTTCCATTTTCTTTCTTAGCATGTATTTTATCAGTATATAGAAAGACTACTGATTTTTGTAGATTAATTTTGTGTCCTGCCACTGTGATGAAGATGTTTATTGGTTGTAAGTTTTGGTAAGCTCTATATGATTGAATTTATAGAATTCTATCATCTACAAATAAAGATATCTTGACTTTTTCCATTAGTATTTATAAACCTTTATTTTTTTGTCTTGACTTACTGCTCTAGCTAAAATGGCAAGTATGTTTAAGAAGAGTGAAGAAATTAGCTACACTTGTCTTGTTCCTGATCTTGATGGAAATGCTCTTGAGTTTTCCCCAGTTAGTATAACATTGACTGTTTTTTGCACATAGCTATTGATATGTTAAGATAGATCCCTTCTATTCCTTTTTTCTTCAGGACCTTTATCATACAGGATTGAGATTCTGTCAAAGGCCTTTTCATCATCTATTGAGAAAATCATGTGATTTCTGCCCTTATAGGATGTATTACATTTATCATTTTATATATACTGAGCCATCTCTGAATCTCTTACCTAAAACCAGTTTTTAAAAAACATATATATTTATTTATTTGAGAGAAAGAAAATGAAAAAGAAAAAGAGACAGGTAGAGAAAGAAAGAAAGAGAGAGAGAGAGAGAGAATGGGTGTGCCAGGGCCTCTATCCCCTGAAAACAAACTCCAGTTACATGCACCACCCTGTGCATCTGGCTTAGCCCCATGTAATCTATTTTCGAGAAAGTTTCATGGGCCAATGAGAAGAATGTGTATTCTTCAGTGCTTAAATGGAATGTTCCATAAATGTCTTTGAAATACATTTGACCTATGGTGTTATTTAAATCCAGCATTTCTCTCCATTTATTTGTGGTCAGTTGGCCTATTGGTGAAACTGGGGTGATGGAGTTGTCCAATATTATCATGTTGAGATTAATCTCTGATGTTATAATAAGTAAAATTTGTTTCATAAAATCAGTTGTATTGGTGCTTTGAGTGCACATTTTTACAATTGTGTGTTATGAAGTATGCTTTGGCTGGGTATAGTAGTTTTGATTTGTAGCTACAGTCTTTCAGTACTTGAAATACATCATTCCAAGCCCTTATGAGTTTTAGATTTTCCAATGAGAACTAGGCTTCTATTCTGATGGACTTGCTTCTTTATGTGACTAGATGTTTCTCTCTTGTTCCCTACAGTTCTTTTATTTTTGTATTTAGTGCTTTGACTATAATATAATGTGGTAAATTTCTTTTCTGGTCCTACTTGGTAGTCTGTATGCCTCTTGTACCTGGATGGATATCTCTTTCCACAGATTTTGGAAATTCTCTTTTATATTTTATTGAAAATATTTTCTAGTCCTTTGACATAAAGTTCTTTTTTAAAAAAAAATATTTATTTATTTGCAAGCAGAGGGAGAGAAATAGAGTGAAAGAAGAGAGACAGAGAGAGAATGGGCACACCAGTGCATCTAGCCACTGCAAATAAACTCCAGATGCACATGCCCCTTGTGCATCTGGCTTACATGGGTCCTGGGGAATCAAAGCTGGGTCCTTTGGCTTTGCAAACAAATACCTTAACTGCTAAGCCATCTCTCCAGCCCAAAGTTCTTCTTTTTATGCTCATTTTTATTACATTGTCCTCAAATCTCTCATGTTCTGTTAACAAGTTCTTTTTCTTTTTAACTTCTCATTGGATTTGACTAACTGATCCAACTCATCTAGCTTGTCTTCAAGTTCTGTTGTTCTGTCTTCTACTTAATCCATTCTGTTGGTGCAGTTTTTCATGTTACTTTGTGTTTGACTTGTTATATTTTTCACTTAAGTCTTCCTTTCAGTGTGGTTTATCTTCAGGATTTCTATTTCTTTTATAAATTCATTTTCAAACTGATGTAAATATTTTATTTATTTATTTTCAAGCAGAAAGAGATAGAGAGAAGAGGGACAGATAGGAGAATGGCATACCATGATGTCCAGCTGCTACAGAGGAACTCCAGTGGCATGCACTACTCTGTACATCTGGCGTTATGCAGATAATGGGGAATCAAACTTGGGTCATTAGGCTTTACAGGCAAAGCTCTAATTGCTGAGCAACCTCTCCAGCCCCTAGATATCCATTTTCATACCCAGGTGTGATTTCCTCATTTCATTTGCCTGTTTGTCTGTGTTCTATTGGGATCTACGCAAGGACTTCCTTTTGTCCTCTTTGTAATTATTCAGAATGTCATTCATGTGTTTGTCCTTGGAATGGTTCAATCCTATGGAAAATTTTAAGAAATTTCAAAAGAAAGATTTTAAGAAGCTGAGGCATTTCAAGTCCTTAGCAACAATGGAAACTTTACATTTTAATGTCATGATAATTTATAAATATAATTATAATAACTTATAAATTATAATATAATAGATTTAATATTATGATAAATTGAAAGGTAATGTTTACTTTTCCATGCTACATAATAAAAATAAATTTATTAACTGACTTTCAAACTCTACATCATACATTCCTATTGGTTTGAAATAATGTTACTTTTTAAATTAAGTTTCTATTAACTTTGTATGGATACATCATGTGTTGGTACTATCATTTCCCTCCTCCCTGCCCCCACTTCACTGAGGGCCCTCCTCAGTGGGGTTGCTGGTGTTCACCATGGAATTATGGGTAATGCGTTGTGAGAGCAGCAGTCAGTCATTGTGGGGAGAGGGTCTGTTACATGTTTTATTTTCATTTTTTCCCTGTGTTTAACAGCTTATAGTCCCACCTTTGTACTTAAGATGATTTTTCTTTTTCATATATTACTTATTACGGTGCTGGAAATATTAGTCAATATCAAAAGGATGTACACAATTTTAAAGCTTTTGAATATGTTGAATTTTAACACCAATTGTTACAAATAATGTGATTTACATGTATATGTGTGTACTTAAATTATATTAGGAATTTTTAATATATTGTTATATATTATATTTTATATATAATATAATATGTAAACTAATATATAATATAGTAATATATATAATATTATATTTATATACATATATGGAATTATATCAGGATAAGAACAGTGAAAATTGGTCATCTTCCCACCAGGTTTTCTGCTTATGTCCCTGCCCTCTGGCCCCATCCCACTGAGGTCCCTCTTCAGTGGGGTTATCAGTAGTCACTGTGCAATCATGAATGCACCAGTCAGTTTCTGTTAGGGAATGATGCCCCAGAGTGCACGTTCCCATCCTATGGCTCTTACCTTCTTTCTGCCCCTGCTTCTGGAATGTTCCCTGAGCTATAAGTCACCTTTAGTGTTGGGCTCTCGGAAGCCTCTGAATTTTCTGCCTTGATGAGTTTTGTGTCCCTTCAGTGCCTACCACCATCTCCCTTTAGGTGGTTCTCAGACTGGCGGGGAGGGCAACACTCAGATGCAATCTGCCACTTCCTCTGCAACATTTCCTGAGCCCTGGCAGGTGTGACAGGGATGACTCATGCTGGGCAGCCTTCCTGCTTTTTTTGTCATTCTGATGAGTCTTGGGTCCTCCTAGTACTCAGTGCCACTTGCTAAAGGCAGGTTCTTTAAGCAAGAGTGAGAATAATCGCATCCATAGAAGGTGATAAACATGCACAGTCATGAAACATTTTGATGACTGTAAGCTCTCCGTTTAGCCAGAGTACATTTCCCTTTCTGGTCTCTGACTTTCCAGGCCATGGGGTTTTGACTTGGTTCTAAGTATCCGGCATGAATTCCCTCCCATTGACTGGGCCCATATCCAATCTGAGCGCAGTTGGTCTACTCCATAACTTATGTGCCACTATCTCACTGGTGTGTTCATCTTGCCTGGATGATTGCTTTTGAAGCTTGTAGGATCCACTGCTTGTTCCCCCTGTTGGTGACTTTTATCCTCCAGCGGTCTGCACGCTGCTTTCCAGCACTTTGACAGCTAGCTGGCAGTGAGGTGGATTTCCTCTCAGCTCAGCTTAAATTCTCAGTGTCCTGTGACCACAGCCTGTGGTGTCCTCACTGTCACGGTCCTACCGCCAACTTCTGTTGGGTAACCTACTGCTTTTTGTCTTCCTCTTGATTTCTCCTAGTACCCAGTTACTGTCCAGCAGTGTATCGCTCAATCTCTAGGAGTTTTTGTATTTTCAATCATGTGCTCGGTATGCTCTTCATAATAGCATTTTGGAATTCTGGGTCTGGAGTTTCCTCTGAGCGTTTTTTGTTTGAGGCTTCACTTTAGGAGACTAGGCTTGCTTAGTGAGGGTGGCTTTCGCTATGTGTTTTTATTTTTTGTTTTCATATTATTTGTTTTGTGTTGAGGTTTCCCCATCTGAAGACTGTCCTTTTGTTCTGAGGAGATTGCAGCAACCGTGGCTCCACTGAGGCCTGCTTCGCTGGGGGGGTGGGGGGGCACCACAGGTTGGGCCAGAGCACGGGGCTGAGCCTATGGTACTGCTTGCTGGGGTCCTGAGCACGGGCTGCCTGGCTCATGGCTAGAGCGCACAGGTGATCTACCCACAGGGTCAGGGCGGTGTTGGGGGTAAGCCGAGCACTGCTGCTCAGGGCCATGTGGGCCTGGCCTGCCTTGCTCAGGGCCAGAGTGAGCCAGCGGATGTCTAGCTAGCCGCGTGGAGGACGTGGACAGTTCTGATGCAGGGGTTGGCGTCCCTGGGTCCCGCGTGGCCTCGCTGCCGGGTTCCAGGCCGGTGCACGTAGGTGGTCTACACACTGTTGGGGCAGTATGGGGTGAACCTATAGTGGACACATAAACATTGTTTTTTGTTTTTATTTTTTTGAGGTAGGGTCTCACTTTGGTCTAGGCTGACCTGGAATTAACTATGTAGTCTCAGGTGGACTTGAACTCACAATGATCCTCCTACCTCTGCTTCCCGAGTTCTGGGATTAAGAGTGTGGCACCATGCCCTGCTTCTCATAAACATTAAAAAAAAAATTTTGTTGTTTATTTTTATTTATTTGAGAGCAACAGAGAAAGAAAGAGTGAGAGAGGGAGAGAGAGAGAGAATGGGTGGCTCCAGGGCCTCCAGCCACTGCAAACAACTCCAGACGCATGTGCCCCCTTGTGCATCTGGCTAAGGTGGGTCCTGGGGAATGGAGCCTCGGACCGGGGTACTTAGGCTCCACAGGCAAGCGCTTAACCACTAAGCCATCTCTCCAGCCCCTCATAAACATTTTTAAAGATAGTTTTATTTATTTATTTGAGAGAGAGAAATAAGAAGGAGGAGGAGCACGAGGAGGAAGGGGGAGGAACAGGGAAGTGTGTATTGGCACACACACCATGGCCTCTTGTTACTTCAAATGAACTCCAGACATATGTGCCTCTTTAAGTATATGGCTTAATGTGGATACTAGAGAATGAAACCCATCCTGGGATGCTTTGCAAGCAAGGTCTTTTAGTCACTGAGCAATCTCTCAGCCCTTCTCAACTTTTTCGAGACACAGTCTCACTCTCTCGGCCAGGCTGGTCTCACACTTCACATGATCCTGCTGTCCCTACCTCCCCTGTGCTGGGTCATTTTACAACAGCTGATCATAGCCGGAAGGAACTCAAACATTTCTCAGGACAAAAATAAACCACTTGTGATACCTGCTTGAAGTGGAAGACTACTGGGAAGTGAAGAGGAATGAATGAGTGATGCATGCCCGGTGTCCAAACCCACTGATGAGCAAAAGGAGCCAGGCAGTAAGAGAACTGGCATACTGTTCCGTTCATGTCAAGGTCAAGCAGAGGCCAAACTGGTACATAGTGAACATTCAGAACCAGGGTTGCCTGTGGGAAGTGATGGGTGCTAGGGAGCACAGGTGGGCATTTTAGGAGATTATGGGAATGGTGTATGTCTTGTTTGAGGTGTTGCCCATGAGTCCAAACTCAGTTGTTGACTGAAAATATTTCATGAACAATGAACTTTGAATCAACAAACATGCCAAAAAAAAAAACAATGATGGCTAGAGAACGTCTACATACCAAAGGACTTCATTGCTAAACGTCATGATCCAGTGGTAATAGCATAGCGGTGTGACCGCATACAAATCATGTAACCTCTGTGAGCTTCAGTTTCCTTTGAAAATTCATAACACATGGCCCAAGGGGTCAAGAGAATTAACTCCCTATGAGAAATATTATAAGGTACATCTCAGAGAGGCCTGGGTGTATGTGCTGCAATTAGTATGTGGTAAATCATACATTATGTCTTTTGTGATTCAAATGGTTAAATCAAACATTGTTTTTCAACATGCTTTCTCATCTCTTGTGTGCATGTGTGTGTTTGCTGTGCTTTTCTCATGAATGCAGGCGGGGGCTGCGTCAGGCTGTCTTTGTAGTGCGCATGCTGTGAACTTGGTGACATCCTCATTGTTTCAACTCTCCCTTCTTCCCATCTTCAGAGGAGCTAGAACATTGCTCCTTCTGTGAAGAACAGTAGTTTTAACCAAGCCAGGATCCTTGAAATACTGCTCTCTGTCATCAAGTGTGCATGTTTAGAAAAAGGAAAAAAAAGAAAAAGCATTTTTCCTAAAAAAAAAAAAAAAAAGTCAACTGCTTTAAATCTTTTAATTTTTTCAAGACAGGATCTAATGTGCCCAGGGCTTGCTCGAACCTGTGAATGGTCTGCTTCAGCCTTCCAAATGCTGAGATTACAGAGAGATGCCACAGGTGACCAACCACAATTTTATATGTGTGTATACACACACACACATATAAAAATATATATATACACATATATAATATATATTATATATTATAATATATGTACTATATATATATATATAAGGAAGTCACTGAAAATGCACGCCATGTGAAGGCCATCGTCCGCTGCTGACGGTGTTGACCTCTCCCACTGCCCATTCCAGGCGCACTGCAGAGAGGTGAAGCGGAAGAGGTGAGGGGATGGTTAGCAGACAAGTGGGACAGGAAGGGACGTGGGGCCACGGTCTGTAGGGAGCAGAAACCTGTTCAGGTGTACCAACCTGGGGTCTGGAATGGAAAAATCTGCAGTGAAATGAATTAGCAGCTGTAAAATAGGTCGTCCAGGTTTGGGGTGAATGATGTGCATTTCTTGAGAAGGCCTGATTTTCCAGTCTACCTCCTGCGGGGAGACCTGCCGTGGGTGCTGCCGTCCACAGCAGCCCCCCCGCCCACGCGTTCCAAGAGCCCTGGTGCACGCCGTGGCTTCAGCTAGTCCCAGGCCTGCAGAGACAGTTTTCCTGTGTGTGCGCCGACCATGCAGGTTAATTTGTAAATTAGGCACGGTCAGAGATTCACAACTGTAAGTGTAAAACAAAATAATAATCTCAATAAACCACAATGAAAGTTATTTTAAACACATGGATTATTTGATTATAGCATTGTCCATTTAATATTTTGGTATTATAGCTATCCATGAGTCACTTAAACCATAGGACATGAAGCCACAAGTAAGGCAGGACAGCTGTATTTATTGTTGAACTTAATTAGTTGACATTCTCACAAGTAAAGTGTGATAAGAGCTGCCTTTTAGTTTCCAGTATTGAGGCGTGAACCCAAGGTCTCATGTTCGCTAGCCGGGCACTCTCCTGCAGGGCTATGCCTCAGCCCTCTTGAGCCTGGTGAACCAAGGCATGATGAGGCAAGGAGAAAAGCAGCACTCCTAATGGAGAGCAGGGGAAAGGGAATAAAAGAGTAAGACATGTTAATAAATAAGTAGATAAGTAAACGGATAAATAAAAAAATAGCTCCTGAGATTCAGCAATGCAGAGAAGTCTGTGCTTATCATTCTGGTGTATTCAAAGGGAGGACGTACCTGAATCTTGTGCCCTTCCCTCTATTCTTTCTCCCATCTCCCCTGCTCCCTTCCCCTCTTATGAGCAGGCTCCAGGCTTGCTTCCTTATTCTCGGACCCTTCCTCCATGGCCAGATAGCTCAGAATAGACCTGTACCCTGCAAAAGTTCTCTGGGTGTCTGACTGTTACAGCTCAGGGGGCAGATGCTGGGGAGCTTGGAGCTCTGGCCAGGCAGAGACTGCTCTGTGCCTCCTCAGCGGCCCTGCTGGAGGGGGAACCTTCTCCAGCCTGCCCATGCCCATGACCACGCTTCCGGGTGGCTGTGATGCCAGCCTGGCTCCTCGCTGCTGGGTCTTCTGAAGCGGCTGGACTTCTGACCGCTCTGAGCACAGGTCCCTCCCCCGCCTCCCTCCAGTCCCCGGATAATGCTGCTGACTGCCCACCTGCTTGCTCAAGCCCTGCCCCGGCCTCTCCTTGTTGCTGGGCCACTCCAGAGAGTTCTGCCCAGTGACCCAAGGTCACTCATTGCATGTGGCCTTGACTTGATGCGCTGTCCCAAAAAGTGCCTCCTATACTGACTCTCCATTCTCTGAGTCAGAAATAGAATGAGGCATCCTGGCAGCATCTTCTAGAAGTATTCCGCCCACCACCCGCCCTCAAAAGCAGACAGTGGTATCTAGACCTAATTCTCTGGGAAGATGGTCAGGAAGGGGAAGTCCATGGCTTCTCTCTCTTCTTCTCTCTCTCTCTTTGATAGCATCTTCTATAGCTCTCCTGGCCATCTGGGTTCTGCACTTAAAGAACCTCAGGTATCTGGATTCTGGCTTTGCTCTGAGCTGTTGGTGTACTCTACAGGCACAGTTTATTCCTGACCTTGTTCCAAGATTCCACACCAATGTGTGTTTCATATACCCCTCTAATATCACTCTCACTTTCACAACACATAAATCATGTGTTGCCTCACAAAATGTTTCCTTTGCATAACATAAACCTGTATAGAAACCACAACACTCTGTCTCCTTCTCTCTCTCTCTCAACAATCAAGAGTGGAATTGATGAAATGTGAGTAAGAAGTTTCGGTGATGCAATAGGAAAATCACCACACTTTCTCCTGCCACTCTAATTATTATTTTTCATTTTAGTACAGAAGTTAAATTATTACCGTCACACTACAGGACAGCAAATTATCACTGGAGGCTAGCCAGTTACATAGTTGGAGTCTGGGTGAAACACCCACTGGGTTTATGCTCCCACTTCAGGGGGGGCAGAGACAAATGCTCGGAGGAGTGAACTGGAGTTCAGGCATGTTTATTTTCGCAGGACGGAGGACTCCTTATATGGGCCGCTCTCACTGCCTGAGCACTAACAGCCAAAGGGCGGGCCGGAGTTGCAGAAACCAATCCCTTTCCATAAATCTCTTAATATATATCACCTACTGGCTCTGCTGCTCTGGCTGAACCTTGGCTTAAACAGTGAGTATACAAATCCAAGGGCATTATATAACTTGCCCAAGGTGACAGGGATCATATATGGATGGCGAGACATGCTTTGAATTCATTGAGCGCAAAGCCCCTGTGTGGAACAATTAGATTCATGTGTCTGCTGGAAATACTGCTTAGAAAGAGCTATAAAGGGCAAAATTCCCGATTCTCATTGAGAGACATTGAGGTGAAGTAGGAAGGCTTCTGCTAGGAAGATTTTAGGTGGAAGAAGAGGTTGGACGAGATTTCTTGGGGGTAGGTTGGACGTTACTAGGTGTACACCAGAGGAGAAATGTGGATTGGATTTCTTGGGGGTAGGTTGGTCATTACTAGGTGTACACGGAAGGAGAAACGTGGAGAACCCTAGCTGCTGTTTGTGGCATATATATACACAGGTTCACATGTGCATGGCTATAGTCTTTTCTGCCACTGGCTGGAAGTGTTCCCTTGCGTCTCATGAATGTTCATGCACTTGAATTAGATTATATATAATCTTTCCTAGTATGGCTAGGTATTATTTAAAAATTCCCTCCCAACCATACCAACTCTAATTTCTCCAAAGTTCTTAAAATGTCCCAGATTCTGATATGGATGAGAAATTCATTTCATATTTCATTATATTCACCTCCTTTCACTATATAATTAAACAGAATAACTCACCAAGTGCCAAGAACTGGTCTGGGCATGGGACGTATAACAGTGAAAAAAACAAACATGGTTCCTAACCTCAAATTGCTTACAATCTGATCTTCATGGTATAATTTTAAGTGTTACAATAATGATAAGAAACAGAAAATACCTAAGGATAAGAAAGCAAACAGAGAGAGGCCAAGTGCAGGCAGGGCTGTCCAGAGAACCTCCTGGAAGAAAGGACCTCTTGTGCAACCTAGCAGGGCAGTAATGACCGCTAAGTGGCCACGTTCTAGCTCACAGGAAGAGGCATGAGGGGTCTGGGTTTGAAAGGAGGTGGCTGTTACTGTTCATTGTTGAAGGGATAAATGGCATAAAAGTTCCTAATAATCTCCTATCCACCTTTTTTGAATATTGTTTCTGATCACCCCTAGGGCTCAGGAGATTTAAGCCAGAGGCTTAACTTGTGTAAGACCCTATCTCAAAATTTAAAAAAAATTAAGATAAAGGGCTAGGGATGCATCACAGTGGTAGAGTGCTTACTCAGAATGTATGAGACCCTAGACTCAATCCCCAGAACTATAAAACAATCAAACACAGACTGTCTCTGGACTGACAGGTCAGCCTAGTGTAGAATCTAGCCTAGTGAGAAGGCTGTCAAAAAGAAAGAGGAGGAATGCTGAGGAGTATGTGATACCTTTATCCAAAATAAGAACTTTAGGAAAGGCCCACTTCTGTTCTCAAGGCCTTGCAACAGATTAGACCAGCTCCACTCATCATCCAGAGTAATGTCTCATATGTAAAGATATCTGATCACAGACTTTAATCAAATCTACAAAATGTCACCATGGCAACACCTAGATCCATGTGTGGTTGCATGATTGGAGGCTATAGCCTAGCAAAGTTGACATATTCAAGTCCATCTTACTTGTTATGGGGAGAAAGTAATGAGACAATGCACCCCACAGGTCCATTGTAGAGATTGCATGAGTTTATCCACATACTGTGTTTATCTACATATTTTGTTTTTGTTTGTCATTCATATTATGCATTTTGAATAGTGCTTAGGAAATGATGAGATCTCAATATTATGTTTATTACACTGTTATAATTGCTTTTACATATCTGCTCTCTCTATGAGAGTTTAAATTCTTTTATTCTGATATGAGCCCAAACATACAGCATGTACTATTTGAATTCTCTGAATGACCCATTTTCTTTCTGTTATGAAGTGGCTCAGATACAAACTAGAAGAATGCTGTTCAGAGGCCACTGGTGAAGTTAGCTTTTGTCATCAGCTTTTCTCCTTAGAGCTATGGAGGTAAACATCTGAGCTATGTTCTAAGGATAAAAAAGAGCATGATTCTACCCAAGTCACCAACATACCTACCAAGCATCTTGAGGACCGGACAATAGGGAGGGTGGGGAGGGAGGGGAGTAAGAAAGGGAGGGAGATACACAAAACTGGACCCAAAAGGCAATGATACCATAAAATTCTACATCCTAAAAGGCAGACCAAATGGATGAACCTCCACCATGTCCTTAGAGGAAACATCAGATTCAGAAGGCCCTGGAGAGGGTATGAAAAAACTGTTCATTATCTCCTCCTATTTTTGCTTCTCTCTCCCCACCCCTTCTCTGTCATCACTCTATCTCTTTTATATCACTTATCTAGCTCTTCCTTCTCTTCTTGGCCACCGACCTATAATGCCCAGTACCAGCAGGTGGGAATCATCCACAATGGGCTTTGGATCACAGAGACCTACAAGGTCTCCCAAAAGAAGATAGATTTATGTCAGAGTGCTCGAAGACCCACCACAGGTTAGTGGTAAGACTACTGTGGACGACACCATACACCGTGGGTGTGTAGCGTGTAGCGACATGACTGCAAGCTGGAAGAGAGTCAGTCCCCAGACAGTCAGCGCGTCTACTGCCAGAAGGTGCTACATGAGCAACTGGGGGATAAAGACCAATATCTGCCCAAGCAACACATGGTCTAACCTACTTAGCAGCAAACAACCTGACATGATGCTCATACAAGTGCAATAGTGGTGTACAGCCTGGATGGAAAACCAGCTGCTCTCAATTTGGCTTACTGATCTGCTCAGTGGAAAAGAACCCATAGCTGGAGCTGGGAAACAAGTCAGAACCATATCCAAACATAAGCCCACTCTCCACTAAACTATCTCTAAAAAACAATGGCTAACACAACTACTTGGTGTTAACTTTACTCTCTGTTGGAGAATCTGCTTCTCTTTCTCAGACAGATGCAGATCGTGAGGAGAGAACCACCCCATCATACCTCAAGAAGGTCCCAGTTGAAACTAAGAATAATTGGGGAAACATACAAAAATGTTTTCTTGGTGAACCTGGAACCAGCACAAGGGTGAAGGAGATAGACA
The DNA here is from genome assembly GCF_020740685.1 of Jaculus jaculus. Classification (NCBI taxonomy): domain Eukaryota; kingdom Metazoa; phylum Chordata; class Mammalia; order Rodentia; family Dipodidae; genus Jaculus; species Jaculus jaculus. Next base: position 5,239,133 of record NC_059117.1, read on the forward strand.
CAGAGAACAATCAACCCCTACCAAACCACATATCCACAGACACAGCGGCTCCCAAGATCTCAACATGGAAGCAGACTGAAAATGAACCCAACATGGATCAGGGAAATTTGCAGAAGGTGGGGGGGGGCGCAGAAAGAATGTCAGAGCCACATGTTGGGTCATGACACACAGAGACATTTCCTCCTACCCAAAGCTAAAGGCTAACCCCACAATGCACGACCTATATTCTCCAAGAAGGAGGGTCCCGGTGGAGGGGGGAGGACAGGGAGGAGGCTAACAATGTATTCACTGACTACAAAATAATAAAAAATAAATTTTTAAAAAGTGAACATGATGCTATCAGACAACTGACTTTCACAGACTCCTTTTGGTTATTAATGTCTGCCATATGCATTTTATACCATAGAACAGGCAGCAGAGGGTGCCCAAATGGTCTAGGGATGTGAGGGTATATGAAATCTAAGAGAGCAGCCCTTTGATCTTCTGCAGTTACTATGTAAAAGTCATGGCAGGACATGAATACAAAAGTATTTTATATTTTTAATGTTCCAGGAAAGAAGTTTTTCACTCATTTGTTGTATCATGGTGAAGGGATTTTTCATTCCAGATTTAAATAATGACTAATATGCACTGGTATTAAGGAATGTGAGTTCCTGCCTTTCCCCATCCACATCTTGACGGCAGATCTGTGTTATACAGTAATAATCCATACGGTAGGGCTGACATTCCTTGGTCATCTTTTGTGTGGTAAGGGTGTTGAAATAGCTAAAATTCAAAGAATGTAGTGGCAGGGTTGGAGATTCATATCAAACCTTCACTGGCATCTTTCTCTGGGTCTTATTTTTCATGTGTAGGAAGTTTCTTGGCCCTCAGTACTAGTGTGCAAGCATTGCCCTTAAGCACAGTTGCAAGGGAAGCTCGCCGAGGTGGCTTTAGGATGATCCCTTTGAAAAGCTAAGTGTAAGCAATGCTGAACGTTTAAGAAACGAGGATCAGTGTCAGGCACTGGCGAGGGGCTTGATGCCCTATTTGAGCCAGGAGAGAGAGAAATGTATTGTTAGCTTTTGTGTTTTATTACCAACACTCTCTAGCAGCTCATATAACATGCATATGAAGTACCCCCATTTTGGAAGAAACTGTCTCTGGCAGCATGAAAGTAAGCACCAATTGTCCATTATTTTCAAAATTTTGGCTTTAAATAATGCAAAAGAATGACAAATTCTGAATTTCCTTTGTCGTCAAATAAATTACTTTTAAGTGAATATCTTTTTTTAAAATTATTTATTTATTTGAGAGTGACAGCGAGAGAAAGAGGCAGAGAGAGAGAGAGAGAAAGAGAGAGAGAGAGAGAGAGAGGGATAGAATGGGCGCACCAGGGCTTCCAGCCACTGCAAACGAACACCAGATGCGTGCACCCCCTTGTGCATCTGGCTAACGTGGGTCCTGGAGAATCGAGCCTCGAACCACGGGTCCTTAGGCTTCACAGGCAAATGCTTAACCACTAAGCTGTCTCTCTAGCCCAAGTGAATATCTTTTTTTTTAACTAATTTCATTTTTATATTTTTACTAATAAGAATTTTAAATGGCCAGGTTCTTATTAAAATTTATTTTTGAAAACACAAATCTTTTATTAATTAGATTGAACAAAGGTAGGAGGATTGCCGAGTGTTCAAGGCCACCCTGAGACTACATAGTGAATTCCAGGTCAGCCTGGGCTAGATAGAGAACCTAATTCAAAAAACAAAATAACAACAACAAAAAAGATGAAATAGAAATTTCCATATAGACTTTCTGAGTAAGATGGTGGACTAGAAGGTGTCTGTGTGTGACCTGGTCATGAGTAACAAAATAGACCTATTCCAGAGAGAGAAAGAGAGGAAGACCTTAGGAAATTCACAAAGTAAATGAAAGGATACCCACAAAAGTGCAGATAAAAAGACAAGGAATGCACAGGTAAGTGAGCTGCAGGGACCTACAGATATGCATTCCCAAGTGGAGGGAAACAAGCTGCTTCCAAAAGATCAGCCAGGCCAGAGACTGGCCACCCCACCTGCAGGAAGAGTCCAGAAGATCAGCCAGGCCAGAGACAGGTCATCCCCACCTGCAGGGCGAGTCCAGGCCCAGTGAAGGCTTTTGTTAACAGCCTTTCTGGCAACGCACAGGTCAGCAGAGGGCAGGGTCAGGTCTAGTGGAGGTTTCATATCAACAGCCATTTCTGCAGTGTTCAGGTCACCTGTGGGCAGTGTCAGATCCAGTGGTGGTTTTGTGGTAACAGTCCTTCCTGCAGTGCACAGGTCAGCATTGGGCAGAAATTCCATTTGGCTCTGACACCATCTTGACTGAGAGCCCACAGTTAAGAACTAAGCTGCCCTGGAGGCTAGAGAACAGGGAGCAAGTCACAGAGCTTCCGTGCAGCCTGCCACACAACCTAGGGCTCACAGACGGCCCAGAGAAGCAGGTGTGGAAAGCAGGAGGCCCAGATACCGAAGCTCCATGATGCAGTGGAGTGGCAGTAAGCTCGGTTCAGTCAGGGGACTAAGATAGTCCAGCCTGCCCCAGCCAGGCCCTCACCTCACCTGAGAACATGCTCGGAGATTTCCAGCTCTGAACCTGAGGTCAGTAATCTTTGGAGTCTATTTGCTGCTCACTGAGAACTCTGAAGTCTCGAGGATCTATTTGCTACCCACAGTACCTCTCTAGCAGGGGGGTTAAGACTCAGGAGATCTTGAATGTCAAAGAAAGTCCTACACTCTCAAAGCACTTGGAAGACATCACTTGGCTGAACCAGACTTACACCAAGTGGTACAGTCTGGAGATCCTTGGGAGGTGACGAGACTCCATCCTGCTGAGATACGACAAAGCTAAGTGTGACCACCACATGGACTCAGACTCAAAGAAGGGAAGCTAGCCAACTGAGAACAGCTCTGAAGGGTGCCAGACACCTACCCAGTCAGATTCAGCTACAACATTAACAAAAGGATACACATGCTCCCATTTAACTGACTTCCCCTACCCAGGGAATATAACTGGTGATCTCTAAACAGGATGCAGCCAGAAAGAAGCCTCCCTTTTACTTTTTGACCTCTGCAATTCTCTTATGGTTTTATTACATCTTTAGTAATATATTTATTTATATATTAAGTATATAAATGTATATATAAATAATGTAACTATATAATATACAAACATTATAATATCTAAATATATTATAATGTAATATATAAATGCATAGTAAACAAGTATGATATTTCCCCTTGACACATTCATCTAATTTAAAAAGGATTTATTTATTTATTTATTTATTATTTATATGAGGAGAGAGAGAAAATGGGCATATGAGGTCCTCATGCAACTGCATAGAAATCCCACACAAATGCACCACTTTGTATATCTGGCTTTATGTGGGTTCTGGGGAATAGAACCCAGGCTGTCAGGCTTTCTAAGCACCTTTAACTACTAAGCCATCTCTCCAGCCCACATTCATTAATTTTGTTTGCACATTTTGTTTTCATTTTGGGACAGCATTTTTTTTTCTTTTCCTTTGTTTCTTTCTGTTCTTTTTGTATTACCTCCTATCCATGTACTCTTAATAATATTTTCACTTTCCCTTACTGGGTTTTCTTTTAAAAACTCTGAATCTTTAATTTATAGTCCTCCATACATTTATTAATTATGTTTTTGAATTTTTCGTCATTGGGAACATGTTTCAGGCTTCTTCTTTCTTTTTCTAATCTCTTGTTATTTCTCATCCAATAGCATTATTTCTGCTCTTATGTCTCTTTTCCTTTAGCTGACCTTGATTCTCCTCTATTTCTCCCCTTTCAATTCCTCCTTTATTTATGTCATTCATTTGTGATTTACACACACTCCATAAATAATTTTTCACCCCTGATAAATTTAATGTATAATTTAGAAACATCATAATGGAATGAATAATTTTGAATTTTGTAGCACTTCTTACAGTATTTTTTATATTTTCAATGTTTATTGGTGGTATAAAACTTGGTGTTAATCAATTTTAAGTTTATTTCTATACCTTTTGTAGATTGATGTTGTTGCTGCTGTAGATGTTTGTTTTCTCATTTTTGATTGATACTGGGGATTGACTCTTTAAGATCAGGCTGCTCAATATGATCTAAAACAAAGTTGGAAGAGATGTTCAAACCAACCAGTGTGCAGTACAGAAACACAAACATGAAAAACCAAGGCAATACGACTCCTCAAACAGATCATTGCTCCTCAGTGATTGAACTCAAAGGTACTGAAATAGGTAATGTGACAGATGAACACTATAAAAGTCTATTTATAAAAATATAACTAATGATATGAAAGATATGAAACAAAACAGAAAGAAATTGATGAATTATATCAGTGACATAGAGAGGAAAGTCAGAAACACAGAGGAAATTGTCAATAAAATGGATGGTATTATATATATGTAAGTAGAAGAACAGATTGATGGGGTTAAAAGGCCTAAGTGAGGTCAGGGGAAGAGACTGAGTAAAGGAAAGGTGGAGGGAGGGCTAATCAAAATATAAGAGGATATAAATAAGTCATATAGAAACTTACTTTTTGAGACAATGGGACACAGAAGAGCCATAGATTGTTACTACAAAATTTTCAGTGCCAGGGATGGAATATCTTCCAGTGAGTTGTTAGCCAGGGAGGACCCTGATGCCCCCAAAACATTACAGGCCATGGCTAAGGCCCTTGGTTTCCCACCAGGAATAGTTAGCAAGACCCTACTGCTGAAGACTCCATATACTTGGGCTACAAGGTCACTGAGAAATCCTGTTGGAGCTGAGCTGATAAACTCCTCCATGTAGACCAGGTGACAGAAAGCTTTCAAAAGCCATTCTGCATACAGTTAAATTAGAGAGAGAGAAATTTCCAGTAAAGATACCAACAGTGGACACTGCAAGCCTTATATTTTGCCAGCCAGGCAAAATGAGCCAACAGGTGCAATAGTGGCACATCTGTTATGGGGGAAACCAACCTCTCTCTAGTTTGACTGGAGGTCTGCTTAATGGGAGGGAATACACCCCTGATACTGAAAACCTACAACAGGGGTAGTCATGAATCCTAGGGGTGTAATGTCTGCTGGTATCTGGCTAAATGTATGTACAATTCTCACCAAACCCAGTAAGCACTTCTCTTAATGTTCATATCCATATATTAATGGTACTCTCACTTTTGGTTAGAGAACCTTCTCTTTTCAGATGGCAGTGACCTTGGAATAACTTAAAAGGTACCATGGTGCTAGGAAGAAGTGACAGAGGAATGCTCAGGACTGCAATATCTCTATCACACCTTCCAAGGCTCAGGGTCCATTGCGGAAGAGGTGGCGGAAAGAATGTAAGAGCTGAAGGAAGGGCAGGACTCCTTACAACGTGCTCCTCTAGACACAAAATGGCTTGGGTATCCATAACCTAACAGTGTCTCACACTACCTATACCAGACTATCATAACAGGAAGAAAAGGTCATGACATCAAAATAAAAGAGATTAGTTGAGAAGGGGAGAGGGTATGATAAACAGTAGAGTTTAAAGGGGAAAGTGGGGGGAGGGAATTACCATGGGATATTGTTTACAATTATGGAGGTTGTCAATTAAAAACCTTGTTATAAGCTTCAAAAAAGTCAACAACATGGAAGAAAATTTCAACAAGGAAATTGAGATTTTGAAAAACAAATGGCCTGCCAAAACTCAGTGAATCAAATAAAGAAGAGTGGAAATCATAATCAATGGCTTGACCAAGAAGAAAGAAGAATATCAGGAAAAAAGGATAAATCAATAAAACATTAAATTCAAACATCAATAAGAAAAATATAAAACAAACAAACAAACAAACAAAATGACAGTGACCACAGCATATAAGAACTCTGGACAGGATCAAGAGACCAAGTCTGATAATCCACAGCACAGAAGAATGAGCTGAGATAAATGCTGAAGCCGTACAGCACATAGTTAGTGAAATTATTGCAGGAAATTTCCCAAGTCTACAGAAAGAAATAGACATCTAAACACAGGGACCACTAGGTCTCCAAGTGAGCATAACCAAAGAAACTCTGCATGTCCTATTATAGACAAGACATAAAAAAAAACAAAACAAAACCCTCTCCAATGAGATAGTTTTAAAATATGTAAAGTGCCAGCTCACAAAAACAAACATTGCAGAACAAAAGCAGGTCTCCCATTAGCAGCTTTAAAAACAAAGAAAGCATGAAATGATATATTTCAATTCTGATAGTAAATGACTACCAACCAAGATTGCTATATCCAGCAAAACAATCCAACAAAAACTAAAACAGCTCATGACAGCCAAGTCAGACCTGCAGAAAATAGCTAAAGGACTAGTATCTAAAAGGAAAAACCAATATCATCCCTGTCACATGCTGACAGGAAAGGATAAATTTAGTGACAGGAATGAATGAATGAAAAGAGCTCGCAAGGAATCAATTGTGTTAACCCAGTAAGCCAGCAAATCCCTAGTAGGAGAGAAAGAAAATCATAATATAAACAACTAGAAAAAAATAATAAAGTTGTAAGACTCAGTAAGCAACTCCCAATAATAACTTTAAATGCCAAGTGACTCAATATGCCAATAAGTAGATGTGGAGTAGAAAATTAGATTGAAAAGCTAGATCAAATTGTCAGTTTTCTCCAAGAAATACACCTCACTGGTAAAGACACCCAGAGATGGGGAGTCAAAGGGCAGGAATCAAACTGTCTAGAGAACAAAGCTGAAAAAACAAAAGCCTGGTATAGGAATTATATTTGATAAAGTAGACTTCAAGCTCAAATTAAGAGATAATAAGACCACTACTTGTTAGTAAAGGGGAAAATTCACCAAGAAGACACAACAATTATAAATATGAATATGATTATATGTTTGGGATAGAAATTTCATGAAGCATCTGCCCATGGTGGTGCACACTTTAATCCCAACACTCGGGATACAGAGTTAGGAGGACTTCTGTGAGTTCGAGGCCACCAAGACTACATAGTGAATTTCAGGTCAGCCTGGGCTAGAGAGAGACCCTACCTGGACAAACCAAAAGAAAAAAATTCGCAAAGCAAGGATTAATGGGCATAAAAGGCTAAATAATTCCTTACACAGTAAAAATGGACAATTTCAACCCCACTCTCATCTTTAGATTAAAGACTTTTAGACTAAATGTTAACAGTCATTGACGCATTCACACCATAGGTCAAATGGACTTTAGGAAATGTGTAAAATATATTCCAATCATCAGCTTTAGAATGCACATTCTTCTCAGAAGTCCATGGAACCTTTCTAAAATAGATCCCACTCCAGACACATAGTATCAAGTACAAAAAATAAGTAAAATAATTTCTCACATCATCATATCTTAGTGAAATAAACAGAAATCAACAGTGAGGTGGACTACAGAAACTGTACATACAATACACACAGGTACATACAGACTGCACAGTCTCTTGAGTGACCACTGTATTATTAATGAAACAATGATGCAAATTCTTGTAAAATTTCTAGAATTAAATGAAAATGAAAACACAACTTGTAAGAACATTATAACATGGCTAAGGCAGTTCTAAGATGAAAGCTTATAGCTATGGGTGCTTATTGTAAAAATCATAAAAGTCACAAATAAATAATTTAATGATATAACTGAATATAATAACAAAGAAGAGCACTCCAAACCCAAAATCAGGAGATGACAAGAAATGGTAGAGTTAAGGGCAGAAGTTAATTACATGGAGACTAGAAGAGCAATACAGAGAATCAGAGTTGGTTCTCTGATAACACAAATAGGCCTGAAAACCTCTCAGCCAAACTAACCAAAGCAAAGAGAGAAGACACAAACAAATAAAATTAGAGATAAAAATGGGAGATTTATTATATGTTCCAATAAAATTCAGAGAATCACTAGGGATTATGTTGAAAACTTTAAAAACCCTGGACAATCTAGAAAAAGAGTGATTAATGAATTTCTAGACTTATAAAAATTAAATCCTGAGGCTATGAGCAAATTAAAGGGACCCTAACAAGCAATGTAACTGAAAAAGTATAACAATTCTCCCAACAAAGAAAGGCTCACAACTGGACATAAAGAAGAACCAACACCAGTGTGTCTCAAATAATGGACAGTGGCTCACAGCCATGGTGTGAAACCAACTGCTCTTGATTTGGCTAATGGATCTACTCAGGAGAATGGAATCTGTAGCTGAAACTGGGAAACAAGTCAGAACAGTATTCAAAAAATGAATCTGCTCTTCATTATCAAGCTCCCATCAATCACAGGCTACAAGAGGGCCGACACCTATTAAATTCTCTCTAAAGGAACAATGGTTATGCCATTTATCTGGTGCTGACTTCACTCTTCACTGGAGCATTTGTTTCACTTTTTCAGATGGATGCCGACCCTGAGGACAGAATCAGCCCATTGCACCTCACCAGAGCCCAAGCTGGAACCAAGAGTAACTGGGGAAATGAGCAAGAGTGCTGCTTTCTTGGTGAACCTGGTACCAGCACAAGGGTGAAAGAGATTGACGCAGAGAACACTCAACTCCTACAAAACCAGAGATCCAGAATCACAGAGGCACCCAAGACCTCATCACTGAAGTAGACCTAAAATGAACCCAACATGGCTCAGGGAACTTTGCAGCAGAGGGTGTGGAAAAATTGTAAGAGTCACAAGTTGGTACATTATGAACAGAGACATTGCCTTTTACCCATAAATGATGGCTAACCTCACAATGCACGACCCATATTCCCCAAGGAGGAGGGTCCCTGTGGAGGGGGGAGGACAGGGAAAAGGCTAATGATGGACCAACATGACTATATAAACAGTGCATACATAATAAAAAAAAATGTTCCATATAAAAGAGAAGGAAAGACCACTACCAAACTTATTCAGGGAAGTCAGGGTAACACTGATACAAACTGAATAAGTACACAAGGAACAGAGAAAATTATAGGCAAGCTTCTCTGATGGATATGCATGCTAAAATTCTCAACCAAGTCATGAATTCAATGACACATTAAGGAGATCTTACACCATGGCCAAGTTGGTTTTCTTTCAAGGATGCAAGTTTGTTTCAACATATGGAAATCTATATGTATGGCACAACACATTCACAAATGTAAGGACAGAAATTGCATGATCATGTCAGTTGATTCAGAAAAGACCTAATACAAAAGACCTAATACAAAGTTCAACATAGCTTCATGATAAAACCCCCAAGGAACCTATGAGGAACAGTCCTTCAGCATACTAAAGCCTACAGGCAACAGATCTGTACCTAACATACGACTAAATTGGAACATTTACTCTAAAATTTGGGATGAGACAAGGGTGCTAATTCTCTCTATGCTTATTAAATAATAGTGCTTAAAATCTTAGAGAAATATGAAGGTAGAAAAAAATGGATACATACTGGGAAAGAAAAAGTCATACTATCCCTATTTGCAGTTGACATGATCTCATACATAAAGGATTTCACAAGAAAACTCATAAAACTGACAAACATTTTTAGCAACATAGCACAATACAAAACCAACTTAAAAAAAATCAATAGCTTTCCTATCTACCAATAAAAAAAAAAAAAAAAACTTGCTGACAAAGAAATCAGAGAATAAAGTCCTTTCACTATATCCTAAAATAGCACCTAGAATTAATCTAATCAAGAAGGTGATTTTGGGCTGGAGAGATGGCTTAGCTCTTAAGTGCTTGCTTGTGAAGCCTAAGGACTCTGGTTTAAGGCTCAATTCCCCAAGACCCATGTTAGACAGATGCACAAGGCGTGCACACTTCTGGAATTCGTTTGCAGTGGCTAGAGGTCCTGGCATGTCTATTCTCTCTCTCTCTGTCCATTGCTTTCAAACAAATAAATAAAAATAAACAAAAATAAAAATAAAGGTGACTTCATTACTTGTAGGATCCCTTGCTTGTTTACACTGTTGGTGACTATTGTTCCCCAGCAGCTCACACGACACTTTCCAGCACTATAAGGGTTAGTCAATAATAAGTGAGCTGGCTTACTTCCAAGTTCCGCTGTTAACTCTCAATGCCCTGTGTCCACTTCCTGTGGTGTCTTCAGCAATAGGGTCTTACCATTTAGCAATAGCAGGTAACTAAGTGTTTTGGCACTAACCTGCATTGTTTTTGGGATCTCATAGGTCTTCCTGACCAACAGCTCACTGTGGGGTACAACCTACTTCCAGCCCTGGGTATTACAAAGCAGAGCCCATGGTTTCAGGACTATGCTTTGTTTACCCTCTCTGGGTGTCTTCTGCCCTGACAATCCCCCTTACTCGTGGTGAGGGTTATATTTTTTAGTTTGCTATCCAGGAGCAAGGTTTCCATGGTACTGATTCATGCCCTCAGTCTAGGCAGGTAAGCAACAGCTCTCTGATTGCAAATGAGGCCTGTTCATTGGGAGAGAACCCAAACCTGGTACTAAGAACCAAGTCAGAATCCTATGGGTATGATGGTCATAGACTCAACAGAGATATTCCCATTAGTCCTTGGCCAACAAGAGTGGCTACCCTCATCAATAAGTCTCTTAAATAACCATGTCTATCATCTTTAATCCATGCTGCTCTCACTCTTGGTTGGTGAATATGGTTTTTTTTTTTTTTTTTTTTTTTATAGCTAGCTGCACAAAACAAGGACAACCAGATCCATCAATACTTCAAAAAAGATGGATGACTGCCTAGGATGACATAAGCCATCTTGAGCACATCTGCCAGGGCCTAAGAGACACCACAGAGGACGTGGCGATTTATACATGAATGCTGATCTCAGTGACATCCTGACAACATGCTCCAAAGATGTGGAGATAGACTCTGAGAACAATCAAAGCAGATGCCCAGAGGCTGCAGAGAGCTCAACACTAGATTAGATTTACAGAACACCCACAAAGCCTCAGGGAACACTGCATAAGTGGGGATGGAAAGATTGTAAGAGCCACAGGGTAGGAAGGAGAATCCTGAAGCATTGTGCACCCCCACAGAAAATGACGGATGTGTTCGTAAGGCCAGGGTGAATACCGATAACCTCACTGAGGAGGGCCCTCACTAGAACTGAGGAATGGGAGAGAGGATATAAGCGGATAGCACAGGGGAATGATCACATGCGGTTTATTCATCAATGCCATAATTAAACTTTTAAAAACAGGGCTGGAGAGATGGCTTAGTGGTAAGGGGCATGCCTCTGAAACCTGAGGACCCAGGTTTGATTTTCCAGGTGGTGGCACATGCATCTGGAGTTTGCAGTGGCTACAGGCCCTGGCACACCCAGTTCCCCTCTATTTCTCTCTCCCTCTCCCTCTCCCTCCCTCTCTCTGTCTCTAATAAATCAATCAATAAATAAAATCTTTAAAAAGTAAAAAATAAAAACTAAAGAGAAAAAAGTGAGGAAGTTGGGAGGTGGGAGAGAACAGTGGGATAGATGCATAAAAACACAAAATAATATGAAAATGTTACAGTTACAATCATTTTTTGGCATGCTAAACAAAAAAATCAATTTCAAAATCCATAAGTACAAGCAAAGAGAAAGGAGAGAGAGAGAGAAGGAACTTCCATCAGGACCCAGGGATAAACTGAATCAGAGCAACACAGAGTAGAGAAAAAAGGCAGTCAGGTCTCAGCAAATATCCAAAAGGAGCCATTGCTGTGTAGAATACCAGATGATTCTTCTGAGGACATAGCCAAAATTCTTTGTCGATGGTTACATCTCAGTAAACAAAGTTCTTTATCCGGAAGATGTACTCCTAGGGCTCTTACAAGTGAAGAAGCCTCACAGCCCTGTCCAGTGAACGAGCAAGGTCTATCTTCATTTCACACATGGGCAAAAGCAGTTGTACAAAAGGAGTACCTGTGCTTCTTCCATTCACGTCATCTGACTGTTTTCTACATCTACTGAATAGTAATTGAAACTCAATTTCCAAATAGTTTGTTTTCAAATATTCTACTTTATCATTAAAATTATCTTTTTTACTTTTGAAAAAAATGCAAATACTTTTACAATGAACTGTTTAAGACACTGAAAAAAAGAAACAAAAAGACACTAGGAGATGGAAAGACATATCATGTCCTCAGATTAGCAGAATTAATATTTTGAAAGTTAGTACATCACCAAAGGTAATCTATAGTTTCAATGCAATACCTCTTAAAATTCCAATGACATTCCTTAGAAAACTTGAAACAAGGCTGGAGAGCTAGCTCAGTGGTTAAACGTATTTGATTTCAAAGCCTGCAGGACTGAGTCTAATTCCCTAGTACCCACATATAATAAAGTCAGATGCACAAAGTGTGCATGGATCTAGACTTTGTTTACAGTGGCAAGAGACCCTGGCATGCCCATACTCGCTTTTACATGCCCTCTCTCTAACTCTTTCTCTCTGCCTCAAAAGTAAGGAAATATATAAACATATTAAAAAAGGAAAATTCAAAGTAATACTAACATTCAGATGAAATAAAAATAATAACCAAAATAAAAAAAAATACACTGACTGGTCAAAGCATTCTAAGCAGAAAGAGCAATGGTGTAGGTTTCATAATACCTGACCTCAAATTATTTCACAGAGCTATACTAAAACAAAACAAAGAAAAAACACAAAAACAAAGGGTTCCAGCATAGTCTTGGCACAAAAAATATGCATGTATATCTCAATATCATAGAGTGCTTTCTTAAAAACATGGCATCTACACTAACAGCTGAAAGGGCCCATTAGGTAAGGCATGCGGCCGAGAAACAGATCGCAGGCAAGTTCAAACAGTTAAAGACGAAACTAGCAAGAGTCCTCCAGGGCTGAACATGGCCAGAACATGGCACATTTCAGATCCTTCATTTGGTATGACTAATGTAGAATGCTTCTGGCAGAGTGTTCAAAGGGGCGCAAGAAGAAGAAATGATGAGAAAACTTGAACAGAAGCTCACAAAAGATAGCAGTGGATGGACTCAGGCAAGATTTAAGAAGTACATTGTCACAAATGACTTTCTTTCTTGATTACTTTTCTGGGGGTGGGATGGGGAATGGTCTCACATAGCTCAGGCTGGTCTGAACTCACGACGTAGCCAAGGGTGACTATGTAGCCCACTGTCCTCCTGCAGTATTACAGGGCTAGAATTACGGGTGTGCACATCCAGGTGATGAGGTACCGGGGCTGAGCCTAGGGCTCCATGCCTGCTAAGCAAGCATTATACTAGCTGAACTGCCTCCGCAGCCCAGGCTGTCAACACTTTACCAATGGTGAGTTGCAGTGGCGAAGGAAAGTGTGGGTTAAGAATGGAACTCTAGGTGCTGACGTGAGCAAGTGAATGGGTGCTTGGCTTCATTTATTTATTTTAAAATTAACACAGAAGGGAAAAAGGTTTCCAGGAGAAAATGATGCATCTTGTATTTACATGCCTGTGCAACAAATGTGGTGGGCCAGTGACTGTTAAAAGTGTGACCCTCAAAAATAAAATAAGATAAAATCAAATGTGACTCTCTCAAGAGTCCTCACCAGGGAAATAGACTTAGAATTCTTCACCAAAGAGACTCAATTCCTCAGCCTGGGCACTGCCAACAGTTGAAACTGGGTTGTTCTGGTTGTGGGACTGTCTTGTGTACCATGTCCAGCTACTGATTCAGTAACAAAGAGGAGGACATTAAGGGAAATGCAGTTAGTAAATAAAATGAAGCAAGAATAACACTGATGACTTGAATAAGAACAGGTTTCATGGACTTGTGGATCAGAAGCCTCAGGGCAGTGAGGTGAGAAGTGAAATGAAGTATTTATATCACACTACGATATTTTTTTAAATTATTTATTTATTTATTTGAGAGCGACAAGACACAGAGAGAAAGACAGATAGAGGGAGAGAGAGAGAATGGGCGCGCCAGGGCTTCCAGCCTCTGCAAACGAACTCCAGACGCGTGCACCCCCTTGTGCATCTGGCTAACGTGGGACCTGGGGAGCCGAGCCTCGAACAGGGGTCCTTAGGCTTCACAGGCAAGCGCTTAACCGCTACGCCATCTCTCCAGCCCCACACTACGATATTTTATCTGATCAGATGTGGGAATTCAAGTAGATGAAGGCAGATGTTTAAAAAAGATCTTAGTTTGAGTTCGTGGATGACTGTTCAAAAGACAGTCTGATAGTCAATGTCAGTCAATTATTTTTATAAGGGAGTCACTGGAATGGAGGGCCAATTGGTTCATGAAAGAAAGAAATAAAACATAGCCAGATGTGGTAGTGCACACCAGCTCTTGAGAGGCAAAGGTAAGAGGATCTCCATAAGTTCAAGGCCACCCTGAGACTACAAAGTGAATTCCAGGTCAGCATGGTCTAGAGCAAGACCCTACCTCGAAAAATAAAAAAAGAAAGAAAGAAAGAAAGAATTGAAATGAAATGAAACAAGAGCCTGATGCGTATATAGAAAGTGAAAGCTTAAATTCAAGGTCTTTATTAGTTACCAGAGGAAAAGAAGTGAGAATCACTAAGGGAATAAATTACAAGTGAATTAGAATATTTATTCAGCCAACTTGGACTTGACTTCCTTGTTTGCACATATAAGGAGTTAACCTAGATGCCTTTGATATCCCTTCAGATTTAGGTTACAAGTTCTAATAACATTTTCCTGAATCTTATGTAGTAAAACATTGCTTTTGTTTACTAGAGAATATTTGGGTTTATGCATATGAATGCTATTGACACAAAAATTTCCTTTCACAGGCTTCGGTGACTTTTAGCTCATCCTGATTTTGATATTGCAAATTCACATAAGGCTCTTTATTCCCAGTCATTATGTTTAACTAATTTTGATTGCTTCTTTAGATTAATTAGAAAGTAGGCTGAGGAAACAGGTCCCTTGCTCAGCTTCCTGCTGGAAGTGCCCTGGGTCCCCAGTTCCCAGATAGCCTGGGTGCACACAGTGGGCCCAGAAAGGTAGCAAGAACGAAGGAGATAAACTACCCCACGCACTTCAGCCAAGCCACAGAGGAATGGGGAGAGGAGAAGAGTGCTCCTTCCATGCTATTCCTGATAATCAGTACCAGGGTGAACGAGACAGACCGAGGATACTCAACATCTACCCAAGCAGAGATCCTGAGGCTCCTAAGAGCTCATCCCTGAAGTAGACTTAAAACTCACCCACCAAAGCTCAGATTGTAAGAGCCACAGGTTGGGACCCCAAGCCCAGAGGCATTGCCTCTCCCCAACAACTGATGCTGCTCCCATAACGCATTAACTGCAACTCCATGGGGAATACCTGCAACCCCACTGAGGAGCGTTCCCCAATGGAATGGGGGCAGGGACGATGAAGGGAAAAGAGGGTACAACACATGATGTATCCATACAAAATATCTTGTTAATAATAACAATAATAATAATCATCATCAAAACTAGTCCATGAGCCTTATGCACATTTAATTTTTGTCAAATTAAAATGAGGTTGTTAATACTTTCAAATTTCACATTAAAAATATTTGTAAAATATTTCATTCCAAAAAAAAGAAAGTGGAAAGCTTGGGCATGTGAGAAAATATGTGATGGGCTGGTGCCTTTCCAGGGAAATATTACATTTCCTCCTTCTATTTTTAAAGTTTTTATTTATTTATGGGGGGCAGAGTAGGTGTACCAGGGTCTACAGCCACTGCAAACGAACTCTGTACACATGAGCTAGCTTGTGCATCTGGCTTACATGGAGAACTGAACCTGGGTCCTTAGGCTTTGAAGGCAAGTGCCTTAAGTACTCGGTCATTTTCCAGCACCCCCATCTATTATTATTCACGAAAATAACACCACCAACTAGCTCATGGATGAATTACTCAACTGAGAGTCCAATGTTGATTAACTTACTCCATAAGTACTCATTTAAGGCTAGCATATTCACAAGGAGTTGTGCATTTTAGGCAAAATGGGATTAGTGTGTATTGAAGCAATTGTCTCTGATTTATGTATATTTTCCCAAAAGTCATATGCTCAAAAAAAAAAATGAACTCTAAACACCAGTCATGAGGATTTCTATAAATGAGAGACACGAGTGTGGAAATAAGCTCAACTTGGGCTTTTTTTTTTTTTTTCTGAACACTTAATGGGTAAAGTCATAGCCATGAATCTAGCAGAAAGCTCTGGAAGATGCAGCCACTGACGTCTATGGGATCCTCTGCCTCTTACCCACCATCACATCTTTGTCACTGGGAATACTGGAATTTCCAGTGCATTTCTGTGAAGAAAGAAGGGTATTGATTTCTTGGTGAGTTTTCAAGTTACACTCTTCTAAAGCTTTTTTGTAAATTTATTTATTTGAGAAAGGGAAAGAGGCAGAGAGAGAGAGCATGAATGTGCACAACAGGGCCTCCAGCCATTGCAAACAAACTCCAGATACCTTGAGCATCTGGCTTATATGGGACCTGAAGTGTCGAACCTTGGTCCTTTGGCTTTGCAGGCAAGTGCCTTAACTGCTAAGCCATCTTTCCAGACATACTCTTCTCAATCTTTAAGTATGTCACTGACAAATCACAAGTTCTTGTTCTCAGCATGGATCTCCTTTGAGATAAAAGCTTTCTTTTTCACTTTTGTGTATAAACTCTTCTTTTAGGAAAGCAAAGGATAAGTAGATCTGGAAAACGGCTGCCAGCCTGTCTACAAGGCTGTGTGGGTGGGGGGCAGGGCTGGGACCTCCAGGGGAGGAGCAACAGCCCAGTGCGCTGGGGTGTAAAGAGCCCCTTCTCCACTTCACTGTGGAAGCTCAAGCTTGCAGGAATCAATGCTCTCTGCAAGGTGATTTGGGAAAAAGACACTGAAATCTTAAGGTGAAACATAAAATATCCTAATACAAAGATTATCAAATGGTAGCTGTATCAGTAGGACTGGTTTCTGGGCTCCATCTCTAGATTTTTCTGAGTCAGTAGATATGGGGTAATACCTGATGACCTGCATCTTCAAAAGCATTTCTTTGGGCTGGAGGGATGGCATTTGCCTGCAAAGCCCAAGGACCCAAGTTCAATTCCCCAGGACCCACATTAGCTGGATGCACAATTGGGTGCACGCATCTGGAGTTTGTTTGCAGTGGCTGGAGGCCCTGGAGCGCTCATTTTCTCTCTCTCTCTCCCCTCTTTCTCTGTCAAATAAATAAATTAATTAATTTTTAAAAAAGCCATTTATTTATGTACCAGTACTCAGGGCCTTGGGCAAGCTAGTCAAGTGCTGTTCAGCTGAGTTACAGTCCTAAATCCCCCAAAATAGTTATCTTGTCCACGCAGTATGCTGAGATGATTTAATGCATGCATGTATCATATAGTGATCAAGTTAGGGTAATTAGCATATTCATCATCTCTAATACTCGTCTTTCAGGTTCCAATATTCATGGTCCTCTTCTCTAAGTAAGTTCTGACAATTTCACATACGTACATGATGCATCTCACTCATATCCATCCCCCCAGTCTCTCCCTCTGCTCCCAGTAAACCTCTACCTCCTCCCAACTAATCCCAGCCTATTTTCATTTACTTGTTTGGGGGAGAGAGGGCTCACTGAGCATGGGAGGTAGGGTTATTTACTGGACTATGAGCAGCTTATCAATGTGAATTCCAGTTGCCCTGCTGTAAGTTACACTTGCTTCTCCTATCGAACTATAACTTAACACCTATGGAACAACTTGTCCCTGCTCCTGGATGTCTTTTTCACGGCTGTGTCGGCTGTTGCCAATTTCCACTTTTAACTCGTTCTGGGTGGTATGGTATGTTCCTTCCCTGTACCTTTTGTTTATGAGCCACGAGAAGTATGCAGCTGTAAGCTCTATCAACTTTGTGACCTTGTTGTGGCATTAAGAGATAATTTCTAGGGCTATTTAAGACCATTACATGCATAGACTTGTAACCGTATGTGGCCTTCTCCTAAATTATGTAAATCAAGTGCCAGAAACTCATTTGCCAAACACAAGCATACTACATTTTTTATATTAGATGTGTATTGGTTACTTCCTGCACTGCAGAGGCAAAAACAAACAAACAAACAAACAAAAAAAAGACCACCTGACAGTGTCGGAGTATGCTTGAGAGTGCTCAGTCCACGACCACTTGGCTGTCACTAATATGTGGCTGGACAGGACTGGCTTCAAGGGTACTTTCACTGACTTCTGGCTAGTTACTGAGTTTATTAAAAGTTATTTTGTAAGGCTGCCGAGATTGCTCAAAGGTTAAAGGCACTTGTTAGCAAAGCCTGACACCTAGGTTCAGTTCCCCAGTACCCAAGTAAAGCCAGGCACACAAAGTGGCACTCGTGTCTAGAGTTTGTTTGCAGAGGCCCCTTCTCATTCTCTCTGTCTCTCTCTCTCTCTCTCTCTCTCTCTCTTTCTCTCAAATAGCTAAATGAAATATATATTTAAAATGTCTTCAGTGTCATGGCTTGAAAACAAGCACATTTTAAATTCTCAGACTCTCTGGACTCTGGTCGAGGTCGATTGTTATTTGACTCTGTGATCTGTCTCTAAACTTTCTCTAAATTCTTTGGAACAAAGTCCACCCCTCTGGAGTTTTCCAAGAAGATTTTGTACATAAACCAGTATTTATAGCTCTTGTTCATCAGGGTCAGGATGCTTTTTCACACAGACCCCTCACCATTCACAATCATTTCACAATGTATTTGGGTCATTTCCCTAAATCCAAAGGCAGAAAGTCCTATAGACCTTGCTCTGCTTGACAAAGAAGGCTTTCTTTCCCACGCTACCCTGGCTTTGGTGACTTGGAAAATCTTATTACATGAAAAAAAAAAAAAATCCACCACCGACTCTGTTACTTGAACAGGTATTTGGAGGCTTGTGAAAAGCAAAAGCCCAATTAGACAGCTCAGCTGCACAGGCCAGACTTGGCGGGGCAACCCTGGGGTGCCCCTGCACATCTCATCCAACACTGCTGGACTGAGCTACCTTTAAGCTCTCTGCCAAAATGGCCTTACTCCAGGAGACTCATTTCCCAACTTCAAGACTTGGGTGGAGGGGGTGTCTAATGCAGGCTGGGGGTAGGTGGATCAGAGAGATATGCCTCTGCTCTCTAAACAGGGATTTGGATGCAGCAGAGGCAGGCTTTATACAACTTTCTTATAACAAAATAGAATAGCTGAACAGAGCTGAAAAAGCATGTTTTTCTGACCCTTTTGTCCTTAATTTCAAGAGAAAAAATATTTTCTACTTTGTTCACTTGACCTCTTATCTAAGAAAAAAATGACTTCTAACCCTCAGTAATAGTACTGACAAATCTTTTATGCCACTGGTGGTGCATCTGAAAGAAATAAAGCCCACGCGGTGATGGTGGCTGAACCTACGTCAGTGACTGGGAAATTTAGGATATTTTGGTTTGGAGGACCCATGTGAAACCAGGGTTTGTCTGCTTAGCTAAACATAGAAAAGACTAATAATATTGAACCCCAAATACCACAAATTGAGTATGGAGGCTACCAATTAGAATCATATCTATAAAGAGGCTTTTCTTTTCTATTTTCTTTTTGTTTGTTTTTTGGGGTTAGTGTCTCACTCTAGCCCAGGCTGACCTGGAATTCACTATGTAGTCTCAGGGTGGCCTCGAACTCATGGCGATCCTCCTACCTCTGCCTCCCAAGTGCTGGGATTAAAGGTGTGCGCCACCACGCCTGGCAAGAGATTTTTATTCTTAGACAGGCATCTTGAAATGCATTTTCTTAGCCTGTTTCTTCTTAGTATTGTAGAAGAGAAGAGCCTACCAAGGGCATACATTTATTTGGCTCATGGTTCTGGAGTTCAAGACCATGGTACCAACATGTGCTCAGCTTCTGCTGACGGTCTCAGAAAGCACAAAGGGAAGTCAGGCAGTGACTCTGAACGTGTCATGTGGGTTCTCTTGTTGCTGATTTCTAGCTTAACTGCATTGTGGTTAGATGAAGTGCAGAGCAAAGTATTCCATCTAGCATCCTCTATGGAACTGGCTTAGTGTTATTTCAGTTTTCCTAAATGTTTTGAGGCATGCTTTGTGCCCTAATATATGGAGGATGTCTCATGAACTGTTGAAAAGAATGTGTGTTCTATAGTTTTGAGTGGAATGTTCTTCTTTTAAAAAAATATTTATTTATTTGCAAGCAGAAAGAGTGAGAAAGACTGAGAGGGAGTGAGAGAAGAGAGAGAGATAGAGGGAATGGACACCACAGGGCCTCCAGCCACCAGAAACACACTCCAGATGTGTGTGCCCCTTTGTGCATCTGGCTTTATGTGGGTCCTGGGGAATCGAACTTGCAGGTGAGTGCTTTAAGTGCTGAGCCCTTGCCAGCCCTGTAATGCTCTTTACACGTCTGTTATAAATGTGCTGCCTTCAGTGTGCCTTAAATTTTTGTATGCTGTGTTTTCATTACCATTCGGTACTAGAAAAATTATATTTTTCTTTTTTAATTTCTTCCACAACCCATTCATTATTTAATACTGTGGTGTTCAGTCTCCAGGAGCTGGTGTAATTTATGTTGTTTCTCTAAATTTTTTTTAAATTCTAGCTTTGACACATTGTAGCCAGATATGATGCCGGAAGTTACATCAATTTTCCTGAACTTATGAAGGCATGCTTTATACCCTAATGTATGATCTATTTTTGATAAGGTTCCTTGGGCTTCTGAGAAGAATGAGCATTCTGTAGAATTGAGGTGGAATGTTCTGTAGATGTCTGTTAGGTCTAGTTAATCTATGGTGTTGTTAAGATCTACTATTTCCCTATTGATCTTTTGCTATTGGTGATAGTAGGGTACTGAAGTCCCCCACTATTATGGTGTTGAGATTTATTTCTGATTTGTTGTCAAGATAGTTTTGCTTTATAAAATGTGGTACACCTGCATGTAGATTTGGTGCATGTAGATTTATGATTGTGATGTCTTCTTGTTGGAACATGCTCTTGATGTGTAGAAACTGTCCTTCTTTGTCCTTTTTGATTACTTTTGGTTTAGAGTCTACTTTGTTAGATATTATGTAGCCACATCCATTTGTTTCTTACTTCCATTTGCTTGGAAAATCATTTTCCATCCTTTCACCATGAGGCAATATTTTGTCTTCATGGTAAGGTGGGTTTTTTGGAGACAGCATACAGAAGGGTCCATTTTTCTGATCCACTCTGTTAACTGTCTTTTGATGGGTGAGTTGATACCATTAATATTTAAAGTAATAATTGTGTGGTTTGATTAAACCACCGCAATGTTGGAGGCTTTACGGGATTTGGTGAGTTAATGGGCTTTGAATGTTTTCATCCCTACTCTAAATTTGTTATTGCGTTTTTCCTTTTGTAGGCTCTTGAGATTGGTTGCTTGACTCTTCTGTGTGCAGTAT
The DNA here is from genome assembly GCF_020740685.1 of Jaculus jaculus. Classification (NCBI taxonomy): domain Eukaryota; kingdom Metazoa; phylum Chordata; class Mammalia; order Rodentia; family Dipodidae; genus Jaculus; species Jaculus jaculus. The sequence goes on from NC_059117.1 coordinate 5,260,441, forward strand.
TCCCTGAAATATTATCTGTAGGTTTAGCTTTGTGTTCATGTAACGAACTTTTGATTATTTTCCTCTCCTGTAGCCTCTGAATACATTTATTCTTTTCCCATCCAAGATTCCCTGTTTTCTTACTTAGTGTTTTTATATTCTCACAGCTTACTTTTGTCAAGGAAATCTTTTCATTTTCTCTCTATTCTGAAGGATGATTTGAACAGATATAACAGCTTGAGGTGGCAGCCATGGTCTTTCAGTATTTGAAATATTCCATTCCATCCATTCTTGATTTTAGAGTTTCCCTTAACAAATTGAATTTTATTTTGATGGGCTTACCTTTGTAAGAGACAAGCTGTTTTTCTTGTAGCTTTTAGTACTCTGTGTTTTGTGCTTACTGTTTTAACACTAATGATAACATAGTGTAGGTAACTTCTTTTCTAGTCCTGTCTACTTGGTGTTCTGTGTGCCTCCTGTGCATGGATGGGCCTCTCTTTCAGAGGATTTGGAGCTTTTTCTTCTATACTTTTATTAAAGGCATGTTCTACAGCCTCATTCTGGAGTTTTCTACTTCTTGAATGCCCATGAATTGAATATTTGGTCAACTTAATGTGTCCCATATTTCCCTCATGTTCTCATATATTTTTTCGAGGTATGGTCACACTCTAGCTCAGGCTTACTTGGAATTCACTAAGTAGTCTCAGGGTAGCCTTGAACTCACAGTGATCCTTTTACCTCTGCCTCTCAAGTGCTGCGATTAAAGGTGTGTGCCACCATACCTGGCTTCTCATATGCTTTTATTGAACTTGAAATTACCTCTTGTTTAATTTTCTCTGCTCTGTCCTCAAGTCCTGATATTCTATCCTCCACATGATCTATTTCATTGGAATGACTTTTCTGGGATCACTTTAATTGAGTTATCTCATTTTTCATTTCCATTAGGTTTTTCTTAATTAGTCCCATCTGGCTATGATGTCTGATTCTCCTTCTGGATTTGCCTTTCTCATCACGGAGTTGAGTGCCTATGTTCTCTTTGAATCTTCCTGGTTTCTGTTGAATTCTTTCAGCTGTGTGTTCTTGTTCTCTTGTGTTTCGTCCAGGCATTTATTAATGTTCTCTTTATGTTCTTTGTGCATGTTTATCATAACAGTGTTTTTGAATTTTTTGGTATTTCCTATAAGTTGCTTGCATGGTAGGTTTCCACTATGGGAATGGACATTCTTGGTGGGGAGATATTGCTTTGTGTGTGTGTGTGTGTGTGTGTGTGTGTGAGAGAGAGAGAGAGAGAGAGAGAGAGAGACTCGCTCGCTTTGCATTAGGATTTAGCCAACTGGAGATACTCTGTGAGTCAATAAAGCTTAGACAAGATAGCATTGGGGTGGGGTGCAGAGCAGGAGGACATGGGCTCATGCCCAGTCTCTGGAAGAAGCCAAGGGGCGCGCGGGCTGGTCGGTGTGAGACCACGTGTGCTTTGAATTGGAGCGCGGTGGATGGACATGGGAAGTAAGCCCGGAGTACTAATAATCTATTAGGTGCTCTGAGACAAACTCAGTTTATTTTGTTGTCTACTTTAGTTTTGTTTTATTTTTACTTCAGATGGGTTCAAATTTAGCTAGGGGAATGTATCTAGCTATGGAACTTGAAAGAAAATGTATAGACAGAAAGGATTTACTCTTATGCCTTTAATATAATGCAAAGTCATGGCCTTGGGCTCTTTGTTCACTCATTTCCCTCCCCTTGAAGGACATCGTGCACATCCAAGAATGACTTCCATATCATGGTCTCCAGCCCCAGGCTTTATCGTGATGTGCATGTGTTCATTTTGTCCTGCAGCCTGGACCTCATCCCTGAGTTTCTCACAAGTGGTTCAGTACTGACATTTTCAGTCCTCTTGGTCACTTCCCCCTGAAAGCCCATTTCTGCTGCTTGTCACCATGATGACATCAGCACACACATGCCCCAGCCATGCTGAACAGTGGCTGCATCCATTCAGGGACAGTAAAGGATGAAGTAAGCACAGTGGGCCTGGAGAGGAAGCAGGTACAGCTGATTAATAGGACGATGACCTGGAAATGGAGCAAGATGGAAGCTACCAATAGTTCTCCCCGGTCTTTGCTTGGGTGGCACCCACATCTTTGGTGTTTGTCAGAAGAAGGAAACAAAATAATGAGAATCTCAAACTGCATCCTTAGGATTTAAGCAGAAAGTCAAACCCCATGAGCCCTGTCTCCCAGGGGGATCCCTCATTTTGGCCTTGCCACTCAAATCTTTGTAAAATGTCCATCCAGTCTTTATCTGCTAGCCTTCAAAGCCCCTTTAGGACTTTCAGATTTATCCCGAAGGCCACGGGAAGCTTTACAGTGCTTTAAACAGTGAGTGTCTTGATCTGAAGGACAGGTTTTGACAAACTAGGTGGCGATAGAAAGGCTACGGGATTGAAGTGAGCACAAGTGAACCCAGCGGGTGGAATTCATAGTCACTACCGCTGGTTGACACCTTGGGGCTGAGTGAGTATGGACAGCATGTAGCAGAGAATGAAGTAGAGAGCAGTCAACACGTGGTTCTGAAGATCGCGTTCCTGAGAGTGATGGGCCATTGTACCCACCGATGTGTGGCAACACTGAAATGCTTCTGCCCATGCGGTGGACTGGCAAAGCCAGGACCACCAGTCCGAGGAAACCAGGGCCTTGGGAGGTGGGCAAGGAGTCGGCGAAGTGACAAACAGACACACACACAAGGCTAATGTATCTGGGTGTGTTTTACTGAAGTAGAGCATCAGGTTATACACAATTCTGGTTGCATAAGCTTAGCCTTTGTTTATTTAAGTGGTACAATTTCTATGAATAGCCTGTTCCAGGAGAGGCACAAGTACATTGACTAAAGATTACAATCACAAATTTAATAGTTAATATCTCACCAAAATCAGTGTTAGACAGTCAGTGGTTACAAATAACATTTGTTTTTAGCCTGCTTCAAGCATCAGGTATTTTTAACAAAAGTTCTAACAAGGTGACTTCATAACTCTAATATATATTTTTCCTTGAACCATGCCATAAAAATGTAGGTGTACCAAAGCCTGCCTTCTCATAATCGGATCCCAGTTGTTTCCTAATGCTTTCTCTTTGTGCTTTAGTAAGCAAGCACCAAGGTGGTCTCGACTTAGTAAGTCTGTCCACAAAAGTTAAAGATTACCAAGAAACATGCTTCCCACCATTGTTTACTAGCATATCCCCATTCCTATACACTCCTGTATAAGGTAATCGTTCATCGATTGGTTCTGGTCCTCGGAATTCTGACTATGGCTCGAAACAACAGCAGGGTCTTTGGAAGAAGCGTCACACCATCAGGTGACTCAGTTTTTGGAAACTGTTCCATATCTAATTTTTACTAAATTGTGAAAGAACATCACGCTGCTGTCCTGTGTCAGAAACAGAACAGTAGTAATGAAGAAAACAGCTATTAGAGAGCAGCAAAAGGCAATGCAAGCCTGGAGAATGCACCTCCTTCCATGAGGCTTTCTTCCTTATAGCTTTTGCCTCGGCCTAGTGAGCAGGTCACGCAGACTCCACTGGAGTTTACGTCTGGAGCTTGGGTCTGGAGTTCTTGGGCAGATCCAAAGTATGTTTGCTGTGAGGAACCATGTCATCCACTCTTCTCCATGGCCTTCTCCTTCCACCTTTCAGGAGATTTCTTCTGTTATTTATTTATTAACCATTTTTAAGTAGCAACTGGTCATACTCCCAGGATATATGGTCATTGCAAGAAAAGGTTGTCTTCAGAGGTTGCTTCTTGTGATTTTTCTGGGCTCACTTGTAAACCTGAAACTGCTTCCTGCTCGTGGACGTGGAGGTAGTGGTGTGGAAAGATGGGAACCAGTGCCAATGACCAGGATGGGCATTCCTAATGTGATTTCATGGGCTACTATGATCCCATTTCCTCAAACATGAAAGCTTCTGAACTGTTTGCTTCTCAGCATCATCTGGCAAAACAGAACAAAAAACATACCCATGAATGTACTTTCCATATCCACTTTCTGTCCCCTGATTTTTCCCTCTATTCACTGGTATCTATTTCAAATGACTTACTGGTAGTTAGCTTGAGGCAGAGCAGAGCCAATGGCCAAAACTGAAGACACTGTGTCCCCTACCTCTCACATCTGAATGGAAGTTCAGGAGGCATCGTTTTCTCAATGTTTATTATGCATTTGCATCTTTCTAGCCTGCAGTAGTGGCTTCCCTTGAGTATATTATCCATAGATCAGGCCTTGAAAGTTCAGAAAAAAAACATATACTCAGCAAAAGATAGTACTGGGGCTTAGGCTAAAACTCAGAGTTAGGGTGCTTGCCTAGCATGCAATAAACTATGGGTTTAATCCCCAGTCCCAAACAAACAAACAAGAAAAAATAGACAAAATAAAATATTAGCAAAACCCAATGTATCAATCATTTTCTTTGTAATTATTTTTCTCATTTTCCTTATGCTATTTGTTAATACATTTTGATGTATTTTATTCTAGAAATGTATTGCTTTAATCTTCATGATTCAGTCAATAATTAATCTGGAATTATTTTTGTGAGGCATGAGATGGAGCTAACATTTTTTTTCTGATGGATAATCAACAAGTTCAAAACTACTTACTGGACAGATGATGCCTTATGTATGTGATAAATCAAATGAGGGTTTGTGTCAGTCTCTATAGCCTCCATCTTGTTCATTTGATTATGCTCATTAATTACCTAGCATTATGTGAGATCTTACTCTGGTTTTCTCCTTCAGACTGCATTTGCTACTATTTTGAAGTAGTGTCTGTGTAATCATATAAATTTACAACCCACTTTTTGGTTTAACATAAAAATAATTTTTGCATCAAATTTACAGATTAATTTGTAGATAATAGATATCTTAATGGATGCTGTTATAGTTTAAAGATGCCCTACTCCTTCAGAATTGATATTGAAATAAGATTGACAGCTTGATAAGGTTAAGATGTTAGGTGAGGTTGTTGAGATGAATTCGTGTGGTTCTAAAGGGATTCATCTAGTTCTTAAGGAGCAGAGTTTTTGTATTCATGAAACTGGAATGGTCATTGCAAGAACAGGTTGTCTTCAGAGGTTGCTTCTTGTGATTTTTCTGGGCTCACTTGTGTCCTTCAGCTGAAATGCGTGATATCTAGATGGGGTTATATCATCTAGCTTTAGTGGGAAACTAAGAGCAATAGACATAGTTTATATTGTTTTAGGGAATTCTGTACCCTCTCTAACCAACAATTCACTGGGAGGCATCTTATCTCTGACTGGAATTTTTGGTTAGTAACCTAGAGCTTCTGGAATTAGTTTTATCCATCCATGTAAGGAATTGTTCTTCAAACACCTTTCAAAAAATTCATGCTTTAAATTGGCTTACCAAGTAGCAGCTTCCACGTGACTTAGTCCTGCATCCCTTTTTGAGATTCCATCTCATCCCAGGATGGCTGTCATAAAACTGTGTGGAAGGAACGTGGGGGAAGAGAGACCATTAGTCAGTTAGTAGGAGTGAGAACTGCTGTCGCCACCATGGAAATCAGCGTGGAGGTCTCTCAGAAAGGTAAAGATAGAACTACCTATTGTCCAACTACCCCACACCTGGGTGTATACGCCGAGGGCCCCATACCCAACTGCAAAGGCACTTGCTCATCCATGTTGATTGCTGCTGTATATACTCCCAATAGCTAGGGCATTTAACAAGCCTGGATGGCCATCATTCAATGAATGGATGGTGAAGGTGTGCTTTATATACACAATGGGGTTTTATTCAGCTTTAAAGAAAAAAAAATGAAATTAGGAAACTTGCAGGAAAATGGGTGAAACTGAGAAGATTATACTCAGTGAGGTAACCCAGGCTCAGAAGCACAAATGCCACATGCTACCTCTCATATGCAGATCCTGGTTTCAATTTTCTATATCTGTGGTTAGCAGTTAGAGTGCATATCTATAGAGGCCAGGAAACTAGAAAGGAACCATGTGGGAGTTGGGGGGGGGGGAAGAGAGATTTTAGGAGGATAGTAGAACACATGTGACATGACAGGAGGTGATAGTTGCAGGGAAAGGCTTAAGCAAGGATGGGGGGTGGGAAGAAAATGAAGAGAGGCCCCCAACTATTCCTAGTTTCTTCAGAGATCTCACGAAGGGATATGTAACATTATCTATGGGATTTTTCTGAATATTTTGAGATGATTACAACATTTCTGCTATATGTAAATATAGCCTATGTTCTATATTATATTACTGATTTCATATGCTGAAATAGCCTCGTACCTCTGGAATGAATCCAATTTGATCATGGTATACGATCTTTTAGATGAGTTGTCAAATTTGATTTGCAAGTATTTTATTGAGAATTTTTGCACCTGTATTCCCCAAGGAAATTGGCTTAGTTTTCTTTTTGGTGTGTTCTTATCTGGTTTTGGTATCAGGGTAATATTGGCACCTGGCATCCTAGCGTGAGTCTGGAAGTGTCTTTCCATTTTATCTTATAGGACATTTTGAGCATTATTGATTGCCATTGGCTCTTCTTTGCAGAGTTCAGCAGTAAGCATTTGTCTGTTTTTATCATGTATTTTCTAATGGCAATGAGAAAAGTAAATAATACAATCACCTACGGACTAGATACAGAAAAAGAAAGAACATCAAGGATGTAAGGAAAGGTTGGGGAAATGCTGCAATCGGACACTGTAAGGAAAATTAATAATGGTGAACATCACTTTCAAGAACCATATGACCTGATCAAGAGACCAAACCTGGGCTGGAGAGATGGCTTAGTAGTTATGACACTTGTCTGAGAAGGCTAAGTATCCAAGTTTGATTCCTTAGTACCCACATAAGCCAAATGCACAAGGTGGCACATGTTTCTGGAGTTTTCCATAGCTGGAAGCCCTGGCACATCAATTCTCATGCTTCCTGTCTCCCTTCTCACTATTTATCTCCCCCCACCCCCTCTCAATCAGTCTCTCTTATTTTAATGTTTCCCTCCTATTATACGGGTCTTGTGTAGGTAGTGCCAGGCACTGTGAGGTCATGGATGTCCAGGCCATTTTGTGTCTAGAAGAGTTCATGGTAAACAGTCTTACCCTTCCTTTGGCTCTTACATTCTTTCCATCACCTCTTCCTCAATGGACCCTGAGCCTTGGAAGGTGTGATAGATATGTCTCAGTGCTGTGTTCTCCTCTGTCACTTCTTCTTAGCACCATAGTGCCTTCTGAGTCATCCCAAGGTCACTGCCATCTGAAAAAAGAAGCTTCTCTAACCAAAAGTGAGAGTAGCATTAATATATAGGTATGAACATTAAGAAAATCGCTTACTGGGCAGTTTGGTGAGAATAGTATATACATTTAGCCAGATAGCAGCAGACATTATACCTCTAGGGCTCATGCCTACCCGTGTCTGTTGTCTCCCCATGGTTAAATTTTTCTGGACGCATGCTCATACATGTCCCAAGAGTTGCATTTCCATATTCAGTCAGGTGAACAATGAATATTAATCATCACAATGATGTTTTCCACGGGTTGTTTTGTTTCTGACTTTTCACTGCTACCATTTATGTATGTCTAGCTGTGTGTGTGTGCTTTTTAATGGTTTGTTGATTTATTTGTGTGTGTATAAGTATGTGTGTCATGGCATGCATGTGGCGTCAGAGGTGCCTGTGTTAGACATTATTTGAGATACAATCTCTTGCTATTGCCAACAAATCGTCAGACTGTGGATGGCCACCGGATTAGCTGACGCATGAGCTCTGAGTTCTCCTGACTCCACTTTCCATTGTTATGGGAGGACTGGGTTCCCAGATGTGTGCATCATTTGCATCTGCCTTTACATGGTTGCTGGGGAATTGAACCCAGACCAGCAAGGTTTGCTAGCAAGAACCTTTATTCCCCGGAGTGATTTCACAGCATCGTTGTACTTTTCTTCCAATGCCGGTCTTCTTGCTTCTCTTCTCCTCCATGCTTATGACTTTCTTAATCACGTCCTGGATACATTTCCTTACCTCGCCATGTGTTTATTTCCAAATAGATGAGGTTATTTGATACTATGGATCATTTTTACCAGTGAGCTTTTAATTTCTTTGTCTCACATTTCAAGAACTTAGGTATTTCTGAATTTGATAGTTGAAGAGTCATGATCTTTGGACATGCCTTTTCCCTGGAACGTGTGTTTCTGTGTTGGTATTTTCACACTTTGGGATGATATCACTTCAGGTTTTATTTGGGAGTCTTCTTAGTAGGCAACTCCAGTGTCACAAGAGAAAACAAAAAAGCCACCAAACCACACGCTCACGGTTGTGTGTTCATTGGCTGCATTTACATTCTGGATATTAACCTTGTGTGGATATCTAATTGTTCTTGACTTCCTCATTAGAAGTATTTATTCCCTTAATGAGTTTCTCAGGTGCATTGTTATGAGTGTGCCTAGAGTTAAGTACGGGTCTGTTTCCTCACTCTATCATGTTTAGATAATCACAGCTCTCCAAGCTTGTCTTCTTTTCCAGATTGTGTTGATTATTCTCAACCCTTTGCACTTCTTGTACAGCATCTTGACAATTTCTGTTTTAAAAGCCTACTGGTAAGTTGTTGGGGATGATTATTGAATCTAGTTATCAATGTGGGAAATTCTATATATTTATTTTTGTATTCTGTAAACATGGCATATGTTCATAGTGATTTTAATATCACACTGTAACTCCAACATCATGATTTTCTATCAATTTATTTCTGTTAATAATATGTAATAGAAATAAATAGAATGTATGCTGGAAATAAATTGGGTTGTACTTCAGTTAATTTTTTCCTCACATGTCTAGTTATTTCTGTTTTCACGTAGTCCTTCTGTAGTAAACGTGGAATTTTAGAGTGTTGTATGATATATTAAGAAAAATAAGTTTTACTTTTGTTTCAGGAAGACAGGAACACTAGAGTCAGATCGCAGGAGCATGGTAGAACATTAGAAGAGACTAATTTTAGTTCCAGTCCCTATGACGTCATTTGTTTGCAGCTGGTCATTGCTTTAGTGTCTTTTGCCTGGGATGCTGAGACCAGGCGGCCCCGGGTCGGCTCCTTCACAGACTCTCGGCCTCGCCCCTGTTCTCACGTGCATCTTAGGGATGCTTCGAGACCTGCCCAGCCGCCTTCACTTTTGGCCGCTACTTTGGGTTTTGAAATTGGCAATCATTAACTTCCTTCTTCTTTTAGGTCTTGCCTTCAAAATTTATCTATTTTGCAGTTCCTTGATACTTTCAAGCAGATTTAAAAAAAAAAAAAAAGATTGTTGACTTGCATAGTTTCTAATTGATGACTTGAAACAACCCCTGCTGGGATTTAAATGGTCTCCGTAGGTGGAATTTCTCTTAAGGTGGGTTCTCTGGGCACTTGGGGAAGCAATGTTATGAGCTCATCAGAGCTGTTTGGATGAGAATGTTAGAACTCTAATATCACGTTTCATAACAATGATTAAAATAAAGCTTTGACTATTACAAACTACTACATATGCCATTTCACTAAGTAATTTCATTTATATGTACAATATAACAAAATAGCAGGTATTATTACAACATATTCATAAATTTCTATCATATGTTTTGATCACATTCACCTCTAATATCTTCTTTTATTCATTGGTCTCCTTCCTTTTTCCCAAAACAACACTTTCATGTCTTTAAAAAAAATCTAGATTTAGCGGTAGCTGGTGGTGCACTGGGGAGGCAGAGGCAGGAGGATCGCCGTGAGTTTGAGGTCACCCTGAGACTACATAGAGAACTCCAGGTCAGCCTCTGCTACAGTGAGAGCCTACCTCAAAAAAAAAAAAGCAAGAAAGAAAAAAGCCTAGATTTCACAAATAATGGAACACATAATGTTTACCTTTCCAAGTCTAACTTTGCTTAACATGATGATCTCTAGTTCTGGCCGTACTCCTGGAAATGGCCTTCTTTTCCTTTCTCCTCTTCCTTTTCTTCCTCTCCTTTTCTCCTTTCTCTTTCTCTTCCTTTCTCTCCTTCTCTCTGTCTTTCCCTACTCCTCCTTCTTCATTTGTGAAGGAACTTCAGTCTTGCAGGTTAATGCTAGAAGTTGCTTCAGCTTAAAAATTTAAAAACTGGGCTGGAGAGATGGCTTAGTGGTTAAGTGCTTGCCTGTGAAGCCTAAGGACCCCGGTTCGAGGCTCGGTTCCCCAGGTCCCACGTTAGCCAGATGCACAAGGGGGCGCACACGTCTGGAGTTCGTTTGCAGAGGCTGGAAGCCCTGGCGTGCCCATTCTCTCTCTCTCTCTCCCTCTATCTGTCTTTCTCTCTGTGTCTGTCGCTCTCAAATAAATAAATAAATAAAAATTAAAAAAAAATTTAAAAACCAAGACATCTAAAATATTTTGAACTTTAATCATTGAATGAGATGTAAAAAATAATGGCCCAATCTGATCATCATTTGATGAGTAACATACCTGGGGTGTGTCAAGTAGGAAAGCACGTCCCCACCTAAGACAGATGCACTAGGTACCACATGTCCAGAGTTCCTTTGCAGTGTCTGGAGCCCCTGGTGTGCCCATTCTCTTTCTAACTGCCTCTCTCTTTCTCAAAAAAGTAAATTAATAAATAAAATATAAAAAGAGAAAATTAAGAGAAAGAAAAATGGAGCCACAATTGTTTAACCAAAATGGATTTTTTTTGTTTATTTTTATTTATTTATTTATTTATTTATTTGAGAGCAACAAACAGAGAGAAAAAAGAGGCAGATAGGTAGAGAATAGGTGTGCCAGGGCCTCCAGCCACTGCAAACAAACTCCACATGCATGAGCCACCTTGTACACCTGGCTTACATGGGTCCTGGGGAATCGAACCTTGAACCAGGGTCCTTAGGTTTCTCAGGCAAGCGCTTAACCGCTAAGCCATCTCTCCACCTCAATAACTTTTTGTTTGTTTGTTTTTCAAGATAGAGTGTCACTCTAGCCTAGGCTGACCTGGAATTCACTATGTAGTCTCACAGTGGCCTTGAACTCAAGGTGATCCTCTTTCCTCTACCTCCCCAGTGCTGGGATTAAAGGCGTGCGCCACCACATCCTGTGGGATTTTTTTTTTCATGCTAAACAACTCAGTGGTGGGACTTTCACAGCAGCAAGCAGCTCTTCAATGTATCAGAGCGGGCAGCAGCCCCATCCCTCCATCCTGTCGTCTCTAGCACGAGGTATTTGACTTCAAGTTTGCTGCCTCTTAAAACTGAAGTTAGCAGTGCAGACTGTTGAAGGAGCACTGTGGTCCTGAGCAAGAAGATTCCACTTGCCCAGGCCTCCTCTCTGGAAGATGGTGTTACAGTGCCGTGGCTTATAGAGCTCTTGCCTTGCAGTTGTCTGGCTGGCCACGTCCCTTTTCCTCCGTTTCCCTCAGCAGAACAGTAGGGCCTCTATGTCACTCGGACAGTCTCTGGCAGTGCTCCTATGACCACAGAACAGTGAGGCTGTCTGTGACTTTGTTTGCCTTGGCTTTTGGTCCATCAGCTTCAGAAAAGTCTCCTACCATGAGGGCTGCCTGCCATGGATGTGAGGCAGTGCTCGGCTGCACAGTGGGCTCCTCCATGACCCAGGGCACCACGCTGCAGCCAGCCAGCGTGGAGGTGCAGAAGCCAAAGTCAAGGAGCTCGCCCTGTCTTTCCTCGGGTGTGCTAGTCTAGAAGAGCCAGAGGAGAAAATCCATTTTGTAGAAGCCAACACCTACAACTAGGACCATTGTTTTTTCTTACTGTCTCTTGGCATAGAAACTAGCGCCTTTAGCGGCTAAGGGAAGGGACGAGTGCTCTACAAGGCACAGTCCAGAGGCGTAAACAGTACCTGGGTGACAGCGTTGGTTACTGGGCTGGGAAGGGAGGGGCGCCCAAAGAAGGTGGGTGAGAAGGCTTCGATCAGTGTTTCGGTGTGCTGCTTCAGATCCTGCTGTCTCCTCTGGTGTTTGTGATTGAGCTCCTTGCTTGGTCCCTAAAGGGTGGGGCATTTGTGGGGTGGAGCCTTACTGCAGGGGGGTACTGCTTAGGGCAGACCGTGAGGTCGAGTTCAGCCCTCTTGTGTATTGAGAGCCAGCTCAGGCCCACTGTTCTCTCAATCTCTCTCTCTCTCTCTCTCTCTCTCTCTCTCTCTCTCTCTCTCTCTCTGTGTGTGTGTGTGTGTGTGAGATGAAGTGAGCCAGCTCCTCCCACCATCCTAAAGCTTCCCCTCAAAACTGTAAGACTGAAATAAATCCTCTCCTCCCACAAGCTGCTTTTGCTTAGATGTTTGGTCCCAGCGATTGGAAGGTGACTACAACATATGTCTTATCTGTTTACAGTGTTATTTGATGATAGCTACTAAGAAAGTGAGGTGTCAGACGGGATCTGCAAAGGCTTTGCAGTGGGAGCTCACCAAAGCCCTTGTTGGAAGACGTGCAATTACCAGGAACGAGATTTTCTTTGTGGCTGAATAAAACTCTGCCGTGTCCATCTACTGATGGACACCGAGACTGATTCCATAACTTGGTTGATGTGAATAATGACACAGTAAACACTGATATGAAAATATCTCTACTGCTGGGCGTGGTGGCACAAGCCTGTAATCCCAGCACTCAGGAGGCTGAGTTCAAGGCCACCCTGAGACAACATAGTGAATTCCAGGTCCACCTGAGCTAGTGAAACCCTACTTCACAAAACCAAAAAAAAAAAAAAAAAATGTCTGTACTGTGTGTGACCTTGATTCCTTTGGGGACATATGGGGGCAGGGTAATCTCCAGTCCTACTGTCTCGTACCTGGAGACTAAGGACAATAGACAACCTTCATTCTGAAATGGGCTTGCTCTGCATCCACAAGGGGCCCTGTACCCGACGAGGACACCATGGATGGAAGCCAGGCCTCAAGTCTTTTCAAGTCTCTGGACGAGGACTGTGTGGACCCTGGGACCAGGATGTACTTAAGGGCAGGAGTCCTGAGCAGGGAAAGGAGGACCCGGCGCCCCTCCAGCTGACCTGACAGAATCCACACTGTGCTGCCCTCTGACATCTGTTCCAGCAGGGCGGTCAGCTGAATAGGCTTGTGCTGAGAGAGAACAGGAGCAGGGCCAGCTGGGCAGGGCAGCGTAGCTGGTGGGACCCAGTGTGGTGCGGATGGTGCCGGGACGCAGCCGCCTGCACCGGTAGCAGGCCCACCCTCCCAGTTCCACGCCGTCACCTTGGCCTTGGGCTCTTCCCCATCCAGCAGCAGGCTGTGCCCCACAAAGCAAAGGAGCATGGAAGATGGGAGGCAGGAGAAATTTAGTGGGAGGAGAATAGGATGGAAATAACATTGCGTTCATGTATAAGCATTTCCGATAAAAAGTTAAAAGGGGAGACTGGAGAGAGATCGTTTAGTGGTTAAGGCATTTGCATGTGAGACCTAAGGACCCAGGTTTGATTCTCCAGTACCCATGTAAGCCAGATGCACAGTGTGGTGCATGTGCCTAGAGTTTGTTTGCAGTGGCTGGAGGTCCTGGCGTGCCCATTCCTCTCGGAGTCTGCCTCCTCCTTTCTCAAATAAATGAATAAAATAAAAGGGGCTGGGCAGCAGGTTTGGGTATTTGGAGTCAATCCTCCAGAAAGAACTTCAGAACCTGCCTGGGGAAGCCCTTCGTTGGTACCGTGCGTTGTCACAGCTGGTGCCACACGAGAAGCTTGCCCTCTGTGCATGTAGCCCCTCTCTGTCAGAAGTCTGTCACGGCCCTGCTGCCCTTTCCAACAGAAGAGCCGCCTGGCACTGGCTTCCTCCTGATGGCTTGGGGAGACAGAGCCGGCACCTTGGGTTTATGGTAGGCTTGGGAGATTTTCTCAGTTACGGCCACCAGCTTCTGCCTCTGAAAGTCTATGGCACAATAGTGGCAAGTTACGGCCCTGGAGCCACGGTATGTACTGTAAAGGGTGGGCAGCAAAAGACCCCCTTGCAGCCCCCCTGCCAGAACCACTGTTCTTGCCTCTGGAAGAATCAAGACCCAGAGCTGAATAGTCTTCTTATTCAAAACCTGTCAAAGGAACTTAAACTAATGGAACATCATAGTTTTGCCCAAAGCTGTCCAGGGGGTGCATAGCCTTCTGTACAGCTCCTTCATTTTCCCAGCCATAACAAAACAATACATTTGCTAAGTTTACAATCCACCCCCTTCTTTTATTCCAAACTTTTGTTCCTACCTCATCTGTTACAACCTTTGTCCCTAAATTGCTCTCCCAAGATAGCAGTCACATAGCTTTCTTCTCGCTGGTTGCCACAGACCAAGCCAAACCAGGTCGGAGTTTCTGGTGGACTTGTCTAGGGAAACAGACTGTAGCCACTGTGGGTACAGAGTCACCTTCAGGTATGGGCATTCTTTTGGTCCATTTTTGTTGATCTATGAAAATGCATAGTGCTAAGGGATAAAGATATAAGGCTTATTTGTCTTGTGGGTCTTGTGAGCAGAGGAGCTAAACCCTGTAAGACAACCATCTGGCTATGGCACATGTTGAGTTGAAGCAGAAATGGAACCCAGTGTGCACAGAAGATGCATGCAAGATAGTAGGGAGGGTCCAGTCTACCCTTTATTACAACTCGGTGTCTCAGGACCCAGATCTGACCCACTTCGGAGAGACCACACAAAACGAAGGTCTACTTGTACCCGGTTCCCGTAGCTGAAGGCTCTGTTTGGGAGGAGGAGCTGCTTGGATGCACTATCCAAGATGATGGAAGTTTGTTTTGAGGGTCTGCTCGGGTCCAGGACGCGCAGTGGAGTTCCACACCTACACCCTACGGCTGCGAACTGTTGACATGACGAGATCTTCTCCCTGCCTTTGCTTCTTTTCTGAGTCTCTGCCACAGGCAGCAGCAGCAGCATTTACTGTGCATTATAACCGTGGATTCGCGGGGGGTTGGAAAGGCCCCAGTGGGAAACACTAGACTGATGAAGCATTGATTTGCTATGGCATGTTTGTGTTTTTTCCCGTTACTCATAAAGCATTAGTTTCTTCTCTCATCCCTGTTGTCAAATGCCTGACGAGAGAAAGCACGGAGGGAAGGAAGGGTTTGTTGTGGTTTATAGTCTGAGCAGGAAAGCGTGGTAGCAGAGTCAGGACGGGGCTGGCCCATCATGTCAGCTGTCGAGTAACAGAGCCGACACCAAGGAGACAAAAGCTCAAGGCCTGTCCCCAGTACCCCATTTTGTCCAGGAAGGCCCCTCCACCTCCCCAGCCCTGCAGCCTGGGGGCCACGTGTTCTAACAGACGAGGCTCTGCGGCTCCTTCACATTCAAAGCACGACACTCACTAACGTGGGATGAGAAACGTCGTTTTTTTGTTGGCGGCAGGAGAACTTCCATACAGAATGGGGGAGGACATCTTTCACAGAGGGCTGATCTGTCGGGGAGCAGGCTTCATTTTGTTACTTGGCAAACCTTCCTTTTCCCTAATTGGTTGATTCACCTTATGTTTACAGAATGTTGAGCCTCTGTTTATACTTTTAAGGCAACATAATTTTCCTTAGTTCTAGGCAGAGAGGAAGATCATAGATCATTTCCTGAATGTGGTATTTAACCACCAAACAATGGATGTGCCGTTCACCCTCAAATGTAAACTCCATAGCATGTGATTTAAAAGAGGGCAGCAAAGTCTATTTTACCTAGAAAATGGCAAGCTATTTGCTCTCCAAGGGTGACCACTTTTTCCTAAACAAATGGAGATAATTGTCTTTAATTTATGACTTGGACTAAGTCACCTGGTGTCTGAAAATATTCATTAGAGGAACCTGACATTTTTATATTAAGCTGCAGTGTAATTTTGGTTACAGTGGACCTTTCTTTTAATATAAACATCGTTTTTATTTCATTTTCATTTTTATATCAAGAATATCGATAACATTTTTTTTTAAATCTCATTTCCTAACTTCCCACTAAATTATCTGCTATTGGTTCAGAAAGTAACTTACAAACAGCCCACTGCCAGAATTGGAGAAATGTTGACCAAGTAACAGGAGGAGGTAAACTTAGGAGTGCCGCCAGGTCAGAGACTGGGTCCTGTGGCCTTGCGGTCAGAACAGCACCGAGTTCCATCAGCAGCAGCACAGGGTAAGCAGAGACGGGAAGCAAACTTCTAAGAAAAATTAATTTGTACAGAATTTTTAAAAAATTTATTTATTTGAGAGAGAAAAGCAGAGAGAGAAAGAGAGAAAAAGAGAAACAGAATGAGCACACCGGGTAAGGGGCTCCAGCCACTTAAAATGAACTCCAGATGCATGCGCCCCCTTGTGCATCTGGCTTACATGGTCCTGGAGAGTCGAACTGGGATCCTTTGGCTTTGCAGGCAAACACCTGAACCACTAAGCCATCTCTCCAGCCCCAGAATTTTGTTTTAATTTAATGTGGGGACTTGTTATTTAAAAACAATTATTTCAAAACATTCTATGTGAAAAATAATCTTAATTAAAAAATGATTTTTAAAAAACAAAATAATGAGTTCTCTCTCAATCTGATATTGTAACTTAACCTCCACTCATAAGTATAGTAAAGGGGAACTCACTTGATCCAGGAATTTCTGGGAATCCACATCATTATTGACAAGGTGTAATTGGCTTAAATTTCCATCCATTCATCTTGGGTCTATGTCTTAACTACATAAAGACAATACCCTTCCCTTTCTTAAAATATCTAAAAATTAATTATCAGATTCTGTGACACTTGAAACTAACCACATATAAATATTCCTTGAGGTAAAATTTTGGGTCTTTTTCACACACCCAATTTTCTTTCTGAAAAAAATTACAGTTTTTACATACGGAATGTGGTAGTTTGATTCGGGTGTTCTGAATGCTGGCTTCTTAGCCTATGGAGACTTGGGAATCAACGCCTCCTGCAGGGAGTGTATTGTGGGGGGTGGGCTTATGGGCATTATAGCCAGTTTCCCCTTGCCAGTGTTTGGCACACTCTCCTGGGTCCACCTGATGTTGGCCAGGGGTGATGTCCACCCTCTTCTCATGCCACTGTTTTCCCTATCATCATGGAGCTTCCCCTCGAGCCTGTAAGCCAAAATAAACCTCTTTTTCCCCCCACAAGCTGCTCTTGGTTGAGTGATTTCTACCAGCAATGCGAACTTGACTGCAAACTGAACATAAATAAATAGGTCTTTTTCAGTATGACTAAGATTTGGTATGCAGGATTCCAACTGCAAAACTGAATGCAATGGGAAAATTTGTTTTCTTTAAATGCTCAGTAATCACTTTCTCAATAGCATGATATTTTCTGAGCAAAAGTAACATGATTAGTCATAGATGTATAACAGCTCTAAAGTGAAGTGGCTAATTTACTCATCTAATACACAAATATTCCTTTTCCCAAGCCTTGTTTTATCTGGGGGACATGAGAGTAAAAAGAGACCCAGGGGCTGGAGAGATAGCTTAGCAGTTAATATGCTTGCCTTCAAAGCCCAATGACCACAGTTCAATTTCCCAGGACTCAAGTAAGCCAGATGCACAAGGTGGCACGTGCATCTGGAGTTCACTTGCAGCTGCTTTAAGCCCTAGTGTGCCCATCTTCTCTCACACACAAAAAAAGAAAGAAAGAAAGATAGAAAGAGAGAGAGAGAGAGAGAGAGAGAGAGGGAGGAAGGAAGGAAGAGAAAGAAAGAAAGAAGAAAGGGAGCTGTATATCCAAGTACTTGCTTAGGAGAATAAAAACTAGAAAGTCATGAAAGGCCACAAACGGAGAAAGGCAGTTATGCAGAGAACGGGCACTGACTTCTTTTCCCGCCCTAGAGGCAAAGGGCAGGGATCAGGGACCGGGTGGGTAGGCTGGAGCTTATGGTGGTGGCTGTGGTGTCATTGCATTGGCACAGTTGAGTGACTTGGAGGAGACACCTCAAGATGGGGGTGTTGTTGGGATTTGCAAATGAGAGAGATGTTATGTTCAGAAACTAGAAATTGCCTACACAGACTTGAAATGAGGAAGGGGAAGGAGGAGGAGCACAAAGAAGAGAAAAAGGATGGAGAAGAAGAGAGGGGGAGGAGAAGGGAAGAGAGGGGGAAAGGAGGAGAAGAGAGGTGAAGGAGGAAAGGAGTGGAAAGGCTTGAGAGGAAAAACGAGAGGGGAAGGGTAGTGGAGGAAGGAGATGAGAGTTGCCTGACAGGAAACTTGGCCTTACTCTAGATCCCCTTGTGCAGAAACTGAGAAGCCACACCCATTTCCTCCTGTGTGATTATTAAGGTGTCACATGAGCCACGTGTAAATTCTTACTAAAAACAAAAGCATAAAAATAACTCTTGTCTTCACTACCTTGTGTCCTTTACTTCTATTATATAAAAATCTACAACTTAACTTAAATTCATAGGTTGTCCTTTTAAAACAGGGCAATGGACAGAATTAAAATAAACTAGAAATAAGATGTTTTACCCAGTTACAACTTACATGGGTATGTGGCATCTTAGTATATATGAAGCAAAAACTTTCCTATAAAATCCAACTTCTGTAACTACTTTCTGTATGACTCATAGTGTCTACGCTTTGATCACTCTTTCCAAAACTAGACAGCATTTCCAGCATTTTAACCTGTCAAATGATTTGAAAATATTGCTGTGCTGATGAGTCTTGAGCTCGTATCTCAATGTATGTCCATGAAGTTCATGACTTAGGAGACTTTAAAAGAGATTACAAAGTAATTAATCAATTTTGTAATTTCTATTATTTTTTCCAAAACTGTATATTTTATTTTACTTACTTAATGATTTTAATCTTCTGTCCCTGTGAAAGTCTTGAAGTACTTGTGAGTTAAACCCTAAATGTGATGCAACATTTCAAAATTCAAAATGTAAATGAGGTATGCCCAGACTGCACTGAAAAGTCAGTTTTCCTTTTCCAGTCATGCAGTGTTTCATCAATAGTTGAAAAATCATAAAGATGCTGAGAATGCAAAATGTTTGACTCTCAAAATATATAATGAGTGGATATGGGCTTCTGTTTAAGTAATAAATCATCTGTGCTTTGCACAAGATCTTCCCGTTGGGGATCTGGGAAAAGATACAGAACAATCTGGACCAGTAAGTAGGTACTGGCTGTCTTCTGACATTTTGAAATTAAGTCACAGTACTGTTCTGTTCTTTAGTAACTATGTAAAATTGACTTAAAAGACAAGAGTCTATGCTTTGCTAACATGTTTTCTGTTCTTTATTTTTCAGGTTTTTGGCTACCTAAAAACTTGTTTGTTAAATCTAGGTTCATTGCAGTGTTGGTCTTTGTTAATCTTTTAAACTACTACATTGTAACTATTTGAAAATGATTTTAGTTTAATGTTTTATTTTTGATTAAAAGTATATAGAGCCACATGTCTAAATCTTGTATTTTCTGTAAGAGTTTATAGAGTTAGAAGCAGATAAGCTTAATACCTGAGGCCATGTGCAGTCTATCTCTGAAACTCTGGTCTGTTGAATATCTCCTTAAGTGTGTAATGGCCGTTTGTACATTTTCCTTTGAGAATTCTCTGTTCAATTCTCTATCTCAGTTTTTGATTGGGTCAATTTTTTTTTTTTTTTATTGTTTAGTCTTTGAGTTCTTTGTAGGTCCTAGATATGAGACCTTTGTTGGAGGCACAGCTGGTGAAGACTTTTTCCTATTCTGTTAGTTGTCTATTGACTGTTGATGAGTTGCTTGTTGGTAGAGTAGCTTTGTAGTTTCATGAGGTCCCGGTGGTTGAGTGTTGATGCAATTTACTGAGCTACTAGGATCTGATTCAGGAAGTCTTTCCCTATGCTTATATCACCTTTTTTCTTCTAGAGTTTCAGATCTTATATTGAAGTCCTGAATCCATTTGGAGTTGACTTTTGTGCAGGGTGAGAGAAGTGGATCAGATTTTATCTTTCTAAATGTGGCTATCCAATTTCTTCAGCACCATTTGATGAAGATTCTATCTTTTCTTCAGTGTGTATTTTGGGCCCCCTTGTCAAAGATGAGGTAATTATAGTTCCTTCGAATTAGAGATGGGCCTTCCATTCTATTTCGTTTACCTGTGTGTCTGTTTTGTGCCAGTGCCATGCTGCTTCAGTTACTATAGCTTTGTAATGTATCTTGAAATCAGGTATGGTGATCTCCAGATATTTTTCTTTTGCCGAGGATATTTTTGGCTGAGATGTCCTGATCTTCCATATGAATTATGAGACTATTTTTTCCATCTCTGTGAGGAATGTTGCTGTAATTTTTATTGGAATTTCATTGAATTCTGATAGGATGGTCACTTTCCAAATATTAACTCCTCTAATACATGAGCACAGGACGTCTTTCCATCTTCTTGTGTCCTCTTCAGCTTCTTCGTTCAGTGTTCTCATGTTGTCTTTGTATAGGTCTTTTACTTCCTTAGTTAGTATGTTGTACTTTTATTTTTATTTAGTTGTACAAATTTGTTGATTTCCTTTCTTACTTCTTCAACAGCCCATTCATTGTTTAATAATGACTGTTCAGTCTCCAGGAGTTGGTACATTTCTGTTACTGTTGTTGACTTCTGGCTTTAATGCATTGTGACAGAATCCCCTGAAGAATATCTGCATACTGCAGGGGATTATGTCAATTTTTCTGAATTTGTGGGAACTTGCTTTATGCCCTAATGTATGGTCTAGACTGGAGAATGTTCCGTGAGCTTCTGAGAAGAACATGTACTGAGGAGAATTGGGGTAGAATATTCTGTAGATGTCTGTTAGTCCATTAGATCAGCAGTGTTATTTGGCTCCATTGGTTGCTTGGAGGATCTGTCTATTGATGAGAGTAGGGCATTAAATTATCATACTATTATTGTATTGGAATTTATATCTGTTTTGTTGTCTAGAAAATTTTGCTTTATAAAATTAGGTGCCCCTGTGTTTGGTGCATATAAGTTTGTGATTATATTGTCATCTTGTATTGTTCCTTTAATGAGTATGATCTTTTGGTTGCTTTTGGTCTAAAGTCTATTTTGTCCAAAATCAGTATAGGAAGTCCTGATTGTTTTTTGCTTCTGTTTGCTTGAAATATAATTTTTTTCCCCATCCTTTCACCTTAGGTAGTGCTCATATTTAATTACAAGGTAGGTTTCATGCAGACAGAAAATGGATGGGCCCAGCTTTCTGATCCAGCCTGTTAACCTGTGTCTTTTGGTTGATAGTTGAGTCCATTAGCATTCAGTTATAATTTTATGGTGTGACTTAATCCTTGTCATTTTGAAGGTTTTGTGGAGTTTGGTGTTTTCTTAGATGTGCATGCTTTTATGTTCATTCTAGTTTAATTGTTCCTTTTCTTTCCTCGTGTGTTTGTTTCTCTTCTGAGTGTGTGTACAGTATTCTTTGTAGGATTGGTTTGGTACTCATGCAATCATTCAGCTGGCTTCTACCATGAAAGGTTTCACTTTTACCTTCTATTATGAGGGATAATTTTTCTGGGTACAGTAGTTGGGGTTGGCAGCCATGGTCATTTAACTTTGGATAATCTCTGTTCCAGGTTCTTCTGGCTAAGAGTTTCCATTGAAAACTCTGACATAATTCTGACGGGCTTACCTCTGTATGTAATGAGATGTTTCTTTCTCTTATAGCTTCCAATGCTCTGCCCTTGTTTTCTGCACTTAGTGTTTTGAGTATTATATAATGTGGAATATCTCTTCTCTGGTCCTGTCTATTTGGTGTTCTGTGCACCTCTTGTACCTATGTCAGGTTCTCTTTTTTAAATTTATTTATTTATTTATTTAAAAAAATTTTTTTTGTCTATTTTTTATTTATTTATTTGAGAGCGACAGACACAGAGAGAAAGACAGATAGAGGGAGAGAGAGAGAATGGGCGCGCCAGGGCTTCCAGCCACTGCAAAGTAACTCCAGACGCGTGCGCCCCCTTGTGCATCTGGCTAAAGTGGGACCTGGGGAACCGAGCCTCGAATCAGGGTCCTTAGGCTTCACAGGCAAGCGCTTAACCGCTAAGCCATCTCTCCAGCCCAGGTTCTTTTTTTAAAAAAAAAAATTGTTTTTATTATTTATTTATTTATTTTATTTATTTTTATTTATTTATTTGAGAGCAACAGACACAGAGAGGAAGACAGATAGAGGGAGAGAGAGAGAATGGGCGCGCCAGGGCTTCCAGCCTCTGCAAACGAACTCCAGACGCGTGTGCCCCCTTGTGCATCTCGCTAAAGTGGGACCTGGGGAACCAAGCCTCGAACCGGGGTCCTTAGGCTTCTCAGGCAAGTGCTTAACCGCTAAGCCATCTCTCCAGCCCTTTGTTTTTATTTTTATTTATTTGAGAGTGACAGACAGAAAGAAAGAGGCAGAGAGAGAGAGAGAGAATGGGCCCACCAGGGCCTCCAGCCACTGCAGACGAACTCCAGACGTGTGCACCCCCTTGTGCATTTGGCTAACGTGGGTCCTGGGGAATCGAGCCTCGAACCGGGGTCCTTAGGCTTCACAGGCAAGCGCTTAACCGCTAAGCCATCTCTCCAGCCCAGGTTCTCTTTTATAAAGTTGGGGAAATTGTCTTCAATAATTTCATTGAAGATACTCTTGATAGCCTTAGCCTTTATTTCCACTTCTTATATGCCCACGATCTGAATATTTGGGATTTTTAAGGTATAACAAAGTTTTTTGTAATCCCAGTCTAATTCTTCTATCCTGTCCTCGAGCTACAAAATTCTGTCCTCCATGTGGTCTACAATGTTGATCAGGCTTTCTTGGGATCCTTTAGGGGGAGAGGGATTATTACATTTCTGTTTACTTTTATGTTTTTCTTCAACATGTCCAGGTCTTGCTTAAATTCCATGTTCATTTCTTTTCTTTTTCAAGGTAGGATTTCAGTGATCCTCCTACCAGTGCCTCCTAAGTGCTGGGATTAAAGGCACATGCCACCATATCCAGCCCATGTTCATTTCTTTATTTGGCCTTTTTACTCTCTTAGAGATTGTTCCTGGATTTGGGTATGTCCTTCTTGAGCTTATTCCATTGTCCCATGAGCTTATTTATTCCTAATTCTCCTCAAATTCCTTTAGCTTTTTGATGATCTCCTTTTGATTGTCTTTGATTTCATTTACTTGTCTGTGGAGTACTGGTTTCTCTCAGCTCTGATTAAGTCATTTTTGTTGATTATGTTCCATTTCTTTCACCTACCCTTGGAGTTCTTTTTGTTGCCTGTCTTCTGATCCATTGAACCAACCTTTAATTTTTAATTTGAATTCATTTTGTTATTTTTCTTCCATTTATTTTAGTCTTTCTTGGAGCCTGTTAGATTACTCTTTGACCAGCCAGTTTCTTCCCATTACAACAACCATTTGTTCATGATTTCATTAAGCCCATTTAAAATTCCTGCTGAGATCTCACTTGGGGCTTCCATGCTTTGGATTTTCTCTGAACATTTATTGGAAGCTTCTGTTGTGGGACTGGGTGATCTAGGTGAGGACCCTTGGCTGAGTGTCACTTGTGCTTGGCATCAGGGACTGCCCATCTCAAGGTCAGTCGTCTCACTGATAGCAGGTTTTGTACAGTTTGTGTTGGGTGCCTTGGTCTAAGTTGATACAGGAGTGTGTGGGATTGAAGACTAGCTACTAGGCTGAGCTGGGTGCACTTGGGGCTGAGCAGGACCTACTTAAAGTTGGCCACCTTCTGGAACATCCAGGCAAGGCCTTGTGAAGCCCATGTTCCTTGGTGAACAACCTGAGTGCTTTTCTTCCAAACTTATTAGCTGTTGGGTTTTTAGCGTGAGATGAATTTCAAGTTTCTCCAGTGTGCTGGGCCTGTAAACAGTTACCCTCTGCTTTAGTCCTTTCTCAGATAATTATTTTTGGGGGGGGGGGCATGAGAAGTAGAATCCAAGTTGGTCAGGTGGTCACTGGTAACTTTCAGCTGGTCCTTCCCCTACCAGAAGCCGCCTCACAATGGCAAGCAGCTCAGGCATGCAATTCGCTGCTCAGTGCCCACATGAGACGGTGCAGGCCCTTCTTGCAGTTGGTCCTCAGCTGCTCTGCCCCTCTCAGATGGCAGCCGTGAAAATGGAGTCTAGCTGTATGCACAAGATCACGTTTACGATGATGCTGTGACCGCTGAGTTTGTACAAGATCAGGTTCACGATGACCATTGTGACTACTGTACATGTACAAGATCATATTTATGATGATCACTGGGACCACTGTGCATGTACAAGATCACATTTACGATGACCGCTGTGACTGCTGTGCATGGACAAGAACACGTTTATGATGACCGCTGTGACCGCTGTGCATGGACAAGATCACGTTTACGATGACTGCTGTGACTGCTGTGCATGGACAAGATCACGTTTACGATAACTGCTGTGACTGCTGTGCATGGACAAGATCACGTTTACGATAACTGCTGTGACCGCTGTGACCGCTGTGCATGGACAAGATCACGTTTATGATGACCGCTGTGACCGCTGTGCATGTTCAAGATCATATTTATGATGATCACTGTGACCACTGTGCATGGACAAGATCATATTTATGATGATCACTATGACCACTGTGCATGGACAAGATCACGTTTACGATGACCTCTGAGACTGCTGTGACCACTGTACATGTACAAGATCACATTTACGATGACCGCTGTGACCGCTGTGCATGGACAAGGTCACGTTTACAATGACCGCTGTGACCACTGTGCATGGACAAGATCACATTTACGATGACCGCTGTGACCACTGTACATGTACAAGATCACATTTACGATGACTGCTGTGACCACTGTGCATGGACAAGGTCACGTTTACAATGACTGCTGTGACCACTGTGCATGGACAAGATCACGTTTACGATGACCGCTGTGACCACTGTGCATGGACAAGATCACATTTACGATGACCGCTGTGACCGCTGTGCATGGACAAGGTCACGTTTACAATGACTGCTGTGACCACTGTGTTTGTAGAAGATCACATTTACTATGACCGCTGTGACCGCTGTGACCACTGTACATGTACAAGATCACGTTTACGATGACCGCTGTGACCACGGTGCATGTACAAGATCACATTTATGATGACCACTGTGACCGCTATGCATGGACAATATCACATTTACGATGACTGCTGTGACCACGGTGCATGTACAAGATCACATTTATGATGACCGCTGTGACTGCTGTGCATGTACAAGATAATATATATGATGACCACTGTGACCACTGTGCATGTACAAGATCACGTTTACGATGACCGCTGTGACCACTCTGCATGGACAAGATCACGTTTACGATGACCACTGTGCATGGACAAGATCACATTTATGATGACCACTGTGACCGCTATGTATGGACAAGATCACGTTTATGATGACCGCTGTGACCACTGTGCATGGACAAGATCACATTTATGATGACCACTGTGACCGCTGTGTATGGACAAGATCACGTTTACAATGACCGCTGTGACTGCTGTGCATGTACAAGATAATATATATGATGACTGCTGTGACCACTGTGCATGGACAAGATCACGTTTATGATGACCGCTGTGACCACTGTGCATGGACAAGATCACATTTATGATGACCGCTGTGACCGCTGTACATGTACAAGAACACGTTTACGATGACAGCTGTGACCACTGTGCATGTACAAGATCACGTTTATGATGACCGCTGTGTCTGCTGTGTATGGACAAGAACATGTTTATGATGACCACTGTGACCACTGTGCATGGACAAGATCACGTTTACGATGACCGCTGTGACCGCTGTACATGTACAAGAACACGTTTACGATGACAGCTGTGACCACTGTGCATGTACAAGATCACGTTTATGATGACCGCTGTGTCTGCTGTGTATGGACAAGAACATGTTTATGATGACCGCTGTGACCGCTGTGCATGTACAAGATCACGTTTATGATGACCGCTGTGTCTGCATGGACAAGATCACATTTACGATGACCGCTGTGACCACTGTGCATGTACAAGATCACGTTTATGATGACCGCTGTGTCTGCTGTGTATGTACAAGAACACGTTTACGATGACCGCTGTGACCGCTGTGCATGTACAAGATCACGTTTACGATGACCGCTGTGTCTGCTGTGTATGGACAAGATCACGTTTACGATGACCGCTGTGTCTGCTGTGTATGGACAAGGTCGCTAATGCTCTCCTTTTATTCCCTTTGCTGTCTTTGGTGTTTAACTTTAATGACTTTGTGATGAGGGTTCTGGCTTCAGTAAGCCTTGGATATTTCTAAGCAGAGAGGCCAAAGAACCCACATTCCTGGAGATTGGGGAACATCTTTGAAAGATTCAAAATGAAGGAAGACAGATTCATGAAAATGGCTCATATGTTCTCTGCCCAAAAGGACATTTCTGAATATAGCTTACTTTCAAGCATTTGAATTTGCTTTCTGATTGCAACTCACTAGAGTGACTTGTTCTTCTTCAAAAAGTCAAGGACATGGGCTGGAGAGATGGCTCAGCAGTTAAGATGCTCGCCTGCAAAGACAACACTTGATTTCATTCCCTAGTATGTGCATGAAGTCAGATGCACAAAGTGGTACATGCATCTGGAGTTTGTTTGTTGCAGTAGCTAAAGGCCCTGTGTGCCTATTCTTTCCCTCCCCTCTCTTTCCCTCTTTTTCCTCTCTCTTAAATAAATAAACAAATAAACGAACAGTTTTTTAAATCAAGGATAAAATAATTCTGAGTTATCTACTAAATTTTCTTAAGAGAGCAAGTATATACACCACTATTGACACATGCCACTGTAGGAGATAGACACACCAAAGAGAGGAGAGGACCATAGTTCCCTGTTACGCCATAGAGTGATTGCTGTGAAGTTTTGGCAACGCGTTGAGTCTGGAAGGGTTTTAGTATCAATTTATACTGTGGCCAAGATGGTAGGCAGTAGTAGAGACAGGAATGCTCATGAAACACTGTGGGGATGAGCTGTGGGAAAGAACTGTGGAATACCTCTTATGGACCTAACAGATATCTTTTCTGAGAATATTTCTATAAGAACCCTTTTCTGTCAAATTCCTAAGTAGCTAAACTGATGCTCGGAAATTAATTTACCACCATGTAATCAGCCTGCTTAGAATAATGCAACCAGATTTACTATGCCTTAGCTGGTCTTTGTCCTGAAGAACACTGTAATCAGCGTTGACAAGGGAAGCTGGATATGCTGACATGACCGCAAGCCATGCTGTTTGGTCGACCTCCTCAGTGACCTGGTCGTATTCCTGGCCCAGAACAGTGTGTGCAAGCAAGAAATGTGTTGACAACCATTGAAAGCAATGGGTGCTAAAAGTAACATGATGCCCACAAGAACTGTGATTGGAGTATGTGTGTGCATGAGTGTGTGTGTGCATTGTGTGCACACGTGCTTGTGTTCTGAAACCTATCCCTTGAGCAAATGTTTAAGGAAACTTTTGGAATTGAATACTTGTCCCTTACTCACACATTGCTGCCCCTTGCTCATGTGTTAGTCAACTAAAAACACCAGAACAATGCCTCCAGCAGAAGAAGCAACCACGGGAGCATAGACCCACTCTGGATTAAATGGCTCCATGAGTTAGCATCTTTACTTCAGGTTGTGCCCCAGAAGGCAGTGGGCCCACCCTTGGGTAAAGAACTTGAAGGTTTATTGCTTGTGTTTCAAGGCATCACGAATTAGGCAAAGGCCGCTTGAACAGAAGCAGCAACTAGCTGGAGACTGGAGTATGCGGAACGGGGAGCCTCAGAATGCCCCTGGAGACTGAGGTGCCTCCTGGTAAACCTGGAGACTCAACACTGCAGCCTCGACCAACCGTCAGAGTTGCCCGAAAGATAGACCGTGGCCACAGTGGACTGAGAGAAATGAACTTAAAATAAATAAGTAATTTGGACTGCAGAGATGGATTAGCAGTTAAGCGCTTGCCTGTGAAGCGTAAGGACCCCGGTTCAAGGTTTAATTCCCTAGGGATCCACGTTAGCCAGATGCACAAGGGGGCTCATGCGTCTGTTGTCCGTTTGCAGGGGCTGGAAGCCCTGGCATGCCCATTCTCTCTCTCTCTCTCTCTCTCTCTCTCTCTCTCTCTCTTTCTGTCTCTCTCTCTCTCCCTTTTTCTCTCTGTCTGTTGCTCTCAAATAAATTAGTAAAAATAAAACAAAGAAATTAAGTATTTTTCTATATGTTAAAAAGTATCCCAGGTGAATCAAAGCAAATAGAAATGAAAAATGTAAACCAGCAGGAAATGAGAGAATGTGCCTCCTGTTAGAGCTTCCTCTGCCTTTGATTCATGTATTTGTTCTTAGATAAAAGAGTTGGCCCTCGAAACCAAGTGCCTTTCTCTCAAAATTAATAGGGAGTCAATGCAAGCAAGAGCCCTTTCCTTACTGGACATACTTCGAGACCAGCCCTGCAAATCATGATAATAGAACCCAGTTACGAAGAAAATACAGCCTCCTCTGAAATCAAAGATTTGTTTGCTAGCATTAAGTATGTCATTTAATCTTTCATAGTTTACAATAAAAAGTCGTGCTATTTTTAGAGAGGTTCTTCCAGAAGAGGAACTCATGACTTTTAATTTCACAGAGTGCTCATTCTATAACAGGTGTAATGCATTTTCTGGAGGAATGCTTGATGTATATGAGCAATGCATTAGGCATAGTCTGTTGTAAAATGGCTCCAAATTTATCATGAAGATACAATGGAAGTTATGGATGCTAGGTAACCAGTGCCACTGAAAAAGAAAAGCAAGAAAATGTCTTCTCAAACATACTAGATATAACATGTTTAAAAATTGAGTGCCTGGGGCTGGAGAGATGGCTTAGCAGTTAAGTCATTTGCCTGCAAAGCCAAAGGACCCGGGTTCAATTCTCCAGGACCCATGTAAGCCAGATGCACAACAGAGTACATGCATTTGGAATTCGTTTGCAGTGGCTGGAGGCCCCGGCATGCCCATTCTTTCTCTCTCTCCCTGCCTATTTCTGTATCTCTCTCTAAAATAAATAAATAAAAATAAAATATTTTTTAAAAATTGAGTGGCTTATTTACTTTTAAAACCCTAGATTTCTTAAAAATACATAAAATACTTAAAAATATGTGAAATACAATTCATGAGAAATATATCATTTAAGTATTATTCAATGTATTTGACCAATGGAGCTTTGGAACTCTTGTGTACCATAATTATTATACAAAGACATTGGTTCCTTGTATGTATTAAATCTCTAAGATGGGACAGAAATTGCTTAGCATGGCATAAACCTGGGGGTGTCCACTGCATTAGGCAAGATGACATCTATTCCCAGGAGTGGTGGATCATGTCTGTAATTCTAGAACTCAGGAAGCTGAGGTGGAAAGATCACTGTCATGGGCTTCAGTCAATCTGGGCTACAAGTCAGTCTGGGCTACAGTGAGACTCTGCTTTAAAAAAGAAAAACAAATGCCACCCCCCCCACACACAAACACAAAGAAAGCTAGAAAAAGATAATAACAAACGCAATGCCAAATTTCTTGGGTAAGAATAACATTCCCAGGCCACCTAGCTAACGAGACTGAACGCTGTGACGCCCCCCTTTCTGCCTGTCACCGCCGTTGGAGTTTGCATTTCATTCTGCTTAGTCCTGTCTTCTTCTCCCCCAGGAAGATAAGGCGGCGGAGGCAGATGTGTAATTTGGAGAACACATGTTTTATGAGAGCACCAGCAAAATCAATAGACAAAGCCTGAAAAATACGGCTGCCCTTGTTCCAAACATGTAGAACAGAGAAATGCACAGTTGGGATGGGTAAGTGTCCACCTGATGACAAAAGTGAGAAGGAGTTGAATTTTTCCACCAAACTACATAGAAGAGAATTCTTTTACAAAAGAAGAAACATCAGATTGCCCAAGAATCAACAACGTCACCAAATGTCCTCATGAACACCTACCGCCTGTCCAGTTGTCCTCAGGTCGGTGTAAGCTTTTCACTTATCCTAAGCCACTGTTAGGATTTCTGTTTCTCTATCAGATATCACATTACCACTGAATTCATGAGAAAGGAAACACAACTGTGTCACCTACAGCCTCCTGTTCCTTACACAGTTGCTAAGTCCCTAAGCGAAGAATGTAACTGCTCTCTAAGGGTCAGCCTCAGGGTCAGTGTCCACTTTCCCCTCTCCCACTGGGCCTGTGAGGATTCTTATGGCTGCCCAACCACAAGGGCCTTAAGGTCATTGGCTCACACACTCACACATCACTGTGGGATAAAGATGCCTGCATCTTCCTTTCGCAAGAAGGCAATGACACTCATTATAAATGCACGTACTTGGGTCCAACTCATGACCTGCTGACTGAAGTCTTTGAGGAAGACCTCCCAGTTGCAGTCTATGTCTTCTGGACAGTCCTGGTGGTGCTGAGCGGTGGCCCCTTTAGGACGGGTCCCTGCAGAGCCTCAGGGGCTGCTTCTCAATGATCTGCTCGAGGCTTCCTCTCCAGGTTGCCTGCTTCAGCAGGTCCAAGATGGGCTCATTCATCTGGATTCACTGTTGTTTAAACATGTGTTCCTGTGTGTGCAAGGCATGTCAATGTGAACATGCATGTGTGTGTGGGGGGGGGGCATGGGTTGTAGAGGCCAGAAGGCAAATTTCAGAGGATGTTCAGAAATGCCATCCGCCTGCTTTGAGACGCAATCTCTCATTGACTCTCACGCTCGCCAATTAGGCTGCAGTGGTTAGGCAGCAAACCCAGGGGTCCCCAGTGCTGGGGAGATGGGTGTGCACTCTAAGTGTGGTTTGTGATGTGATGGGGTGGGGTGTATGCCCTTGTGCATCCAGATGGGCGCATCCCATGCAAGTGCATGCAGAGTCCAGAGCAGCACGTCAGACAGCCTGCTTGATCACTCATCTGCCTCTCGCCTTGGTACTCAACCCAGAGCTTCCCTTTCACATCAGCAGGCGCCAGCCACCCGCTGGTCTCTGCCCACCACAGGGCTGGGTTACAGACAAAGCTCTGCCTGTGAGTGCCGGGAACTGAACTTGGAGCATCTCAGACGGCTGTGATGCTGCGCATGAAGCTTTTACCTGCTCAGCCATTTTCACATGAGCCGAACTCAGGTCCTCACGCTTGTGAGGCAAGAACTTTACTAAGTGCGCCGTCTCCCCAGCCTTGCGTGCACTATCCGGGAGCCATCCAAGTATGTACACACTCGAGCATGAGGACCATTATTTGAAAAGAGCAAAATGATTAAGGTAGGTTGAGCTATTGATTAAATTGCAACAGTGTGCAGACAGCTGCTGTCATTTTTAAAAAGCCCGTTCATTAGAATACTTTGGAAGCAAGTGACCACGATATTCAAAAGCAGTTATTGCTGGAAGACACCAAGCCAAGCATGTGACGTGGCAGCACTGAGCAACAGATGCCCAAGGAAGTGAGAAGGGGCAGCGACAAGACACCTGTGACAGGAAGTTCAGCTGGACGTGGGGCAGAGGGAAGAGCGCCTCAGATGGGGCGTAGAATGAAGGAGGAGGGGAGCGGACTCAACACAAACACATTTTATCTTAAAATTCCACAGTTCTTCATATACCAATTTAAAATAAATAAATACAGCAGATTTTGAGGGTAGAGGCTGTAGTTAAGTTGGCAGAGTGCTTACCTGGCGTACTAGATACTTTCTCATTGCCATGTGCTTTAAGAAAAACAAAAGATTCATTTCAGCTTATAGTTTGAGGAAACCAAGAGCAGCGAAGAGTGCTGCTCAGCTCACTTTCTCCTTTTCGTGCAGTCCAGAACCCAAGCCTATGGGACGCTGCTGCCACAGCTGAGGCAGGTCTCCCCATATCACTTAACCTAATGTGCAAAGCTCCTCACAGACATGCCCGTGCTTGCTTCCACGGTGATACCAAGCATCCAGAGATGAGTCATCATTCGGAGAGTGGATGAAGTCTTGAGTTCAATCCCAGGCCCACATCTCATCGCTCTGTAGGCGGAAGTAAGAAGATCAGAAGTTCACAGTCATCCCAGGCTACACAGCAACGTTCAAAGCCAGCGTGGGGTGCATGGGGCCCCTCCTTAAAATAAAGTTAAAAAAACAGCCAAGGAGAGAGGCGCCCTAAGACTAAGCAGCCTGGAAGCTTGGAGGGCACAGAAGGGGGGAGCAGAGGCTGCCGACTGACCGAGCGCCTTACGTAACCATGCACGCTCAGGACGCAGGGATCCAAACAGCCAGGTCTTGTAATCTGGCCGTGGACAATGAATTCATGCAGACATTTCCTAACATGACAAGTCTCTCCTTTCAGTCCTCCTGACACATGTGGAAAACAGCTCATCATCTTGGAATATGGGAATCAGAGACACCCTTCACTGAAAATCTTGGCAGCACCAGGAATGGCAATATATATTAAAAATACCAGCAGCAATTGCTTGATTTTCAGAGGGATAATTACACAGAGAAAGGAGACCAGCTGTTATTCCTCTTCCAGGGGATATGGGCTCATGTGCTAATACCAGAAGTTTTCTGTTTCTGACAGAAAAGGTTTCTTTTCTTTTCTTTTTAAGTTTTTGACAGGAAAATTTCAAGATGCAGCAACCAGAATGTGTTGTCAGAAGAGATGAGAAAGGTCCTCTCGGCAGGAGCTGTGTGCTGGGCTGGTAGCCACTGCGCAGCTCCCTTCTCGTCTCAGATAATCCCTGGTATATCTGCAACGTCCAGCCAAGGAAGCAGATGTATAGCAGTTTCTAGTACCTGGTCTGCCAAGCATCGAGGACTTGAGAGAATGAAGCAGACACAGCATGGTAGGTTTAAATAATCCTCTGAAAGTTCCCCTTGGGACTCCCTGACAGTCCAAATTACAGTGAGCACTCAGTCTGCTTGGTTGCTTTAATAAAGGATGGTCTTACCAGTGGACTTCTGCTTCCTGTTGGTGGGAACTTTATTATATGAACACACCATAATTTTACTGCGTTCGGTCCTTTTGTCCCTGTACCGTCATCCCCCATCTCCTGAGGAGCACCTTCTCTCCAGGTAGCTCCTCGTTGTCTTATTCCTTCTGTCTCCCTCCATCCTTCTGGGCAAAGTGTGGATGGGCTCCGACTTTCTTGTCCGGAGGGGATCTGGGTAACGACCGAGGGTCACGAATGCCCCAGTGCATTCACGACAGAGCACGGTGCTCCGGAGAATGCCCATGCATTCTGTAGCCTACGGTGCTCAAGTCTTCAGTTTTGAAAGGCTGAGTCAGGGAGGGCCTGGCAGAAATCGCTACAGGCACAGATCTCCCAGCAGCCTCTTGTATTCTAGAGTCTGAATCCAGACACTCTTCTCTGTCTCCATGGCAGACCTTCTACTTGTGGCTCTTGGGCATCTCTGGCCCAGTATTGTCACTTGATGTCATGCAAATGCCTCTGAAAGTACTTCGTACGCATCCTACAAGTTATGACATTGCTTATTCTCTGCTTCCTTTCTTTAATTTCCCTTGACATAGCTGCTGCTTCATTTTCTACTTTGTATATGTTAATATTATCTTCCCAATGTTGTATTTTTAAGCATAATTCCACCATAGACTCAAACATGCTCTGTGTGAGTTTCTTTTAACTTGATAAGTTAGTTTTGTCACCAAGACTATGCTTTTTCCTGGTGAATATGAATGCAAACTTGAAGAAAAGATGGGCATTCTGGTGTTGGGTGGAACCATGTATAAATACCATTTAAATACACTTGCCTATTGTGATATTTTCTTCCTCTGTTTCATTACTAATTTTATTCCTTCCTGTTGCTTCATCACAGAAAGAGGGCTTGAAGTCTCCAACTCTGACTTTGATTGGAAGGAGGCATGGAGTTGAAGCTTCTGCCTCTGCCTTGGGGAATAGCTGAGGGGGGCTTCAAGGAAACGCCCTCTCTGACACCTTCCTCAG
This sequence comes from Jaculus jaculus, assembly GCF_020740685.1. Classification (NCBI taxonomy): domain Eukaryota; kingdom Metazoa; phylum Chordata; class Mammalia; order Rodentia; family Dipodidae; genus Jaculus; species Jaculus jaculus. The sequence goes on from NC_059117.1 coordinate 5,294,243, forward strand.
AGAGGGAGCAATGTTTAGACTTTTTGTGTGTGAATGTGTGCCTGTGAGAAAGAGAGAGAGAAAAACAGAGCCAGAGAGAGGCAGAGAAAGGATGCATTCCAGGCAAGTGGACTACAGAAAAAATCAGCAGTTACTATTCCAAGATCTGACAAAATGTACTTCAAACCAAAATTCAGTAAATAAGATGAAGAAGGCCACTTTATCCTAACTAAGAGAACAACCCACCAAGAAGGCATTATAATTCTAGTTAAATATACACTGAACACAAGTCCACCTACCTGTATAAAACAGAGAGCTTCTAGAACTGGTAGGATACAAAATCAGCTTTCAAAAGTCAAAAGCCTTCTTATATATCAATCACAAACACATTGAGAAAAAAAATCAAAATATTAATACCATTTACAATATCCTCAAAAATGATAATACCTTGGAGTAAGCCTAGCTAAGGAAGTGAAATCTCACTATAGTAAAACTTTGAAACACTAAGGAAAGAAACTGAAGAAGACACCATAAGATGGAAAGACTTCCCATGATTATGGATTGTAAGAACTGACATTGTTAACACACAATCCTACCCAAGGAAATCAGGTTCAACATAATCCAAATAAAAAAATTCCAATAATGTTCTTTATAAACAAATCTTGGAGGCTGGAGAGATAGAGATAGTTCAGTGGATAAGGCACTTGCTTGCAAATCTCGATGGCCTGGGATCAATTCCTTAGTCCCCATGTAAAGCCAGATGCACAAAGTGACACATATGTCTAGAGTTTGTGTGCTGTTGCAAGAGGCCCTGGTGTGTTTATTCAGTCTTTCTCAGTCACTCTCTCTGTCACTTACCTCTGCTTCCAAATAAATAAAATAAATAAATATCTTAATATTTATAAGTGAGGCTGGAGAGATGGCTTGGTGGCTAATGCACTTGCCTGCAAAGCCTAACAGCCCTGGCTCAATTCCCCAGGACCTATGTAAAGCCAGATCCACCAAGTGGCACTTGCATCTGGTTTTCATTTGCAGAGGCTAGAGGCCCTGGAGCATCCATTCTCATTCTCTCTCATAAATAAATAAATATTTTTAAAGGTTTATATGGAAACCCAAAAGGCCACAGATAAACAAGGCAATCCTGAACAAAATGAATACTGCTGAAAGCATCACTCCTGGAGGCATCATCTCACCAGATTTTAAGTTACATTAGAGATCCACGGTAACGAAAGCAGCAAGGTGAGACTGCACGTGGATCAGTGGGATAGAACAGAGATCCACTCAGAGGAAAGAAAACCATGGCTGGAACTGGGAACCAGGTCTGCACCCTATGGAGACAAAGATTATGCTGTCCAGTGAAAAGCTCCCACTAGTCTTTGGCCAAAAGAGGGGCTACATCCATCACACTCTCTCGAAATTAACAATATTTATCCTATGGTGACTTCGTTCCCCATTGGAGAGTCTATTTTTCTTTTTCAGAATGTAGTGAAAAGGAAGAAATAAACCACCCCACCCACTTCAGCCAAGGCCCAAGTGAAACCACAGAGGACTTGACTTGATGAGCAAGAACGCTGCTTCCATGGACAGCCTGACTGTCAGCGCCAGGGCGAAGGGGACGGACGCTGAGGACACTCAACACCTTCCAAAGCAGATCCAGCAGCTGCTGAGAGCTCAGCACTGAAGTCGGCTTACAGCACACCCACCGTGGCACAGGGAATTTTACAGAGGAGGGGCAGAAAGATTGTAGGAGCCACAGGTCAGGGCATCATAACCAGAGGCATTGCCCCCCCCCCCAATAACTGAGTGCTGCTCCCACAATGCACAACCAGAACCCCATTGGGAATACCAGTAACCCCACTGAGGAGGGCCCTCAATGGAGTGGGGGCAGGGAGGAGGAAGATGACAGTACCAACACATGATGTGTCCATACAAATATATTCTTAACAAAAAAAAAAATAGAGGACCCCTACACAAGGCCATGTAACTATGGCCATTTCTTTTTAATTTTTGACGAAGCTGCCAAAAATACACAAAGGAAAAAAGATAGACTTTTCAACAAATAGGCCCTGTAATACTGGATTTTCACATGTAAAAGAATGAAACTACAACCTTATCCTCCCCCTGCACAAAACAAGCAACTCTAAGCCTATTAACTTCACTGTAAGACCTGGAAGTCTCAGATGGCTTGAGAAAAAAACTAGCTTATGCATTCCAAGTTTTTTTTAACTTTTTAAAATGTTTTATTTATTGGAGAGAGAGAAAGAGAGGGAGAGGGAAAAAGAGACACAGAGAGACTGGGCATGCCAGGGCCTCCAGCCCATGCAAACAAACTCCAGACACATGCACCGCCTTGTGTATCAGGTTTATATGGGTCCTGGGAAATGGAACCTGGGTCTTTAGGCTTTGCAGGCAAGTGCCTTAACCACTAAGCAATCTTTCCAGCCCCATGAACAAGAATTTTTAATAGGATTCTTGTCACCCAGAAAATAAGGAAAACAGGAACTCATAACATTTAAAAGGTTCTGTACAGCAAAGAAAACTGTCCTAGTGAAGAGGCAGCCTTCAGAATGGGAAAAAGAAATCTTTGCCAACTACACATCTGACAGAGGATTAGTGTCCAGGATATACAAAGAGCCCAAAGAGCTAAACATCAGGAAAATGGCAGACACAATCAAAATGTATAGTGTGCAACTGAACTGAGGATTCTCGAAAGAACAAGTGCAAACGGTTAGTAAATATCTTTCGAAAAGAATTCAACATCCTTCGTCATTAGTGAAGTGTAAATGAAAATAAGCCTGGTCAGGACAGCTGTCACCAAGAAAACCAATGGCAGCAGGTGCTGGAGAGGACGCGCATGAAGGGGGGACTCTCATTCATTCACTGAGGGCAGGCGTGTAAGCTGGCGTAGCCACTATGGAAGTCAGTGTGGAAGTTCCTATGCCTTTAATCCCAGCACTCGGGAAGCAGAGGTAGGAGGATCGCCGTGAGTTCGAGGCCAGCATGAGACTACATAGTGAATTCTAGGTCAGCTTGAGCTAGAGCGAGACCCTACCTCAAAAAACAAAAACAACAGCAGCAACAACAACAAAAAGCTAAAAAATAGCAGCCGTGGTTACCTGCCCAACAACTTAGAAAAGATAGGGTCACTAACCATTCTTCCACTCCAGGAGGAGCTTAGGAACTCTGGGCAGTTAAAGGCTGCTAGAGAAAGGGGAGAAGGGTCTTCATCCTTTTCAAAGGTGCATCCACTTGGGTGGAGCTAAGGGCGTGGAGAGGGTAAGAATGGATAATGGGGGGGGGTCGATATGATCAAATTACATGTATGAAAATGTCAAAGAACAAATAGGAAAGTGAGTTCAACACGTTTGTTTTGCCTACAGAGGGATTTTAAGTAAAGACAAGCTTCCAGGCAAGAATATTAAGGTGAGCACAGGCACATGATGTATCGTCAGCTCTCCATCTCTTGTTTAGACGATGAATGACAGAGAAAATGAGGTTTGGCGGTGCCCAGCACATACGAGGAACGTCAGTGAGCAGGAGGTGACATGAGTAGCTTCCTTTCTGAGGAGGAGCGGCTTCCCAGGAAGTCGTTATACAAGAAATGCCTTGGAACTCTTACTTCAGAGATTGGGAGCCAGAGGCAAGGAAAGAGCGGAGCGTTTCGAGCCACCTTGAAGTCTTGCGCACGCTTGCGGGCCCTGGATGCCTGCAGGAATGGGTGTGGAGCCGGCACGGGACAGGAGGGCCTTCCTCCAGGGGACGCAGGCGACGCTGAAGAGAGCGGTCGGCGGGGACAGCTGTGCTTATCTTTGTGTTTCTGTAAAAAGTGGGGAAATATCAGCGCCGACGCCCCGTGGGGCTGTACATTGACCTCTGCGGGTTTGTTGGAACTCTGAAAACAAACTTAAAGCACACTTCCAATGTTTTTAAAATTACAGACTCGAAAATTTCAGGCAGGTACTTGGAAGATCTATAACTAATGTTTAACTATAAGTCAGCATGTAAAAATCAGCAAGAAAGAAAAACCATCAATTCCATGCAAAGATAGCATATGTTGGAAGAAAAATTCCCTAAGAAACCAGAGTAAAGTGCTTCCAGGAAGAGAAGAAAAATTTTGAGAATTTCTCATTTTTAATACTAGATTGAAGAGGACTGATTTTTATCTTTGAACTAAGTTTGAGAAATTATGAATGAATAGGGCTCATAAGAGTCTGCATAAAGAATAATAATATTTGTTATCTGCTTGAGAGATTATTCACACACATGTAGAATATGACAGACGAGCATTTTGTAGAGAACTAATTGGAATAATAGACATATAAGAACTTTAGAGGTACATGGGAAAGACAAGGAGAAGAAAATTATAAGGAAGTTAATTTTTGTAGTAATTGGCTAATACATCTGAACAGTAAGTTACATCCCACCACCCTGTTAATCACTCATCTTATTATTCAGTAAACAAACCAGAAGCTACTTAAGGATTCCAATGAAAGAGTTTTTCAGATAGCGTCCCAAAAGACAATCGTGAAGGTGCGGACATCACCCACCCATGTTCCTGCTTAACTGTAGATCAAGAGTGAGGGAGAGTTCAAACATAGACCACACACCCAATGTGCTAACAATGAACTTATTCCGAAAATCAAATTGAGTTGTAACTCCACTGCCACCGCTACCTTTGATCTATGCTTCCTCGCTGCGCTGAAGGTGAGCAGCTGCCTCAAGCTTCTGCCACCGAGCCTCCTTCCCCTTCATGATGCATTGTAACCTGAAACTAAGCTGAGACAGATCCCTCATCCCCAACAGTGATGTTCATCAAGTATTTTGTCCCAGCAACAAAAAGCTGACTGGTGTCACCTTCTATTCTATTCTACTGCATCCGTGTGTGTGTGTGTGTGTGTGTGTGTGTGTGTGTGTGTGTGTGTGGTGTCTGTTTTGTGCCAGTATTATTATACTTTTTTTTTTTTTTTTTTTTTTACTATGGCTCTGTAGTATGACTGGAAATCTTATATGGTTGTCATTATAGTCTGCTCCACATTCCTGGGATGAAAATCCAAACTAGACACAGCTTATGGGAAGAAGAGATTTATTTCAAGCTTACAGATCAGGGGAAGTTCCATCAAATGGGGGAAGAAGCTGGCTCCGTTCACAGATCAGGCAGAGAGAAGCCATCAAGCAGCCAGCACCATACGCAGGCAACAAAACCAACAATCACTGAAAGGCACCCAGACAGAGCTCAGATTGCTGTATGTACCTTTAGGCTGAAATTCAAATCCACCCCAGTAATACCTTAGGGCGGGCTCCCAGGACCCACTCCCCCATGACATCTCCTCCAGCCAGACAGTTGGAGATAAGCTTCATTAAAACACTTGGTCTATTGGGGGGTGTACATTCAAGCTACCACAGGGCTATCTCTAGCAGAATTCTTTTGCTCAGAATATCTTTGGTTATCCAGGATATTGTATGCTCCATATGAATTTTGGGATTGTTTCACTGTTTCTTGAATAATGGTGCAGCAATTACAATTGAGATTGAATTGAATCTGTATATTGCTTTGGTAGGATAGCCATTTACCTGAACTTTAGAGGAGAGCTAACACTCATGTTCCTCAAATGGTTCCAGAATGTGAAAAAGGAAGGGACACTGCCAGCTTCATTTTATGAAGACAGTATAATTTGATACCAAAGTCAGGTAAATACAAACTAATCAACTCTTATAGAACAATTTCACTGGTGACCATACATGGCGGCTTGAATGTATGGCCCCATAGACTTACACTGACCCTGTAACTTGAGCTTCCGGCAGCCTGGATGGAGAAGGTGTCATTGCGAGAAAACCTTTGAACCCACCACTAAGTGTGTAAAGAGCAATTGGAGCTCTGGCTGTTCTTGGTGTGGCCACTGGTGTTTGCTGGCTGCTTGTTGATGTCTTTGCGCCTAGATGTGTGGAAGTGAGTCAGCTTCCTCAGCCTTCATAGTGTTTTCCCTGTAATTTGTAAGCCTGAGATAAATCCATCCCTCCTATAAGATGCTTCTGGTCAAATGTTTGTCTAGCTATGCAAACCTGACTGCAACAATATAGATGCAAATATTCTCAATAAAATACTTACAACTCAAATTCAGCAACACATTGGAAGTATCACATGCCATAGTCAAGTCGGTCTCATTCCAGGGATCCAAGGATGGGTCAACATATGCAATCAATAAATATAACATGGCACATAAACAAGGTCAGGGGCAGAAATCACATGATGATCTCAACTGATGCTACAAAGACCTTTGACAAAGTTCCGGTAAGAGCTACAATGAAACTGGGGATAGAATGAACACATCTCAACAAAATAAAGGATCTATAACAAAGCATTAGCCAACATTATATCAATGGAGAAAAACAAAATGTCTCCTTGATAACATTAAGAAGGAGATAAAGGGGCTAGAGGTGTTGCTTAGTGGTTAAGGCGCTAGCCTGCAAAGTAAAAGGACCCAGATTTGATTCTCCAGGACCCATGTAAGCCAGATGCACATGGTGGTACATGCTTCTGGAGTTTGTTTGTAGTCGCTGAAGGCCCCGGCACACCCATTCTTTCTCTTTCCATCTGCCTCTTTTTCTCTCTCTCTGTCCCAAATAAAATAAATAAATAAAAGCTTTTTTAAACGTGAAACAAATGTGTCTGTTTTCTGTAGTCTTATTTCATATAGTACATAGTGTCTTAACTACAGCAATAAGGCAAGAGGAAGAAATAAAGGGGTACAAATAGAAAAGGAAGAAATCATAATATCACTACTTGCAAATGTAATGACTTTACACTTAAAAGCCCTTGAGGACTTTACCAGAAAACTCTTATAACGGGTAAACACCCACAGCAAAGTAACAGGACATACAAATCAACTTACAAAAGTCACTAACTTTTCTATATACCCATAATAAATTTGCCAAGAAAAAAAAATCAGGAAGACTCAAATTTAAATAGCCCCAAACAAACATATACACATATAAGCAGACCCCTAGGAGATGCCAAGGAGGTGAATCTCTGTAGTAAAACTTTTCAAACAGTGAAGGAAGGAATGAAGAAGACACTTGGTGGTGGAACGCCCTCCCATGCTCACGGACTGGCAGAACTGATATTGTGAAAATGGCTATTACCAAATCAATCCACAAAAAATGCAATTGCCATAAAAATTCCAATGACATTCTTCAAAGGAGTGAAAAAACAACCCTAAACTTTATATGGAAGCACAAAAGACCCCAAATAGGCAAAGTAAATCCCAGGCAGAATAAAGAATGCTGGAGTTAGCAAAAAATTTGGTTTCAATTTATACGACAGTGCTGTACTCACAAAAACAGCATGGTACTGGTACAAGTACAGACTCAGAGGAACAAGTAAAACTAAATAACTGCCACCACCTGAAGTTTTACAAATGTGTCAAAAATATACTGGAGAAAACTCAGCCTCTTAACATGTGGTTCTCGGAAAACCTGATATCAATAGGTGAAAATGAGAAACCATATTCCTACCTTTATTTTGTATAAAAATCAATTCAAAATGGAATCAAAGACCTCACTGTGAAACTCTGAAATTGCTGAATGGAGGGAAAACACTTTAGGACGTAGGCATAGAAAAGGACTATTTTGGAAAGGGCTGCAACAGCTTCACAAAGAATGGTAAGAACTGACAAGCAAGATTACATGAAATTAAAAAGCAGCAGCGGAGAGAAGGCCTACAGAATGGGGAACAACGCCACATCCAATGAGGGTGCGCATGTAGGAGCTAAGAGGAACTCCAAAAATAGACATCAAAAATCTCAAAACATGGACCAATGAATAAACAGTTCTCAAAAGAATAAAAACACATAACAAACCTCTTTAGCTATCAGAGAAGCACAAATTAAACCAGTTGGAATGCTGCCACCAGGAAACCATGACTCCAAATGCTAGCCAGGATGTGGAGAATGAGAAACCTTGTGATCTACTGGTCAGCATAGAATGTGGTACTGCCGCTGTGAAAGGCGTGTGGGATCTCCTTGAGAACCCTAACCAGGTCCTACTGTGCCACTCCCGAGTACACATCCTAAGGAATCTAAGACAGCCGATCACAGAGATACTGTAATCCACTTTTACCACAGAACTAAGCACCATCGCCAGAATATGCACATCAACAGGTGAAGGGATACGGAGGTTTGAGCATATATACACAAGGTAGTTTTATCCAGCCAGGAAGAAGAATGAGAAGTTTTTTTTTTTTAAATTTATTTATTTGCAAACAGAGAGAGATACAGAGAAGGGAGACAGAGGGAAAACGGACATGCCAGGGCCTCTAGCCACTGGAAATGAACTCAAGATGCATGTGCCCCTTGGGCATCAGGCTTATGTGGGTCCTGGGGAATCAAACCTGGGTCCTTTGGCTTCACAGGCAAATACCAAACACCTTAACCACTAACCATCTCTAAAGCCCAATTCTTTTTGTTTAATTAAGTAGAAACTTTGTATGGACACATCATGTGTTGGTGCCATCATTTCCCTCCTCCCTGCCCCCACTCCACCACGTGGTGTTCATGATAGGCTTGTAGGTTACGACTTGTGAGAGCAGCAATGGATCATGGGCGGGGGGGCAGTGCCTCTGGACAGCCCCTGCCATCCTGTGGCTCTTGCATTCTTTCCACCCCCTCCCTTCCACAACATTCCCAGAGCCTTGGTGGGTGTGGTTTAAGTCTTCTTCAGTACTGAGCTCTCCGTAGCGTCAGGACTGCTGGCTTGGTGCACTCTGAGCGTCCTCAGTCTCTGTCTCCCACCCTGGCGCAGGTTGTCAGGCTCACGGCCGAAGCAGCGCTGTTGCTCAGCTCCCCAAGTCCTCCGTGTTCTCCCCTGGGTCCTGGCTGCTGTGCCGGGGGTGGTTCTTCTGCTGACAGGAAGACAGCTCTCCATTCTTGTCTTGCTAGATTTTGGCTGTCCTCGGTTCTTGCTGCTTTCTGAAAAAGAGAAATGACTCTCCAGTGGAAAGTGAGATAAGGAGAGGTTACAGGGGAGAAGGATTGCTAACTTAGTGACATTTGGCTAAAGACTAGTGGGCTCAAGGAGTGTCCTGTTCTTCAAAGTCTGCTTTATTCCCTCCTGGGTTAACAAATTGGCACCCTACCTGGTATTGTGGAGTAGAAGAAATGTTGGAAAGAAGGTCATTGAGTTTGCAACACGGTCTTGTGTTTTGGAAATGGCCATGGGCAGTGTGAAGCAGGTTTGCCTGCATGGAGACACCATAGGGCTCTGAGGATGAACCGTGGCTTGCAGTGGAGACCCAGTGGAGATGCCGGGACCATGAGATGGCTGCCGAGGAGCTGCCGGCCCTGATGAAGTTTTCCAGGACTGTGAGTAGCCTAGCTGGAGGGGCAGAATTGGAATGCCAGAGACATGTTGGTGGTTAGAATTATCAGACTTAGAGATTTGTCACTGGCTAGATTTGTTGGACTTGAAGCTACAGAGTTTGATGTTTGCTCTTGTTGTTTTAAATCTTGTATTGACTGACTATTCTTTGCTATGCCCGATGCCATCTTTTGCAGTGTGAATGTTTATTATGTGTCATTATGAGTTTTTTGACGTTGTTCTTTGGTATTACGGCTCAGTTAAAAGATCTTGGACTATGGGGATGTTTGAATATCATCAGGATTGATTAAAAACTATGGGGACTTTTAAAGTCATACTGAATGCACTGTACTTTATATCATGTATGGGGGACAAGGGGCAGAATGTGGTGGTTTGATTCAGGTGTCCCCCATAAACTTAGTTGTTCTGAAGGTTAGGTTCCCCAGCTAATGTCAATTAGAAATAAAGCTTCCTGGAGGAGTGTATTGTTTGGGGCAGGCATATGGGTTTTATAGCCAATTTACCCTTGCCAGTGTGTGACACAATACCCTGTTGCTATTGCCCAACTTATGTTGGTCAGGGGGTGATGTCCACCCCGTGCTCATGTCATTGTTTTCCCCTGCTATCACGGAACTCCCCCTTGAGCTTGTAAGCCAAAATAAACCTCTTTTTCCCACAAGCTTCTCTTGATTGGGTGATTTCTACCAGCAATTTGGACATGACTGCAACAGTAAAGTGAGAGAGAGAGAATGGACACACTGGGGCATCCAGCCACTGCAAACAAACTCCAGAAGCATGTGATAGCTTGTGCATGTGGCTTACATGGGCCCCGGGGAATTGAACCTAGGTCCTTTAGTTTCATGGGCAAATGCCTTAACCTCTAAGCCATCTCTCCAGCACTCCTCTCTGTTTTCATTGGAGACTTCCACTGTGGGACTAGGCAACCTTGTGGAAATCTCTCAGCTTATTGTCAGGTGGTGCTTTTTTTCTTTTCCCTTGGGGTCTATCCATCTGGGATAGAAGTTTTTATTTTACTAAGGAGGAAGCAAGTATTTGCCATTGTAGGAATCCTCAATGAGTGTTCTACTTTAGGTTTTAACTGGGTTGGAATGGGACGGCGTTGTCTCCACAGACTCATGGGTTGTGGCAGTGGCAAGCATGCCTGTAGCTCTGGGCTGGTGGCTGATGGGAGAGCCGTGGTTGGAGCCTGGAGCGTCTTCAGCCCCGTTGCCCGTTGGACTCAGGGACTGTAACACTTGCCCCTGCTCCCTACCCAGATGCGCTCAGCTAAAGAGGTTATGGAGGATTCCCTGGTAACCCCAGCAAGTGGTTTCCAGATATTACTGTGCTCCTTGTCTGAGGCATGAGCCCTGTGTCAAGGGGGCACCAGTAGGCAGATGCCAGGGTGGAGGGTGGAGTAGCGGGAGGGTCTAGGGACAATGGGCTCCAGGGATTAGGAAGGAGCTGGGTTCATGGAGTTGGCTGGTGTATGCCGACCTGCCCAGCTGCAGGTGGCACAGGCGGGGTGCACAGGTTCCCAACATCCCGCCCCCGCGCCAGCCCAGAGTGCCTAGGTCCCAAACGCAAGCTACATACTGCACCCTCCTAGAGTTCATAGGCCCCAAAGACTCAGGCCTCAAACACACTGTGCCCCTCAGCAATCCCAAGTGCGCTGGCCCAAAACATGCTCATCCACTCATCAGTCCGGAGGGCACAGGCTCTAAACAAACTGGTGCTCTGGAGGCACAGGTACCAAATAGGATGAGCCCCTCACCTGCCCGGAGCACACAAGATGCAAACGTGCCATGCCCCTCGCCAGCCCTGCGTGCACAGGCCCCAAGCAAGATGGCTGGCAACACCGAGAATGAAAATTCAGTTATTCGCATCAATATGGGTGGACCTGGAGATCACATGTATATGCGTATGCATATGTATTATGTAAAAGTACATGGTAGGGCTGGAGAGATGGCTTAGCAGTTAAGCACTTGCCTGTGAAGCCCGAGGACCCCGGTTCGAGGCTCAATTCCCCAGGACCCACGTTAGCCAGATGCACAAGGGGGCGCACGCGTCTGGAGTTCGTTTGCAGTGGCTGGAAGCCCTGGCGCGCCCATTCTCTCTCTCTCTCTGCCTCTTTCTCTCTCTGTGTCTGTTGCTCTCAAATAAATAAATAAAATAAACAAAAAAATTAAAAATAAAGAAAAACTTTTAAAAAAAAGAAAGTACATGGCAGACTATGAGAGGAGTGAGTCTAAGGGAGGTAGAACAAGAGCGGGCACCAAGGGAATAGAAAATATTGCATGTTTTCTCTCATACGCAGAATTTACAGTAAGTACATAACCAAACTGATGACGTGAAAAGAGGAGGAGGACTATTGGGAGAGAGGGGGGGCAGTAGGAGGGTTAGGACCATGGGAGAGGACAGGGAGGGCACCCACACGAGACTGTGCAGTGACATACCGGGATGGAAATGCCATAATGAGCCTACTTATTTATTTACTTATTTAAGAGACAGACAGAGAGAGAGAGAGAGAATATGGGTGCCCCAGGGCTTCCTGCCTCTGCAAATGAACTCCAGACTCATGCGCCACCTTCTGCATCTGGCTTACATGGGTCCTGGGGAAATCAAACCTGGGTCCTTAGGCTCCGCAGGCAAGTGTCTGAACCACTAAGTCATCTCTTCAGCCCTGAACCCATTTGTTAAATGGTAATTTAACAGTTCTTAAAGGAGGCGGTGGAATAGACACTGATGAACTGATGAGCTTTTGCCAGTCTGCACTGGCAGGTTAGAACAGGCGCAGTGCCCCAGGAGTGGGCGATGCAGGGACACAGGACAAACTGGCTATGTAGAAAACCAAAGTGCAAATATTCATTTGGGAAATTAATCCAAAGGGAAAAAATACTGCTTAAAGAAGAAGAAATTCCTTTGCTACCACAGAACTTAGAAGAAAACTCATTTCAAGGAAAGCTGGAAGAAAAGGGTTGTTCATAAAGGCAACAGAATGAGCTGGAAAAGTACATTGCAGAGTTGAAGAAACAAAATAGGGCACAAAAGAATAATATTTAAAAGAGCACTCCCTGGGCTCCGGAGTTGGCTCAATGCACCCGCTGGGCTGGGGAGCTGGGTGGATGGGTACGGCGTTGGCCACGCAAGCAGGAGAGCCTGAATTCAGTCCCCAGCAGCCATGCAAGAGCCACGCATGGGGACAGGAACCTAAAATCCCAGTCCTGGGGAGGTCAAGAAGAGAATTCTGGGACTTGCTGGCTACCTAGTCTAGCCAAATTGGTTAGATCCAGATTCAGAGAGAGACCTGTTTAAAACACTGAGGTGGGGAATACCTGAGGAAGACACTCAACATTGATCTCTGACATGCATATGCATGGCACTCTTATGCATGTGCAGCTGCCCACACCAGTGTGCCCACACACACCAATGCTAATAGGCATGCACTCCATACACACATTCACATGCAAATATATATATATGTGTGTGTGTGTGTGTGTGTGTGTGTGTGAAGCTACAATGAGCAGAATGTCATGCTAACAATTATTAAAATAAGGTTTGAACTAATGATGTTCACACTGCCCATGACCATTTCCAACACACAAGACCATGTTGCAAACTCAATGACCCTCTCTTTCCTGCATTTCTTATACTCCAAAATACCAGGTAGGCTGCCAGTTTGTTAATCTAGTGGTGAATAAAGCAGACTTTGAAGAACAGGACACTCCTTGAGCACTCAGGCCCCTTCAAAAGAGTCAACATTCTTCCTGTTGCCCAGTGCAGGTCAGCTGGCCCAATCTCAAAGGCTGTAATTTCTCAATTTCAGCTGAATGGGCAGCAGTTCACCCAAAGATTTCATTTTTTTCTGTGCCATATCCCTGTGCTCACATGAGTTCATTTCTACACAAAGTAACCCTGTACAACTTCTCAGGACATGGGCATAACAGCAAGCCTCTCACACAAACTGCTAGCCCAGTCCAAGCAAAGCTCTTTCTCACCCTCACAAGCCAAACCTCACAGTCCATAGTTCCTACTGCATTCAGGTCTTTGAACTCTGACCAGAACAGTCCATCAAACTGTACTTACAGCACTGCAAGGCATCTCTCAGGCCAAGGTTTCAAATCCTTCTACATTCTTCTTGGAAATCAGCTCCAAAAGGCCACAGCCACACAGTCAGGTACCTAGCAGCAATGCCACTCTTGGTACCAATGCATTGCCAGCAGAAATCACCTGACCAAGAGCAGCTTTTGTGAAAAAAAAGGGTTCATTTTAGCTTACAGACTTGAGGTGAAGCTCCATGGTGACAGGGGAAGTGATGGCATGAGCAGAGGGTGGACATCACTTCTGGGTCAACATTAGGTGGACAGCAGTAACAGGAGAGTGTGCCAAAACACTGGCAAGGGGACACTGGCCAGAATACCCATAAGCCTGTCCCCAACAATACATTGCCGCCAGGAGGCCTTAACTCCCAAATCTCCCTCAGCTGGGAACCTAGCATTCAGAACACCTGAGTTTATGGGGGACCCCTGAGTCAATCCCCCACAAGTATGAATTACAAAGTACATAGTGAGTAAAAAGCACTTATAAACCACTTGTCTGATGACATCTAATGATGAGTTTATGTTAAGAATATCTGAAGAGCTCTGAAACCTGGTAATAGAAAACAAAATTGTTTACAATTATGGAAGTTGTCAATAAAAAAAAAGAAAACAAAATTCCAACTGGAAAAAAAGACAAAGATTGAATCAGACACTTACTCAGGTCCCATCAGTCATGACTTTTTTTTTTTTGGTCCAGTACAGAAAATTTCTGGCTTTAAATGAAATTACTGTGTCCAATTCTTCCCGGTGGTTCATCCCAGATGGGTTGAAACATATGCTGGTCTGTGCTGAGCTCAGAACAAAGGAGCCACAGCCAGCGTCCGAGCTCGTGTACCTGGGTATTCTGGCCAGTGTCCCCTTGCCAGTGTTTTGGCACACTCTCCTGTTACTGCTGTCCACCTAATGTTGGCCCAGAAGTGATGTCCACCCTCTGCTCATGCCATCACTTCCCCTACCATCATGCAGCTTCACCTCAAGTCTGTAAGCTAAAAGCCCTTCTTCCTTCCTAGTCAGGCCTATGAAATCTAGAACCTGCGCCTTCACAGCGCCACCTCCATGAATCACCGGTCTCTGCCCAGCTGCCCCACCTGCAATGTGCAGTATTTAGTTTTCACAGTGGTGGCCTGGTGGAAAATGGTAACTGGGAAAGCTGTTTAAACTTCAGCAGTCTGAGTCTCACCTGACCACCAGGCTTTGAAATTAATACAGTCTCTCCTGTATACAAATTCCATACTTTTTTTTTCTGGGATAGAGTTAAGGGTGAAAATGTAAATAAACATTTGAAAGGCAAGGTATACCTGTGAAACTGGTTTTTAGTTACAGTACTATTAAGCAATGTTAAGTATGTGAAATTAAAAAGGCATATCTTATTTTACACATATTTCTTCCCTAAAAATACAAATATATCCATCCTTTGGATTGGCTATTGAGACACATGTGGTGTTTGTGTGGGATACAATGCCACATTTTCTTACCAAGTAACAGTATTTCCAACTAGATGTGGCTACAGAACACACGAAAATCTTCCAAGTGGAACTAACTGTGAAATTCAAGTCAAACACATAAGGACCTGGCCGAGTCACACTGGTAAATGGCAAACACTAGTTAAGGCCTAAATACCTCTATTTGACCAATTAGACCCTAAAATGAAGTAGGTATAATAGAATCATGTGAGCTCGGAAAAAAAAAAAAAAAACCTTATAGACAGAAGTTTTTAAAAAAATTTCATTTTAGAAAAATCTGGGGCCTGTAGAGATGGCTTTCTGGTTAAGGTCCTTGCCTGTGAAACCTTAAGGACCCAGGTTTGACTCCCCAGAACCCACATAAGCCAGATATTCACATGGTGGTGCATGCATCTGGAGTTTGTTTGCACTGGCTAGAGGCCCTGGCATGCGCTTGCTCTCTCTTGCTACAAATAAATAAATAAATGTTTTTTAAAGATCTGGACGAAATCCACCTACATCTGTGTGAGATTTGAAGCTTTCACCCTTTGCTCTTCCGCAATTTCAACACGCGCCTTTGTTGGCGTCCTTGTCCAGGATGGGCCTAATCCCATTGAAGGGTCCCCGGTTTTCAAACGTGCAAACAACACTCTTTAACAACACCTTGGCCATTTGCAAACCCAAGAAGGAGTGATGGTGTCCAGACAGGAAAGTTAAGCGCCTTCAAATGGCAGAATTTTATGGCCTGATGGGCAACACTGAAAGTCACGGGGAGACAAAGAACAATCTGGTAGAGTTGGAAATCACACCGTGAAGTAGTTTTCCAGGAGTTATTGTGAACAGTGGAGCCATTTTTTTTTCTTTTTCTTTTTGGTCACATGAAACATTTACATGCTAACTCAGAGCACAGATTATTTTAGTGAGTCCTATTTTAGGACTTTACGAGTAAAAGTGTAATTTATGACGGCGTTTGCAAGGGCCGTGATTATATGAATAAGGCTACTTAGGGACACCAAAGTTTCATACTTAACACAAGACTTCATATGCTTTTAAATTACAATTTTATTAAAAGTTTCAAGTTTACTTATTCATTTTTTTTTTTTTCTTGTGAAGCACTCCAGCACTTGCAGGCCCCAAGAAGCCTTGCTGCCTTTGGCGGGAGAATCGCGCTACCAGCCAGGAATAGAGAGGGGCTTAGCGGAGAATCAAGGGGCACTGGGGGAATTGGGTGGTGCTGCTGGATTTAAGCCCCAGTCTCTGCAGCCCTGAACCCCGTGCTCTTTCACTGGCTCGCCAGGCTTTGCAAAGGAAACCTGCCCAAAGGAGCCTCATTAGCAGCGCAGGAGGCGGGAGGCTGCTCGGAGCGCGCTAGGTCTCTGCCTGGCGACACCGGGCGGCCACAGTGAACCGGGCTCCCGCTTACGGTGACCGAAGGCGCGCCTGGCGGGAAGGGCCGCCGTCCAGTCCACCCCGAGGCCCCGTTGGCCTCGGTGGGGCAGATCGCTCCCCAAGCGAAGGGGCGGTGCCGCGGCGCGCAGGAAACCCGAGCCTGGGCCGCGCCGCGGGAGGACAAAGGGCCCGTCCCCGGCGGAGCTGCGTCCCCAACGCGCTCACGCTGCGCGCAGAGCCGGGGAAGAAGGCGGGGAGGCTGGCTGCACGCTGTGTTCAACTCCCCGAGTTTTACAGCTAACATCTGGTCTCAAGGACAGCTGTGGTCAGATTTAGTGGAAGCCTTCAGCGAAATAAACAGTGAAAGTCAAACATTTGAGCCTCTCCATTTTGTTTTGCGCGACAGCAATTTGCTAATTGACCCGCGTGGGGACGACGTGCTTGCTACTTCGTTTCATTAAGAAGCGTCGCCCTGCCCACTCAAGGGAGTCTCTTCCAGGAAGTGCTGTCTTCAGTGTTCCCTAAGAAATTAGGATCTTATTTTATCTTATTTTTTTAAATTTTTGTAGCATTCATTGACTTTGGCTTGCATTGATATCATTGGCTCCTAATGATGAGTAAAGTTAGAGGAAGTCCTTGGATGGGCCTCTAAACTGGCTTCCCAGCAGCTCTGAGATTTGTTTTTGAATAAAAGTCCCCATTTACTACATATATATGTATGTGTGTATGTATATGTGTGTGTGTGTGTGTGTGTGTGTGTGTGTGTATACGTATGTGTCTCACAAGTGGTTACCTCACATCACATTGTTAGCTGGCAAACAAAAGCGAGGGATTTCACATTCAGGGTAAGAGCTGCAGCTCATTCCTCTGCAGTCTGTTTCTAATCTCTGGGAAAACACAGCATGGATTTAATGTGGCCCTGAAGAGTGTGAGGCAAGCACTGCACGCCCTCTGACCCTGCTGGAAACTTGTTGAATTTGCTGCATTTGAAATGGATCAAGAGGGCTCACAGCTGCTCCCTTTATTAGAAGAATTCTCTTTTTATTTATAAGTAAACATTTTGTCAGGGACAGATGGTGAGCCCCACCAGTCCAAGGGCTTGTGTTTCCTTAGCAACTTGAGCATTAGGCCAGAAGCACAAGGTGTGTTCTTAATAATAAGAAACAATGGCAAAACTCCCTAGAATCCGTCTGTGGACAGAAAATGAGAAACAATTTGCTTGCATCTCCCTGTGCTCTTGTGGCAGCAGAGAAGCATGCGATGTCACCCGGGCTTTTCCGACGTGACTGCAGCTGCCTGGTCCAGAGGGCGGAAAGCCCAGAGAAGCACACCCTGGCCAGCATCCCCATCGTACCAGGACACAGAGACCACAGAGCCAGCAGTGCGGAGCTCCCGGTATCAAGGTGACCAAGTGGACTCAGGAGAGGAGAGGGGGCTCCTTCAAAAGTATTTGTTGGAAAGGCGAACCTTTCAGGAGAGGTCTGACCTCCGACCTCGCTCACATACTCCATCTTCCTTGGCTGGGGTAGTGAGCGACCTTAGCTCAGCTCTGCCGATGACTGTGGCCTTGTACCCAGTACAGCTCATTTCACGGATCCTGTACTCCCATGAAGTCAGGATTACGTCTCTCTCTAGGTGCTAGCACATTTAGCCTACATAGAGAGTTATGTCTCTAATCACTAGAATGACTAGACAGTCTCACACCACTCAAAGAAGACTGATTTGAGCTAAAACCTACATAGCATTAGTCTCTGCATTATAATCTTCACAAGATGGTCTCACTTGTACTGTGTAGTTAATGCTGCCAAGTCACCCTGTGATGGAGGTGGGATGGACCACCATAGCCCAGAAGGAAATAAATAAGATTTTATTCTTTTGTGTTGAGGAGGACAGACTTAATCAGCTTGTAAGTTAAGGTAGGTACCTTCCCATATCTCAGATCACAGCTGTGCCCCTTTTAAAACTACAAACCCAAGCCTCCTAAAACAATAAAGCTGAAAATTGTCACCATATCACTGTAAACATTGATTGAAGTAATGATACCCAGTGTTGGTCACTCTACCAAACTAATTGTCTAAAACAACCCAAGGAAAACAACACAAAGACAGTTGGACGAAGTAGTTTTGGACAAGTCTAACTATAGTAGTCACTTCACTTTTGTGACGGGCACACGTTAAGAGCACAAACTACTTTCAGTTTCCTTTACTACTCAGTGCTGTGTCCCCAGTAGGTATATCAGGAATCCCACAAATGTTTGTTGGATGATTGAACTGATGAACTAGCCAAAAATGTGTAATTATTTTATGCTTCGGAAAAAAAAAAAAAAAGGGAAGATGGGAACTGCAAGAGCAAGGGTCAAACATGGCATTCCAGCCAGCATTTTAGCTTGAAATCATTTGAAGAAAAATCTATGTCATCATAAGTTGTGATATGTGGGCATCCAAAAATGAGGTCAGGCTTCTTGCAAACACTAGTGTCTCATTGGAGAAGTCCCTCATGAAGACTCCAGAACTGCGTGAAATCAGTGTCAGTGTGAAGGAAAGTGTCCCTCAGGAAGACTCCGGAACTGCATGTCGTCAGTGTCAGAGTGAAGGAAAGTGTCCCTCAGGAAGACTCCGGAACTGCGTGTCATCAGTGTCTGTGTGAAAGAAAGTACCCACCACCCTCTTACTAGAACACACATGGCTTCAGGAGAGAAATTGCCTGTTTTTTCAAATTCTGGCAACGAGGAATGTGAGGAGTGAGGGAAGTCTTGGGAAGTTACACTCCCAGGCTTGTCTGTGGATTTGCCTTCCCAGTTCCATAATGGAGGATGGCTCACAACTTCAAAATGGAATTCAGCTTAAATAAAAAATAGATTAGTTGTACCTGGCAGATAAATATAATGCTGTTCAAAAGCATCTACCTTTGCTTTTGCTCTTGCAAAATTTAGGTACATACACAAAAAATATTACAAGGGCACATGAGCAGATCATGTTTTAAATATAACTAAACAAATGAAGAGAGAAGATACCTTTTAATGAGAAACAGCAAGACAGCTTAATATTGAAGATTTGGACACAGAAACAAAGATGTCACAAGTGTGCAGCTGAGTGTGGACCTACGATGAAATATTTTCAATAGCCACAGCTGGGTGTAGAGGCTCACAGCTATAATCACAGCACTTGGGAGGCTGAGGCAGAAGGATTTCCCTGAGTTCAAGACTAGCCTTGGCTACAAAGTTAGTTCCAGATGAACTTTCTAAGCTATAGATGAGAGACCCTGTGTTGAAAAATAAATAAGCAGGGCTGGAGAGCTGGCTCAGTGGTTAAGGTGCTTGTCAGTGAAGCTTAAGGATCCAGGTTTGATTCTCCAGATCCCATAGAAGCCTGATGCACATGGTGGCACATGCATCTAGAGTTCATTTGCAGTGTCTAGAGACCCTAGCGTGCCCATTCTCTCTCTCTCTTTCTCTCTCCCTCTCTCTCTCTATTCAATAAATATTTTTTTAAAAAAGAAAAATAAATAAGTAAAACATAGCTATACCATTACCTACACAGGACCGTCATAATAGGAGGGAAACATCAAAATGAAAGAGATATTGATTAACAGGGGGAGAAAATATTATGGAGAGTTGAGTTTCAAAGGGGAAAGTGGAGGAAATTACCAAGGGATATTGTTTACGATTATAGAAGTTGTCAATAAAAAAATTACAAAGGCCCCATATATTTCAACAAGGAGGGGCCAAGGGGAGGGGGTAGGTCATGGATGAGCCTAATAATGGTACCAAACTGACTGCATTTGCTGAACACAAAACTAATTAATAAAAAAATACAAATTAATTCCTCTTATGAACAAATAAGTGCAAAATTCAAAATAAAATGTTCGCAGAATACAGTAACCAATTAATCATATAATCTGCTTAGGTAGGTAAGGATTATTTCAGTAATGGGTCCATATTAGGAAATCTTAAATTATGATTCAGAATAGTATTATATTTAAGAAGGAAAACATCACTTTGTTATCTTTACAATGACATAGACATATTTTGACAAAACAAAACCTCATTTTGATAAGGTGAAAATATTTATCCATTTAGAGTAGTGAGAGTTATAATTAGCAATGAACAATTGTACTTCAGATACATAGTTGACTTCCATTGCTATAAGAAAAAAAAAAAAAAGATCATGAAGATGTGCTAAACACTATGGAGTTCTATTCAGAAGTAAGGAAAGGGCTGGAGAGATGGCTTAGTGGTTAAGCGCGTGCCTGTGAAGCCTAAGGACCCTGGTTCAAGGATCGATTTCCCAGGACCCACGTTAGCCAGATACACAAGGGGCTGCACGCATCTGGAGTTTGTTTGCAGTGGCTGGAGGCTCTGGTGAACCCATTCTCTCTCTCTCTCCTTCTCTCTCTCTCTCTCTTTCTCTGCCTCTTTCTCTGTCTGTCACTTTCAAATAAATAAATAAAAACAAACAACAAAACATTTTAAAGGAAGGAAAAATAAAATTATGAAATCTGAAGGACAGTAG